>NC_141688.1:100793544-101993544 GCF_964263255.1 Lissotriton vulgaris
AGTACAGTTCTAGGGATTCTTTTGTTTCTTCCTCTGTATGCGGCTGTTAGAAAACTTGCTACACAAAAAGTGACGTGTGCATCCGGTAATCTCTGAAGATAAAGCAAGGCTGGTCTCACTTGTATGAAGCCAAGAATTTTCAGGAGGGGAATTAGATATTTTCTCCTCTCCGTGTTATGAAATGCACAAAAAAACAGAAAATGGAGAGTGTCCTGATTAGAAAACTGGTCACACTCACACGGTGGTGCATGCTCCGGTTTACCCCACGTGGGGAAGGTGCCTAGTGAATGGTGGATCAGGTTCATTCTAAATCTGGTTAGCAAAAATCTGTGCAAGGGTTTAGAAACGTATTGCAGGTATGGTTCCATCGAGGGGGAAGAGGACAAAACCAAGTGTGCTCTTACTAGTGGTTTGTTAACTTCAGACTCCTCTCTCTCTAAGCGTGTCCTCCCCTGGAATTCCTTCTTAATCCATGCAATATCTGCTTTCCTAATTATTGACGGTGTTGTATATAGGTCAGGTCTCCCGAGGGCAGTGAATGATGACTTTATGTATCTCAACCAGGGTATGTTCATTGCCCCCTCCCTTGCAGTCACATCTTTAAGAATTGTATGGTTTAAAGACAGCTCAGTATTTAACCAGGTATTGGCCCAAAAAAGTAAAGGGGCCAATTTCAATCCATCTATAATATAGGGTAGGCCAACTTCTTCATGTATGGAGTAAGTAGGTGTGGAGTTTGGAACCGACAAGATTCTTCTAATAATCTTATTCTCTACCCTCTGCATACTGTCCAGGTTGGTGTAACCCCACAATGCTGCACCATATGAGGCTATAGAAATGCATTTACTTTTGTAAACTTTTAACACAGCTTCCATTGGTTTAGCCCCTAGTCTTTTAGTGAAATCCATCAGGGCTGCTGTGGACCGGGCTAAAGAAATATGCTTGGCCTTAATTTGCGGGACCCAGGAGCCCTTCTCATCAAACAGGACCCCTAAGTATGGAAAAACAGGGACCCTGGAGAGAACCTCGCCTTTACAGAAAAAAGTTTTTGTGTGTGATTTATTTTTCTGTGGACCCACGATCATTGTGTGCGATTTGGTCACATTGATTTTTAAATCTAATTTAGCCATAAAGGAACCAAAAAGCTCCAAAAGGGTCTGTAGACCAATGCCCGTGCGGGCGATGAGAACAGCATCATCCGCATATAGGAGAGCCGGAATCTGCTTCCCACCTACCCGCGGGACATCAGCGTTGCCTGCTAACAGGGACTTTCCTAGATCATTAATATAAATGGTGAATAAAAGTGGGGCCAAAATGCAGCCTTGTCGGACACCCTTATTTGACCTAAAGCTGTCAGAACATCGCCCTTCCCTGGTTACCCGGACCTTCGCAGTAAGTCCTTGGTGCAAACTTGCTATGAGGGCCACCAAGGAGTCCTCGATACCAAGCTCACGGAGTATAGCCCAGAGCTTGGCCCTATTAACCAAGTCGAAGGCCGAGGAGAGGTCCATAAAGGCTAAATATAGTGAGCCCTCCCCGGCCACCGTGTACTTAGATATTAGGAGATGTAAATTTGAGCATTGCTCTAAGGTTCCCCGTTTTTCCCTAAAGCCATATTGAATCTCTGCGAGGCCCCCACAGAGCTCCAGGTTTGATCTCAATTTAGTCAGTAGTACTCTGCCCAGGATCTTAAAGGCAGAGTCTATTAAAGAAATTGGGCGGTAGCATCCCGGATTCTCCCTATCTCCTTTTTTAAAAATGGGTACTATGACAGATGTATTCCAAGTTTCTGGAAAACATCCATCATTTGTTGCCCTAAAAACATTTGTGAGGACTTTAGACCAGGTGGTTGGGGCGTATATAAAAAAGTCTACCGGGACTCCATCTGGTCCCGGAGCCTTATTCTTCGTGGAGTCCATTATAGCTTTATATACCTCCTCCTCGCAGAATTCTACTGCCGCTAGCCCACTGGTCAGTCCTATATCGTTTCCATTCACAGAGTCATTACCGCCATATATGTTTTTAAAATGATCAACCCATTTCTCATCACTGATAATGCAGTCCGAGATAGTGTTAATCTCCCCAGAGAAGAATTGGTTATTTATAATGTCCCAGAATCTCTTACTATTACGTAGTATATCCACGTCAAGCAAGTCATTCCAGGCATTTTTTTTAATTGTGTTTTTCCTATTTTTGATAGCCAATTTGTACTCCCGTCTTAATTTAGAGATTAAGGTTTTATCCCTCGGCTTTGCTTTAAGTGCATTTTTCAGGTCTTTATGGGCTTTAGAACAATTTCTGTCAAACCATTTATGAGGCTTGGGTGGCAAATTGGATTTGGGAACTGTGAGTTCTTTAGCTATTTGTGAGCAAATAGAGTTAAAAGCTAAAACAGTCTCTTTACTAGTGGCATTTTGGTCTAGACAAATACACATGGGTTCCTCTATCTTTGGGCACAGGGAAGCCATGAAGGTTTCCTGGACCACCTTACCCCACTTAAGCCGTCTGCCCTGGTCACTGGGCACCGTCGATGTGCAAGCCCTAGGAGAACCCAGGTGTTTGCTCCATAAGTCACTCCAGTGAACCTGTGCAGAGACTGGATTGTGGTCACTATGTGGGGAGGCAGTTACCTCATATATCCCCATCTTAGAGGTTAAGCCCTGAGAAACAAAAATGAAATCTATCACAGACCCACTTTCAGACCCTTTATAAGTGGGCAAAGATTCGTCACTACCAGTGCTGAGGGGTTCAAACATATTAAGGCTAGCAAGGAAAAATTCAAGCGCCTCCCCCGCTTTGGTGTGAACAAAGTGCAGATTGCCACTTTCAGTCTGACCCTCCAGGTTGCCTAAGTTACATTTTAAAACACATTTTTGAATGTTAAAATCACCTAAAATTATGAGATCGAAATTAGTGCAAGATTTTTGACTGTAATCGTTAAGAACATTTTCCAAGTGATCCACATGGGCTGTGTCTGTTTGTCTAACCCAGGAATTATAGAAATTTGAGACCACTAGGACCCGCCCTGGTGAGATAGTCCACTCTACCATTAAAATGTTTGGGGAACCAGACTCTAGTTGTTTAAACGTCCCTGCCAGTTTAAGTGAGAAGAGGAGAACTAGTCCACCCTTAGCTCTTCCTGCACTACTTGGGGTTGCAGGTGTAGTAAAACTTGTGAACCCATCCAACCAGAAAGTTGGTGAGGTGTCCCATGTTTCTTGGAGGGCGATTACGTGGTTACTGGCTATGAAGTCTACCCATGTGGGATCTGGTCTTTTAGCTCTAGTGCCCGCCACGTTCCAGCTAAGGAACCGACATGGAGTGAGTTCCACCTCCCCTAAGGAAGCTAAAGGCGGTGACTGAGTATGTGTTGGTTGTTTATTAACTACAAGCATAGGATCCTCCGCCCTATCTATTTGGGTTTGCAGGGCCGAATGTCTTTGCCCCTCTAGTGTTTCTGCTTGGGCGCCCTTTTCTGTGATCACCTTAGAGGCCTTATCTGTTTGTCAATCCACCCCCTCTAGGCCGTTTAGACAGTTGAACCGATTATAAATTGGGAGAAAAGGTGCCGGTCTGCCCAAGAGTGGCCAGGGATGAGAAACCTGGTGACGCCCACTACTTCTGACTCTCTCCCATCTATCATGATTTGGGGGTGGGTGATGTGGGCCTGGGGTAATAGGGAAGAAGAAAGACACACGGAGGGTATGGATGGTAGATTCCCTTGATATGTTTTCCCCTTGGCATATATGCGACACCGTACCCCTGTCCCTGAAACTCACCAGAACACAGTCCCCTGTGATGGATTTCCGGGTTCTCCCCACCCATGGGACCCTTCTTACCATTATAATCTCATTGTTAAGGTGTCTCGGGAGGGGTCTATTTTTATTTAGCCACTTAATAACCCTAGTTTTTAGGGCACAAAAATCCTCTACTTCTCCTTCATCAAGTGGCGGGACCCCTGCCATAACTACTGTAAGATCATTAGTCTCGGGGGGTAGGTTAGGGCGACGGGGTCTTGCGGGGGGCATTTTTAGGTGGCCCGGAATGTTATTGTCTAACGTATGTGCCTGAGGTACTGATACAAGGGGGGAGTTAAGCGTGTTAGTATGAAGTGAATTGGTAGCTACAGGATTTGATTTTAGGGATTTTCGGGGGACTACCCCATTTACAGCCTGAGATGGAACTGGCGCTGGGTTATCTACCCTGGGTTTTGACCCTTGCGAGGCAACAGGGGTGGTGATGGGTGCTAAATCGCTTTCCTGTCGGCCACCGCGAGTTTTCAGACTTCCCAATGTGGCCTCCAGTATGGTTAGTCTGATCTCGATCTTTTTTACGCTTTCACTGATCGGGAGTAACAGTGACCTTAAGAGAAATTCCAAGTTTCCCAGCGGCACAACAGAGAGGGGGACATTAATACTGCTAGTTCCTGCATCTGTGCTCAAGGCGGGAACTATAACTTCCTGCACATTAGATTTTGGGGGTGACACTGCCAGTGGTTTTACTGTGGATACAGAATGTTTTTGAGATTTACCAAAGTCTAGGTGTAGAATCTTGGGTTTACTACCACCCTGCACTCCCTTTGCCCTTCTCCTGCGTTTTTTTGGGGGTGGTCCCGGGATTACTTGTGTGGTGACTACTTTCAATTTGGGGTGCCTATCTTTATGTGCTGTGGGCGGTTGTGAAGTTAAATCCATAATCCCCCTAACGGGACTGGAACTAATAGGTAGAGCTGTGCTCGTAATTTCAACTGGGGAGGTGTTCGTACCCTCCCTTAACAGGAGTGGAATATCCTCAATTCGAGTTAGCTCCTCCCTTAATGTAATAGATTGTTCTCCCATGGGAGTGTTTTTCAAGTTGTCCACTGATCGTCTCCGTTCCGCCCTTAACCTTGACAAATTTCCCTCTTTGTCCACCTCCCCCACAGCCCGTGCAAAATAGTTTTCAAGAGTCCCGCTTTTCACTCCACCCGGCTTCTGGGGGGTACTCTCCCTTGTCGGTGAGGGCATGATTAAGCTTCGGGAGGGTCAGTCAGTTATGCCTCCCAGGGCGGGTGTAGCAAATTAATAAGTCCAATAAATACCTGCACAAATGGGAAACCAAGAGAGTGGGCCCAGCCCGGCCTACTCCGGCCGATGACGGCCTTGGACGGTCCCGCCCTTGTCCCGGGCTTCTCCCGGCGCTACCGCGCGCTACCGCGCAGCGGTGATGGCAATGTCAATTTATATACAATGTAATGGGAGGGGGAGGAGCAGACAGGGAGAGCGGCCCAGGTGGTCACAATTTGGGCAGGCAGGCGCTCCTGGGAGCTGTAGTCCCGCTCCTGCGCCTGCTCTTCACTCGCAGCCCCGCCTGACAGTCTCCTTCTCCAAGCGCTGGTCCCACGTCAAAGGCACAGAATCCACCCAGCGCGAAGCGGGACCCGCGAAGCGGGTACCGCGAGAGGTAGGCTGGTGCTGGTGCAGATGGGCTCTAATGGTCACTCCGTCCTCGCGCTAGCTGCCACAGAAAAAGAAAGGCGTCTCAATGCGAGTCCAGGGCACAGGAGTTTTAAAATCCAAGGGAGGGGGAGGAGCAGACAGGGAGAGCGGCCCAGGTGGTCACAATTTGGGCAGGCAGGCGCTCCTGGGAGCTGTAGTCCCGCTCCTGCGCCTGCTCTTCACTCGCAGCCCCGCCTGACAGTCTCCTTCTCCAAACGCTGGTCCCACGTCAAAGGCACAGAATCCACCCAGCGCGAAGCGGGACCCGCGAAGCGGGTACCGCGAGAGGTAGGCTGGTGCTGGTGCAGATGGGCTCTAATGGTCACTCCGTCCTCGCGCTAGCTGCCACAGAAAAAGAAAGGCGTCCCAATGCGAGTCCAGGGCACAGGAGTTTTAAAATCCAAGGGAGGGGGAGGAGCAGACAGGGAGAGCGGCCCAGGTGGTCACAATTTGGGCAGGCAGGCGCTCCTGGGAGCTGTAGTCCCGCTCCTGCGCCTGCTCTTCACTCGCAGCCCCGCCTGACAGTCTCCTTCTCCAAACGCTGGTCCCACGTCAAAGGCACAGAATCCACCCAGCGCGAAGCGGGACCCGCGAAGCGGGTACCGCGAGAGGTAGGCTGGTGCTGGTGCAGATGGGCTCTAATGGTCACTCCGTCCTCGCGCTAGCTGCCACAGAAAAAGAAGAAAGGCGTCCCAATGCGAGTCCAGGGCACAGGAGTTTTAAAATCCAAGGGAGGGGGAGGAGCAGACAGGGAGAGCGGCCCAGGTGGTCACAATTTGGGCAGGCAGGCGCTCCTGGGAGCTGTAGTCCCGCTCCTGCGCCTGCTCTTCACTCGCAGCCCCGCCTGACAGTCTCCTTCTCCAAACGCTGGTCCCACGTCAAAGGCACAGAATCCACCCAGCGCGAAGCGGGACCCGCGAAGCGGGTACCGCGAGAGGTAGGCTGGTGCTGGTGCAGATGGGCTCTAATGGTCACTCCGTCCTCGCGCTAGCTGCCACAGAAAAAGAAAGGCGTCCATTAATTCATTAAATGTTCTGGTACATTAATACAGTAACATTCATTGATCCAGGCAATTTCGCAGTCTAAGAGACAATTTTAAAAATTCAGTCACTTGAAGAATACTGTTAGTATGCAATATTGTAAATATAACAAGGCTGGTCGGATCTGTTTAAAATTAAGTTTCTTTAAAAGCACAGTCAAGTAGCGTTTTCGCGGGTATTCATAAAAACCACATAAACACATAAAATGCAGCATATCCTGTGGAGACTTTCCGTCGCAGCCACAGGGTGCTGGGGTTTTACTAAAAGAATCTTTTTTTGGTCTGATAAGCAGGTGATGAAACTGATGTAACCTGAACCTTGTTAGCAAAAACATCTCATGAGTGCTCAGTGTGCCAAGTAGGTACGGTTCCATTGTTAGACAAGTTTTAACCATGACATATTTTCCTACACTTGTTTTCTGTAACTCAACCCCTTCCCTCTGGGTCTTCCTGTCCAGGAGGAAAGCTTGTTTAATTAGCTCAACATCCCCCTTAACAATTCTGTTTGGGTAGTCAAATAGCACTGGGCGACCCAGCCCAGAAAAACATGATTTCAGATATTTTAGCCAGGGAGTGCCCATTGCATTATCTTGAGACAGAAAATCATTTACAATCAGGTGTGTCAACGGAATATCTTGATTCAGCCACAGTTTTAACCAGCTGGTCAGCAGGCGTAGGGAGAAGATATCGCTCAAATATACCGCCCCCAACTCCTCGTGAACTGCAAAGTTAGACGTGCCGGCCGAGACACAAAGGAGGCGCTTCATAAAAGCATTTTTGGCAATCTGGAGTTGTTTGCCAGACACATGCCAGGCACATGCCATAGACTGCAGTTGCCACTGATTTCGCATCATAAAGTTTCATCATGGCATGAGTCGTTTTTTTCTCCGGTTTTGAAGCAAAGTTAAAAATGGAGGCATTGACCCTGGTCACATCACTTCTCTTTTTAGCAAGTTGGGGTCCCCAAGATAATATGGAGTCAAAAAGAACACCCAGATATGAAAATGTATTTGAGAATGGAATCACTACATTGTCTAATTTAGATGTATAGTTCTTTTTTGGGCGATTACCCACTTGCATGATGAATGATTTAGAATTATTGACCAGTAGGTCTCTGTCTGTCATAAACAATTTAAAAGCGTTAAGCAAGGCTTGGAGACCTAACTCAGTTCTGGAGATTAAAACTGCATCATTTGCGTATAAAAGTACATGAATACTCCGCCTGCCGACTCTGGGACAGTCAGCCTTCACATCCTGCAGAATGCTGTCTAATTCATTTATATAAAAATTAAAAAGAAAGAGGGCCAAGATACAGCCTTGGCGAACTCCCTTATCTATAATAAAATTATCAGTTGTGCACGGATCTTGGGAATACCTTACATGGGCGCTAGTACTACTATGTAGATCCACCAAAAAGTTAACAATCCCACTGTCCACACCCTTCTCCCTCATGGACTGCCAGAGCTTCCCCCTGTTTACACAGTCGAAAGCAGAGGATAAGGCCATGAAGGCGAGATGGACAGTACCTTTTTGGGCAATGGTGTATTTGTTAAGGATTAGGAAGAGATTAATGCACTGCGTTATAGTTGATCTACCTCTACAGAAGCCATACTGAGAGATGGACATGATGTTATTGTCCAAAACCCATTCGGACAGTCTCTGTAGTATAATTCTCCCTACTATTTTGACCATGGAATTAATTAGAGAGATGGGCCTATAGCAGAGTGGGCTATCCCTATCCCCCTTCTTAAACACTGGGACGATGGTAGAAACCCCCCAAGACGGTGGACAGCCAGTTGTGGCAGCCGCATTAATAACCGCCTCAAGGATCGGTGCCCAGAAGTTCGGATCAGATTTATATGTCAGGGGGAATCCCGTAAGGGCCGGGAGCTTTCCCAGCTGTAAGCCCCTCTATCCCAACAATAACCTCGCCTCTGTCAAATCTTATGGATCCACCCTCATTATCGGAGAGGGGATTCATATTGTTGTTCAACGTGCAGCAATATAGTTGCTTCAAGTGAACTTCCCACTCCTCCTGTGTTATGACACTCTCAAGCCCTTCTCCTGGGTCCTGGGCCAGAAAGGGTTTCTTAATTACCGCCCAGAATCTGGAACTGATGCTTAACGTATGGGGGTCCAGAATCTCATTCCAAGCTTCATTTCTTAGGAAATCTTTACAGGTTGCAGTAATTCATTTATACTCTTTGCGGCACCCTTGAACTGTTTCCTTAGTTCTGGGTCTGGCTGCCAAGGCAATTCTTAAATTGCGTGCGGCTTTTGAACAGTCCTGAACCACCTAGGTCCTCCTCTCACGCTCTTCTTAGCTGGTGCTGTCAGCAGATTGGAAACGTTATCAGATAGGCGTTGAAAAGCGGCTAAAACCTGAGTTGGATTAGAGCCCTCAGCAATGCAGTTATTAATGTCATCACTACAGGTGTCTTTGATGTTTTTATATATGTGATCAGGGGTACACATGGACCATTTAAGGCGGCGTCTCCCATCCGTTGCGCTTACCGTACCCATACTAGGACTACAGCTTTCTCTAGCCACATAGGGTCCCCTAAGATGGACAGTGAGCGGATTGTGATCGCTAAATTCGCTGTTTTCGATAACAAAGGAATCCACAAAAGCCTGCATGGGCAAAGTGAGCAGTACATAATCAATAAACGTTCCTTTCCCATGGCCCTTAAAAGTTGGAATTACAAAATGCTTTGTTGGATCATGCAGAGCCATTGTCAGGGTTAGATCATGGTCGTTTAACAAGTCGTTAAAAAGTTCTCCCTCCACTGTGACCTCGTACCGATCACAATGCATTTCCGACAAATTTTTCATCAAAGGGTCGCCACAGGGGTGAACGTTAAAATCACCCATGATCATTAGATTATGTGAACATTCCTTCATAGAAATACTGATAAAAGCATTTAAAATGTTAAGTTGACTAGGAGCTGTGCATGAATTTGCAGAATTATAAAAATTAACCAGGCCAGCTTTACAGTTTTCTCCAACTAAGACTAGGCCTAAAATGCCAGAATTACCTGTTACAACTCTGCGTATAGTACAAGACAAAGCTACAGAGATAAGCGTGACCATACCCCCCTTTGGTCTGCCCCTAATGACTGCTGTTGCAGGTACATAGAAAGCCTTATACCCTTCGATAAAAAGATCACACTCCACTAGCCAAGTTTCTTGTAGACAAATAATCTGAAATTGTTTGATGTAATCAATCCAGTTACCGTCTGACATCTTGGTGGACAGGCCCACGATGTTCCAACAGATGACATTATTTTTATGTATTTTGGGTTGGGTTACCTCTATATGACCCGCCACAGGTATGCATGCATTACTCTGGCTCCCGGACTCCTCGCGTCAATCACACGCCTCCAGGCCTGAGAACACTTCATATCTGTTCTGCATTGGGACATTGAACCCATTCATACCATTGCTCACCGCATAGCTGCTCTGAGCGTCCGTAGGGAAACCTTTCATACCGTGGGTAGCAGTATTATATATATGGGGCAGCTAAAGCAGGTGCCTGGGTTTGAGATCCTAATCTGAATATTCTGGGTCTTGAGGAACTTTTAACACTGGTGCATAAAAATAACCTAGTGGGCGTACACAGACACTATTAGCATTGTATACTTGCGACGATGCTCTTAAGAGGACTGTTGCAACGTGTTGGGGATGTTTAAAGTTAATAACAACACAGTCCCCACTCGTTGTTTTTACGTGATGGGCCAATCCAGTCAACCCTTTCTGTCGAAATAATCTGGTCATAGTACTGAGTAGGGAATCCGCAGTTTTTGTTTAGCCAGGCCACTGATTTATTTTTTAATGATTCTTGGGTCTCCCCGTAAGGTAGGGTTGGATGCTCTACAAAAGGTGGCACATTCGTCAGAACTGCCACATAAGGTACGCAGTCAGGAGGAAGGGTAATGTGCCTATTTTTTCTTGGTGGATTAGAGGCAGGCCTGCAGCCAGGTGCTGCAGGGGGCTGTGTATTCTGTTGGATTGCTGTTACTACTGGGGGCTGTTTATTATGTTGGATTGCTGGTGGAGGTTTGGAAACAGTATTAATGCCAGCAGAGCCTGGATGACAAGATTGTTGTGCATTCGCAGCTCTGCCTCCCTTACCCTTTCCAGTATTGTTGGAGTTGGTAGCTTGAGCAGAGACAGACGCCAGATGTACCGACAACAGTCCACCCAGCCGATCCTCTTCAGAGGCTACTGTGTCCAATCTGATTAGCAGAGGATTAACTAGTTCTATGATTTTCTCTTCTATCTTGCTCACTATAGTACTAATCAGTAGTTCAAAATGCTTGGTGGTTAAGATTGCACCTCCTTCATTAATGCCCTCAGAATTGCCAGCACCTATGGTCGGGCCGTTAACAGTTGTTTTGGCGGTTTCTGCCCTTTTTTTACTATATTTTCCCCCACCTTTAACCTGTGTCTTTCTACACATTCTCACGGGTCTCAGTGTTGGTGTTGGTGAGACCTGGGTTATTTCTTCGGTGGAGGTATTAAGTAAATCTGCATGTGTTTCCACATGGACCTGTGCCACAGCAACAAGCACGCCCTCATTACTTGGGTTCGGGTTACCTCTGTCCCTAAAATGGGCAGGTTTTCTGGTGGTAGAGGAGGATTACTGAGGCCTAAAGAGGCCCTGCGTTCATTATTAATTTGGTTCACCTTTTTGACCAGAGAGTTATCCATGGTGACCAGACCAGAGGTTGACCTGTCTAGTTTTGCTCCTGACATAACACAGGGATCTAGATTCAGCAAAGTTAACAATGTTATCAATATAAAATGATAATACAGATTGCCAGCAATTACAGTGTATTATACCAGTAGTCAATAAGGAAGTTATATAACTTAATAAAAATGCAAAGTCTCACGTGACTCTATTAAACTTAAGGCAGAGCCAAGGTCCATAGCCCGACCCGACCTCTTCTGGCCACTGAGGGCCTCAGAGGGCCCGCCCTTTGCCCGGGCTTAGCCCGGCGTCACCCTCACGCGTCCCGCGACGCGGGGGCTGTGCTCCTTTTTGTGCGCCTCCAGGCGCGGGAAATGCTGGAGGGTGGCGGCGACTTCTGCCGCTGAGGTGTCTGGGCTTTCCAGTCCGTGAGCCCCCCTTCACACTGCGGCCGCTGAAAGCTATGGGCTGCGGCGGCGGGAGGGAGACAGGCTGCAGCTGCGGCAATGTGGGAAAAAGTTACCGGCAGTTAGCGACAACCGGCGTGAGCCAAGGTAAGGTATGCCCCAAAATGTTTTTTTCGGTCCCCCGCACCACCGGGGCTGTGCTCTTTTTTGTGAGCCTCCAGGCGCGGGAAATGCGGGTGGGTGGCGGCGACTTCTGCCGCTGAGGTGTCTGGTCTTTGCAGTCCGTGAGCCCCCCTCCACACTGCGGCCGCTGAAAGGTGTGGGCTGCGGCGGCGGGAGGGAGACAGGCTGCAGTTGTGGCGATGTGGGAAAAAGTTACCGGCAGGTAGCAACTACCGGCGTGAGCCAAGGTAAGGGATGCCCCAAAATGGTTTATCCGGTCTCAGCGGACTATTTCATGCTTACCTCTGCTTATTTTGGGAGTTTTTCTCTCCAAATATCTCTGTCCTCTCGCATTCCCACCTGCCTGGCTGCGTACTTTAATGAAGGACTGCGTGTTATATCCTATCACTTTCTATTCGTGAGGAGATCGAAAGAGGACTACTGATGGTGCTCTGGGCCCTTCAACAAATTCTTCTTCAGTTTATAAATGTTTGTTGTAGCTTCATTGGTAAGAGTGAGTCAACCCTTTCGCTGCCAGTCATTTGTATATACCGGTCAAGGTTTTCCTATAGAAAGTAACAGATGAAATGATAAAAATATTGAAATTTAGAAAAATAACAGCCGTTTGTGCATACATTTTCAACTGTAACTTCTTCCAACTATGATAGATTTTTTGAATGCAATATGCTGTTACGTCCGCAGTACCCCTATGGTTGCTGGGATATATAAGGCTTGTAGGTTGACCAAGAACCCGAGGTACCCAGAGCCAGTAACTGAGATGCACCTTGCAATGGTTTTTCATTGTATACCTGGCATAAAACAATTCATTTGGTAAAATATAAAAAAGTGAAAAATAGGTATCAAGGAAACCTATGTATTTCTGAAATGAGAACAAGATATGGATTTTAGAAACAGTGGTTATTAGTGTATCTCTGAATTTATGGGTACCCATATTAGAATGTGAATTAGAGGGTATTGTTAATAATGACTTCTTTTTTGCACACTGTCTTAGATTTGGTAGAAAGAAATGCATAGAAAAACAAATGGTATTAAGTAAATGTGAGTAGGCCTAGTGTTGGCGACAGGAACGACCCAAAACGCAATGTGGACACATCACATTTTTCTCAGGAAAACGGGCCCTTTCTTTGCAATGTGCCTAGTTGTGGATTTTGGGCCCCAGCTCAACCAGCACGTTGGGAAACCTAGATAACCTGTACATTTTTTGAAAACTACATACCCAGGGAAATCAAGGATGGAGTGATTTGTGTGGCTCTCAGATTCTGTTACTCGAAATCCCTTGCAAACCTCAAAATTTGTAAAGAAAAACATTTCTGTGATGGAAAGTTCTGAAATCTGCAGGGAGCCACAAAATTCCACCCACTCAGAATGCTTCTAAGTCTCCTTATAAGAATGGTACCTCACTTGTGTGGGTAGACTTCGAGCCCGCGACAGGAATAGGTCCAAAACGCAAAGTGGACACATCAAATTGTTCCAGTAAAAAAAAACTCTTCTTGCAACATGCTTAGCTGTGGATTTTGGGCCCCTACTCAGCCAGCATGTAGGGAAACCTAGCAAACTTGTACATTTTTTAAAACTGCATACCCAGGGAAATCAAGGATAGGGTGACTTGTGTGACTATCCCCAGATTATGTTACCCATAATCCCTTGCAAACCTCAAATTTTGTAAAAACAAAACGATTGTCCTCATATTTCTGTGATGGAAAGTTCTAGAATCTGTGGGAAGCCAAACACTTCCACCCACCAAGCTTTCCCCCAAGTCTGCCTATAAAAATGATACCTCACTTGTGTGGGTAGGCATAGTGCCCACAACAAGAAATGGCCTAAAACGCAGCGTGGACACATCACATTTTTTCACTGAAAACGGACCCATTTTCGCAATGTGCCTAGCTGTGGACTTTGGGCCATACCTGAGCCGGCACCTAGAGAAACCTAGAAAACCTGTCCATTTTTAAAAACTGTACACCCAGGGAAATCAAGGATGGGGTGACTTGGGTGGGTCTGTCCAGGTTATGTTAGCCAGAATTACTTGCAGACCTCAATATTTGTCTCAAAAGTCATTGTCCTTACATTTCTGTGATGGGAAGTTCTGGAATCTGCGGGCAGTCACAAACTTCCACCCACTCAGCATTCCCCCAAGTCTCCTGATAAAAATGCTACTTCACTTGTGTGGGTAGGCCTAGTGCCTGCAACAGGAAATGACCCAAAATGCAAAGTGGACACAGCACATTTTTCAAGTGAAAACTGACCCTTTGTTAGCCATGTGCCTAGGTGTGGATTTGGGACGCTAGCTCAGCCGGGAAACCTAGCAAATCTGTACATTTATGAAAACTAGACACCCAGAGAATCCAGTTTGGGGTAACTTGTGTGGCTATCACTAGGCTCTGTTACCTAGAATCCCATGCAAACTTCAAACTTTGTATAAAACTAACATATTTCCCTCAGATTTCTGCGATGGAAAATTCTGGAATCTTCAGGGAGCCACAAACTTCCCCCCACCCAGAATTCCCCCCAAAGCTACCGATAAAAATGGTACCTCAAATGTGTGGAGATGCGTAGTGCCTGCAGCAGGAATTTTCTCAAAACCTACTGTGGAGACAACAAAATTATTTATCGCAAAACAACCTGGTTTTGCAAGGGAGTCCCCTGTGTTTTTGGTTCTCAGATTGATGGCCATCTAGGGAAACCTACCAAACCCAGACATTTCTGAAAACTAGACACCCGGGGGAGTCCAGGAAGGTGTAGATTGCATGAATCCCCCAATGTTTTCTTACCCAGAATCCCCTGCAAACCTCAAATTTAGCTTAGGAAATCACATTGTCCTCATTTCTGTGTGTGGGAAAGTTGTGGGATCACCGGGCTGACACAAATGTCCTGCCCACAAGCACTACCCCATGTCTCCTGCTAAAAATTGTACCTCACTTGTATGGGTGGTGCTTAGTGAGCTTTCTGCTCCACCAAGGTGGGGCAGATAGGGAGCTATTGCTGGGGGGTGGCGGGCAGAAAGACTCTGCCTACTTGTGGGTGGGGTAGAATCATTACAATACCCATTTAGGGCAGCCCCACCCCGAAATTTACATTTAAAAAATCCCTGGTTCCTAATGAGCTTAGGATATCTTGCCCCATCTGCCCCGCTTAGTGGGGGCTAAAAGACTGTGGCTATTTTCTTTTGGGAAGCCCCTACCCCAAAATGTACATTAAAATATAATCCATGGTTCCTAGTGGACTTTCTGCCCCTCCGGTGGGCATATTGAAGGGGATTGGCCCCCATCTGCCCCCGGGGGGGGCAGAAAGTCTGTCCCTTTTAGTGTCTGGTGTGGTGATGGCATTTGGCATGCCCATTTTAGACAGTCCTCATCCCTACCTATTCAAAACAAAAAAATCCCTGGTGCCTAATGAGGGGTTAGATTGGGGGCTATTGCCCCCGTCTGCCCCCAGGGGGGCAGAAAGACTGTCCCTTTAGTTTTTTGGAGGGTGGGGACATTGGCCTGACCATTTTGGGCAGTCCCCACCCCGCCATATTGTAATAAAAATATTCCCCGGTGCCTAGAAAGCTTTCTGCCGCCCGTGGGGGGGGGGGGAGGGGGGGACGAGGGCTATTGCCCTCGTCTGCTCCCCAAGGGGGCAGGGGCAGAAAGACCAGAAATGCCCAAAATAGCTGGGGGGAGCAAAGGGCCTTGTTTAAGGGGCCACAACCCCCTCCATGGTGTCTAGTGGTAGATGCATGCTTTGGGATCGCCCTCCTACTGTAATCCCCAAGCAGGGATCTACTATTAGAAAGAGGAGATTCTCTCCTTTTCAATGCCACCTCTCCTGTCTGCCTACGTGCCTGCGAGCACGTAGGCAGTAAAAGTGAAATGTGCTGATCAGCTCATTTCACTTTTCCTTCCAGTGTAGTGGCGTCGGTGTTCCATGTGCTCCGATTGTCATTACACTGAAAAAAGAAAATGCCCCAGGCAGCTAGGGAATCTCTGACCCAGCTCATGAGGCTGAACAAGAGAAAACGAAATCCCTCTGCTGTTTACAGCAGAGGAATTTCTGACTGGTTCACCGAGGACATAATGACTACGTCCTCAGCACACCAGCACCACAGCGAGGATGTAACTGTTACGTCCTCGGCACGGAAGGCGTTAAAAATCACTCTCAAATTGTATTAACAGTGTAACACATTAGGTTACACAATAAGACTAGGACAAATAAATAAATGTAAGTTGATTTATTACAGACTCAGAAAAAATCACCAAAATGAGTCTGAATCACCTAAAGAAATTAAGTCTAAATAGCATGAAACATATCAAGAACTCATTAGCAGCGATACAGAATATGAGAAACAAAATATGGAAATGTAATTGTAGTTTTCGATCCTCCTGCCTAATCATGAGTGAACTCATTACTTTTTCTACACTACTATATAGAAGGGGAGCCCCTAGTTTGTCAAAGAATTAAAAGAAAGGTGTCAGCATAACGTATACTTCATTACAAGTACTCCAGTTAAAAAGGTGTCTATCATAAAGCCAAAAAGAAAGAAATATCAGAGAGGTCTTCACCTCAGGACAGTTTAAAGGCATCTACTGTCTAGCTAAAAAAGCAATACCAATTAACAAACAATGTTCAAAGAAATCTTCGCCCTTGGCTCCCGTACTTTTCCATCTTCCATTGTAAATTCCTTTTCTGCTCTCTCCCAGTACCCTCTGAACATCAGTCATGCTGGAGCACCTCCTTTTGCTACGAATCTCGTCTCCGTCCTTGTTCACATATTTTGTCTTGCCGAAGGAATCATCTCTTACCATGCGGTCACTAACAAACATGAGCCCTTTCACAACAAAGCCGGGTCCACCTTCAAGGAAAAGGAAAAATACATGCAAATAGACAATTTCACGACAAAGGTTAATCATTGAAATCCCAAAAGCTTAAGGCATTTAACTAAACTAATTTAATAAAATAGATGATCCACACCCACACATTTGAATATAGGTGCACGTGGGCACAAGTGTACAGCAATATGATTATACTCTATATGAATACATCATAGTTGCAAGGATATTGTATATGTATTATGACCATATAGTAAAGCACTCACAAATATAAGGGAAACAACAGAATACATTTGCAGTCTCTAAACATTAATAATCACACACTGCTTGATTCATTTTCTCTAACCCTGATGCGTGTACTGCCTTAAATCCATTTTAGCACACCAACTTACAATCTAAGCCTGCTGAAGTTTTAATATCAGCAATCCAGGTATCCCTACAAAAGAAAACGTTAATATGGACATACACAGATCAAGAAAAACACATCACAAATAAACTTTTATATATTTTATGCACCATCTCTCAATTGCTAGCATTACATCACCGAATTGTAGAAGACTAAAATCCAAATATATATGACCTAGTAAGATCGACAAAGGTGGATCGAATATTACGCTGCTCCACTACCTCACTGAATGGATTTGCATTATTGTTTCTTTGTTTTCTGAGCCATGAACTATAATTGCTTAATATTTCTTTCTCAAGATGTTGATCTCGGATACATTTCTGATCATGTATCAGTGCACTATTTGTCTGGATTCATACATTTTGTATTTTCTTTCATGCTCTTCTTCTTTAATAAATTCTTTTCCTCCCATATTTGTGCGCTAACTTGCATGTTTTTTTCCATTTATTCCTTTTCTTCTTAGTCTTCATCATAACTATATTTCCTTTCCAGCTCTTATTGCTTGTATTTGTATCTATTTTATTTACTTCATTTTCTTTTCGCACCAGGTTGTAGTATTGTTTACGTCTCTTCACCATACAACAAAAATCTATACCCTCATTCTTTTTGATATCTCCTGGTGATCCCACTTCATACTGTCTGAATGGAAGAAAGTGTTTATCAATTATCTGAAAGTATGTGGCACTAATTTATCTCCTGAAAAAAATATCTGTGCTTGTACACTGTCTGGGTTCAGAAGGCCAAGAGATATTTGAAAATGTGCCTGATTTAGGTACTGATGGTGCTACACTAAATTAATGTGATATAGCTGTTAAGAAAATAGACATTTATTTCTTATCCAAAGTTTATCATTTTACAACATTTTTACAGCGGGAAAATAAATCAAAATGAAGTTGAATCTCTAGAATATTTTGTAACGTCCCTCAGAAAATTGGCTTCTTTGTGCAACTTTGGGGAAAACACCGAAGAGAGAATTCGAGTCCAATTTATGCTGGAGTGTAAAAATATGATAGGAGCTATGGTTATGAAATGGTCCTAGTTTCTCTGAGTTTTTACCCATTGCCAAACAAATTGAATACTCTATACAATGTTTGTGTGACCTAGAGAAGTCTTAAGATGATATGTCTTCTGTTCAAGCTATAGTCTCCTGTTGCAAAAACAACAAAATACGCCCAAAGGCTAAAATTCATGTTTTAAGTGTGGTAATATGAATTATCTAGAGAATTATAAATATTGTCCAGCTGTCCCTTCTACATGTAGCCAGTCTGGGAGAAAGGGACATTTGCCACATGTTGCAAATGTACTCCAGTAAAGAAGATGACTGAAGTGGGTGCGGATGATACAGATGTTGTTTTACAAATGAGAATGACATAAGATGCGTAACTAATGTGTGATGGGAACATCCCTTGATGTTATCAAACTCAATCGAATAGAGGTATCCATGGTGATGGATTCGGGAGCAAGACTATTATTACTTTTGGATGAAGATTATGCCCGTTTCGATGGGAAGGGGAGTCATCATGATCCTGCTTTAACACTGTAAACCAATAGAGTTAAAAAGGTATTTTGAAGATTTAGAGTTCAGAGGGAATCGTGCTCCAGGAAAAGGTTTATGTCCCTGAGTGACACCAATTTATGTTGGCTGCCTTAAAAACTCCAAGGGACTTTCCTTAATCCAATCCCTCAAGTACAGGTCCAAAAGGTCGATACCATGCCAGATCTGTTTCTTCATGAATTTACGCAGGTACTTTCAGAGCAAGAGGGTTTCATCAAAAGGTATGTTGCCCAAATTCGACTGGAAGATGGTACCACATTTATTGTGTACAAAGTCAGAAATATGACCTTGATTTTACATGGGCTGTGGGAGCGGACCTGAATAGTCTAAACAAAGAGGGAATAATTGAGCCAGTGAAAGCCTCTCAGTTAGTAGTACCCATAGTCATTACTACTAAGGCTTCAGGAGACATATGATTGTAGGTCTCAGGCTCTTCAACAAGGAATTGGCAGAAGATAAATTTCCAATACCTGACAATGTGGAAATTACAAATATGATGAGCAATGCCATATTATTCACCACACTTGATTTACCATCTGCTTATTATCAGGTTAATCTAAGTGAAGATTCCAAAGATCTTATAGCATTCATTCCGCACTTTGAAGTTTTCCCCTTCAACCGGATGCCTTTTGGACTTTGTTAAGCAGCATCTCTTTTTCAAAAACGTATGTTGAACTTGATGAAGGGTATATCTGGGATAAACGTTTTTCAAGATGACGTACTGTTTTTAAGTGATGACTTGCATAATCATATAGACAAAGTCAGAGAGTTGTAAGAAGTCTTTGAACAGAAGAGGATTACTCTCAAAATCAATAACGCAATTTTTCTCAACCTGAGATCACGTATTTAGGACATCTAATATTGGGGTAGGGAGTAACACCCAAGGAGGATTTGATCAGGGTTGTCTTACACTTACCACCTTCCGCCAGAAAGGAAGAAGTACAATCTTTTCTAGGAATGACAGAGTACTATTCTAGGTTTGTACCTAATTTCACAATCGTACTCTTGCTTTTAGCAGTCTTCTTAGGAGAAAGATGTTCAATTTTTGCGGTCAAATACCTGTCAAAAAGAATTTGATGAACTTAAAACTGTTTAATTGGCAGCGAAGTGTTTGAAAAGTTTAATTCACTGGACAACCCTGCTTGACTGTAACAGATGCTAGCCAGAGGGGACTTTGTTCTGTGTTGAAACAGACGCATGAGGGTGAGGAAGTCACCATTGCATGTGTGTCTAAGTCATTGAGAGGAGCAGAAGTACACTACTCAACAATTGGGAAAGAAGCCCTTGCTGTATATTGGGCTATTAAAAGGTTTCGTCACATTGTGTGGGGTGTCAAGTTTCTTGTGCAAACGGATAAACTGTTGAAAGAAGGTTTGTGTAGGAAAGGCCTGGATTGCATCTCATCTCAGATTTGCAAATGGTTGGTGGCACTCCCAAGACTTTCAGTTTGTGATCTCCTATGTGTCAGGATAAATAAAAAGATAGCAAAATGTCTTTATAGGTTAGCTGTTGATTCGAATGACAAGGATGAAGAGGATAGCACTTGGTGGAAGGATGACAAGATTAAAGTTTGTAGCATAACGTTATGCTGTGTGTCAGAAGATGATTGGCCACGTGAGTTGGAGAAGGATGAGGTCTTGAAACTTGTTGTTCAGTTTATTTTGACTGCGGAGGACTGCTGGAGAAAGAATGGAAAATGTATGGGATTTTCTAACGTTTTTGATGAATCGTCTGTAGTCAACGATATTATACTGAGAGGAAGCTGGTTGGAGTTAGAGGTTAACTAATGCACCTTGCCTATGAGGGACATCAGGGAGTATTTAAAACTAAGGAGAGAGTTTAGTGTGTCTACTGGTGGCCTGGGATGGATATAACAGTGGAAGTGAGTGCAAGATGTGTGATAAGAACATGAAGGTGAGGACTCCTACCATGATTTTCAGAGAAATACTGGCTGAGGTATCGGGGAGCTTGGATTGGACATTGATGGGCCTATTAGTGTGGGTGGTTCTAGCAAGTACTTATTGGTGGCCATAGACATGTTATCTAGGTGGCCAGAGGTGGATGTTACAGAAGAAATTAACTCCACGGCTGCCATCAAATTTATAGCTAAGATTTGTGCGAGAAAGGGCAATCCCAAAACTGTTCTTGCAGACAATGGGTTCTAGTTGACCTCAAGAGAGATGGAAACATTTCTGGGGAACAAGGGCATAACTCATAAGAAGTGTGCTCTCTATCATCCCAAGACCAATAGCATGGTGGAGAGGTGTACCAGGACAGTAAGGGAACTCTTCAAATAGCTAAGTGCATTGGCAGTAGTTGAACTCCGACTGTAAAGAAAATGCTGGAAAAGTACAAGTTTACCCCTCACTCTACTACAGGGGTACGTCCTTTGAGCTGTTCAGAAAACGTTAACCCCAACACTACTATGAGTTTTCCTTGGGTGGAAATGTACTGCAAAGAGTCGGTGTGTTCTGGTTGTCTGAAGGAGAAGATGAAAGAGAGAGAGGCACAGATGCAAACAAAAAGAAAAGAAAATTATGATATATGTAAGCCGTAAAGCCAATGTAGGTTAATGTCAGAGATTTAGTAAAGATTATATTGCCAGAGACTCACTTAAGCAAACTTTATAGAGTGACAAAAGTGTTCCAAGGACCTACCAAAATTGAAGTTGGAAGCATTTAGAATTTGGAACTACTGTACTGTACTGTTTACTTTTATGCATTCCTGTTCTTGTTAGTTTAAGGGGCGGTATGTGGTAATGTGTACTTTTAGCTTCTAGTTTACTCTGTTTTAAAATGGTTTATTCCCTGCCCTTTCCTATAATGGTTCTTCCTTAGGTGGATATTCCATATAGAATGTTTATCCTTGATTGTGAAAGCTGTAAAAGGCAGTTAATAGGGGAGGAAGCCTGGAATAGCTGTGGCTGGGATTTCTTCCTTGTTGTAGTAAAAGTTTTCCTCCACGTGTTGCAATTTCTTTGGAGACTTTAAAGCACTTCCAAACACAGCTTTTACAGCCCCTCACCATGGTCATGGTTTGGGGGTTCCCTAGGGGTCATAGCTGCGATCCCAGGCTTGCTCTTTGCGACCCCTGTCACTGCCTTTGCGACCCCTGACCTCAGCGGTGGCAAAACCAGTGCCAGAAACACAGGGGGAGCTTGTCCTTATGGACGTCAGATGGGCACCACTTTACTTATTTCCTGTGAAGTTTTTTTATCACACTAATAGTGAATAATATCATATTATTCACTATTGGTGTAATACAAAAGAAATGGAGTACAGTTAGCTGGAATATTACCCTATCTGGCAGCTGAGGTAAGTTAAAAATGCTTTTACATTTATTTTGTGTGCGTGCTTGCGGATGAGAGTGTGCATATGTAAGGGAGAGCGTGTGCACAACTGGATATGTGTGTATGTGTAAGCATGTGTGTTTGAGTGAAAGTAAAAGTCAAATGGTGTGTGTTGTCACTTCAATTACGCATGACATTGTGGTGAATCGACGTCCATTCCCCTCGCCTCGGATGCTGCAAAGGCAGAGAGTCAAGAAGACCCAGGAAAACATGGTCTTGCAGTCTTGTTTACTCTCGGTAACTTCCAGGGCCACCAAGCTCACAAGATTTCTGTTTTACAAAATTAACACATTCTACATGAAATGCAGGCCCATAGAAAGTAAAAAACACCTTTTAAAACAACAGGACTCTTCTTCACACCCTGGAGCTTGCTGAAAAAGCAGAGCTGCGTGACTTTGGCATAACCTCTCAGAGGGGGGTTAGGGACGAAGACTCACGTACAGGAAGAGTGGGCTTCAGGAATGAGCGTTAATATCAGAATATGTCTCAGTTCGCTGCTGAGTTTTGCAAGTGACTCTGGAGGGCGTCTGATCCGGGAACCAGAGAAAAATAGTAGAAAGGAGGTTTCCGTGTATGTCTGTGGCCTACGAGCCTCTGCCAGGGGGACAGAGCTGGCAAGGAGTGGGTGAAGTTAACTCTCCCCACACCACAACCCTTCTCTAAACGGTAAGTTTTTCATTCCCTTGAGTAACCTAACCTGGCTGGGAGGCTTCCTCGGTGCAGTATGCAGTCTTTCAGGCCAGATCATGTGATCCTTACATACTAAAGCTCTCAAGACATGAATCTGAAGGATAGTACTCGAATTGCACTGTTATAACCTATTTATCAGATATCAAGATGGGTGTCTGGCACACTCATCAATGTACATGCACAAGCAAAACTGTCAGTAAGCCCACGTCATATGGGACACTGTCAGCCAGCCCTGACTTTTTAATCCAACAGCATTTTGCTTTCAGGGAGTTGATGTGTTTACTATAATAGTCATGCTTGTAAAAACAAAGACATATCAAGGACTGTTGGATAAAAGTGCTTGAAGGATGATGCCTCTCTGCAACCTTGAACACCTACCACTACACTGTTGCCTTTGATATTTACATGTATTGTCAGGAAGAGTTAAAGTGCTGTTTGCTTCCTGTTTTGTACCAATTGGTGAGGTCAACTTGTTCTGTTTCTGTACATGTTGTACCTGTGTCACATGGGGGAGGCTTGTACAGTGGTTGCCTCTGCTGCATCTTTTTTGTGAGGATTGCGTACACCGCTGCATTGCACATTCCCGTGTTAAGCTACAATGGATGTACCAAGGCAGGGGACGACTGAGTCGCAATCATAGTAACAGTACCTTTCTTAAAAATATGTTGGTATCTAAAATGGCACCCTGTGTTCATTATTAACTGTTGTGTTACTGTACGCACTTTGCACTTATTGTGGTGTTTTTAAAGATAATGTCAATATGTCTGATGCCATTAGGGTTTTATGGTCATATGACATCGCTACCTCAGATTAGAAATAATTCATTTTAAAATCATTGAGGTCAAAGTGTGTTTGATGTCACTTTCGCTATCCCTAACAGTTTGGTTAAACAACGTCTATGTGTGAGTTTTTTTAATGTGCCTAATATAGAAGAATAGCATCGGCGTAGTAGGGTGCGATGGGCCCCAGGGCACACAAGGAAAATGGCACCAGTCCTCATGGGTTAGTAAGACCCAGCTGTTGTTAGGGTGAAGTGGACCCCTAAAGTAAAGTGACTCGTTACTGTGGCACTGTAAGAAGCTAAGCAAACAGGGATAAATGGGGCATTTTACCCAGATCATCAAAAAGGTGTTTTATAAACTTTTCTGAGGTACCGATTAATAACGGGACACCTTTGGGTATACCCTAAGGTATTTTAAATGGGAAACATCCTTTTGGACAAAGCCAGAATCACACTGTGCAAACACAGCGACGTCAATAGAAAAACGCTGCATTAGCACGCTTTTGGTCAGCACACAAGTCGTAACAACAACTTGCTTTTACGGGGCGAACTGGTGGACTAGTGTTGGATGTAAAGTCCAACACTTTCCCTACTGTTGTGCAGACTGGAGTTGGAATAGTAAATTAAACTATTCCAATATTCAGAACCCTCCTAAGATAAGTCGTTATAACTACTTGCGTGCTGAAGAAATGCGTCCCAAAGACGCATTCTTACAAAAGACAGCGTTCGGAATGCATGCGCCCTAAACGCATGCGGAATACCGTCATACATTAAATTTTAATACTATCTGGATCCCTGCCTTATCCAAGCATGAGTCTTATCAAGAACTACTTCGCAGAAGAGGTTGAGTCCGCCCTGCTAGTGCCATCTTACCAGGGTGGGGTGAGGTTGCCGATGTTGAAGCATGCCACATAATGTGGGTGAGTCTTCCTCATCCAGAAACAGCAGTTTTCCCCTATCAGTTATTCTCCGCATGCTCCCACTAAATCCAAGCTCTGGTGTTGTTCACTGCCCTGAGAGGGTACAGTCTTTAGCTGACTGCCGCAGGGAAGAGCTTTCTGCAATGAAAGTGATTAGGTTCTGTTCTTAAAGTGAGATTGAACGCATTTCCGTTTCTGGGGTCCTGGAGTTCCGCTGCCTGCCTTTGGGTTTCTTTCGTCTGAAGTGAGAGCTTGAATAGTTGTCTGATTGCAAGATTCCGCCATATCCAGTTTCAAATATTACAGGGCCTCCCTCACTCACAGACACTAAAGGTTATGCAGGCAGCCATCCAGGGTGGGGGAATGCTCGCGCGGCCAAAGGAGTTGACTTTTTGCAGATGACATGGCCTTGCCCAGTGGTTGAAGAATGCAGCTGCCCGAGGCCACCCGGTGGCCATCAAGAGGGCGGCACCTTAGTCGCCGGGGGGCTCACCCCCCGCCCCCTTGCAGGCAGGTACTCCCTCCTCCCGCGGGCAGGAGGGGTCCAGCAGGGAACGGGGCGGGCCCAGTGACGTGCTTCGGGGGGCGGCAGGCCGGGCGAGGGGTACTTAAGTCCCCCTCGCCAGATTCAGGCCTCTTTGCCGCCCCTCGCCGCCACGTGCAGAATATAAGGACAGGGCAACACTAGCCGAAGGTTTTCTCGGAGGTTTTAGGATCCCTTACCTAGGTCCAAGGGTCAGCAGGGAGGCGGACAACTTAAAATCAGCCAGGGACCTCCCCGCGGTGGTAACTGAGAAGATCAGGAAGGAACTGCTCCTGGGGAGGGTGGCGGGCCCGTTCCCGTCCCCCCCTCTCCCCGATTTCGTGGTATCTCCTTTGGGGGTTGTCCCGAAGAAAGAGCATGGGGCGTTCAGGTTGATTCACCACCTGTCCTTCCCGGAAGGGGACTCAGTTAACTCCTGGCTGGCAGAGGAGGCATGCTCCGTCCATTACAGCTCGCTGGACACCGCCATCGATCAGGTCAGGAGATTGGGGAGGGGGGCCTGGTTAGCAAAAGCTGACATTGAGGCGGCATTCAGGCTCCTGCCAGTACACCCGGAGAGCCACCACCTCCTGGGGTTCAAATGGGGAGGTCAGTACTTCTTCGACAAATGCATGCCTATGGGTTGCTCTGTATCGTGCGCTTTCTTCGAGGCTTTCAGCACCTTCCTACAGTGGTCTCTCTCAGTTAAGTATGGGGTCGAGGCGGTGACGCATTACCTCGACGACTTCTTGTTCATTGGGAGGGACGGGACTGGGGAATGCAGCGAAGGGTTGTCGTGTTTCTTGGATCTGGCGGACCACCTAGGGGTTCCTCTGGCGCCGGGCAAGACCGAGGGCCCAGCACAGGTTCTCACCTTCCTGGGCATCGAGCTAGACACGGTCAACGGGGTGTCTAGACTCCCTGCTTGCAAGGTGCAGGAACTGCAACGGGACATTCGGGATTTGCTCGGGAGGAACAAGGCACCGTTGGGGGTCATACAGAGCCTGCTCGGCAAGCTCAACTTCGCAGCCAGGGTCACCCCGGCCGGGCGGGTCTTTGCAAGACGTCTAGCCAGGGCAACGGCGAACATAGTCCAACGCCATCACTTTGTGAAACTTTCAGCGGGAATGAAGCAGGATTTGGAAGTATGGGTGGAGTTCTTGGATAACTTCAATGGCACTGTCATTTGGAGGGCACCCTGGGCGGACAGTCCGGAACTCAGCATGTTCACCGACGCCTCGGGGAGGGACGGCTTTGGAGCTATTCTGGGCGAGCAGTGGTGTGCGCAGAAGTGGCCTAACGCATGGCGCAAGCGAGGCATCACGGCTAACATAACTGTTTTAGAGCTTTTTCCCATCATCATTGCCCTCCATCTCTGGCCCGGCCCCCTGTCAGATCGGAAGGTCCTTTTCTGGTCGGATAACCTAGCGGTGGTCCAGGCGATTAACGGGCAGAAGGCCAGCTGTCCGCTGGTCCTCTGCCTATTGAGAGACCTAGTAAGAAGTAGCCTGCGTTGCAACATGGAATTTAGGGCGCGGCACATCCCTGGGGTCATTAACATTGCAGCGGATGCACTTTCTCGTTTTCAGTGGGAGCGTTTCCGGGCGGCCTGCCCACAGGCGAGAGAGGAGATGACCCCTTTCCCGCCGGAGCTATGGCGTATCTTGGAGTGGAGCAGGAACTGAGAGCCATGGGGGAGAGGGCCCTGGCACCAAGCACCAGGAAACGCTATGGAATTCAACTGGCCGCATTCCACAGGATAGTGGATGAATTGGGCTTGGGGGAGCTCCCCCGGGAGGACAGAGTTAGAGCGTTCATTGTCTGGGCCAGAAAGATGGGAAAGTCCCACTCCTGGGTCTGCGGACATCTGGCGGCCATTGGCCATGACGCTAAATTACGGGGGTTTGCGGATCCCACCCAGGCTTTTGCCATCAGGGCAGCACTGAAGGGCTGGTCTCGGGATGAGCCCAGGGCTCCGGACAACAGAGCGCCCATCGACTTCGGCACCCTGCAGGACATGCTGCGGGTGGTAAATTCAGTAGCTCGCTCGCACTTTGAGGCCACCCTGTTCACGGCAGCGTTCTGCCTCGCCTTTTTCGGGGCCTTCAGGAGCAGCGAGCTGGTGGCACGCTCTAAGACCGATGCTTCCGGCGATGCCCTGTGCCTGGGGGATGTCTCCTTGGACTCGGACATGACGGTCACGCTCAGGAAGTCCAAGACAGACCAAACCGGGAAGGGGGTTCGCATTGTACTGACTCCCATTAAGGAGCAAACCGGGTGTCCCGTGGCGGCAGTCCGAAGCTACCTCGCCCTGCGGCCACCTGGGGCGGGTTACCTACTTGTGCATGAGGACCTTTCCCCCCTCACCAGGTACCAGATGGATAGAATAATGCTGGCCTGCCTAGCCCGAGCGGGCCGGACGGGCGAGGGGAAGCGATTCTCCAGCCACTCCTTTCGCATTGGGGCAGCCACCTCTGCTTCTCGGGCAGGTATGCCGCCAGAAGGCATTAGAAGGGTGGGGCGCTGGGAGTCACTTTGTTACAAGCGCTATGTCCGCCCGTAGCACAAGGGCCTTACAGTTATTGGGTCAATAGATATGTTTTGGTGTGTACCTTTCTCGTGCTGTGTAGCACAAAGTCTTTATAGTTATTGGAACAATATGCATGATTTGTTTGTGTATCTTTCTCTTTGCTGTGTTGCACAAGGGCCTTACATTTTATTGGAACAATAAGCATGTTGCTGTGATGTACCGTTTCTTTTGCTGTGTGAAGCATGCAATAAATGATCAAAACTGATTGGTGTCTTTTGTGTTGACAGGTTCGAGAGTTTGGGTTCTGGGCCATTCAACTGTCACCAGGTTAGGTCGTTGGGCTGCCACCAGGAACTGGATGCGGGGTTTCTCCAACACAGAGTGTGTATGGTTAGGATTCCCGGGCATGCGCTGGAGTGGCCTCTTGCCCAGACTCAGACACTCCCTGGCTACAGGGGGCGCTCCGCCGCATCATTTGGTCATTCACCTGGGGGGCAACGACATTACCAACATGGGAAGGTCCGCGTTGCTGAGTAAAATGAAGGCGGACCTGGTGGAAATTTGCGGAATGATGGGGAACTGTGAGGTCTGGTGGTCCGAATTGCTCCCACGCAGAGTCTGGCGGGGCGCACGGTCAGGCGAAGCCATAGAAAGGTCTAGGAGGAGGGTAAACCGTGATATGCGCAAGTTCACTTCGCAGAGAGGCATTGGTTTCATCCGCCATGAGATGATTCAGGATAAGATTAGAGGTTACTTTGAATTAGATGGCGTGCATCTCAATCCAGTGGGCTTGGACCTCTTCCTCCTAGATTTGTATGAGGCTTTGCAGGAGAGAGGCTGCAGGTAGGAAGGAGCATAGTGGATGGGGGGCCCGGGCGGCGGCGGTAGCCGCCGGTCGGGCTGTGGCGGAGTTACAGGGTGATCCGGAAGCTGAGAGGTGCAGCGGCGTACCTCAGCAGGCACATAGGGGTGCCAGAGCCTAACACCTGGACTTCATGGGAGGTCCGGGTACACGTGTCGGCACCTCAGTAGTCCTTCGGGCGGTTGTGGGCCTGTACAACCGGGGGTTGCCTAGTTGCGCTCCGCCCCTCGGGGCGTGAGTTTAATTAATTAAAAATATGGGGCAGCACACAGGGGCCACACACTGTGCTGCCTGGCTCATCAGGCGGGCAGGTGGCGAGAATGCGGCCTGCCCTTGGATTACCCATAAGATAACCCATCTATTACATATGTTGTATGTAATAAATCCTGCAGCATTTTCTTTCCAACCAAAACCCTGTGTCCTGTGTATTATTTGTGTTTGTAGGGTATCCATGTGTGGGGCGGGGGTCCGGTTGCCATGAGGGGACTATGCTGGGGACAAGTGTTGTCTGCCCTGATGAAAACATTGTTAATGGTGGAGACATGCTCATTAGCATACTGCATAGAAGGCTCACACCCACAATCCAAAAAGGGGAAAACACCACTAATTTGTGGCATTACTGATGTTGGCACAGAGAAGGATAATGAAACATTGGCTTCAACCACAGGGCTGCTCTCTCGAACTGTGCGAAGGAATGGCCTGAGGACGTGGAAATTAAGATCAACATGGTATGAAAGGTTTAAAGATTGCCAGAAGACATTCATACAAGTAGGGTGAGAAATGTTTAATTGTAGAGGAGAACTCTTTAGACCTTCCCTGTGATTTAATGAAC
This sequence comes from Lissotriton vulgaris, assembly GCF_964263255.1. Lineage (NCBI taxonomy): Eukaryota > Metazoa > Chordata > Amphibia > Caudata > Salamandridae > Lissotriton > Lissotriton vulgaris. Next base: position 100,822,600 of record NC_141688.1, read on the forward strand.
TAAATGTATTCCTTAAATAAATCGGACCCTCATAAGAACGATAGGAAAGTTACTGATAAATGTACTAATATAATGTAAAAATCCAGTGTATTGTATTTACATGTAATTGTAGCGATACGACTATGTTGTGGGACTAAAATAATAGAAGTGTGTATAAAAAATGTTATCAACCTAACACATACGCATTTCTTTTGGTGCTTTGGTATTTGCTATGGTAGTTTTAGAACCCCAGGTCAGAACCTTGATACACTCCAATGCCAAGCATATTTTGGGCCATTGCAGGCCCCAAGGTCCTTATGTGGAATTCTTTTTGTTTGCTAAATCATTGTTTATTGTTTTTTGTACAACAATGAACACAGTCTGGTTCAAGTGCAGCACAGTGAAAGCATTGATACAGCATTCCATCACTTCACCGGCGACCTGCTTATCATTCAGTATTCCCCAGCCCAACACAAGGCCGCCATTTTGTCCCACGTTTAGTGTGTTTTTGTGGACAGCCCCTAGCGCGATATTCGCTCGTTCCATCCTTGCACACCAATGCACCCCCATCTGCCACTCCGTCAGGACAGGGGCCACGAGACCTCCATTTGCGAGCAATTTATGTGGAATTAATGCTGAAATAACTAGCGTGCATTTTCTCTTACAAAGAGGTCGCTGATGCAGGTAGGCACCGAAGCTCTGAAAGAGGTTGAAGTTCCTTACTTAACCCCAAAGACCACGAGGAAGTATGACTTTACTCATCAGAGAAGTACTCAAAGACCCCTGCTCGTAAGATCGCCTAGTTGATTAAAGGTCCTCAGCAAACTATGCGAAAATAATGGCAGGGCCGATTCAGCTTTTCATCCTTCTCAGGTTAAGAAATTAACCGTAACACCTGGGGGTTACATGACACTCCAGTTCATGACGTGCGCTACGCAGTCTGCACAAATGCTTAACCTTATCATATTTATGTTTATATTTCTCAACTGTCTTTGTTGTTTGCAGGTGATCGTCTGTCATCCTGTGACTGGCTTCATGTTAATACTTTGGCATTACAGATCATTTTGTGATATTTTATGTTCTGATTAAAAAAAAATGGATTATATTTAAATCAAGTTTAGTAGTGGTACGAGGTATGCCATATTCTGCTCTATACCTTTCATAATGGATTAGTGTCATTTGTAAAAAAAACACATTAAGGAAATGCTTAAATAACAGAATTTCCCTTAGTACTGTGTGAAATAATGCACGCAGCACTCCTGCCATATATAGGAAAACCATAAAATAATGTAAAATGATTCTTTATTGGCCCCTCTTTTCCCAGCAGCCTCTCTTAAACTACCTTGTAGGGTGAGTAATGGTCCCCTGCTATCAGACCCCTCACCTCTGCTGAGTGTAAGGTATCCCATAGGAGCGTTTTCTCAACCTTTAAAGTCTGCCATATCATTAGCTGATCTTTAATTTCATTTATTGGGCATACTAATGTACACTATACGTTTAATTGCTCTTAAAAAGCTCACTTTGCTTTTATGGAGGATGTTTAAACAGTCAAGCCTCTATAAATTCTTATGGAGGGATATTATAGGAAGGACATATATCAGAGAAGGTTCTGCTGAGTTGTTTCTTTCCTAGAATTGACGGGGAATTCTTAAAGCCGGCACTATTTGAACAAGCAGTGGCAAAGCCAATATGTCTCGCTTTTGCAAATTCTCTTGGCTTTTCCAATGTCTCAACCCACTGAGGCCTTTGGGAGATGCACAGCTCCAGGATGAGTCGGGTCTTTGCAATTGTCAAGTCTGGAGCAGGCAGGCAGGGTGTTGCAAAGTCATCCTGTGCCTGGGCACCCCCAACTTTTTGCTGCCTGGAACTGGTGGTAACTGACTCTGACTGACCCTGGCCTCTGTTTAACCAGGCCCAGGGCCCGTGCCAAGCTAAAAGGAACACATTAGAATACAGTTAAGACATCCAACATACACTAGGGTGCACTACGGTATGGTGGGATACCCCTGTAATGGGCATGCCCTACCCCATAAGCCCCTAGTATGTAATAGGGCAGGGGATTGAAACTACCTAGAAGTCTCAAGTATCCTGGGGCATAGCAGTTTAGAGGCCAGCAGATTTTCTGCACTAGCATGTGTGCAGTGCTGAAGCCTGAGGTCAGTTTAAAAGCATAATTGGTGGCCAGGACAGCATTTAAACCTTAAATTGTGCACAAAGTCGACTTTGGGGGTGGGGCCCTTTAAAATGAAAAACCTACCATGTTTTTGCATATTAGGGACCCCCAGGGTCACCCCTAGGTATCCCAGGGGTGGGGCGTCAGTTATCTATAAGGAGCGCCCTTATAAAATGAGTTTGTATATGCCTGAGTAAAGTGAAATTTTACATTTCACTCCCCACATTGTATTAAAGAGCTGCTCAAATTCGACTTTGATGCTAGAAGGATTGGTTAAGGATGATCTGCAATATTTCTGCAGATTCAGAACCCCTGAAGTCTCCCCTAGTTGCACAGGGGGTGGGGTCCTGTAGAAATTAGGGAAATTCTTATTAAATATGGTTTTAAAGCCCTGGTTCTTGAAAAGTGGCCCAGGTCATTTTCCCTATTGCAAACACCATGGCCCATAGGTTAACATGCTAGGAAGTGATTGATAGGAGAGGACTAGCCGGACCATATAAAAAACTTCCCAGAATGGTAGTAGTAAATCCAACAATATTATATAGGTACATTTCTCCTAAAGTGTACATACAATAAGTTATGAGACTTTCTTGTTTGTAAGTCCAAATTCAGCCTTTCAGTGGTCTGCCATGATTGGTCAGAGTTAAGTGGATTAGCCAGGTTGCTGGGTGGGCCATGTGGTGTTCTATAGGAATGCCAGGCCAGGAGGTGGCGTCATAAACTACGTTCTTCAAAGGCAAGAGGGGATGCCTGGGTTTCAGTCCACTATGACAGTCTAACCAGAGTCAGGGCTAGGCTTAAGAAAGGTATGTGCGGATGGTAGGGGGTGTGTTTAGACAGCTCTTACCTCCTTGCTGGAAAATCAGCCATTATGGATTTGGAAGAATGATGCACTCTGGGACAAACTAATGCCACACTCCACAGGATATGGTCATAACTATGTAGAGTTGCCCTGCTCTCATTGGTCAGCAGTGACCTGGTGCTTGACCCAGAGAATTTTGAATAAGTATCTGAGAGGGGCAGAGCCCTCCAGATCTGCTGCTTGAAACTGAATGAAGCAAGAAGTGCCCTGCTGAAGTTTGCTGTGCAAGGAACTCTAAGGCTTGACCTATGAAGACTGCACCATTTGAAACTACAGCCCTGTGTATTACCTTGCTGCCAAAGGAGTAAGAGTGGACTCCCTGCAAGCTACAGGTTAACAGAGCTCACATGGACAGCACCACAAAGAATTCAACGCCTGGAGTACCAGTGGATTTGTAAGGGTTTTGTTCAAGTGGATTGCAGAATTGAAGTTTCACACTTTCAAGGATCCTCTTGGAGATTCCAGAACCTTGGATTGTGTGTTGGATACTTTGGGACCCGCAAGCAGAACGCCAGGAAGGTGTTCTAACTGGACCCCGCTTGCTGAAGAAGGCGGCCCACTACAGTGGTGAGAATTCTTCAGAACAATTTATAAAGATGTGTCCATGACAGAGAAAACGAAATGACTTAAGGGGCACTGTTGGTTTCTAAGCACTAGAAAGTGATTAATCTTTAAAAATTCATATCTCTGGTTCCCTACAGTGGATTATTTTGTTTTGGTGCCATTTAAAAGATAACAATATTACCTATTTTTATAAATTGGTGTTGGATTTTTATTTTGTGTTGTGTCTTAATTATTTACTGAAATTGAGTTTTTAAATGCTTTACATACCTGTCTTTGAAGTTAAGCCTGTCTGCTCGCAGCCACGTTACCAAGGGTTGAGCAAAGGAATACTTTTCTAAGACCTATGCTGAGTCTTATCATGTGTTAGTGGCCTTATTGCCAGTGGCAGCCTTACATTATCCCCTACCAATAACCCACTTTCCAACACAGGGTATGGTGCCAAACATCTTCAGCAGTCTTCAGTTATCACGATGATCAGCTTTTCAGTGTCCTCTTCTTCTGTAGTCAAGTGAATCTTATGTTATGTATCAAGGGGCCTCCTAAGGACTCAATTTAGGGTCTTTAGGGGAGTGCAGAGAAGTAGCCAATGGGCTACTTACCCTTGTGGTTACTACGCCCCCTATGTGACCACTACCTGTGGGAAGTGGGGAATACCATGTCCTCGTGTTCCTAATTCTGCCATCACCAAGATAGCAGAACTTTCCTAGTGTGGGGGACAGCAGGCAGCTCACCTTAAGGGCATGCCTGACCTGAGTATGGTCCACGTCTACTCGTATATCTAATGTTCCGGCTGTCCTGGTGCCAAATGGGCATCAGGGCAGGAGGTGACATCTCCCAGGTCTGGGGGAAGCCACCGTTACATGTAAAAAGAAGCAGCAAAGGCATTGAAACCTCTGGCGTTGGTATGCTGATGTACTAGCCATCCTGAATGAGGTGGTGTAAAAACCTCCTGCCAGAGCAGGCATTGTTTCTGACCTCTGAGAGCGGGGCTCATCTCGTAGGGTCAGAAGTGTGTCTGTGGTGGCAGACTGGACTGTACCAGTCAGCCAACAGAGGACTAGTGCAGTTCGGTCGTACCTCTAAGGTACCCTCTGGGTTCAAGTAAGAATAAGTCCACACGTGTAATATAATGTACCCTTCCTTAGGACTGTAAGGCCTACTGTTTGGGTGACTTACATATATTGCATGCACTGTCTGTAAGAATGGCACACAGGATGTGTGCCATTTTTTTTCCAGGGTTTTATATAGCGCAAACTTGACCCGAATCCGAATCTGGTATCAGAGCGCTTTACATAGCACCAGTTACGTTACATGAGGACACACATTAATTTTTTTGTCAGGCACAGGCAGATTAAGTGATTTTCCCAGAATCACAGGATGTTTAGCGTCATTACCGAGACTCAAACCCAGATCCCCAGGTCCGAGGTCGAGCGCCTTAGCTGTTAGGCCAACTCCTCTCCCCTGCCATGTTGTGTTTTCACTTTTGTCTGCACCATTTCACGCAGCCTGCAATGGCAGTCTGCATGAGTGAGTGAGGGGTCCCTTAGGATGGCACAGTACATGCTGCAGCCCTTAGGCACCCTCATTAGTACCCATGCCTTGAGGTACCAGGGGTACCATTTAATAGTGGCTTACTGGGGTGCCAAAGGTCTTGCCAATTTGGGGAACAACATCGCAGTTTTAGGGAAATAAATCTGGTATTGAGTACCTGGATAGCAGGAACCCAGTGCACTTCTTTCAAAATTGCATCAGATACCAGGCAAAAAGTGGTAGTGACCCTTGTCAAAAAGGGACCCTTTCCTACAGGTCTCATCAAGAAGGTATATCCATGGGAATAACCAAAGCAGTGTTTGTTCCCTTGCCTGAGTTTCCATGGATCAAACATATCATCCCGTCTCTATAATAACTGTAACCCAATTAGACACTGACCTCCATCAGCACATTAAGAAGGGAAATAAATACATTTATGGGGTGGTGTGTTACAGAAGTACCTGGCAGTTCAAGTTTCACCAGATTAAATGGTACTGTAGAATTAGTGGTCATCTGCTGATAGTCCTGTCTATCCACATGGATGACAGTGTGAAGGACTAGCAGGGAGGATTCTTGAAGAAGTCAATATGGACAGTGGGAACATTTGAACATTTAGAGGCCCATTAGGATGGCGGGGGATTGCCCCCGCCAATCTGGCGGTAGCCTCCGCCAGCTTGGCGGGGGCAATCCGCCCGCCATCCGCACCTAAATTCCCCCGCCACATTAGGATCACGGGGGGACCGCGGCGGACAGAAAGACCGTCCGCCGCTTTTCCGCCCCGGTCGCCTTGCGGCCGGGGCGGGAAAGGTTTAATATGGTGGCGGTGTCTATGAGACACCCCAGCCATATTAGCATGGGCATGTACAAATGCCTTTCCGTGGCGGCAAAGCCGTTGCGGGCCCCCAGGGAGTCCAGGGGGGGTGCACATTACAAACTACAACATGGCGGGCACTGCGCGGTGCCTGTCACGTTGTACTTTGTAATGCATTGCATGTATCTTCAGCATTGCGGCGGGCGGTGCATTCAGCAATGCTGAAGATACAGGATGCGCCCGCCACTGTGGCGGGTGCATCCTAATGCCCCCAACGGCACCCCCACCCTTATGGCAGGCGGTCCCTAGACACAACAGGATGACGGGCGGACAAAGTCCGCCCGTCATCCTAATGGCCCCTTAGATGGGAACCTATGTAGTCTTGTAAATAAAGTAGACATTAAGTCCTCTTTGGAGATATTAAGTGCATTTCCTTGCAAGCAAATGACATTGTGTAGGTAGGTGTTCCAGAATCAACTAGTATCATGGAACTTGCACCTTCAACATCTTCAGACAAATACTCCCCCATGATGCTTGTCAAAGAGAAAAGATCCGATGAAAATTAAGTTACTGGAAGTGAGACCGGACGATTACAAAATGTATTCCATTTAGAGCTTGATGACCTGGTATAATAATGTGCTTCTTGGCATTACTGGAAGGTGGATCGAAGACACACACATGGCTTGTAGATGAAAATAGTCATTTGCAATATAATTTCTTTTGTAGAAACAAAGAGGAGATAGCAGTCACCTTACATGTGCCAGGTGCCGTTAAACCAAAAGAAATTTCATATGAACAATTCTAAAATCTTTTAAAAAATAACACAGGTCTAGTGGTACTATGCAAACAGCTCAAACAACCTAATTGTGTGGGTCGTGTGAAGCCCACCAGGCTGTTGCAATTTCATTACAAGACCAGAGGCTACCATTATGCACAAACCTTTTATTGCTGCGCCAACATGCAGCCTTTTAAAGAATATTAAACACATCATAAACAAACATTCCAGGTTGGAACCTTCAAAACTATATATAAGTCCACATCATACAAGTGACATGGACTTATATACACACTTGCTCCTGAATAAGATAAGTACTATGGCTTTACTTTAACATGTATTATTGTTAGTGTTTTACACCTTTTACTTACTCATGTAGGTAGGTGTTCTTTTTTTGGCCTTCAAATTTATGGTTGGGTTTCCGCCTTTCTTTTTTTTGCAAAACACATTTTATTACATTTCGTTTTGACATTGCATGATGGCCAACGTGGCCTGTCAAACTTGCAGTGCCGTAACACCCTGTCGCCCACACCCAATAATTCCAACATATTTTGCCAAAATCAAATGTAACATTCCTATCATGAACAACAATCTTATAGAAGATATGTGGATGTGATAGGGGACCAGAGACCTCATGGACCGCCTGCAAATTGCTGTATCTCTGTGTCAAGGAGGGAGTCCATGCCCCTGTGGTGTGCCCATCACTGATATATTTTTGCGTTTTTCTGTGGGCACCCCTTAGCCCAATATACTGCTATTTCCATGCCCATACATTGATCCATTCCTTGCTTCAGTGTACCTATTGTGGGTGGCGACACATCTTTCCACAGCCGTGCAATGTCACGTTTACCTAGAGTTAAGCCCAAGAAGAATAAGTGTCTCTCATATCTATTACCTCCAACTCCTTCTGTGCTATGGAGTAATATCATCTTTGAGTGAAAGGGAATCTTCTAGGACAGGACCCCTTCTAGGCTGGCAACCACTCTGTGCCAGAAACTCTCAAGTGTTTTGCATCCCCATACTGTATGCAGGAAGGTGCCCTCAGTCATCCCAAATCTTATACAGACACACAAGGCCATTCCCGTAGGCGATATCTCATGAAGTAAGCTCAATGAAGGAGTTTCAATTGGATTAGACGTAGTCTGGGCGCTATGCTGCTTCACGTGGTACCATTAGAGCCGCTGTTCAGTCGTCATTATCGAGTGTGGGCAGGTCCTTCTGCCAGGCCTGTCTTAAAGTTGGAAGTGTGGATGTATTGTCTGTCAGCAGTGTCTGGTAAACCTGTCTGATTCTGTGTGTACCCAATTCTCTGGTTAGTAATTTGCACTCTAGTGGGTTGAAATCCGGTAGTTCTTGCAGATCGTGTAAGTAGGGAGTAAGAGCATGCCGTATCTGGAGTTATCTACAGAATTGATGTTGATGCAATTGAAAGTCTGTCTGCAGTACCTGAGTCAGTTGGGTCCACCAGCCTATACATATTAGTGTAAATTTACACAGTCGAACCACCGTTTGGGTTGCGTGTGGGATATGACTCCCTATCTTACCACCATAAAGGAGGTGTATGAGCGAAACGTCTCCCATCGCCCAGCGCTCTGTTGCATACACTGGATCTGCCCATTGTGCATACCACTTTTTATTGATAAGGAGGAGATGGGAGGCGGCATAGTAGGAGTAAATGTCCGGGACAGCAACGCCCCCATTAAAGGTGGACTGAACACAGGTCCGTAAAGCAATATGCACTGCCCCCTACCCTAAAGAAAGGTCCGCATTGACCTGCTTAAACCATGTTGGGGAATGGTGAAGGGATAGTTATGTAATTGTTGTAGCATTCGTGGCATAGAAATCATTTTAGAAATCATTGAACGGCCTAGTAGGGAGAGAGGCAGTGGCGACCACACTTTGATCTCCTCTTGTATTCGGGGCAATAACAGTGCAATATTGTGAACCCAAGCTTTCATAGGTTCAGGAGCTATATATACCCCCACATACTTAGAGCCGTCAGTGGCTATGTTCAAACGAGAGACCCATGCCCTGTCCCTCGCTGACTCCCTCATGAAAAACACTACAGATTTCTCAGCATTCCTGTGTAGTCCCGATGTCTCCCCGAAAATACGCAGAATCTGCAGAAGTCGTGAGCCAGAGGAGCGTGGATTTATGAAGAAAAATAGAGCAACGTCAGCATACAGGGCAACTCGATCTGATAATGCCTATGACCACTCAAATCCCATCAGCAAAGGGTCCAAACGGACCCACAATGCTAGAGGGTCTAGTGCCAAGTCAAATAATAATGGAGAAAGTGGGCATTCCTGACTGGTGCCCCTGCCCACCTCGAAGGGAGTCAAAGTCGCTTCCGAGACCCAGACCAAAGCAGTCAAGCCAGTGTACAAGAGTTTCACGTAGTTGAAGCGCGGACCGAAAATAATTCTGTGCAGTAAAACAAATAGGTATTGCCAGCTGACAGAATCGAATGCTTTGTCCATATCAGTGAGAAGCACTGCTGCCGGTAGTGCCAGCCGATCAACCATAGCCAGTGCATTATAGATTCGCTTGATGTTATGACGTGTGGAACGCTGGGGCATAAAGCCTGCTTGGTCTAGTTGTACGGGATCAGGCATGCATTTCAGTAGTCTATTGGCCAGAGTATTAGCTAAGAGCTCCACTCCAAAACTAAGAAGGGAGTTCGGACAGTAGGACTAGTGTAGTTCATCCGGCTTCAGAAGTACAATAATCTCCACATGTCGCCAGTCCCGGGGGAGCGTGCGCCATTTGATGCCTCCTTTATCTCTTCTAGTAGGGTACTGCCAAACTGTGGCTAAAAGACCTTTAAGAACTCGCTTGGGAAGCCATTTGGGCCCGCCCTGTGTGCATCTTGACCAATGCCACTGCCAGTTCCTCCACCGTAAGTTTCTCCTCCAATTGTTTACATGCGATAATGAATGTGGCGGAATGTCCCTGAGCAATTCCTGGACTAATTCTATGCTGATGTGATCATTTGGATCATATAACACTATAATAATCTGCAAAACATTGGGCTACTTCTGCCTACCCTGAAATCAAACCCCCTTAATGGTCCCACATCACAGCCACCTGCAACAGACTCCTTCCGTTCTGACACAGTATATGCAACATGCAACTTGACTTATCCCCTCATTGATATGTTTGTTGCTGTGTGGCCTGCCACCCTGTCTTCACCTCATTTAGTAAGGGCTGCTGGTATAATTGTTGGGCCAGACTAAGCTGTAATCTCTCTCTCTCTTATTGCCTGAATTCCAGTAATCGCCCTCCAACTCCTCAATTTGTGTTTCGAAGGCAACCCGCTCCTGTGCTCTACACCTACATTGTCCAGCACAAAAGCTGATGTCCAAAGCTCGAACAGTTGGCTTAAGTGCCTCCCATAGAACTACCTACATGGAGGCAGTGGGTGAGTTGAATGAAGGGTATTCCGTTACCGCTTTTTGTAAAGTGGTCCTATAAATTGGGTTCTAGAGATGCCATTGAAATCCAGGAGGATTGACACCAATATGAAGCTCCAAGGACACAGGGGAGTGATCGGAGAGCCCCGTGGGTGAATATGGGGCGATGAGACCTTGTGGAAATAAGTGGTTGGGATAAATAGGTAGTCCAAGAGGGTAAAGGACCCATGGACCGTTGAGTAATGTGCATATACGTTCTTGGCAGCATGAAAGGCCCTCCATGTCACCACCAAACACAGGGTAGTCACCAGAGTGGACAGTCTAGAGTCATATTGGCCATCTCTCCCACCCTATGGTTGCCATCTGTCCGCCCCAGGGTGAATGACGTCATTCCAGTCTCCCCTTACCTAACAAAGGCCACCTGGCGTCTTACCCCACAAGTGGAGGAAGCATTCAGTGAAGGCGGCTCCTAGCGGAGAAGGGGCATAGAGACTCAGGAGGTCATTTATCACTATAGCCTTATAGCCCGCCGTAGAGAGCCCGCCGTAGAACATTTTGTCCTCTACTGACAGAATGTTCTAATAGCCTTACAGCCCTTCGTAGAAGGGCTATACTGGCTATTAAAGGCCCTCTCCAGCGTTAAAGGCCCCAAGCCGAAGGCGAGGGCCTTTAACAAGGGAGAGGGACTTTAATAGCGGTATAGCCCATCTACGAAGGGCTATAAGGCTATTAGAATATTCTGTCACTAGAGGGCAGAATGTTCTAACCAAAAAAACAAAGCCTTTTGGGAGCGTGAGGGGATTGGAATCCCCTCAGGCTCCCTGAAGCCTTTGTTCACAGCCAGAGCTGTGAACAAAGAAACTTTGGAATGTTGGAGGTCCAGGCTTATACCAGCCATTATAAGCCCAGAGCACTCCATTGTGTTCAATGAAGCTCTCAACATTCCAGTGTTCTAATGGATCATAGTGACCGTAAGTGTCTACACACACCCCCTGGGTGGTAAAAGAGACTCTATTTTGTATTAAAATGGCTGGGCCCCAGGATCCCCGCGTAACCCCCAAGTGGAAAACCTGTGTATGGCCAAGACGGGCTAGGCAGGATTTTTGTGTCACCATAAGATGGGCCTCTTGTAAGAGGAAAAAGTCCACCCCAAGGGTTTGGCATGCTGGACGACAGCCCCTCATTTTTTTTTATCCAGTACCCCCCTCACATTCTTCGTTACTGTGTGGAGTTAAACCCCTGAACCCTCTGAAGTGAATTAGTCATGTATATTGATGGTAGAGAATGATCCACTCTAAGTGTGTGTCAGATGAGGTGTGAGCAACGGAACTGAAACTGATCAATAACCAGTAAAGCATGAATGCAACAAATAATCCCCCACTACCCTCCCCCATACTTCACGGATCTGTTGCAGTATGGACCACAACGTTTTTGCTTCAACAGAATGGAACATCCATGGGATTTGCAGGGGCGCCTGCCTACGCAATACCTTCATGGCTAAGTTTGAGGCTGATTTCATTTACAGTGACAGTGCTTTGCAAGAGGAAGCAATTATATACCGCAGGTTCATCGACGACATTTTTTGTATTATGGTCCGGACCAAGAATGAGTCTGGAAAAGCAAATTGAAAGACTCAATGAATGTATGGAACAAATCAAATTCACTCATACCATGAGTGATAAAGAAATATCATTTTTGGGTGTAGCGATCAGTATACAAGAGTCTAAGATCAAGACCAAAGTCTTCAGGATAGAGATGCATGTGAATAATTCTTTATTGTTTCAACGTTTCCATCCCCAAAATTTGAAGAACAACCTGCCTGTCTCACAATACATGAGAATTAAGAGAATATGTTCAGAGGAGGAGAACTTTGAAGAACATCTTGAATTTCAACATCAAAGGTATATAGAAAGAGGGTATCCAGGAGAAGTTCTGGAGAAAGCAAGAAGGAGGATACACACTTGCAGCAGAGAAAATCTTCTTAAACAGAAACCCAAGAAAACAATCGCGAGACATGTTTTTGTCTCAAAATTTTCAACATCATCGCAAAAAATCAAGGCCTAGATGTATCATTGTTCCTATTTGCGATTTCTTAATAGCGATTTTTACCGCATCGCAATTTAGAAATCGCAAAATGGGATGTATGTTTTAAATCGCAATTTTTTTGCGATTCCTTATTATTCCTAATTTGCGAATTACCAAGTTGCGAATTCGCAAATAAGGAATAATTTCCCATTCATTCCTATGGACCAGGAGGCCCATAGGAATGATTGCGAAACAATTCTCAAATTGCGAATTCGCAATTTGCTAATCGCAATTTGAGATTTATTGCAAGGGTGCAGGGGTGTCTCATGGACACCCTGCTGCACCCCTGCAACTTACATGTGTGTGCATATGGCGCACATACATGCCCTATGGGCATGTATGTGTGTCACATGCCACCCTCAAAATTGCCAAATTTTGGTTTTTGAATGGATTTCGCAAATTAACACAAACCTCAAGTTGGTGTTAATTTGCGATTCCTTAACCTGAATTTGCAAATTAAAAAAGCTTCATACATGGCTTTTAAGGTATCGAAAAATTACGATTCCTTAAATGCTTAAGCAAAATAAGGAATCGCAATTTTTTGCGATTCCTTATTTTGCTAATTTCACATACATCCCAAAAGATGCAAAATGTCCGTTTGCGATTCGTTAAGGCCGAACTTCTGTGAATTTCGGCCTTAACGAATCGCAAAATGCTTGATACATCTAGGCCCTAGAAAATTGTGAATAGGCATTGGGAAATATGCAGAATAAATCAGATTTCAATGGAATCTTCACTCAAAAACCCATTTATGCTTTCACGAGATCCAAGAATTTGAAAGAACTGTTGATGACACCTAAAAGACAATCAGAAGTTGCTTAGAAAGGAATGAAACTTTTTTCCAATTGCGTGCATTGTCCCAATGCAATAGTAGGAAGGACCTTACATCACCCAGAAACAGGAAAAGAAATTGCATTACATTATGACGGAGACTGCAATTCCAATAATCTGATTTATTACTTAAAGTGCCCATGTGGCAAAATTTATGTAGGGAAGACTGAGAGGAAAATAAAAATTCGAGTTTCAGAACACAAAAGCACTATATGAAAGGCAACTTAGCCAAACACTGGATTGAAAATCATCACATCATATCCCAGATCAGGTTTTCCATATTGGAGAAATTTAGAACTTATGAGGGGTGGATCTGACCAGATCCCTCCTCCAAAGAGAGATCTATTGGATTAAGAAACCGGAAACGCAGGTGCCGGGGGGGCTCAATGAAAAAGTAGATCTGATTTGTTTCCTATGAAGTCTATATAAGAATCAGCAAATTTTTTAACTCTGTAACTGTAGGAATGATGCTTGCATCTTGTCAAGAATTCCCTCCCCCTAGGGAAAACTGTCGTATCCAGCGCGCCGCAATCGGCGCGGACTAAAGATCCCATAAGGCTTAGCGGGACACAAGATTATGCAACTCTGGATATCACGCTTGCATAACGCCGTAGGACCGCCTATATCAGGAGGAGACTGAAAGGACGCTGCATCGGATATTCACATTCTTTACCGACGTACCCTGCAGCTGAGTGCTTCTCATCTGGACAGTTGCGGCTAACGAGGAACTAGTGGAGAACGGAGGTAAGATTGGAGCGAACGCTCTCTGCCCCGTGTCTTCAAACCCATCCTAAGAGCCGGAAACACTGCTGGGTTGCGCTGTCGACTCGGACGAGTCAGCGTGGTTCAGAGCAGGGTCCAGAAGGAGGCTGGTGGGAGCGGACGCTCTCAGCCCCGTCAGCTGCTCTACAACTAGAGCCTGGTCAGAAGGCAGTTGGTGCGAGCCGAAGCTTCCAGCCCCCGTACTTTGTTTATACTTGCCATTACGCTGAGACGCACACCAGGAGGTGTTTGCCGCGTCTCAGCGAAGAGTTCAGTAGAGGAAGGATGTGCGATAGAGCGACTGCTCTCAGCCCCACTCTTACGCATTGTTGGCTTGGTTGTCAGTGTTTGGACACAACAGACGCACACCAGGGAGGTGTTTGCCGCATCTCTCTGTATTGGGGCTTTATAGAGGGGCCAGCTCCTAGAGGAACAGGTTGAGCGGCTGCTCCCTGTCCTCCAGTCAGGACTAGTGGTAGAGAGCCCGGCTGGGTGACTCCCCTGTCCCTCAAGACCCCCACACTACCACCAACACAAAGCGACCCATCACAGCTGTCGAGCGGCATTGTCGGCCGCAATTTAGCACAGTGCCCTCTGTTGGTTGGAGCTTCGTGCTCTTATGCTTGCATTGGGGTACGCTGATCCTTGTGTGACGACTTTAATCGTAAGTGATTCTTACGCGCAATAGATGATGACATCTTGGCGGCTGTTGCTGCCACGGAGAAGGGAGGTAAATATCCTGCGGGGTTCCCTTCGAAGTACACATACCACTTAAGTCCCGATAAGGTTCCTTATGTGAAAATTCCTGAAGTTGGGGAGCGTCTAGTTCCCAACTCGGATCGCAGAGCTTCTCTGATTACAGCGGCTCATGAAGGTGTGGCGTCTGCGCATGCGGGCGTCTCAGCCACTGTATCTCAGCTACAACAGAGGTTCTGGTGGCGGGGACTGTACAAACAGACGCGCGATTATGTCCTTATGTGTGACATTTGTCAGCAGATCAAGCCTTCTACTGCTGCGCGTCCGCCTCAGACACAGTTGTACATCACTAATAACCAACTTGGATGTGTTCATTTGGATCACTGCGGTCCTTTTTCTTCTGATACTGCGTATAAATACATCTTAGTAGCAGTTGACTCATGCACACGCTTTGTATGGATATGGCCACATCGAAGCGCTGATTCGCGAACTGTCATTAAGGATTTGCGTGTCTTTGTGGGAATCTTTGCTTGTGGTACTTTCCATTCGGACCAGGGTCCGGCTTTCGCCTCTAAGGCGTATAAGGATGCTATGGTTTCGTTGGGAGTACAGGTGAAGTTTTCAAGCCCCTACAGGCCTGAGGGCAATTCTGTAGTAGAAAGAATGAACCGCGACTTAAAGCAATCTTTGACAGCCCGTGTTATAGGCACTGGTAGAAACTGGCTGACCCACCTCTATGGCGTGCAGCGTGCGCTTAATAATCTCCCTAGAAGGTCTCTGGGTGGGCGGACCCCATACGAAATGCTCTTTGGTATCAAGATGTACGTACCTGACCTTGATGGTGCAGACTGCGAGGCCCAGGCCGCGGCCTTTGACGTAGATGAACATTGCAATGTTTTACAGGATCTACAAAAGACCAGAGACAGTCTTGCAAAGGAACACTTGCCCTCCACGTCGGATGATGCGTTGCAGATCCCGGTAGTTGGCTGGCTACCCCAAGTTGGAGAACTGGTTCGAGAGAAGATCGATAACAAGAAAGAGTTTGGTCCCTCATATCGAGCACCAGTCCGAGTACTTGGAGTGAAGGGCACAAGAACAGTCATTTTACCACCACTTCCAGGTCGTAAAGAAAACAGATTTATTTCTATTGACAATGTCAAGACACACAGGGTGGCCGATTCTTCATAGCATGACACCGGCTGTATCCTGTCCTTCCATGGTGAGGCACTCTGTGCTGGCTATTACATCTGGTGCAGATCAGGAGGTGTCCCTCGAGATGCCTGCCATATCCAGACCTTTATTAAATACTATTCCTGTTACTAACATTGATGAGGTGACCTATGCAGATCCTGCTGATTTATCCATGTCCGATTTACAAGCTCGTTTGGCTAACCAATCCAGATTCTCTTTTGACTCTGATTCGGAACTTTCAAAGAAACCATCGACTATTGCAAAATATGCCACGTTGTTTAAAAAACATTTTTTAATTCCACCTTGGACATACATTTGGCTGATACTATTTTTATTTCATCTTTTTATGTCGATTGGTTTTGTGTTTTATTTTTTCCGACTGATCGATGGCCATTATGTGAAAGAAAGAACAGGAATTCGGTACCTTAATGGAACATTGGCCCCTCTTTCCTCCTCACATTCAGTACACAGACTAAAGAGAGACTTACATTCAGTACAGATTACTGCTTGGCCAGTCCTTGATGGGATTGTGTGGGATGCGGTTAGGTTTCAAATACATGGCCCCACGTTGGGCGCCATGTAGCAGGGTTTCCGTTCTCCCACAGAACTGTGCATAGAGATCTAGAACCTCAGTGAGTTAGGATGATCCAAAACTCATCTCAGTGTCAGAAATCCCCTTACCTAGCTAGCTACAGTGTCTCATGGATCATTATGGAATGATCCATGTCTTAGACAAACCAGAACATGATCTTTAGAATACCTCAGGAATCGTGGAACACATGAACACTCTTTCGTTATATAATCATTTCAAACCAAAACTGAGAGTCAAAGAACACAAGTGCAAGTTTGAAATATTTATTATTCAATGCAAAGTTCTCAAACGCAGTATCTTGTATAATACCAAAATGCAGATTATAAAAATCAGAGTCAGCAGCATAGTCACTAATCCATAGTAAGCAAAAGGTGCTAGCATGTTATAATGCAAAACCTATAGAAATCGATAGCACCTATATTTCGCGCACCCTATCTAGCATATTATTTTATATATATGAAGGTCTCATTCGGGCTTTAGCAGGGCGGCCCCATACCTCTCAATGTCAGTAGGAGCAGTTCACATCAACAGCTACCAGCTCTCTTCATGCGCAGCACCAAGTGTCTACGTTCATTCCGTGTAACTCTATCTTAAACCCGCGTAGAGCCCAAAATGTTGGCATCAACATTATTTGTGTTATGTCTAATGTGGTGCGAGGATCAGGCCTCCCAGCAACCTTGTGTTAGGTTAATCTTAGAGTGTGCAGCTCTCAGTGTGCAGACAGTTTTACCAAGTGTACCAGGCAAAGCTGATAGCATAGAAATAACATATTATTCTCAAATAAACCACCTCATCGCTTCTAGGGTGAAAGCTACAACAACAAGTATGTGTCGTGTGCAAAACTGAAGCCGAAGGCAAACCGGCTGTTTAAACATGTAATACACTCATGCTAACTTAACGCAATATATGTAATGAAGTATCCATATGACAGGGACCTGTGTACATGCGGAGGACGGTGAGAACCTCTGGTGCTGTGATTGGGTATCGTATATGAACTGGAGGTTCCAGCCTCTGTTTTGAGTTGCTTTCTTTGTATTGCCTTACCCTCATCATTAAATATCCTTCATTTATCTGGTTGTATTGTGCACTGTGGGTGTCTGTCCCCGATCCCGGGACCGCCAGGTTGTTACAGAATATCCGACCTTCTACAAACATTAACTATCCTCTGGTCAGGTGACAGTCATGGCTACATTGGAGGAGGTGTTGGCTGCTTTGGCTACAATACAAATCGAGCTAACGGCATCTAGGCAGGAAACCGCTGATGTGAGGGCTAGGCTGGGCGCACTGCAGGGAGACCCTTTGATGTCTGGTCCTACCACCACGTCCCATGCCCCTGCGTTGATGCTAGAGATGCCTGTCTCCATCCCATTGGCGACACCAGAGAGGTACAGTGGAGACCCCAAGACGGTACAGGTGTTCCTCACGCAGGTAGCACTGCATCTATTGTGCAAACCAAAGGCCTTTCCTACCAGCCAAGCTAGAGTGGCCTTTCTTATTTTATATTTGGCCGGGAACGCGGCACAATGGGCAGACTGTGTGACTGGGGGGGCTTTCTGCGAAGAGTTCCTAAAAGTCTTCGACCGTAGGGCGGACTCATACACCGCTGACCGAGAGATGCTAGAGCTGAAACAGGGTAACAACGATTTGTTACAATACCTCAATGCGTTCCGTAGGTTGGTGGCTGAAACCAAGTGGCCTATCGCCAAACAAACAGCACTCTTTCACCAGGGACTGTGCGACGAGCTCAAAGACTTAGTGGCTCAAATAGACCCCCAACCCAAGACCTGTGAAGGCCTCATCAATCTGGTGCTGCGTTTGGACCACAGGCTGAGCGAGAGAAAAGGAGACCACAAGAGGAAAGGCAAGGCTCTGCCTGCATATGTCTCGATGGGAAGCCCAGAAACCAGCTCCGCCGCCAAGACAGAGCCCATGGACATAGGAGCCATAAGAGCTAGCCTTACTGCCTCAGAAAAAGAATCACGCCGTAAACAGGGTATTTGCCTGTACTGCGGCAAGAAGGGACATTATGTCCGTGAGTGTCCTGCCAAGCCCAAGACCCGTCGGTACCAAAACAAAAGGTCTGTGACGGCCGTGGTGGAAGTACCGGCGGAAAACTGACGGACTCCAGGAAGATGGAAGGGGCCTCTTGGAGTCACACCTACATCCCTTCCCTGTCTAGCTCAGACCGAAAGGGGCAACGTCATTTGTTCATCACGGTACACGTGGGAGTCCAGGACCAATGGATCCCTGTGGTGGCCATGGTGGATTCAGGTGCCACGGGTCTCTTCATGGATCATAATGAAGCGCGGAGACTGGGAATCACACTCCTTCCCAAACTTTGACCCAAAGACGTATATGCAGTAGACGGGAGACGTCTAGTGACCGGACCTATCGGGCATCATAAGGGAGAGCTCCCGGTGAAGTTCGAGAAATGGCATAATGAAACAATCGATTTTAACATCATCAGAGCCCCACAGTACGGAGTCATATTGGGTCTGCCATGGCTCCAAAAGCATAACCCTTCGGTGGATTGGACAACACACAACATCAAGATGACTTCACCGTTTTGTAAACAACGGTGCGGTATGTGTCAAGAACGCCACGACACCCATCGGAATGGAAGTCATACTGTTGCCACAGCAGCCGAGAAATCTGTTACACTTCCCAGCATATACCACAGCTATGAGGACATCTTTGATGAAGTAAGGGCGGAGGTGCTCCCTCTACACAGGGTATACGATTGCCAGATCGACTTGGTTCCAGGGGCAAGTGTTCCCAGCAGCAGACTGTATGCCCTGACCTAGCCCGAAAACATACATCTGCGTTCTTATCTGGACAAACTCCTAGGGTTAGGCTTCATCAGACCATCTAAGTCCCTGGCTTCATCGCCCCTCTTTTTCATCCCAAAAGCCAACGGAGAATTGAGGGCGTGTGTAGACTTTAGGGCATTGAACGCTATAACCATCAAAAACAGATACCCCTTGCCTCTCATAAGCGTTCTCCTGGAACAGGTGAAAAAGGCCCGGGTATACACTAAGCTTGATCTCAAGGGGGCATACCATCTTGTGCACATGAGGGACGGCGACGAGTGGAAGACCGCCTTCAAGACCAGGTTCGGCCTTTTTGAGTACCTCGTCATGCCGTTCGGGTCTTCAACGCCCCTGCGGCCTTTCAGTTCTTCCTCAACGAGGTGTCCTGGGATGTGTTAGACGTACATGTAGTTGTATACATAGATGATATCCTCATCTACTCCGACACAGACGAGGACCATGTGCGACACGTCTCATCGGTGCTCCAGAAACTAAGGGAGAACATGCTGTACTGCAAACTCAGTAAATGCGACTTCAACGTTACATCAGTGGAATTCCTTGGGGTGATGCTGAGCCCAAACGGACAGGAGATGGCGGAGCGCAAGATCAGAGCGGTGGAGGAATGGCTGGTCCCACGGGGAGTAAAGGACGTCCAAAGCTTCATAGTCTTCACCAACTTTTATAGGCGTTTTATCGAGGGGTTTTTGGGATTGGTGGCCCCGATCACTCAGCTAGTCAGGAAATCCCAGGAGTTTGTGTGGAACCAGGAAGCGCAAACCGCCTTTGTTGCCCTGAAAAAAGCCTTCGGTACAGCCCCGGTGTTGGCTCACCCGGATCCGGTACTTCCCTTCGTGGTTGAGGCGGACGCATCTGAAGTGGCACTGGGTGCCATATTGTCCCAACGGAATCCAGGAACAGGGTTGCTCCATCCCGTGGCGTATATGTCCCGGAAGCTGAACGACGCGGAGCGCAACTACCATATCGCAGAGAAAGAACTTCTAGCGATCAAAGACGCCTTCACTGAGTGGAGACATCTGCTGATGGGGGCCCGACACGTGGTCACGGTGTATACGGACCGGTACACAGACAAAATATCGATTTTTAAATATCGATATACAAAAATATCGAAGGTAAGTAATATCGACAGTCTAAATATCGATATTGGTATGATATCAGTAATATCGAAGTTGTAAATATCGATGTTAATAATATCGAAATTAATAACTTTGATGTTACTAATATCAATTTTTAAATACATTTAGTGTATATTATATTGTATTTATTATGTTTTATTATTTATTTTTAATGTTATTTAATTAAATATTGTCTTTTACTACTGTAGCGGGTTGTGGGTTTATAGGGGAATAGGGTGGGAAGTAATTTAATTATGCTAAATTAATTATTAATTAGTAGGAATTATTAATTAATTAATTGAGAATTAATTTTTAATTATTTTTAATTAATTTATTAATTGATAAATATGTTCTGTAGCGGGTTATGGGTTTATAGGGGAATAGGGTGGGAAGTAATTTAATAATAATTAATTAATTGATATATGTTTGTACATATTTTAATTAATAATTAATTGGTAATTAATTTCTATTAATTAGTTTATTAATTATTATAATTTTTTACATATGTATAATTATTAATTATTTGGTAATTAATTTTTATTAATTATTTAATTACATTAATTATAGTAATTTTTTTATATATAATTTATTGTTATTCTTAATTAATTAATTGTGCAAAATAATATTAATTATTAAATTAAATTAATTACAGCAAATGTGCTAATATATTTACTTTATTGTTATTGTTAATTAATAATTAATTGGTAATTAAATAATATTAATTAATTTTGGGTACAGGGGTATTTTTAGGGTTCAGGGTCAGTTTTCAGTTCATGGGTACAGGGGTATTTTTAGGGTTCAGGGTCAGTTTTCAGTTCATGGGTAAAGTGATATTTTTAGGGTTCAGGGTCAGTTTTCAGTTTTTGGGTAAAGGGGTATTTTTAGGGTTCTGGGTCAGTTTTCAGTTCATGGGTAAAGGGGTATTTTTAGGGTTCAGGGTCAGTTTTCAGTTTTTGGGTAAAGGGGTATTTTTAGGGTTCAGGGTCAGTTTTCAGTTTTTGGGTAAAGGGGTATTTTTAGGGTTCAGGGTCAGTTTTGGGTTTTTGGGGTACAGTCGTACAGGGTAAAAATAAAATAAATTTAAATTAAATAAATTAAATGAAATAAAAAAATATAAAATTGCATTAAATTATTACGTTTTTAATTTATTTTAAATGTATATGTATTAGTTTTAATTTTTTAATTATGTTTTAATATTTTTATTTAATATTTGTAACATTATATGTATTTTATAATTATTTTTACATTATCATTAATACATTTAAAAAAACGATATTTTTAATTTCAATATTTTTGTACTACGATATTTTTGTTCCGATATTTTTGTATTTCGATATTTTTGATTTCGATATTTTGTCAGACATTCATACGGACCAAAGGAACCTGCAGTTCATGACGGCAACACGACACCTTTCTCCCCGTCAGTTGAGGTGGATGATCTATTTCTCTGGATTCAACTTCCACATCACATATCGGCCTGGTACTGAGAACAGGAAAGCGGATGCGCTTTCAAGGCAGTCAGACGCGAAAGACCCAAGGCCTGTCGCGGAGCACTCCATCACCCCCCCCCCCCCTAGTGGTATTGGGGGTTATACAACCGGATACGTTCCTCAGGGGCATCCAGAGAGGGATCCGTTCGTTCACGTGGAGGAGGTGGCTCATCAGTCACAGGGAATGGCAGTTGACGGATGGAATTCCCGTGAAGGGCCGCTGTATGTTGCTACCCACGCCTAGACTCCAGAGACAGGCCTTCAACTGGTGCCATGTATCACCATGTGCGGGTCATCTTGGGTTTGAGAAGACGGTAGCTAGCCTGGGAAGGCAATTCTGGTGGCCAGCCATGAGAGCGGACGTTCAGAAGTGGGGTTCGGCCTGTTCCATCTGTGCCTCCATGAAAGCCGATCACAGACGTTCGCAAGGGCTCCTCCAACCCCTTCTCACGCCCAGCAGACCATGGGAGAACATCTCTCTGGACTTCATCGTGGGTCTGCCAGCAGATCAAGGGAAAACGGCTACCCTGGTGGTAGTGGACTACCTCACCAAGACGGGGCACTTCATCGCTTGCAAGCAGGTCCCTTCGGCAGGAGAGCTGGCATCGTTGTTGTTGAGGAACATCGTGAAACTGCATGGCCTGCCCAGCGTGATCGTGTCTGATAGGGGGTCGCAGTTCATCGCCCAGTTCTGGAGGACATGGTGTTCGGCATTGCACGTCAAGTCAGCCCTGTCCACGAGCTATCACCCCCAGACGGACGGCCAAACGGAACGCCTGAACCAGTCGCTCAAACAGTATTTGCGCTGTTTTGTCGACCGGGGGAAAGAAGAATGGGTGGATAGGCTGTGGATTGTGAAAATAACCTACAACAACGCCACACACAGTTCCACCAAGGCTTCCCCCTTCTATGGCAACTACGGACACCACCCCAGGTTCTTGCCGTTTGTCCACCCTCTCAAGGAAGACAAGTTACCCACAACCGCCAAGAGGGTCGCTCACATCAAGGAAACCTTGATACGTTCCCGTACTTCTCTGGAAGAGGCCAAAGTAAGGTACAAGGCAATGGCAGACAGGAGGAGAAGGCCTGGGCCAGTGTACAAGGCAGGAGACTATGTCTGGATCTCTACGAGGAACATGCGATTCAGAAAACGTAGCGTGTTCCATCCCAGATTCATGGGCCCTTATCGTATCACCAAGTGCATCAGCCCTGTGAATGTGAAGGGATGCTTACCCCAGTCATTACGGATCCATCCCATTTTCCACGTTTCTTTGTTGAAACCCTCGACCTCTACAAAGCTGGCATCACCCGTGCCGGGGAGCGTGAATTCGGAGGTGGAATACGAGTTGGCGGGCATCTTGGATTCCAAGTGACGACGGGGCAAGTTGTGGTACCTCGTGGCGTGGAAAGGGTATGGCCCGGAGGAGCAGTCGTGGGAACCGGCTGCTGGGGTTCACGCGCCTCGTTTGGTGTCTTCATTTCATCGCCGTTTTCCTTTGTGTGCCGGCCGGGTTGGGAGGGACTGATGGAGGGAGGATGTACTATCAAGAATTCCCTCCCCCTAGGAAAAAACTGCCGTATCCAGCGTGCCGCAATCGGCGTGGACTACAGATCCCAGAAGGCTTAGCGGGACACGCGATTATGCAACTCTGGATATCACGATTGCATAACGCTGTAGGACCGCCTATATGAGGAGGAGACTGAAAGGACGCTGAATCAGATATTCGGATTCTTTACCGACGTACCCTGCAGCTGAGTGCTTCTCATCCGGATAGTTGCGGCTAACGAGGAACTAGTGGAGAACGGGGGTAAGATTGGAGCGAACGCTCTCTGCCCCGTGTCTTCAAACCCATCCTAAGAGCCGGAAACACTGCTGGGTTGCGCTGTCGACTCGGACGAGTCAGCGCGGTTCAGAGCAGGGTCCAAACGGAGGCTGGTGGGAGCGGACGCTCTCAGCCCCGTCAGCTGCATTACAACTACGAGCCCGGTCAGAAGGAGGTTGGTGCGATCCGAAGCTCCCAGCCCCCGTACTATGTTTATACTTGCCATTACGCTCAGACGCACACCGGGAGGTGTTTGCCGCGTCTCAGCAAAGAGTTCAGTAGAGGAAGGAGGTGCGATCGAGCGGGTGCTCTCTGCCCCACTCTTACGCATTGTTGGCTTGGTTGTCAGTGTTTGGACACAAAAGACACACACCAGGGAGGTGTTTGCCGCATCTCTGTGTATTGGGGCTTTATAGAGGGGCCAGCTCCTAGAGGAACGGGTTGGGTGTCTGCTCCCTGTCCTCCAGTCAGGACTAGTGGTAGAGAGGCAGGCTCCCTGTCCCTCAAGACCCCCACAATACCACCAACACTAAACGACCCATCACAGCTGTCGAGCGGCATTGTCGGCCGCTATTTAGCACAGTGCCCTCCGTTGGAGTACATCGGGACCGGTGTACATGCGGAGGACAGTGAGAACCACCGGTGCTGTGATTGGGTATTGTATATGAACTGGAGGTTCCAGCCTCTGCTTTGAGTTGCTTTCTTTGTATTGCCTTACCCTCATCATTAAATATCCTTCATTTATCTGGTTGTCTTGTGCTCTGTGGGTGTCTGTCCCCTATCCCGGGACCGCCAGGTTTTTACACATCTATAGATAATTGTATTTTGGTAACCAAGTTAATTTCTTTGTTATCATCGTGTTGTAATTTAAAAGTCGTGATTTTGTATTTATGTGCATGTTTGTGTTATATCCTTCCCGAATACCTTCACTACCCCAAATCACTCTTTTCATTTCTCATTCACACATGTTATGTTGAAACCAGGGGAAGTTATCATTGAGACTTGGTTTAGTTAAGCTCAGTGGAGTATAGTGAACGAGCCCCCTTCCAAGATGGCGCCCGCAACTTTTGATTAGGTGGTACATTTTCTGTTTCTAATAATTCGAGCAGAAGGTGAAGCTCAAAGCGACAATGGTTGCATTTTGTTGTTGAGTAGCGGTTGTGGCGGAAAGCTGGAGAGTTTCAAATCGCTAAGGAAACATTGGAGGAGCATGTACGATCAAGGGATGTATATCGATAATCGGGAGCGTATTGTGCTCACTGAGGGAGTTGTAACATAGTGTTTTATCTCGGCGTTTATCTTAAACGAGTTTGGTGAACACGTCATTTCTACCGTTTTCAAGTTACTGGACCAGTCCGAAATCGGGTTTGACGAAACTAGGAACGAGTCTTGGTTTAGCTCACAGTATGGTAAGACAGCTCAGAAGGCTAGTCTTCACAGTGATAATGGAGTATAGTTTATTAGACGGTTGTGCTGAACAAGGTTTTTTTCGCAAACAGGTGTTTTGAAGATTTCTTTACTCAGCAAGTGAGTATAGGAGCAGTGATTTATTTCATTGAGCACAAATACAGTGGTGTGGAGAGGGGCTTTCTGTCCACATTTTTCTTTTAACTTCCACGACATATGACTAATTAAGAAGTAAAGCTTTGCACAGAGTGAACTTTATGAATGTCCTGAACATTGAGTAAAGGCTTTAAAAGCAATTCATTTACATGTTTAGTTTCGAGGCCCCTGAGGAAGAGCTCTTAGAGCTCGAAATGCATCGGGCACCGAGAAGTATCTTCCACAAAGCCAACAAGATTGTTTGTTCTTCAAGATTGTATACCACTTTAATTTTGTAATTTTGTAGATGTATGTTAAGCTTTTTTGAAAATAGAAATGTTTTGAAATATACATTCTCTTGAAAATTGAAGAATATATGGAAAAAATACATGTAGAAATCATGTGATCAGTGTGTTTATTTTGTGAGACTGCATAAATTTAAGTGTTGTTCTAGTGATAGAACCACTCCAGCAACAGTGCACGGAGGTTAAGTGTTTTGGTTCACTTAAGATAGGGGGTTTCAGTAGTGGCACGGTTGGGACAAACGTGCTACCTCGGTAGCACGCTTAGTCTAAAAATAAGTTTAAAAAATTGAAGTTTTCTTAGTAGCAGAAAAAACAGGAGTGCTTCTCCAATCTCCAAACAATTTGCGGTATGCACCCCTACCAAACCCCAACCAAACTCCAACCTGGGAAACGGGAAGTAACACCACCAAAGGATCCCGCTATCCCAATGCCCAAAAAACATGACCCCAGAAAGGATTTCTGGGAATGACTCTCAATACTGCCTTCCACCCTCTACGTGCAGATAGCTCTGCCACAGAAGCCCCCTCACCATTCAACAGTCAAAAAACAAAGCCATACGAGAATGACAAACGCAGATATAATAAGCTCCCTCCACAGTCACTCAAACAGTTCAACTGTCTATATAGCAATGCCTGTTCACTTCCCAAACACTCACTTGAAATCTGGGCATAGTTAAATCTAGAAAAACCAGACTTTTTCTTTATCACAGAAACATGGCTCCAAGATTCTTCTACCCCTGACATAGCTGTTGCCCTTCCCTTGGAGTACAACATCTCCAGGCTGGAAAGGACTGGCAAGAGAGGTGGAGGCACGTCAATTATTCATAAATCAGACATTAAAATTCATATTATCGACACCCATATAGCAAACCTGGTGAAATTCTTCTCTTTTCCCTAGACCTAACAAGGAGTCATGGAAAGGAGCCCTCACCTACAGATCTCCTGGCAACAAAACTCATTTTACCGCACAGCTTATTTAAATTATAGCTCCCCATATTTTGGCGTGCGGCAATTTCCTCCTATTAGGGGACCTCAACCATCACGCAGAGCTCACACATGACCCTCATAATAACAATCTGATTACCAGTATTAACTCGCTAGGTCTAACAATATTAGAGACCGGCCCCACACATAATGCAGGACACACCCTAGATCTCATATTTACAAGTTCTCAGAAAATTCAGATCAACAAGCTGTTTCCCGTTATATGGTCAGATCAACTCCTAATCAAGTTCAGCATCTCAGTAAATCTCACTCACCCAACTTCAGAAAGGAAGTGAAAATGAGCCGATCCTGGAATAAGATCAACCTTGATTCGTTTTCTAGTCACTTTGTTCCCCCCTAATCACACAGTCCACCAACCCCAGTAAATCGGCTGCCGATTTAGACTGGGCCATCACTACTGCCTTAGACATCATAGCTCCAAAACAGGCAACTAAATGCCCTAATGAACTTTGCCCCTGGTTCACCTCCAATCTAAAAACAGCTAAACAGGCTGCCAAAACAGCCGAACGACAATGGCGAAAAACAAAAAACATAATGGACAAAGAACAGTATAAAGCCTCACATAAAGTTTACATGAACGAGATAGCCTCAGCAAAAAAATTCTACCTCGGAAACAGGATTAGCCAGGCAGGGAATTCGCATAGAGAACTGTACTCAATAGTAAAAGAATTCACAAACCTGCCAACCCCTACTCACAGAGTCTCAAGAATGGGTTAATGTCCTCTCCACTTTCTTTACGGACAAAATAAATGACATTAATAAACTATTTCCCAAACCAACCGCGCCACCTATAACCATAAGTCTATCTGATCAATTTCCCAGAGAATAACTCCCCCTTCACAATGTCCTTAAAGAATTTCACATATTTTCAGAGGAGGAAGTGGGCATCACAATAAAGAAAATCAAATCAGGGTCCCCAGCTGACCCCGCCTCCTCCCAAATCTTAGTTAAAATTGCACCGGCCCTGATCACCGAATTGACCGCCACCCTTTACCTATCTCTAACTCATTGTACGGTCCCCGCCCACTGGAAAGAAGCTATAATTAGACCAATACTAAAAAAGAACAACGCTGACCCAAAACAACCCCTAAATTACCGCTCGATTTCCCTCCTACCACTCTTTGGGAAGGTCATGGAATCCTTAATAAATAAAAAACTAGTTAAACATCTGGAAGATTACAAGCTACTGGATTCATCCCAGTCAGGCTTCAGAGCTTTTCACAGCACTGAGACTGCCTTGCTTGAGATAGTGGATAATATTCGGCTGACCATCAACGCAAAACAATCGGCCATTCTGATCCTACTCGACTTATCGGCAGCCTTCGACACCATCTCACACAGCATTCTTTTAGAGCGCCTAGTAGAGATCGGTGTTGAGGGCTCAGCCCTACTTTGGATCAAGAGCTACCTGACCAGAAGGCGGTCTAGGGTCCAACTTGGGTCTTTTTCCTCTACAAACGT
Source organism: Lissotriton vulgaris (assembly GCF_964263255.1). Lineage (NCBI taxonomy): Eukaryota > Metazoa > Chordata > Amphibia > Caudata > Salamandridae > Lissotriton > Lissotriton vulgaris. The sequence continues at coordinate 100,850,432 of NC_141688.1, forward strand.
GGAAAACGATAAGGGAGTTCCCCAGGGATCAATATTGAGCCCCACACTTTTCAACTTATACCTATCCCCACTGGCCAAGGTAATCAGAGCTCATGGCTTCGAAACTGTGTCTTACACTGACGACACCCAGCTGTTAATCACCCTAGGTCCAAACCCTACAGACACTAAATCCAGATTCCAACACTGCATGACCTCTATGAAGAAATGGATGACCAAGAACTATCTGATGCTTAACGCCGGAAAGATCGAGATAATGATGTTTGGAAACACGCCGTAATACTGGTCAGAGGAATGGTGGCCACCAACACTAGGCCCCTGTCCTGCCCCGAAGAATTCAGCTCAGAATTTGGGAGTCCCTATCGAAAATAAACTGTCCATGTCGGCTCATGTCAACAAAGTAGTTGCGTAGCCTCAGGAAGATCTTTAAGTGGATCCCCATATCATCCTGCATGCCATTAATACACGGCTTAATTGTAAGTCACCTGGACTACGGCAATGCACTGCTTACCGCCATCAGTGAAAGTCTTTTGACAAAACTTCAGACCCTGCAAAATACAGCGGCCAGGCTGGTTCTCGATCTCCCCACCCCGCAGTTCATCGGCCCCATGTCTCAGAAAACTACACTGGCTCCCCATAAAAAAACGCATCAAATGTAAAATATGCTGCCTAGTCCACAAAACTATCGATGGCCAAGGACCTAAATATTTGGAAAGAAAACTCTCTGATTACTGCTCGACTAGAACCCTCCGCTCCTCAGACAAGCACCTCCTAATGGTCCCGAAATTTTGCATCTAAAATAGCCCCAGAAACGTGGAACACTCTACCCCTTCAGATTAGAATAGACCCTAATCACAACACATTCCGCAGAAACTTGAAAACTTGGCTCTTTTAGTAAGCGTGGGCGTAAAATCTGTTACGCGGGCGAATTTGAGGATTTTTGACGATTTTGCGTCAATTATTTACCCAATAATCTGCAAATTCGCAAGCTACGAATTATTTTGCTTGGTCGCGCTTGAAAAATACAATATCGCACGCGCAGTGTTGTCTTACCGTGATTCTGAGTCCACCGAGTTGTTTTTCTTCAGGTTTTGCGTGTGCGGCACCATTTTCGATCTTGCTGCTGATCGCGCAAGAGTTTTTCGAACGCAATTACGTTATCGCGGCTTGCCATCTTGCACAACGAGAGTTTGACAACACGAGTACGTCATAAAAGCCTGCGACGGCGCGCAGCTGACTTCCGGCGGGAGATTTGAACAGCTCGCGTTCCCGAAATTGCAAAAATTGCAATTCTGCACAAGAAATCCACCGCAGGAAGCATGAACCTTGTGAAAATGATGATTTTGATCAGAATAACTCCTCAGATTGACATTTGACTGCACTTTTTGGTGCAGGAGTCCATTTTTTTGGGGTGGGGTGTGGTGGGGTGGGAGGAAGGAAGTAACTCAGAGTCTCCAACTTCCTGTTCCTGTCCAGCAGGCTCCTCCCAGTGCTTTGTGCATGTACTGGTCACTTTTCATTTGCCTGTTGAGCTGAAAGGATTACTTTCTGTGACTGCTGCTGGATTTGTATTTGAGGACTTTTTAGACATTGGAGTTTGGATCACTTTTGGACTTGTGATTTTACAAGTAAGTTGGTGTTGTTTGTTTGGGGCATTGCAGTTGAGGCAACTACAGTTCTTAAACTTTTTTCCAACTTTAACAAAATATATATTGTGATGGGTAGCCACAGTATCCAGTAGGCCCGGGGTTAGTCATGGGTGCATGATACAACTGTTTCTGTGATTTGTTTTTTAACTTAATTCTCATTTATGTCATGGAATTTTAGCTCACTGTTATATGTTGATTTTTATTTTTTATTTTGGGGTGTCTGTAAAGCCTCACTAGCCAGTAAGCCCAGGTGTAGTGAGTGGTGCATGGGCCTAGTCTTTCTGTGGGGTGTCTTGAATTTAAACTTCATTGAGGGCATGGATGGCATGGGATTGTGGTGATTTATGAGTCTTTTTCTACTTTTTGGGGTGGTGTTGGGGCCTGGCCATGTGGGGGGGGGGGCATCTTGAGGCCTTGTACAGGCAGGGCCTGACCATGTGGTGGGGGTCAAGGGGCCATTTTTAAGCCAGGCAGTGTGCTCAGGCCTGCACCCACTTTGCCTTGCTTTCAACCATTATGCCCAGAGCTACTCAGTGGTGCATGGGCCTAGTCTTTCTCTGGGGTGTCTTGAAGTTAAACATCATTGAGGGCATGGATGGCATGTGATTGTGGTGATTTTTGAGTCTTTTTCGACTTTTTGGGATGGTGTTGGGGCCTGGCCATGTGGGTGGGGGCCATCTTGAGGCCTGGTACAGTCAGGGCCTGGCCATGTGGTGTGGGTCAAGGGGCCATTTTTTAGCCAGGCAGTGTGCTCAGGCCTGCACCCACTTTGCCTTGCTTTCACCCATTATGCCCAGGGCTACTCAGTGGTGCATGGGCCTAGTCTTTCTCTGGGGTGTCATGAATTTAAACATCATTGAGGGAATGGATGGCATGGGATTGTGGTGATTTTTGAGAGTTTTTCGACTTTTTGGGGTGGTGTTGTGGCCTGGCCATGTGGGTGGGGGCCATTGTGAGGCATGGTACAGGCATGGCCTGGCCATGTGGTGGGGGTCAAGGGGCCATTTGCAAGCCAGGCAGTGTGCTCAGGCCTGCACCCACTTTGCCTTGCTTTCAACCAATATGCCCAAGGGGTACTCAGTGGTGCATGGGCTTAGTCTTTTTCTAGGGTGTCTTGAATTTAAACATCATTGAGGGCATGGATGGCATGGGATTGTGGTGATTTTTGAGTGTTTTTCGAATGTATGGGGTTTATAACTGATGTTCCTCTGGCTTCCATTGCTTTTAGGTGCACAAGAGAACCACCAGTGACAGGAAGAAGTCCTGCAGCGGTGTGTGCAGCACAACGTCATGTGTGCCCACAGACAAGACAACTCTGCAACTCGGCATTCTGCAACCTGCTGTTCTTACATCTCAAGAAGATGGCCTCAAAGAAAGTTAGCCGTAGCGCCTCAGCGAAAAAAGTTGATAGTGCCACTGCCAGTAAGAAGGAGCAGAAGAAGCAAGTGGCACCACCTACCAAGGAGACTGGTGTGCCCACAGAAACCTTTTTTGGGGAAAAAAAACTACGCCTGCAGCAGCAGCGGTGTCCGCCGGGGACCAAGCTGGAAGGAGCACCTCCGCTTCATTGGGCTCATTGCCACCACGCCAAGTTAGCTCCAAGACCACCATGAGTGCTGCCGCGGCAGCCACTTTGGTTGTTGAATCACCATCGACCAGTGATCTTGGCTCATCACAAGAAAGTACCATCCAATCAACGCCGGGTGTAACTCAGCTGACAAGTGTTCAACAACCACAGCCACAAACACAGGTGCAAGTAGTACAAGCGCAAGTACATGGGCAAGGAGAGGCGCAAGTACAGCCGCAAGGCGAGGCGCAAGTACAGCTGCAAGGAGAGCCGCAAGGAGAGTCGCATGGACAGGTGCATGAAGAGGTGCGACTAGAGGTTCATGGAGCGCACAACTGCCTACAACGCTTGTTCCTCCAGAAGTAGGGGAACATCAGGAAATTGTATTCAAGAGGAGGTATCACCCGAGGAAGCCACTCCTCCTGATGATGATTCATTGTCTTCCAGATCCCCAGGAAGAAAAAGGTCAAGGAGGGCTACTACTACTACAAGTTCTTCTTCAAGCCCCATTCCTTCTGATGACCTTGATCCTGATTGGAAGCCACAAATGCAGTTTGAGAGTGAGGCATGCCATGATGGGTCGACAAAGGTAGCTAAGCCTAAAAGGAAGGCTCCCGCAAAGCTTCGACTTATGGCTGATGATGACGAACAAGAAGTGGTGTCTTCTGCTGATGAACAGTCTGACGATGACCCAGTCATCACAGTCGTCACTCCAGCCCCAGCAGGCATGCAGCAGACAGACATTTTAACCTTAGCCCGAATGGCTGCTGAGCGGGATATGGGCGGCGTGGCACTGGTACCACCACCGTTAGCTACAACACCAACACGACCTACAGCTTCCATCTTTTTTAGTCAGAAGGGCCGGATTGGACCTCCATCCAGCTCGACCTCAAGTAGTGGTGCTGTAAGTGAACAACAGAAACAAATTCAGCAACGCCCATCCTCCACTTCATCTGGCATTGAAAGTCAAATTAGCACCTCCACCACCAGCAGACATCACCCGTCCCCAGTTTGGGACTTCTTTACTGTTAGCGCAAAGGGGGAAAACATGGTCGTTTGTTCGATTTGTAAAGTATTAGTTAGTCGGGGTAAGCTTGGTACCAACTATGGTACCGGAGGCCAGAGAGGTCATCTCAAACAACAACACCCTATCCAGTGGGAAGCACACATGAGGAAGATCGAGAAGGCAAAAGAAAAACAAATCCAAATGTATCCCTTGATATTGCATCTGATGATGACGAGAATCTGATCGTGCAGGGGGGAAGTGAAGAAGCGACAAACATTTTTTCTGGTACACCCAGTTCTGCTGGCAGCAGCACTGCAGTGGTATCGCCCTCTACCCCTGCAACATCTATGAGGCACACTAAGAGTGTTGTAGAGACACCAATGCGAAAAACTACATCAATGGGCCTAACTGGTTTGAAGAGGTCGTCCTCATCATCATCATCACGTAAAATGATCCAGCCCACCATTAGCGGAATGTTCTGGTCGGAGGACCCATTTGAACGCAACCACCCAACGGTACGTCTGTATAACGCAAAGCTGGCTAAAATGCTAGCGCTGGACCTTCACCCTTTTTCTTTCGTGGAAGGGGTGGGGTTTCTAGAATTAGTGGCAACAGTCTGCCCTAAATGGAAGGTTCCTAGCCGGTCCTATTTTGCCAGAGTTGCGGTTCTAGCACTACATCAAGTTGTGCTGGAGGTGATTGGGGCAGCTTTGCAGAAGAGTGCTGTTCACACTATCCACTTGACAACAGACATGTGGACCAGTTGCCAAACCCTTGATTACGTGTGCATCACTGCACACTGTTTTTTTTTGCAGGGTCTTTTGCAGGTGTTAGAGACAAGTCAAGTGCAGTTGTTGACCTGGACACAGTTTTTCAATCTTCTCGGAAACATGCAACATTAGCCATGTTTGCCATGGAGAAAACTCATACTGCAAAAAACATTTTGGATGAGTTTAACAGTAAGGTCTCTGAATGGCTCAAACCAAGAAATCGCATGGTTGGTTATGTTTCCACGGATAATGGCAGCAATATAGTTAAGACGATGCAGGACGGTGAATATTTCAGAGTGCCTTGTTTGGCGCACTGTATACACCTGGTTGTTCAAGATTTCTTGAAAACTGAAAACCAAGTCAAGAAGTTACTGTCTACCTGCAGAAGAATCTGCACACATTTCAGACATTCTTTTAAGGCCCGGAAGCAGCTGAGGAGCATTCAAAATGTACGTAAAGTGCCAGTCAAAGGACGCATCCAGGAGGTGGCAACAGGTTGGAACTCAACCTTTTACATGCTTGAGCATCTGTTTGAGCAGTGCATGGTAATCAATGACTATATCTTTACAGTAGGTTCTATTAACCAGAGGCTAGAGTTGGAGGAATGGCAGCTAGTTAAAAGCCTGACAGACATGCTTCGTCCTTTTGAAATCTTCACGCATGAAGTCAGCAGGGAGTACTGTTCTTTGAGCAAAGCTATCCCATTGTTGATCATGCTAGCGCACCAACTGAAGGCGGTGTCTTCAACGTTGAGAGATGATGGTCGAAAGCATGCGTCATATCTGTTGGCGGAGAACTTATTAAGCCGTCTAGTTGCCAATGAAAGGCTTCAAAAGATACATACAGAACAACATTACATTTTGCCACTATTCTGGATCCACGGTACAAAAAGGCAGTGGCCAGCAAAGCATTCATTCCTTTTGATGAGGCAGATGTTTTAAAGTACAAACATTGGATAGCTGTGTCAGCCAGTCAGTTCAAAAAAGATTGGCAGAAAATTCAAGGAGCCATCAGAAGTCCAACTGAATCAGCATGCGGTCCAGCATCAAGTTCCACTTCTGAATCTGTGGGCGAAGGGAGTAACTTTCCCTCACAGTCATTAACGAAACCAGCAGCAACCCTATCATCATCCTCACCTGCACCAGTGCCCAGCCAAAATATTGTCGGAAGCGGATTGGCTAACTCATCAAGGGTTTGTTCGTTCCAGTGCTGAGAAGGCCACAGATGGTATGCAAAGTGGAGCAACTGTGGAGAACCTTGAGTTGATGGTGCAGGCCTATCTGGATGAGCCAACACAGGTCTTTGTTCATACGAACCCATTTCTGTATTGGTACAGGAAAATGGCTCTATGGCCACTGATCAGCAACCTGGCTCTAAATTATTTGTCTTCGGAACGTGTTTTCAGTGCTGCTGGTGCCATTGTATTTCAAAAAGGTCCTGCCTTTCGGCCAATAATGTGGAGAGGTTAACACTGATCAAGATGAATCAGCACTTGATACCACCAGATTACAAAGTACGTGAATGCACGCAGGAACAAGAGGACACTGACTTAGGTGACAGAAGTTTTTCTCTGTTACCTGACCTACTCACGTCTCAATTCATGGAGTTGGAGGACGAGCTCTACTTCCCTGACACCGAGCCCTGAAAATGACTTCCTTTTTTTCGTCCTTATTCACTTTTATTCCTGGGTGTCTTTCTTTGTTTTGCAACTTTTACCTCAACATAACTCTAATCACCTAATCACAACAAGTCCATCAGCAGCACTGTCTTCATCTTATATTCCTTATTGATTTGAAGGGGCCGCATTCTGCATTCCTGAGGTTCACAAGTTCACAACTCAATCATGCTCCTTTATACTCCTCCTCCAGACTCCCCCTATCCATTTCCCTCAAGGCAGATGGATGGATTACGACGAGTCCACTCAAGTGGGACTGAAATTACTGACTGACTACATGCTTGCTGATTGCTGACAGAGTTACTTTTGATATTGATAGGAGAGGCTGCCCTGTGGGCCCTCACTTTCCGAAGAAGATGCGGACAAAAAGTAGAACAGGTAATGAATAATTGAGAAGATGGCATGCACTGGACAGCAATGGCTGTCTGGCTCTGAGGAAACCAATTGCTGTTTGTATTTTTGTGCATGAAATGATGATTCATATGTCTTCTTGTCTTAGTTATTATCTAATCTTTCACACAGTAATTGTAACTCATGTCAACAACTCTTTTTTTTACATTGTTTAATTAAAATTGTACTTCAAATTCAGGGGCCACTATATTGCATTTCACAAAATATGCAAAATGTCCTTGGAGCGGACACACTTGCCAATATACCATGATTGATTAAATAATATATCTTTTTTCTTTACAGTCACTAACTGGGATGGAGGGATCATCAGCGTCGATGTACGGAAGAACTATGGCCAATTCGTGAGTGGCAAACAGGTAAACCAGTCTACAACAACTACTACAGCAGGACTACATGTCTGTCTATTCGTGGAATGTATTGATCGAGGTCGAGGCAGTGTACTGTTGTTGTTATGCCAGGCAAAGTCCACTCAACACAGCAGTTCATGTAAAATTGGGGCTATGTGGCTTGCTGCATACAATTAGATATGCTTTGTCTGTCTGACAAAGAGCCTAGATATGCTACATCAGGTTGCTTCACTCAGTGGTGCCTGCCTTGACCCTCTGCATGGCACTGCCTCAAGCTTGGGCCAAACATCCGTTATGTCAGCAAAATTTGCTGTTTGTCGGTATTTCGCAAATCTTGCAAAAGTACCGAAAAATCGCAAATTCTTGAGCGGAACAGATTTTTGGCCCATGCTTGCGGCAGGGCCATGCAGACGGTCAAGGCAGGCACCACTGAGTGAAGCATCCTCCTGATGTAGCACACCTAGGCTCTTTGACACAGACAGACAAAGCATATCTACGGTTTAGGGTTCAGTGCGTTTAACTAGGGTTTTTGGATTTAAGTTGGCATAGTTCATGCTGATTGTAGGGCTTGTGCCCGATGCAGACTCGTTCATAATGATGTTGGCAATGTTTTAGGGGGATTTGGTGTTCTTTGGTCCAGAAATTGCAGAATTTTGGCCTTTTCGGGTGTTTTGCGGGCGCGTGTGTTTGGGTGAAACAAAGTGAAAACTAGTTGTAGACCTTCTTCTTCGTCTTCTTCTTCTTCAAAGAGCGCAGTGGTTCGATTTTGTTCTGCCTTGCTGAGATTCTTGTGAATCGCTGGAACAAGTGACTGTCCAGGTGAGTTTCAAGAGGATCAAAGTAGTGGAAGTGCTGAAAACAGCAATGTTTTGTGAACAGCGCAATTCGCCATGCTTTGAATAGACAAGTATTGCTTGTATTTGGGGGGCTGTTTGGGGATGTTCTAGATTTGTGGGGGAGGGTGTGGGGGTCTGGGAGCACTGCTGTGATAGCCAACAGAGGTCTTTGTTCATACGAACCCATTTCTGTATTGGTACAGGAAAATGGCTCTATGGCCACTGATCAGCAACCTGGCTCTAAATTATTTGTCTTCTGAACGTATTTTCAGTGCTGCTGGTGCCATTGTATTTCAAAAAGGTCCTGCCTTTCGGCCAATAATGTGGAGAGGTTAACACTGATCAAGATGAATCAGCACTTGATACCACCAGATTACAAAGTACGTGAATGCACGCAGGAACAAGAGGACACCGACTTAGGTGACAGAAGTTTTTCTCTGTTACCTGACCTACTCACGTCTCAATTCATGGAGTTGGAGGACGAGCTCTACTTCCCTGACACCGAGCCCTGAAAATGACTTCCTTTTTTTCGTCCTTATTCACTTTTATTCCTGGGTGTCTTTCTTTATTTTACAACTTTTACCTCAACATAACTCTAATCACCTAATCACAACAAGTCCATCAGCAGCACTGTCTTCATCTTATATTCCTTATTGATTTGAAGGGGCCGCATTCTGCATTCCTGAGGTTCACAAGTTCACAACTCAATCATGCTCCTTTATACTCCTCCTCCAGACTCCCCCTATCCATTTCCCTCAAGGCAGATGGATGGATTACGACGAGTCCACTCAAGTGGGACTGAAATTACTGACTGACTACATGCTTGCTGATTGCTGACAGAGTTACTTTTGATATTGATAGGAGAGGCTGCCCTGTGGGCCCTCACTTTCCGAAGAAGATGCGGACAAAAAGTAGAACAGGTAATGAATAATTGAGAAGATGGCATGCACTGGACAGCAATGGCTGTCTGGCTCTGAGGAAACCAATTGCTGTTTGTATTTTTGTGCATGAAATGATGATTCATATGTCTTCTTGTCTTAGTTATTATCTAATCTTTCACACAGTAATTGTAACTCATGTCAACAACTCTTTTTTTTACATTGTTTAATTAAAATTGTACTTCAAATTCAGGGGCCACTATATTGCATTTCACAAAATATGCAAAATGTCCTTGGAGCGGACACACTTGCCAATATACCATGATTGATTAAATAATATATCTTTTTTCTTTACAGTCACTAACTGGGATGGAGGGATCATCAGCGTCGATGTACGGAAGAACTATGGCCAATTCGTGAGTGGCAAACAGGTAAACCAGTCTACAACAACTACTACAGCAGGACTACATGTCTGTCTATTCGTGGAATGTATTGATCGAGGTCGAGGCAGTGTACTGTTGTTGTTATGCCAGGCAAAGTCCACTCAACACAGCAGTTCATGTAAAATTGGGGCTATGTGGCTTGCTGCATACAATTAGATATGCTTTGTCTGTCTGACAAAGAGCCTAGATATGCTACATCAGGTTGCTTCACTCAGTGGTGCCTGCCTTGACCCTCTGCATGGCACTGCCTCAAGCTTGGGCCAAACATCCGTTATGTCAGCAAAATTTGCTGTTTGTCGGTATTTCGCAAATCTTGCAAAAGTACCGAAAAATCGCAAATTCTTGAGCGGAACAGATTTTTGGCCCATGCTTGCGGCAGGGCCATGCAGACGGTCAAGGCAGGCACCACTGAGTGAAGCATCCCCCTGATGTAGCACACCTAGGCTCTTTGACACAGACAGACAAAGCATATCTACGGTTTAGGGTTCAGTGCGTTTTACTAGGGTTTTTGGGTTTAAGTTGGCATAGTTCATGCTGATTGTAGGGCTCGTGCCCGATGCAGACTCGTTCATAATGATGTTGGCAATGTTTTAGGGGATTTGGTGTTCTTTGGTCCAGAATTTGCAGAATTTTGGCCTTTTCGGGTGTTTTGCGGGCGCGTGTGTTTGGGTGAAACAAAGTGAAAACTAGTTGTAGACCTTCTTCTTCGTCTTCTTCTTCTTCAAAGAGCGCAGTGGTTCGATTTTGTTCTGCCTTGCTGAGATTCTTGTGAATCGCTGGAACAAGTGACTGTCCAGGTGAGTTTCAAGAGGATCAAAGTAGTGGAAGTGCTGAAAACAGCAATGTTTTGTGAACAGCGCAATTCGCCATGCTTTGAATAGACCAGTATTGCTTGTATTTGGGGGGCTGTTTGGGGATGTTCTAGATTTGTGGGGGAGGGTGTGGGGGTCTGGGAGCACTGCTGTGATAGCATAATTTTTATTGGAAGTGATTTGAAGAAAATCCATGGTGGGAAAGAGGAGTTAGGGCCTAGCTGCAGAGCGCGTTTGGACCAATGTTGACTGGTTGGCTGAAAATGTTCTAAGTATGAGTTATTGCATTTGTGCTTTTTGCCTGTTTGGGGGTGTTCTGCTTTTTTGCGGGTGGCTGCAGGGGTCTGGGGGCATAGCTCGGAAGGTCTAATATCGGAATCAAGTGTTTTGAACCAAATCCATGGTGAAAAATGTGTTGCGTTTTTGCTCACTTGCCTGTCTTTGGGCTGCTGTTAGGGGGGTTTCCAGGTTTTTGTGGGTGGGTTTTGGGGTCTGGGAGCACTGCTGGCACAGTCTAATGTTAATTGCATTTGTTTTTCAGGAAATCCATGGTGGAAAAGGGGAGTTAGGGCCTAGCTGCACAGCGCATTTGGACGGAATTCCAGGTAGGCCCGAAATTTGCTAAGTCTCACTTTTTGCTGTTTGGGGGTGTTAAACCTGTTTCCGCCTGGGTTGACGGGTCTGGGGTCATTGCTGTGATGGTCTAATACCGGATAAAAGTGGTTTGGAGAAAATCAGAGGTGAAAAAGTTTTTCCATTTTCAGGAATTTCGCTCCCTTTAGAGTTTTTGGGGGGCTGTTTGGGGGGGTTCCTGGTGTTTGTGGGTGGGTTTTGGGGTCTTGGAGCAATGCTGGGTATGGATACTTTTGATTGAAAGAGGTTTGACGGAAATCCATGGTGGCAAAGGGGAGTTAGGGCCTAGCTGCAGAGCGTGTACGGAGTGATCTGGGAAATAAGCAGAAATTTGACAAGGTGCCCATTTTTCAATTTTTGCTTTTTGGCTGCTTGGGGGGGGTTAAACTTGTTTCTGCCTGGGTTGACGGGTCTGGGGGCATTGCTGTGAAGGTCTAATACCGGATAAAAGTGGTTTGGAGAAAATCAGAGGTGAAAAAGTTTTTTCATTTTCAGGAATTTTGCTCACTTTAGTGTTTTCGGGGGGCTGTTTGGGGGGGTTCCTGGTGTTTGTGGGTGGGTTTTGGGGTCTTGGAGCAACATTGGGTATGGATGCTTTTGATTGCAAGAGGTTTGACGGAAATCCATGGTGGCAAAGGGGAGTTAGGGCCCAGCTGCAGAGCGCGCACGGAGTGATTTTGGAACTACGGCTAAATATTTCGAAGTACCCGTTTTTGTATTTTTGCTTTTAGCCTGTTTGGGGGTGTTAAACTTGTTTCTGCCTGGGTTGATGGGTCTGGGAGCATTGCTGTGAAGGTCTAATACCGGATAAAAATGGTTTGGAGAAAATCGGAGGTGAAAAAGTCTTTCCATTTTCAGGAATTTCGCTCACTTTAGCGTTTTTGGGGGGTGTTTTGGGGGGTTCCTGGTGTTTGTGGGTGGGCTTTGGGGTCTTGGAGCAACGCTGGGTATGGATACTTTTGATTGCAAGAGGTTTGACTTAAATCCATGGTGGCAAAGGGGAGTTAGGGCCTAGTTGAAGAAAGCGTTTGACACTATTTTTAACTTAGGACTCTTTAGGGTTAGCAGTATTGCATGTGTTTGGGGGTGTTCGAGATTTTGGCAACTGGGGTCTGTTGTCTACTCTTGCAGCACTTGTCGAGGAATGTCTAATTTTGGTTGCAAGTGGTTTGCAAGTGGTTTGAAGAAAATCCATGGTGGGAAAGGGGGGATTTGGGCCTACTTTACTTTCAAAGTACGTTTTGTCACCATTTTCCACTAGGCCTCAGACAGGTAGCTGTATCGCACGTTTTTGGGGTCTGATTGGGGTTATTCTACATTTTAGCGTCTCATATCACTTCCTGTTTTTGCATCAACATTTACAGGGCGGCTTTCACCCTGTGCAATTGAAAAAAGGATGACGTCAGGCTTCACATTAGCGACCCGCAATTCAGCATCCGCCGGGCAGGCAGTGGACAGGGTGTCTTCTGGTCACCAACATTGATCGACGGAGCGTCAGAGGGAACGGAGGGGGACGGCAAATAAGAGGAATGGCTTGATGCATGCAACATCCCAAATTTAACAGGACAAGTACAACAACATACAGTAACAGTATCCATTCATTTCTACTTATCTTTTAAGTAATGTTATTGCTGTGAACTTCTATGAGTGTGACTGCATTTCTTTGCTCTCTGCTTCTAAATTTGCTATGTTTTTGCTATGTTTAACAGTACTTTAATGTTCTAAGTGTTTATTCTCTCTGAGGGCAGAAAGGAACGTGAAATTGCGTAATGACTGCAGCCCTGTACTCTCAACTTGTTTCTTCGTTGTTACTAGTAAGTTGCAGTAAGTAGTAGTGCTACTTTGCAGTAACCTAACCATCCATTTAGTAAACAACTTTCTGGCATGCAGTAGTGCACTTCCTTTATGTCCCTTTAAAGATTTATCCATATCTTCAAATCCAAAGATTTGTTTCTCTTCATTTGTTGTTTGACTGTCCATACTGTGTTTTTTCCTCTCTACCAAACTTTCCCAAAAAACCCCATTCCCATCCAATTTTCAAACCCTAACCTTCTTCCCCCGGGCTGTGTGGGATTTCATTGTGGTGTGACTGACAACAACAATAAATTCCACACACTTGCTAGGGAGGATAAGGTCAAAGCAGGCAAAATCATTACAATCAGAAGTTCATGTGCGCCATCGTGGATTGATGAGAACATCCTCCTCCTACACGACGTGAACAATCAAATGCTTAATGCTTACGTTACGTTGATGACGTGTCCTTTGCCTTAATTTCTTATAGCAGTCCAACTCCACGCACCTACTACGTATATTTACATTATTTTAACACTGCTTAGGCTACAATTTAGGGCACTGTTCTCTACCGTACTATCTTATGTACTGTTTCTAATGCTACGCTCAGCCCACTCAATGTTTCCTTTTTTTTCATATGGTGATACTGCCAGTGTGTACCACTACTGCTACCAGCACAACAATGATATTGCATCCGTCGAGGATTCAAGTCTACAACCAACCTTATTCACCAACCGTGATTCACAAATCACAGGTAAGATAAGCATATTGGAGAGGTAATAGAATAATGGGCTAGGACTAAGTTGGGAGGAGAGCAGAGACTGACAGTACTGCTAGTAAAGTACATTAGCAGGGCTACTGAATTGACTAACTCGGTTACTAGCATTTTGGTACATTTCAGGAGAAGATGTTTCATTCATGCTGGTAAGTTTGAAAAACCAAACGTCCAGTAACCACCGCCAACCCCCACACAAAATAATATGACCGCGTATACTGTGTTTTGGTATGAAAAATATAATTATTAAGAAATATAAATTATGGATGTTGTTGTCACACAAATAAAATAAATTACCCCAACTCACCCCCCTCACTAACCAAAACAATGTCCAAAAATCAAAAAGTCCCCTTTCCCAAAAACCCAATTCCCACCCCCCCAACAGTCTTTAAAAAAGGGGCAAGGGACAGTCACTTCCTCCGGTGGTGTAGTGTGGACAGCTGGTGCTGCACATCCCGCAGCTCTTTGCGGAGGTCCCAGAGCTGGCGCTGAAGTTTTTCGCCCAACCGCTCCAGGTAGTGCACTCGCTTTCGGAGGCGTCGCACACGTGCCATCCAGGCTCTAGGGGGGGGATACTGTTGTTTTTGCTGCTGTGCGGCGGCAGCGGGAGGCTGTCGAGCCACGGCTCCGTTTGGCTGGAGGCTTGTGGCTGGTGGACCCGGGGGCAGTGGAGGAGGATGTACTGGTTGTTATTAATGTGTCCTCATGCTCCCGAGCCCACAACCGCCGATACTTGGCACAAATAGCCTCCAGCTTACGGGCCCTGGCCCGGTCAGCCATCTCCTTGTGGGTGAGTTTTGGAGTAGCATCTATGAAGAAAGAAAGAGAAATACTGTAGCCAATAGTCTTTAACATAAAGTCAAAATAATTCAACGTAAAGTTGACATTCAGTAACACCAGCATCAGTAACACCAGCAAGTAGCAAACACAGTATAACATTTTGAAGATAACGGATCAGGTTTTTTCATTGTCGATCCACAACTGGCGCCTCCCGTGTGTGACGTTATTTATAATTTCTAACCACTATTTTGACGGTGCCCCAGATAGGAGGAAGAACCTAAACCTCCAATTAGGACCAAGATCCAAACATAATTGATACAACAGGTATCTGTGCACACGTCACCTTTTACAGAGTAAATGCTGTAGGTAATCAAACAACACAAGCAATAGACAAACAATGTGGAAGTAGTCTTGATGGAAGTTTTTCTTGTCAGGGCTAGTAGCCCACGACTTCATCAGGGCTCCCGTGGGCAGCGGTTCCAAAGCTATTACCACAATGGCTATTTGCTCTCAGCCGGTGCTAATTCCGACCCGGCTACCGGGTACTGTGGAGGTTCTCGCTGATTCGTCTCAGCCGTCCGTGTGATGGTTAATACCAAAGATGCGACACACCATAGGAGTATCCGTGTGCGCGGCAGGTTAACCCGTACTGCTTTCCAGCGTCTCCGTGTGTAAATGCGGAAGTCAGTTACACGCGGAGACGCTGGAAGGCTGAGATGGCTGAGACAAATCAGCGAGAACCTCCACAATACCCGGTAGCCGGGTCGGAATTAGATCCGGCTGAGAGCACATAGCCATTGTGGCAATAGCTTTGGAACCACTGCCTGCGGGAGCCCTGATAAAGTCATGGGCTACTAGCCCTGACGAAACATGTGTTGGCTGGGCGTGGTGAATAAAATCTGAATTGAAGAAAAACTTCCATCAAGACTACTTCCTCATTGTTTGTCTATTGCTTGTGTTGTTTGATTATCTACAGCATTTACTCTGTAAAAGACGACATGTGCACAGATACCTTTTGTAACAGTATAACATTTGGGCATGTATCTTTCCGCCGTCTTTGTAAGCCTGTGACATTACTGGGAGTTTCAGGAATTGCACTAGCAGCACTTTGGGTGGACTCACTACTACATACATAGTCAGAGAGTACTAAAAAAAGGCCTTTTTTACTTTTTTTCTCTTGTGTTGCAAAATAAATTACTGGTACGTGAACTTGTGGTAGCCGCCATATTGGCAGCTCACTCAGCTTTCACCCAAGAAATACAGACGCAGGCCATGATGATACAGACTCGCAGTACTTTAAGCAGTACATGCAGGTGGGGATAGGAATGTCTTACTTTTCTATAGGGGTGGCACTGCCACTGGCCATACTTCATCCACTCAGCGTCTGCTCTACTATCATACACCTCTGCTATCGATTAAGGATAAAGAAGATAACATCCAGGCTTCCAAAGTACGTCTATGATTCTTCTTAATGTTTCAAATGTACCAAAATTTCTTTTTGTCAACAACCAACTAACACCCGTTTCATTATATTTTGGAAACCGCCGTCTTCTTATCTTGAATTGCATTCAACAAAACCATTATTTACAGTCATAAATATTAAGACTCGCTCGTCCTTCGTTTCACCCTTCTTTAACTTTTCGTTCTTCACATCCCTAAACTACATCTGATATGACTTGGCTTCACAATAAAAATTTGCCATCTGAGTTGAAGTGAAACAGAGGGGGCCATTGGTTACCCGAGAAGTACCGCAGCTAATGCAATTACAAGTCAAGGTTGACTGTATTTTCCGTGATAGTAACCCAAAAAGTAGTTCTAAATTAGTAACTGTTATTAACAGAACAGTCTACTTATACTAGTGTACTGTGTACTACTGTACAGTACATCATACACTCCTTTGCGAGCCTACTCAAAAACATTTCAATGAGTAAGGAGTATAATAACTTACCACTGTCCGCCGCCGCTGAGTCTTCCCCACCAGCTCCTCCTGTTGGCGCTGCCGCATCCAGAGTGGACCCCTCCGCACTGCTGGCCCTGGCACTGGTGGTCATCTGTGCCGCATCAGATGTTGTGACGTCTAGGAAAAGCATGTTGTATTTTCAGATGCCATACACAACCCCCTATTTTATCTCGTAATGGAAGAAAATGTTACATAACACATTTTTTATTACTGGGATTGAAAAAAAGTAATGGTTTTGGGGAGGAAGTGTTAACCTTTTAGATGCTTATTCCATTAAATGCTACACTTCTTCTTATGACAACTGATGAATGCTTGCTTAACGTGCACCATTTTTCGCATTACAGAAAGAAAATTCCATTGCCCTTCTGCCAGACCATTCACCAACTACTAGTAAGTCATCACCAGCAGTACTTTAAGGACTTTAAAGAAGGTGGGGGCTCCCACAGTTATTCTAATAATTTCATGTGTCTGTTAACTATTATTAAGTTTGAGTAATACTAATTTCATTCATGGTAATGTTGTTTAAACTTTAACGTCATCTTCATCCATCACCATTGCTCGCTCCGAATACTACGCTATTAAAAATAAAGAAATCATGTTTTCATTTCTTAATTGAAAATAAAACTTTAAAACTAACAAACACTGTGTGGTTTTTGTTCACGAGTGAGTGAGCGGAAGGGTTTGAACTACTGCACTTGGCAGTCATGTTTCAGTGACTCAGATAGGCCGGGACTCGGTGGTAGTCTTCTTCTGTTCTTCGGGGTCGTAAAATCATTGGTCAGGCACACTAGATAGTCGGTCAGGGGATTGGGGGTTCAACTTCTGTTAGGACTGAGATATGTCGAAAGTCGAACTGCACCTATCATCAACAATGTCCTATTTCTCTTGTCCATACTTCTTTGTGTGCAGAATAGTCCCTGAAACACTAGTGGTATGAGATGCGCTCCTGTAAAATCAAAAAGGCAACTGCTACCTTTTACTTGGTGTAAACTTAGAATGGTCCCTTCTAGTTTTCTGCTTGTTCCTGTTGTGTTATGTTCCTCCTTGTCAATGCGCCAGGACGCTCCTTAGCTGGAGTAGCTGTGCGCACAACAAATAACAATAACATAACATAACATAACAATGACATTTTTTTGTTGGAAATTGTCAAAGCACTTACATTAAGAAGACTGGAATAGACAGCAAGGGCAACCCAGAGGAATGCACTCAGTGCCTAGAGCTATTGCTGGATCAGAGTTTTGTTTCACACCGTTTGCCGACTGGGCCAGCTTAGCAACCTACACAGACCGACTCATAATCTTAAATAGTAGTAGCACAGAGAGTGATGGTAGAGGCAGGATAAGAATGTAGAACGTAGTCTACATTAGAAGAAGCTCAAAGACTATTTTGTAAAACATAGAATTATTAGGAAACAGTTTGTAATAAATAGGAGCTGTAAAAGTTAGGGAAGTATAAGTATTAATATAACAATAGAACAACTTACTGGGGCCAGCAGAAGAACCTGCAATCAATCAATCAATCAATCAAAGCATTTATATAGCGCACTACTCACCCAGAGGGTCTCAAGGCGCTGGGGGAGGGGGGTCCGCTACTGCTCGAACAGCCAGGTCTTGAGTTGCTTCCTGAAGGCGAGGTGGTCCTGGGTCAGGCGGAGGTGGGTCAGGAGGGAGTTCCATGTCTTGGCGGCGAGGTAGGAGAAGGACCGTCCCCCTGTGGTGGCTCTTCGGATGCGGGGGAAGGCGGCGAGGGCGTGGCCGGTCGATCGAAGCTGGCGTTTGGGAGCGTAGAAGTTGAGGCGGCTGTTGAGGTATCCTGGGCTTTGGTTGTGTAGGGCTTTGTGTGCGTGGGTGAGGAGTCGGAAGGTGATTCTCTTGTTGACCGGGAGCCAGTGCAGGTCTCTCAGGTGTCCGGATATGTGGCTGCGACGGGGGATGTCCAGGATGAGTCGTGCTGAGGCGTTCTGGATCCGCTGGAGTCTCTTCTGGAGTTTGGCGGTGGTTCCGGCGTAGAGGGAGTTGCCGTAGTCCAGCCGGCTGGTGACGAGGGCCTGGGTGACCGTCTTCCTGGTCTCGGTGGGGATCCACCGGAAGATCTTACGTAGCATGCGCAGGATGTTGAAGCACGACGAGGAGACGGCATTGACTTGTCTGGTCATGGAGAGGGAGGAGTCCAGGATGAAGCCCAGGTTGCGTGCGTGGTCTGTTGGTTTGGGTGCTCTGCCTAGGGCGGGGGGCCACCAGGAGTCGTCCCAGGCGGAGGGTGAGGATCCCAGGATGAGGACTTCCGTCTTGTCTGAGTTCAGTTTCAGGCGGCTGTTCTTCATCCATTCGGCTACCTCTTTCATCCCTTCGTGAAGGTTGGCTCTGGCGGTGGCAGGGTCGTTGGTGAGGGAGAGAATCAGCTGGGTATCGTCTGCGTAGGAGATGATGTTGAGGTTGTACTGGCGTGCGATGTCTGCGAGGGGGCTCATGTAAACGTTGAAGAGGGTTGGACTGAGCGAGGAGCCTTGAGGAACGCCGCAGATGACTTTGGTGGCTTCAGATCTGAACGGGGGAGGCGGACTCTCTGTGTCCTTCCGGCGAGGAAGGAGATGATCCACTCTAGTGCCTTCTCCTGGATTCCGACGTTGCTGAGTCACTGCACTAGTGTACGGTGGCAGACAGTGTCGAAGGCAGCGGAGAGGTCTAGGAGGATGAGGGCTGCTGTTTCTCCGTTGTCAAGCAGTGCTCGGATGTCATCGGTGGCTGCGATCAGGGCGGTCTCGGTGCTGTGGTTGGCCCGGAAGCCGGACTGCGAGAGGTCGAGGGATCCGTTCGTCTCGAGGAAGGCGGCCAGCTGCTTGTTGATGGTCTTCTCGATGACTTTAGCAGGAAACGGGAGCAACGAGATGGGGCGGTAGTTCTTGTGGTCGGTGGGGTCGGCTGATGGCTTCTTTAGTAGAGCGCTGAGTTCGGCGTGCTTCCAGCTCTCCGGGAAGGTAGCGGTGTCGAAGGAGGTGTTGATGATGTCCCGCAGGTGGGGTGCGATGACAGCGTCGGCCTTGTTGAAGACGTGGTGAGGGCAGGGGTCAGTAGGAGATCTGGAGTGGATGGAATTCATCGTGCGGACGATGTCTTCGGTGCTGATCGGGGTCCAGGGCCGGAGGGTGGTGGTGGGGGGCGGTGGTTCGGTCGTGGCGTGCATTGGTTGAGTGCTGAAGCTGTTGTGTATGTCCGCGATCTTGTTGTGGAAGTAGGAGGCGAGGGAGTTACAGAGGTCTTGCGAAGGGGTGATGTCGTTGTTTCCGGCGTTGGGGTTGGAGAGCTCTTTAACGACGTTGAAGAGTTCCTTGCTGTTGTGTGCGTTGTTGTCCAGTCGATCCTTGAATGCGGTTTTCTTGGTGGCGTGGATGAGTTGATGGTGCTTTCGGGTGGCGAGCTTGAGGGCAGTCATGTTGTCCGGTGTTGGGTCTCTGCGCCATGTTCTCTCGAGGGCTCGGCAGTTCTTCTTGGAGCTCTTGAGTTCGTCTGTGAACCATGGGGCTTTCTTGCTACCGGGTCTGCTAGGCGGGGTCTTCAGAAGGGCGAGGTCTTCTGCGCAGTCGCTGATCCACTTCGTGAGGTTGGTGGCCGCCTGGCTTGGGTTTGTTGCGCTGGTGGGAGGGTTCATGCTCAGGGAGGTCACGAGCTGGTCGGCTGTGATCTTGTTCCAGCTTCTGCGTGCAACCTGATGCTGGTGGTGGTGGATCGTGGTCCTCCTGAAGCTGAAGTGGACGCAACTGTGGTCCGTCCAGTGGAGTCCGGTGGCGTGGCTGAAGGCGATGTCCTTGCTGGATGAGAAGACGGAGTCGAGTGTGTGTCCGGCGTAGTGGGTGGGGGTGGTGACCAGCTGCTTGAGTCCCAGGTTTGCGAGGTTGTCCAGCAGGGTGGTGGTGTTGCGATCGTTGTTGTTCTCCAGGTGGAAGTTGAGGTCCCCGAGGAGGATGTAGTCAGTGGAGAGGAGGGCGTGCGGGCTGATGAAGTCGGCGATGTCTTCGCTGAATTGTGTGCGTGGTCCCGGGGGTCTGTAGATGAGGGTGCCTCTGAGGGTGGTCTTGGGGTTGATGTGGACCTGGAAGTGCAGGTGCTCGGCGGGTGCGAGGGTGTCCTCGGTGTTGGTCACGATGCGGATGGTGTTCCTGTGGATGATGGCGATGCCTCCACCGTTCTGGTTGATGCGGTCCCTTCGGATGATTTTGTAGCCAGCCGCCTGGGATGGCGATGGCGATGTCGGGCGCTGAAGAGGCGTTCATCCAGGTTTCCGTGAGGAAGGCGACGTCTGGTGAGGTTGTGTCGAGCAGGTTCCAGAGCTCGATGGTGTGTCTGTGGACGGAGCGGTTGTTGAGCAGGACGCATTTCAGGTGGCTGCTGTTGTTGCTCCTCTTGGTCTTGGTTGGTGCAGGAGTAGTGCTGGTCCGGATGCAAGTGAACTTGCAGGCGTTGCAGCAGAAGGGTCAGTGGGTGCGTCTCGGGGTGGCTCGGTAGCATCCTGGGATTCGGCCGGTGTTGAGTGCGTTGAGGGTGGCGGCGCCGTACGTCCAGCGGGTGGGCTGCGGTCTGCGGGGGCCAGGGGTCCTGGCGCTGGGCGTGGTACAGGCGCGGACGGGCGCAGACGGGCTTACCTTTGGCGCACCTTCGGCGCTCAATCGGTGCTCCCGCTGTGCGCGTCCGCTGCGCGGTCGCTCTGGGGACGTCATAAGAAGGGGGACGAGAGGGCGGGTCAGCTGGGCGGTGGGAGAGGCTCGGCCAATGGGCCAGTGGTGGGCGGGGCCTGTGGTGAGCTGCGGCAGGAAACTGCCGAGCGGGCGGCTCTGCTGAGGCTGGGCCGCTCGGGGGGTCAGGGGGGCGTCTGCGGCAAGAAAAGGCGGCAAGGCTGGCATGCAGGAGCAGGCAGGAGCAGGAGGCGGCAGGAGGAGCAAGGGGGTGACCCGGCCTGGTGAGAGGCGTAGTGGTCACTGATCCTGTCCACCTTCTTCCACCGGAGTCTCAGTCGCCGTCGCCGCCTTGCCCCTGGGAGCTTCTGTTGAACATGAAACATAGAAACACAACATGGATGATTGTTTTTTGAGAAATATTTGATTTCTTTGAACACAATCTAAAATTATGTCGGGTAAACAAATTAACAACAATTGCATCTGATCTGGTCAACTCGGAGGATAGTAGTACAGTATTGCAGGATTCACAGACCGTCTAATAGGAAAGTTATGTTTTTCACTAACTACACCAACAACAAAAAGGTTCTAGTACGACTGCCCTCACTCAGCAGCATGAGACGTCGTGTGACAGACACAGTCCGTCATCATGATTGCAGACCACTAACAAATGTGCTATAACAAGTATTCAATAATATAGTCAACATATCAATCCACCACTATCTCTTCAAAGTGGCAGCAGCAGGCAGGAGTATAAAGAAGGACTAGACTTGAGTGTACTGTCTCTACCATTACGCAGTAATGCTCTCAAATGAGTAAAAAGTTGCAAACAAGTAAGCATAGTAGCAACGCCAATAACCAGGCGAGCACCTGGAATGACAGAAGCTATTTAAAGATTAATTTACCTGCAATGTAATCGAATCAGCAGCATTTGTACTCTTCAGGAAAGAAATAGATTAGCAATATAACAGAGCAAAAGAATAAAAAGTAGTTATTAAATAGCTACTTACCAAGGCCAGGGATCTCCAATCCTAGCAGGTCGAGCATATCATGCTCCCGGTCCAGGATGTTAGTCCACCGGTGCATCGCTTGGTGGTAGGTGCGCCGGACCCCAGACTCCTTACACATGCGCCGGCACACCTTCTCCCACAGCTGGCGACGCTACCGGAGGCCGTAACCGGAAGCAATCCGCCCACCTGCTGCCACGTTCTTAGGGAGGTGGACTTGCACAAACACCATCAAGGCGGCCACCTCCACCGCAGAGAAGATCTCCCTGGCCTGGACTAGCTCCCCCCTCAAACGCCCGCAAGGGAGCCGGGTATGGGGTGCTGGGCCCTTCCCCTTGCCCTTGCCGGCTCCCTTTGCTATGGTCCTGGGCACAAGAAAAAGGAAAGAAGAATAGGTGTGAAAAAAAAGTAAGAGAGAGAGCGAAAGAAATAAAGTAGGTAATAAAGTAACAAAAAGTTTAAAAAAATACAAAATATAGATGTAGGAAATTGTAGAGACAGATAATAAGCAAAAAAAGCAAAAAAAAAGTTCAGAAAAACATAGGATTACAAAGATGTAACGTGGATAGAAAGGTAGCATGCACAAAAACCATAGCAATCAATGAAACACAAGATGGCCGCACCCACAAAGGACCGCGTGGGTAAGTTTGCGCGATATTTTGCCCGCGAGCACGCAACAACACAGGCGAACTCGTAATAGCGCGCCGCAAACAATGCGGGATTGCCAATAGCGCCCGGAACCGGAAATACGCAACGCGCACAAGATGGCCGCGCCTATGTATGACCGCATGGGTAACTTCGCGGTCGGTGCGCTGCAAGCGGCTTGCGAAGACGCAAAAAAAAACACGAACACGCAAAAAAAAAATTTGCAAATTTGCACGAATTCGTGGATTGCGAGTTCGATTTAGCACGCATTCGCGCCCCGCGAATCTCGCGAAATTGCAGAAAAACAAATTTTGCAAAACTGAAAGCACTTAGCAGGTGCAAACGTTCAAACTAATTTGTAACCATTCCCTGTAGTGCTTCCAGAGGGGCCCCTCCAGAGTTCAGTTGCCTACTTGCAACTATTCTCTGACCCTGCTCTGGCCCTCAAAGCAGGGTCGGAGAATACTTACAAGTATGGCACAATGCTCCTGTAAAAAAAATTTAACTGCAACAGGAAGCACTTACAGCTAAGGAAGCAGGTGCCAGACTTAAAGCTCAAATTCAGTGACACATTAACCAGCCCCATATGAATTCATCTCAGTTGAGGCTGGGAAGGTGTGCTTTGCTTTCCCCCCATAATCTACAGTGGTGAACAAGAGGGTGGTAGTGGTGAACCAGAGGGTGCTGTGATAAACCAGAGGGGGACAGTGATGATCCAGAGGGTGGCAGTGGCAAACCAGAGGGTGGCAGTGATGAACCAGAGGGTGGCAGTGATGAACCAGAGGGTGGCAGTGGTGAACCAGAGGGTTATGAACCAGAGGATAGCAGTGATGAACCAGAGGGTGGCAGTGGTGAACCAGAAGGTGGCAGTGATGAACCAGAGGGTGGCAGTGGTGAACCAGAGGGTTATGAACCAGAGGATAGCCGTGATGAACCAGAGGGTGGCGGTGGTGAACCAGAGGGTGGCAGTGATCAACCAGAGGGTGGCAGTGATGAGCCAGAGGGTGGCACTGGTGAACCAGAGGGTGGCAGTGATGATCCAGAGGGTGGCAGTGGCAAACCAGAGGGTGGCAGTGATGAACCAGAGGGTGGCAGTGATGATCCAGAGGGTGGCAGTGGCGAACCAGAGGGTGACAGTGGTGAACCAGAGAGTAACAGTGGTGAACCAGAGAGTGGCAGTGGTGAACCAGAGGGTGCTGTGATGAACCAGAGGGTGGCAGTGGTGAACCAGAGGGGGCTGTGATGAACAAGAGGGTGGCAGTGATGAAGCAGAGGGTGGCAGTGGTGAACCAGAGGGTGGTGAACCAGAGGATAGCAGTGATGAACCAGAGGGTGGCAGTCTTGAACTAGAGGGTGGCAGTGATCAACAAGAGGGTGGCAGTGATGAACCAAAGAGTGGCACTGGTGAACCAGAGGATGGCAATGCGGAACTAGAGGGTGGCAGTGATGAACCAGAGGGTGGCAGGGATGAACCAGAGGATGGCAGTGATCAACCAAAGGGTGGCAGCCTTGAACCAGAGGGTGGCAGTGATCAACTAGAGGGTGGCAGTGATGAACCAGAGGGTGGCAGTGATGAACCAGGGGGTGGCAGGGATGAACCAGAGGATGGCAGTGATCAACCAGAGGGTGGCAGTGATGAACCAGAGGGTGGCAGTGGTGAACCACAAGGTGATGAACCAAAGGATAGAAGTGATGAACCAGAGGGTGGCATTGGTGAACCAGAAGGTGGCAGTGATGAACCGGAGGGTGGCTGCGATGAACCACAGGGTCGCAAACAGGCTGGACACGTAGAAACAACATGGTCGCGACCATTGCGACCACAAAAGTAAGTTTGCGTTCCCGAACTTGTAAAAAACCCTTGCGAACTGGCAAAAACAGCAAATTCGCAAATTCGCACGAATTCGCGAATTTTGCAAATTGCGTGTTCGCTTTCGCATAAATTCACAGATCGCGAATTCACAAATTTTGCCCATGCTTATCTTTTAGGTCCTCTAGGTCTGCCCTTCCCTCTGTTCTCTCACTGAATTTCTGCAAACGCTATGAGACCTACGGGTGAAATAAGCGCTATATAAATTCAATTAAAAATTAAAAATTCTAATTCAAATTGAGGAAGCAGCTTTATAGAAGGCGTCCCACCCGGCCCAGCCCATATCTTGTAATCACATCAATCAATCAATCAATCATAACACTTGTATAGCGTGCTACTCACCCGGAAGGGTCTCAAGGCGCTTGGGGGAAGGGGGCTCCTACTGCTCGAACAGCCAGGTCTTGAGTTGTCTCCCGAAGGCGAGGTGGTCCTGGGTCAGCCGAAGGTGGATGGGGAGGGAGTTCCATGTCTTGGCCGCCAGGTAGGAAAAGGATCTGCCTCTGGCGGTGGCTCTTCGGATGCATGGTACGGCAGCGAGGGCGAGGCTGGCAGACCGTAGCTGGCGGTGGGCGTGTGGAAGGTCAGGCGGTCGTTGAGGTACTTGGGGCCCAGGTTGTGGAGAGACTTGTGTGCGTGGGTGAGGAGCCTGAACGTGATCCTCTTGTTGACGGGGAGCCAGTGCAGGTCCCTCAGATGGCCAGAGATTTGGCTGCGTCGGGGGATGTCCAGGATGAGTCGGGCGGAGGCGTTCTGGATGCGTTGGAGTCTTTTCTGTAGCTTGGCTGTGGTTCCGGCGTAGAGGGTGTTTCCGTAGTCCAGACGCCTGGTGACGAGGGCCTGGGTGACCGTCTTCCTGGATTCGATCAGGATCCATCGGAAGATCTTGCGGAGCATACGGAGGGTGTGAAAGCATGAAGAGGAGACGGCGTTGACTTGTCTGGTCATCGAGAGGGAGGAGTCCAGGATGAAGCCCAGGTTGCATGCGTGGTCTGTTGGCTTGGGGGCGGTGCCCAGGGCTGGGGGCCACCAGGAGTCGTCCCAGGCGGAGGGCGATGGTCCCAGGATGAGGACTTCCATTTTGTCTGAGTTCTGTTTCAGGCGGCTGTTCTTCATCCACTCGGCGACGTCTTTCATCACTTCGTGGAGGCTGGTTCTGGCGGTGTCGGGGTCTCTGGTGAGGGAGAGGATCAGCTGGGTGTCGTCGGCATAGGAGATGATGTTGAGGTTGTGTTGGCGTGCGATGGCTGCAAGAGGTCTCATGTAGACGTTGAAGAGGGTGGGGCTGAGTGATGATCCTTGCGGGACGCCGCAGATGACTTCGGTGGCATCGGAACGAAATGGGGTGAGGCGGACTCTCTGTGTTCTTCCAGCGAGGAACGAGATGATCCATTTCAGTGCCTTCTCTTGGATGCCGGTGTTGCTGAGGCGTTGGACTAGGGTGCGGTGGCAGACAGTGTCGAACGCGGCGGAGAGGTCCAGGAGGATGAGTGCCGCTGTTTCCCCGTTGTCGAGAAGGGCTCGGATGTCGTCGGTGGCTGCGATGAGGGCGGTCTCGGTGCTGTGGCTGGCTCTGAAACTGGACTGCGAGGGGTCGAGGGATCCATTTGTCTCGAGGAAGGCGGCAAGCTGTCTCTTGGCGATCTTCTCGATGACTTTGGCAGGAAAAGGGAGGAGCGAGATGGGGCGGAAGTTTTTGAGGTCGGTGGGGTCCGCTGTAGGTTTCTTCAGTAGGGCGCTGAGCTTGGCAAGCTTCCAGCTCCCTGGGAAGGTGGCGGTGTCGAAGGAGGTGTTGATGACGTCTCGGAGTTGGGGTGCGATGGTGGAGTCGGTCTTGTTGAAGACGTATTGGGGGCAGGGGTCAGTCGGAGATCCGGAGTGGATGGTGTTCATCGTGCAGGCTGTGTCTTCGGTGGTCACCGCGGTCCAGGTGCGGAGGGTGGCAGTGGGGTGTGTTGGTTCGACGGTTGGGTGCGGGGATGGTGCGCCGAAGCTGTTGTGGATGCCGGCAATCTTGCGGTGGAAGAACGAGGCGAGGGAGTCGCAGAGGTCTTGTGATGGGGTGATGTTGTTGTTGCCGGTGCTGGGGTTGGAGAACTCCTTGACGATGCTGAAGAGTTCCTTGCTGTCGTGGGCGTTGTTGTCCAGTCGATCCTTCAGTGATTTCTTCTTGGTGGTGCGGATGAGCTGGTGGTGCTTGCGGGTGGCGTGTTTGAGGGCCGTCATGTTGTCAGTGGTCTGGTCGAGGAGCCAGGCTTTCTCGAGGGTGCGGCAGGTCTTCTTGGAGTCCTTGAGTTCGTCGGTGAACCAGGGGGCCTTCTTGCTTCTGGGTTTGCTGGGAGAGTTCTTCAGTGGTGCAAGGTGGTCGGCGCAGGCAGTCAGCCACTGCGTGAAGTTGCGGGCTGCTTTGTTGTTGTCCGGTGTGCTGGCAGGTGGGTTCTGGCTGAGGGAGGTGGTGAGCTGGTCGGCGGTGTTCTTGCTCCAGCTTCTGTGAGGAGCCTGTTGCGGGTGGTGGTGGGTAGTGGTTTTTCTGAAGCTGAAGTGGACGCAGCTGTGGTCTGTCCAGTGAAGTCCGGTGGAGTGGCTGAAGGCGATGTGCTTGCTGGATGAGAAGACGGGATCAAGCGTGTGGCCAGCGTAGTGGGTGGGGGTGTTGACCAGTTGCTTGAGTCCGAGGTTGGCGAGGTTGTCCAGCAGGGTGACGGTGTTGCGGTCCTTGTTGTTCTCCAGGTGGAAGTTGGGGTCCCCTAGGAGGATGTAGTCGGCGGAGGGGAGGGCGTGTGGGCTGATGAAGTCCGTGATGTCTTCACTGAATTGTGTGCGTGGTCCTGGGGGTCTGTAGATGAGGGTGCCTCTGAGGGTCGTCTTTGGGTCGGTGTGAATCTGGAAGTGGAGGTGTTCGGCAGCGGTGTAGGTGTCATCGGCGTCAGTCGTGATGCGGATGGTGTTCTTGTGGACGATGGCGATGCCTCCTCCAGTCTGGTTGACGCGGTCCCTCCTGATGATTTTGTATCCATCCGGGGTGGCGATGGCGATGTCGGGGGCTGAGGAGGCATTCATCCATGTTTCAGTGAGGAACGCGACGTCTGGTGATGTTGTGTCGAGCAGGTTCCAGAGTTCGACGGCGTGTCTGTGGACGGAGCGGGTGTTGAGCAGTATGCACTTGAGGTCGCTGCTGGGGTTTGGCTTGGCGGGCGCGGTGCATGTTCGGAGGCAGGTGAACTTGCAGGTTGTGCAGGTGAAGGGTCCGTGGAAGCGTTTCGGGGCGGCCCGGCAGCAGTTGGGGGTCCAGCCGGTATTGAGTGCGTAGAGAGTGGCGTTGTCGTAGGTCCGTCGTGTAGTCTTGCATCGGTGGTGGGGGCTAGGGGTCCTGGTGCTGGGCGCGGTCCAGGCGCGGACGGGCGCAGACGGGCTTACCTTTGGCGCGCCTTCGGCGCACAATCGGCGCGCCCGCTGCGCGTCAACGCTGCGCGTACGTGGGAGCGACATAAGAAGGGGCCGGGAGGGAGGAGCAGCTGGGTGGCGGGAGCGGGGCGGCGAATGGGCAGGAGGGGGGCGGGGCCACAGGGAGGCAGCGGCGGAAAAGGAGGGCAGAGGGAAGCTCAGCGGCGGCTGGGTCGCCCTGTGAAGAAAGGTAAAAAAAGGTTAGGAGAGGGGGAAAAACGATATTAAAATGAAGGCAGCAGCGAGGCAGCAAAGGGCACAACAGAGGGCACAGCAGATGGAGGAAAAAAACGAGGAAGAAAAAAATGAAGGCAGCAGCGAGGCAGCAAAGGGTACAACAGAGGGCACAGCAGATGAGGAAAAAACGAGGAAGAAAAAACGAAGGCAGCAGAGGGCACAGCAAGGGCACAGCTGGTGGAGGCAGTAGCAGGGGTCTGTGGGGGCGACCTCGCCTGGTTACAGGCTCAGCGGTCGCTCCCTGCACCTCTGTGCTGTCTCCTTAAGAAGGAGCCGGGAGGGAGGAGCAGCTGGGTGGCGGGAGCGGGGCGGGGAATGGGCAGGAGGGGGGCGGGCCGCAGGGAGGCAGCGGCGGGAAAGGAGGGCAGAGGGCGGCTCAGCGGCGGCTGAGTCGCCCTGTGAAGAAAGGGAAAAAAGGTTAAAAAAGTTTAGGAGAGGGGGAAAAACGATATTAAAATGAAGGCAGCAGCGAGGCAGCAAAGGGCACAACAGAGGGCACAGCAGATGGAGGAAAAAAATGAGGAAGAAAAAAACAAAGGCAGCAACGAGGCAGCAAAGGGCATAACAGAGGGCACAGCAGATGAGGAAAAAACGAGGAAGAAAAAACTAAGGCAGCAGCGAGGCAGCAGAGGGCACAGCAAGGGCACAGCTGGTGGAGGCAGTAGCAGGGGTGTGTGGGGGCGACCTCGCCTGGTTACAGGCTCAGCGGTCGAACTCTCTTCATGCAGCCAGCCCACACAATGTATGCCGCATGCATAGACAATATAAATAGGTAGAGGAGGAGCCCCTTAAAAATTGAAATTAAAAATGGCAATAGAACAGTTGGAACGGGATATAACAATCAGTGTCTCAGTCTCAAATAGGACGACAGCCCCTTAATTACCACAATGATCACCATCTGTACGTGCTCTCCTCCAGGACCATTGACATCTGTTGTGGGGCTTCTAAGTAGACTTCTTGGAACGGTTGCACTGGTTGCTCTATTATGAATCAGAGTCTATTCTAGGCAGGGTTTGAGGTCTATCAACACACTGATCCGTCCACTGGAAGGCAGCCTACGGAATATCGAAAAACATTGTCTGGGAATTGTACACTACTCTCAGCTGTGCTGGCTATAGCAGCATATATTGGATCTTGAGGTTATGCAACTTTTACTTAGCAGCTAGGAAGGAGTGTCTCCGTTGCTGGACCATTCTAGTATAGCCGGGAAGATCATGATGTGGGCAGATTTGTACATGATTATTCTTGGCTCTGAGCATAACGACGGACCACATCCCGATCTAAGTAGTTTAAGAGTTTTGCATTGATCAGTCGGGTTGTGCACCAGGAGGGGGCTTCCTCACCAGGGCACAGTGAGCCTGTTCAACCACGAAGAATGATGACAGGCTCTCCGGTGAAAACACAGATTTCAGCCAATGCATCAAGAATTGTTTTCCCAGAGGAGACTTCCCATCTTTCCAGAAAGCCCTCGAATCGTATGTTGTTGCATTGTACACAGCCCTCAGCATCTTCCACTCGTATTACAAGGTCCTTAGTCTTAGCTGTTAATGTTGTGACCTTTTGTTGCAAGGTTGCCACTGAATCCTCAACCTCAGACACTCTTATTTCTGCCTCAGTAATGCAGTCACCGACTTCCTCAAATCTTGGCGCTATAAATTCATGTTGGTTACCCTGCCCCAATCTTAGCCTCTAAAAGCTTACAATTATTGAGTAATGGGTACAAGCAGCATGGCATTGTCAGGGCAGCTCAAAAGAGACTTTGCTTGGTCCGTACTGCTATGGTCACACTTGTGTACTGGTCTATTGTGACCTTTGATGCAATCCTTCCTTCCCTTGCTTCAAGAGAAGCTTGAAACTCCCCCTCCTCAACAAATACTTTTACTCCTAGTTTACGGATCTTAGTAAAATATCGCTTGATCAGACCTAGACCCTCTGTCTGAAGCTGTGGTTCATGTGCTTCTCTGACTTTTAGACCCTCTCGAATTATGTCTCTAGTGTTGGTCACTCTACTAGCACCCTTGATGGGTACCTTTATTCTATTGAACTCTCACCTCTTATGTTCATTGCATGTTTGCATTTCTGAATTCTTTCACGATCAATGTAAATCGCTCTGACACCTACGGGTATAGCTAGCGCTATACAAAACGTATATAATATTAATAATATTGTGCTTCTATGTTACAGCAGCTTGAGGTCACGGTGTTCAATTACGCCGATGACCTCCAGCTAATCTTTAACCTTTCCCACTCTTCCTCTTCCTCCTCGAACGTCCAATCCGTCATGTTGTTCATCTAGGATTGGATGAACTGCAACCACCTCAAACTCAATCCAGACAAGACGGAGTTAGTCTTGACCGGAGGTGGTTGCAGTCCTTGGTCCCCTTCCCACTGGCCCTCCTCACTTGGTGCTCCCCCGCTTCCAGTCCCCAAGGTCAAGACCCTTGGCATTTTCTTGAATCCTTCACTTTCCGTTCACTCTCAGGTCAACTCGGTTGTTTCCTCCTGTTTCTTTTCCCTCAGAATCATTAGGAAGATCTCTCGCTTTTTCTCTCTACCCGCCCTAAAAATCATAGTGATGGCCATGGTGCTCTCGCGCCTTGACTATGGGAACATCATCTATAATGGCGCTCCAGCCTATGCCATTCGCCGCCTGCAGCTAGTGCAGAACCAGGCTGCTCGCCTGATTCACGGCCTGCCCAAATACCATCGAGCCACCCCTCTATTGCAGGCCTTGCACTGGCTGCCGGTGAAAGAGCGTGCCTTGTTCAAGCTTGGCTGCACCACTTTTCAGGCTAAAATGGGCACCGCCCCGGAATTCATCTGCTCTGCCATCACTCCTTACACGCCAGGAAGAGAGCTTCGGTCCACTCATCAGGCCCTGTTAACCATCCCCCGTTTTAGCAAGAAAAAGACTGGCGGAACGAAATTCGCAGTGCTCGCTCCTGCGTTTTGGAATTCCCTTCCGACGGAACTCCGTATGTCACCCTCCTACATCGAGTTCCGGAAAGGTCTCAAAACTCTGCTCTTCTCCCGAGCCTACAATGCTTAAACTCCCTCCGCTCCTGCCTGTCTCCTCACAATCCAAAAGCGCCAAGAAACCGCATGGTAGAAGTGCGCTATAGAAATGTTTTTAAATTCAAATTCAAATTCACTTGGCTGAGGTCAGGGGTAATTTATTCTTAGACATTGTGCGGGCCTGATAAATGGTTGGCCCCCCTCCTCTCCAAGGACTGTCTGTCTGTACCTGCCGCAGGTCCCTGGTCTATCGTTCTACTCGGGCCGCCCCAGCCACAAATCACACCTTTTTCTAGCATGGCCGCTTCCATACTTTGGGGTGAACCGCGGCGTGGTGATCCCCAACAAAGCACCATGTGTATAAGTGTACTGCCATCGGTATCCCACTGAAAGAGCCAAGGATGGGGGCTGGAAATCACTAAGGCCCATTACCACTGCGCACCCCCGGCTGGGCAGTACTTCCCTAGACCAGGGCTGTCTTCCCACAGTGTCATTTATGACTAGGCCTTACCCGCCTATTGTTCAGACCTGCAAAGGAGGGAGAGCAGGGGCTACAGGGAAGCTCGGTTTCCTCCTTCTGTAATTGCATTTTTCACCATGCTTGTTTTTTTTCTTCCCATTCGTTTTAATTTTTTTATGCCTTTTTGTTAAACCTAACTTACAGATAGGTATTCTTATCCTGATCCTGGGCCTCTAAATTGCTCTCCATGCTAAGAAGGCGGCAGTATCAGGCCATGTAGTGGGCTAGAGCAGACCCTGGGGCGCGTGTCGTGGGCTGCAAGTATGCATCATTCTAGCCCATGGCATCTATTTGAAAGATGAGCAGGAATAGTGCAAGGAATCCGCCTCAAGGGACTAAAATACGCACTCCTCCGCTCACCGAAGAACTAGGGAGGGCACGTCTTCCTTCAGGGACTGTCTGGTTTTTTCCCGATTGCAGTCGGACCGCCGATACACTGCAGAGTCCTCATTAGTCATAAAAAAGAGGACTCAGCGTTTGGTTGCCATTTTCCCTTGGGAAAGCCCTTTTTGCAATGCATGCATGCCAAGAGTGCAGAGCTTTACCATGGCAATGCAGAATTAAAACTGTTGCCATTTGAGGACTGAGTGGCAGAGAAGGAAGACTATAGCTATCATGGCTCTTTCTACCTGAAGAGAGAACAAGGTTATTTTGGTTATTTTAAGAAGTGTTTCACTTCAAGGAAAAGGGATTCGATTCAGTTTCTATAGCAGATGAGTCAGTTTCACACGGCTCCCTGACTCTGCCCTCAGTGAGGATACTTTTAATAAGAGATACTTGGTTCGACAGGGAACTCAGATATTCCATTAAAAGAGGCAGTAGAAGCGGTTTTTGCCAAAAATAAAAGAAATCCTCCCTCTGACGAGGATATTTTCTCATTATCTGAGGATGATTCTCCTAGAATTACCAAAAAGGGAGGTATGGTCTCAAAAAACTCGAATCACCTGACATCAGTCAAGAGAGACTTGGGATAAGGTAGCCTTGCATGATAATAGACTGGTGTCCATAGCGGCACAATAAGCAAGAATGACCATGTTGGTGCATAGGAGTTGGGTGTCCCTTCATGGCACAAAAGATGTTAAATACTCACGCAGTACAAATACTGATGACAATTTATTTGAAGATGATCTATGGAGATCAGATGGACAAATATGTATTTGATCCACAAGAGACCTTGGAAACTGAGTTTCTCGATGAAGACCTAGAGCAACCTTCAACATTGAAGGCTATTTAATACCCATTGAGTGAGAATATGTTTAATCCTAACCACATTATGAACCGACCAGTGGGCTATGGACCATGTGACTACCTTTATTAGGTATTGTATAAAGGAGACTCGCAATTTTATGACGGCTGAATGTCCAGATCTAGATAATAACTCAGGAATTACCCCTGACCAGGATCAGTAATTTATGGCATCCCTTTTTAAATGTATTAAGGACCCTAGAAAAGGCCTTGAGCGCGGCCTTAAGCAATGCTAGGTGAAGGTATTTGAAATTTCGGGTCCCCTAGCCAGGATTTTAGGCAAGGCTGAAGAGGCAAGTTATTAGGACATGCCCGTAGACGTTGAATTACTCAGAGGTTGGAGCCAACTGGCCTTATGCCAGCTGATTGCAGAGAAGATAAGGGCCACCCTTATGAGAATTAATCCTAAATTGGATAATCTAGCCAACAAGAAAGCACCAGGTGATCTGAATGGGTTACATTTTGGTGAAAATGTTATTAAATCCCTAGACAAGTACGTATCTACATTTACTGCCTTTAGCAGAAACCAGTCCAATTTGCAACGCATGTTTAACGCAGTTTTTGGAAGGGCTGACAGGAAGGGACTAGCTGCCAGCAATGGGTCACAAAGGTCCCAGTACTACTATCAAGATCTGCAGGGCTACGGAAGTAACTTCCATTCCAACATGGGCTTCTTCCAGCAAAGAGGACAAACCCCTCACTCCCATGGGGGAAGAGGTAGATCTAAAGAATCAGGAGATCAAGCTTATCTTCAATCCTTTACTTGGTTCTTCCCATACAAAGGTAGGGGGAAAGGTATTTTATTTTCATCCAAAACTGATGTCATAATAAAGGGTTCATGGGTGTAACAAACTGTAAAAGGTTTCACAATAGAGTTTTGGGACACTCTTTACCAAAGGTTTTAACCAAGGGCATTATCTTTAGAGCCGATAATACAATGTGAATCTGAAAAAGAGTTAATAGAGAACCTTAATGTCTGGAAACAAGTGCAGAAATTCATTTATATCTGAGGACAACTGTTTGATAGGGGCTTAACGCTTGATTCTGAAAACACTCAATAAATAGTGAGTTCTCTATACAGTTCACCTTGATCACAGCTAAACGAAGGGCTTCAGAACCAAGTAAAGGTTCCATCTGATGTTTACCAATGAGAGATTTTGTAAGTGGTCTAAGATTGATCAGGGTGTGGCATCTTCACTGAATTGTGAGAGGCCTTTAACAGGTTTTTTGGGATAGAGACCAAATAATAGTATAAAGTTCGGAACAGCACCTAATAGTCTATGAACAAATCACAGTTCCCATCAAAGTTCCAAGAAAAAGGATGCAAATGACAAAAGTACATGTCCATGTTCTGCATGTCCCTTTCTAGACTTGCTAGTTTGGATGTACGACGTTACAACGCATACTTTTACAACGCATGCCGTTACTACGCAACTTTTGCAACGCAAGTCGTTACAACGACTTGCGTTGGGGGGTGCTGGATAGTAAATATTTTAATTTACTATTCCAACTCCAGTCCCCGTGGATAGTAGGGAAGGAGTAGGATAGTAAATTAAATTATTTACTATCCTGGAGCGCCCCCCAGCGCAAGTTGTTGTAACGACTTTTGTTATAAAAGTTGCGTGGTAACAGTACCGCGTTGTAAAACCTCCGTTGTAAAGGTTGTTCCCCGCTAGTTTGCAACTTGAAAAGCTGATGGCTAGTAGACATACTCTGAATGCTTCAGGCACCGTTACATTGACATCATACAGCAAAGTTTCTTCTCATAAATGCAGCTAATTGGCAGCTGAATCTCTTGATGAACAACAGTATGCCTGATTAGGAGCAATCAGACCATCTTCCTTATATGTACTTCCATCAAATAGCAATTGTTCGAATTATATCTTGCCAGTCATGTACAGTGCATATGTAAACACTAGGATGTTGTGTAGCCTTTCAACATAAAACATATCCAAATTTGTCTTGCACTCATAGGAAATATAGTCCTAAATATGATCGGGGACACAGTCTTACAGATGCACATACACCTGACACCTTCTGTGTAAGTTATCTATGCTCAGGGCCTAACATCATCAAACGATGTTTCAGGAGAGTTTTCAGAGGATGGTGTAGATGAAAACAATCCACCAAAATAGGTGAAGACACTTGGCAGCCAGTTCCCATGAGAATTCATCAGGCCCATACCCTTTGGAAACAAACAGAAAAAGGTGCCTTCTTAAATATGAGAGTCGTCGATGCACTCATGTTCTTCTGAAATGACGAAGAAGGGTCAGGGCTGTTAGAGAGTAGGGTCAGGCTTTAACATAGATACAGGGGAAACCAGACGCATCTGCAAGGAAGAAAGAAGGCAAGTACGGTGCCACAATATGAGGTTGGGATTCAGGCGGCAACTTCAGAAGCAAATGTTGGGATGGGAACCAAACCTTACCCCCATCATTTACATATGTGCATCTATAGTTACACATCAGCACATTCCTTATAAAACATCAACATTTTTGTAATTATTCCTGAATGATTGTCTAACTGAATGAATCCTTAGATAATGTAGATTTATGCATGAGTTATTTTCTATCACAGGGAGGTGGTGCACATGAGAATGATGCTCATAGGAACACAAAAAGCGTGTAATATGGAAGTGAACATTAATGAAATTATTATATGCAAATTCAGACCTCCATAAGAGATATATCTGACTGTTGATAAAAAGTATATCTGGAACTTTTCCACTGCTTGATTGATAAATTATGTCTGCCCATCCATTTGTGGACGATAACTGAAAGGCAGGCACGGTTTACCACAGGCCCAACCGTTGACCAAACCTATTCCGTAGTGTTTGACTTGGCCCTTTTTGTAGGGTTAAACTTTTTGCTTCTTCCTCCTACTTTTTCCCTGACCTGTTTTTGTTGGCTTTAGGACTCTGGGCACTTTACCACTGCTAATCAGTGCTAAAGTGCATTTGCTCTCTGTGTAAATTGTGAACTTAATTGGTTGTCCATGATTGTCATATTTGATTTACTGGTAAGCCCCTAGTAACGTGCACTGAGTGTGCCAGGGCCTATAAATCAAATTTGACTAGTGGATCTGTGTTACAGCAAACAAATGATGGATGGAATGCTGACAATGCAAACATTTTCCCCCAGTCAAAGGAGCTGGGTTAAATCCATTGTTATTTTGAGTTTGACCACTACTTTACCCCAGTTTGGACCCAGTCATATACATACCAGTCTTGACCCTGTTCCCCATGGGAACAGTCCTAACCGAACTGCCAGGCCAGGTCCTCCCTGGACCGGAAACAAGCATCCTGGGACAGTTTCAGGGTATGTCACCCTTCTTCAGCCAGGCTAGCTTGAATCTAGTGGCACAGTGAGCAAGGGACCCACGTCTGGGCATACCCGTGGCCACTTAGAGCGAAAAGTGTTACAGCAAACAAATGATGGACGGAATGCTGACAATGCAAACATTCTCCCCCAGTCAAAAGAGCTCGGTTAAATCCATTGTTCTTTTGCCCACTACGCCACCCCAATTTGGACCCAGCCATATGCAAATCAGTCTTGACCCTGTGCCCCATGGGAACTGTCCAGACCAAACTGCCAGGCCAGGTCCTCCCTGGACCGTAAACAAGCAACCTGGGACCAGTTTCAGGGTATGTCACCCTTCTTCAACTAGTGGATCTGCAGCACTGATTGTGCCACCCACATAAGTAGCCCTGCAAATGTAACTCATCCCTGCCATTGCAGTGTCTGCGCGCAGATTTGACCTGCCATGTCGATCTGGCAAGTACACCCACTTGCCTGGCCCTACCCTTCCCTTTTTCTACATGTAAGACACCCCTTAGGTAGGTCCAAGGTACCCCGGTGGACAGGGTGCAGTGTATGTAAAAGGTAGGACATGTACTGGTGTGTGTGACTTGTCCTGATAGTGAAATACTGCCAATTTCGTTTTTCACTATTGAAAGGCTATTTGTCCCATGGGAGATACTTTGTAACATCTAACAAGTGTAACTTCCAACTGAGACAAGATGGAGAAATAACATTTAAACTCATTGAACTCAGAATTTAATAACAGATATTTCAATAAAGATGGTTTTTGAATAGTGTGTTTCAAAATGCCACTTTTAGAAAGTCTGCTTTTTCTTGTCTAACCATTCTGTGTGCCTCTGCCTGTTTATGTAGTGACTGTCTTGTTTGGAGTGGCAGGGGCTGGGGATGTGCATTCACTGTAGACAACAACTGGGGGTGGGGGAGTTGGGGTATGCCTGGCCCTCCCGGAATGACTCAGAGCTGGGCTGAATAGA
This sequence comes from Lissotriton vulgaris, assembly GCF_964263255.1. Taxonomy (NCBI): domain Eukaryota; kingdom Metazoa; phylum Chordata; class Amphibia; order Caudata; family Salamandridae; genus Lissotriton; species Lissotriton vulgaris. The sequence goes on from NC_141688.1 coordinate 100,887,701, forward strand.
CATAGGCTGCATTTAGAGTAATGGGAGGAGTTTTCCTTGCACCTGAGTAGGGCCTGTCTCTCTTGCAGATTGCTGTCTCGTCCCTCTTTGGTCATACTGCACCAGTGAGGACAGAACTGGTTTGAACTGGGCTCAGAGACTCTTGCACAAAGAAGCACCAAGACAAAATGGGGTATAAGGAGTGAACATTAAACCCCAGAACTTTAGATCACTTCTGGACTCAAGAGGAACCTTTGCCAAGGAGAAGAGCTGGGAGCTGTGAGGAGGAGTTCCGCCCCTTTGCTGTGTGCTGTGTAGGGTTGGCCTGCAGTTGCTGTTTCTGCCAAGGAAAGGACAAAGACTGGAACCTGCTTGAAGAAGACTCTCCATGGACCTGTATGTGATGGCCTCCTGTTTGAAAGTCTCAAAGACACAAAGACTTCACCCCCGCTCCCCTGAATTCTACTACTGAGAGTTCTGACATGTCAGGAGGTGCCTGTATCTGTTTGGGGACTCTGGAGGTTGTTACTGCTGTTGGGAGCTGAAAGATGGCGGCGCCCAGTGCCGATGCCTGCAACTAAAGCGACAGCTGTCGGAACGATCTGCCCCGTACGGCGCTGGTGCCTGGGAGACCCTTCGGACCCCGCAGAGGCTGCCGCGAGAGGCGAGACGAGTGCACAAGAGGTGAGGTGCCCCTCTGCCTGCGAGTAGTACCCTGAGATAGCGGCGCCCATCAACATCGGGGTCAGTTGTTACCCCAATCATGTCCAGAGTCCCCAATCATGTGCAGAGCGCGATCAGCGCCAACACCCAGCTCCAGCATTGCTCAATGATCCTGGGCACTGATTTAAGAGAATAGCCTGTGAGTGGTGGCTATGACCCGGGCCTGAGACCTGCATCAAATAGCTGCAATCCATTGGGCTAGGGGCAGAGTAAAGCATGTGGCTGTTTTGCGTAGTCCCTGGCTCAAGCAACCCTGTATAACTGGGTTCATCTATCCTACTCTGGGTTCATCTATCCTACCTTGACGCACCGCGCGAACAGTCAGGATGGCGAAGGAAGCCGCATGACGATCAGGTGGATGCTGGTGCCTCTCCTTCAGCTGTGCAGCAAGTAGTGCCAGCTGCATCGTTTAGGCCTTTTACAACTGCGCAGCAATTAGTGCCAGTTGCACCGTTTAGGCCTTTTTCAGCTGCGCAGGAAGTAGTGCCAGCTGCTCCGTTTAGGCCTTTTTACAGCTGCGCAGCACGTAAGTGCCAGCTGCTCCACTTAAGCCTTCCAGCTGCTTCTCTTAGGACAATCTTATCAGTGTAGACAGTTTTGTTTGATTACATCATGACTCACCCTACGTTGCCAGCAGCCTGGACATTATGGACTTTGCATTCAGGTCATCTGTGCCCCCCTGCTGAGGTGGCCTGGGAGTCCCCGAGGCATTTAGGACGCTAGACCATACTTGGATGCAGGGCCCAACAATCACCAACCCCACTTCCTGGACGACACATTAGCTCGGACTTCTTCTTCTGATTCTTCAACCAACATTTGGACTATGTGCCCCCTTCTTGCCCTCTTACCTATCATCTCCTCAGCCTTCCTAGTAATACCTGTCTCATTTCCCCCCCACCCTCCTCCAGCCCATTTTCCCAACATGGCCACCACTCGAGTTAAGGCTGGAATTAACTGCTATAAAATCATTTATCCTCCTGGCCTGACTAAAGCCTCAGCAAAACGACTGAAACATAACACTATTTGAATGTTTCCCTGATTCCCTTTTTGTTGATCAATTTTACAATGGTCATCTTGGGAGGCTCAATAACGACTTCATCTTCTTCACTCGCGACACCCCCTCTTGGTCCACAAGCTTTTATCATTCCCTTAACGTCACCTCCTCCTCCACCATCCCTCATGGCAAACAACTAAAAATTTCCCCCTCTGCGCGTTTCGATGGCCACCTCACTATCTCTCTCTATAACAATGGTACTATCATGATACAAGGCAAAGACTCCTGTCTCTCGCTCTTTGACCACCTCTTCCCCTCCCTACTCCCCTCCTCTGTGACTGGGTTTTCTCCTAACTCCTCACCTAGCTACACCCACTACTCACTCTCTCCTCCCCTGACTCCCCTACACACCATTAGGATGCACCCTCGAGAATCACAGGCAGGCCCCCTTCCCTCCACCCCCCTCCTATTCCTCCCCCTTCACAGTTTGCCCCCTCAGTCTTCACTTCAGCCTTACCTTTAACTAATACGCTCCTTGCCCAAGCTACACCTTCACGATTCCCAAATCTCCTAAGCTCACCCATATTCCTACCCGTCACCCCCCTTGTGAGTCCACGTCTTCTCCAACCCTCTACCCAGGCTAACCCTCCCTACGCTCAGCTTATTCCTTCATCCCCTCCTCTCCTCTTCCCCCTCCTCCCCACGGTTTTCACCCCGATTTCCCCTCTTACCCATTGCATCTCTTTCCTCCCACCCTCTCCTCCAGCTATGCTGTGCTACCCCCTTTCCCCCCCTGGTATTCCTCTCTACATCCCTCCCTTTGGCACAGCAGAACCACTCCCCTTCCTCAATTTCCCTTTCTCCCAACCCCCCTCTCTAGGCCAGATGCCCGTTCCCCTACAGCCACCTCCTATCGATGACAGGACCCCTTTGACCTTTTCCCCCCCCCCAACCTCCCTCATTCCCATAACTCCACTCAATCCTTCCCTCTCCTTCTACCATACCGCCCGGATCTGTACCGATCCTCTCCTAAATCTGTCCTTAATTCCTTTCCTTCCTGCAACTCCAACATAGATAACTCCCCCTCCGCCTCCAACGCACCTACTCCTACTCTCAACCTCCACCTTTCCCCACTCTTGAACCCTACTCCAACTCTCAACCTCCACCTTTCCCCACCTTTGAACCATACACCCCTACTTCCCTCCTCCACCGCAACCCCTCCCTGCCCTCCCCCTCCAATGCCACCCCCTCCTGTCTCCCTACAACCACCCAACAACCCGTGCTTTACCTTATTCTCCCTGGAAAATAAGCTAGACTCCCTGATCACCTTGATTTCCCAGCTTGTAAGTGCCATCTCACTTTTAAGCTCCAAGTTTCCCTCCTTTCCACTCACCCCCAGTCCTGTGGATAACCCGCACCATCCCTCGAGTTGCACCTCGCCCCCTCACCCCACTGAAACTAAGCCCAACCCCTCATCGGCAAAATTGGTTATCTCACACAAGCCGTCGAATGCCACCCTTATTCAAACTGCACATCCCGATTACCCTATTGTCTACTCTATCCCGACCATCTCCTCTGTCAGAACAAAGTTTCCACCTAAAACCTCCCGAGCACCCCTGTATAAATACAACATCCCAATCACCCTGCAGAGCCCAAGTACCCCTATCACCAAAACAGTCTTGACAGAGCTGCACTGTCTGCTCCACAATTGCAGATCAGCAGTAAGACACAAACTTCAAATCTCCGATACCATCACCCTTCACAATGTTGACATGCTCTTCCTCACTGAGACCTGGTTCAACGACACCTCTCACTCTATCTTTGATCTCCTACTACCCACAGGCTATTCTATACTCAAGAAAGACAGAACCGACGGCGTTGGGGGTGGTGTTGCAGTCATCTTTAGAAACTCCCTTCAACTGAAGGCTCTTCCTTTCAGCCCTTTCCGCACCTTCGAAGGCCTTTCTCTTGAGCTCCAATTGCACCATCGCTCACCCATCAGATTCCATGTCATTTACCGTCCACCGGGTAGCGACCCTTTGTTTGTTGAAGAACTCACTGACTTCATCAGCGACCATTACTCAGAAAGTGACAATCACACCTTTGTGGGGGACTTCAATCTCCATTGGGGCTCACAGCAAGACTCCTCTGCGAGCTCACTTGCCACCTTCCTCTCTGCAAACGATCTTATACAACACTGCACACAGTCAACACACTCTAAGGGCTCAATCCTGGACCTTGTTATCTCCAAAGCAGACAGGCTTTCTATCACTGCCCCTATTCAGGTAGACTGGTCTGACCACCTCCTCATCCCATTCTCTCTTCACCTTTCTCACTCTATAACTCTTGGCCAACCTAAGAGGGCTACCTCTTGGTTCCGTGATGTTAAAAATATTGACATTAGCTCCTTCTGTGAATCATCCTTGTTATCACTTCCCAAGCTAGACCCGAACCTTGATGTGGACGTACTCACCTCCCAATGCCTCAAATTCCTTGAAGTCGAAATCAATAAGGTCGCTCCTCTCCAAAGCAAAAAGGTTAGGCCCACTCCTTCAGCACCATGGTACAACAAAGCCCTCTATGAAGAAAGGAAGCAGCTAAGATACCTGGAGAAACAATGGAGGCAAGCGCCCTCCACCGATAACTTAGCCACTCTTCGCTCTGCAAGATCCAAATACCATAAGAACATCTTCCTTGGGAAAGCGTCGCACTTCAGAACCCTCCTTGACTCTGCCAAAAATAGACCCAAAAAACTATTCGATCTCATCAAGATTCCCAACCACTCTCCCCCAACCTCCAAGCTGGAGGACTCTACCAAGAAAGCAACAGACTTTGCTCTATTCTTTGACGAAAAAGTGAAATCCCTTGTGGCTCAGGTAGCTCACCCTACCCCTCCTGAGGAGCGCAAATCCTTAGCCGTTTGGCAGAACTTTGACCTCATCTCTGAAGATGCCCTCCTCAAATGCATCCTCGAAACAAAGCCCTCCAACCACTCTCTTGACCCCATCCCTAGTGCCATTGCTATCAACTTCTATTCCTACTCACTGTCCTATTGGACCACTCTGGTCAACCTCTCCCTCTGCCAAGGCTCCCTTCCTGTCTCCTTTAAAACAGGGCAGGTCACCCCTCTGCTTAAAAAACCCTCTGCTGATGCGAATGACCTCAATAACTACCGCCCCATCACTAACCTTCCCTTTCTTGCGAAGATCACAGAAAGATGTGTAGCGAAACAACTCTCTCGTTATATCAAGGACAATGATCTTCTTGACAAATGTCAGTCCGGCTTCATCCAAAACTTCAGCACTGAAACAGCCCTATTGCAAGTGATTGATGACGCGCTGAGGATACTTGACTCGGGGGGGGGGGGGTCCTGTCTCCTTATTCTCCTTGACCTCTCTGCAGCCTTTGACACTGTCAACCACGACACTCTCCTCAACATTCTGCAACGGAGAATGGGCATGGAGGGTAATGTGCTTAAATGGTTTGCTTCCTTCCTCTCAGATAGATCTTAAATGATCAAAATAGCGAACAGCCTTTCATCTCCTCTGGCGGTAGGTCAAGGGGTTCCTCAAGGCTCTATACTTGCACCTACTTTGTTCAACCTCAACATAGAACCACTGGGAAATCTCTTAAGTAAATCTGGGATCAACTATCACCTCTACGCAGATGACACTCAAATCTACCTCAAAGTTGCCTCCACCCACGATCTCACTTTCCTTAGATCAACTCTCGACTCCATTCAAAACTGGATGTCAACTCACCAACTGATTCTGAATCCCTCCAAAACTGAATTCCTCCTCCTCTCTGCCTCACTTGCCCCTCCCCCGGTTCAATCTTGGATGGATCAGACAAATCTACTCAACAATAAGCACATCATTGTTGAAAGCGCAAAATCCCTTGGTGTCTTACTCGACAAGAATCTCAATCTAATCCCTCACATCAATTCCATTACAAAGTCTGCACGATACCAACTGCGACTTCTTTGGGGAATTCGTCGCTTTTTTCCTGAGCATGACCTTAAAACACTGGTGCAATCGCTGGTCCTCTCCAGACTGGACTACTGCAATTCTCTTCTTACTGGCCTCCCCAAATCCCACCTATCCCCCCTGAAATCGGTCCTACACTCAGCAGCCCGTTTCATCTATGGGGCTAAAAGAAGCGACCACATCACACCGCTGCTATCCTCCCTGCGTTGGCTTCCCATCGAGGCTAGAGCTATCTACAAGACTGTCTGTATCACCCACAAAGCCTTGCACTCCTCCTCTCCTCGCTACCTGTCGAATAAACTGAAACTCTCTGGAGGCTCTAGACCTTCTCGGAATGCGGAAAATCTTCTGCTTGAACCCCCCACTTTCAAGAAGGAAAGATCGATGGCCCAATCCTTTTCAGGCAGCGCAGTGAGAATCTGGAACTCTCTCCCGCCTCAGCTCCGGACTACCTCCTCCTCTCAGGCCTTCAAACGGGACCTTAAAGTTCTCCTCCTCCAAAGACACCTCCAAGTCTAACTCACACCCTTGCCTTCATTTGAAGGAAGACCTCCCATTACTGGAAAGTCTTTTGGCCAGGAGTATGGTCTTCCTCCCCAGTGTGTTTTGGTAGTTTAAATGTTTAGTAATATCCTAACACCTGTGTATGGTACCCTTTTGGAACTTGCACACGTCACTTTTGTTTTATAACACACTGTTCGCTACCTCACACATTTTGTTTGTTTTAGATACTTGCACAAGTGCCTCCATTGCCTACGTAACGTTTGTTCTTGTGATGGAGTGTCTGCCTTTTATTGCAGTACTATTCTTCGACTTGTTTTTTTGTACATCTTTGTAACCTGCACCCATTCACTTTTTTCTCATGTAATGCACCGACTGCTACCTCATGTATTTTGGTTGCTCACTAGTGTCACTTTTGATCCATGTAACGTATTGTATGCATTTTTATTTTGTTCCTGTATTTCATTATTGGTCCTTATGTGAAGCGCTCTGACACCTTCGGGTAAAGTCCGCGCTATATAAAATTGCATAAATAAATAAATAAATAAAAAGAAACCGAAGAAATTACTCTTTATGCAGCTGTTTGTCCGACACACCACTGCAGCCAAGACGACACACCGCCTTGCAACAGCAAGAACGGACGCATCATGTAATTGCAGCTGCTTGCTGCATCGATCACCAGCGCATCACACATTTCCATGCATCGCACCTGTGCTGCAAGTTTTCCAGATGCATCACCTGCAGACCAGAATCGATTTTTGGAGTCAACACATCACTTCCCCCTATAATCCGGATTTGACGCATCACTTCTCCAGTGTGCAGCAGAACTGTTGCATCACCTCCACAAGGACTCAGTAACTGACGCATTCCTTTGTTTCTCGACGCTTTCTTTCTCTACAGCTGTTAGGCCTTGTGAATTTTGACGCATCTACAGGTACTTTGTCTGAAATCAGGTATTCATAGTTTCCTATGGACCAAGTTGCTTTAAACCTTTTAAAAGTAATATTCTTATACATGTATGTTGAATTGTTGTCGTTTTGGTCTTGTTGAGTTTAGATAAAGATAGTTTATTTTTCTAAACTGGTGTGGTGTCCATTTGTGGTGCTATCACTGTATTACTGTGTGTTTAGAGTACAAATACTTTACACATTGCCTTTTTACACATTGCCTTTGGGATAAGTGGGTCTACTCGTGCCAAGTTACCAAGGGGTTGATCATAGGTTATCTAAATTCTGTATCCCCCTTACCCTGACTAGAAGCAAGGGTCCCTTCTTGGACAAAGGTACCTACCTCTGTCAACTAGAGACCCTCATTTCTAACACATAGTATCAAGCTAAACTGTGAAGTCCTATCTGAAACTATTTTTTCTGACACCCCATGTGACTTGATAATGTGTTGCACTAATAACTTGGCCACAATTTTAGTATTAGGAATAGCTATTAAAGCCATGAAATGTATTTGAAAGGAATCTATAACAAACAGTATACCATTAGATCTCTTAATTTTAGGTAAGTCAAGAGTAAAATAATTTCCAAGGTGTGCCGGGGCTAAGGGTGTTAAGTTAGGAACTGTAATAATCTGTGTGTTTTGATGCTCACACTTGCTGCACTGAAAGACTTTTCAGGTTTCTATATATTGATGGTATTGACAAATAATTCCAGGCTATCAAATTTAAAGAAGAAGTAAACCTGTGGTACTCTTTCGATTGGTAATATGTAACACAGTTTTAAAACATGTAAATGCAATGATGGATTGGACAAATATATGTTGTTTCTCTATAATGTAATTCTCTGAAGTGATTTGTCCTGTTCTATTCTTAACATTTTTCTAAATCGTCTACAGCAAGGCAGTCAAAAGATCAGAATATATAATTAAGTCAATGATTCTAGTTGTCAGTATTATGTTTTGTGGATGGTCTGTTCTGTGTCAATAGAGTGACAATGTGACTATGAGCATGGTAGGATATTAATTGTCGTGGACCTTATAGATGTCTGAAGAATGAGAACAAACACATTAATGTTCTAGATGATTATTGTTCCTCGTGAGAGGAGCAGAAATTTGAGAGATAGCGTAAACATAAGGAGTTTAGAATTCTTATTAGTGAAATCTTCAGCAGAGAGGACATTTCTACAACTATAATCTCAGAAAACGGGGTACGAATTTTATTCTATAAAATAAAAATATTTTTAGGAAACATGGTATTATGCATAAATGCAAAGCATTGTATTCTCGAACGTACAATGGGTTAGTGGAAAGATGTAACGGAGTGCTGAGGGAGGGTGTGCAGTCTGCAATTACCAGTGGTAAAGATGTTAGAAACATTATTGGAGAAAAAATAAGTAGTTATTATGTGACACAACACTCAACCTCTGGTCTTTCTTAGAAATGGGATACCAAGTTCTGATCTTACTTTGGAGTTTTTTTTGTTGTTGGCATTTTCGATACAAGAAGACAAACAATAAGAGGCATAACAGTGACATCCGCATCCCATATTGCACATATGACACACCGTGAAATTAGATCGATATGGATCTAGACAGGTGATTGGTCGAGCACTTAGTATCTCACAACTTCAAACAAATCAAAATGTCTCAGCTGTAGTAGCATATCTCATTTAGAGGGCGTCAATGTAATCATACGTATAGCATACATAGTATTGACAACGGTAGGATAGTGCTTGAGATCATCTCCATAGGAAAGTTAACACCTCCACACATTGAACAGGAGCAACATCCATTGTAGGCATATATGCTTAAAGTGCAACATTCTCTTCATCAACATTTTGCATCTCCCCCAGAGCTCTGTCATCATCTTCGCTTCCTCGAGAAAGCAAGTATGTGATCAATGGTCCCCAGATGTCCCTAGGCCTACTGGGTATGGCAGTGTCTCAGCGAAGATTGCAGATTGCTCCTGACAGTAAATCACATCCGTCAGCCACTCTTTAAATTTCGGGGCCCTGCCACGACCCCAACGACACGCCACTCGCTGTTTAGCCAGGAGTATGGCGATATCTAGGAATTTTCTACACGTTTTTGGGATAGGTAGTGTGTGTCCTAGAAGCATTAATAGGGGGTTAAGATTTATGGTCTCCTCAACCATGGTCTCAAGGGCACCTCGTACCTGTTGCCAGTAATCCTGTATTGCAGGGCACTCCTAGGCTAGGTGAAGGAAGCCAGCACGCTCCGCATGACAACGTTCACATCTATCATCATTAGCTAAATGAAATCTATATTTCTTGACCGGAGTGTAGTATAATCTATGCAAGATTTATAGTGAATCATTTTGAGCCTACAACTAGCAGAGATCCTGGCTGTGATATCACAGCAGTAGAACCACTGTTCATCAGTAATCTCCATCATCAGGTCGGCAGCCCAATGCGATCGGGCAGAGGTCACTACGCTCAACCTGGACGTCTGAACCCGTTTGTACATACCTGCCACCAGGTGTGAGCCATCCTGTGAGCAAAGCATAAAGTGTAGAGGGGTCAGAGCTTCTGGTTCATGGGAAAAAAATCAGGCAAGATCTCCCTCATTCCCTGGCGCAGTCGTATATAGTATATGTTTAAAAAACAATTCCCTGCTATTGAATTGACCGCCAGTGAACAGCTCGCCCCAAGTAGATACCTGCAGGCGCTGACACAATAGTTGAAAACCTTTTTCCTGTAAGAGTGCTAGTTTAGGGTGATATGTCAAAGGCATCAGAGCAGAATATAATAAGGCGCAACCCAGCATCTTAGCTATGCGCCGCCAGGCATCAATAGTCCACGTAACCGTTGTAAATGGTGTTTCTATGGCCGTCAACGGGCATTGTATGAGACCACTCAGTGGGAGAGGATTTGCAATCCAGTCCTCAGCTGCCAACTGAGGCATGAAGGGCGTAGGGAGCATCCAATGATACGCATAATGCGCTTGGCGCAAGCATAGTAGGCTTCAAAATCAGGAATGTCAAAACCGCCTCTGTCGTATGGCTGTGTCAATGCCGACCACCGAAGTCGCGGTTGTTTACCTCTCCAGAACAATCGGCACAGTTCAGTCTTCAATGTCTTGAAGAAAAAAGTGCCCGGGTACTGAGGAATATTCAAGAACAGATATAAAAAGCGGGGTAGTACTATCATCTTGATAAGCGAGGCTCTACCTGCCATAGACAGGGGGAGGGAGAGCCAACGATCAACAGTGGTGGTAAGCTTAGTGACAGCCACACCATAGTTAAGCCTCAGTGTCTCATCCTTATCTTTAGAGATTTGGATTCCTAGATAGCGTAGGTCCGATCAACACCATTCCAACGGGAAATCTAACGGAAAGTCAGTAACCGCATTTGTGAGGGGGTAAAATGGCGATTTTGCCCAGTTGATCTGCACCCCCGATAATCTGCCAAAAACCACGAATTCCCGCAACCAAGGATTTAAGTTATGCATAGGGTCAGTGATGAATAACGTCATGTCATCTGCGTATAATGACACAGCGATCTGACGCTAAAAACAGCGAAATGCCCCCTCCGGATGCAATTGGCGCAATCGGCAGGCAAGCGGCTCTGCCGCTATCGCAAAAAGGAGCGGGGAAAGCGGACACCCCTGTCTGGTGCCTCGTGTGAGAGCTATCGAGGGAGATAGTCGGCCGTTAAGTAGTACTTTCGCAGATGGCTGTGTGTACAGCAACTTGACCCAGGATATAAATAATTTGGGAAATCCCATACACACCAAGACGGTAAATAGATAGTTCCATTCGACCGAGTCAAAGGCCTTAGTGGCGTCTAAAAATATCGCAGCAACGGGGAGCTCGGGATGTACCGTCCGGATCAAGGAGAACAAGGTTCGAAGGTTATGGGATGTGGATCTTCCAGGGACAAATCCTGACTGATCAGGCAATATTATTTTCGTCATTGAAAGAGACAGCCTGGTGGCTAGGACCTTGGCCAATACTTTCACGTCGCAGTTTAGAAGCGACAGTGGGCGGTAGGAGTCGCAGACACGAGGGTCTTTACCAGGTTTTAAGAGGGATGTGATCATGACTTCCTGCGTTGAGCGAGGCAGGATCCCGTCAGCCAGAGCTTCCTCAAAGACCTCTCGGAGAACGGGAGCCATGATGTCGATATAGGTCTTGTAGAACTCAGCAGGGATCCCATCTAGACCGGGGGCCTTACCATTTTTCAGTGACATTATGGCAGCCCTGACTTCGTCCAGATCGAAGGGGGCACTTAGAAAAGTTCTATGTACGTCGCTTAGCCAGCATAGTGCTACATCGCTTAGGAAGGGATCATAGTGTACGTCGGTTGTCGTAGCAGTGGTATACAACGTACGATAATGTGCCATGAAGACATTCATTAGACCCTCAGCATCCCTGATGACTCGACCTCCATCGTCTGCAATCTCAAGAATGGTGTTACTAAGGTGGAGATTGCGAGTCAAAGTTGCCAGGGCCCTGCCAGGTCTGTCACCCTCCCCGTACTTCCTAGCCATCCAGTATTTCCCCTTGAATTTAGCCTCTCTGGCTGCCTCTTCCTCATATTGCGTCAACTTTTGTCTAAATTCTGCATGCGCCCGTGTATAGTCTCCCGTCACCATCTGCTCTTCCAGGCTCTTCAAATCACTATCGAGTGTGCGTAATGTGCGCTGTATATCGCGCAGAACTTCGAAGCTCTTTGAAATGCAGTGTCCCCTGACCGTTAGTTTGAGTGCTTCCCAGATTGTCTCTACAGAGTCCACTGTACCTTTGTTTCGAGGGAAGAAATCAGCTATTTCTTGCCCTAGCTCTGTACGGAAGACATTATCCAACAAGGCTGCAGGTTGCAGTCGCCAATGCGGTCTGGGATTATCCCAATCAGGTATCTGTAGGTGTATCAGGACTGGACTGTGGTCTGAGTATGTTCTGGGCAGATGTGTCGCTTTTACTAGACCGGCACCCAACCCTTTGGATAAGAAGAAGTAATCGATTCGTGCCCAAGTACCTGTCAATGATGTAAAGTGTGTGCCTTCTTTTTTGAGAGGGTGGTGATGTCGCCAAGCGTCAATCATGTCACCTTCATCCATTATACCCAGCAGGGCATCCCTAGTTCTAGTCTTGTACAGTGCCGTCTTATCTGCCCTATCTTGAGTAGCTACCAGAGCTACGTTGAAGTCGCCGCCCCAGAGGACATGTTTGGTACCTATATCCACAACTTTACCCCAGAGCATCGTGAAGAAGGTTAGTGTATCCACATTAGGGGCATAACAGGCCACAATGGTAATAGTGTCTTGCCCAAGGCGGCCCCATATTATGACGTAACGACCCTCATTGTCAAGGATCTCACCGTTCACCTGGAATAGCACGGTGCGCCTAATCAAAATAGCAACCCCTCTGGCGTATGTGGAATAAAATGAGAAAGCTCGCGTAGCAGCCCATTTTCTGGCAAATGTATCTCGCGCCTGCGGTGATAGGTGCGTTTCCTGCAGCATGGCAAGTTGGACCTGATGTCGGTCCAGATATGCAAGTACATTTCGACATTTCCACGCATCGTTAAGGCCCCTAATGTTCCATGACATACATCTTAGTAGTGTGTCCATCCCTATCCCTGCCATAGTCTTGTATGTATTGGAAGAACAGGATATGTCTCATACATGTCTACAATTCGTACATTCCACAGATGCCACATGCCCCTGTGTGGAGTTCGTCGCCGTCCCGCCCCCCCTGAAAAGTGAAAACCCCTAACTGTGTTTCCCCACCCCCGCCCACTACTGCATCCCAATCATGCAAGCAGCCACCTGTCCCCTCCCCTGCCCCAATCCCCACCCATTGTAGTAACACCAAAAGGCTGAAAAAGAGAATTCTTCCCTCACCCACCCTCCCAGCCACTCTTCCATGCAATGCAACAGACCCCAGTATGCAAGTCCCATGGCTGGGGTATACCCGTAGGGGAAACAACATTAAGAGCGCACAACCACTTCACCCCCCTTTAGCCTCCCGTTCTGTGCCACCCTCGGTGGAGGCCAAGGAGGGATAGTGGTCCCTGGAGTACTTTACCACTGGAAGAGTTCAAATGTCCCCAACTTCAGTGTCGTATCCAGACCTCCGGTCATAATTCTCTCAAGTTCCACTCATCCAGGACAGCATCTGAGTTTCAGATCATGTTGGAGGTACCCTTCATCAGGCGTCTTCATCCCCTACCGGCGGGTCGTCCTCGTGTTCGGCATTCCTGCCCTGACCCCCCCTCTGTGCTTTCTTGACTGCTTTCAAATAGTCCTCCACTTTTGCAGGTTTGTGAAGAATCGTTGCTTTCCTTGATGCGTTATCGCTGGGTATAGCAATGCATAGTCTATCTGAGCTTCGCGCAGTGTCTTTTTGACATCCATGAATTTGCGTCTCTCCTCTTGCACTAGGGGAGTGAAATCAGGGTAGATGGAAAAGGTGATACCATTGTAGTTCAGGTTTTGTTTAGTGCGGGCTGCTCTCAGTGCCACATCACGATCGCGATAGTTCAGCAGGCGAGCGATGATAGGTCGCGGTGGTGTTCCAGGCTTAGGTATTGGGGCCAGTGATCTATGCGCCCTTTCTACTATGAATTGTGGTGTGAAGGCATCCTCACCAACTGCCGCCCTGAGGAGTTTCTCCATGTATAGTTCCATCCTGCCAGTGTCCGTGGACTCCGGTATGCCCGTAACGCAGATCTTGTTGCGTCTGCTGCGGGCCTCCAAATCCTCATTCTTGGCCGCTATAATCCGTAGCAGGTTGTCCATGCGGGCAAGTTGGGATGTATGTGACGTGGTGATATCATCATTCTCTGAGATGCGTTGTTCAGTCGCCGTTATCCGCTCCTCATGTTGGTCTACTTTGTGCACCAAAGCGTCCATCCTAGAGGACATTCTGACCACCTTTTCTACCACCGTGGCAAACCCTTGCCGCATCTCCTGCAGTATTCGGTGCATGTCTAGTTCCGCAGGAGGAGAGTCTCTATCAGTATCGCCTGCTCCGCCAGGCCTAGGTCCCTCCGCCGTCGTCTTTGACCCTTTCTTCGCGGTGTCAAAATACCTTTTCGGTTGACGATTGTCTGGACGCACCATCGTGCCCCGTCGCCGCTCACAGCCCGCCACTTTAGGGTCTAACGGTCCAAGCGTACACCTCCTATGGCTAATTGGGGGGTCACGTCAGCTTGTGGCTCACCCTATTCCAAAGTATTGCAACAGATCTGCAGCGCGTGCCCTCTTCCGCTGGTAATCCACATCCTATGTACAAGGCAAGGCGTCGCCCATACAGGGTGTAGGTGTTGGGGAAGCCACGTGTAGTAAGATGTCCTCACAGGCCGCTGTCAGGGGCAAGGTCTCACTTATGTACTCTATCGCCTGTTTCTTGTCAATAGGCGCTGTTCAATCCACAGGTTTAATCAAGCGTGGGTATACGCCGTGTAGTTTTGCCGCCCTAGATTGCCCTCAGCGTACCATCAGCAATCCCCACAATGTGTGCAGTAACATGACGAAGGTGGCCGCTCCGCGTCTCCACCCGTCAGTGTTATTGCGGGGCAATGGATCAGGTCTTCGCAGAGGTTAACAGCAGGTGTCAGTCGCCCTTGCAGCCCTTCTCCAGGTCTCCACTAATGCTGCATAGGCCAAGCTCGATATGTCACTCTGGGAGCAGGGAAATAACAAGTGTGGTGGTGTAGCGGGTGCCCCTACGATAAGTGAACAGTTAAAATGCCAGACGCTGCCATAGGCCAGTGGGATCAAGGGCAGTCTCTAGGCTGTACTGTCGCCTCCCGCAATCAGTGTCGGCCGTCCCAAATGAATTTCCCCGATATGACTGCAGCGTCAGTCTCTCTTCCCCCAGCAGCGCACCGTACCTCCTTGCTGGCAGCAGTGACCAATTCTTGAATGGCGACTCACTCGGCAACAGCCCTAGCCCGCTGCGATGATTGCAGGGCTTCCCAGCACGCTTCGCATTCAGCGCCGATCTTCACCTAAGGTGCCTTTTCCTGAACGCCTGTACAAGGTACGCGTGTGTGTGCGATCAGCGCCAGGGCTGGCAGATCCAAAGCCTATACTCCATCCGGATTCCAGGGCTTCAGTGGGAGATCCACAGTAGGCAGGGGGGGGATCTGGCGCCCCGTCCACAGATGCAGATTTTTCAGCCCCCGTAGCAGAGGTCAACGGTCAGGGCCTGCCGCCTCGTGGTAATCTCCGGCCTCGCCTGACAGCATTAACCCGATCCCCTTGCCTCACCAGCTCCAGTGGCAGCTCCGGGGGAAACCAGCAGGGTCACTTTCTCAGTCACGGCTGCACGTAAAAACACCAAAGTTGGACTGAGTCTAGATATTCGTGTATGTTACTGAATTAGTAGCGTTTGGGGCCATCCGCTCTCCAGTAAGGCAGGATTAATGTAGGATAAACTTTCCAGGGAACAGGAGCCTCTCCGTTTAGCGGCCATTCCGTGTGTGCGCCCTCTAGCGCCCCCATCTTACTTGGAGTTGACTTTTTAAATATTATAATCTAGAGATTCCCAAGGATGTACATACAATTACTACCGCAAATGATGTGATTAGACAGAGAAAATGGGAAGTCTGACAATCAGTATGGTGCCAAGCAGGCAAAAATTAAAGTGGGTGGTTATGTCAAAATGAAATCCCCAGTTTTTGTGGAAACAGGTGCTTCAAAATTTCTGGGCACTCACAAGAAACCTGCTGGCACATGCATCAACAATGCCATTTGCGATTCCTTATTAGCGAAAAGTAAGGATTCGCTAATAAGGAATAGCAAAAGGCTATGAATGTTGAAATCGCAAAAAAAATAGCGATTTCTAAACATTCCTTAATTACAACTCGCAAATTGCGAGTCGCAATTAAGGAAAACCTCACCATTCATTCCTATGGGCCTTGAGGCCCATAGGAATCGAGTCCCAGCGCGTTCCCTTATGCCGGGAGCCCCAGTGCGACTGGTGGTGGCGCACCTTCTGCACTTCAAAGATCGAGACCACATTCTGGCCCAGGATCGCAGCAGAGGAGAACTCCAAGTCGAGAACACCGAAATATGAATTTTGCCAGATTTCTCCCATGAGGTGCAATGGAAAAGAGCCCCAGTCCAGGCAGCTAAGCTACAGTTGTGTCAGCTTGGCGTCCCATGTACCATGCTCTACCAGGCCAGTTTGCAGGTTGTAGTAGAAGATGGCACCAAATTCTTTCAGACACCGCAAGAAATATGGGACTGCCTGGAGCAAAGTCCGCAACAGGGGAATGCAGACAGGCCACAACACAGAAAACTGCAAAAACAACAGTTGATGGACAGAATGCAGAACAATCTCATACAATCACCCCAGTACAGAGATCTGGTCCTAAATCCATCGTTTTTTTGCTCACCATGCCATTCCAATTTGAACCCAGCCATATGCAAATCAGTCTTAACCCTGTGCCTCATGAGAACAGTCCAGCCTAAACTGCCAAGCCAAGTCCTCCCTGGACTGGAAACAAGCATCCTAGGACCGGGGTGGCATGGAGAGCACGGGACCTACATCTGGGCATAGCCGTCCCACTCGGGGTGACAAATGCAAACACAACAGTTAATGAACAGAATGTAGAACAATCTCATACATTCACCCCAGTACAGAGATCTGGGGCTAAATCCATCGTTTTTTTGCTCATCATGCCATTCCAGTTTGAACCTAGCCATATGCAAATCAGTCTTGACCCTGTGCTTCATGGGAACAGTCCAGCCCGAACTGCCAAGCCAGGTCCTGCTTGGAATAGAAACACGCCATGAAAAGGGCATGGTATTACGATCGGGAGGCCCTACTAGACAAGAATAAATGTCATGCAATCACCACAGGTATAACACAACCTATTACCTGTGTTTTGACCTTTGGCACTGAATCCCAGCAGATCAAAAAGATCATAAAGCATAATTGGCACCTGATCAAAAAGGTGGAACCACAACTCGATCTGCCACGCTTCGCTTTTAAGCGCGGAAAAAACTTACGCGACCATTTAGTAAGGGCATACAAAGAACCAACTCCCAATACCATTACTAATTTGTGGGGCTTGGCAACAATTGTGGGTCACTACCCATGCGGGACATGTGCGGCGTGCCCTACCACAGTAATGACTAAAAGTTGTGATCTGAATGGTAAATTGATTATGTTGAAACATCATTCAAATTGTCTTACCAAGAATGTGATTTACTGTATATGATGCCCATGTTCCTTAATGTATATAGGAAAAATGACTCAAGAAATCAAAAAACGTATTTTACAGCATCAGTCAAGAATTCGCTGCAATGTAATGTCTGCCCCACTAGTTGAGCATTATATGCAACATGCACATCGCCCGTCAGACATGTCATGGTTCGTCCTAGAGGTTGTAAAAGGCACAAGGACTGGGAGAAGAAATTGCGTAGACAGTCTGCTCACACAGAAGGAGAACAATTGGATATGGTCCGCTAATACAGTTGAAAAGGGGCTGAACTCCTTGATAGAATGGCATGCATTGGCAGTATTGAAATAATTTCTTCTTTTTTGAAAGCCAATCTCTTTTCTGAAAGCCAACCCTCGGCTGACAGTTTGGCTATCTTAATTAGAAATATACATGGCATTTCTGTTTTATTGGATAGATAAGATGATATTCGGCTGAATATTGGTCTTTAAAAAATACACCTTTTGTATTTCGTTATAGGTGTGCATCTTTTCTTTTCTATTTGTAATTACTGGTTCCTGCCTAGGGAGTGGATTTATATTTATATTTATAAAACTTGGCGCTGTACTGTACTTCACACCCATGTTAAGATGGCGCCCGTTTTACTTAACTCAAGATAGTGCTTTCCCTAATCTAGTCCTTACCCAAGATGGCCGCCGTGTTTTGGCGTCTGACGTAAGCGCCCACCGCGCTTAACACGAAACGTACGCTACCTGTGGTTGCTGCCAGAACCTTTGTGTCGGGCGCCTCGGGACTAGATTTTCCTATCCCATTTCCAAGGTAAGAATGCAGAAGAGAGCTTACTGATTTTGCATTTACACCCGGCTCGGTTTCTCCCGTATGGTATTCGGGGCTTGTGCTGTCATCATGGACTGATGCATACAGCGTATGCCGTTGTTTGAAGAGGCGCATGTTTAAAAGTAAGCATAACATCTAAAACGAGTTTCGTTTACCTTGCAGGTCACTTTTGAGACCAACATTTGTAAGTAATCTAAGGACTGTTTGACATGTGGTGTGGGTGTCGGTTGACACTATGTGCATTGTTTACTCAGTGGATTAGTCACAGATGATACTCATTTAATAGGGTATCTTTGATTTGTACTTCTAGGTCACATTTATTCCAGCACACGTGAGTGACTATTCTTTTGGTGTTTTCTGACTGGTGGTGTTGGTGATGGTAGTGTTTAATTGTATAGATACTCATTAGTTGTTATTTTGCACTTTGTCCTATAGATGGCTGATTGGTTGATGGCTGATTGGTTGGTCCATTTTGTATAGTGAGATTTAGTTGTCCCTATTTGTAAGTATTCATTCTTCTTGGTTTATGTTGATCTTTGTAAATACTGAGATGGTTTTTAACATTGTAACCAGGTCTGTTTAATGTTACACAGAGTATTGTTGTCCTTCTTGTGTGAGCATGTTGCGCAGTCTTTTCTTTGTGTCACAGGCTTTGTAATATTGACATTGTGTATTGTTGTTTCTGTACATTAGATATTATTGTGCAACTTTCTGTCCTGAAGATGGTCCCAAGGATTTGCGCCAGCAGGGACCGAAACGTCGACACATGAACACCGTTCCTGCCTAAATCATTGAATCTGGTTTTACACACTAATTGAGTATGTGTAATATGTTCCTGAACATGGTTATTTAAAAAACTCATGTTTAATGCGAAAGGTGTTCTCCCTACCACTGAACATTGTTAGAATTAAGTGGTAGTTGATGTTGCCAGAAAATCAACTGAACAAAAAATCTATGCTTCATTAAAGAATTATATATTTTTGATAAACTTCTTGTTATCATTACAATTTCCTGTGACAACTACATAATTAAGTGTTCATGGATATGACACGACCAAATAATCAAGTTACTGTATAAATGATTCCTTTAGGGATTCTTTTTTGTTATTGTTATTAACGATACCCAGTCCCTAGGGGATTATTGGGTGGCTCTATTGTGTCTGAAATGAAATGAAATGAAATGGAATAGAAACAAGCATCCTAGGACTGGTTTCAGGGTTTCATCCCTCTTCAGCCAGGATAGCTTGATTCCAGTGGCATGGAGAGCACGGGACCCACGTCTGGGCATACCCGTCCCACTCGGGGTGACAAATCCAATAACAACAGTTGATGGACAGAATGCAGAACAATCTCATACATTCACCCCAGTACAGAGATCTGGGCCTAAATCCATAATTTTTTTGCTTATCATGCCATTCCAGTTTGAACCCAGCCATATGCAAATCAGTTTTGACCCTGTGCCTCATGGGAACAGTCCAGTCGGAACTGCCAAGCCAGGTCCTCCCTGGACTGGAAACAAGCATCCTAGGACCGGTTTCGGGCTTTCAACCCTCTTCAGCCTTTTCCTAAGTTGGGGAACTTGTTATTGGTTTTTTGCTGGGAAGTTTTACGTCACATCCTTTTGCAACTGCAAAAAAAACAATTGATCGACAGAATGCAGAACAATGCCATACATTCACCCCGGTACAGAGATCTGGGCTTAAATCCATCGTTCTTTTGCTCACCATGCCATTCCAGTTTGAACCCAGCCATATGCAAATCAGTCTTGACCCTGTGCCTCTTGGGAACAGTCCAGTCGGAACTGCCAAGCCAGGTCCTCCCTGGACTGGAAACAAGCATCCTAGGACCGGTTTCGGGCTTTCAACCCTCTTCAGCCTTTTCCTAATTTGGGGAACTTGTCATTGGTTTTTTGCTGGGAAGTTTTGCGTCACATCCTTTTGCAACTGCAAAAAAAACAATTGATGGACAGAATGCAGAACAATGTCATACATTCACCCCGGTACAGAGATCTGGGCTCCACACCACCACAGTTCAGACATGGCCATATGCAAATCAGCCTTGACCCTGTGCCTCATGGGAACAGTCCAGCCCGAACTGCCAATCCATGTCTTTCCTGGACCGGAATCAAGCATCCTGGACCGGTTTCTAGCTATCCGCCGTCTTCAGCCAGGATAGCTTGACTCCAGTGGTGTGGAGAGCATGGAACTCACGTCTGAGCATACCCATCCCACTCGGGGTGACAAATGCTCGCCTTTTGGACTTCCAAGAGTCAGAGGTTGAAGGTATGTTTGGCCTTGCTTACAATCCATTGCAGTTAAGGGTTTAGTGCCAAGATTCTGATGATGAGGACATTGAGGCTAATGATCCATATTCTTACCTGGAGGAAAGAGACACATCCATCATGCAGAGGACAGATTCCTTCCAGGAACGTTACCCTTACAATGACAGGGAGAAGGAGCGTTTAGAGAACCATCAATGAACGTTCCAGTGTCTCTGGTATCTGATGTCCGTCACATGATTGATGACTATTACAGGCGTTTTCCGGACACAATTGCCCCTCAGAGGCCTTTAACTCCCCAAGAGGTACCCACTATTCTTCCGGGCCAAAGCACTCCCAGATCCACAAGGGAAAAGACCCTCCCTCCTCCTATAATCATCACAGAGGATATTCAGGATGCTCAGCATAAACTAAGCATAAGGGGTACCTCTAACAAGACCTATATTGCTTTATCATAAGGAATTATCCAAAAACATTTGCATAAGGCAGGATGCTATAGACAGAAACAAAGACTTGTAATTATTACAAAGACATTATTTTATTTCATTTCTTTTGTCTTATTTTTTGGTTTTGCTTTTTAGATATATATACATCATACAATTTATTTTATCTCATGACATCACAATCAAGAATTGTTGGACATTCACTATGAGTTTTGTATGTTTCAGGAAGTGCAGTTGAAACAATGTGCCCCTAACAATTTCTCATACCTTGCTAACATACATACTCTCACACATACCTTACATACATCTGCATTCTCTATTCTTTATAAAAATACATATAAACATAAAGACAGGACTTTACATACAGAATATATAACCGGAAAGTATCTCTGGTGGCTCACTGTTGACAGATGAAATTAGGAGTTCCACCAGTTAGCCATTAATAGATCTGTACATTGTTGACCAATCAGCAGTACATTGTCCAGGTCTTTTTAGAGTGTACGGCCTACGTACGTTTCGGTGATGATAGATGGTTGAATCACCTTCTTCAGGGCCAAAATAAACAAACATATACTATAACAAATATACAGAAGTTAAAAGAAGGGGCAGGGCGTTTTTTTCCCCCAATTCTATTTCAGTGCATTGGGTTCAAATTTCACACACGGAAAGGGTTTCGAAAATGATCTATTTGCCACAGGTCAAGCGGTATCTAAATAGAGAGGCTAGCTGATATTGAAGAGAAAGAATTCAGGAGTTGGTTGTAGTCTGGATAGGAGCGTATCTTTTAGCAGTAGTGCTTTGTGCAATAGTTTCTTCACATGGTTCTGGGCATGTTTGTCTTTTTGTTCATAATCCAGATATCTGTTAGGGTATTTTCACTCCACCTTCGCAAATACGAAAATGGCTGTGGCAGGGGGTTCCGAGCGTGTCCGCACCTAGTACCTCAGGATGCTCAGACTGAGGAAGGGGAAATACAAACGAACATAGACACCTATGATGCATGGGATGACTGCATAGCCCCTATACCACCATCTCCTAAGACTCCTGCTGCGGATTCTCCTCTGGCTGATATTGGGGGATTTCATATTGTACTAGAGAGTACCTCCAAACACTTTGATTTGCCAATGCCAACTAAGCAAACTGAGTGTTTTCTATATGATTTTAAACCAGGCACTCACCATTCAGTGAGGGCAATCCCTATAGTTGACTTTCTTTGGCAAGAAGCGCTAAAGTTAATGAAAACACCTGCATCCGTTCCAGCTGTTATTCAAAAACGGGGCAAAAAATACAAGGCTCCTGATGACTCGCCTGCATATCTCATTGGTCACCCAAGGCCAGACTCTGTCATCATGCAAGCAGTGCAGAGAAGAGCCAAGAATCCAGCATCCCTCCTCACTGCCCCACCAGACAAGGAAGGCCGCCGCCTCGACAATATTGGTAAGAGGTTCTCGGCATTGGCGGCCACCTCCATTATAACCTCTAAAGTCATGGCCATTCCGGGGAGATGTGACAGGTAGCTGTGGTCAGACATCTCTACTCTGTTGGAGTATCTTCCTGAAGTTAAAAAACGAAAGAGGCAAAAGATATTCTTTTGGAGGGAGAAAGAGTGTGTTTGGAGCTCATTGATATAGCCATGGACGTGTCATCAACTGCATTTTGACAAATAGCAAGAGCGGTGGTTCTGCATCGTCAGGGATGGCTAAAAGCAACCACCTTTCGTCCAGAGGCCCAAGCCAAGGTTTTTGACCTGCCTTTTGATGAGGAGTGCTTGTTTGGTAAGCACATAGACGAGGCACTACTATTTATAAAGAAATACACGGACAAGGTCAAAGCCTTAGGCAGTCTCCAGCACCATCATAAAGCTTCTGTTTTAGTTTTAAATTAGATAGCTGTACTATGTTGGCAGGGGCTTTGATCTATAGGCCCCCAGGGTCTGCTCTCAACTTCTTCGATACCTTGGGGAAAAGTATAAGCTATCAACAGCCTGATTCATCATTCTACCGTTTTGCGAGCCCCTAATAGCGATTCATAGCGAATCGCTATTAAGGACTCGCAAAACGGGATTCATGTAGAAATTGCATAAAGAAATGCGATTCCTACATATTCCTTATTTGCGATTAGCAAATTGCTAATCGCAAATAAGGAATAACTCCCCATGCATTCCTATGGGCTAAAAGGCCCATAGGAATGAATGGGGAGTATTCCTTATTTGCGGTCGAAGGGTGCCAGGGGTGTCCAAAGGACACCCTGTAGCACCCCTCAAATGAAATTGTACACAGGTGTTGCACACACACATGTCCAAAGGACATGTGTGTGTGTAACATGCAACTCAGAAAAATGCATTTAAATGCATTTTTCTGAGTTTTCGCAATTTACCACGAGGTCTGACCTCGTGGTAAATTGCAGCCAGAAATTGCGAATTTGCAAACAAAAATTGGATTCTCAGAATCTGGCCCTTTGCGAGCGCAATTTTGTTTGATGAATCGGGCGGCTAGTGGTCAAATATTACCATTTTACACTTTTAGGCAATTTTAATTTTCATCTCGAGCAATTGATACTCCTAATACCAAAACTTTAACAGAAATTATAAATACATTGGGGCTAAACCAGCAGACAGAGGGGGCCACACACTGTGCAAGACACACCCTGGGTGGGATATATACCAATGCAGCCAAACTAACTATCGCCCCTCCAGTTACGATAACCTGGTCAGACCATAAGCTAATTCCCTTCAAGTTTGACTTTAACAATGTTCAACTCAAAAAAATCAACGGTCAATCGGGAAAAACACTATAAAAAAATAGTCAGCTCCCTGGTATACCCCCGTTTAAAAGCCTTACAGGGACAATGTAGAAAATGTGAAAAGCAATGGCGGAAAAACTTTGAAGTAGAAGACTTATGGCTTTTTAAACTAGCATCAGCAAATTAGAATAAAAAAAAAGACACACTATTCTAATTTAATAAACAAGGCAGATAACCAGAAAACTATTTTTAATATCGTGAAATCATTCACTAACCCAAAAAGTTTAGAGCAAAAAATTCCTCTATCACAGGATCTATGTGATCAAATCGGCGAGTTCTTTGACAATAAAATTCTTGACCTAAAGAAAGATTTTACTAACATATCCCTTCAGCCTAATAAAGCCCAAACCTTAGGAACGAAAAGGGAATTCACATGTTTTAAGGAGATTAACTTAGAACAATCAAGGCGAGCCATCCTCTCCTGTAACTCGGGCTCTCCTTTCGATCCATGTCCCCCAAAAATATTTGGTGGATGCTTTGGTGGATAACATAAATCCCATCATCAATTAGATTATTAATACCACTTTTAGGCTAGCAAAAATCCCTGATTTTTTGAAAATTGCAGCTGTGCAACCACTTCAAAAAAAGAAACGTTCGAATACCACCACTCTTTCCAACCTTAGACCTATTTCATTGCTGCCATGTCTGAGTAAAATTGCTGAGAAATTAGTTAACACTCAACTCATTGAATTCATGCAAGAAACAAATATCTTACACCCCAAGCAATCGGGGTTCAGACCTGACCATTAAACAGAATTAGTGCTACTCCACACTACTGAGACCTTAAAGTTTGGCCTGGATCAGGGTAAGGATGAGGTACTGGTTCTGTTGGACATATCAGTAGCTTTTGACACAGTCTCTCATGAAATCTTGAGAGACAGGCTTGCACACAGCGGAATCACGATCAAGGCATTGGCCTGGATTACATCTTTTTTAGAAAACAGGCATCAGACTGTAACAGTAGGAAGCTACAAATTGGGGGAAAAATGGCTGCCGTCAGGGGTTCCCCAGGGCTCATCCTTGAGCCCAACCCTTTGCAATCTTTATATGGCACCACTTCTTTCTTTGATGGCCACTTTTGATGTTGAATCCATTGCTTATGCAGATGACACTCAACTGATTCTCACTCTCGATAAAAACTCTACAGTGGCGGAAGAAAGGTTTCACCACTGTCTAACAGCAGTGGTGGATTGGATGAAACTGAATCATCTCAAATGTAACAGCTCTAAAACAGAGATAATGCTGTTTGGAAAGTCCAACAAATTTAGGCTCAACAAGTAGTGACCTTCAAATTAGGCTCCACCTCCCAAAACAGTAGTCACAGTGAGAAATTTGGGAACACATTTTGATCCCACATTATCTTTCCACAAGCAAGCTCTCGCTATGGCAGGCACCTGACAAACAATAAAAAATAGAAATTCTTTGACCTACTCCCGGTGCCTGCTGGGAAAACGGTTGCAGCAGCCCTAATTTTATCACGTTTGGACTACTGCAATAGTTTATATGCAGGAACAAAAAAGACGGTCCTGAAAAGATTGCAAGTGGTCCAGAATGCTGCAGCGAGGTTGGTACTCAAACTGCCCAGAGATTCCTCCACAGCAACAGCCCTTAAAACTCTCCACTGGTTGCCTGTTCATAAGAGGGTCCTTTTCAAATTCCTGACCATCATTTACGAAGCCATAGAATAACCGGACCAGAATACCAGGCCATACACCACCCAACGTATTCTATGGTCATCCTCAGAGAATTTCCTAAGACTCCCCAATTTCAAACTGAAAGACAATGGCGGTCCTAGGGACCAAAACCTGGAACTCCCTGCCCACTTAACTTAGACACACACAAACAGAACCTATTTTTAGGAAGCTTTTAAAAAGATAGATCTTCGTTATCTCAGATAATACCGCGCTATCTCTTACCTAAGCTCTGCTATTAAGTTTTCTTTTCCTCTGCGAACCTTTCAGATGTCCTTTCTCTGCTAAAGCGCCAAGATACTCCTTGGAGTGAACGTTTCGCTATACAAAAAACACACATTACTTCATTCATTCGTCACTTTCAGTCCGTTTGGGGTAGACGCCGGGGCAATTCTTATCACGTCCGCAATTTCAACAGCTGTACCAGCCATACCCGCAGAGTACCTACCAGCCATAGAACTGGTCTTTCTAATTCAGCACTGGTCAGACTTGTTCAAGACCAGTAGGACACAAGAGGCAGCAATTTGCTGGAAAGACCCAGGACTCAAACTGGAGACAATATAGTTCATCAGGCCCCCTGCTACCATAGCCCTACACCACAATCATGTCTTCTCTGCATCCTTTTGGAAATGGAACTCCATTTCGTCAGACAAATGGGTTCTAGATATCTTCTAGCACAGCCACAGGCTAAAATTGCACATGGCATCCTCAAAATGTTCCGACATGAAAAGTTCCTTCTTAGTCACCTTCCAGATCTCAAAAAAGGAGATAAAGTTGCTTCTTCTCAAGCCAGCCATAGGGGAAGTACCCCTCAACCAGCTACATCAGGGGTTTTATTCCTACTTCTTCCTCATGAAAAAGAAAAATGGAAAATGGAGGCAGGTCAAGGACCTCTGAATGCTGAACAGGTTCATCAGACAATCTTTCAGGATGCTCTCTTTTCAGAAGATTCTTCTTCTCATTCAAAAAGAGGATTACCTGGCTTCTCATGATCTCCTTTACGCCTATTTTCATATTCAAATCCACCCTCACCATCAAAAATTCTCAGGTTCAAAGTGGCAGGGCGCCATTACCAATTCAAAGAGCTTCCATTTGATTTGAAGTCCGCTCCCAGGTTGTTCACCAAGTGCATGGCACTGATAGCGGCCCTCTTAAAGACGTTCAGGTCACCAGGTGTTCCTTTACCTGGACGATTGGCTCATGAAGGCTCTGTCTTTTCAAGCGGCAGAGATTTCAACAAGAGCCTGTCGGATTCTCTTTCAGTCTCTCTGTCTTCGAGTCATTCGGGGGAAATCATCCATCATTCCTGCCAAATCATTGGTCTTTCTGGGTGCATGTCTCGACACAGAGCTGGGCAAGGTCTTTCTCACTCAAGAAAGAATAATGTGGATTCTGGGTACGACAAAGGTTCTTTCAACAGCTTCTTTAAACAAAGAGGTTTGTTTCTGTGAGGCAGTACAAGTTTATGTTGGGGATTATGTACTCTTGCATTCTGCTCATCCCCAATTGCCTGCTTCGTATGCGACTGCTGCAGGAGCAGCTCGATGTGCGATTCAGTCTCAAGGCCCATTCCATGACTAGGTTAGCATTTCAGCAACAATGATAGCTGCAATTGCCTGGCGGATGGCCAAGGAAAAACTTTTGCAAGATCTCTCTTTCATTCACTCTGTGCCACAGCTGGTGATGACCTCGGACGCTTAGATGGACGGATGGGGTGCTTACTTTCAAGAATTACAGGTTTAATGCAAGTGGTCCAAACAGGAATCGAAATGCCATGTGAAAATTCTGGGGTTCAAGGCAGTGTTTCTGGGTCTGAAAGCCTTCCTGCCTCGAAACAAAGGTGCGTCACTGTTTGTAAGGACAGATGATACTACGACAATGTACTACGACACGCGATCTCTAACACTTTCCCTTCTTGTTCAACAGATATGGGAATGGCTCCTTGTCAACCACATCTCCTTGCGAGTGGAACATGTGCTGGGGGTACACAATGAGAAGGCGGACTCGCTTAGCAGGGCTTCCAAACAGTGTCACAAATGGGAGCTCAACAACCCGCATTTGAAGGTAGTTTTTCAATCCTGGGGTTACCCAACATTAGATCTGTTTGCTACGTTCCTCAACAAAAAGTGTCCTCTTTTTGCAAGCAGACATCTTCATCAAAATTCTTGGGGAGATGCCTTCTATTTTCCTTGGATGGGGATGTTCACCAACGCATTTCCCCCATTTCCACTCATTCCTTGAATACTTCAGAAAATGAAGCAAGATCCTTGTTGGATCATTCTCATTGCTCCAGGTTAGGCAAGACAATTCTAGTACACCGAGCTGCATCGCCTATCAGGGTGTGCTCTCTTTCCACCAAAGGAGGATCTTCTCTACATTAACCACAGGCAAGTGGTTCATCCACAAATTCCCTCTCTTCATTTGTCGGTTTGGTTCCTCACCACGCTCAAGTTGGGGATTTGAGGCTTTCCAAGGAGTGTTCTACGATACTACAAAAGTCTCGAGCTCCATCCACGTTGAAATGTTACACAGCTAAATGGAAGAGATTTTGTGCTTGGTGTATCTTGCAAGCATTACATCCGTTCTCATCATCTCCGGAGCAGGTGCAGCCTTACCTATTGCACTTAAAAAAATCAGGTATTTTTCACTCTTCCTTAAGAGTTCACGTTGCTTCAATTTCTAGGCATAGAAGACGCTCAAATCAAACTTCTCTGTGGTCTAAATGAATCATCAAAGAATTTATGAAGGAGCTCTTTTGAGCTATTCTGCCTGTTAAGCCTCTTCTAGTTTTGTTGCAATTAATCACCGTCCTGTCACACATAATGGGTCCTCCCTTTGAGCCAGTACACAAATGCAAATTGAAGTTCCTCTCCTTGAAAGTGGCTTCCCTTTGGCTATTATGCCAGCCAGACGTATCACTGAAATCCAAGCTCTCACTACAAAAGAACCGTATCTGCGTTTTTTCCAAATCCATACTCATCAGCGGGAACGGCGTTACATTCTGTGGACATTAAAAGTTGTTTAAAATGTCATCTACAAAGAACGAAGATCTTCTGTAAATCCTCTCAGCTACTTATCTCTTTCTTGGCACCTAGAAAAGAACAAACCTTGACACGGGCCAGCATTGCTCGTTGGGTCACCTCAAAATTTTCTTCTGCTATGAGAAAACTGGCCTCACGCTTTTTGCGAAAACACATGCTCACTCTACTAGGAAAATGGCAAGTTCATCAGCCCTGTTTGCGGGAGCATCACTCCCTGACATATGAAGGGCGGCAACGTGGGTGAATGCTCACATATTCACGAAGCATTACTGCTTTGATGGTTGGAAAAAGGCATATATCGCTGTTGGACCAGCTACACTTTGACGTCTTCTTGTATAAGTTAGGCGGCTTTTAGCCTTCTATGTTCTTTACATGCTGTTTGTAAATTTGTATGCTTATTATTCTCTTCTTGGTTTCTGATGCTACAAATTTGCGTCATGTTGGGATGGTTCCCCTACCCACCACCTTTCTTTTTTCCTATTGTGTTTTTTTACTGCTTACTAGACAAATTCAAGCATGTGAATCTATAAAAGATTCAATACTGGAGAAAAAACAAGTTACTTACCTGTACACCTGTGGTTCTCCAGTATTAATATCTTTTATAGATTCACATGCGACCCTCCCTCCTTCCCGATTAGACTTACCAATTACCTCAGAGTTTTATATACATATACACTTGTGCTCGAAATCTGAGGTATGGTGGCTCTGTGGGGAAGGGAACTCTGAGGTTCCGTGCTATGATTGGCTGAAGTTTGGGTGCTTTAAAATGAAGCTGAAAATGTTATTAAGTGAGTTTTCTGTTCTATGGAGGTCTATGTTGATGCTTTATTACTGCTATTTCTTCTGTTACCGTGGGACTCCCACCATGCTGACAGGGAAGATTCAGCTATGTGAATCTTTAAAAGATACTTGTATCAAACAAGGTTCCCTGTATGAACAAATGAAAATGTACCCCTAGGTCAGGGAAAAACACAGTGAAAGAAACAACCTAGGCGGAAGTTGTAAATTGCCTACACAATGGTTACAGGACAAAAGCTAAAAAATGAACAGTTTCTACTTCATTACTTATTTTTATTAAACAATTTATTTCATAGAACAAATAAAAATACATATGTCAGAAAACAAAATTAAAATTATATTCTTCAGAAGTGAATATAACTATAAAATAACATTAATAATTCCTTCACAATGAGGAATAAGTTGTGTGTCGACGCGTTTCGGCGGCCAGCGCCTTTCTCAAGACAAAGTACAACTTCCTGAAAATAAAAACATAGTTTAGTGTATAATTCGACATTTTCCTAATTTGTTAAAAAACATAAATATATACATACAATTATTTGGTAAACAAACTTAACATGTATACTCTTAAGTGAAGAAAACTGTGCACAAAAAGCTAAGTCCTGTTATTTTAGGCAATTAATTACTCTAATGATAGGAGCACAATACATTTAAAGCCTCTACTGTAGCACACATCAAAAGTTCATTTAGATTCATTTAGATAAACTCAAACAGCACTGTCTAGTGTTGAGAAGCTTAATGATTACAAAATATACAGTATCAATAATTATCGTCTGATACCAAGAGCAAAGAATAGATATAAAAATGTTACAGAGACACAACATAGTGATACAAATCTCGATTGTACAAATAGTGCAATAGTGCTAATTATTCCATAATCACTGGGAATCAACATGAAAATACATTGGGTAGATACCAGGTTATATATATCGGTCATTGTAGAAACTAATAAATCCAGGGTTCAAGTATAAAGGAACAGATAAAGCGTAAGAAAAGTATAGTAGGATACAGGTTGTTAACGAAAAATTCTGTTGGTTTAAGTGATTTGTTTAACGAAATAAAGCATTATTATTTCAAGGCCTGATGACATTTATTCATAAGGGATACAATCTTTTTTTAATGAAAAGACTCTTAGGGTTCTGATTATTTTTCTCTCTTACAGAGACCTTCTATCCAGTATTAAATTCATTTATAGGTCATGTTATCGTACTTACCTATAACTAAAACCGACTGGTCATGACGTTCGATATCTGAGAATAAAGATTCTATTCAATTCTCGTGGAAAACGGAAGAATCACGTGCCATAAGCGATGAATTTCTGCAATGTTTTTATAAAAGGAGACACATGAAACTCTGATTTTAGAAAAGTTGTCTTAAATATCATAATTATGATGAGGGATAACATACCTATTGTTGCTGGATTTGTATTTCTGATATGCAATTAATATTTATATAGGTTTCACTTTTTGACACAAGAAGAGGTAGGTAGATTAACCTGCGGAGAATATAGTATGAAGAGATTATTATAGGAAGGCCCTTATGACAACTATAGTATTGTCTGCTGCTTGCTTTGTACATAGACTATCAGATAGTGGACGACCGATTTACCTGATACTTAATGAAAAGGCGCGTCGCCCCCACGAGGTGCAATGAGCTTGATATAATCCTTTACTTTTTCGGCGGCGCCTTGCTGAAAAAGATTGAATACACAACTAAGCATTCTATATATAGGGTGAGGCAGGGATAATGTATAGAGACTCGTGCGTAATCTTACCAAGCTATTGAAAGGTTGATAAGTTCTATAGATACTTGTTGACGAGCTGTTGTGGGTTCGAAGACTATGCTGAGTTTGGTGAATAGTTATTATTACAGCATGGTACTAGATCAGAAAAGAAAAGAAATAAAAACTATGTTAGATAATTCCTAAAAAAAATAAGTGATGAATTGGAAACTGTTCATTTTTTAGCTTTTGTCCTGTAACCATTGTGTAGGCAATTTACAACTTCCGCCTAGGTTGAATCTTTAAAAGATATCAATACTGGAGAACCACAGTGTACAGGTAAGTAACTTGTCTTTTATGTGATGTCTTCTTTTACAAACTACCAAGCAGGTGTCTTCTTGTTCAAAGCAACTAGCAGGTCCAGACCCACCAAGACTTACTTGCGACCAGTCCAATGACCGGTTAAGGCCCTTGTGGACCTGGATCCAGTGCCTTGAGGTACCTACCACGCCTCACCTCTTTCTCTATCACTCACTCGTGCCCTCATCTTGTTCTCTCTCTCGCTCTCTGTGATTTATTGTGCCACTCCGCTCCCTCTTTGTGCCCTTTCTCTTGCTCTTACTGTGCAATTTCTGCCATTTTATTTATTCTTTGTACATCTAGTCCATATTTTCAGTGACTTTTTTGCCATCTCTTTCACAATCTATGCCATCTCTCTCGCACTTGGTGCCATGCTCTTGATCTTTGTTTCTTTTCTCTTGGTCTTTGTGTTTTTTCACTCAATCATTCTGTAACATTTGTGCAATTTTGCTTGTTCTTTATGCCTTTTCTCTTGCTCTTTCTGTGACTTGTGTGCCAAATCCTTTGCTCTTCTATCTCCTAGCTCTGCCTCTGTGTGCTCCCTTCCCGCACCCTTTTCCCGTCCTCTCTGCACCTCCCCAATCATTCCATCACTCCTTACATGTTACTCATGCCTCTTTCCTTGCCACGCTCCTGCAGACTGTGCTCCTCTACAGCCCCACCCACAGTTCTCTGCGCTCCTTTCCACTGCCAGGACCTACTTAATGGTGGACGCCAAGCCTGTCTGTGTGCATCTGCAACTGGACCACAATCTGAGCTACAAACCCTGCACCACACAACGTGAAAGCTCTCTTCATGTTGTGTGGTGCAGGGTTTGTAGCTCAGATTGTGGTCCAGTTGCAGATGCACACAGACAGGCTTGGCATCCACCATTAAGTAGGTCCTGGCAGTGGAAAGGAGCGCAGAGAACTGTGGGTGGGGCTGTAGAGGAGCACAGTCTGCAGGAGCTTTCACCTGCTCTCTCTGCCACCTGCAGCATTGTTTCTACAACTTCACATCCACCAAGAACATACTGTAGTTAAGATGCTAGAGCCAGGGTAAGTGGAGAAGATTTATTGTATGGCTACACGGTTGTGGAGTCAAGCATCACTGACTCTACCAGCCACCAACTCAGCGTTAACAGATACCTTTAGATGAACAATAACATTCTGAGAACTCAAGGATGACTAACCATAGCAACCTTAGAACTATGACTGAGAACGCTTCCATATGACACCTCAAACAAAGGACAGCACAGTGCAGCATACTCTGCCAATACTACACACCTCCCTTTCTTCCCATCAATAAAAAAATAAAACCTAAAACAAACTACATTACAAAGGAGGATGTGACACAGTAAAGGAAAAGCCAAATAACTCCCGAAACCTGCTTGGAGTGACAGACAATCCTGAGCTTCTCCTAAGACTACCATAATCCTCACCAGACACAGGTGTCTTTACCACATTGTCCTTGCCAGTCCCACACCTAGAACTGGTTCTTACTCTAACAATTTTGGAAAGATTTCACCAATGTCCGCCCACACCTGAACCTCATTACTGCCAATTCTCACAACTCTGATCGGCTCACCAAATTTGATTTTTCGCTTTTTTACATGAATAGGACCATATCTCCTACCCCAAGAGGAACCATTTTAGCACTCCTCCTGCTATTTATGTTCAATTTGTCTCAGACATATTTTCCTTCCCCATCTCACATTTGAGTCTGATTTGAGCCATTTGCACATCCAACCAGGCCTAAAACTGCTGCTCGCTTTCCGTCCACACAAAAGCTCAATAGATGAAACTGTGATGAAGGAATGAGGTGCTGTTCTGTAAAACCACAACATGCTACTCAAAGACCTAGTAATGACATGATTTCTTGATTTGGCCCACTTGATGCACTCCCCCATCAGACGATTCACCCTATCCACCACATGACCATTCATCTGTGGGTGATACAAAGAACTCTTGGAAAGATTTATACCCCATAAAGCAAGAAAAGCTCCATTGTCAGAGACAAGAATCTCAGGGAACCCTTCTCTCATGTAAACTTCCCTAAAAAATGCCACTCGAAACATTGGCCTCTCTCACTAACTTCATTTCAGGCTGAGTACTAGCACATACCTACAACCACCAGGCAATGAATCGAACGGTCCCATCATATCAATCCCAAATCAGACCCATGGACCAGAGGGACATTTGATAGGCAAGAGAGGGGGTGAAACCAATTTAAGGGTTTTTATTAGCAGCACATTGCACCACAATTTGCCACAACCTCATCAATCTCCCCATATATTCTTGGCCATCAAAAACTTTCTTGAATGCGGTATTTGGTAAGCGTCACACCTAAGGGACCCTCATGGGCTTTTTTTAATAATGAAGTGAAGTGAGATAAAAAATGATGATTAATTCAGCCCAGATCTGTGGCTGGGGGTGAGTATATGAAAAGTTTCAGCCCTCCGTACATCATCACTTTGTGTTTGCTTTGTTCGCCCTAAGCTGGCAGGGTATGCCCAGACGTGGGTCCCTTGCTCACTTTGCCACTGGATTCAAGCTAGCCTGGCTGATGATCATATTACCCCATACCGGTCCCAGGATGCTTGTCTCCGGTTCAGAGAAGACCTGGCTTGGGAGTTCGGGCTGGACTGTTCCCATGAGGCAAAGGGTCATGACTGATTTGCATATAGCTGGGTCTGAACTGATGTTGTGACGTGAGCTAAAGAATGATGATGGATTCAACCCAGATCTGTGAGGGGGGTGAGTGTCTGAAAAGTTTCACGCTCCAGCCATCATCTCTTTGTGTTTGCTTTGTACACCCTAAGTTGGCAGGGTATGCCCAGACATGGGTCCCTTGCTCACTTTGTCACTGGATTCAAGCTAGCCTGGCTGATGAGGGGTGTTGCCCTAAAACTGGTCCCAGTATGCTATTCTATTCTCCGGTTCAGGGGAGACCTGGCTTGGCAGTTCGGGCTGGACTGTTCCCGTGAGACACTGGGTCAAGACTGAGTTGCATATAGCTGGGTCTGAACTGAGGTGGTGAAGTGAGCTAAAGAATGTTGATGGATTCAACCCAGATCTGTGACTGGGGGTGAGTGTCTGAAAATGTTCAGCCGTCCGTCATCTTTGTATTTACTTTTTTAATAATGGCCTGGCTGACCACATGGGGAGGGACAAGATTGTCCCAACCCAGAAGCATACCATCCTCAATAAAAATGTCATCCTCAACCTTAAAATAAGGTTATAAAAGGGGAAGAAAAACCTTTTCCCACGGCCATCCTTTCTTCACAAATTCGCACACTTGTTGTAGCAACGCATCACCCCTCAATGCATCCCTCCAGTCTTCCTCGGATCCTATATTGAGTTCAGGTATGTCAAATGCAGCTCCAAACCAATCTTCGCAATCTTCATCACAAGGTTAATTGAAATCCAAATTCTCACTCTCATCCTTTTTCTGGGGGAAGCAAGAAAGGAAATCAGCTATTCCATTCTTTCCATCAGCAATGTGGGACACAACGAACTGGTACTGCAGCAAAGTAGTGACCATTCTCATAATCCTAGGGGTGCACATTTACTGACACCAGAGCCCGGTATAGTGACTAAAGGCTTGTGATCCATTTGTAACTTGAACCGCCTACCCCAAATATGTGGGTGAAATATCTCTATGGCCCACAAACTAGGTAGCAGTTTCTTCTCAATAACAGTGTACTGTCCCTCAGCATTCCTCATTACTCTGGACGCAAACACCACAGTTTACTCTTGCGGTAATATAGCACCGAGCCCCACTTGGCTCACATCAACAGTAATGCAACAGGGTAAATCTGGATTAAACAGTTTAAGAGCTTTGCTCTTTCCCAAGATGGACTTGACCTGATCGAAATGCGAAAACACAATCATCAAACCGCAGAAACTCAACACCTTTCTTGTGTGGTTTGTTGATGGGATGCACTATGGTGGCAAAATCAGGGATAAACCATGAGTAATACTCACATAAACTGAGTAGTGACTTAACACCAGCCTTGTTATTAGGAAAAGAGACATTAATAATAGTTTCAACAAGACTGTACCTTGGTCTAATCCCTTCATTTTTTTAAAACTGATTTTATTGGCATTTAGTATATCAGCACTATTTACATACAATTCAGTCCAAGCATTGCTTACATATATCTTAGGGAATTTCTGCTACATAATATTCAAACTCCCCAACTGGTGACCCGTTCCCTCCCTCCACCATGCCTCCCTCTTGAGTTACGTCCGCTCGTTACTCTCTTTCCTCAGATAGTTGGTGACTGGTACCTCCCTGAAGTAGGATCTATTGAACATGTGTTCCACTTGCCTTTATGTTGATGTGGGGGGAGACCTTCCCTGGGGGGCCCTGTCTCCTCCCTATCTCTCCTGTACCTCATCTGCCGCTTGGTTGAGGGGTGCCATCCGGTGCTGGTTGTTCCTGCTCCTGTTTAGGTGCTGTCAGGTCATCTACTAACCTTCCCCATTCTCATGCTCTGTCAACGGTGCCTATGCCTCTTTCCACCTCTGCCAGTAGTAGTCTCCATTCTGCACTTGCCCATTTTTCTAGTTTGTGTCTCCATGCCCCCATGCTCGGTCCCTGTGCTGATTTCCAGTTTCTGGTGAGCTCCCATTTGGCTAGTACTAGGGTCAGGTCTTGGAATTTTGCAGTTGTTTTAGTTTTGGCTGTGTGTGGGAACCAGTGCCCCCAGGGGTGCGGGAGATTTCCTTGTTTACCACCATCCCTAATATACAGAGGTCCTCGTCCCAGAATGGGGTCAGTGTGGTGCAGTCCCAGAACATGTGCAGAATTTGTGCCTCTCTAAGCCCACATCTAGGGCGTGGTCTAATCCCTTCATGAGACAATAAATGCCCCAGGTATTCCACCTCACTGCAGAGAAATTTGCATTTCTCAATCTTGAGAACTGCCCCTTGTTCCTCAAAAAGTTTGAGTACTCTTCATAGAGTACTATCATGGAATTGGGTATCTTTGGCAAAAATCAACACATCAGCCTGGAAACCCAAAACACCTTCCGCACCCCTTAATACAGTTTGCATTGCAATCTGAAATACTGAGGCAGAAGATGCCAAACCAAACAGCTTGAGTCGGTAGTGGAATCTGCCAAGGGGAGAAATGAAAGCAGTCAAATGACATGGTTCCAGATGTAGCTCTATCTGGGGGTAAGCGCTGGCCAAGTCTAGTTTGGAAAACAAAATTACCCTTTTGACACAGGCAAGCAAATCGTTGATTTTGGGAAAAAGATGTGTCAACCCAAATTTCCTTATTGAGAGACCTCAAGTCCACACAAACACGCAGCTGCCTGATCCTCTTGCGAGCTACCATGAGAGGAGATAGCCATAAAGAAGATTCAGTGGGCTCTATAATCCCTTTGTCAAAGAAGCCCTGCAACTCCTTATCAAGGTAATCCCTCACACTAAAGAGAACACCTCTGAGTTTGTGCTTGATAGGAATAGCACTTTCCATCACCATAATTTGGTGCTGAAACATGGATTCTTGCCCAAATCATTACCAATCATAGACGAAAAATCTTCCTTTCTCTTCTGCCCCTCATTATTGCAGTCTACCACCAAAGCTTGCTCCATAGCACTTGGCTTCAATATCATACCAAACAGTCCCTGGTGAAACCAACCTAGTATATTATGGCGCTTGACTGCAACATTAATTTTTCCCTTGATCTACCTCCCCTAGAACATTAATTCATCCTCAATAAAACAAAACAATTGGATCCGGCGCCCTTCGTAAGAAACCGTAGAGCGGTTTGGCAGCAACAATTCTCTGTCGCCCCAAACAATTTCCATTTAATCTTTATTGTTTAGTTAATTAAAACCATAACAAGTTTCCTTTATACTTTTGAAACAATGTTTAAAGATAAAATTACATAAAAAAGGATGTTCAAAGATAAAGTTACAGCAAAAATAAAATCCAAATGCTCATTTATAAAAAACTTAAAATGGGGAAGAATAAAGAAACCAGAAAACATAATGCATTTTAAAAATATTAAATTGCTTTCAGGCGTTTTTCAAAAGCAAGCAGGAACTTTATAATCTTACAGTTTGTTTTTGAGTCCATTGAATCCAAGCAGCCAATGATCGCTGTCCTGCAAGTGCGTAATCTCTTAACCAGAAAGCAGTTCTTTAGGAAGAGCGTACGCTCCTGATTTAGCTTCTTACAGTGACAAATGATGTGAATTATGTCCACCTTAATATGACCACAGAGCCGACAGGCAACAGATGCAGGATGTTTCCAGGCAGGCTCGTCGGCCAACGTTGGATATTTACCAAATCTTAGGGCCATCAACCTTTTTTTGATGAAAACTGAGTAAGTGGAATCCAAATAAGACGCCGGAGTAAGTAATTTGTAGCTGTTGATCATAACCCATGAGTGGGAGCGGTGGGAAAAAATTTCCTTATCATTGTTCAGTGAATGAAATTTGGCGGCTTTGTTTATTGCCTGTTCGAACGAAATAAATGGCAAATTCTTATCCCAAAGCTGTGCAGTACATGTTAATTCCAGCGCGCTGGACAGGAATTTGTTTGCCTCTGCTTTGTTTTGTGTTTCCAATTCCTGCCATAAAAATGTGTGTAGATTATTATCCATGGCATTCATCTTAATCCGGTACCATACCTTAATGCAGGTATACAATCTTCCCACTGACTCGTTCATGTGACCAAATTCTAAGCGCATTTGCACTGGTGAAGCAGAGCGGGGAAGTTGAAAGACTCTCTTGTAGATTTTGGTAATTAGATTGTTTAGAAGGGCGCAATCCTTACCGTGAGTTGCTACACTTGCATAAGCTAAGGTGGGAAGAGCTTTGCTGGCAATTACAGTTAGTAATGGTTTAAGAGGTGGGCCCTCTAGTTTTTTTGACAAGGTGCTGAATGCAAAGATTAAGGCTCCAGCTCTTTGTGTCAGGTAATTTTTCTGGTCTGTTAAAGTTAACTTATCATCAATAAAATATCCCAGATATTTATAATTTGATGCCCTTTCCAGCCTTTTACCTTCGATGCAGATATTGTAATTTATTGAGCGTCGGTTGGTAATTAACATAGTTTTGGTCTTAGATAAATTCAAAGACAGCTTGTTTGCAGACAGGAAAACTGAAAGTTCTGTTAGTAGCCTGGACATACCAACTTTTGTTAATCTCATGAGCACAATGTCATCAGCATATGCGAGATGCGAGAGTTGCAAATGACCTAATTTCAGAGAATGAGCATTACAGGAGTTTAATTTACCAGAAAGATCCGAGAGAAATAGATTGAATAGATGTGGGGCCAGGACACAACCTTGTTTTAATCCGGTTCTTGTGAACACTTTTCTTGACAATCGGGAGCCATCCCCTAGTTTTACTTGTGTCCATGTGTCTGAGTAAAATAGCAACAGGCCCCTTAATATCCTCTCAGGTATATCCCATGATCTCAATTTTGCCCATAATAGGTCCCGATCCAAACTGTCAAATGCGGCTTGCAGATCTATAAAACACAGGTTCAGCTCCTGTTTGGTACGCTGGCATTTTTCAGCTATCATATTCGAAATTGTTCTGATCCCCGCTCTAAACCCTGTTTGGTTGATTGGGATCAGTTCTCTTTCTCCTGACCAGGTAACCAAGTCTTTTAAGAGAAGTGATGCAAAATATTTTGCTTCAACGTCCTGCAGTGTTATTAGTCGGTAGTTAAGTGGGTTTGTTCTATCGCCACTTTTAAATATGGGCATTATAATGGATCCTTGCCAGCTTTCCGGAACTTGATTGTAGGTTTGTACTTCAGCAAAGAGGTTCTCAATAAGTGGGCTCTAATATTCTGGTGCATGTTTGTAAGCAGCTTGCAGGATGCCGTTTGGCCCCGGGGCCCCAATACTCTTGCCCTTTTTAATTACTTTTATGATCTCCTCCGCAGCGTAAGTTCCGAGCGTTGTAGCCAAGGTTGGAGCTTTGCTTGGATTAGTTATTAATAGCTGACTGCAGCATTCCACCTCATTTGTCCTTTTATGATGATGTTGCGGAATGAGTTGTTTCCCTGAGATTTTTATTATATTTTCTTTAAATTTTAACGAGGGAAAAGTAGTCCATTTGCTTTCCTGCACATTTGATGTCAGTACATTCGAAGGTCTAGTTAGTGGATTAATAATTTTCCAGAAAGTAATTGAATTCGGGTGTTTGGAACTAAAGAGCAATTTAGTCCAAAAATTCTCATTTATCCCTTTTTTATGCTCCCAGACCTTCTTTTTATACAACTTTCTTAGAGCCTGGAAAATGTCCAATTGACAAGAGTCTTTGACATTCGATTGTAACTTTTTATGTGTTTTTCTCAGGTCCCTTCTTAGATCTAAAAATTCCTTCGGCAATTTGTTTTTTAAACTGAGCCTATTGGCCTTCCTTTCTGGTGATTTCATTTTTAACTTTAGATTCTCTAGAAAGAGAGACCATGCTTGAATGTTATTCATTGGGATGTCACCTAAATTGTTCATTGTATCCTCTATTATCGAGAACCACTCGATTTTATTCGAATTAGACCAGTTTATACGTTTTTGATTAGTTGTGCATAGTTGGCCCTGGAGTATATATGATAATTGGAATCTTTCCACGCACAAGTTGAATTTAATGTGTTGCATAGCATGATCACTCATGGGCGAATACTCAATATAAAAACGATTTAGAAAGGGAAATAGCGAAAGGCCTACAATTGTATAATCCAGTATTGATTGGGCATGCGGACCATATAAGGTTTTCTTAGGCGGTCGATCCTCATCAGTCCTTCCGTTCAGGACTCGCATGCCTAAGTATTCTAACTCTGTCACCAATTGTGTGCCTAATCGATTCGTTCTGGTCCTTGCCCCACCTTGTGTCTGTTGTAAGCCTGGGCGTAGCAGGCGTAGTGGGGCTTCGCGGAGCTACGCGAAGTGGGCGAGAAACTACGCCCACCTCCGCACTCCGAGTAGCCCCACTACGTGCCTCCCTCCCGCCTTCCTCTACTACTTTATTTTTGTTACAGAGCCATAATAAAGTAAATAAAACACACTTACCTTGTCGGCAGGTCCGGGGCTCCCTCTTCTAATCGCGCGCAGCCGTCTTGGATCCCAATGCGTATGCGCGGGCGGCCGCGCATGCGCATTGAGATCCAAGATGGCGGCACACGATTAGAAGAGGGAGCCCCGGACCCGCGGACAAGGTAAGTGCGTTTTATTTACTTTATTATCGCTTTGGTGACAAAAATAAAGTAGTATGGGAAGGCGGGAGGGAGGTGGGTGGCGGCCAACTCCGCTACGCCCACGGAGTGGGCGTAGTGCTGCTGGCTACGCCTACTTCGCAAAGGGTGTAGTAGGCAGCACTACGCCCACTCCGTGGGTGTAGCGGAGTCCTCCGCCCAGGGTTAGTCTGTTGTGGAACGCTCCAGTGCATGTTATCTGCAGTTAGTATTTCATCTTCCTCCAGGGAGTGTATTAAGTTGGAATTAAAATCACCGGTTAATATCAAGTTCTACAATGGCTCGGTGCTGCGAAGGTAAGTTATTACATCACATAATAAGGCATTTTTTATCTTTTTCACTCGAACTTTAGGTTGCGTGTAAAAATTAATCAGGATAGTTGTCATTTTATTGCTTGCAATTAGACCTGATAATTTGATTACTTGAATACTTGGATCAGGAGATTTGAGTTGTTCCGAATTAATTTTTAAAGCAGATGACACGTAGACTGAAAGACCACCGATGGCTCTACCATAGATTTTACATTTTTCAGCGGCTACCGAGTGGAGCGTGAAGCCAGCCAACGCAATTTCTTCTTGCAGCCATGTCTCTTGTAAAGCGATTATATCGCAATTTGCCCATTCATCTAAGGCTAATCCATCCTCCAGTAATCTTTTAGCTCCAGCAATGTTCCATTATAGAACGTGTATACCTCTTTTATCGGCTTGCTTCGCATTATCTCTAATCGGTCAGTTTTTCCGCTTATCATTTAGCAAACTGGGAAGCCATTTCCAACGCTCCGTTGGTGATCTAGTTTTTCCCCCTCTTTCTGATACCATTTCTTCCTGGGTGAAAACTTCATCGCTTCTGCCTTTGGCATTGTATAGGATTGAGTAAACAGGCTTTTGGAGAGCCGCTTCAGCCGGTTTCTGAATGGATTGCAAACTACAAGTTTTCTTTAGCGGAAAAGGATAACGAGGGGTGACAGGCTGCGATAGTTGAATACCCCATGTTTGAAATAAGTCTGATCTTCCTAATATCGTTTGAGCAATCCCAGGGGTTTTCCAGGTGGTCAGTGTCTGTTCATTTATTAAGTCCGTTGGCCCTGTTAGGAATTGAACTCGTTCAAGATCTATGGTTTTAATATTTCTTAACTCCTTAATTTCAGCCATTAATTTCAGGATATTGCACCTGTTCAATATATCGTGACGGCCCTGTGTTTTATATTCCGGTGTCCAGATGATTTGATGACATTCGACACCGGGCTTAGGAGAAACTAGCCGTTGCTCTTTACCATCCATTTGATTTGGTTGCGTGATTTCCTTATTCGTTATGCAGAAGCTTAACTTGCCCTGAGTCAGACTACTCTGCATTCCAAATATCGATTTTGAATTATCACACCGAGGGTTATCAACCATATCTTGGTCTCCCGTTTCTAGCTCCATTTGTGATGGGGAAACAGACTGTCGCCCCAAACAGACATTGGGTAATCATAGTATTCCGATCCCATGAACCTACCAAAAGGTAAGGACTTTTCACCAACACACACTTCTGCTAGAGGATCTACACAAGAAGGATCCCCCACCTCACTCATGTCAACCTGGGTACACACTGGATCATCTCTGATCACAGAGATGACTTCAGCATCTGACTCATCCTCCGATACTATCACGCATGCCACAGTCTTGTTTAGAGTTCTCTTTTTCAAGCACACCTTTGCAAAATGCACAATCTTTTTGCAGTAATTGCATGTGAATTTCGCTGCAGGACATCTTCCCCCTTTGGTGTGTGGGGCAGTACCACACCGGAAACACATATTGTAGCTGCTGGGATTGGAAGTTTCTACTCTGCATTTAGGACCTTTGGAATTGCTTTTGTTCAGGAACCCCTCAAATTGACAAACAGAAGCTAGCCTCTGTAAAACTGAGATTTGGGCATCCACATCTTCCCCTTCATTCTGCTTTCTCATAAAAAAATGTGTATCTTAGTACCATAAGACTAGGCTGTATGTCAAACTTGTTCTTTAGTTTAAGTACAGTTTCTTGGTACTCATCAATGTTCTCAGCATCACCTTGCGGTATATCAGGTAAATGTTTAAATATAGATCCCCTAGTAGAATGAAGCAGTAAACATTTCTTCATTTCAGCACTAAATCTGGATGCTCCAATCACCTCAGATAGGTCTCAAATGCAGCAAACCAGACTTCCCACTTCACTGGTAGTTACCCCGAACTCTCTAAAAATGATGGTGGAGGTGTAACAGCTTGCATGGTACACATTAATATGCTAAAGAACCACAGAGAATAAAGAATATCAATACACCCGAACTGGGGTAGTTAAGATATATCCTAACTAGTAAGAGGATATTTTTGCTGAAACTGACACCGAGAAAAAAAGACTGCAAATGGTGCACTTGACTAGAAAAAAAAATGATGCATTCACTTAGGAATTGTACAACATTTAGCTTGACAAAAGCAACAGTGTGCTAAGATAGAATACTTGAGTATGGAGTATAAAAACAAAGATGGGAAAGAAACAACAACAAAAAATGATATAGTAACATAACACCAGCTACGATGAGGTGTGCGAATCACCGTGATCCACTCTGCAAATAATTAGGGGGCAGATTATCAAGGGGGTTTATCTCCGCTTTTTTGGCTTTAAAAGCCAAGAAAGCGGAGATAAAATTATCTCCCTATTACCTAGCTGTCGCTAACAACAGTTAGCGACAGCTAGTAGGAGATAGCGACCATCTTGGGCCCCACTTTGCATGTCAGTGATATTTATCACTAATGACATGCAAAGTGGGCGTGCCAAGATGTTAGAGACTGAAAACAGTCGCTAACATCGCTATCTCCTAATACCAACTTTTGGAGATATTCGTGCTAAGCGCGATTATCTCCAAAAGCTGAGCAGTTCTTAGCCATGTTACCCAATGGGAGGTGGATAACATGGCTAAGAGCATTAGCTCGGTAATGCATGAATATCGTTGACTTTTCAGCGATATTCATGCATTGCAGCGATTTTTATCGCATTTGCGATAAACCTTGGTAATACCAAGGTTTATTTGCGGTAAAAATCGCC
The DNA here is from genome assembly GCF_964263255.1 of Lissotriton vulgaris. NCBI lineage: Eukaryota > Metazoa > Chordata > Amphibia > Caudata > Salamandridae > Lissotriton > Lissotriton vulgaris. Next base: position 100,931,221 of record NC_141688.1, read on the forward strand.
GCAGCTCAGCGGTAAATTTTTATCTCTAACCAAGCAATAGCGATAATTATCGCTATTGCTTGGTAATATGCCCCTAAGTTACTAATACTCTGACAAAGAAATGTAGAATAAAAGATCCCCTGCGTAACATCGGAAGTTAAATAAGTAAATGTCTCACGGTGCACGGATCACTGCGATCCACTGAACTGAAGCACATTGTGAAATATAATGACATAGATGTCACAGGATGTGCGAAATACCGGGATCCATTGTACACTGAAACACAGCCTAAAGTCACCAGGGCTCGAGTAATGTTAAAAATGCAAAAAACACGGTATGCGAATCACCGTGATTCGCAATACTCCCGCTCAGGACTGGAGGAGGCAAAGATTGAAGAACCTGCTTTTGAAGGTACATCGTAGAGTAGAACACAGAAACTCACAAAGGGCTGGCATCAGAGGAGCTGAGGCAAGCACGCTGCATACTGCGAGATGCCGCACTGTGACCAGGGAAGCCAAGGAGGAAAGACTGTTGGGTGCAGCACTATCACAAGGCAAAATCAGGTGTGCACACTGGGTGCAGGCTTCCTTACACGTCCTCTTACACTGGAACGCGAGAAGCAGCAACGGTGATATCCAAGACACCAATCCAACACTAAACTCCCAAAAGAAATTGAGTTTGCAGAAGAAGGATTTCAGTCTGTTGTAGATGAAGACTCAACTCACGATGACTGGGGATTGACAATTAGACTGGCAAAAGCCTACAATAGAACAGGATTATCTGCAGGGGTGCCCACAGGAACAGGAGGCAAGTCATCAAACAAAGGGCAGCAGTAGGCAGCAGTAGGAACGCACGATTCCTTAATAAAATGGAGGACTTCTGAAACAACTGATCACCAGTATTGAGATGGAGCTTTGAACAGGTAAGCACGCAGATGGTTCGACCGTGTAGCCAGATTGTCACCAGCAACTTGTAGTGAAGACTCAGGAGCCAGGGTAAGTAGAGTAGATTTATTGTATGGTTACACGGTTCTGAACTCAAGGGGAACTGACTCCACCAGCCACTAACTCAGCTTTAACAGTTGAACAATAACATTTTGGGAACTCAATGATGACTAACCCTAGCCGCCTTAGAACTACGACAGAGAATGCTTCCCCTTGTCACCTCAAACAAAGGGCAACACAGAGCAGCATACTCTGCCAATACTACACATACTTACAACACACAACCCCACGCACACTCAAACACATACCAACAAAGACTTTTGAACCCCTCACACACAAATCTCATGCATGCTACTTAACCAAGCGTGCCACAGAGATCTGGCACTTGCTGGACACTGCCGCTTGAACCTTCTCTTCCTCACAGAAACATGGCTGCCCACAGCTCCAATGCCGGACATAGTTGGCCCCATCTCCTGCTGGATGCAAGATCACCAGGCAAGACCCCCTAAACAGTCCTGGAGACCGAATCACCACTTTAATTTGCACAACATCCACAGAAGCCGGAACAAGCTCCATGGAACACCTCACCTTTAAAATACAAATCACAGTAAACTTCACCCTGGGTGAAATCCTGGCATAATGCCTCATAGGCCTTCGGGCAAATTTAGCTAGCAACATTACAGATGTCAGCGCCCCACTAGTCCTCGACTCCAGCACATTAATTCTCCTAGGAGATCTCAAGTTCCATCTAGAAGACCAGACCACCCCAACTCTCCTCTCTTCTTGACAGCCTTAGAAAACAACTCATCACGGAGCCCACCCATGCTGCCGGACTCATTCTAGATCTCTTTCTCACATCCTTTAATACATCACAATGAACACACTCCTGGATTGACCACGCCATAGTCAGTTGAACAATCCACATCAATCAACGCAGAAAACCCCTCGCAATGGCCCAGCACTTAAACAACCTAACAGAGGCAGATTGGATATTAAACATCCACAAGAACAAACTAGTACCAACAGGAATTCTAGCACATGACATCAAAAACTTCAACCAGTGGAGCACCAAATGTGCCGACACGCTGGCCCCTAAGAGATAGCGATACACAGGAAAAACTAAAACATATGCCAGTTGGTACACAAATACCTCAGAATGACCCAGCGACAACGCAAACAACTGGATTAGAAATGGAGAAAAAGACGTGGAAAAGACTCTTTCAAATCCATCCAGAGAAGGTACCACCAGCTAATCTGAGAAACTAAAAGGAAGGCCCTAGTTCAACAAATATACCAGCTCCAATAGCAGCAAAGAAGTCTTCACAATCGTAAAGGATTTCAATTCACCCACAATTAACATGGGCAAGATCAGTCCAACCCAAGATCTGTATAACAACTTTTCCAAATTCTTTTGCAGCATGTTCACAACCATATATAGCAACCGGAGTCTCTGACTCCTACTATACGTCTCCAACTGATAAATGAAGACAACACAATCACCACATGGGATACCATTAACACAGAGGAAACCATATCAATCCTAAATATCATACACTCTGTGGCCATGTTGGACCACTGGCCCCATTACGACTTTGACAAAGGTGCGATTCCTATCAGCAAAGCCCTCAACTCCTTCATCAGTAGAGCCACCTTTCCGGAACAATGGAAACATGCAGCTGTCAACACCATCCTAAAGAAACTCTCTGCAAGCCCAACCAAATTTCCCTTTCTTACCCAGCCAAGGTATTTGAAAAAATCATCAAGCAGCACCTCTCTGACTGTATCACCAATGACCAACTTCTCGATGCCTCACAAGCAGGATTTAGACCCAACCACAGCACAGAAACCGCCCTCAAAGCAGCAACAGATGAGATCCGGATGGTCATAGACATGGGGCACTACAGCCCTCATCCTTGTAGACCTATCAGCAACCTTTAACACAGCCTCTCATCCCAGTCTGATCCAATGACTTCACAAAGCAGGTACACAAGGACACACCCTCAAGTGTATCTGCTCTTTTCTCACCAGGAAGCCAAAACAGTCAACATTCCCCCCTATTCCTCTGAAGCACAGGAGCTCATCTGTGGAGTCCACAGGGCTCCTCACTTAGCTCGACACATTACACGACGACACTGGCTGAGGTTATACGGATTCACAATATAAGTATCCTCCTGTACACCGACAACACACAATTGATATTGTCCCTTTCAGTCAATATGCCCAACAGCAGGTCTTCCAGAAAGATGCTTCACCATGGGACCCCACCTGTTGGCCCACAGACTTCGGACCCACTGCTATACCTATCTCACATGCAAGAAACCTCGGAATCATCATGGACATGGCCACCTAAGTCAATGGTGTAGGCTTGGTCCTGCTTCAACACCCTAAAGAAGAAAATCTTCAAGTGATCACCAGTAAAATTATCACCCACATCCACATCATCAGCAGACTAGACCAAGGAAGCACCCTGTATTCTGGGATAACCAACCAGCTCAAAGAAAGACTGCAGATCACCCAAAATGCAGCATCCAGAATAGTCTTCAGCTTTCAATGCCAAATCCACATCACACCACACTTTAGGTAACACCACTGGATCCTGATACACAAGCTCACACTTCAGACTAATCATCCACAGCTACAAAGCAGTCAACAACAAAGGTCCTGCCTACCTGAATAACTGCATTAATTTCCACCAACCTTCCAGACATCTCCGCTCTGCTGGACTCTCACTAACACACACTCCATGCATACACAAAAGCAGAACACAGGGTAGAGCCATTCCATATCTGGCTCCTAAAGCCTGGAAAAACCTTCCACAAAGCATCATAGCCTTCTGTCTCTTCTTGACTTCCGCAAGAAGCTGAAGACCTTGCTCTTCAAGTAAGCCCTCCAGGGGTGACCTCAAAAACTTGTAGACCCCCAGGGGTAATAAGCATGCTATAAAAACACTGATCACATAATGTCATCAATCATACATGCTCAAATATCCATGTAAATCTTTTGCTTTGGCAAAAAGCAAGCAGATCATGTGTTACAATCGGAGTGCCTTTGGCATGATGTACATGATGTACATCTTGCTTCTGGCTGGTCTTTATACTTTAGAATTAAAAACAAGAAGCAAGTGTCAGGTCCCAGATCCCTGGCCACTCGAACAGTTGTTTATAGACATGGTTGCCATCCATCAACTATTGCAGGTTCTAGGAGCACACTCCTCTGCATTTTCTCAACTGTAATCTATTTGGCTCAATTGCTAGCAACCGTAAACATTCTCGTACTGGAGATGCTTGAGCATTTATTGGACAAGTACCAACATTGGTGGGAAAGGTAGCAGCTATGCTAAGAAAAAGGAAAGGTCGATATGCTGAGGAGTGTATTGCCTAGCTTGCAATACCATCCATCAGTTGTCCTGATTGAAGGTCTATGGATAGTGAAGGCAAAGAACACCAAGATGTGGATAGCCCCTATCTTTTTATCCACCTCCTCCAGGATTTCCTATATACTCCATTAGTCGCTTTCCTCTTATCCCTTAGCTGAAGCACAGGTGTTCTGCCATTATGTATGTGTTGCTGAGGGTCATTCCTTAACACTGAAATTGACCTTGGCAACAACTTTTCAGCCTGCCCTTCATTAAGCAAACTTTGTTGGAGTAGCTGAATAATTTAAAGGTGCACTGCCCATTAACCCAGAAGGGTTGGAGCAGGTCTCCGGCCAACCTCTCTTGGCTCTCTCAGTCACATTGTGTAATATGTCAAGATTATTTACTATAGCAGCAACAGAAGAAACTGTGTCGATTTTTGGCTGGCAGTCCACCATGTAATTATTCAATACATACTCTGGCGAGGCTGAAACACTAGGAGGAGGATTTCCTGCTTACTACCTTAGTGTTAACTGTGATAACATTAACAGTAGGAACACTAACTATACACATTGCATCATACCCTCAGGTCACAACAAAGAGTGAATACTGTGCTAAATTTGTACATTTTCTATTTTATAAGTCTTCCACATACATCTCACCTTTTCAAAGACACATGCATAGACAAACTTAAAATAAGAGAAAATACTCTTTTGAGGTCTAGGGCATAGATGGATGAAATCTTATAATATGGCGGGAAGATTTCCATATCTTAGACAAATGATCAAATATTTTCAGTGATAAATTCTTAGCAGCCTAAAACAACACTCAAGAACATTTTATGTTAGTCGATTCCCTTACTAACTGATGAACATCCCATTGCTTGCTACAAGAAGAACCTATTTCCTTAGATGACAAACAAGGTCTACAGTTATCTACATTTGTTGCCATAACAGTAGAAGAAGGCCTCCTTTACCGTTGGATTCGGTCTTGTTCCCATAAAAAGCTGTGATAAAAATAATATTAATGAAGCCGAGTTTGAATCCTATGGATCCTGCCAGATACAGGCCAATTTGCCTGTTACTCTAGTCCAAACTGTTATGTTTCATAGGGTACCCCAATATAGGTCAGAGTATTCTCCCAACCTTTCAACTACATTTACCGTGCATTTACACTACAGAACGGGTTTTGGTATTGATCTTTTACATTAGCCGCATTAATTATGCATGAAGCTTCTCAGAATCAAAGCAGGATTACCATCCTCTGCATAATAACTATGTTTAAGGGTCTTCCCTTCCATCATCCACGACCGCCATGACACAGCAAGGTAGAATCCCCTGAGGGTACTTTTGAGTATATATACACCATATCTTTTCCAGGCAAGCAGAGGAGAAAGACTTCCATGCTGACACACTGATGCATGACGCTCAGGTTCCTGTCGCAGACACTCCAGCTTGCAGTTGTCTGACATCCCTCGCGGGGTGTCCATCTCCAGACCAAGACAGGGTCCCACAGTCTCTCACTTCAGGTAATGGGTTGACTTCAGCCTAGGGGGATTCATGGCTCTACACCTACATACATGCTAGGTACACTTAGGTACATCTAGTTGGGGTTGCATTGTATGAGTAGGCAGTATTATTGTCATGTATGTTTCTGCTTGCATGTAACTATTATTTTAGCACTATGGTAGAAATCTACCATCCATTTACTCTGTTTGTGCTTAATATTGTTTATATCTGTTTCTGTCTTATGGTTGTTTCAGCACACCTATTTTACACTAGAATGACGCTAGTTCAATAAATGATAATTGAAAACGCCCCCACAGTGTATTCTGTGCATGTCTCTAAGAGAAAGAGAGCACGAGTAACTGAGCAAAAAGTACTGTTCTGTTTCCACGATCCCTGATGAGACAGAGTTGTCATGTTCAATAGTTGCCAGGAATTATTATTCTCTCCTTGGTTAGAAGAGTTTACAGTGGCACTGTGAGCTATCTAGGTATACAGGCGAACATACTAGGTGGGGGGTGTGGAATCAGTCTGGACACCAATCCCACAGTCTATGTTGTCTAAATGCACAGATCCTATATAGGTTTATAGGGACTACACTACATGGGGCTGCCACAGTTGGTTTGGTATGTATTTAACGGTCAAAACTGAGTGGTTCAGTCGTGCTTTTCTCAGAGAACCCTACTCACATTATTCTAGAGACGTCTGGAGTGGAAGGGAAAAATCGGCCACAGCTCAGTAGACATATCTTATGTATTGGCTGTAGGTTTATTCAAGCTTGAAGGATGAACAGTTCCTATTGTGCATAAAACCTTATCTCAGTTTCCTTGAAATTTTTTCAACAATGGCTGACACTGCACCGGCACAACTTGCGAATGCAGTGGAGGAAGGAGAACAAGAAGGCTAAATAAACATTTCAGAAAATGTCAGAACCACCCTTACTTTAAAACTAGCAAACTGTGGAGTCACCGGTAGGGGTGGGATAGTAGCGTTTGTGATTGAGGCACATGAATCATATAGAACGGAGGTATTCTATTCATGGGTTAAATTCCCTCAAGAATATGCATCCACAAATACATTTCTTTGTTACACTGAAGATGAAACTCCAGAGGAATACTGTCCATATGAGGACATTGAAGGGCCGCACATCTACCAGGAGCACATAAACTGGTTTAAAGGCACCCTCCCACATACAAGAGATACAGTAAGACTTGGCCCGCTCGGTGACTCAGCCGGTCCTAGCGGCTAACACACCGCATCCAGACATTGGCACAATGCCGGTAGCAGACTTATGTCTGCTACACAAAGAAATATTAAACTTTATAGAAACCTGACACCGTTCATGATGAGAACACTCACTCTTCAGCCAACGTTGGACAGATTCAGGGATCTACAACTAAAATAACTCCACAAACACTACACACAGTTATTGGTAAAATGCCCACTAGACGTGAGCAAATGGCATTCTGGATAGCTCAGAAAATAACACAGCTACAGGCAGAATTTCCACTCACAAGCCCTCAAGAAAAACACAGAATGCTGACAATCTGCTTGCTAATGGGGATAGCACCCCTGATAGAGGATTGTACCACTTGGGGTATAGTTTTCACTGCCATATGTACCAGAACTCACGGTATCCCTTTAATAGCAGTAATACCAGATGTATTAAGACAAATACTGTTGTGTAGTTCCTATATACCCTATACAGGATCTGCGCATTTAGATAACATAAACGGTGGGATTTGTGGCAGACTGGTTCCCTGCACCCTGACAGGGTATGTTAGCCTGTCTGTATCAGCTAGCTCACAGTGCCAGAGATACACAGAATAAACATACTGGGCATTTTGTCAATAAGAATGTATTAAACAGTTGTTATTCTAGTGTAGAATAGATGAGCTGTAACATCCATAAGGCAGTAGCAGAGATATATGATTAGCAGTACTACGAAAGTGAAGGGATGATACAGTTCTACCATTTTGCAGTAATCATGAATATCTACAAGTGCATAAAATACATGATAAAAAGTGTGTACTCCTACGATGCCTCCCTAACTAGATGTACCTAAATGTACCTCGCATCTATGTAGGTGTTATGCCAAGAATCTAGTCAACCCCATTACCTGAGAATGAGAGAATATGGGACCCCGTCCTGGTCTCGAGTTGGACACCCGCGAGGGATGTTAGACCACTGCAAGCTGGAGTGTCTGCATGCAGGAACCTCAGCGTCTCTGGTCCTTGTGCCAGCCAGGAAGTCACGGTCTCCTCTGTCTGTCGAAGCAAGACATGATGTCCTACCTTGCTGTGTTACCTGAAGGATGACGTGGGACCTGAACTTTATACAGAGATATTATACAGGAGATGTGCGTCCTGTTGTCAGTCCTCCTGTGCTTCCAGGAAGCCTCATGCATAATGTATGAGTTTCGAAAGAGGGAAAAACATGCGTTCTGAATGCAGTGTCGTATCTAGGTAAAAGGTCAGTCCCTATGAGTCATTATGTATGTAATGTAGGGAAGGATATAGGTGAAAGGTCGCATTGTTACCTGCGCCTATATAGGTTACCTATATGGAATATTACACCCACTCCTCTTCCGACTGGATGACATATGTAACCTATAATTGCACTACCATTCTAACTAGACATTGGTACCCACAGTGTTAAAAACATTTCTTTAGCGCCAGGGGAAGCCCCCGGGTCTAAAGCGTGCGCAAACACTATAGTACAAGGTGGACTTACTCACATCAATGTCCAAACAATCCCAAATTGCAACCCGGTTAAAGGGACCAAAGGTCCCCGCCAAAGTCTGTCTACCCAGAGCAAGGACACTTACACTACCGTAGGAAGTAGAGGGGGTCAAAACTGTAATCTACCTGTACCAACTCATATGCCCCAAGAAGGGAAATACCGACCTTCCCCATATTAACCTACCGCCAGAATGCCAGCCTTATGTAGTTGTGCTTACAGGGGTCCCACAGCATAAGTCTGGTAAACAAGAATTGTATGATGAACTTAAAAACAAAACCATGTTTTGGTTAAATGAGAATAGACCCCTTCCTAGTTCACTTGATGGTCAGGTTCTTTATGTTAAAAGGGTCAGTTGGGTTGGAAATAGGACCAAGGATACGATTGGAGACTGCATTCTGGTTAATTTCAGGGACGCTAGGGTTGCAAGGTATATCTGGCACACACGAAATTAGCAATTTCCACCTTCAACCAACATTCCTCCCGAAAGCTAGCTACCAGCACATGGGTGGGAGGGATAGTAGGTTCCACCCTTATGACTACTACACCCACATGTCCAATATGTTATATGGACATTCAACAAGATGGGGGCATGGCTGTTGACATGGTGCCTACTCCCCTGACAAGAGGCTACCAACTGCAGCAGCCATGTCTGGGTGTAGAGAGGTGACCGAGGTGACCAAGTATGGTGCAGCATATGGAAACAAGTCTGTTTCTGGCCTTTTCCATCTAAAGTATAACTGTTGCCCTGTTGAGCTGAAGGACACGCCACTGGAGACTCGTGTTGGGTCAAGCTTGATTGCTACTCAGTCTCCAATTGAGCAAGTTATTGAGAATAGCGATTTGAGGATACTCAGCTGGAACATAGCGGGTATTTCCAGGAAATTAGACCTCCCAGACTGGAATACCTTTATTGAGTCTTTTGTGATATGTGTCTTTCAAGAGACCTGGAGTCTGGAGCCTTGTCATAAGGTTGGTTACACTACGTATTTTGTACCAGCAATTTCCCCTCTTTCAGGGAGAGGTCGCCCCTCAGGAGGCCTCCTTATATGGGTTAGCATTTCTCTGGGCTGTAACATCAGGCACAGAGAAACTAATTCCCCAGAAATATTAAGAATATCAGTTAGGGGGCCCCAGAGAGGGCGGACTTTGGAGATATTTAATATTTACGCTAGGGGTACCATAGGCGGCTCCCCTTCTCTAACCATTTCTAGGATTGAAGACGAACTTAGCCAGTGTAGTGAGTCCATGTATGTCATGGTCGCAGGGGAATTCAATTGTACTTTTGAGCCCCTTGCGGCAGAGGACATTTTGGGTACTTCCGATGAGGATGCAAGAAGGGGTATTCCTTCCTTAACAATCTCGCCCATAAATGGGTGGTCCCAACGGGCCATCCAGCTTAATACCCTAACCCTGGAATTTGGTTTAAGGGCAGTGAATGGTAGGTCAACATCGGACCCTTCCGGAGCCCATACGTTCAACAGGGTCGACCATTCCTCAAGGATAGATTACATCTTACTTGACCTTAAGCTCTGGAGCTTCATGCGCGACATGGAAGTTTTGCCTACAGCGGATAGTGACCATAATCCGCTATCCTTGATCCTGCACTCTTTGTGGTTACCTACAAATAGTTCACAGGTACCATCTGTATTACGGTCAACCTCAGAAGTTCGCCCATCAAATGGAGGGAGGCGCCTTAAATGGTGTAAGGTCGCCCTGGATGAGGGGAAGGTCCAGAACATAGGGGCACTTATGGCAGTGGTTTTGTCCAAGCTGGACACTACCACCTTGGATCCCCAAGAAGTATCCATGCTTTTTTGTGATACTACTAATGCCCTGGGAAACCTATTTACAACACACAGCAGGGGTTCCCTTGTTAGGGAGCGCCAGAGACCCAAGGGCAATCCGGGCTGGTATTCCAAGAAATGAAACTGCTGTTCTGAAAGCAGTCAAACTTAAGGGCCCTGAGTTGATCCGGGTTGCTAGGAAGGAATATAAGCTCTCTATTAGCGAGCAAGGAAAGACTGGGGCGACCAGTTCTGGCATGACCTACAGATTGCTAGTGCGGGGAGGGACTCCAGTGGATTCCGGGATTTAGTAAGGGCTAGGAATAGGCCAGACAGCACCCTCCTAACGTGTAATATTATTGGGCAAACCCGGTTTGATCACTTCTCCCTTCTCTATACTACTCACTTGGATGATAGGCAGGGGCCGATCAAATTACCACCAATGAGCCCCATTGGGGAGAGCGAGGCTTATCCATACACAGCTAAGGAAGTGGAAAACGTGATAAAAGTTTTAGCACCAAACAAAGCAGCTGGACCAGACGGGTTACCGGGGGATTTTCTCGCCTTAATTATAAGGAATGGGGAGGCTTATTTCATCCTTACTTAACACTACCTATCACGGTGCGGCTATCCCAGAATCATGGAAGGGGGCGGAGGTCGTCCCAATCTTCAAAAAGGGGTGTCGGGACGACCCTGCCAATTACCGTCCCATAAGCCTAATAGACTCTACTCAGAAGGTAGCAGGAAAGGTGGTTCTCGGGAGAGTGCTCCAGTGGGTTGATGACAACAAAATCCTTTCAGATTTTCAAACAGGATTTAGGACGGGCACAGGGACCATCGAGCAGGCATTCAGATTGATGCTCATATACTGGAAGGTGGTCGTACTAGGCAAAGGCAGTCTTTATCTTGCTTTTTTTGACCTAAGGACTGCATTTGACCTGGTGCCCCGGGATCGCCTATGGGGGGTATTATTTGAGTTAGGGATGCCCGCATACATCTTGTCATTACTGGTGAAATCGCACACTGGAAACTTTGCACAGGTGAGGTGGGGTACCCAGGGCCAGAAGACCGCTAGAATTCCAGTGAATAGGAGTGTCCGCCAGAGATGCGTCCTTGCCCCCACTCTGTTTTCACTTTATGAGAACAGAGTGGTGGAGCACCTCCTGAAAAATCCATCTGACGCACCATCCCTGGCGGGCAAGAGAATACCAACTCTCCTATTCGATGATGACATCCTCCTCATCTGTAAGTCCCCTGTGGGTTTACAGAGCCTCTGGTTAGCTTCCAGTCTTTTTGCACCAGTAGGGGGCTTAAAATTAACACCTACAGGACAAAATATCTGGTATTGAATCCCCCAAAAAGCTTGGACGTCCACCTGCACTGAACCTTGTGCCCCTGGAAAGGGTCAAGGAATTCGACTACTTAGGCATCCGCTTATCTGACTCCATGCAGTGGAACCCTCATCTCCAGAAAATGTTGCTTAGCCACAGAAGGGTTGTGGGGGTAATTCTTAAAGAACAGCGCTCGTCCTCATTCAAACCAATTGCCCCAGTGATTGACATATATAAGGCGAGAGGAGTAAGCGCAGCCCTTTATGGGGCAGAACTCTGGGGAACTTATAACATCGATCACTTATCCAGAACCAAGAACAAATTTCTGAAGGACCTGATGTCCCTGCCTCAGAGCACCCCAACGCTGCCCCCGCTACTTGACACGGGGTGCCATTCTATCAAAGACCAGGCACAACTCCGTCCTCTACTTCTATGGGCTCGCCTGTGGAGTGTTCCTGAACTTGCCAGTTACGCGGAACGGTTGTCAGAAGTATTGTCGATGCCTGGTCGGTCTAAAATAAGGTGGCTCAAAGACGTTAAATTTTTGCTTGGTGAATTGGGGCTCGGGGATGCTTGCGTTTCTAGATCTGCCCCCCAAAAGCTGTCCTCAAGAGTATTTACTGGAGATGGATATCCAGCAAAAGTAGCTCCAACCGCAAACAAGGCAGGGCAACCACTGAGTTTCTTAAGACCAAGGACTTGGCTTTTTGCGAACCCTACCTTGACATGATCTTAAAACCCACTGATAGGGCTCTGTATTTTAAGTTTAGGGTAGGCTTGCTCCCAGTAGGTGAACTGACTGCACGCTGGAAAATTCCGGCACAAACCTCACCTTTTTGCTTATTCTGTACGTCTGGAGTGGAGTCAGTCGCCCACTTCCTATTTGAATGCCCGGCTATAAATCCCAGAGATCTAGGTGGTTAAAACCATTACGTAGGGAGCTAGGTACCAGACATTACATAGTCGCATTGCGAATCTTGATGTCTGACCCACGGCCCATGTATGCATGTGAAATGTAAAAATTCTTGAGATGGGCTTGGTCGATCAGACTCAAAAGGCGTAACGAAATTGTTTAATCATGGTAATTTTATTTAGACCTTCTTATGTACTTTTATTGAAATGTATTCTATTTTAACTGATCTGTTGACGTATTTTATATGTTGTGGTTTTTAAGCTGTTGTTTTATGTAATGCTTTTAAAGATATCTCTTATCGAAATAAAGCCTATTGACTGACTGACTGACTGATTTCTTTAGCTAAAATATGTTTACCAATGTCATAAAAATTTCTAAAAGACTTAAATATGTAAAAAAAATTGCAAGCCCTAGCTCTAAAAGTGTCCGTAGCTATTGTCCGAACCACTATAAGCATTAGCAAGCCATGTATGCCCAATACATGAAAAGGAATGTCAATTTTGTATCTGAGTTCCAAATTGAGCTTGTTATTAAAAAGGGCGAATTTTCTTCTAGCACACGATGGGCCAAAAATTAGTCAATTGTTTATGTGTCCAGGCTGGTAGACACAACATTTGTGTTGCTTGCTTCCGCTTGCTTTCTCAGTAGACGGCCCCTGTAGCACCTCTCAAAGTACGTCAATTGAGCACAGATGATGTTCCACACTGTCCGCAGCAGGTGCTGGGGAAGCCGGTGCGCTGTCCAAAGCCTGGGTGTCAATGGAGGAGCCGGTGTCCACAGCAGCCTTGCCTGTTCAGCATCAAGTAACTTCCATTTGAAAGCAGCCCAAATGCTGGAGTAATCACTGCAGCTGGGGCACTCCTCATATGACAAGACAAGTTCACTACAGAACCCTTACAAGCCCTGTTCAGCATTCTATCCTGACATATGAGTGATCCACTTAAACCGTTCGCACAGTTTGAACTGCTTGGAAACACTTTTCGATCCCCACTCCGGCATCAAAATCTCTATGGTAATTCCAATGTATTCCTTACCCATTTTTTAATATCTGCCTGCCTGTTCAGGCAATACTGAAACTGAAAAGTAGTGACCAGTAGAGTTATGTGGTCATGGATTAGCCATTATGTGGACGGTGATTCTGCCACTGTAAATGGTAATCTATTCAGTTTTTCGATACGCAGTATTGTATATTTTGCTCCCCTTTGTGCCATTTCTATCTGTTTAACTGTTAGATAGTATTCAGAAAACAGAGACGTACTGTTGATAAAGTGCCAAGTCACATATCCTGCATGCAAAGATTGCAGCGTCCAACTTAACAACATGATAGAACATACTTGAGATTGCCCGGTCACAAACGTTTGTACAAAAGTTTGCTTATTTTCCTGGATTTAATACATCAGATCCACGCACATATTATTATATGATTGCACCTTCATCTGCAAAGAAAAGTATGCTGACTAACACAAAACAGATATATTTAGTGTCCTTTATTGACTAACTATCTGAACAGGGGTTTGGCCAATGGAAAGACACTATAAACATAAAAACGGTCGGGGGGGACTAAAGATTGGCAGGTTCAGGGAACTGAGGCACTATTTAGAGCAAGCCTCATACCACAACAAATGATTTTCCTGAACAACACTGTGCAACAGACTTCCTAACATGGGTTAGCCAAGATTTAGGACTTGAACATACCATACATTCCCTTATGTTCACACTTCGAGGATTGGCAAAATGACACAGAAAATGGTGAGGGTACACTAGATGACATTATGCAGGGCATTTCATACAATTCAACAGACCCCAATTGGGGTTAGTTAGGCCTATCGACACAAATAGGTGTCAGTCAAGATTCAGGGGTACCACTGAAGGGTTTAGTATCCATAGGCCTGACTTACGCTATATACAATGAGAACATCCAGGGGTGGTGACATCATAGAGTGTTGGGAAGTTATGCCTAGATAGGCTAGGAACCTCAACACTGTCTCAGGTGAAAAAACACTTGTCCCTACTGTCAGACGGCATGGATCTCTGGGATTGTTTACTAGGTTCCCGAAAGCCACGTCAGAACGCTTCTTATATGCCACATATAATGACATTTGGAAAATCTCAGGAAGCAGCGGAGAGATTGCGTGAAATTTGCAGAATTAACTTGGAAAAGGCGTTGGCTGTGGTTGACAATGGAATGACGACACTAGCATCCAGGATTATTCATTGGGCAACATTGTATCTTCTTCTATAGATATAATGGAACAGGATCTGTCCATCTGTCCATCTAACAACACGCACAATCACAGTTATGTTATTATGTTATTAAGCTGGACGCTACAATCCTTGCGCTCTGACCATGTGCCCATGTGATATATCAACAGTACGTCTCTGTTCTCTGCAGATAACAACGGCACAGAGGGATGCAAAATATACAATGCTGTGCATTGAAAAGTTAGTCAAATTACCTTTTACCGTAGCAGAGTCCCTGTGCACCGAATGGTTAATTTATGGCCATATAACATTGCCAGTAACAACTTTCAAGTTTCATTATTGCTAGAACACCACCAGGTAGGCAGGAATGAAGCAATGGGTAGGGAATTCATCCACGAATCTTGGGAATTACTGTATAGATTTAGATGCCGGAACGGGGGCACTGAAGTGTTTCTCAGTGGTGTAGACTGCGAGAATTCAGTGTTTTTAAGGAGAGGTTTTTTATTTTTAAATAAAGGTGTCCTTATCAGGACTGCTAGTGGGCTAACTAAGGACAAGCTGGTTCCATGGAATTTCATTATTAAGTCCTGATTTATCAGTTTTTAATCTGTACACCCAAAGTTGTTCTTTTTCTGATAATCTGTTTGTTATCCCGTTGTCGCAGTTTAGTTTCTCAGTGATGGACCACCTTACATCGTGGTCAGTGTGTGCCTTCCCTAGATAACGTGCAGTCAGTTTAGTTCATTTTTTTTACCGCATTGGGCATCTATGTTCGCTGATTGTTAGATCTGTGGGTCTCTAGTTGGCAATGATATTCACCTTTGTTCAAATAGGGACCCTTACTTCTAAGTCAGGATAAGGGGATTACACTCCTAAATACCCCCTGCTCTCCCCCTTGGTAGCTTGGCACGAGCAGACAGGCTTATCTCAGAGGCAGTGTGTTAAGCATTTGTGAATATACACAGTAATACAGTGAAAACACTACAGATGGACACACCACAGATTTTATAAAAATAAGTATTCATTCCTATAGACTTAACATAAGACCACAAACGACAAAGAACCACAATACTACACATATGAATACTTAAAGATGATAAAACGTTACGTAGTTCAAGTTGATGAGCAATGCGACAAAGTTCTCAACAAAGTACCTGGATGCGTAACGCAAAGTAAACAAAAGGCTCGCAAAAGGGGATATGCGTCGGTTCCGTGATCCGGGCTAAAAAATGTGTTGTGCATCAATGCTTGCGCAGAGTAGGGGATGCGACATGATCCTTACTGGTGCAGAGGTGATGCGTAGATTCTCGGCCTGCGGGCCCATTGCGGTGCGCAAGATGGCGCCTTGATGCGATGCAATGATCCGGTTGCGATGCGAGAAGATGGCGCCCTTGATGCGGCGATGCGATGACGATGTGTAGACACCATGGCAGCCTTGCGACGACTCTGTACTTTGGAGCCATGACAGGCCCTGCGACACGCTTCTCCGTTGATGCAATGGTGACTCTCTCGATGGCGTCACGCTTCTCCGGTGATGCGACAGCAGGCATCTTTGATGAACACACACTTCCAGGGAGATGTGGCGAAGGCTCACTTCTCCGGCGATGCAGCGATTTTAGCTGCGGCGTACCCGCTTCCTCTCGATGCGTCGCGCTTCCAGCTCCCAGCTACACGCAAATGCCTGGAGTCAGAATTCCCAGCAAGTAAATTCAGAGGGGAGCTGAAGATGAAGTCTTTTGTCCCTGAGACATCAGCAGGAGGCAAGCACAGTTCAAGCCTTGGAGAATATTCTGTACATTATGAAAGTCCTTAAAAGTTCTTTTTCCTTTCCTTGGTAATGAAGCAACCACTGCAGGCCAACCCAGCAAACAGCATACTGGCAGAGGGGGAGTAAAACTCCTGCAGCTTCCTTGGTTCTTCTCCTTGGCAAAAGGTTTCTTGTTTCAGAAGTGATCTAATTTCTTGGGATCAGGGTCCCAATATTTATACCCCAAAATCCTTTGTTCTCTGAAGGCAGAGAGGCCTCTGCCTACTTCAAATAGGTTCCTGAGCACTTTGTTTACATGACTCTCTTCTTCCTTTCACTGTGCAGGGCAGAGACATCAGCCGCCCCACAGGAGGTGGAGCCAGCACAGGGGATGGAAGGCACAGCTCTGGAGCACTTTGTTGACAGGATTCCTTCTCCCCTTTCACAGTACAGGGCAGAGACATCAGACACACCACAGGAGGTGGAGTCAGCATTGTAGAGGGAAGGCCCAGCCCTATTCAGGTCCCAGGTGCAACTCCTCCCTCCCATCTAGATGCAGATCTCTCTATTCACCACTGGGCTGCACCATCATGTATCCTGGAATCCCCCAGCCCTGTCGCTCACAAACTCCAGACAAAGAATACACAACCTAGCAGAGGCAGGCCTGGACAGTTAGGCAAGAAATACCTACTTTCTAAAAGTTGTATTTTCAAACACAGAATGTTAAAACCAATTTTACTAAAAGATGTATTTTATCATTCTGAGTTCAGGCATACTAAATTCGACTTTCTACCATGTTCCCTGAGTCAGTTAGGATTATAGGAATGTAATAATCTAACTGCCCATTCTAGTCTATGGAGAACTGGTAGCCTTCAATAGTGAAAAACAAAAATGGCTGTAATTCACTATTAAGAGATGCTACACACGCCAGAGCGTGTCCTACCTTATACTTACAAAGCACCCTGTCCTTGGGCCTACTATAGGGGTGTCTGATATGAAGTAAAGGGAAGGTTTAGGGACTGGCAAGTGGGGGCACTTGGCCAAGTCGACAAGACAGCACTAGACTGCCCATAGGCCTTGCAAAGGCAGGCCCAAGACACACTTTACAAGCTGCTTCTGTGGGTGCCACAACCCGTGCTGCAAGCCCACCAGCAGCATTTTATTTACAAGCCCTGGCCACCCATGGTGCACTGTACTAGGGCCAGACAAGTAAACCAAAGAACCCAATCATAGAATCACTAATTATTACCTCAATTTAACATAGGGAGCACTTGCACTGTGGCACTAATCAGCAGTGGCACAGTGCCCAAAGCATATAACCAGCAAAAACATATCAAAACAGAGGAGGCAATCCGTCAAAAATGGAAGGGAGACTCCCGCCAATGATGCAAGGTCTAACACTGAATCTGATTTTGATTATCCAGGTAGTCATTCCTATGTACCGCAGCCCACAGGGACAGGTGATAACATATATCACTTTGCTGCTGTTTCAGGCTTCTCTGTCCCTATGGTGTTTGGAGGCCCATAGGTGAATGGGAAACGGGCATACTGAACAGGTGCCCACAAGGGAAATGTCCAGACACAGGGTGAAGGCCCCAAAGGTCTGTTTGTCTCTCCAATGGATGTTTCCACATGTTGCTTTTATACTTTTGTTTCATTTGAATGAAAAAATAGGTTTTTCCCAACTCAGTTAATTTGACGTAAGGGTACGTCAATGTTTGTTTATTATCCTTTTAAGATAATTTGAGGAAGAATTGTATGCGCTAATGCAGATGAGGGAGTTAGCTTACAGTTTGGTTTTCTTCTAAGGATGCCTCGCGAGGGGTGTTACATGCTCTTTTCTGGGCATTTTCTATTATCCTAGTCGGATACTCATTTTCTTTAAGTTTTTTCGTGAGTTTTCCTGATTCTGTTTTGAAGTCACGGAGATCTGAGCAGTTTCTTCTGATCCTTGGAAACTGTCCCACAGGAAGGTTTTCTCTAAATGCTCGTGTGGGCTCTGTTGAATGGAGGGGACTGATACAGTCTGTTGGTTTTGTATAAAGGAAAGAGACATTGTTGATTGTTCCTGTTGGTGGTCATGGTGAAAACACAGAAATGGGTTTGGTTCGTTCAGTCATACTTTGAACTCTTCTGTGTCGTATCTGGTCTTGGTAAGGGTTGTTGTTCCAGATGTTCTCATCTTCGAACCATCTCGTGTAGAAGCAGGCTATGCTTGGGGCAAAAGTGCTCACTGTCAAAGTTTTATATTGCTGTAAGTAGATCATCTTCCCAAACTTAAAGAAATCTTCGGTCAAGGCCAGTCTGGCTAGTCCAATTATCCATTTGATTGGGGCGGTCCATGGCCAGTCTTGGTTCCACAGTGTGTTGGTAATTACCCGTAGACTCTCTTCCTGTGTGTTACTGGTGTGCAATAAGTCTACATCGAGGTAAATCATGATCTCCTTGGAGGAATCATATTCCACTTCTTTCAAGAGATTTAGTAGATGTTTCGTATCTTTGACATAAGACCTGATGTTGGTGACCGGCGGACGGAGAAACCAGTCTGTGTATTGCTGTAGTGGTCCGAGTATTGATCCAATACCAGAGACGAGTGGTTGATTGGTGATTTGGCTGTAATCACAAAATGTGGAACTGTGCCCGAGGCCAGGGAGACAATGTGGCATCCTCTTGTGATAAGATGTGGTTTAAGGTCCACAGCTGCCGACTACGGAGCTGGGAAAACAGTTTCAAATTTCAGTGTCAACTTAACATCCTTGATTCTGGGCAAATCACTTAATTTCCCGGTGCTTACAAAAATGACTGTGTTCTTGTGCAAAGGAACTGGTGTTAATGTAAAGCGCTCCAATACCTTCGGGTGGTGTTGGCGATATATAAAAGTGAACAATAAAACAAAAAGAATCACAGTATTAGGCTGGTTTCAAGTAGTGAACATGAGGAAATGCATTACATCGACAACCACATCAAAAAGACTACTTTTGCCATGACCACATATAGTGTAAACACGCACACACACCTAGTACCCTCAGAGACTACACGTGTGCCAAGTAATAGCGCCCATGCACACATGCTCCAATCAGCACATCAGCTATACACTAACAAGGCATTATAAGTCAGAACACCACTGACTAGAGTGAACCAGACTACGATGGAGATTTAAAGCAGTGACAGGGTTGCAGCAAGGGGTCATTTGTGGATGGAGAATGCACCGGGAGGAGCGAGGGAGCAAGCAGAGACAGGAGAGAGGAGGTGGGGTATGAAAAGCAGCAATGATGGGAAAAACAGTGACGGTAGGGGATGATCTGTGGATGGGGCAAGCACCAGGAGAAGCGAGGGAGAAAGAAGAGATGAGAGGGTGTGGGGGAAATGGAAAGCAGCAACGAAGGGAAAAGCAGCGACGTTTGCCATGAACACTGAGGGGCAGGCAGATCTTGATGACATCAAGACTCAGCCTGGCTCCTATAAAGAAAATTCATGTTAAGCAGCAATGGTGCATGAAAACACATCACCAGTGAATGCCGAAAAAGTAAGAACGTGTCCTGATGAGAGAAATTTGATGAAATAGAGTCCCACCCTATGAAATGAGAAGCAACAAGGTTAGACACCAACAGTTCAATCATTTTGCGCAGGAGAAATGTGGCAATGGAATTACAGTAGATAACACAGGTACTTTAGAAGCTCTGAAATGCCCTATGATAATGCGTACCTGATTCACCTAAGGTCTGATTTTCCAGCTATAAACAACATTGCCGAATTACCACATATGGTGTAACCATGCACACACACACATAGTACCCACACATGAGGAAAATAAACTACACATGTGGCAAGTAATAGCAGCAATACACACATGCTCCAATCAGCAAGTCAGTAATACACTAACAGGACATTAAAAGGCAGAATACCACCACTCACTAGAGCGAAACAGACTACAATGAAAGTTTAAAGCAGTGGCGGGGTTGGGGCGGGGGTGATTTGTGGATACGGCAAGCACCACGAGGTGCGAGGAAGCAAGTAGAGACGGGAGGGAGGAGGTGGGGAAACAGAAATCAGCAACAAATGGAAAATCAGTGATGGGGGAGGGGGTGATCTTTGGACTGGACATCAGGGCGGGCATGAGGGAGGAGATGGGGCTGGTAAAAGCATGATCACTGTGGTCCTAAAACGGTCGTAAAAATGGGAGCAGTGCCCCAGTACTTGGTCAATGCTCCGGGGGAGGGCTAAATACAAGAAGAGGAATGGCCATGCATGCCAGGGACAAATGGTGAAAAAGAATATGAGGCAGATGATGGAATGAGCACATGGGAAGCCTTTGGGCTGGCTGAAGCTCACAGATTAAACACAACATGCCTTTTCAAGACAGTGCATGCGCTGTCTAGCTGAGACCTCAAAATGGATTCAATTCAAAGCTGCATGTATCAACCTTAAAATAACACTGTCCCTCATTCCTAATCTGGAAATTAAAAAAAAAGACCCCTAAGTGAAAAACCGATATAAATATCTGAACTGGGGCTGCAAATCATTTAGCTACCAGGGAGCTAAATTGCCGAACCAAATCCACCTGATGTCAGAGCTCTGTCTGCCCTCCAGTCTTTTAGGGACGCATTAAAAGCGTGGCTGTTTAATTTTTAAGTTCATGCATAACATCGTTTAGTGATGCAGCTAACACTTCTAACTGTAGGTGAACTGTATAAAAGAATCCATGCATAAAATGCACTATTTTGTTCTATGGTTCTTGTAGGGTTGCAGAAAAGTACATGAACACCTTGTTGATAACTCACTAGCAAGCAATTGCGAATGGACATTTCTCATTCTAGCACCACTAGCTTCTTTTCAGCCCTTCTAAAGGTTTCATTGGTTTATTTTGTCATCAGCTACTTGGAGGTGCTCGCCCTCTGTCTCTCTCTCGCTTTCTGCCTTTCTGATTCTTTCTTTTTCTCTAGGACTCTTTCTCTCTATATGTCTCTCTTTCACTCTCTCTTATTCTCTTTATCTCCTACTCTCTCTCTGATACGCTCTCTCTTTTTCTCACTTTTTCTCTCTCTCGTCTGGTATGTTGGGTGAGGATGACAGGAATATGGGCAGATGCAGATAAGTCTGTATGGTACTTCCCTTTTCTTCTTAAACGTCGATTCTATTAAATGCTTAAGGTACAGTCCTACTTATAAGAGTCAAATGGGTTAACAGGGAGCAAGATTACAGTCGCAGGCCCTCTTTCCAATAATGAAAACACTGGATGCTTGAAAAACTAAGTTAGTCCAGCATCGATGTAAATGGTATGCAGCTTACACACATAGCTAAACTATCCCACGGGGATTCAAAAAACAAGATTTGTTTTGAAGCCACATTAACCTGAGATATCCAATACGGATTAAAACCTAAGATTTACAAGTAAACTTGATACGTAGCCTGCAGCTCGCAAACACCTCTCTTCCGATGGGAATCAACAATATGTGCTATTTTACTGGGATTTGAACCTCTGCAGTGTACACATAGACCGATTGACATTTCTCAACGGTATAAAAAGTACATATAATCTTCAGGCTAAACAGACTGCAAAAGGTGCCTCAATCCACAAAGGTCCTGATTACGAGCGGTCTGATAATGATCGCATCTGATAGAAACCCAACGCAGAGGTGTTCGGAATTCATTGGATACGATCAAAGTTGCCTATTTGGATTTTTGGGGAATACCGTGTATTTTGTTGCTTGAGTCACAGAAAGCCTGCATGAACTGGGAAATGCCAGGCATTTTCCTCTTGTTAATGTTTAGCTGTTTTGACGAGTTGGAATTTAACAAACAATACCATCTTTTATCACACCTGGTAATTACTGGGTGTGATAAACATTACAATACTTGTAATGCGCGATCCCTGCACAGACAAGCGTTTCCATAGGGAGTACAATTCAACAGCGCCTTGATGCCCCTGGGCTAAGTCCACGCTTTAAAAATGTTATATTCACTCATTCATTCATTCAACGGGCCTCTTTGTGATCAGGACCATTGTATGAAACTTACATACGCACTTGCGGCTGTTGATGGAATATACAGAATATGTAATGCACATTTTACATCAAATATCTGTAGGCAGTTTTTGTTCGTATTCTTATTATTACGACTACTACGATTATTACTATTATTCTTACTATTTATTTTTATTATCATTGTTGTTATTGTCGTCGCTATTATGATGATGGCGATATCAGAAGTTACTGATTTCAGCAATCTCAGAAGAATGCAAAGCTGTGTTGGTTCTTCTGAGTTCCAAAAAATGAGCACGGAAGGTTCAACAAATCTATGCAGCAGATGTGTTAAATGGTAAACAGACATAATATCGATTCCAAAATATAGACTGGACATAATATCGAGGAAAAAATATAGACTAGACAAAATATCGACCAGACATAATATAGACTACAAAAATATCGAGTTATATCGATATTAATAGCCAAAATATCGAATCAAAAATATAGACTAGACATAATATCGACTAGATAGAATATAGACAAAAAAAAATCGAAAATAAGGTGAGTGTTTACTAATTTGTAATAATTGTGTAATATAAATCTGTAGCGGGTAGTGGGTTTATAGGGGAATAGGGTGGGAAGTAATTTACATATAATTAATTAATTAATTATGTAAATTAAAAATAATTGTAAGTTAATTAATAATTGGTAATTAAATAAAATATAATTGGTAATTAATAATAATTGATTAATTGATAAATAATTAATTGATAGTAAATTAGTTTCAGTAGCGGGTTGTGGGTTTATAGGGGTATAGGGTGGGAAGTAATTTAAATAACAATAATTAATTATGTAAATTAATAATAATATTTTTATTATTTTTAATTGGTAATTAAATAAAATGTAAATGGTAATTAATTATAAATATTTAATTGATAAATAATTAATATTTAGTAAATTATTTTCAGTAGTGGGTTGTGAGTTTAAAGGGGGATAGGGTGGGAAGTAATTTAATAATAATTAATTAATTATGTAAAATAATTAAATTATTTAATTAATTAATAATTATCCATGAAATAATAATTAATTGGTAAATAAAAGTTATTGGTATAGGAAAATAAATTTACTTGGTACTAATATTTCTATAAATTATAATTATTTATGAAGTTTTTCCTTTTTATACTGTTGCACTCACTGGAGTGGGAATAGTAATTCTTACCCCTACGCTATCCAACGCTTTCTCTACTGTTGCACCCACTGGAGTGGGAATAGTAATCTTTACCCCTACGCTATCCAGCGCTTTCCCTACTATTGCACCCACTGGAGCGGGAATAGTAATTTTTACCCCTACGCTATCCAACGCTTTCCCTACTGTTGCACCCACTGAAGTGCGAATAGTAATTTTAACCCCTACACTATCCAACGCTTTCCCTACTGTAGCACCCACTGGAGTGGGAATAGTAATTTTAACCCCTACGCTATCCAACGCTTTCCCTACTGTTGCACCCACTGGAGTGGGAATAGTAATTTTAACCCCTACGCTATCCAATGCTTTCCCTACTGTAGCACCCACTGGAGTGGGAATAGTAATCTTTACCCCTACGCTATCCAGCGCTTTCCCTACTGTTGCACCCACTGGAGTGGGAATAGTAATTTTTACCCCTACGCTATCCAACACTTTCCCTACTGTTGCACCCACTGAAGTGGGAATAGTAATTTTAACCCCTACGCTATCCAACGCTTTCCCTACTGTAGCACCCACTGGAGTGGGAATAGTAATTTTAACCCCTACGCTATCCAACGCTTTCCCTACTGTAGCACCCACTGGAGTGGGAATAGTAATTTTAACCCCTACGCTATCCAACGCTTTCCCTACTGTTGCACCCACTGGAGTGGGAATAGTAACCTTTACCCCTACGCTATCCAACGCTTTCCCTACTGTAGCACCCTCTGGAGTGGGAATAGTAATTTTAACCCCTACGCTATCCAACGCTTTCCCTACTGTTGCACCCACTGGAGTGGGAATAGTAACCTTTACCGCTACGCTATCCAGCTCTTTCCCTACTGTTGCATCCACTGGAGTGGGAATAGTAATTTTTACCCCATGCTATCCAACGCTTTTCCTACTGTAGCACCCACTGGAGTGGGAATAGTACCTTTAACCCCTACGCTATCCAACGCTTTCCCTACTGTTGCACCCACTGGAGTGGGAATAGTAATTTTTACCCCTACGCTATCCAGCGCTTTCCCTACTGTTGCACCCACTGGAGTGGGAATAGTAATTTTTACCCCTATGCTATCCAACGCTTTCCCTACTGTAGCACTCACTGGAGTGGGAATAGTAATCTTTACCCCTACGCTATCCAGCGCTTTCCCTACTGTTGCACCCACTGGAGTGGGAATAGTAATTTTTACCCCTACGCTATCCAACGCTTCCCCTACTGTTGCGCCCACTGGAGTGGGAATAGTGATTTTTACCCCTAAGCTATCCAACGCTTTCCCTACTGTTGCACCCACTGGAGTGGGAATAGTAAATTTTACCCCAACGCTATCCAACGCTTTTGCTACTGTTGAATTCACTAGAGTTGTTAATCAATCAATCAATCAAAGACATTTATAGAGCGCACTACCTACCCGTAGGGTCTCAAGGCGCTTGGGGGGGGGGGGTGCCGCTACTGTTCGAACAGCCAGGTCTTGAGCTTCTTCCTGAAGGAGAGGTGGTCTTGGGTCAGGCGCAGGTCGGCCGGGAGGGAGTTCCCGGTCTTGGCGGCCAGGTAGGAGAAGGACCTTCCTCCTGTAGTGGCTCTACGGATGCGTGGGACGGCGGCGAGGGCGTGGCTGGCAGATCGGAGGTGGCGTTTGGGAGCGTAGAAGTTGATGCGGTTGTTGAGGAAGCTCGGGCCTTGATCGTGGAGAGCTTTGTGTGCGTGGGTAAGGAGACGGAAGGTGATTCTCTTGTTGACCTGTGGTAAATAGTAATTTACCGTCAGAATTTCTATGCGGTAAAGTTCAATAATAATAACTCAATCGGAAATAAAGAGACACAAAGTCCGTGGCAACTGAGTTTCAAAATGGGTTTTATTCCATAAAATGGAATGGTTCGAACCAGGATATCATGTTCCTTTCACCATAAAGGATCAGGAAGGGATAGAGCATACTTTATTGACAGAACAGAACTTTTATAGTTAATGCACAGAATGGTGATCAATACAGAAGGCGTAACAGCTGAGAGAAACGAGATAAGAACACATGTGCGTAGCAATACGTAATCAGAAGGGCGTGCACTAGGGCGTACACAGAGGCGTGTGCTAGAAAACGTCACATGAAGGTGTCACATGTCGGGGGGTGGATACCTAGTGGAATCTTGCAGTGTCAGCAGAAATCTGTGGCAAGGATGCGCGCGCAGCAGCATGACGTGTGACTGACGTGAGGCTGGAGGGTGCAGGGGACTTGACATTTAGCCCTAGAGGGGAGAGACAGAAGTCTGGCATGTCAGATCAACTCGTTCCTAAATCATATCTGATATCTTGTGTTTGAGGAACTATATTATCTAGAAGGAAAGGTCTCTCGGGCAGAGGCTACTCTATACTGACTATTAATGCGTGCATGTGTGACTACGTGTCTGCGTGTAATGCGAGGGGCCATGGGCCTACCATGGTAACAGGAGCAATGAATTACTTGCATGGAGACAGAGAGGCCGGGCCCTTTGCTCTGCAGCCGGGGAAATGTTTATCTATTCTGCTAGACTGGAATTTGTTTTCAAGGAGCTGAACTCGGCTATACTGATAACTTGAAGGCAAAATACTGTCTTTGGCAGGCAAGCAGGCCGAGCCGGGCACCGCTCGCCACGCAGGGAGTAGGACAGAGGTCAGGGAGCATCCCACGCTGCAGCTTTCCAGGAGGCAGAGAACAGAAAGGACTTGATGGCAGAAATCAGGGCCTAGCTTCGCAGGGCTAGGGAAAACGTGAGAGTGCACCATAAAAAGACGGTGGCAAGGCATACTTAGGAACTGAATTATCGATCCATTCATGGTGGATCTGAAAGAGGACATGTTAACATTGGACGCAAATGTATTTGCGTCTTCATAGCTGGCACAGGAGGGAAGTTACATGCACTTTAAGCTCGTACATGGAGACGGTGGGGTACACGTTAGGGAACATTTCTGACCATAAAATTTTATATTTCCTCATTCCCTCCTTGTTCCCTACGGACCCTTCATGATACATCAATCCTCATTAGTCCATCTATTTGTTCATATAACATCATTTGCTCTTCCTTTTTTAGACGGGATTTGGAACGTGGACTTGGATGAGGAAAACAGGATGTGGCGCACAGGCCGCAAATCGCCGGGCCACATTGTATGCATAGGCAACAACTGAATACTAGGAGAAGGGCTATTCCGAGGAAGGATAGGACTTTCCAACCCCAGGCTGACAACACGCTCCAGAACCAACCGGACCAAGTCCAGATACCTGGATTCTGGTGTATCTGACTTGCAATCTTATGGAGACGTGTAATGGCTTTATATACGGACGGTGCATTATTAGGAATGAAAACACAGCAGCTCGATCCGAGGACTTTACAAGCCCCGCCCCTATCGGCCAGGATGACGTCAAGGACGAGACGATTTTGAAGAACGACAAGTCTCATAGCAGACTGTTCCTCGGTCAAGTTACCTAGGGCGGAAGTAGTTTCATTCACTACTGCTTCGAGGGTTCTGGTTAAGTGACGTGTAGACTTACTATTAAAGACAGCACCTAAATAGGGAAAGAAACCTTTGTTGAAATCTGTGTATCGTTCCCATGCCGTTTCAGTATAATCGACAAGCGGGAGATCTCTCTTGGGTCTGTGAACTAGATGGGAGTTTCTATGATAATCAGGAGGAGCTAGAAAAACAGGTGGCAGAAGGAATGCAATGTAACATGTCCCATCCCAATCTAGTGGCAAACGTATATAGGCTGTATAACCACAAATGAAATAGGAATGGCGGGTAGCTTTGAATGTAGACTTGCCTTTATCACTGAATTCGATCACAGTAGTACACTTACTATGACCTAGAGGTACTGAACCATTTTTTCTGACACATAATTCGCCTTTAACGGGTAATACTGACATAGAGGGTAAGTCTGGTCCTGTATCAGACTGAACATTTAGAATCATGAGATTGAGTGTATAATTACCTAATCCATATACTTCATTTTCTAGATCGGTCCCTGTCCTTTGTGGAAGACCCTCCTTGTTAGGGTAACATACTTTATGCAGAACTGTGTTCAGATTTCCCCATATCCAACTGCCTTGGTAAACTATGGACTCAGAGTCTAAGGAGTTTATTAAACTAAACCAGGCACCACAGGAACCATTATGTGTGAACGGGTACGGGAAGAGGGGCAAGACTCCCTTGTATTTCTGATAGGGAGGAAGTCGGCCACATATCCAACAATTGGTAGCGTTGCTGGTCTGATGAGAATGATGTAACATACTGATAAAAGTGTTGTTGCGCAGCGCAAGTCGGTAAGCTAATTCATGAGGGGGTAGTTCACTGAAAGTATGCTCGACAGTGCTGTTTGAAAAGAAATGTGCATGTATGGAGAGAGGGAAATACATATGTAACAGAATACTTGCAGCAATAATCGTAAGACTCAGAAAAAACATAATCAATAATGTCACAATACAGTGACTACGAAGAGATTTACAATATTCTCGTTTCTTGAGCTGTTTCTGTCTATCTCTCTCTCTATTGGGGTCTAATAAGTACATGTCAGAAACTTGTCTAACCGATTCACCTAGGGGAGGACTTAAACAATTAAACTGTCTGACTTGCTAGACCTCAGCTTTAAACGATATTCTTGTTGAGGAGTTTTCTCTACCAGGGGGAGTTTAGAGTCACTGGAATCTGGGCAGTCCTTAGAGGGGGAGGAAGAGTCAGTCTCTGGCGGTGATCCGTAAAGTTTCTTAACGTGACTCATGTGGACCCATCCTTTTCGGCCCTCAAGCTTCACAGCCGTCCTCGTTGTCAATAAGACGAGCTTCGGCTCCTGCCAGCGGGGCTCCAGCGGACTTTTCCTGTCGAAATTGCGCACAAAGACGAAGGTTCCCGGTGTAATCTCGTGCAGCTTCACCTCGGTATTGTCGGGAAAGGCTGCAGCTACCTGTGAACGACATGATTGTAGTGCAGACATCAAGGAGGCAAGGTAATCTGTCAACATGTTACTATCAACATCAGTTATGTTTCTTGGTATGGGCGTCCCCTACATATTCGGTGGCCTACCAAAGACCACCTCGTACGGGGATAGCCCTG
This sequence comes from Lissotriton vulgaris, assembly GCF_964263255.1. Classification (NCBI taxonomy): domain Eukaryota; kingdom Metazoa; phylum Chordata; class Amphibia; order Caudata; family Salamandridae; genus Lissotriton; species Lissotriton vulgaris. Next base: position 100,959,988 of record NC_141688.1, read on the forward strand.
TTCTCGAGTGTGCAACCATTCTCATGTAAAACAGTGCAACTGGCAAGGCGACTATCCAGTCGACCCCTTTCTCGGCACAAATTTTAGCAAGACGTGTTTTCAGTGTCTGATTGTGGCGTTCCACGAGACCTGCTGCCTCGGGATGTCGGACGCAGTGGAATTTCCACTGATATCCTAGCAAGAGTGAAACCTGCTTCATCAATTCGGACGAGAATGGCTGGCCGTTATCTGAGTACACGACACAAGGCAAACCGTACCGTGGGAAAAATTCACGAACCAGCTGCTTGGCAGTGGTCGGAGAAGTGAAATCTGGGACTGGATATGCTTCTGTCCAACGGGAAAGTGCACAAACAACTACGAGGACATATTTGAATCCTCGACATCGTTCCATCTGGATATAATCCATCTGGAGGACTTCAAAAGGGTAATCGGGAGGATTGAATCCACCTTGCTCTACGGGAATGCTTTTGCCTGGATTGAACTGACAACAGATCATGCAAGTACGCACTTTCTGTTTTGCTGCTGCTCGTAAATGTTTGTTGTACCAGAGATTCTGTAAACTGTCTAACATGGCTTTTTCTCCCAGATGTGCTGGACTATGTGCAGTGTTGATCATAACTTGAACCATGGAGTCGGGGAGAAACCATGTGGCTTTTCCCTTCGTCATCCATCCCTGATCTGTCTGGATCCCTCCTAGTTCAGTCCATTTCTTTATTTCGCCTGGAGTAGCATATGTCTGTATGTCAATTACATCTAGTGCGGGATCCTTAACTGTCATGCAATGTGTCTGTGTCGGAACTATTGCCATTGTCATGTCAGTTGCAGATGTATGAGTCAGAGCTGTGTGTTTCGCGGTCTGATCTGCCAGGTCGTTACCCTGGGAAATGGTATTGGTAACTTTAGTATGTGCTTTACACTTCATGATGGCTATGGCAGAAGGCAGATGTATGGCTTCTAACAGTTCTTGAATGAGGGGACCATGTTGTATCTTGGCTCCGTGAGAGGTCAAGAAACCTCTTTCCTGCCAGAGGACACCGAAGTCGTGTACGACTCCAAAGGCATAACGTGAATCTGTGAATATGTTGACATTCCTGTTTTTGGCTATTATACAGGCTCGGGTCAGAGCAATAAGCTCTGCAGCTTGAGCAGACAGTGTATCAATACGGTGTGTTTCTTTGACTTCAGTTTCGGTGGTCACTGCATATGCGGCCACTAATTCTCCTGTGCTTGTTCTCATACACGAACCATCCACGTAAAGTGTCAGGTCTGGGTTAGTCAGTGCAACATCTATTAAATCTCGTCAGGGCTTTGTTACTGCATTAATGATCTCTATACAGTCATGGGGAACTGGATCTGTAATGTTCGAGGGTAACAATGTGGCAGGATTGAGTATGTTACAGCGTCTAATTTCTATGTGTGGTTGGAACAATGTCAATTCATAACCTGTCAGTCGAGCTATGGTCAAGTGTTGAGTCTGTGTTCGGTTTAAAAGAACTTCCACAGAGTGTGGAACTTGTACTGTCAGAGGATGTCCTAACACTATGGCATCACTTTGTCGGATTGCTAAGGCTGTTGCTGCAACTGATTTCAAGCACGCAGGCAGAGCCTGGGCTACTGGGTCTAATGTACTTGAAAAGTAAGCACAAGGCTTATGTGAACCTGCTTGATCTTGTGTGAGGACAGACAACGCTGTACCATCACGTTCTGTAACAAAGAGTGTAAAAGGTTTGCTGTAACATGGTGTTGCTAAAACTGGTGCTTGACATAATGCTTTCTTTAATTCTTCAAAAGCCTGTGTGTGTTCCTGAGTCCAAGGGAGGACAGTCGAAGTCGCTGCCTCCTGTGTTGTCAACTGTATAAGTGGCTTGGCTAGAAATGCGTACTGGGGAATCCATTGCCTGCAGTAAGAGGTGAGGCCTATGAAGGCCCGCACTTCCTTTTGTGTCTTGGGTTGCGGTAAGTGTGCAATTAACTCGATGCGGTCAGGTGTTAGCTGTCTCCCCCATTTGGACAGCAAGTGCCCAAGGTACACCACTTGCTGAACACAGAATTGTAACTTTGAAGGGGAAACCTTGTGTCCTTTGTCAGCTAGAAAATGTAGGACTGTCAGTGATGCGTGTTCACATTCAGGTTCGCTACGAGCGGTGATCAGCAGATCATCGATGTACTGCAGCAGGGCAGTGTTAACTGGCATTTGAATACTGTCAAGTTGTCTTTTCAATGCTTGGCTGTAGATGCTGGGGCTTTCTGTGAATCCTTGAGGTGCGCGTGCAAATTTAAAGCTTCGTCCATTTAAACAGAATCCGAAGAGATATTGGCTTTCCGGATCAATGGGGACACTGAAGAAGGCGTTCTTGAGGTCTATTACAGTAAAGAACGTCGCCTCTGAATCAATAGCAGTCAATAAGGATGAGATGTCGGGGACCACAGGGTACTGTGGCACAATGTATTTATTCAATTCTCGCAGATCAATCACCAACCGATAAACTGGTGGTGCATTTGGGTCAGTACGTTTAAGAATCGGAATGATAGGGGAATTACATAGATTGGAGTCAGTTTCTACAACCACTCCCTGTGCAATGAGCTCTTCAATGATTTCCAGTAAAGCCACTACAGCATCGGGTGGTAACTTGTATTGTCGGATTCGGGGCAGAACAACACCTGGCTTGAATGTAACACGGTATGGTGTAATGTGCATACAACCTACATCAGTTGGGCCTTTCGCCCACAAATGCTTTGGTACATTTTTCAATCTGTCATCAAAATCTCGTAAAACATAGTGACCTTTAAAATCGCGCAGAAATAGTCTAACTCCTTCCGGAGAACAACAGATAACAGCTCCTAGAGCCTTCAGTGTCTTGATACCTAACAAGTTTTCTGGACATGACTTCGTGAGTAGTAAGTCTGTAGTGCGTAATAATGGTCCAACTGCTAGGGGAACAGGTTTCGATACCTCGTTAACAATAGGCTGTCCTGAAAAACCAAGGGAAACATTCTGTGTGCCTGAGAGGGGTGCCCCTGGAACCTCATTGTGACTTATCGTTGTTCGACTTGCCCCTGTGTCAATCAGAAACTTTCTATCCTTTCCTAATACTTGACTATGTACATAAGGACCCTCTTGATCTACAGGAATTTCAATAAGAGGCAAGCCAACTTCCCTCTCTAGGCTGTTTCATGTGTAGCGCTGGTAATCGGGGTAATCAGTTTGTGCATACTGGTACATCTGTTGTGAAACTTGCTGTGCCGCAGCAATAGGCTGTGGCTGTGGTACCGCTACTGTCTGTACTGTCTGTTGGGGAGCATGCATTGGCTGTTTATTCTGTGGGACTTGTTGCTGGACCTGATGTTGGATCTGATCCTGTCTAGGCTGACGGGGTCTCTCTTTAGTTTTACCTGTGGATATGTTGTGTTTCAGGACGGCACATTCATTTACATAGTGACCTGGCTGTTTACAATAATTGCATGTCCCTTTAACGGGAGCTGCCGAATTATTAGACTGTGTCATACCCCTTTTCTGACCGTCAGCTGGGACTGACTGAGCAACTAACATTTTCATTTTCGTATCTTTCATACGCCTTTGTTCGTGATCTTGTTCTTCTCTAATTCTATTCTGGTGGTACTGTAACATTTGCAACATTTGGGATGGCGAGTTTGCTTGCCATGTACTCTCGACTTTATATACACGGTTCTTAACCTGGGGCAGGGAATTCTCGACTAATTTGGTTACAAAGAGGTGCGGGTATGACTCGCTACTTGGTTTCAGGCCGCTATTAATAATAAAACATTTCTCGAATCTGGAATAATAATCACTAGTGTCTTCATCGTGTTTCTGTTTACAGGCTGAGATTGCATCCCAGTCTTCCTTTTTCGTTGTCAATAATCTTGGCAGAACCTGTACAATTAATCCTGGTAATGCTTTAGCTTTTTCCCCAAGACCTAACCCTGGAGTACGACCATTTTCCTCGTCTTCTATTTCGGTCCAATTAATCTATTTATCTCCCACCTCCCATTCTTTCTCTTTGAGTTTCTCGTAAATGCCGGCTGGCAACAATACTTTTAACATTTTCATAATATCTGAGTACGTGTAGTCACCCATGAGTAGCATATCTTTAATTTCTCGGTGAAAACCGGCAGGGTCTTTATCGTGACAGGGTACTAATTTCTTCATTTCTAGCAATTCTATTTTAGTGAGGGGTGTATATACATATACACGTTCTAGTGTGTCATCTTCTTTTCTTACTGGATGTACTTCTCGTAAGGGATTCTGTCTGTCGAAGTAATACATTTTTCTTTCTTGGGGTGGGGGAGCTGGCATAAACTGTGGTTTCAGAAAAGTATTATACTTGAGTCTATGTTCTAGTATTTCTTTAATTAAATCGGTACCTAGACCTCTCCATCTATTAGAGAGCAGTTCTACCAATATGTCCGGTAAGGGACCTGGATCAGAATGTTGGCTTTTAAACAACGTGATGAGATGTTGAATCATGTATACACTAGCTAATTTCTGTTCATCAGGGGAAAGGCTCAAAAACGTCTGAGCTACTGCATCATCATTATATGTACTAGAATTGTCAGCCCATTGTACAGCGGACCGAGCTAGTTCTTGTTCATCCATGGAATTGAGTACATGGTACCCCATTCGATCTTGAAGTATTTTATCGGTAGCCTGAAACAAATGTTCAGGAGTCCTTGGATTTGACATGGCTGCTTGAAAAAGTCTCTTACTTTCTGGACGTACCGGACGCATTATATTATTAAAGGGTCTTCCCTTACCTACATAAGCTATCATTTCTTTAGCTGGTAATTGCAGTGTTTGTGCTGTTGTCTCGGGTTGCTCCTCTTCCCCCGAGGATTCATTCTTGTCTGAATCTATTCCTATTTCAGGCTGTCTTCTTTCGTGTATTTTAATTACTGCTTTTCGGATCCTTTTGTACATGTTTTCTATACAACTCTGTTTATCATGCTTTCCGTCTGCTATATTCTGACCCCATTTGTTAAGCGCGTTCATTTCTTCTTTGTCTACACCAGGCCTATCTTGGTCTCTTATCAAGCAATTTATGAAGAAGCGTAATATCATACTTTGAGTGTCAACTTTCTGGTATGCCATGGCCTGGCCAATACTTTCAGGACCTTCCCCCGTTTGGACAAAATGGTATATTCTGTCTAGATGATCAATCATTCCTGGTAGTATCATTAAGTAGTTTGCAACTCGTCGTAGGCGTACTGATGCTAGCATCATTCTGTCATCTTTACCGGGTACTGAATCATATCTACAGTCTGTGAGAGGCTCTTTAAGTATATCATAATTCGCTGTCTGAGGTGTACGTTGTCTTGCTAAATCCCTATAAGTCAGTCGATGTGTTTGTGGCGGCGTTTGAAAACCTCCTGTCGCACCTCCTGAGGTGCCAGGTCCGAAAGGATTTAGTGGATTAATGCCAGGAATAATAGGTGCAGGAAGAACTGGGGCTGGGGGAACAGGCGCAGGATGTGGAACGGGAGGAGGAGTTTGTTGTTGCGGAAGTGGTTGGTTATTTCGGGGCGGGGTGCCATCAGCAGGTGGCGCCTGGACACGTGGATTTGTATATGCGGGAGCTACGTCGTCCAAATAGGACGAAAGGAATATGTCCTTTGCGGTCTTGTGGCGTACTTTAGTCGGAACCAATGGAGGGGGCAGATCTTTCGGTACTTCCGGGGTGGCCTTAGGTAAACCCTCGGCCAAAAGAGGATACATACCATTCGCAAGAGTATTTCGCTGTCTGTCTACTTGCTCTGCTTTGACTCGTATACCTTCCTCAACTAATTCATTTTCTCGGGCTTTTTCTGAATCCTCCCTATGTTTCTCTGCTTTTCTGAATTCCTTTTCTGTTCGTTTATGCGATTCTTTACGCCACAATTCTATGGCATCTTTCTGAGATTGTCTGGCTTTCTTTTTCCATAGCGCTTCTTCTACTCTCATGATGCAATCTGCATCCCATGTCCCTGTAACGGGCCATCTATATTTCTCTTCCAGATGCTTAGTATAATCGGCCCATAAATCTAGGTACAATATGGCCTCGAAGCCATGTTTGTGGTACATAAAATTTCCGGGAGTGTCCCTAGGTGGGACAGGAATCGCTTCCTCTAGTATCCCTTTCCTAGTTCCTATCTGTCTTAATTTACTGAACAACGGCATCTTGATATTCGGTACTTGATACTTACTTGAACCTGAACACACTTCTAACACAGAAACACAGTAATGTATATCAAACAGTCACTCATACCACGATATTAATCACATAAAAACATAGTGAACACATATTGACTACCCTTGAACTCGAAAACGAGAACAAAAAATCGAACCCTTGAATGTCTGAATTTCTTGATATACTGCTAAACAGTACAGATACACCGCTAAAACAGTGCAGACCGGGTCTGTGTACCCAAACCCGTCTTTACCGGATACATAGTAATGCACCCGTCTAGATGCGTCCCCAGCAACGGTACTCACCGGGAAGCACGGAACGGAAGGCCTCGGAAACTCGACTGGACTGGACCGGACTGGACTCGACTCGACTCGTGACGTAGATACTTCGGAACTGGTGGGCCTCTAGATACCTCGGACCTTGTTCTCTTTGGCTGGGCTCTGGTCGGGATCCTCCGCACTCCTCACCGCCTCGTCTGGGTGCTGATCGCAGTCTCCGTCACCTCCGTAGGCCTGAGGGATACAGGAAATCCTGCGGGTACGCGTAATTGTCCGTCTTGGCTGGGGCAGGGGGCAAAGCCTGCAACGCACCTACCGGCGCGTGGGGTGGGGGAGGGGTCCCTATTCGGGCGCCAAAATTATGTGGTAAATAGTAATTTACCGTCAGAATTTCTATGCGGTAAAGTTCAATAATAATAACTCAATCGGAAATAAAGAGACACAAAGTCCGTGGCAACTGAGTTTCAAAATGGGTTTTATTCCATAAAATGGAATGGTTCGAACCAGGATATCATGTTCCTTTCACCATAAAGGATCAGGAAGGGATAGAGCATACTTTATTGACAGAACAGAACTTTTATAGTTAATGCACAGAATGGTGATCAATACAGAAGGCGTAACAGCTGAGAGAAACGAGATAAGAACACATGTGCGTAGCAATACGTAATCAGAAGGGCGTGCACTAGGGCGTACACAGAGGCGTGTGCTAGAAAACGTCACATGAAGGTGTCACATGTCGGGGGGTGGATACCTAGTGGAATCTTGCAGTGTCAGCAGAAATCTGTGGCAAGGATGCGCGCGCAGCAGCATGACGTGTGACTGACGTGAGGCTGGAGGGTGCAGGGGACTTGACATTTAGCCCTAGAGGGGAGAGACAGAAGTCTGGCATGTCAGATCAACTCGTTCCTAAATCATATCTGATATCTTGTGTTTGAGGAACTATACTATCTAGAAGGAAAGGTCTCTCGGGCAGAGGCTACTCTATACTGACTATTAATGCGTGCATGTGTGACTACGTGTCTGCGTGTAATGCGAGGGGCCATGGGCCTACCATGGTAACAGGAGCAATGAATTACTTGCATGGAGACAGAGAGGCCGGGCCCTTTGCTCTGCAGCCGGGGAAATGTTTATCTATTCTGCTAGACTGGAATTTGTTTTCAAGGAGCTGAACTCGGCTATACTGATAACTTGAAGGCAAAATACTGTCTTTGGCAGGCAAGCAGGCCGAGCCGGGCACCGCTCGCCGCGCAGGGAGTAGGACAGAGGTCAGGGAGGCATCCCACGCTGCAGCTTTCCAGGAGGCAGAGAACAGAAAGGACTTGATGGCAGAAATCAGGGCCTAGCTTCGCAGGGCTAGGGAAAACGTGAGAGTGCACCATAAAAAGACGGTGGCAAGGCATACTTAGGAACTGAATTATCGATCCATTCATGGTGGATCTGAAAGAGGACATGTTAACGTTGGACGCAAATGTATTTGCGTCTTCATAGCTGGCACAGGAGGGAAGTTACATGCACTTTAAGCTCGTACATGGAGACGGTGGGGTACACGTTAGGGAACATTTCTGACCATAAAATTTTATATTTCCTCAGACCGGGAGCCAGTGCAGGTCTCTTAGGTGTCCGGAGATGTGGCTGTGTCGTGGGATGTCGAGGATGAGTCTGGCTGAGGCGTTCTGGATGCGCTGGAGTCTCTTCTGGATCTTGGCGGTGGTTCCAGCGTAGAGTGCGTTGCCGTAGTCCAGTCGGCTGGTGACAAGGGCCTGGGTGACGGTCTTCCTGGTCTCCGTGGGGATCCACTAGAAGATCTTCCGAAGCATGCGCAGGATGTTGAAGCACAACGAGGAGACGGCGTTGACTTGCCTGGTCATGGAGAGGGAGGAGTCCAGGATGAAGCCCAGGTTGCATGCGTGGTTCGTCGGTTTGGGTGCGTGCCCAGGGCGGGGGGCCACCAGGAGTCGTCCCAGGCGGAGGGCAAGGAGCCCAGGATGAGGACCTCCGTCTTGTCTGAGTTCAGTTTCAGGCGGCTCGTCGTCATCCACTCGGCTACCTCTTTCATCCCTTCGTGCAGGTTGGCTCTGGCGGTGGCGGGGTCGTTGGTCAGGGAGAGGATCAGCTGGGTGTCGTCGGCGTAGGAGATTATGTTGAGGTTGTGTTGGCGTGCGATGGCCGCGAGGGGGCTCATGTAGACGTTGAAGAGAGTAGGGCTCAGCGAGGATCCTTGAGGGACGCCGCAGATGACTTCGATGGCCTCTGACTTGTACGGTGGTAGGCGGACTCTCTGTGTTCTTCCGTCGAGGAAGGAGACGATCCATTCCAGTGCCTTCTCCTGGATTCCGACGTTGCTGAGGCGCTGCACTAGGGTGCGGTGGCAGACCGTGTCGAAAGCCGCGGAGAGGTCTAGGAGGATGAGGGCCGCTGTTTCTCCGTTGTCCATCAGGGCTCGGATGTCGTCGGTGGCGGCGATGAGGGCGGTCTCGGTGCTGTGGTTGGCACGGAATCCGGACTGCGATGGGTCGAGGGATCCATTCGTCTCGAGGAAGGCGGCCAGCTGTTTGTTGACGGTCTTCTCGATGACTTTGGCTGGAAACGGGAGTAGAGAGATGGGGCGGTAATTCTTGAGTTCGGTGGGGTCTGCTGTAGGTTTCTTGAGTAGAGCGCTGAGTTCGGCGTGCTTCCAGCTCTCGGGGAAGGTGGCGGTGTCGAATGAGGTGTTGATAATGTCCCGCAGGTGGGGTGCGATGACAGCGTCGGCTTTGTTGAAGACGTGGTGAGGGCAGGGGTCGGTCGGAGATCCGGAGTGGACGGAGTTCATCATGCGGACGGTGTCTTCGGTGTTGACCGGGGTCCAGGCGCGGAGGGTGGTGGTGGGCGGCTTTGCTGCGGTCGTGGCGTGCGTCGGTTGAGTGCTGAAGCTGTTGTGTATGTCCGCGATCTTGTTGTGGAAGTAGGAGGCGAGGGAGTTGCAGAGGTCTTGCGATGGGGTGATGTTGTTGTTTCCGGCGTTGGGGTTGGAGAGCTCTTTCACGATGTTGAAGAGTTCCTTGCAGTTGTGTGCGTTGTTGTCCAGTAGGTTCTTGAAAGCCGTTTTCTTGGCGGTGCGGATCAGTTGGTGGTGTTTCCGGGTGGCGAGCTTGAGGGTGGTCCTGTTGTCCGGCGTGGGTTCCTTTCTCCAGGCTTTCTCGAGGGCTCGGCAGTTCTTCTTGGAGCTCTTGAGTTCGTCGGTGAACCATGGGGCTCTCTTACTGCCGGGTCTGCTGGGCGGGATCCTCAGAGGGGCGAGTTCGTCTGCGCATTTGCTGATCCACTTCGAGAGGTTGTCGGCGGCCTGGCTGGGGTTCGCTGAGCTGGCCGGAGGGTGCTGGCTCAGGGAAGCGGCGAGCTGGTCGGCTGTGATCTTGTTCCAGCTTCTTCGGGCAACCTGTTGCTGGTGGTGGTGGATCGTCGTTCTTCTGAAGGTGAAGTGGATGCATCTGTGGTCCGTCCAGTGGAGTTCTGTGGCGTGGCTGAAGGCGATGTCTTTGCTGGATGAGAAGATGGCGTCGAGTGTGTGTCCGGCGAGGTGGGTGGGGGTGGACACCAGCTGCTTGAGTCCAAGGTTGGCGAGGTTGTCGAGCAGGGTGCTGGTGTTGCAGTCGTTGTTGTTCTCCAGGTGGAAGTTGAAGTCTCCCAGGAGGATGTAATCAGCGGAGGGGAGGGCGTGCGGGCTGACGAAGTCGGCGATGTCCTCGCTGAATTGAGTGCGTGGTCCCGGAGGTCGGTAGATCAGGGTGCCTCTGAGGGTGGTCTTCGGGTCGGTGTGGATCTGGAAATGTTACAATACATTTTAACCATTTTGCTATGCTATGGTAAAAATATTATATATGTTTATTTAATAATATGTTTTTATATATATATATATGTATTATTTTTGTTATATTTTTTTATGTATAATAATTATTTATTAATATAACATTTATTTAATAATTTTAAGTAAGTTTATATTAAATATATTTATTATTACATTAGTTTTAACTTAATTTAAAGACATTTAAAAAAAACCAATATTTTGACAGTCTATATTTTTGTAACTCGATATTTTAGAGTCGATATTTTAGTACTTACCTGTTTGAAGATAGCCAGTCGATATTTTGTCCATCGATATTTTATCCACAATATTTATGCATCCCGATATTTATGTTGTCGATATAATTTCATTGATCCGTGTTAAATGTGTGATCAACTTTACCTGAAATGGTGGTTCAGAAATGGAGGTTGGTTTCAAACCCCGATTGGAATGTGCTTACCCCATGCGTTTTCCTAAGTGCTGTGAGTGCCTTACGAATGAGATCACACACGATATACAAAACAGGTGATTGTTGAGAACGACTTCTGCAAAGCATTGCTTGGTTCCATTTTAAGTGCTCTACAAGAAAGCTATGGCTGACTCAGGGCTGTGAGATCAGGGGCCCTGTTAATCAGGGTAGAGGTGCACAGAGAGAACCAGTGGCGTAACGAAACTTGAGGGGGCCCCCCTGCAAACTACATGGAGGGGGCCCCCCTCCCATCCTCCGTGCCAGTCTAGAGCACTCAGGCCAGCGACCCGCCATACTGCAGGGGATGCGGGCTATTGTTACGCCACTGTCACCAATACAGCCGGTATAAGTAGCACTGGATGGTGGAGTTAAAGGTTGGACGTAGTCTGCCAGCAGGCTATCATAGGTGGTGGTCCATTCATTGCAGGGCCCCTGCCATCGGTACGCCGGGGAAGTTTGCCTAATTTTAGGTGGGTTTCCTGATGCAGACTCCTGTCATGATATACAACATCGGGCCCACTCATCTTTCAGTTTTGACAAAAGCGCATCCACTGTTCCTTCTCCTTTCCGTTTTAAAACATTAGACAATGCGACAATGCAGTATTTCAAAAGCAGATGTAACTACAAAGAGCACATTTTGATAATACATTTTTATTAGTAGACAATAGCAATCTTAACAGGCATTGCATAGCTTCATACACACTTTGACCCCAATTCCATCACAGTCTCTCTCTCCCTCTCTCTCTCTCTCTCTCTCTCTCTCTCTCTCTCTCTCTCTCTCTCTCTCTCTCTCTCAATCTGTCAGTCTCTCTCTCTGTCAGTCAGACTCTCTCTCTCTGTCATTCAGTCTCTCTCAGTCAATCAGTCTGTCAGTCAGTCAGTTTCTCTCAGTCAGTCAGTCTCTCTCTCTCTCTGTCAGTTTCTCAGCCAGTCAGTCTCTCCGTCAGTCAGTATTCAGTCTTTGAGTCAATCAGTCTCTACTCTCTCTCCACTCTATCTCTCTCTCAACTCTGCCCACTCTATCTCCACTGTCTCTCTCTCCACTCTCTTTCCACTGTCTCTCCCTCCACTGTCTCTCCCTCCACTGCCTCTCCACTCTCTCACTATCTCCACTCTCTCTCTCCACTCTCTCTCCACTGTCTCTCTCTCCACTGTCTCTCCACTGTCTCTCCATCTCTATTCTCTCCACTCTCTCTCCACCGTCTCCATCCACTCTCTCTCCACTCTCTCTCCCTTCTCTCTCTCTACTCTCTCTACTCTCTCTCCACTTTCTCTACTCTCTCTCTCTACTCTCTCTACTCACTCGCTCTCTCTCCACTTTCTCTTCACTCTCTCTCTCTCTCCTCTCTCCCTCCACTCTCTCATTCCACACTCTCTCTCTCCGCTCTCTCTCTCTGCTCTCTCCACTCTCTCTCTTTCCACTCTCTCTCTCTCTACTCTCTCTCTCCTCTTTTACTCTCTCTCTCCACGCTCTCTCTCTCCACTCTCTCTACTCTCTCTCTCTACTCTCTCTCTCTCTCCACTCTCTCTCTCTCGCCACTCTCTCTCCACTCTCTCTCCACTGTCTCTCCCTCCACTGTCTCCCTCTCCACTGTCTCTCGCTCCACTCTCCCTCTCTCCACTCCCTCTCTCCACTCTCTCTCTCCACTGTCTCTCTCTACACCGTCTCTCCACTGCCTCTCTCTCCACTGTCTCTCCACTGTCTCTCACTCTCTACATTCTCTCTCCACTCTCTCTCCACTCTCTCTCTCTCTACTCTCTCTCGCTCTCGCTCCACTCTCTCTCTCTCTCTCTCCACTCTTCGCCACTCTCTCTCTCTCCACTCTCTCTCTCCACTCTCTCTCTCTCTCTCCACTCTCTCTCCACTCTCTCTCTCCACTCTCTCTCTCCACTCTCTCTCTCTCTCCCCACTCTCTCTCCATTCTCTCTCTTTCCACTCTCTCTTTCCTCTCTCTCTCCACTCTCTCTATCCACTCTCTCTCTACTCTCTTTCTCTACTCTCTCTCTCTACTCTCTTTAATCTCTCTCCTCTCTCCCTCCACTCTCTCTCCACTCTTTCTCTCCACTCTCTCTCTCTCCACTCTCTCTCTCCACTCTCTCTCCCTCCACTCTCTTTCCACTCTCTCTCTCTAATCTCTCTCTCTACTCTCTATCTACTCTCTCTCTCTCTCTCCCTCCACTGTCTCTCCACTCTCTCTCTCTCCACTCTCTCTTTCTCCACTCTCTCTCTCCACTCTCTCTCTCTCTACTCTCTCTCTCTCCACTCTCTCTCTCTCCACTGTCTCTCTATCCACTGTCTCTCTCTCCCCAATGTCTCTCCACTGTCTCTCACTCTCTCTACACACTCTCTCTCTACTCTCTCTCTCCACTCTCCCCACTCTCTCTCTCTCTCCTCTCTCTCTTCACTCTCTCTCCACTCTCTCTCCACTGTCTCTCTCTCCACTGTCTCCACTCTCTCTACTCTCTCCACTCTCTCTACTCTCTCTCTCTCTACTCTCTCTCTCCACTCTCTCTCTCTCGCCACTCTCTCTCCACTCTCTCTCCACTGTCTCTCCCTCCACTGTCTCTCTCTCTCTACTCTCTCCACTCTCTCTCGCTCCACTCTCCCTCTATCCACTCCCTCTCTCCACTCTCTCTCTCCACTCTCTCTCTCCACTGTCTCTCTCTCCACTGTCTCTCCACTGTCTCTCACTCTCTCCACTCTCTCTCTCTCGCTCTCTCGCTCCACTCTCTCTCTCTCGCTCCAATCTCTCTCTCCACTCTCTCTCCACTCTCTCTCTCTCTCCACTGTCTCTCTCCACTGTCTCTCCCCACTCTCTCTCTTTCCACTCTCTCTTTCCTCTCTCTCTCCACTCTCTCTATCCACTCTCTCTCTATTCTCTTTAATCTCTCTCCTCTCTCCCTCCACTCTCTCTCCACTCTCTCTCTCCACTCTCTCTCTCCACTCTCGCTCTCCACTCTCGCTCTCCACTGTCTCTCTCTCCACTCTCTCTCTCTACTCTCTCTCTACTCTCTCTCTCTACTTTCTCTCTAATCTCTCTCTCTAATCTCTCTCCCTAATCTCTCTCTCTCTCTCTCTCTCTCTCTCTCCACTCTCTCTCTCTCCACTCTCTCTCACTCCACTCTCTCTCACTCCACTCTCTCACACTCCACTATCTCTCTCACTCCACTATCTCTCTCACTCCACTCTCTCTCACAAAGTAGTGTGCATTGCCATGGGCGTCCACAGAAATGTTTCGGGGGGGGGGGGGGGGGCACATTCTTAACTTCATCACCATCCTCCTTGCACTCTTCTCCCCTCTGCCTTGCACCCTTCTCGCCCGCCCCCTTGCACCCTTCTCCCCCTCCGCCTTGCACCCTTTTCTACCTTGCACCATTCTCCCCTCTGCTTTGCACCCTTCTCCACTCTGCCTTGCACCCTTCTCCCCTCTGCCTTGAACCCTTCTCCCCCTCCGCCTTGCACCCTTCTCCCCCTCTGCCTTGCACCCTTCTACCCTCGGCCTTGCACCTTCTACCCTCTGCATTGCACCCTTCTCCCCTCTGCCTTGCACCCTTGTCCCCTCTGCCTTTCCCCCTTCTCCCCTCTGCCTTGAACCCTTCTCCCCCTCCGCCTTGTACCTTCTCCCCCTCCGCCTTGTACCCTTCTCCCCCTCCGCCTTGCACCCTTCTCCTTCTCTGCCTTGCACCCTTCTCTACCTTGCACCCTTCTCCCCTCTGCCTTGCACCCTTCTCCCCTCTGCCTTCCACCCTACTCCACCTCCGCCTTGCACCCTTTTCTACCTTGCACCATTCTCCCCTCTGCCTTGCCCCATTCTCCACTCCCCCTTACACCCTTCTCCTCTCCGCCCTGCACCCTTCTCCCCTCCGCCCTGCACCCTTCTCCCCTCTGCCTTGCACCCTTCTCCCCTCTGCCTTGCACCCTTCTCCCATGCACCCTTCTCCCCTCCGCCTTGCACCCTTCTCCCCTCTGCCTTGCACCCTTCTCCCCTCTGCCTTGCACCCTTCTCCCCTGCACCCTTCTCCCCTTCGCTTTGCACCCTTCTCCCCTCTGCCTTGCACCCTTCTCCTCTCCGCCTTGCACCCTTCTCCTCTCCGCCTTGCACCCTTCTCCACTCCGCCTTGCTCCCTTCTCTCCTCTGCCTTGCACCCTTCTCCTATGGCTATAAACATTTTCAGAGTTGATTTTTTTTCTAAAAAAACATATTAATGGAGAAATAGTAAGCTACTGCCAAGCCTGAACACAAGAGACTTCATTTAAGGCACTGTGTGACACTAAGTATAAAGTGGAAAATAGTTTACATTTAACATGAGTACATTAACTTATAGCAGGTGATGTGTGAGATTTGTTTAATGTGTATCCTGTTTATTGAAGGGATGACACTTTAAGCCTTTCATTCATTCTATCTGTGCAGAAGGGTTTTAATTTTGGCACATTCTGTACATTCCACAGATGTTGAATATCTATCTTTTTATATGAAAGACAAGTATTTGTGTTTGAGTAGCATATGTTTGGCTGATGAGAGATGTAGTTAATGTATGGTCTTCTGACTCACTAAAAACACTGGTAATAACTCACGTTGAATTCTATTCCGTCGTTTTTAGCTCCATCTGTGCCATAACACACAAGGATTAGTCGTACAGAAATCAGCCTTGGCCCTGCCTGAACAGGGCATTTTAACCCAATCTGCCCGGCCATGTCCCCTCAAACTGAAAGAATAAGAACTCCCAGGTTTTTTTTGGCCTGCTTGTTCGAATTGGCTGGAAGAGTTTTTGTAAAATACCTGCAGAGATTTACAATTTTTGGGACTTAAAACCCACAGACATCCTGGGAGTATTCATCCCAAATTCTTGGAAATGGCTTTTATCCACAGTCGCAGGCTATGCCTTGCCCCACAGTCGCTCAGTGTCCCTGAAATCTTGATCTTTGGGGAATGCTCTCTCTGGGCCCCCACTCCCACCCTTGTCAGGGCCCTGAGCAGTGCGGCCTCGCCGCTCTGACTGAAGAGAAACAATGTATGTTGATACTTTGTTTCTCTTCAGTCAGAGGGAGGGGGCGAGGGCAGCTGCTTCAGACGAGATGGAGAGAGGCTTACTTCAGCGCAAGCCTCTCTCACAGCCCTCAGAAGAGCTGAGGGGGGCCGGGCCCCATTTATTTAATGAAGGGAGTGATCCCTCCCCCCCGCACTGCCGGGGCTGTGGGGGCTGCGGGGGCGTTTGTTACGCCCCTGGAGAGAACGCTGGATGTGTCAGTACAATGGATTACAAAGAGTTAATTCTACGGGATAGGAAAGTGTCATAAGAACCGGAGCTGGTGCCGGAGTTTGCAGAGCTGAGCCGCTGTTCCTACCGTGCCGTGCCGAGCCGAACCAGGTGGGGGAATTAGGCGGGGGCTAATTTTGAGCCCGTCCGTCAGTTCGGAGACTCGGGGACCCGCCCGACGGCACCCAGCGGCGGCCATTCATAGCAGCCGCGAAAACTGCAAGCACCCGATCAAGGTGATCAAGGCGGTGAGGAGTAGTCAGGGGGGGGCGAACGCGGATGCGGAGGCAGAGGCAGCGGGTAGTGAGTGCAGCGAGGAGTGGTGGGAGCTTGCCTGCAGCCACTGCCCTGCTGAGTCCTGCACAGCCCAGACCCACCACGCTACTATCCGCAGTGTTAGGTGTACCAGATTGCCTCCTGTTTGCCTCCTGTCTAAAGCCCTTAACGTACCTTCGGGGCAGGATTGCGGACTGTGGAGCTTCGCCAGCATTGTACTAGGAGACCGGGAGCCAGCGGGAGTGAGACGCGCACAGAGACACAGAGACACCATCAGGACTACGTCTCCCAGGGGTCACTCCGAGGCACACACCTGCAGTGGGGCTTGAGCGCCGCCCCCTACTGACGCTATATATTGTGGGCCGTTATCCGCTACGCGGGAGCACGGGGGAGCGTCCCAGGAGAAGCCTGGGACAGTCTGCGACTGGCAGCGTCTGGTCTGGGCCAGGAACTCTGCTGAAAACCTGCTGTGAGACTCAAGACACAAGGCCCATCTCGGATTACATTTGCTACAACTAGGTACTATTTTGTGTTTCAGTACAGTGCACCTAGAGGCACTCACTAACTACAGTTAACCATGCCACCCAAAAAACAATCACCAGTTAAAAACACTATAGAGAATTATCTCGTCCAAGTAGTGGCAAAAATAAATAGCGACAGAAGATCTTCGCTGGGCTTAGATGTACCTACTGAATCCCCTCCCCGGGACTCAGAGCTGGATGATCCTTTTGCCCAAGAAAATAGTGGTAGTTTTGGGCTAACTCCTGATTCTCCCACTGATGCTGTTATCGTGCAGCCCAGCGGCACAGTAGTTGGTATAGAAGATAGCAGTGACAGTGAGGGTGAGGTTGTGAACAAGGCCACCCCCCCTGACCCAGTGCCTGCCCCGCGTGCCACCAGGGGTGGAAAAAAGGACCTGCCTAAACGTGGGGGGCTTCGTTCAAGTAGGAAAAAAGCTGCTACTCCCCCTAGAAAAATAGTTGAGGAGGAGGATGATGGGTCTAGTGACGAAGCTTGCGTGACTCTATCTAATACACAATTTAATAAGTTGTGGGGTATGCTGGATGTAAAAATTAGGGGCATTGTAAAGCCCTTGGTTGGTTGAATCGAAAAGTTAACTGCTGAGGTTAATAGATTGGGGGGTTTGCTGAATAAAACTCTAGTGGAAGTAGAAAAACTACCTGAGGAGGTTGTGACTAGAGTAGAGTCCCTAAAGAGTAGCTCTAACCCTGAGGGTGGTACTGATGCCATCCCTTTGATAAATCAGCCAATGGCCCTGCAGATAAATCTAGCTGGAAGTGTGCAAGGGCTAGCAGCCCCATTACCTACACCTAATGCCACGAACCTTGGGAAAGGCTCATGCAAGCTTATTGTTAAGGCCTCTCTCCTCGTTCTTGTCCTAGATAATGTTCCCCCACTGGCCTCGGGTCAAGAAGAAACCACCCCATCTTTATTGTATAAATCCCTATCCTGGTTAACCAATAACATGGTGATAACTCCTTGGGGGAAACAACATCTATCAGAAGAGTTAGTGATGGCCAGAAGGGTTGAGTGGATTGGAAACAGGGCTAAAAGATTTAAGTGGGATTGTGTTGTTCTTAATTTTTCTAATCCTGAGGTGTTGACAAATATTCTACCTAACTTATTACCTCCACAGAGAAGATCGACCACTATTGTCCCACTGACTTTGGATTTTTTTTACCCACGTAAAGGAAGAGGCCCCAATCCCTGTACTCTAAGGACAAAATGGAACGTGGTGCCTAATAGGGGGAGTAATGCTCCCACATTTAATGACTGGGGACTAAGTCTTGATAACAGGTTTTCTGCCCTTTCCAACTTGAACGAATGTGATTGACTTTTGGTATGATCAAAGTTTGCAACACAACCTCCATCTAACCCATGTGCTAGCAGGTCTATTGAGAACGACCGCCAAGTGGCTTATGGTACAGCAAGGAAAGCTTGTGACCTAGTATACGCCCCACTGGGAGTGGGAAACTCTGTTGTTTTGGGTAATGCATGCCAAGATAATGTCATCATTCGAGGTGATGTTGCACCAAGCAATTCTGTTACTATTTCAAAGCCAATAGGTGAATCACTGCCTGGGACGGGGAGCTTAATCTCTTGGAATGTGGCTGGGTTAAGTTCCAAGTTAGTATGCGGAAACTGGCTAGGCTTCGTCAGCACATATGATGTATGTATGTTCCAGGAGACTTGGGCTTGTGAACCTGTTTATGCTTTGTGATATCTAAATTTCTATGTACCAGCTATTAAGGGACCAAAAGGGAGAACTATGGGGGGACTCACTATTTGGGTTCGTCAGTCCCTTAAATTGACAGCAAAGAGTCTGGCGACTAGCCAGAAAGATATCCAGTTAATCAGGATTACTAGTGATACCTCTGATGTACTAGACATTTATAACATATATGCTAGAGGTAGTAAGACAGGTAGCTCTGATGTCCTCCTTGCTCTCTATAATCTCCTTGACACATATTCGCTTGGTCATAGGATTGTAATAGCTGGTGACCTGAATCGAACTTTTGAGCCTCTGGTCGCTGGTGAAGCATTTCTAGGTGCTGAGGAGGATTTACAATGGGGCATCCCTACCTTAGAAACGAATCCAGTATCACACTGGACAGAGGATATCCTAGGTCTGAATGCCATGTGTCTAGAATTAGGACTAAGAGCATTAAACGGTAGGACTAAGTCAGACAAGATAGCCTCCATGACATTTGACAATGGGAGACACAAAAGTCGAATAGATTATGTGATCTGTAGCATGACTCTATGGTCGACTGTTTGTGACATGGAAGTTGTGCTAAGACCTGAAAGTGATCATAATCCTCTATGTGTGGTGCATAAATGGTGGCTCACTGTTGATGTTTTAATTTGCCCTAATGTTCTTGTTCCACCGCTGATTATTCCTGAAAACGATATGCGCTGGCTACGGTGGGCTAGCGTTATGACTGATCAGCAGGCTATTGGAAATATTAAAGAGGAAGCAGATAAAGCTATCTCGGCCCTGGAGACAGTTGCAGGTGTGTCCCCTGGCCTGGGTGACGTGGCCAAAATTCACGATAACCTTTTTGGCAAAATTAAATGTCACTTTTTGAGACCGGCAAAAAACCATGGGTCCCGTGCATGCAAACCCGCTAAATGGTATAATATTGATTGCAGGTTGGCTCGAATTGCATTGGGAGAGGCAATCAGGCTGAATGGGGTAGATGACATCCGCCTTGCTAGAAAGAACTACAAAGCCTGTATTGCGAAAGCCAAGAGAACCTGGGATGAGGCACATTGGAGTAAACTGAAACGTGCTAGTGATAGGAAAAATTCCCGGTTGTTTTGGAACATCGTCAAATGGGGTAGCGAAAGATCTGAGGAGCCACCTAATAATAATGTCCCGCAGGATGACTGGGTGTAATTTTTTAGCTCCCAGTATGCTGCAAGTGCCCAGGTGGAAGCTGGGAATCGCCCTATCCAGTCTTTAGCAGAGGATAATATATTCACACATAATGAAATCTTGTCTGCCCTCAAATCTGTACATAGTGGGCGTGCACCGGGCTTAGACGGCGTCCCTGCGGACGTTTTTCTAAATGATAAAGAGAGATGGTGCAAATATATTCATCTGCTTACTAATCACATCGCTAAGGGTGCTGATATTCCGGCATCATGGCGGGGGGCTGTGATTATACCTGTGTATAAAAAGGGAGATCGTGTTCAGCCAAGTAATTATCGTCCAATAAGCTTGATCGACACTGTACAAAAAATAGTTGGTCGAGTGATTGTTAACAGATTGCTTGAATGGGCGGATGATAATAATATCCTATCACCCTTTCAGGCTGGCTTCCGAAGGGCAACCAGTACAGTGGATCAAGTTTTTTGCTTCCAATTGATCCAGTGGAGAAACGTGGTATTAGGAGGAGGCAGCCTTTATGCGGCTTTTGTCGATCTACGGGCTGCCTTCGACTGGTGCCGCGGGCAAAATTGTGGCAGGTTCTGGAGGCTCTGGGGGTTCCCGTGGTTCTGCTGACTATGATTATGAGACTTCATGAGTTAGCCTACGCAAATATTCAGTGGGGTGGTTATGGTAAGGACACTGCTGAATTTCCCGTTGAGCGCGGGGTTCGGCAAGGGTGTTCAATGGCCCCAACCTTGTTTACCTTATTTATCAACGGTATTGTTCCACGCATGCTATCCCAGTCAGTGGATGCTCCTTCTCTTGCAGGTGTAAAAATTCCTATTTTAATGTTCACGGATGACACGTTAATTTTATCCAAAACCCCAAGTGGTTTACAACATGCATTGACCATCTTTGATACCTTCTGTGTGGATCACGGTCTGGAGGTGAATGTGTCTAAAACGAAGCTCATGATTTCTAATCCACATCGTAGCTTCAAGTCCAAAATTGTCATGAGTGGTCGTCCTCTTGATGTGGTAAAGTCATTCACCTACCTGGGGATTCATATAGCGGACAACAATAGGTGGTGTCATCACATTGATATAGCAACTCTACGTCACAAACAATTAGCTGGTGTTATCAATCTGGAACACAGGAAGTCTTTGACTAAACCAGTTAAACCAGCTCTGATGATTTATGAAGCCAAGGCAATCGGGTCTGCGCTATATGGGGCAGAGATGTGGGGGTATGAAAATCTGAGTGCGCTTCAAATATCCGAGAATACATTTTTGAGGTCAATTACTGGTACCCCGAATGGCACTCCATTACTGCCCTTGAGATACGATCTCGGTAGGAAGCAAATTGTGGACTTAGCCAGACTACGGCCAATTCTATACTGGCGTAGGCTCTTGACTACTCCTGAGCTTTCCCACTATGCTGAAGGCTTTACTGATGTTATCAAAGCAGACTGTTTTCATAAGATTACCTGGTTTAAATCGCTAAAATTGATGTTGTTTGAGCTCGGGCTAAGCGAGTTGTGGGTTGACCCATCAGGAGCTTTATTCCCGTCCAAGTCCATCTTAAAGAATATGTTTTGGGAATATGTTGCTAATGCCAGTTTGCGTAATTCTAATAATGGGTCCATGGCTGTTAGTTTTCTGGAGGTCAAATTGTTTCCTGTATTTGAAATGTATTGGGATTTTATATCTAAACCCTTAGACAGGAAACTTCTATTCCAAATGAGAGCTGGTTCACTCCCCCTAAGAATACTAACAGCAAAATGGGGCTCTGGAGGGTCCACTATCTGCCCTGCTTGTGGCTTAGGAAGAGAATCTCTAGGTCATTTTTTGTTCTCCTGCAAAGCTTACAGTGACTCTAGACGAGTTTGGCTGGCACCTATGTGCAGGAACCTTGGTACCACATGTAGTAGAGTTGCGTTGCGTATTTTATGTTCAACCTCCCTTACATGGATTATAATTGCCACTGCAAAATACCTTGGTTGGGCTTGGATAATCAGGCAGAGACTGCTAGTTATGTAACTATTCTCTGCCGATACTAGGCAGAGACTGCTAGTGAATTCACTATTCTTTGCCTATGTATTGCATCAGTGTCTCCATGAAACGTATATTAATGTTTTTAACTTATTGGTCATCTAAAAATAAGTTTTCAATAACGAACTTTTACACCTTCTTACTTGCTTATTAATATTGTGGTTTATCTTTGTATAATTGTTTTTATGGATTTGTAAGTGCTTTGTAATTTCTGACTACTTGTATATTTAATCGTTTTTTAATATGTCTGTATGTCTTGCTTTTATGAGTAATTACTTGAATAAAGCACTTTTGAATTGAATTGAACATGAGGACTTGGCGTCTGGCTCTGTAGTGTCATTGTGCTAAATTCTGTAAGAGTTTTCAAGTTCACCTTTCACATGAAGACCTTTGTTTGATGGAAACCAAGACACGTTGTGAGAGCTCTGTAGATAGTTGAGAGGTATGAGAAGGGAGGTCGAGTACCTCATCTAATCCAGCCCCCTGTCTCTTAATGCCCTAATACATTAGGACTTCAGATATTAGCATGCAAAATAAATACCAATAAAAACAGATAAAAACAATAGGTCTGGATTTATTGTGTGAGCAAATGCAAATAGTATTTATGCATGCTTTGGTCTGGGTATTCAGACAAAATATAAAAGAAAGAATATCACCATACCAAAATATCGTGATATGGAAATATTGTCCGCAAGGATTTTAAGGTAATTAAAATTCATTTTTAAAATATCTAAGTCATTAATATCATTTGCAATATGTTGTTCTTTAAAATATAGTTTTTTAATTATTGTTATGTACTTTAGTATATATTTTATATGTATATGATGTAACGTTTTTGTATAATTATTGTTTATGTTTCTTAATATATTGGTTGTAGTTGTTAAATTTGATTTTATTAATTTTTGTGATCTTTAGTGCTCTAGTGGGTTGTGAATTTATGGGGTATGGGGTGAGAAGTGATTTAATTATAATACATTAGTGATTAATTTTTATTTCATATTATTTTAATTAATTGCTATTTAATTATGTTAATAGTGCTATTAATTGTAAATGTGAATTTTATGTGCAGGTTGAGGAGTTTATAGGGGTAAAGGGTGGGAAGTAATTTATTTTTTAATTAATTCATAATTAGTTGTGAATTATATGAATGAATTCATATTTAATTGTCTTAATTGTGTAATTTCTTTTTTAGGTGCAGGTTGTGGCGTTTATAGGGCTAAAATGTCAGAAGAAAATTATTTGTAATTCATTAATAATTAGTTGTTAATTAATATTATTAAATTGACAATTTTTAAAAATTGTGTAATAAACTTGTTTTTAAGTTTTATTTTAGGTGTGGGTTGTGGGGTATATGGGGTAAAGGGTGGGAAGTTAATTTATTTTAATGAATTATTATTTAGTTTGTAATTAATATTATTTTCTAATTGATAATTTATTTTTTAAGTAAAAAATGCATATACAAGTATAGCATTGTTAAAGACAGGTCTTAAGAATTAATTAATGGCAAATTACAAAGTATAGCCAAAGGAGCATTTTAGTTTGTCCAATATCTTTGCACCAGTTAAAAACATGAATGATTAAAACCAGATAAGAAATATTAAAATTTTAAGACTAAAAAAGACAAGAGTGCAGGAAACATTTTTTTACAGTTGCTGAGATGTGTTAAAAAAAAAACCCTACGCCTCTGCCACATAGAATTGAGGAAACGGGACACGGCAAAGACTATGTGGGGATGTGTGTCAGATCTTAAAATTCTGTACATCTCCAAACACTGTGTACAGCCCATGTTTATGCATAATGGCATGAGCCAACACCTTCTGGCAGATTTATAGCAAGGGCAAAAGAAAAAAACATGAATGTCAGTCTCATCAGGGCTGTTGCAGGCGGGACACCCAACAGAGGGATCTTTTGACCATTTGTTCATAAAAGCATTAACCGGGAGGGTCCCTGTTCTAAACTGGATGTTCAGCTTCCTTGCCAAGGAAGGCTGTATATCATCCAAAATAGGCTCATAGAGATACTCAACTTTCATGTTAAGAAATTCAGCCGTTAAGTGTCCGAGTTTAGTGTTCACCTGCAGATCGACTAGTTTGAGAGATCTATAAGCTCTTACAAGTTGTAGTTGAGATATTATTGGACACACTTCCTCTGGATTGCTTTACAGGTTAGGCATACCTATTCTGGTGCATGCTTCTTTGATGTACTTGAACCATGGCAATTTTCCCACTCCCAGAAGTCCTAGGACCCCCTTGAATTCAGTTTGATGGGATGCTAGTTCAGGGGTCACCCACAGTCTGCGCCAAAAGGTCAGTGGTCTTAGTCCAATCTCTTCTACAATGGGTTTGATTCCTAAATCCAGGAGCAGGGGGATACGGAGAGTGCTGGGCGGTAAGCCCAAGAGCTTTCTCATACATTGGTTTTCTATTTTGGCCAATCCGCCAGAGGGGTGGTCACCCCATAGTTCTGCCCCATACATTACAGCACTCCTTACTTGCACTTTATATATTTCAGCAACCGGGTCAGGCAGTTTGTGTAGGGAATTCCTAAATGTTTTAGTGATTCCCCCCACCGTCAGCGCTAGCCGCAAGCCTGCCTTGTCTAGTTGTGGTCCCCTTTCGAACTTTTCGGACAACGTAACACCAAGGTAATCAAAGACAGTCACCCTATCTAAGAAGGTAGAATTTAGGGAGGGATTTGGGCAAGATGTTTCGGCTGGGTTGAAGACCATGAATTTGTTCTTTGTTGTGTTGAGCTCCAGCCCTCGATTTTTGCCCAAAAAAAAGAAAAACTGTCTAGGATCCTTTGAATGTTCTTGGGAAGAGGTGTGGCACAGCGGCCAGGGTGACTGACGCTGGACGCTGGGGATCACGGTTCGAACCCTGGCTCTGGCGGCAGGGGTCTGCCCAGCACCATGTGACTCGGGGCAATAGCTCGCTTAATCTTCCCGACGGCCCTCCAGCGCCTTGACACCTTCGGGCTTTACAAATACTGGGCATTTACAAAATACTGGACATGGGAGACTTGGACAACAGCAAAGTGTCATCCGCGAATATCATTGCTGGCACCCTGCCTTGCACGAGCTTCATGCACCATTGTCCGCTACTTCATTTAGTTGGGCCACCAGGGCGTTAATAAAAATGCAAAGTAGGGTGGGGGCCAGCAGACACCCCTGTCTCACTCCTCTGTTAACTGGGAATCAGGGGGTAATTGATAATTAATTATGTTAATTGTGCAATTGTTTAAAATCATTTTAGATGTGGTTTGTGGGTTTTGTAGGAGTATGGAGTGGAGAGTTTATTAATTTAAAGAAATTAATAATGCATTTTTAAATTAATGTTATTTATTAAATTGATATTTAATTATGTTCATTTTGTAAATAATTTTCTGTTACATTTTATGACTATGTTGTGTGTTTTGTCGCTGTGTATTATAAGAAGTAAAATAATTATAATTAATTAATAATTCACATTTAATTAAGGATAATTATTTTGTTGATAAATATTTATATTAATAGTGCAAATATTTTGCTTTTTAAAGTTAGGGTTTAAGTTCAGGTTGTGAGTTTTGTGATGTTATAGGGCGGGAAGTAACTTAATTAAATGTATGGCCTAAATATTTTTTGTTAATAAATAATTTCTAAATAAAAATGATTCTTTTTATGAAAATTGTTTTTATATTTAATTTGTAATATTTGTAGTTATTTGTGATATGTATTTAACATTGTAATATGTATTTATTTTTTATATTTTTCATATTATTTATATTTGTAATTTTTTTGTACATATTTATATTTTCCTTTATTTCTTTGTTTTTTAAATAATTTTGTTTTGTTCAAGATATTTTGTTTGTTTTTAATGTTGCTCTGACTGGAATGGGAATAATAAATGTTACCCCACCGCATTCCAACACTTTCCCCACTGTTGCACTCATTAGAGTGGCAATAGTACATTTTACCCCTTCGCAATCCAACACTTTCCCTACTGTTGTACTGAATAGTGTGGGAATAGTACATTTTAACCCTCCACTATCCAACACTTTCCCTATTCTTGTACGAACTCGAGTGGGAATAGTAAATGTTACCCCTACGCAATAAATTACTTCCCCTTCTGTTGAACTTATTAGAGTGGAAATAGGAAATTTTATCCCTCTACTATCGAACACATTCCCTAATGTTTTTTAAACTGGAGTGGAATTAGTAAATGTTTTCCCCTCTTTACTCCAACAGTTTCCTTACAGTTGTATTGGCCGGAGTTGGAATAGTAAATTTTACCTAGCGGCTATCCAACACTTTCACTACTGTTTTATTTACTGGAGGGAGATTTATACATTTTACCTAGTTTTAATATTTTTGTGTTGCGTGAAGTGAGAGTACTACATTTTTTATATATTCACTATAATAGTTTGCGTAGTTTTGTATAAATTGTAGTGGGAATAGTATATGCATTATATTTTATAGTTTATAATTTATTTAATATTTTTATAATTTATATTATGATTTTATTTATTTAAAATTATAATATTTAGCATTATTAATGTTTTTAATGTGTAAAATATTTTTACTAAATGATAAGTTGTTTACGTTTTTATTTTAATTAGAATGAGGTGAGTATGGTTTCATGGTGGCAACGTTGTATTCCAGGCCTTCATAAAAAACAATAATAAAAAAAGATAGTGAAAACAGGAAGCAGGATAGAGTGGGGCAGGAGAGGAATGGAGAGGGGGACATGAAACATCAGAAAGTGGAGAGGGAAAATAGAGTGAAGATCGGCAGGGGAACAAGGGTAGTGAATACAAAATGCTCCTTTGTGTAAAAACACAATAGGGAGAAAAGCCATCAAATAAATCTAAAAGAACAATTGATTGACAGAATGCTCCACAATGTCAAACATTCACCCTAGTACAGAAATCTGAGCCTAAATCCATTGTTTTTTGCTCCCCATGCGATTCCAGTTCAGACCCAGCCACATGCAAATCCGTCTTTACCCTGTTCCCCATGGGAACAGTCCAGCCTGAACTGCCAAGCCAGGTCCTCCCTGGACTGGAAACAAGTATCCTGGGACTGGTTTGGGGGCATCATCCCTCATCAGCCAGGTTAGCTTGACTCCAGTGGCATGGAGAGCACAGGACTCACGTCTGGCCATACCCATCCCACTCGGGGTGACAAAGTCAAAAAGAAATAAATCAGAAAAAATCTAGACACCTGAGATAGACAGCAAAGCCCGCGCTTACGTATGTGTTATGAAATGGGTCTGCCAAGAGATCACTAAAGTTGTCTGCAGCCGAGATCGAAAAACAGTAACACCAAAATACTGCCTTGGGCTGATCCAAGATGTGATTTACAATATTTTAAGCAAATGGCTAGAGGTTCAGAGGGAAAATCAGCCAATAGCCGAAGGAGGCAGGCCCCAAGGACCTTTTCGTAAAGATAGCATACAATAAGTTTGCCGTGATACGTGCAAGCGTCATGTGTAAGAAATTGGGTCATTGGCAGAGGGGGGAGGTGGAAGCACCACTCAGATAACAACCACAATCCTTTTCAGATGAACCACAAAAGTCACTAAATTAATCTTTGCTTAACCCTCTGGTAGCTTGGTCCAAAAGAAGTCAGGCTTAATTTAGAGGCAATGTGCAAAGCATTGATGCAGCACACAATCAGTAATAAAGTGAAAACACAACACAAGAAAAACCTCGAACCAATTTTTAAAACTGGCCTTTTATTGTGGCTGCCCTGGGCTGGTGGGTGGCTTGGGGGCTGTGCTTGGAGTGCCCCTGTTAGGCTGATTTTGACTTTGCCCTGGGGCTCGGCTCTTGGGACATTCCTGGGCTGGCTGGTGGAGCAGTTTCTGTAGCAGCAGTGGTGTCTGGAGTCTGCCGGCCCTGAGTGGTGTACTGTGTAGTGATTTTTCTTCCACCTTCTTTCTGATGTGAGCTGCTTTGGGTCTGAGGCTCCTGTGGATGGTGTGCTGTGGAGCCTCTGGCTTCCATTGCCCAGCCTCTGTTTTCAGTGGTGGGGTCGCCGCCTGTGATGTCCCTGATGCCTCTGTGGCTGGGTTTGGGTCCCTGCGGTGGTGGCAGGGTCCTGATGGATTTCTGCCTGGGGCTTGGTCTTGTCATTTGGGCTTGGTCAATTGGGGTTCCAGCCCGCCTTCCTGCTGGTTTGCATCATGCGGGGCATTGTGGCTCAGGTCCCTGCTCTTCCTAGATTTTTTGTTGCCCTGCTGTTGCTGTATCTGCATGGATCCAGTTTCTGCCCCGTCTATCGTCTGGCCTCTGCTCTCTCAGTGGGTTGTGTGGCTGTGTGTCCTCCATGCTCATTCTTCCTTAGGTGTCACCACGGGTCCTCCAGTCTGGTTGTGGGGCTTTGGCTCTACCTCTGTTTCTTGTGGCCTTGCTGTTCTTTTTTTGGCCCTCGTTGGCCTGTGTCGGTTGGGTTGCAATCTCTGCCCTTGTCTCCTTGTTGGCAACTTCCTGGTTTTAAGGGTGCTTGCCTCCTGTAAGTGTCTGGCTCGGGCAGTTGGCGCATTGGTGCCTTGGGGGTCGCCTTTTGGGTGTCTGCTTGTGGGCCTTTCTGACTTCCCTTTCCCTAGGAGACTTGCTTGGGTTTGCATCTTTCATGCTCCCTAGTGGTCCAGCGGTTCTGTGCATATCTTAAATGTCGATCGGTCGGCCTCTCTGCCCTTTCCTTTGCCCTCTATTCTTCACCTGCCTACCCTGGGTGCGGGCTGGGATGTGTCGGTGGCGCTTGGCCTCTGCCCTGGCTTTCTGCTACTTTTTGTTTCCTCAGTAGCCTGGGTGAGGCTGGTTCTGGCGCCTTTCTCTCGGTCCTGTGACACTCCTTCCGGTTTTCTGGAAACACCGTGTTGGTGGCCTCCTGTTTTTGCTGGCCGGTCAGCAGTGCCGCTGGCTTGCTTCTCGGGTGCCTATAGGAACATCGGGGTTG
Source organism: Lissotriton vulgaris (assembly GCF_964263255.1). Lineage (NCBI taxonomy): Eukaryota > Metazoa > Chordata > Amphibia > Caudata > Salamandridae > Lissotriton > Lissotriton vulgaris. Next base: position 100,988,663 of record NC_141688.1, read on the forward strand.
GGCTCTGGGACGCCCTGTTAGTCTCTCCTGGCATGGTGTTTGTTACCTGCTGTTTTTGCCCTAGGTCTCTGGGGCCAGTGGCTGTCTGTATTTCCGTTTACTCTGGGGCTGTTGTGGAGTTTTGTCTTGGCCCTTCTGTGACTGATGTTGGAACTCACTTGGTGTTGTCCTTTGACCCTCCGGGCCGTTGGTCGGCTGGTTGTATGATTGGGGGTTTCCTCCCTACCAGGTTCCTGGTTGACTCAGTGTCCTGTGGCCCTTGTCCTGGCTGTTGGTTCTGGGGTGTGCGGTGGCTGGTCACTGTTTGTGTTTTTTCTCTTCGGTGGCCAATGGATTGGTCTTGGCCCTGTTTTCTCAACATTTGGTCAACCCCCGGGATTGTGGTTGAGGGTGTCGTCCTTGGTGTTGGTTGTTTGAGGCAGGGTCTTCCCTGTGGGCAAATTTGGTCTTTGAGTTTCTTCTGGTCTCAGTGACCTTGGGTGTTTGCCACGCTTCACTCTTGATGCTGTGTCCTGGTCTGGTCCTTGGGCGGGGTCCTGTTGTTGGCCTCGTTCTTGGTGGGGGGGTTGTGCTTCACTGTGTTCTGGCCTGTGGTTCTCTGCCTGCCATTTCCTGTGCAGGCAGGGTCTGTGTTATTCCGGCTGCCTGGTCATTCTGGTTGGTCTTCAGGTGGCTGGTGTTTTGGTGTTTGTCTGGCCTGCCTTCTTCTGGCCACATTCTTTGTGGGTGCCTGTTCCTGGGCCCCAGCTCCTGCTTCTTCTCCCGGTATAGGACATTTGGGGGACATCCTGTGTTGGCGCTGGTGGTTGGTGCTGGACATTCCTGCCCTGGGGCCCGGTCCTCCTTGGGGGAAGGGGTGGGGGCGGGGGGGGGGGGGGGGGGCTTCTGTGGCGATGTCCTCTGGGCTCTCTCGTGGCCGGGTTGTTTGGGTTGGTGGGGATTGGCTCTTTTTAAAAAAAATTTAAAGTGGCCACCATGGCACAGTCTACAATACTATAAACGAATAATCATGTACAATTGATTAAATACGGAACAGAGTAATGTGTAACAGTACAAAGAAAGAGGCACTGTATGGCACTGTCAAGGGTACAATATCATGCAGCAATGACCAAGAGCTAAAGAATGTGCAATACACTGTGGATAACGATAAGACCTCAATCAACAAAAAGAACAGACTGGAATGATAAGAGCACAATCGTCACAGCAGAATTTACAAAAACAGTACAAATTTCCCGCCCCTCCATCACATAGAGAGTCAACCGACCCCTGTGGGCACCAATCCGCTAGGAAGTAGAGACTCCTATTCCGCATGTTGTCTTGCCATATATGTACGGTATGGCACCCAAATATCCGTGGGCCGGAAAGCACTGGGGATCATAGTGGAATACTCCTCACTGTGTATGTTGCAATAAATGAGACTGCAGAACCATGCTTGTGAGGTGGGAACCCTCTTGCTGCCCCACAACAACGCGATCTCGCGCTTAGCTAAAAGGAAGCCTAGAGCCGCCAGTTTCCTGATTTTCTTGGGAAACTTAGCAACATAGCCCAACAATGCAATTTCTGGAATAGGCTGAAGTTGCATGGCAAGTATATCACCTAATGTGAGATGTACCGAGATCCAGTATTGATGTATCTTGGGACAGGTCCAAGCTAAATGGGCAAAGTCTGCATAGGGGCTCGACATTTAGGACAGTGATGAGTTCTAGTGTGGTCTATCCTGTAGGAACGGGCGGGTGTATGGTACATTCTGCGAAGGAACTTGAAGTGGAGCAGTTTGTGTCTGCTATTCAAAGAAACTTCTTTAGAGGCTCTACAACACCATTCCCATTGATCATCAACCTCCCAAGCTTCCTTCACTCTGGAGTCAGATATCGGCCTAAGGGTGCCACACAATTTGTAAAGCTTAGACACCAAGTGCGAACCGGAAGGGCTCTGCACTAATGCAGTTAGCGGGGTAGTAGGTACAGGCGCCATTGGAAAGGAAGGAAATGTGGCGCGGAGCATTGAATGTATGCGGTTTAGCACAAAGGTGTGCATAAATGAGCGGTCAGAAAAGCGGGCGTCCTCAGAAACAGAAAACACATGGCCCTCGGGAAATAGATCACTGATTGTCAATACACCAGACTTCCTCAGTGTGCGTTGGACCAGAACTTTCCCTGTGATTGGAAACCAAGAGGGATTGGGGAGGGGTAAAGACGGAGAATAAAGCCGCTCTAGACCGAGCAGTCTGCGCATTCGTTCCCACGCCCAGCAAGTGGTGGAGGCTGTCTGAATCCTGCGGGGGTCTCGGGGAAAACCTGTGGGATAAAATTGTAGAGAGTGGACGAGAGAGTACAAGGTCAGCCTCCGGTTTAGAGTATAAGATTCGGGCATCTGGGTGAAACCATACGTGAGCGTAACAGCATTGTGCTACTAAATAATATATAATATAAGCGGAAATCCGGAACACCGAACACCCCCTTCTCGTACGGAAGCACCATCACCTGCCAGCGAACCCGAGGAGTCTTGTCCGCCCAGACAAGGCGCGATAGCAACGACTGCATCTGTTTAAAAAAGGTGTTGGTAAGGGGGATTGGGATGTTGTTGAACAAATATAAAAAGTGAGGAAGGGCGATAATTTTTAGGGCTCGCCTGTTGTGCGCATGCGCACAACTGGTGAAGCTCTATAGGGGCTTAAACAGCGTTTAACCAAGCACGATACCACTGGCGATTCCACGCAGTGCATGTGCTTTTTAGGTCATTGCGCAAGCGCAAGCCCTAAAAAGCGCATGCACAATGCCACCAGCCGCCTGCCTGCCTGCCTCGCATTACCACATCCAAGGCAGCCCAGCCCCCCTCCCACAAGCTTCTCAGCGTGTGCTCTGCCTCAGGCCGGCATTTCTCCTCCCCATATTATGCTGCTGTTGTCGTGTGTGTTGTGCTCGGGCGCTACATTTACCTAATCTGCGGGTGTACACTCCATTGTTTGTGTTCGTACTGCAAACTATGTTCAGCCACAATTTATGCTCACAATTTATGCTCACTAGTGTTCAAATTTAACACCCATATGTTAGCCCCTTTAGAGTGCGCCCTTCTAATCTTAAAAAAAGTTTCTACAGTTTTCAAATACAGCGCCCAGCCTCACAGCAAACTACTATCATGCCATTCTATCTCCTTCGAGCTTACCGGTATTAAAGAATCTCCTGGGTCATCCACCAACCGAAGTATGCAAACGTCACGGACTCCTGGGCCCTTAAATACGATTGTTAATTGGCAGAAACACACTCCGCTAGTGTTCAAATTTAACACCCATATGTTAACCCCTTTAAAGTGTGCCCTTCTAATCTTAAAAAAACTTTTCTACAGTTTTCAAATACAGCGCCCAGCCTCACGGCAAACTACTATCATGCCATTCTATCTCCTTCGAGCTTACTGGGATTAAAGAATCTCCTGGGTCATCCACCAACCAACGTATGCAAACGTCACGGACTCCTGGGCCCTTAAATACGATTGTTAATTGGCAAAAACACACTCCGTCGTCAGCGGGTTTTATACAACGTGAACGACGGACATTGTTAATTTGTTATAAAACTTCCGCCGCCATTATAGAGTGGTGTTGTTTATCCCGTCTTCTCGTGTTATCCGATTTACAATTGCAAAATGAAAGTATTGTGAAGATGATTATAAATGCCAAAATAACTATTTAAAATATTTGTTGTTTATTTTGCTTAGATGAGGATAGTATTAGCGGTGATATCAGCAACAATATTGATGCATTAACCTAAACTTATGGGGGGACACAGCGCACTCACCAGGGGTGCAGCGTTGCTGTAAGGGACCGTTTCCAGCCAGGAAGGAGCCGCGGCGCTCTCAGTCATCGAGCGCCGCCGCAGTGCAGAATCCAGCGGGGGCAGAGACTACAACCCCCAGAGTCCCTAGCGGCAGGAAGCCGCACACCATGTTTTGGCGCCAGGCGGCGCATAAACACCAGGACTTCCCCCGGCAGAGCGGGGGACACAGCGCACTCACCAGGGGTGCAGCGTTGCTGTAAGGGACCGTTTCCAGCCAGGAAGGAGCCACGGCGCTCTCAGTCATCGAGCGCCGCCGCAGTGCAGAATCCAGCGGGGGCAGAGACTACAACCCCCAGAGTCCCTAGCGGCAGGAAGCCGCACACCACGTTTTGGAGCCAGGCGGCGCATAAACACCAGGACTTCCCCCGGCAGAGCGGGGGACACAGCGCACTCACCAGGGGTGCAGCGTTGCTGTAAGGGACCGTTTCCAGCCAGGAAGGAGCCGCGGCGCTCTCAGTCATCGAGCGCCGCCGCAGTGCAGAATCCAGCGGGGGCAGAGACTACAACCCCCAGAGTCCCTAGCGGCAGGAAGCCGCACACCACGTTTTGGCGCCAGGCGGCGCATAAACACCAGGACTTCCCCCGGCAGAGCGGGGGACACAGCGCACTCACCAGGGGTGCAGCGTTGCTGTAAGGGACCGTTTCCAGCCAGGAAGGAGCCGCGGCGCTCTCAGTCATCGAGCGCCGCCGCAGTGCACAATCCAGCGGGGGCAGAGACTACAACCCCCAGAGTCCCTAGCGGCAGGAAGCCGCACACCACGTTTTTGCGCCAGCCGGCGCATAAACACCAGGACTTCCCCCGGCAGAGCGGGGGACACAGCGCACTCACCAGGGGTGCAGCTTTGCTGTAAGGGACCGTTTCTAGCCAGGAAGGAGCCGCAGCGCTCTCAGTCATCGAGCGCCGCCGCAGTGCAGAATCCAGCGGGGGCAGAGACTACAACCCCCAGAGTCCCTAGCGGCAGGAAGCCGCACACCACGTTTTGGCGCCAGGCGGCGCATAAACACCAGGACTTCCCCCCGCGACGTGGGAGCGCGCGGGAGCCGCCCGGGAGAAGCCCGGGACAAGGGCGGGACAGTCTACGGCAGTCCACGGCAGAACCCGGCTGGGCTGGGCACCCACTGTACATTTCCAGAAAAAATGGGTAAGCGCAAAAATGGAGCTACTACAGATGATGGTGGGAAGAAGGCAAAAGTGGCAAAACAATCTGATTCTATCATGTCCTACCTTACCTCTGCGGTGGGGGCTTTAACTAGAGAAATCGCCACTGCACAGCAAGAACTGGGCATATTAGCCAAGTCCCCCCCCACAACTGTATTACCCGAAGTGCAAGCTATCCCCTTAGAGCCTGATGTTATCATAATGAAACCCACTACTGCTACTGTCTCCACTTTACCACAAGCTTGTGCATCCCAGACTTTGCTACCTACTGTGACTTCGGACCCACTGGGTAACTCAAAACTGTCCTCGAAAAAGAGAAAGAAAAGGGAGGGACTTCCACAAGCCAGAAATGGGATGGAGGAGTCTTTGAAGGATAATCTTGAGGCTCTTTTTGAGGAACGAATCGAACCCCTTCTAGTGGGAATTGCAAAGGACATAGTTGATACTATGAACACATGCCTCGAAGGTTTGCTGAAAAAATGTGTCCTGATAGACGATTTAGTGAGAAAATTTGATAGTATGTCTAATGGTAATAAAAAGGGCTCAGAATGCCATAGTGAACAGCAGTTACCATCACCACTTTTAGTGGCTACCACTGAGCCCATGGCTTCAGATAGCGTAGGGCCACAAGTTCCCCAACCACTCATACCTACCATCCGACAGGAGGTCCCCTCAACACCATGGGAAACTAGCCACTTAGAAAGTAAGATCCATCTAAATTTGCCCCCTGCGGTAGTACCTTTTGTAGCTGTATTCCTAGGGGTGCCCCCGTTAAGGCAAGGCGAGGAGGAGTCCACTCTCACACTTATAGGAAAAGCAAAAAAATGGTGTGATGATTTAAGCAGCGGTGAATCAAATACGTCTTCCAGCATTATTGCAGCGAGAAGGGTAGGATGGGTGGGAAAACGGAATAAAAATGTGAAAGGCGATTGTGTGGTGATAAATTTTAATAACGCTCATTGCCCGTCTAGCCTATTCTGGGATGGATCAGACATACAGGAGAATGACAGTCTTAGGGCGGTTCCATTAGGATTTTTTTTATCCCCCACAGACTCACTTTAACTCATATAGGAATGTTCCCTCCAACACTGAAACAGCAGGAAATGGGTGGCAAACCGTAACTAGGAAAGTGAGACAAAATACATCTACACATTATAACACAGGCCCAACTATGGACCTGATTAACCGCTTCAATCCCCTAACTGACTTGAACACAAATGATTGACTACCAGCACCTATAGTATCACCAATAAAAGCAAACTCTGAGAGGGTGACTTCACCTCCATGTACATTCCTGACTTGGAATGTTGCTGGGATAAGAGCTAAAAAAACAGACCCAACATGGGTAAAATACATCTCTAAACACAAGGTTATAGCTCTTCAAGAAACTTGGGATACTTCACTATCCTTTTTTCTAGACGGTTTCTTAAGCTTCATAATACCAGCAAGTTCTAGTAATGCTGGGAGAGCGAAAGGGGGGCTCATTACATTTTTCTCTCTAGATTTAATAGGGACTTTTAACCAGTTGAATTCAGGTTCTCCAAATATCTTGGCAATAGAATGGTCAGTCTCACCGGGTTGTATTATACTTGTAATTAACTTCTATAACGCCTGGGGAGGACAAACTGAATCTGAACATTTGGATTGTTTGGAGAATTTTATAAATAAATACAGTCAAAATTCACATACTCCTTTCGAAATTTTTTTAATGGGCGATTTTAACAGCCACAAATGTCAATTGCCGTGCCATTCAAGTGATGCAGAGCTTCCCATTGGAGCTGGCATCCCTCATTTTGAACACACCAAAATGGGGGAGGCACTTGATTTATTGTTTGCTAATTTTAACATGTATGAACCATATAAATCTGCAATGAATGAGAAGGTTCCCACTTTTAAAGGCCCAATTAATGGGTCGATAATTGACTACATATTTATTTCCTCAGGCATGATTTCTAAGGCGAGAGACTATAAAGTAACTGTCTCACCCCATAGCGATCACAACCCTCTGTCAATTGAGATACACTGGAGTGACTTATGGCGCAAACAGGTGGACCAACCCCGGGTTTGCACCATGGCGGTGCCCAGTGATCAGGGCAGACGGCTCAGATGGGGCATGGCCATGGAGGAAAAATTTATGGAAATCTTACTCCCTAAAATTGAGGGACCGATAGAAATTTGTTTGGATCATACTGCTTCGAATCACCAAGTTGTCACAGCTTTTAACTTTATCTGTGCACAAACCTCCAGGGATCTTATAAAACCCAAACCACAGTACCCCATAAAGCCTCACAAATGGTTTGACAATAAATGTTCAAGGTCTCATAGAGATCTGAAACTGGCCCTCAAGGCTAAGGATAGAGACAAAGAATTAATTTCACACTTGAGGCGGGCCTATAAAGCTAACGTAAAGGCAAGGAAAAATGAAATTAAAAATAACGCTTGGAATGATCTTCTTAATGTAGATGTCCTGAAAAACAGTAAACAATTCTGGGACATTATTAATCATTCCTTTTTCTCGGGGGAGGACAATTTGATTACAGATTGTGTAATTCCTGACGAGAAATGGGTACAGCATTTTAGCAATATTTATGGAGGCAACCTCTCTGATTCCACAGGTGTTACTGAGGTCGACCATTGCTTAGCCACAGTAGAGTTTACGGAAGAGGAGGTTTTTAAAGCTATTATGGAAACCACAAAAAACAAGGCACCAGGCCCTGATGGAGTGCCGGCTGACTTTTTCAAATATTGCCCAGCACTCTGGAGTAAAGTATTGACCAGAGTGTTCAGAGTAGCAAACAAAGGATCTATACCCGAAACATGGGCAACATCTATAATCGTACCCATCTTCAAGAAGGGAAACCGGGAGGACCCAGGGTGCTACCGCCCAATCTCCCTTATTGACTCTACTTTTAAAATCTTAGGTAGAGTCTTACTGGTTAAATTAAGGGAAAATTTAGAACATCATGGGGGGCTCTCAAATATTCAATATGGTTTCCGCGAAAATAGAGGGACGCTGGAACAATGCTCCAATCTTCACCTCCTGGTTTCCAGGTACACGGTGGCCGGGGAGGGGTCAGTATATTTGGCTTTTATGGACCTCTCCTCGGCCTTCGACCTGGTGAACAGGAGTAAGTTATGGACTCTCCTCCTAGAGCTAGGCATAGAAGAATGCCTGGTGGCCTTTATGGCAAGGTTACACCAGGATCTTAATGCCAAAATAAGAGCTACCAGGGACGGAAGGTGCACGGAAAGTTTTAAATCCGAGAAGGGGGTGCGCCAGGGCTGCATCCTGGCCCCCCTTCTCTTTACCATCTATATAAATGGGCTGGGGAAATACCTAGAAACAGGAATGGCTGATGTACCGCGTGTAGGAGGAGACCAGATACCAGCCCTCCTATACGCGGACGATGCCGTCCTAATTGCACGAACAGGCATCAGCCTACAGGCCCTCCTGGACCGCTTTGGCTCCTTTATGGAGAACTTAGATTTGAAAATTAATGTTTCTAAGTCCCATACTATGATCATTGGTCATAAAGTAAACACGTTGCATAAAAAATCATTTATTTGTAAGGGGGAGATTCTCTCTAGGGTACCAGTTTTTCCCTATCTGGGGGTCCTTTTTGACCAAAGAGGGTCCTGGGTCCCCCAGATTAAAGCAAAGAGTCTTAGCTTAGCACGTTCATCATCAGCCCTGTTGGCCTTTACAAAAAGACTAGGAGCTAAACCAATGGAGGCGGTGATTAAAATATATAATAGTAAGTGTGTACCAATTGCCATGTACGGGTCCGCAATATGGGGTTATGCAGACATGGTAAAAATACAGAGGGTGGAAAATGGTATTATTAGGAACTTTTTATCTGTCCCTAATTCCACACCCACCTTCTCGATCCATGAAGAAATAGGCCTGCCCCACATCACTGATAAATTAAAACTAGCCCGCTTCTTTTTTGGGCCAAAACATGGTTGAACCCCGAGCTAACGTTAAATCATGCCATTCTTAAAGATGTTATCGCAAGGGACAATGCCATGAGAATTCCCTGGCTGAAATATATCAAATCTACTTTTTCTATGCTGGGGGGACCGGAACTCTTTAACGACCCAATCAACATCAGAAGGGAGGATGTCAGATGGATTAAGCAGGCGTTTTTGGAGAGGGCTTGCATGGCAAGAGAGGAGTTGGAACTGAGGAAACCCATGGTAAGGGCACACATAGTTTTAACGACCACTCCCTCCTTGGAACCATACTTAAAAATAGTGACTAATCCACTCCATAGACTTTTACTTACAAAATTCAGGATGAACTTAATTCATTATTCGTTAGGAAATTTCCCTGTGTGGTCAAAACCTGAAGACGGACCACCTTGTGGCTGTGTCAATTCTCAGTACAAGACACCCTCCATTTTATATTTTTCTGTGGTTTTTATAGTAGAGAGAGGGTAAAATATCTACTTCCTGTCCTGAAGGCGGCTGGTTTTACTCAAATAAGGCCAGCCTTAATTTTCCTCCAAATGCTGGCAGATACTCACACTATGTTTAGTGTTGCCTGTTATTTAACTGCTGCATTTAGATCAAGGAAGAAAAGATTGCCCCAGATAGCCCTATTTTAATATAAACTTGATTTAAACGGAGAATTTTTAACATTTGTAATGAATTTGTAAATTTTTGTAACAATTCGGTGAAATGAAGTCAACTTGTTGAAAAAAATTTTTGTAATGAGATCACATGATGTTTTTAAATTGTATTTGTATTGTGTCTTTTTATGATTTTAACAAAAATCGAATAAAGAGTATTTTGACTGACTGGTTACCAATTAGCCACCATTTTGGATTGGTATTTCAATCTCGAAAGCATTTGTTGGTAAAATGCCTAAGTACATTAATTTAAATATTGTTATCACTATCGGGGATGCATTACGCTAAAAATGGTAAATATTATCTTTATTTTTAAAAAAACCTTTAATTAATTATTATCAATAACGTTCGAGCCGATGATCTCAATAACATCATGAATGGACTAACCTAAACTATTTTAGTGAATGTGATGGAGCTGGGATTCGCGTGCAAGCGCCCTGCTCTCATACAAAACCCTTGCTTAAACCGTATAATCATATTAACACCATTGTTCGTCATTTATAAAGTGTTTTTCCCAACACGCGGGTGTCCCCAGGATGCTTGCTTGTTTGTCTTTTCTCGTACTAACGAAGCTTGCACTAAAATCGGCTGCTTCGCTGAAACTCAGTCTGCGCATGCGTCGGTCATACCCATGTGATGTGACGCACTCGCATTCTGGAGGGATTCTATGCACATGCGCACTGTTGCAAATATGGCCGCTTGTCTCTCACCACGCTCTCCGCTTGCTACTGCTGCTTCAGCCTATCTGCCTTTTCGCACTAAACCTTAATGCTATAGTCATTGTAAAGTAAGGGTTGGATAAAATTTTATCATGGTATACAGTGTGATCATTTTATATATGATTTTAATTTGTTTTCGCTTACTTTTCATGTACCGCGTCTTTGTGGGCTGGGGCATACATGAGCGACGCCATGCTGAGGCTCCTCTGAACCCCGTCACGTGACTGGGGAAAATCCAAACTGCGCAGAAGCTGAACCAAGCCAGCTGGCTCCTGAAGCACAATGCGCCTGAGAAGCTCTCTGGGAAAGCAGAGTCTTACCTTGGACGATGCAACTCTGTTGCTACCTAATGTGAACTCTTGTTGTGCTGATGTATTCTATGCATGGGAACGTGAACCCGGGGGGCGGGTGTACAAAATTGCATATTAAGTATGAGAAAGTGGAATTCTAGGAGGTGGTAATGACCGCACCACCTCTCCTGACCAATCATAATATGGGAAACTGTCACTTGCAACATTAGTGGGTGGTCTGAGGGTCCCCAAAACAGTATAATTGCCCTAGTTTAGCTTAGGAAAATTGTCCGACTTGTCCGAGTAGCAGACCTGTCACTGACCCTACGATCTCAATAGGTGCTCAATCTGAAAGTGCTGCGGAGCACTCTGTCCATACTTTCCACAAACTCCTAAGGGGTGGAAAAATCCTAAGTGCTGGCGAAGCACTTTGCTGGGAAATTCGAAAACCCAAATCGGGGTTACTGGCGGATTACTTGCAGAGAGGGGTAACGCAGGCGTTGCTGTCCGAAGCTGTGGGTGTTGGTCGTACCTTGGTGAGCCCAGTCCTGATCCCAAAGTCTGAGGGGTATCCTGTCCTTACTGTCCGTGAGCTGTACCTGCTCGCATTCTGGTATTCCTTCCTGAGGGTCCTTGTCCCCGTCCTTCCAACTGACCCGTGGCCAGGGTTAGTCTTCTTTCTGAACTAGGTAAATATCAAACCGTGGGTTTGCGTCCCTGCCTCTCACTTTTTTCTCTCTCACTCTGATTGCCTAAATAAAGCACTCTTGTCTGTGATATTGCCCTATCCTCGTGAAAGTAACGTATATGCTATTATCTGTTAGAATTGCTCCACTTCTCTCCCCTACCTTTAGAGAATTGTCAAACTGTTATGCTTTATTAGTATGTTCCAATTTTTCCCTTTCCTTTAGCTGGTTGCAGTGATTTTAGTAAGAATAAGTTTGGTGCACTTAGGTTAAGTACATGTTCTAGGTCCCATCCTCGTCCTAGGTCTCTAGTATAAAGTTGCAGTGACTAGCTCTGTTCTAATAAGTCCCACCTTAGTCATCCCATGTACTCGAATGGTACTAGCACTTATCTATAGTTATGTTATTGTTATGATTTTATTAGTTGACGCTATACTCTGCCTATCAATTATTGCCTTGTCATTGCCTTTTTAAAAACTTTATATAAAGTTTTGAAATACCCTCAGGTGTCTGTGGTCATTTTACAGAAATTGTGGATAAGTATTGTACTGATTATAAAGAGTATTTGGTTTAGACCTGTCTGCTATTTTCCCTGCTAGCTTCAGATCTGTCGTAGGAATTGTGCCTGTGGTAAGTCTGGTACATGGTAAGCAGTGGTGAAACCAAACCTTAATTGCTCATAGCAGCGTGCAGGAGGAGAAACAAAGTAATCCTCACCCGGTTCACCCGAATTATTAGTAGGGGTATTGGAAAAAATTGGCACGCCAGGGCCCAGTGCGTGTAGAGAAATTGGTAACCTTGGTGACCCGGGTGGACTGCGCGCTCTATCAGTAATTTTCTGGTAGCAGTAGTATGGTTTGGACTAGTTAGATTAGGTAGACAGGGAAGTTAATAAACAAACCGTGAATATAAAATGTGCTGCTGATTTTGCTGTACTAGCTCAAATATTTTGAAATGTTTTAAAAGTTTTATATATAAATGTACATGATTTTTGCATTGCTGCTATAGATATTGCATGTTGAATTAACCCAGAATTGTTTGTAAGTGTTCAGTGTAGTCCGAATCCCCGGGGAAGTATTTAGCTAACGGTGAGCAGAATCCGGTTAGCTGTTGAAGTCACTAGGGTTTGAATCATTAGTGCAGGGTTAGGAATAACTGGAAGCACTAATTAGGACCTTTGTTGCATCTGAATAAATGATAGCTACGAGTCCGGTATAAAACTTTCATTGCGATATCACCTAGTAAGGGTCGCATACGGAAGGAGTAGTAGGGTCTCCGAGGCTTGACTGGTAAGTAAGATAGTTCGCTGGTGAAATCCTGGCTCAGTTCATATCCCCGACTAAGGTGGATGAGTCAGAAGAATAACGGGTTCTATGTTACTAGTGTGAAGGGACAGGCAAAGAAGTCTATCCAGAGTGAATGAAAAGTAGACAGAAGTGGTTTACTTGTAGCGAGAGGAAGTTTTTCTATCTCTTTAGAACACTCAGACATAGTGGCAAACGTTGCGTGTTGTTAAATAAACTCTGTATTCGCACTTTAGGAAAAGTTAAAAGTTTCCGTTACCTTGTGAAGGAGGGAGTCAGTCGGAAGGCTGCTCTGACGTCACTCCGTGCCGCGCTGGTATTGGTCGATACAGCGGGCGTGTAGTGAAGCTGAATTTGTGAAGGAGGGGTGAGTGCCGAAGCGTGAGACTCTGTCTTGCGAAGAGGCCGCGCACCCATTGGTTAAGGGTTTTTGTATTCTCAGACCTGATTGGGTATTGTGAAATAAAAGTCGCGCTAGCATTGGAAACACTAAGGTAAACAAAATTAATCAGCAGGAGCTTGAGAGGGGTCTGGAAAGGTGTATGTGGTATCCTGAGTTTTTACCTAACCCCCAAAACTCAGGCTTCTATAGGGAACAGATTAGACGAGGTAGACCGCACATGATGTACGGAATAAAAAGAAAAATGTCATTTGCCGACAAGGTAAAGAATTTCTTTAAAACAGACAAACCAATTAGAACAAGAGAGGGTGTGATCATTCCCCCACCGAATACTCCTGCTTCCTTCATGATGTTCGAGAAAGGGTATCATACCTGTGTGTGGCTAGAGAATTGGGCAAAGTATACTGCAGATGACGGAGTTCTAGCATTCCCTATTGATGGTACTTTTAATGGTAGGATCCTGTTTAACTTAAGGACCCGAATGAATGAATTGCATCCCAGACCCAGATTGACACAGTACGAAGCCTTAGAAGAGTGGGAAATTGAGGCTTTGGAGAGAGATAGACCCCGGATGGACAAGGGAGTGAGTAAATGGTATCCGAGGGTTCAAGCACAGACCAAAGAGCAGAAAATGAAACAGTGGAGACAAAGCATGATGACAGAGGGATTGTTTCCGATGATGGGGGTATTAGAAGAAAAAGGAGGTAAATGTAAAGAAAAGACCCATCACCTAATGCCTGTAGGGGACTCAGAAGATGAGCACCTGGAAGAGTTGTTAATGAAAAATCCACCTCCCTATGTTGCAGAGTCAGAGCCTGTACATTCCCCAAATCCCTTTTCAAAGTATCCCAGATGTAGGAGGGACAGTGATACAGATGGAACGGGTACAGACAGTAAAACCAGTAACGGGGATGGGTTTTGCAGACCTAAATCCACAGTCCCAAATTATCAGCCGTTCGGAGAAGGTCCACCCCGATTGGTCACTCCGACTGCCCCGAGTATTTATCCGTCCTTAGTACCTCAGGTGTTGCATGACAATTCTGCCGGAAAAGCATTGCGGGAAAAAGAGAAAGAAGCCCTGGCTAGACAGCGGGAAGATTTAGTTCGAACCATTGCCCAGATACATCCCCATCCCGATTCTCTGACTATTCCAGTAACTATTGGCCCAGCTATTCCACTGTATAGAAACGACCCGACTAGCTCCCATCCTCCTGCTATCCCCTCAGTGTTGCCCACTCCTAGCGTCCCTTCCCCGAGGAAAGAAGTATTCATAGATGAGGATCAGGAAAGTGAATGTGAGTCTGTGGTACTGATGGATTTGCCCATTAGAGAGCCTAGGACTAGCACAGCGGGGGCAAGAAGTCAGCCGAGACTGAAAGAGGTGTCGATTGCAGGTGCCACTGGGATTAGGAGTGCCACTGTAGTATCCCCAGAAGAATTAGACCGGTGGTCAAAGGAGCTGGAGAAAGAGACTACTCCCCAACCCAAAGCGTTAGAGATATATAAATTAAGAATAGAAATAGAAGAAATGATGGCTGGAAATGTAGGAGTTGAGCGCCTAAGCTCGTACAATGAAGACGAATTACTGTTTATCAGCAAAAATCTCACCAGGAGTGCTAGGTTGCTCCATGAAAGGATAATGGATACAGCCACAGAAATGGGAATTGATGTTAGTCGTTCCAAAATTCTTCAGAAACCCTACAGAGTAGATTTTTCAGACAAGGATTTAGAAAGCCTGAATGTGATGGGGAAGCAGATCCAAGTAAAAGAGTTGTTGAAGCTCCTGCAAAAGTGGGGAGAGGTGGGAAAATGGAGAACCCGGTGGGCTAAGAAAAAGGAAGACAGCAGGGCTAAGTCTCAGGTTTCAGAATTTATGTTAAAAGAAGTGACTCCAGCAGAAAAATTGTGTCCCATGAGAGAGGTCCCGGGAGGGAAATATGTCCATGTCCCTTGGTCCCGACAGGATATTGTGTCCTTTACAAATGACTTCCCGAAATTACGGGAGAAGCCTGTTGATTGGTACAGGCAGGTAGAACGCTTCATAAAAGTTCAGAAGTGTCTGTTGAAAGACCTGGATGGGTTTTTCGACATTGTGGTCCCCGTAGATTTATGGACCGACTGTAAAATCGAAATTGATTGGCCCAGTGAAGAATTCCCTAGAGATGAGAAAACAGGAGCTCCTGCACCTGAAGTAATGAGGAAGTATGAACAAGTCATACAATATCTCAAGAAAAAGGTTCCCGCAAAAGAAACAGATTGGACCCGAATAGATAGAACTACCCAGGAACGTGATGAAACGGTGCATTCTTTTTATGAAAGGTTACTGCAGGTATTTAAAACTTACAGTGGTATTGATAACGTAGACATGAAAGACATGACCCATTTCAGCTACAGATTCGTGCTAGGATTAAGGCCTGAAATATCACAATGGATTCGAGATAATAAAATCAGTTGGCAGGGAAAGCCCATAGATGATGTCCTGAAATATGCAAAATACTGCGAAGATGAAATCGAAAATAAAAAGAAAGCCCTCAAGGAAAAGGTCATGTGGGCACAGGTAAAATTAGCTGAACAACAAGAAAAACAGTTAAGTCAATTGACCTCTGGTAATAATGCTCAGAATGCCACTGCTGGGGGAGGAGGGAAGCCCCGCACTAAAATGAGTAGGGAAGAGGCCATGAAAAAATTTCCGTGCCATGGGTGCGGCCAGATGGGGCATTGGCGAGACGAGTGTCCACACCTGCAGGCCGGTAATGCCCCTGTAAATGGTTTAAATCCACAGGTGCCGAAAGAGGGGACGAGAAAGAACCAGCAACAGGTAAAATTACCTCCAGTACCTCGCGCTCCCAGACAGAATTTTAAGAATCAGGGTCAACAGAATGAGAGGGCGGAAGTATGGGAAGTCGAGGGTGAAAGAAACGCAGTCATTCCACAGTATTTGTTAAATGATACCTTCCTCTGTGAAGATCAAGATTGACGGGGCCTGAGAGGGGAGGATGAGGAGTGCGTGCTTTGCGCCTCCCTACCGGTAGACCAGACTGGACCATACATTGAAGGAAAGGTTGAAGGAAAAGATGTCACCTTTCTGTTGGACACTGGTGCTACCAGATCTACTGTAAGAACAGTGGATGTTCCTAACCTACCCCTCTCGGGAGAAGCGATCCAAGTAGTGGGCGTCTCAAATCAAATAATAAGTACCCCAGTAACTGAACCAATGGAAATTTCTATAGGGAATTTCAAGGAAATGCACAGATTTGTGGTCTGTGATTCCAGTCCTGTAAACCTACTAGGACGAGATTTGTTGTGCAAAATGCGTTGTACCATTTACTGCACACCAAATGGCGTCGAAATTCAGACCCCCGATGAAGATGGCCTGTACAAACTGATGTTAGTCAGACAAGATGCTGATATCAAACCTTTGACAATTGAGGATTTACCTGAAGAGCTCCAGTTAAGAGTAGTACCAGAAGTGTGGGATTTCACAGGAAAGGATGTAGGCCTGATGGCAAATGTGGACCCAGTTAAAATAGCGATAAAAACGAATGCTGTATACCCCAAAACCAGACAGTACAAAATGAGTGCAGAAGTGAAAGCAGGAGTAGCGACTGAAATTACCAGGCTGCTCGAAGCAGAAATAATAGAAGAAGTGATGAGCAGCCCCTGTAATTCGCCTATCATTGGGATCAAAAAGCCTAGTGGAAAGTACCGGGTAGTGCAAGATTTGCGCAAGGTAAACCAAATTGTTGTGCCTTGCTGCCCTATTGTACCCAACCCTGCAGTGATTCTATATCAGATTCCCTGGAATGCAGAATGGTTCACTGTCATCGACCTGTGCCATGCATTCTTTTCCATCCCGTTGCATCCAGAAAGCAAGTTCCTTTTTAGTTTTGAATTTGACAGTCATATCTATGTCTGGAATCGTGTCCCCCAGGGGTACACCGAAAGTCCATCGATTTTCAATCAGATACTAAAAAAGTGCCTTGAATCTCTAGTGCTGCCAAGAGAGTCTGTTTTGGTGCAGTACATAGATGACCTGTTGGTGGCGTCTAAAACCCAGACTGACTGTGTCACTGACACAATTGCCTTGCTGAATCACTTAGGAAAGGGAGGACATAAAGTGTCGCCTGACAAGTTACAATTCTGTAAAAACTCAGTGAAGTATCTGGGGCACCAGATAGAAAAAGGAATCAGGAAAGTCACTACCGAAAGAATTAAAATAATTAAAGCAATGGAACTGCCCAGAACTCAGAAAGAGGTGAGAATGTTCTTGGGAGTCGTGGGTTACTGCAGACAATGGATTGTAGGATTTGCGGCTCTAGCAAGACCCCTGATAAAAATGACAAAGAAAGGAGTAGAAGACCCCGTCAGTTGGGACAACGAAAGCATGAACGCTTGGGTGACTTTGAGAAACTGTCTATGTACCGCTCCTGCATTGGGTATGCCTGACTACACCAAGCCTTTTGAACTCTTCTGTGACACAAGAGAGAATTGTGCTCTATCAGTCCTGACCCAGGAGCACGGACTGATTAGAAGGCCAGTGGCCTATTTTTCAGCCACTCTAGATCCGGTGGCTGCTGGATTACCTGGATGCTTGAAGGCAGTTGCTGCTACTTGCGTCAGCCTGGAACAGAGTGAGAACATTGTCATGGGACATCACGTCACTGTATATGTTCCTCATTCTGTTGTAATCCTACTGACCAGAACGAAGACCCAGTACCTCACGCCTAGTCGGCTGACTAAGTATGAGAGGATTTTAATTGGCGCCGAAAATATAACTATTTCTCGGTGCAACGTCCTAAACCCTGCAACCCTGTTACCGGTCCCTCTGGATGTAGAGATCGAAGAGGGAGGGGAACATAATTGCATCGATTTAACTGAGTACAGTACAAAGCCCCGTCCGGATATTCGTGAAATAGCATTACTTGATGGGGATAAGACGATGTTCGTGGATGGCTCGTGTTTAAGACATGAGAGTGGGAGTCTGAGTGCTGCCTATGCTGTGGTTACATTGACAAAAACAATAGAAGCATCCTACCTACGCGAGGTGAAATCTGCACAAGTGGCGGAGCTCATCGCGTTAACTAGAGCATGTAAGAGGGGTAAGAACAAAAGAATTACTGTTTATACAGACAGTCAGTACTGTTTCGGGGTTGTTCATGACTTCGGCCAATTATGGCTGCAAAGAGAGTTCATGACTTCCTCAGGCACTCCTATCAGAAACGGAAAGGTGGTGCATAACTTGCTGGAAGCTATCCAATTGCCCAAAGAATTGGCTGTGGTCAAGTGTGCGGCTCACAAATCTGGAAATGATGATGTGACTGCCGGTAATAGGTACGCTGACCAAATTGCGCAGTTTTGTGCCCGACATCACATGTCCCTACAAATTGCATTGTGGGGTGGAACCAGCTGCCAACTTATGTTGTTTGAGAATGTGTCAACGTGGGAAGAATTGAAAGAGTTGCAACAGGCTACAGACAGGCAAGAGAAAGGAAATTGGGCAGCAGAGGGATGCAAATTGAGAGATGATGGTGTGGTGGTAAACTCGACTGGGGTGCCTGTACTGCCTGATAGCTTGATTGACCCCATGATTCGAATGATACATGAACCAACACATATGGGAAGAGACGCAATGTGTCGGGTGTTTGACAAGGTGTTCTGTAACTCAAAGTTCAGGAACCAGGCGGAAAGGCTCTGCCAGAGGTGCCTAGTGTGTCAGCAATTCAATGCAGGAAAGAGGACTGTAGTAGAGCAGAGTACTATTGGAAAGGCAGTAGGTCCCTTTGTCAGAATGCAGGCAGACTTTGTAACCATGCCTAGGTGCAAAGGGTATAGATACATCCTGGTCGTAGTCTGTCTGTTTTCCCGGTGGGTGGAGGCTTATCCCGCAAAGAAAAATGATGCCCTAACTACAGCCAAGCTATTGCTCAGGGAGTTGATACCTAGGTACGGAATCCCAGAGACTATCGAAACGGACCAAGGTGGGCATTTTGCCAACGATGTCCTAGAAGAACTCTGTAAAGCATTCAAAATGAAGCAAAGACTGCATTGTGCCTACCGTCCAGAGGCTTCTGGGGTAGTGGAACAAATAAACGGCACCCTGAAGTCCAGGTTGGGAAAAATGTGTGATTCCACAAAAATGAACTGGATAGAGGCTTTACCCCTTGTGCTGATGAGTTTGAGAAGTATCCCGAACCGAAAGACTGGCCTGAGCCCCCATGAAGTGTTGATGGGAAGAGTGATGCGGCAGGCATGGGTACCCGGACACAAACTGCTAAGCATTTCTGATGATATGGTGCTAGAATACTGCAAGCAGCTGGGTGACCAAGTGCGTTCTCTCTCTCAGCAGATTGGAGAGACAGAAGACGAGTGGCCAAAGACTCCAGCACATAAACTGCAACCAGGAGATTGGGTGGCGTTAAAGAAACACACCCGGAGCAGTTGCCTGAAACCCAGGTGGGGAAAGCCACGACAAGTGATCCTCGTCACTACAACTGCTGTAAAGTGCGCTGGTGTACCGAAGTGGATCCACGCCAGCCACACCAAGCGGGTATCTGGAGAAAACGCGACTGGAGCTGAAGGCAGCGCAGCTGAAGAGGCTTCCGAAGAGGAGAGTCCGGAACTAGCTGACATCGAACTGCCGAGCACAAGTCGAGACGTTGAATGGTATCCCGCGGACGACCAGGTTCATGATCCAATACGAACCAGGAAATATTCCTACTTAGACAGTGAGTGGGATAGTCCAGGTGAGCTAGAAATAGATGAAGAAGGTCAGGTCAACGAGAATCACATCACACCTGATCAGGAAGTAGGCCAAGTAGGGTCAGATCAAGGCATCGAGACTCCTCCTGAAACTCCGGAGTCTGGAAAGGGACAGATAGTAATTAGAGCTGACGTTCATGCAGAAGAAAACGAAGAGATCGAAGAGCATGAACAGGAACAGATAGAAATAGATCAATGTGCTCAGACACCCGAAATAAAAGCAACCAAACGGAAAAAGCAAGTACGATTTGAATCTGAACAGGGTCAGATTAGGGACCAGGCAGAAGAGATAGATGAAAGACCTGGAACTAGTCAGTCAGGTAGAGAAACAGAAGTGCCACAACAAAAAGTAAAACGAGTGCACGAAGAAGGGCAAGTTTCCTCAACTACTGGGAGGAAAGGAGGCAGAAGTGCTCCCCGATACGTAAAAAGACTAAGGCTCAGACTAAAGACAGTCGATGAGAAACTGAAAGACCGGAAAAGGGCTGAAAGTGAAAGAAGGGCAGCCCAGGGAAAATCGCTGAGAAAGAGCGACAGAATAAAGAAACAGAACAGACTGTATTGGAGCCCTGAGTGGACTTACTTTGTGTTGGAAGAAATAGACGAACCACACCACAGTGGCAACAGTGACGAAGAGTCCATTGCTGATCGGAGTTCGGACGAAGACCCTCCTTGAGAGAGCCCAGAAGTGAGCCTCTGGTACAAAGAAACGAAGAGGGGTAGCAAAAGCCACCTGTAAGCTAAAATGTCTGATCCGAGTGTCTCTGGGAGATCCCGGTGTGGGTGTCTCAAAACCTGTTGTAAGATATGCTTGTGTAGTGTAGCCATGCTAATAGTAATGTGGATAGGACTAACCGTTTTTCTACCGTTTATGATAAGTAAAAATCCTAACTTGTCCCCCACTGAACCCGAAGCAGTAGACGTAGGAGATGTACAGACTGCAGAAACACCACGAAGCTTAGAAAGACGTGACAAACAAGTGAGTCTGACACACACACGACCTAACTTAGAAGCATCAGATGAGGATGGACTACATTTTCACAAAATGAAGAACAGGACACATTTAAATGTTTTTGCTAACTTGTTAGTGCATTACGTAGAAGCTATGGAAATAGAGGACTGTTATGTCTGCATGAAGCTGCCAACTTCAGTGGCTGAAGGCGTGACATATCACCATCTACCTTTAACCTATGGAATCTCATGTAGTATATTAGCTAGCTTGTTCTATAGAAGCACCTTGCAGTATTACTATTCTAATAATGACGTAGTATTTTCCGAACTTCCTATTAGAGGACACTTGAACCGTGTACATACTACAAGTGACGTGACCCGTTATATGGGAGAATATTTTCTGACTATAGGTAACATTGATTTAGATGAAGCAAGACAATCTAATCTGACCTGTTCTCTGCAAGAGCAGGAAAAGATGTTTATAAAGATGGCAGACAGAAGGAGAGAAAAGTTTCAAAAGAAAGCAAATGACGAAAAGGATAGAGTCCCTAGGTGGGCTGAACACATGGATAACACCTCGCAAAGCGAAGCTAGTCCTGCCTTATTGCTGGATTTTGAACGGAAGGGGAAACTTTGTATCCATAGGGAAAAGACAGAGTACTATAACAATGTATTCATCGGTTCCAGCGAATGTGAACATAATTACAAGGTAATTGGAGGTTGGGGTTTCAAAAATGGGTCAGAACCTGTGTTTCCCGGAATATATTATATATGTGGGAACAAGGCGTATTTCAAATTACCGGATCACTGGTATGGAAGCTGCTACTTTGGCATTGTTTTCCCGAAAATATACCATGTGAATAATGCAGCTGGAAGCGATGAAGGCACTAATGGCTTAGTGCGTAGTAGACGTGAAAGTGTAGGTGAAATTATAGGTGATATTTTTAGTGCACTGATACCTGGAATGGGGGTAGTTCTGAACACCCATAGAATCTGCAAATTGTCTACAGTAGTGGACCGGTTATCAACGGACACTGCTGCCGGATTCCTGATGGTCAATACTGAAATGGTTGCGATCAGATCAATGGTTTTACAAAACCGTCTTGCCCTTGACACCCTATTAGCAAAAGAGGGCGGAGTCTGTAGAATGCTGAAAGCGCAACATTGTTGTACTTACATTCCAGATAAAAGTATCGAATTAAACCAATATGTGAAGAACATAACTAATTTGGAAAAAGAACTCAAACCATTGGAGGTTGACAGTGCCTGGACGAGACTGACTGGAGGTCTCTCCTCTATAGGTAGTTGGTTTACTAACCTAGGTAGAAGTCTTTTATGGAAAATACTGATGCCAATAGTTGTAATAGGTGTGATTGTATTGATCATTTTTATCTGCTGCAAATGCCAAAAGTGCAAAAAGAAATATACAGTGAATCAGAGGGGGGTGAAAAGAAACATAGATGAACTAGAATTAGAAGAGCTAAAGAGTGCTATCTACAAAAAGGCGAAAAATCACCACTCTCATAGAGAAGCTGAAAGAAAGCTAAACAACAAATTTGTTGAAATTGAAATGGGTGATGTGGATGAATGAGAAAAGTTGGCATCTGTTTCCTTCTATGTAGTGATGATAGTAAATATCATCAAAGAGGGGATTGATGGAGCTGGGATTCGCGTGCAAGCGCCCTGCTCTCATACAAAACCCTTGCTTAAACCGTATAATCATATTAACACCATTGTTCGTCATTTATAAAGTGTTTTTCCCAACACGCGGGTGTCCCCAGGATGCTTGCTTGTTTGTCTTTTCTCGTACTAACGAAGCTTGCACTAAAATCGGCTGCTTCGCTGAAACTCAGTCTGCGCATGCGTCGGTCATACCCATGTGATGTGATGCACTCGCATTCTGGAGGGATTCTGTGCACATGCGCACTGTTGCAAATATGGCCGCTTGTCTCTCACCACGCTCTCCGCTTGCTACTGCTGCTTCAGCCTATCTGCCTTTTCGCACTAAACCTTAATGCTATAGTCATTATAAAGTAAGGGTTGGATAAAATTTTATCATGGTATACAGTGTGATCATTTTATATATGATTTTAATTTGTTTTCGCTTACTTTTCATGTACCGCGTCTTTGTGGGCTGGGGCATACATGAGCGACGCCATGCTGAGGCTCCTCTGAACCCCGTCACGTGACTGGGGAAAATCCAAACTGCGCAGAAGCTGAACCAAGCCAGCTGGCTCCTGAAGCACAATGCGCCTGAGAAGCTCTCTGGGAAAGCAGAGTCTTACCTTGGACGATGCAACTCTGTTGCTACCTAATGTGAACTCTTGTTGTGCTGATGTATTCTATGCATGGGAACGTGAACCCGGGGGGCGGGTGTACAAAATTGCATATTAAGTATGAGAAAGTGGAATTCTAGGAGGTGGTAATGACCGCACCACCTCTCCTGACCAATCATAATATGGGAAACTGTCACTTGCAACATTAGTGGGTGGTCTGAGGGTCCCCAAAACAGTATAATTGCCCTAGTTTAGCTTAGGAAAATTGTCCGACTTGTCCGAGTAGCAGACCTGTCACTGACCCTACGATCTCAATAGGTGCTCAATCTGAAAGTGCTGCGGAGCACTCTGTCCATACTTTCCACAAACTCCTAAGGGGTGGAAAAATCCTAAGTGCTGGCGAAGCACTTTGCTGGGAAATTCGAAAACCCAAATCGGGGTTACTGGCGGATTACTTGCAGAGAGGGGTAACGCAGGCGTTGCTGTCCGAAGCTGTGGGTGTTGGTCGTACCTTGGTGAGCCCAGTCCTGATCCCAAAGCCTGAGGGGTATCCTGTCCTTACTGTCCGTGAGCTGTACCTGCTCGCATTCTGGTATTCCTTCCTGAGGGTCCTTGTCCCCGTCCTTCCAACTGACCCGTGGCCAGGGTTAGTCTTCTTTCTGAACTAGGTAAATATCAAACCGTGGGTTTGCGTCCCTGCCTCTCACTTTTTTCTCTCTCACTCTGATTGCCTAAATAAAGCACTCTTGTCTGTGATATTGCCCTATCCTCGTGAAAGTAACGTATATGCTATTATCTGTTAGAATTGCTCCACTTCTCTCCCCTACCTTTAGAGAATTGTCAAACTGTTATGCTTTATTAGTATGTTCCAATTTTTCCCTTTCCTTTAGCTGGTTGCAGTGATTTTAGTAAGAATAAGTTTGGTGCACTTAGGTTAAGTACATGTTCTAGGTCCCATCCTCGTCCTAGGTCTCTAGTATAAAGTTGCAGTGACTAGCTCTGTTCTAATAAGTCCCACCTTAGTCATCCCATGTACTCGAATGGTACTAGCACTTATCTATAGTTATGTTATTGTTATGATTTTATTAGTTGACGCTATACTCTGCCTATCACTTATTGCCTTGTCATTGCCTTTTTAAAAACTTTATATAAAGTTTTGAACTACCCTCAGGTGTCTGTGGTCATTTTACAGAAATTGTGGATAAGTATTGTACTGATTATAAAGAGTATTTGGTTTAGACCTGTCTGCTATTTTCCCTGCTAGCTTCAGATCTGTCGTAGGAATTGTGCCTGTGGTAAGTCTGGTACATGGTAAGCAGTGGTGAAACCAAACCTTAATTGCTCATAGCAGCGTGCAGGAGGAGAAACAAAGTAATCCTCACCCGGTTCACCCGAATTATTAGTAGGGGTATTGGAAAAAATTGGCACGCCAGGGCCCAGTGCGTGTAGAGAAATTGGTAACCTTGGTGACCCGGGTGGACTGCGCGCTCTATCAAATGCACCTCCATTATAGATTGGTAATTAAGTCTCAAGAATTTATTATGCTGAAACACAGTGCATTAATCAAAGTATTATTATCACTATCAGAAAGAACCACTGCGCCCTACGTTTATTGGTTGATAAGAATACTAAGATATTAATTCATTCTATCAAGAGCACCTGCGTGGATGCATCACGCAAAATATATCAAATCACTAAGATTACGCCAACATGATTTATGTTATCTATTCAATCAGAAGATATTTTTTATTTGTTATATGGTTGCTATTGGTCCCATGATGTCTATTCCATTTATCAATATTATTGCTACAAGTATAGCTCATATGTTTCTGCATTTTAGTCTATTCCATAAGTCACAAAACCGCATTTATTAGAATCCATTTATCCTAATCTATATTTCATAAATTATATGCGTATAAATTACTCAGGCTATATCACCAATTGACCATGGTTATCTGTATCTGTACATTATCTTCCTACATAAGTGACCGATGCTATACTATTGTGAAGATTGCTATTAATTTTTGTGTATTTTGTGACTTGGTGTTTACAGATGTTTTTAATGTGTATATTGTTGTGCTATTTTTAGCAAAATTCTTTTAATATATAATTTTATATGAACAAGTGTAATAATAATAAAAATATGTTTTTTTCCTCATGGAAAATAATTTCTGTTTCATTATTGATTTTCTGGTGTTGTTGGTACTGACCCAATGAGTGTGTTGTAGAGTTGTTGAATACTGAGGTATGATTGGACATATTGTATGACTAGAGAATACCCCAAAGGGAATCTTTGTCAGACTTAAGCGTCTTCTTGGTGACCTGTCCCTTTGGGTTGGTGGACCCCTCTCGTTTTATTGAGTCACTCCTATCAATTTCAACAAATCTCCTTCTCGTTAATATTTCACTTCTGTTCTTGGATTTTCTTCACAATAAAAAACACTGAACATAATCTTCACAAAAGTTATTTACAAAAGTTTAAGCTATTGCCATTACAAATTAAATAAACAATTTAAGTATTAATTATTTAAAAAAATTAAAAGCCATTGTTATTTGTAATATCAATACATCTAAGTCACGTAAATACAAAACATGTTGCATTACAAATGCTATAGGTGTCACATTTGCGAAAGTTATAACTATTGGCATTGTAAATGACAAAGCTATTAATTTAGCTATTTTAAAAAATAACACATAAATAAAAAAAATGTCATTTATAAGACCAATAGCTCAAACTTTCCTAATGCGAGCCCTATTGCATTTCCAATGCTTGTTATGATTGCCACTCTTCCGGCCAAAGACAGTGGCAGTCGTAGCCACTTCGTGATCTGCAAATCTAGATCCCCAATAGCTCTGCCATAGTTCAATCCAACCATGGTGTCAATATTCAGATGAATAAAGACGCCGAGGTATTTCACCAAGTCACTGCACCACGTTGGTGGGAACGTACAAGGCCAGACTACCGTGCTGGCGTTGAGAGAGAAGATAACCGATATATGCCAATTATTGCAGAGACCTGAGAATTTGCCAAATCGAATGATTTCAAGGATCAGGGGCTCAAGGTTGGCTTGAGCGTTCCAGACATATAACACAGTGTTGTCTGCATATAAGAAGATCAGGAGGGGGCCGGTGCGGAACAGGAGTCCGCGGTGAAGGTGTCTCTCTTGGAAATGTCGGACTAAAGGGTCCACAGCTAATATGAAGAATAATGGGGAGAGCGGGTAACCCTGCCTAGTGCCGCGAGATAGCGCGAAGGGTTCAGAGAGGGTGTTGTTTAAGCGAAGTCTGGCATTGGGCCCAGTGTATAACAGCGCCACGGTAGAGACAAAACACTCCGGCATACCCATGCGTCTCATAATTGATAAAAAGAAGGGCCACTCCAGAGAGTCAAACGCCTTCTCAGCTTCTAACAAAATGGCGTCCGCTGGTGTGTCAGGGTCGCATCTGTGCAGCACGGCAAACAGGGTGCGAAGATTAAGTGAGGTGGACCTGTACGGGACAAAGCCTGATTGCGCCGGGGCAGTGATGAATTCCATCAACAATGACAATCTTATGGTAATGACTTTAGCCAAAATTTTATAGTCTGAGTTTAAAAGCGATAACGGCTGATAGGAGCCACATAAAGCAGGGTCTTTCCTGGGCTTTGGAAGAAGAATAATCACTGCTTCTCTGAACGTAGGAGGGAGCATGCCCGTCTCAAGGGATTCCGCGTAAACCTCAATTAATCTAGGGATCAAATGTCCTTGTACTCCTTATAAAAATCGTCTGAGAAGCCGTCCAGTCCCAGAGCTGAGGAGCCGCGCAATGAGTCAATGGCCTCAATAATGCTACCAGGTGAAATTGGGACAGCAAGGAAGTCCTAGATGTATCTTGCAAGGTAGACCATTGCTATTTCAGATAGATAGCCCCCTTGCTCTTGTAGGTCGCCACCGATCCTAGAGGTGTACAGTGTTTTATAATAGCTTAGAAATTGGTCACGAATGTCAGTGGAGGTGTATAGTAAGGTGTTTTGCGGGCCAGTAATTGTGGTGATATACCCATGGTTGAGTGGGGGCGTAAGGTATGCGCCAAAAACCTCTGGGGCTGCTCACACTCGCCATACCGCCGTGCAAAGTATTGCCTGGTAAGGAAAAGCATTTCACATTCTGCCGCTTCTCTAAACTCAAGCAACAGCGACAGGCGTTTTGTAAGTATGGGTGAATTTTGCGGATCTGAGGTTTGCGAATTCGCGCGAAATCGCAAACAAATCCGCGAATTCGTGGATTTCCCCGTGGAAATCGCGGATTGTTTTGCGATTTGCACCATACTTAACTGGAGTACTTGCTAGTGGCTAATCAGTAAGTGCTACCTCGTTGGGTAAATGTATAGTTCTTTTCTTACACTGCAGCTGCGTAAAGGGGCAGAAGATTTGTCTCCAGTCACCATGTGTGCCTGTAACTTTGCCACCGCGCCAATAGGCGCCGAGGTCCCTTGAGTGAGCTGCCCATTCATAGTTGGGAAAGTGAGGGAAGACGTTTGATACCGCTAGTGTGTGGTGGGCGGGGCTTCTATGCAGGTTCACATGTCTCCTGTGTATAAAGGGTCAGAGAGCGAGCAGGGCAGCAGATGAGAAGAACTACACAGGGATTGCGCTCGAGAAACTCATGGATGCAAAGTCCTCCCTCAAGTATTACAGCAAATTTTCAACGGCAGATATGGGGTTAAAGCACACTTGCCAGGCCTCGACCGTGCTCACTAATGTTTTGGGCTGATTAAAACGCTACTGAATTTGACCTTCACCTCGGGCACCTGTTTTATATCTGTAAGTGCTTCCTGTTGCAGGAGCCTCGTGCCATACTTGTAACTATTCTCTGACCCTGCTTCGAGAGTCAGAGCAGGGTCAGAGAATAGTTGCAAGTAGGCAAGGAGGCGCCGCTCAGGAAGCACTTACAGGGTAACAGCAGGTGCCCAAGTTGAAGTTAATTTCTTTGTAACCATTTTGTAAATGGTTTCAAAGAAATTAGCTTCAACTTGGGCACCTGCTGTAACCCTGTAAGTACTTCCTGAACAAAATATGTCCAGCTCGCGGATTCGCGGATTTTGCCGCAATTTCGCGAGATTCGTGGATCGCGAAATTGCAGAAAATCCGCAGATTCTGCAAGCGGAATGAATTTTCGCCCCATACTTACCGTTTTGCCTCTCTCACATCAGAGGATGATGTAATCAATTCACGATCCAACGCGGCAATCTCACCCTCCACCCGGTCCAGAGTCGAGCGCAGGTCCCGCAACACCCCGGCATGCTTGGAGATACACACCCCTCTGATATTGGCCTTGAACCCCTCCAAAGGATAGACCAGGAGCCCACCGACCCAGTATTGAGCTCAAAATAATCCTCAATTGCACCTCTCAATTCCTCGTGAAAAACTTGGTCCAACAGCCCTCTCCTGGGAAAACGCCATTGTCGCTCATAGCCACCCGGTCTAGGAATGCGCAGCCGGAGAACAACTGGAGAGTGGTCGGAAAGGGTGCGGGGAAGAGTGATCACATCGTCCAGCCATCCAGCCACTCCTGGAGAATTCAACCAATAGTCAATTCTGGTCCATGTACCATGATACCCCGAATAATGTGTGAAATCCCGGCGAGGGGTGTGTAAGCATCTTTCGACATTGATTAAGGAAAAATGTGTACATATGTCTCTAAGGGACTGCCGGGACCGGGGCTGGGTATCAGGCGAAAGAGACGTGCTATCTTTGGACGGATCCAAAAGCAAATTAAAATCCCCTCCCAAGATTAAAAGCCCGGGGTCAAACGATAAAAGTTTGATCTGGAGGTCATCAAAGAAGGATGGGGAGTCACTATTAGGGCCGTAAACTCCTACCAGTGTAACCCTGTGTTCCATCAGTGACCCCAAAACTATTAATTTGCGCCCCTCAGGATCCACAATGGTTTTATGTCACGCAAATGGGATACGTTTATGTATTAAAATTGCCACCCCTCTTGCGTATCAGCTAAAATTAGAAAAATATCAATGAGATCCCCAATTCAACGCCAGAGGGGAGTGAGCTTTACCAGCAAGATGCATTTCTTGAAGAAACACTATGTCTGTGTCATGCCTGGAAATGTAATTCAAAACCTTCCTACGTTTTCTTGTATTATTTAAACCCCTGACATTCCATGACATTAGAGAAAGCCCGGAGGGTCCGGGTCGCTGTCCTAAGTTAACCATAAAGAGTATGTACTCATGTTCGCTGCAGGAGATGTAAATGTGTTTCGCTGCCCACCAGTGCCACCATGCATACTAACGCAAAAAACATTAGAACTGAAAATATATAACCAACGCACACCCACCCAGCCTCCAAGAACCCCACCAGAGGCAATCCCAATCCAATAAAACAGAACATTTGTATAATAAATCAAGGATACCAACAGCAGCGGAAAGCTGCAGGAACACAATGAGAAAACACATAGAGTTTACTTACTTACATAGAGGTATACACCTTAGGGCGTGGCAACGCCACGCCGACCGGGCATTTAATCCCTTCACTGCAGGGGCTATTCC
Source organism: Lissotriton vulgaris (assembly GCF_964263255.1). NCBI lineage: Eukaryota > Metazoa > Chordata > Amphibia > Caudata > Salamandridae > Lissotriton > Lissotriton vulgaris. Next base: position 101,018,208 of record NC_141688.1, read on the forward strand.
GCCGCAGTTCTAAGGGGGTCGGGGGCCGCGCGGCGGTCCCGTGCTCGTGACGGAACCGCTCCGTCACGGCACGTGGGTGAGCTGTGCTTGTGACAGAACGGTTCAGTCACTGCCCCGCCCGTGCTAGAGAACGTTAGCGCAGGCGCGGAATTCGCGCCGCGCAGGCGCGGCGCGGGGGCCGTGACGGAACCGTTCCTTCACCAGGACAGCCCACCCGAGGCTCGTAACGGAACGGTTCCGTCACGAGCATGGGAGGGGTGAAAGGATGCATAGGTAAATATTGTAGGAGCTGTTCTGACCGACTTTTTGCCCCTTTTCTTGAGTGAAGGTGATTGAAGGTGACTTTAGTCTGCTATCATTCTAATAGGAGGACTAGAACCTTAGACAGGGCCTATTTACAAGGCGTTTGCTGCAATCCCCTACCCTTCTCTTTAGTTCAGGGCTTATAAATCTATGTTAAGGGATAGATTCCTTAGTATTAGTAGTAATCCGTCCTTTTATAAGAATAATAGTATACTTCTGATGGAGTTATGCTTATTTCAGGCCTTGTAGGCCTCAAATGGGAGAGACTCCATCTTTCTTTCTGCTCCGACAGCTTGAGATGCTTCTAGGTCAAATGTAATGTTTTAGTTACGAGGTGTTGTTCGCTTGGAGAGAACCGGCTCAGGCTGGCCCTTATCGAAAGACTGTATTTTTCTCCGTGTCGAAGACATAACATCAGGCCGGCCGGCTGAGAACGTGTCCTTGGTACGGGGAGGTACAAGAATTTGGTGGGCGGCAGGTTACTGGCCGTAACTTTCCATGAAGGGACAAGCTTCCATATTAGCGAACGCATGAGGTAGTGAGTCAGTCAGTCTGTAGGCGGCAGCTAGTCGTTAGCATCAATGCAATTAATTATTTCAGGGCAGACAGTCGCCATCTTGAAATCCGAGAAAGATCGAGAAGCTGATACTCTCTGAGAAAGATTGAAGTTATTTTAGTGGGAGTAGCGGGCGAGATTTGACATTAAGATCAGAGCATACAGAGTGAAACAGTTAGTTGAGAGAATGAATGGTAGAAACTGAGTTAGAAGATCGAAGCTGGAAAGTGAAGACAGTCCGTGATTCAGAGGAGAGAGGAGTAGTCCAGAACAGCCAGAGAGAAATCAGCTGAAGAGACAGAGAATAAGAGGAAGGTTCCAGTGACTTGGAGGGAAACGGAGGAGACAGAGCATAGCGGTGCAGACGTGTATCCGTGACTGCAGAGGTGTGATCCTAAGACGAGCCAAGACACAGACGAGAAGGGAACCCAGATGACTGCTGAGTCCAGACTTCATATTAATAAGGTGACGTCGACCCTTTCTTATTAGCATGCACACACACACATTCTAACCTTTCCTTTTCCTTTTCAGGCTATATGTTATAGTATCGTATTATACTGTTGATATTGTTGTTATAATAAAGATACCCCAGTTCTTAGTGAACCAGTGTGTATATTTTATTGTCTCATAGTAAAGTTAGCCTTTCTTCTAGTCAGGTACTGTTATGTGAACGGATGCAATTCCCGTCCAGGTAAATGGTAACTGAATAATGAGGGAGAGAGGATCTCTTGACATAGGGAATAAGTTGTACACCGTGTAATTCGGCCATTATTGTGTGATCTATAATATTGTAGTATTATACCTCTAGTGGATAGTGAGAGATTCCCCAACATGAAGAGCTAAAGGTATTTATAGGAAAGTGATCGTCGTTGTAAGGCGGCGTTAATGAGAGCACCGGAGGGAAACGGTGTATAGTGAGATCGCCTCTAGGGAAAGTGGCGTGAATGAGAGCATTGACTGAGGTCAATGTGTATACCCACAGGATTGTGGCTTGTGTAATAATGAGAAGACTGGGAGGACACAGTGTCTATACCCACAGGATTGTGGCTTGAGAGAGCACTGGTTGTGGCCAGTGTGTAATGGTAAGTAATCAGAACTGCCCCAGGGTAGATTAGTCTGGGCTCATATGGCCGCGAGACTATATTGTATGACTGTGGTATTTTAGAAGATCTAAGCTTGTATATTGCTAATTCCCCATCCTTGGGTAGGAACATAGATACCTGTTGTAAATAGGTCCTAAGGAGGGAGGTGGTTACGTTTCGGCTGGGTTAGTGGTGTCTTGGTGAGCTGATTCTATCTGGTCCGAGAATCCAGTCGTTACAGGAGCCGATTATGTAAAGCAAATAAAACTTGACAAATGCACCATCAATAATCAATACTAAGAGCAAACCCGTCAGCCAGTTCCAAGTTGGGAGAAGAGTTCAACACTGTCCTGCGAGTCACCTCTCGGAGGGGGGGGACTGGGCAGGAGATGTTCGAGATCCGGAAGAGGTCTTCTTGTAGTTGTGGCAGAACTCCTGGGCCTCCGTAGGAGTGTCAAAAATGCGCGATTTACCATCAATGTCAACTCTCAGTCTTGCCAGGCACAACATTCCATATCTTAGCCCTAGATTCCCTAGGGCCGCCTTTACCCCCTGAAACATCCGTCTCGCCTCTGAACCACAATAGTAAAGTCAGGAAAGAAGGACAGTTTATTGCCCTGCCACTGGACGTCTCCAATATCGCGAGACGATCTCAAAGCCGTGTCTCTGTCGCTGAAGTGCAGGAGCCTTGCAATGATGGGCCTCGGAGGAAGGCCCGGGGAGGGGGCGAGGGCCCAAGGATCTATGAGCATGTTCAACCAGAAAGGTCTGCGTAAAGGTTTCCCTGCCAAATAACTCCGCTAGTAGTTGCTCCACAAAGGTGTTCATCTGCCCAGTGGCTGTCGTTTCCGGAACGCCCAGGATGTGAATGTTGTTGAGACGACTACGCGATTCCAAGTCCTCATTCTTGATAGCCACTGCTTTAAGAATCTTCTCCACTCCCTCCAGTCTTCTTAGCGATGAAAAGGCGCCATCCTCAATGTCAGAGACCCTTGCCTCTACAACATCCAACCGACGGTCGTGTGTTAGTATCTTGGAGCCCATGTCCGCCAGCTTCCTATCCAGGTCATCAAACCGGCTGTCTAGCACCTGAAGCCAGCCCACATCTCAGCTAGCATGGAGGATGCAAGGGAGGCAGGATCTCCAGTGGCCACAGTGTTCGAATTCGCACCAGACATGACCGGAGGGGCGTCTAAAGCCGGAGCGGTGGATTTTTCAAATGGCAGTTTGCTTTGTTTGGGGTCTTTCTTTCCCATCGCGCGAGGCACCGTAGAGAATGCGGGATGAGGTTACGTCGACTGTGCCACCACCTCAGAGGGCCAGAGACCAGAAGACGATCATCAGCTGCACACCCAGAGGACTCCCTCTATCCCTCACCGGGAGCAACAGCGGTCACAACGCTGAGACCAGGACAGTGACTGAGCAGAACCAGCGTGCCCGACTGACCAGCACACCGGAGAGGAGGATGGGATATCAGGGAGTTATTGAGATGGCAGAGTCCGCCCCGGGGGCCGCCTACAGGGTTAATGCCATTAATGTCTCGCAAACGAGGGTGGAAAGCGGCATAGGTGGCGCTGACTTCAATATGGGCGCATACATGTAAATGGGGGTGGTAGCCAATGAAGAGAGTACCAGGCGCACCAGGGTCCACTGACGCCGCCGCACACCCCAAAATCACCACAACCATGCGCCGGGGCCCGCAGGGAGAAGGCAGTGGAACGGAGCACAATATTGCGCGGTCCGCAGCTTGGAGTGGTGCAGAAATGAACACCCAGTGAGCAGTCTCTGCTTCAATTCAAATGGGGCAGAGGATAGTTTCCATGTGTCCCTGTAGGCATCTGGTGCAGGGCCGCTCCGCAAGTTGGCTCCAGGGGGTCCCGGCAACAAAGGTAGAAGGCCCCTAGCAGGTACAAGGCGGTGACACTGCCAGTCGACAGTTCAAGGCAGCGCAGTCCGGACTACAGTTGGAGTGCCCAGAGACCACGGGCAGCTCCCACAGCACACATCCAGATGTCCAGGAATACGGGGGGAGGCATAGCCTGCGGCAAGAGCTAGCGCGTCTGCAACACCAGCAGGGGAGAGGCCAGGGCCCTCCCACTAGTCCGCCTCACTCCCCGCTGTCCACCACAAATCGATGCCCCGGCGGGGAGACGCCCACTAGGCCCCGCAAGGCCAGAGGGCACCGCTCCGAAGGAGGGGCACAAAAAAGGTAACATTGGTGGGGGCGTAGGAGGGAAAGGCCCGCAGCACAGAGGAGATCAGATGTGCGGGGCAACGCCAGCCGCCCACCGGGGCCCGCACTCACCTCGCCCAGCTCCGCTCAGCTCATGTCCGGAGACGGCCCCCGATCCGCAACACGGCCATGCGCAGTGTAGAGTTCACAAGCATCCGGGGGCTCCGGGTCTTCTAGGTCGAGCTCAAACGATTTGGCATAGCGTTCTGAAGTGGATGGTGCGTTCGTGCAGCTTTTTCAGGGCTCCTGCATGATCAAAAGCAGAGTTTGTTGTGCCCGGTCGGCAGAGCTTCAGACAGACACGGCCGTCTTGGTCGCGTCCGTGGCCACGCCCAGTGGGTCTGGCTCTTGGTCGGTGTTACCTCCCATCCTGGTTTGGTCTGTGTGGCCCTGCCCTTGGTTGCTCCTGTGGGTTTGTGCCTTGGCCCTGTTGGCTGGCCCAGTCTTCTTGTTTTGGGCTGGTCTGCTGTGGGACTCCCTGTTGGCTTTGGGGTTGGGGTTAGGGTTGGCCATGTTGCTGGCCCTGTCACCCTTTGTTTCTTGGTTGGGGCTGGGCCTCTTGGGTCTTTCCTTGCTTCCCCTGTGCTCTCTTTTGGGGTTGGTTGTGTATTTTTTTACATTGTTGGGCATGCTTTCCGTTGTCTGATTAGGCTCGCTCTCTGTCGGTACTGCTGCTGGGTGTGTGGGGCTGCTTGGTGATGCTGGGCATGGCGACCTTCTCTCCCGGTTTCCGCCCTTCTGTTTTTTTTGTGCCCTGTGGGGTGCTATGGCTGTTCTGTTCCTCCTTGTGCTGTTTGTTTCTGTTGATGTGGGTGCTTCGGCCCCCATTGCTCTTCTAGGGCTTAGCCGCTGGTCTTGGAGTCTCTGTGGTTTGCCTCCTTTCCGGCTTCGGTTTTGTTTGTCCTTGCCTGGTCGCCTTCATGGCTGGCTCCCCTTTAGTTTTGCGGTTTTGGGAGTTGGTGGGGCATGGGTGCCCTACTTGTTCTGTTTTTCTGTGGTTGGCTGCCTCCTTTGTGCCATTGGTGCCTTCTGTTTTCCGGCGTGCTGGTTATTCCGGACCTTGGTTGTGCCCCTGTTGACCTGTTCCTAGCCTGCTGCTGTGTCTGTAAGCCTTGTATCTTTTTCCTTGTGTGAATTCCTTACTGCCCTTCTGTTGGTCTCTGGTGCCTCCTTGGCGAGTGCTCCTCTTCCGTTGTTGGTTTGAGGGGGTTCTCAGTGTGGGTTGGCTGCCCTCAGGGTGGCATCGCCATGGGATTACTGCTTTTTTATTCCCCTTGGTCGTTTAATGCTTGTTCTGGAGGGTGCCGGCCCTTGGGTTGGTTTGGAACATTGCGGGCTGTGTGCTTCTGACTGTTTTTCCCTGGGGTTCTTCGTTTTGCCTCGCTTGGGATGCTGATTTTTGGTATAGGGTCCTGGGTGTTCTTTGGGGATTCGGAAGGCCGCATTTCTGGCTATAGTATGCTCTATAAGTAAGGAATGGGACGAGGGCTGGAGGGACCTGGTGATAATACCCTATTACTTACAGGTAATTTTCTTTACTCCTGGTCCTTGCCCCATGTCTTATGCCCCTCCCTCCCAGAGGGCCGGCCTTCCTGTTGGTAGCTTAGGAGTTCAGGCGGAATGCTGGGTAAGTACTGGTTATGTACTTCCAGTGGGATGGAGTGTGGTAGGGGGTCCCAGCAGTCGTCTGTTCTTTTTTCTGTCAGAGAGATGGTCATCTCCATAAGTAAGGACAGGTTGGAAAGGGAAATATCATAACGCAACTTGTAGACTATGTGGATATCATAAGGAGTCCCTATGCCACGTGATGTGTGTCTGTCCTACAGTCAGTGAAGCGAGAAGAACGCTTTTAAAACCAATTTTAAAAGAGCTTAATATTCGTACTTGTAGGCAGACTATTACCCGCTGGGCGAGGGGATCATCAAACATTTTAATTTGTCGAGTTGTAAAGTTTTTAACCTTGATTGACCTTGATTGACACACTCTTAAAAAAAAATGGACATTGAACCTGTAAATATGGTTACTAATGAATTGGACAATCCTGTACAGATCTAGACATAATGATGCACTTTACTGTGAACTTGTGACCATGGTTATTAATGAGTAGGAACATTTTTGTACATATCCAGATATAATGATGTATTTTATCGTGAAATTGTCTTTTAACCTACATTGGAATAATTTTAAGTGTTATTTTTTATGGTTGTAAAAAACCAAATAAAGAAATTCTTCTTCCACAAGTAAGGACAACGGGGCCTGGAGTAATGAAGATTACCGGTACGAAACAGGGCATTACTCTGATTCCTGGTCTTCCTCATCACAGACCTAACACTATGAGCCCCGTCTCGAACACTGTACAGTTTTCCCTATAAAGATTCATTGCTTTACGAATTAATACCACACTCTTTTTTTCCGGGACCATAAAGAAGGGATCAACTTGCATCACTATCTGTTTTACAAAAACATATAAAGAAAAACAATTATAGAGTATTTTATGTATATATATATATATAAATATATTATTGCTTCCTTGTGCCGCCAGGTCGCGCACTCAAACACGGGTGCCTGTATGCGGGGGGCGCCACCCCGCTACTATCTAAGCTTTCCTCTCCCTCACCTTCGAAGAAGACACAGCACATAGATGCATCAATGACTGACTCACTGTTTGTATGTGTTTTGAAGACAGCATATGTGCAGGACTGTATGGGTGGATGAGTGTGTATATGTGTGCGTTAGTGAGTGAATGAATGACTGTCTCACTACTGTCCTTATCAGTAACTACATATGTTTTAATCTAGTATATGTGAGTAATGATGTATATAAGTGAGTATATGTGAGAGTGAGAGATTGTAAGAGTTCCTGTTTAAATAAGTATGTGTTTCTATAAGTGATTGTTTAAGAGAGTAAGTATGTGTAAGTTTCCTTAGAAGTAAGGTGGTAGTGTGTGTATAGCTGTATATGCAAATAAATGGATGTTCAATAGTTTATTTGCATGTGTGAGTATGTGTGTGAGTAACTTTTGGATGACTGTCGGTGTGTAACAGGATTTATAGGTGTATCACTACATATGATGAGTGAGTATATGTATGAGTGACAGTATAGAATTGTTGGTGAATGAGTGGATGTGTATATAGATGGTGGAATTACTGAATTGGTTGTTGTAACTGGTATGGGTATCTCCATTTTTTTGAAAATGTTAGTTTCTATTTTTCAATATGTGTTTCAAGGGTTACATTACACTGAAAGGAGGTCTGTCACTCTGTCACAAGGATGGTGTCATCAGTGATGTCATGAGTGATGTATAGGTTTTGTAAATGCTAATTCCTAACTATATATGAAATGAATGAATGAATGAAATGAAAAGCGTTTTTATTGAGCGCAACAGTTGCCCTGAGGCGTCCAGGCGCTAGAACTAGAACAGTGTCTTCCAGAGAGACGATCCAGGGAGGATCAGAGTTAGTTAAACAAGAAGGTCTTGAGCTGTTTACGAAAACTCGCCAGATTGGAATTGCTTCTCAGAGGACATGGAAGAGTATTCCATAAACTGGAAGCATTATAGGCAAAAGAGCGGCCTCCTGATCTAGCTCTATAGATCCTAGGGACTTTAGCCAAAAAGGCATTTGATGAGCGGAGTGATTTATTAGGCTGATAGGGTAGAATCAGGGCATGATTAATTTCTGGACCAGTTTTCCAAAAGGCTTGGTGGGCAATACACAGTGTCTTGAACTTAATTCTATCCCTGATGGGGAGCCAGTGTAGGGTCCTTAGGCCATGCCTTATCGAGGCTCTACGTGGGAGTCCCAGCAATGTGCGGGCTGCACAATTTTGTGTCCGCTGTAGTTTTTGCAGGCTGTACTCCGGGGCCCCGAGGTACAGGGTGTTACTGAAGTCAAGGCGAGATTGAATTAAGCCTTGAATCACTATCTGCTTGGCCTCGAAAGGGAGAAGAGGAAGGATTTTTTTGATCGTCCTAAGGAGGCCAAAGCAGACCGCCGATACCTTGGTTGTCTGGGTATTAAAAGTCAACGATTTGTCCAACCACACTCCCAGACTTTTGATGTTATCTCTGGGAGTGGGGGGAGCACCCATGCTCAGAGGCCATAACAGCTCCGAGGTGGTGGGGGCTGCAGGGCCTAGGAGCATGAGCTCCGTTTTATCATCGTTGAGTTTCAGGCAAGACATGGTCATCCAGCTCTTAACCTCCTCCAAGCACGTCGCTAGGTTGGTTTGTGGTTGGCAGTCGTTCCCTCGCACAAGGGAGACCACTAGCTGAGTATCATCCGCATAGGTAATGATGTTAATACCATGCGGACGAACAATCCCAGCCAGTGGCCTCATATATGCATTAAAAAGCGTAGGGCTCAGCGAGGAGCCCTGCGGCACCCCACATCCCAACGGCCTGCTTGAAGAGACGGCCGAGCTTTCGAACACCTGGAAGGTGCGGTCACTCAGGAAGGACTTAAACCAGCCCAGGGCTTCTCCTGATATTCCCAGATCGGATAGACGGTTTATGAGGTTTTTTTATGGTTTACCGTGTCAACTATATATAGGGCCTCAAACCTATGTTTTTTTCAGTGAATTTCAAAGTTTTTTAATAGCAAATTTCTATTGCTATCAAATATAATATTTTTATAAGGAATCCTTTATTGTATATTTATGTAATACTATTTTTTTATGTATATTGTTCATGTTTTTTTTTTTTGTGCCCTGGAGCGCTCCTGGTGCGCGTACCGGTGAGCGCACCGGTAAGCCCAGTCTTGCGGTGCGCCCCGGTGAGCGTACCGGTGAGCGTCCCGTTAGTGCTATTGCTGCGAACGGAAACATCATTGTGATGAATCGCGTAGCCGCGTCCGCGTAATACGCACGGCGTAAGCGCACCGGAAGCACCCGAGCGCATACGAACGTGCTACGTAAGCGCCCCGGGGCGCGTAGCTTAAGCGCGTCGGGTCATGTGACCTAAAAGTAACACTTTTTATTGGTTCAGGACAGTTTTGGTTTCCAAATGATGAAAGCCCTGGTCATGTGATCTGAAAATAACACTTTCCATTGGTTCAGGACAGTTTTGTTTTCCTAATGATGAAAGCCCCCACCTTTTTTCCTCATTCTTACTTTGTACTTCGAGTGAGGAAGACCTGTTTCCAGAGCTATTAGTGCCTATTTGTACTCAGAAATGGGTACAGTAGCAGCAGCAGCAGGAGCATTTCAGCCACCACCACCACCACCACAAGGACCACCACAACACCACAGTGGTGAAGATGAAGAAGAGGAGGAGGAGGAGGAGGAGAGCGGCGCTACCTGCCAGAAGATGCTACCCCCTACAAGCCAAAGGAGCACATTGTGTGGGAATTTTGTTTAAATCCCAAGGGGCCAAAAGAAAGTTGATGCGCCAAAGGTGACTTGTCTGATCTGTGGCACTGTACTTTCCAGGGGGAACCCTGCCAAAAAATATTCCTTTGGCAACAACACCATGATTCGCCACATGCAACGCCGGCACCCTAACAACTATAGTGCGGCAGAGGTCAGAGAACTGACCAGAAACCCTCCCCAATCTTCTCCCAGCACCTCCCAAAGTACCCAACCCACTCCATCGGGACCAGAGACAAGGGAGATGGTCCCAAACATCCAAACCCAGTTTGGAAATTTCAAAATAGGTTGCGTATTTTGTGGGCGTACAATTTGCTATGGTGAGCAAAGTGTTAAACTCATCAACCGTGCTGGTGACAACCACAAGTGCCCAAAGAAACCTTAATTTTTTCCTGTTTTTTTGGCTCCAGTTGAGCCGTTTACAATTCCCTGTTTTTTGTTTGTCCCCATAAAAATTCCCAAAAATATATAAAATTGTTCATAAAAGCCAAAAAAAATAAAAAAATATAAAACAACAAAAAGAATTAAAAAAACTGTTCTTTTTAGAACTACCTCCAATTTATAAAAAAATGCTAAATTTTTTTAAAACTCTGTCATTCTTTTTTCCCCATGGTACGCTCCCCGGTACGCTCCCCGGTGCGCGTACCGGGCACTCCCCCAGCGCAGATTGAAAAAAAAAATGTTTTTTTTGCCCCGCGGGGCCCTTTTATGGCCCCCACATCAAACCTAGGGGGTCAGGGGGGCTCAACCCTGCCCCATTTGGTCATTTCCCCCTTTGTTTTTGCCACCTCTTTTGTCTCGATCCTACCGAGACACAAGATGGCGGCCGCTCTGGACTGTTTGGAATGTTGACTAACACCCGAGAGCCAATCAGCTTTCCGCGCGTGAATTCGCGTGGCGCGCTTATAGATATATTTTTTTTTTTAACCTAAATTACTCAAAATCCACTGGAGCACATATCTTGAGACATAGCAAAGGCACATCGGGCTACCAGTCCCTATTATTTTGCCAAGTTTGGTGGAAATCCATTCAGCCGTTCGGGCTAAAATTTAGTCCAACCGCCCTATGGAAATTAACATGGGGAAAACACGTTTTGGGACCCCCCTTTTATCTGGGCCCCCGCTTGACGAATCCCCCCCAAACTTTTAGGGAAGGAGCGGAGTGCAGCGAGGCAAATTTCAGGAAATTTTCAGGCAGATTCCTCAACCGGCGCCAAAGTTATTCCCAATAGAATGTTGCGGATTCCCTATGGAAAACAATCCTAACTATAACTACCTACTGGTGACCGCCAGTGGGTAATATATATATATATATTTATATATCCAAGCTTTCCTCTCCCTCGCCTTCGGAGAAGACACGTCACTCGCGGGAGGAGGGTTTAGTTTCTTTATTTTACCCTCAGAGAACCAGACGCGTTTCGGCTACTGCCTTTGTCGATGGTACATTGGCGCGCCATTTTTTTGTTTTTTAAATACCCATCACGTGATTGTCTTAGAGGTAAACAAAGGACTGGTACATAGTTGCCATCTTGTAATGGTCTTTCATAACAATGTATTGTTGTACCATCGACAAAGGCAGTAGCCGAAACGCGTCTGGTTGGAAATTGGAGAAGTGTGTCAGCGGGTGCGCACACCACTTCCGTTAAAGCCCCTGAAGAGAAGCATATGGAGCTTCGAAATGCGTCGGGCAGATCCATTACGGAGCGGCATCTGCAAGCGGATTCCCGTCCTCACCTACGCATAAATTAAGCTGCTGCTCGTGTGCTACTCAATGGTGGACAACCTTGGAGCGAGAATATACATGCGGCTGTCCAGCCGCAGAGCAGGCACCATCCCGCTAGCCTTGGGGGTCACGGCAGTGAAGCAGCAGCTGTACATGGAATCGAGGACGGGCACCCTTGCGAGGTCCATACAGGACTTGATTTGTGCTTTCCACACCATACTTCCCATAACGCACAGTCTCATCTGAGCCTCCCAATGGTGGGTGTGGCATATGGAAAATGGAGAAGTTGGTTGGCGGTCATGCATGCCGCTTACGTTAAAGCCCCTGAAGAGAAGCATATGGAGCTTCGAAATGCGTCGGGCAGATCCATTACGGAGCGGCATCTCCAAAGCGGATTTCCATCCTCACCTACGCATAAATTAAGCTGCTGCTCGTGTGCTATTCAATGGTGGACAACCTTGGAGCGAGAATATTCATGCGGCCGTCCAGCCGCAGAGCAGGCACCACCCCGCTAGCCTTGGGGGTCACGGCAGTGAAGCAGTAGCTGTACATGGAATCGAGGACGGGCACCCTTGCGGGGTCCATACAGGACTTGATTTGTGCTTTCCACACCATACTTCACATAACGCACAATCTCATCTGAGCCTCCCAATGGTGGGTGTGGCATATGGAAAATGGAGAAGTTGGTTGGCGGTCATGCATGCCGCTTACGTTAAAGCCCCTGAAGAGAAGCATATGGAGCTTCGAAACGAGTCAGGCAGATCCATTACGGAGCGGCATCTGCAAGCGGATTCCCGTCCTCACCTACGCATAAATTAAGCTGCTGCTCGTGTGCTACTCAATGGTGGACAACCTTGGAGCGAGAATATACATGCGGCCGTCCAGCCGCAGAGCAGGCACCACCCCACTAGCCTTAGGGTCACAGCAGTGAAGCAGCAGCCGTACATGGAATCGAGGACGGGCACCCTTGCGGGGTCCATACAGGACTTGATTTGTGCTTTCCACACCATACTTCCCATAACGCACAGTCTCATCTGAGCCTCCCAATGGTGGGTGTGGCATATGGAAAATGGAGAAGTTGGTTGGCGGTCATGCATGCCGCTTACGTTAAAGCCCCTGAAGAGAAGCATATGGAGCTTCGAAACGTGTCTGGCAGATCCATTACGGAGCGGCATCTCCAAAGAGGATTTCCGTCCTCACCTACGCATAAATTAAGCTGCTGCTCGTGTGCTACTCAATGGTGGACAACCTTGGAGCGAGAATATACATGCGCCCGTCCAGCCGCAATGGGGGCACCACCCCGCTAGCCTTGGGGGTCACAGCAGTGAAGCGGCAGCCGTACATGGAATCGAGGACGGGCACCCTTGCGGGGTCCATTCAGGACTTGATTTGTGCTTTCCACACCATACTTCCCATAAAGCACAGTCTCATCTGAGCCTCCCAATGGTGGGTGTGGCACATGGAAAATGGAGAAGTTGGTTGGCGGTCATGCACGCCGCTTACGTTAAAGCCCCTGAAGAGAAGCATATGGAGCTTCGAAACGCGTCGGGCAGATCCATTACGGAGCGGCATCTGCAAGCAGATTCCTGTCCTCACCTACGCATAAATTAAGCTGCTGCTCGTGTGCTACTCAATGGTGGACAACCTTGGAGCGAGAATATACATGCGGCTGTCCAGCCGCAGAGCAGGCACCACCCCGCTAGCCTTGCGGGTCATGGCAGTGAAGCAGCAGCCGTACATGGAATCGAGGACAGGAACGCTTGCGGGGTCCATACAGGACTTGATTTGTGCTTTCCACACCATACTTCCCATAATGCACAGTCTCATCTGAGCCTACCAATGGTGGGTGTGGCATATGGAAAATGGAGAAGTTGGTTGGCGGTCATGCACGCTGCTTACATTAAAGCCCCTGAAGAGAAGCATATGGAGCTTCAAAACGCGCCGGGCAGATCCATTACGGAGCGGCATCTGCAAGCGGATTCCCGTCCTCACCTACGCATAAATTAAGCTGCTGCTCGTGTGCTACTCAATGGTGGACAACCTTAGAGCGAGAATATACATGCGGCCGTCCAGCCGCAGAGCAGGCCCCACCCCGCTAGCCTTGCGGGTCACGGCAGTGAAGCAGCAGCCGTACATGGAATCGAGGACGGGCACCCTTGCGGGGTCCATACAGGACTTGATTTGTGCTTTCCACACCATACTTCCCATAACGCACACTCTCATCTGAGCCTCCCAATGGTGGGTGTGGCATATGGAAAATGGAGAAGTTGGTTGGCGGTCATGCACGCCACTTACGTTAAAGCCCCTGAAGAGAAGCATATGGAGCTTCGAAACGCGTCGGGCAGATCCATTACGGAGCGGCATCTGCAAGCGGATTCCCGTCCTCACCTACGCATAAATTAAGCTGCTGCTCGTGTGCTACTCAATGGTGGACAACCTTGGAGCGAGAATATACATTCGGTCGTCCAGCCGCAGAACAGGCACCACCCCGCTAGCCTTGGGGGTCACGGCAGTGAAGCAGCAGCCATACATGGAATCGAGGATGGGCACCCTTGCGGGGTCCATACAGGACTTGATTTGTGCTTCCCACACCATACTTCCGATAATGCACAGTCTCATCTGAGCCTCCCAATGGTGGGTGTGGCATATGGAAAATGGAGAAGTTGGTTGGCGGTCATGCACGCCGCTTACGTTAAAGCCCCTGAAGAGAAGCATTTGGAGCTTCGAAACGCGTCGGGCAGATCCATTATGGAGCGGCATCTGCAAGCGGATTCCCGTCCTCACCTATTCATAAATTAAGCTGCTGCTCATGTGCTACTCAATGGTGGACAGCATTGGAGCAAGAATATACATGCGGCCGTCCAGCCGCAGAACAGGCACCACCCCGCTAGCCTTGGTGGTCACGGCAGTGAAGCAGCAGCCGTACATGGAATCGAGGACGGGCACCCTTGCGGGGTCCATACAGGACTTGATTTGTGCTTTCCACACCATACTTCCCATAACGCACAGTCTCATCTGAGCCTCCCAATGGTGGGTGTGGCATATGGAAAATGGAGAAGTTGGTTGGCGGTCATGCACGCCGCTTACGTTAAAGCCCCTGAAGAGAAGCATATGGAGCTTCAAAACGCATCAGGCAGATCCATTACGGAGCGGCATCTGCAAGTGGATTCCCGTCCTCACCTACGCATAAATTAAGCTGCTGCTCGTGTGCTACTCAATGGTGGACAACCTTGGAGCGAGAATATGCATGCGGCCGTCCAGCCGCAGAGCAGGCACCACCCCGCTAGCCTTGGGGGTCACAGCAGTGAAGCAGCAGCCGTACATGGAATCGAGGACGGGCACCCTTGCGGGGTCCATTCAGGACTTGATTTGTGCTTTCCACACCATGCTTCCCATAACGCACAGTCTCATCTGAGCCTCCCAATGGTGGGTGTGGCACATGGAAAATGGAGAAGTTGGTTGGCGGTCATGCACGCCGCTTACGTTAAAGCCCCTGAAGAGAAGCATATGGAGCTTCAAAACGCGTCGGGCAGATCCATTACGGAGCGGCATCTGCAAGCGGATTCCCGTCCTCACCTACGCATAAATTAAGCTGCTGCTCATGTGCTACTCAATGGTGGACAACCTTGGAGCGAGACTATACATGCGGCTGTCCAGCCGCAGAGCAGGCACCACCCCGCTAGCCTTGGGGGTCACGGCAGTGAAGCAGCAGCCGTACATGGAATCGAGGACAGGCACCCTTGCGGGGTCCATACAGGACTTGATTTGTGCTTTCCACACCATACTTCCCATAATGCACAGTCTCATCCGAGCCTCCCAATGGTGGGTGTGGCATATGGAAAATGGAGAAGTTGGTTGGCGGTCATGCACGCTGCTTACATTAAAGCCCCTGAAGAGAAGCATATGGAGCTTCGAAACGCGTCGGGCAGATCCATTACGGAGCGGCATCTGCAAGCGGATTCCCGTCCTCACCTACGCATAAATTAAGCTGCTGCTCGTGTGCTACTCAATGGTGGACAACCTTAGAGCGAGAATATACATGCGGCCGTCCAGCCGCAGAGCAGGCCCCACCCCGCTAGCCTTGCGGGTCACGGCAGTGAAGCAGCAGCCGTACATGGAATCGAGGACGGGCATCCTTGCGGGGTCCATACAGGACTTGATTTGTGTTTTCCACACCATACTTCCCATAACGCACAGTCTCATCTGAGCCTCCCAATGGTGGGTGTGGCATATGGAAAATGGAGAAGTTGGTTGGCGGTCATGCACGCCACTTACGTTAAAGCCCCTGAAGAGAAGCATATGGAGCTTCGAAACGCGTCGGGCAGATCCATTACGGAGCGGCATCTGCAAGCGGATTCCCGTCCTCACCTACGCATAAATTAAGCTGCTGCTCGTGTGCTACTCAATGGTGGACAACCTTGGAGCGAGAATATACATGCGGTCGTCCAGCCGCAGAGCAGGCACCACCCCGCTAGCCTTGGGGGTCACGGCAGTGAAGCAGCAGCTGTACATGGAATCGAGGACGGGCACCCTTGCGGGGTCCATACAGGACTTGATTTGTGCTTCCCACACCATACTTCCGATAACGCACAGTCTCAACTGAGCCTCCCAATGGTGGGTGTGGCATATGGAAAATGGAGAAGTTGGTTGGCGGTCATGCACGCCGCTTACGTTAAAGCCCCTGAAGAGAAGCATATGGAGCTTCGAAACGCGTCGGGCAGATCCATTATGGAGCGGCATCTGCAAGCGGATTCCCGTCCTCACCTATTCATAAATTAAGCTGCTGCTCGTGTGCTACTCAATGGTGGACAGCCTTGGAGCGAGAATATACATGCGGCCGTCCAGCCGCAGAGCAGGCACCACCCCGCTAGCCTTGGGGGTCACGGCAGTGAAGCAGCAGCCGTACATGGAATCGAGGACGGGCACCCTTGCGGGGTCCATACAGGACTTGATTTGTGCTTTCCACACCATACTTCCCATAACGCACAGTCTCATCTGAGCCTCCCAATGGTGGGTGTGGCATATGGAAAATGGAGAAGTTGGTTGGCGGTCATGCACGCCGCTTACGTTAAAGCCCCTGAAGAGAAGCATATGGAGCTTCGAAACGCATCAGGCAGATCCATTACGGAGCGGCATCTGCAAGTGGATTCCCGTCCTCACCTACGCATACATTTCAGTGAATTTGCAAGGTTTTTCAAATGCTAATTCCTAACTATAACGTGGCTGAAACCTATGGTTTTTTCAGTGAATTTCAATGGTTTTGTAAATGAGAATTTTTTAATTGTTTATACTGATTTACTACATTATTATAAAAAACATTTTTTTAGATATATTATTTTTTTTAATTACATTGCATATTTTTAATATAAATTAATAAAAAATGTTTGCACACCTCTTTGCAACGCAGCCCCCTGCCATGTTTGCAGAGGGGGAACTAATTCCCCTTGCATACTGTGGGTCCCTGGGGGCCAACTAGCCCACCTGGAACCTCCAGTATGCGCCAGGGGGCTGCATTGCAGGGAGGTGTAATGAGACCACACCCTTTTTTACACCTATCTGCAACGCAGCCCCCGGGCTATCGCTGGATTTTATCGCCATGATAGCGCTGTATTAACAATGCTTTGCGCATTGGTGATATAAAATCCAGCAATAGCAGCCAAAAACCTCTTCAACACGAGAAATCCAGAGATAAATGATCAGTGATAATGGCAGAACTCGCTGATATTGAAGTGCGGATTTAACTTCACAATCCACCTCCCATAGGACATTATGCTAAGTCTGCTTTTTTGCAGACGTTAAAATCAGGCGATAATGGGGGCTTAGCTCGAGTTCAGGCATCACTTCGTGGGCCTGCTGCCGGCTTGTTAATTTGGCGAAGTCGTGTCAGCGCGTATTGCAATGCTGTATTCCTCAGGAACGCCTACTTTGCATCTAATTAGCGATGCAAGGCAGGGCATTAGGAAAACAGCTGCTAATATGCGCTAATGCATGTTAGCGGTGCATTGTAAATATCGCAAAAATATGATCTGTGCTTTTCTTGCGCTATGCGCCGGAAAAGCGGCAATATGTCGTTGTTAATATGCCCCGTAGTTTTCTGACGCTAGAGTGCAATGGAACAGAAGATATTCACAAGTGGGTGCATTTGAAGAGGAGCCTAAAGAAACAAGAAGGAAGAGGCCGCAGGGTCACCCTGTACTTACAACCACTGCCTTGCTGGGGCTCCTTAGCACTGAAGATGTATGCTCAGAAATGTTTTCAGATTCTATAGCCTCTGTAGATAAAGGAATAAAGCCATCACATAGGCTTGTACTTGCACCCTAGCAAGTTTATGAAAAAAGCCCGTTGCACTGAAAAATAAAGGAATGCTTTGTTCTGAATATCTGTGCGACATAAAGAATTGAATGAAACATAACGTGTGATGAATGATTGCCCATTTTTGATTCAAAATGTTTCTAAGGTCCCCTAGGTTCCTATATTGTAGTTTAAGCCACTTTATCAACTACGGCTATATTGTCAATCAATAAATCAGGTGGTTCTTGTAAAAGCATGACTGCTTACCCGTAAGGGACTCAAGGTGTTGAGTGTGCGGAGGAGGTGCAGTTCAGTCGTAGAGCTAGGGCTTGAGGTCCTTCCTCAATTGAGGCAGTGACAGCGATTTCCTGAGATGCAGAGGCAGGGAGGTCCAGGTCTTCTCAGTGAGGTAGGAGAAGGCAAGCTGATACGATATTTTCAAAGTCTGATTACTTTGACCACAATATTGTGGCATAAATTCATCTCTCATGCACTAATTTAGAGCCTGATTCAGAGTTTAGCGGATGGCCTACTCCATTGCAATTTCCCGTTCTTTTAGGAGTTTTATATAGCGCTGACACAACGCAAGGGGTATCAGAGAGCTTTACAGCAATATAAATGACAGATATCAGAAACAGTCACAGTATCCTACGGTACTTGTAATAAGGTAGACAGGATATCCATGATGGAGTAACCCATCTGTCATACTCTAAAATCAGGTTCTTAGTCATCACTCCTGGCACTGGAATTCATATAGCAAAGGGAGCCCTTTTTGCTCAGAACAAATGGGTGGCATAAACAGGAATAGGGGATCCTCTAGTGGCATAATCGGGAATAGGAGATCCTCTCAGACTTTTCTCACATTATGGGCCAGCTAAAGTTAGACATGAGTGCTTGGTCCCAGTTTTCTTTTTGGGATGCCTGAATGTACAATGTGACTTACAAAGCTTTAAGTTGGGTAAAAAGCATGGAGCACTAAGCAACTTTGAAATAAGAGAGAGAGAGAGAATGTAAGCACAGTAGACAGGTTATTAGGAAACGCAGGAGGTTTGAGAAAATGGGACCGGTTCTCTTCAAGGGAGGACCTTCATCCACAAAGTGGTGCAAGGGTGAATTGTTGCTTATCTGTGTAAATGTATGTGAGTGACTGTTGATTGTAATTTTTGTCCTTCCTATAAGTACCAGAATGAGCTACTAATGGCTGGTGTGGCACAATTCAGTAGGTAGAGAAAATCCTGCAGTAGGGATAGGAATCGGGCACTACAGTGGGTGAACATTTTGTTGGGGAGCATCTGTGTGAATGGCGGAGTGGAGTCACAGAGGCAGGGAAAGGATGCAGAGACATGGACAATGATAGGAGTGGAAGGTCCTGTGCTGATGAGAAATTATAACACTATTGAATTGGCCCTATTGCACATGCAGCACAATATCCTTGGTGCAACATCAACTGTTGCATGGCTAAACATTTGTCACAAAGGCGAGACCTATTGGCTATGCCAATGCTTGTTTTTATGCCACTTTAACTCTGCTAGTACCACCAATGCCTTTGCGGATTCACTTGAGCTGTACAAATGATCAGATTGTTGACTCTACTGGTGAAGCAACTCGCTTTGTTTGTATACACAGACAGTCTCACTAGTACATATTTTACAGTCGTTTGTGAAAAAAAAATTCTAAAAAAAATTACTTTAGTAAAACTCAGGAGTGGTGTGATCAAACTTCCCTGATGAGTGTGTTACTGTTGTGAATAGCAAAAAGGTATTGGTAAGGCGCACTACACGTGTTAGTCAATGATTAATCTGTTGTTCGGTGCTCTGGAGTATCACTCTCTGACAGGGAGTGTAATATGAATCACAAAGTAGGTTGCATACCCATCCACGTGGGCTATGTCCCACAGGCTCCGTTGATGCCTTCAATACGAAGGTTTATCCTTTTAAAGTGAAAGCTGAAAATACTTGTGTAGGTTCATAGTATTTCGTTTATTTCAGAATCTCATTATACTCCACAAGATTTCTTTTGATACATATCATGGTTCATTCATATTTCAATATCCACTTTGCAATTCCCAATGCATTTCGGCATAGGATATGCCTTCATCCGGGGATATTTCTAAAGAAAAACGAAGTATCTATTTTAGCACTCTGGTTTGAGGAAACAGTAATGAAAGAACTTCAAAGGTGCACAAAGTAAAAAACACTGGTTGTGATAGTGATCCCCAAATGATGTTGATTAGATAGGTGGTACCTGTGTTTGCTCAAAAAGCGCTAAACGCTTGGCAGAAGGTTAAAAATATCCCCGGATGAAGGCATATCCTATGCCGAAATGCATTGGGAATTGGGTATTTTCAGCTTTCACTTTAAAAGGATAAACCTTCGTATTGAAGGCATCAATGGAGCCTGGGGGACATATCCCACGTGGATGGGTATGTAACCTACTGTTGTGAATACCTCATTAATAAATAATAGACATGAACCCTCACCAAAAACACGCTGGCTCACGTGGTCCAAGACAGTCTGCACACCCTCAACACATAACACACAAATTGGCTGGGCCATGGGAGAAACAACCAAGATTACCATGTCTGCAGTCCATTAAAGCGGCAAGCACCACTCTGGGTGATACCTGGAGACACCCATTCAAAAATCACAAACGCACTGATAAAAGGCTAAAATGTGAAGACAAAGCTGTACTCAATGAAAACAAAGGCGGAATCAGCAGTATCACATGTAAATAAAGAAGCTGCCTGCTGTGGTAAAACAATATATGATACAAGTAGTCTTTCGAAATGAAGCACAAAACATATTGATAATATGTTTTGTACAGTAAAATTTGGTACACTGTAAAACGATTAGCCTTCAAATGCATTACTTACTCAATGTAAGAATAGTAAAATCTCTTACTTACCTCTTACAAGGTAAAGCGGTATGGCGCGAGATAGTTAAAAAAGATATGGCCCCTGCGCGCCTGTAGATGCTGAGGGAGGAGGGTTGGGGAGAGTGTGGCCGAGAGCACACAAAGCGCTTCCCTTACAGGAGCGAGCAGGGGCTCCATCTGTTTGAAAGTTAATTACAAACAGATGTCGCCAAGTCTCGCCCCCGCAAGGGAATCGCCAAATGTGCACGCGTTCCCATTGAAAGCAATGCAAAGCGTGCACGTTTTTGGGAAAAAAAGCGAATCAATTCCAAGTGATCCACTGCTATTAGGTGAGACCTAATAAACAAGCATTAGAAATGCAATCGGGCTCGGATTTATTTGAGTTTGAGCTAATGGCATTGTAAATGCCAATGTCTTTTTGCCATGTGTTATGGAGTGTGTGCATGTGGTGTGTAGTGGAAGTATGTTGGTTGAATTGTAATTTTACCAATGGTGGCATGCTGTGCTTTATATGAATATGTTTAAAAGTAAAGTGTACCATACTGCGATTGCTTGGTGGAAAAGTGCACTGCCGGCTGGAGGTGTGTGTGCCTGGTGGAAGGGTGCACTGACGGCTGGTGGGTGTGTGCTTGGTAAAAGCGTGCACAGATGGATGATGGTTGTTGGTGTTTGTGCATGGTGAAAGCATTCATTGACGGCTGGGGGTGTGTTGTTGTGTGTGTTGTTTTCTGTGTGCTGGTGAGTGTGTGCTGGTGAGTCTGTGGGGGTGAGCCTGGGGAGTGAGTGTGGTGGTGACTGTGTTGTGTTGAGTGGTGACAAGTGTGTGGTGTTGAGAGACTGAGGTGTGTGGTTTGTGTGTGCGTTATGTGTGTGTGGTGTTTTCTGCACACTCACACACTGCCCCGTAACATTCACACACTGCTCACCCGCACACTCCCAATGTCACCCTGCATAGTCACACACTGTTTACCCTGCACACTCATTCTGCACACTCACACAATGTGCACCCTGACACACTGTCTCTGCAGTCACTCTGCACTCACTGTCACTCTGCACTCACTGTCACTCTGCACTCACTGTCACTCTGCACTCACTGTCACTCTGCGCTCACTGTCACTCTGCGCTCACTGTCACTCTGCACTCACTGTCACTCTGCACTCACTGTCACTCTGCACTCACTGTCACTCTGCACTCACTGTCACTCTGCACTCACCGTCACTCTGCACTCACCGTCACTCTGCACTCACCGTCACTCTGCACTCACCGCCACTCTGCACTCACCGCCACTCTGCACTCACCGCCACTCTGCACTCACCGCCACTCTGCACTTACCTGCACTCTGCACCACTCTGCACCACCACTCTGCACCGCCACTCTGCACCGCCACTCTGCACCGCCACTCTGCACCGCCACTCTGCACCGCCACTCTGCACCGCCACTCTGCACTCTGCACCGCCACTCTGCACTCTGCGCCGCCATTCTGCGCCGCCACTCTGCACCGCCACTCTGCACCGCCACTCTGCACTCTGCACCTCCGCACCGCCACTCTGCACCGCCACTCTGCACCGCCACTCTGCACTCTGCGCCGCCATTCTGCGCCGCCACTCTGCGCCGCCACTCTGCGCCGCCACTCTGCACCGCCACTCTGCACCGCCACTCTGCACCGCCACTCTGCACCGCCACTCTGCACCGCCACTCTGCACTCTGCACCGCCACTCTGCACCACCACTCTGCACTCTGCACCGCCGCACCGCCACTCTGCACTCTGCACCACTCTGCACCACCACTCTGCACCGCCACTCTGCACCTCTGCACCGCCACTCTGCACCGCCACTCTGCACCGCCACTCTGCACCGCCACTCTGCACCGCCACTCTGCACCACCACTCTGCACCTCTGCACCGCCACTCTGCACCGCCACTCTGCACCGCCACTCTGCACCGCCACTCTGCACCGCCACTCTGCACTCTGCACCGCCACTCTGCACTCTGCACCGCCACTCTGCACCGCCACTCTGCACTCTGCACCGCCACTCTGCACTCTGCACCGCCACTCTGCACCGCCACTCTGCACCGCCACTCTGCACTCTGCACCGCCACTCTGCACCGCCACTCTGCACTCTGCACCTCCGCACCGCCACTCTGCACCGCCACTCTGCGCCTCCACTCTGCACCTCCGCACCGCCACTCTGCACCGCCACTCTGCACCGCCACTCTGCACTCTGCACCTCCGCACCGCCACTCTGCGCCGCCACTCTGCGCCGCCACTCTGCATCGGGTATTACTAGTAGCGGAGAGGAGAGAGTGCAACCAGCGATGGCAAGATAATAGGAGGGGCGGGGGGAGAGTAGAAAAGAAGGGAGGAGGTGAGACGAACTAAGAAAGGAATGAATTGCACACTTAGGATGGCGAGTCTCTTTATACAAGCTGCAGCCAAAGTGCAAAAAAAGGTATGTCAAGGATTTACAACGAAGTGCAACATTAAAACACACACAATGTGTTCACAGCCTGTGTTTTTTGCAAAGTTCGGTCTTGGCCTCAATTACGAAACCAAAAAAAAACCAATACCCTTAGGTTTATCATTGATTCTGTGACCATGTACCAACAGGTCAATGACATCACCACATACTTTGTCACCTAAAATCTCATACGAGTAATCGATCTATCTGGTTCCACCCAATTAGAGCAGTTTTGAACTGTTTTACTTTTAGAACAAAACATGCCCGTATAGGCTGTATAAGTGCTCTTTGGTGGAACTACAAGAAAAGCCATACTTTTAAAATATGCCCTGAAGGGCAGAAAGAGGGCTTTGGGGTATAGTAAGATAATGGGAAATGCACTTCAGATGTACTTAAGGGCAATATTGCTGCTGGGTGGAATCAGATGATAGAAGACATCACTCAAAAAATTGAACTCTTCATATTAGTGAAAATGAGAGCACCAACTTGACCTAAAAGACTAGCTTGCAAGGTTAATAGATGAAACTAGTGTAGCAGGAGTGTCCAACATACGTCCAGGAGGGACAGATTCACACCGGAATTATAAGATAGCCATGGTTTAAGTAGGTGAGTTTCACTGGGATACACTACATGTACATTTATTTTACATGGATACCCTGAACTTCTGGCAAAGAGGATGCCTTTGTGGACCTATACTGGGCACCAAGGGGCTAGTGGAAAGGTTTATGAAAAAGGCAAAGCAGGGGAAACAAAGATCACTCTCTCTTCACACCTATTAGTCTGAGTAAGTCAAAGTGCAGTTTGAAACAGCAAAGATAGGCGGAGGTGCCGGAAGCCTGACGGAGAAAATAGTTACTGGAAAGAAAACCTATAAGGCTGCCCTTTCTTCAAGAAAAGTACAGGAACTGCACTTAAAGATTTTCAAAGGGTATTTGAAAGTTACCCTCACTTTTCTTTGATTCAAAGTGTTTATTGAAATACTTCCACACATAACCACACATTCCAAAAACACTGAAAGCCACCTTTCTGCTCTCCTCCATCACAATGCACCCTTGTCCATACACGGTCCAGCTACTGTGTGGGTCTGGGGTACGCAGGAGGTGAAAGGTCACAATGCGAGGGGATGTGGGTTCGGGTCCCCAGTGAGAGCGAAACCAGGAAAGCAAAGAGCAGGCTGTTACCTGCAGCGCGCAGGCCGCCCTCAGCAGCCGAAACCCTGCCGAAGAATGTGTTTAAATGTTTGTGGTGGGGAAGGATTCCTTCTGTGAGGGAGAACGCATTTGGAAATCACACAGAAAAGCTCTCACAACAGCAGGATCTGGGCTTCCGGAAAGTTTGCTGCGACTTTTGAAAGCGCTTTCGCCTCGATCACTGGCTGCCTTCCTCCCCCCGCCCATGAAAACTGTTTATATGAGGTTACATCTGAAATGGGTTCACTGCCTGAGATCAGATGCCGGCCTGGTCGTTTCAAAAACTCAGGGTTAAGAAGACGGTACAAACAAATAACGTTATTATATATATGCTTCCGCGGTGTCTTCTGTCATTCGTGCCGGCGATCAAAGGCGCGCTCTAGTCTGGCCCCCCCTGCGGGGTCTTCCGTCCACATCTGGCTTCACAGCGGCCTGCACACCGCAGGCAATTTGTACTCCCTCCTCGACTTTTAATAAGCGTGACCCTGCAGGAGAAGTTTATCCAACTGTTAAATGGCGGACAGGGCCCCAGCGTGCTGTGAAACTGTCCTGATGTGCTCTGGGCAGGAATAACACCAGCGGCTCACTTATTCCTGTTTTTACTGAGATGTTACTTTATGGTCCCTTTCCCGGCCTGGCATGCAGCAGCTGCGCGCTGAGCGCTGCTGAATGGTGAACGCGCCCGGCCATCTGCATTCACTTACGGAGGCACCCTGACAGCTCCTAATTATAATTAATGTACTTCTTTGCGCGAGCACGAACGAAATATGCCCAAAATGGCGGAACAAAACTACATTTACCCTATCACTTCAAGCCTATTAAAACGACAGCACAACGAACACGAATCACTGGCCAGATGACAGAACACGCAAAGGAATGTGTGGAATTTGTCTCGGCAAAAGCCCTAGGAGATACTTTTTTTTCTTCTTTAACATTAGTTCTCGAAACTCCTCCCACTTTACAGTGGGGAGGAGTCCGAGCCCTAAAAACTACTCCTGGTACACAGGAGATTGAACTGAATATCCATGCCTAGAAAGTGTGGAAAATTCATGTCGTGCCTCACCTTTAGTCATTTGCAACGCCCTTTAACTCTGGCCCCTTCCCCCTCCCCCACATTGCCATTCAACTCGGTTTGACGAGTACCTGAACTTCTGCTCTCCCCCCATTTGAAGCGTTACATTATTGGAGGCAGCCAGTATGTGTGTATTATCTGTGTCGGTCTCAAGTCCATCTATATTAGCATCCGATGTCTTAACCCCGCCAACAGCAATGTCTCCAACATTTCCAAGAACTACTATTTGACAAATAAAATCCACATCTCCTTGAATATTTGGAGAGGGGGGTCCTTTCCTTACTTTCTTTCCACAACCTATCGATGCCTGCTGGATCTTGGACTCTCTGTGGTACGTTTCTTCTATAAGGTGTGCCAGGTGAATCAGCTGGTGTCTATCCATCGCATAGCGCTCCCAGTGACTTACTACGGTCAGGGGGGACATGTTTTAGCCAACTGATGGCTGTACAGAGAGCTCGCTGGCACATGTCTATCTGTGACCTGGGCAGGGGAGACAACACCTGTGATAAACTGCTAAGGACAAATCTACTGCAAATGCGAAAGATGTCCTCACATAATACAAATCCTAAGTACCACTGCATGATTAGAACCCTTTGACAGTAGTTTTCCTCTAGAAGGCATGTGCTGAAACATTCTAATCTCACAGCACCACACTTTATTCAAAGAAATAGTTAAGATATATTGGCCTAGATGTATCAAGCCTTTTGCGATTCGTTAAGGCCGAAATTCGCAGAATTTAGGCCTTAACGAATCGCAAACTGACATTTTGCATCTTTTGGGATGTATAAGAAATTAGCAAAATAAGGAATCGCAAAAAATTGCGATTTCTTATTTTGCTTAAGCATTCAAGGAATCGCAATTTTGCGATTCCTTAAATGCCATGTATGAAGCAATTTCAATTTGCGAATTCAGGTTAAGAAATCGCAAATTAACACCAATTTGAGGTTGGTGTTAATTTGCGAATTCCTTTCAAAATTCACAATTAAGCAATTTTGAAGGTGGCATGTGACACACATACATGCCCATAGGGCATGTATGTGCGCCATATGCACACACATGTAAGTTTCAGGGGTGCAGCAGGGTGTCCATGAGACACCCCTGCACCCTTGCAATAATTCTCAAATTGCGATTAGCAAATTGCGAATTCGCACTTTGAGAATTATTTCGCAATCATTCCTATGGGCCTCCTGGCCCATAGGAATGAAAGGGAAATTATTCCTTATTTGCGAATTCGCAACTTGCGAATTCGCAAATTAGGAATAATAAGGAATCGCAAAAAAATAGCGATATTAAACATACATCCCATTTTGCGATTTCTTAATAGCGATTCGGTAAAAATCGCTATTAAGAAATCGTAAATAGGAACGATGATATACCTAGGCCAAAGATTTTAACCGAAAGTCCATCCGGAACTGCTTATGCAAATGCAAAAAATGAAACCTTGAAAAGGATAATATTTAATCCTTAGAATCGAACTGATTCGATTCTAATGGTCAAAGGTTAATCAGACAATAGGTTGCCCACGTCATACAGCAGGACAGGACGTAGGTAAACTGGATGTAGGTAAACTCTTGACAGCGCCGCGGGCTCCTCTGATGAACATGAACTGGGAGGCAAGGGAGGTACATTTACATGAAACCAGCACTGTCAGAGGCATGCTGCTGACGCAAGCTCAATGGCGACCCTAGTCCTGACACTGCAACTCGCCACAATGGGTGAGGGAACAAGGATGTTCATCTTTGTAACCATAATGTAAGGCCATTCCATGAATATGAAAGAGAAAATGTGGGCAAGTTGTTCAAATTCTGAGTGTGAAACCTCCAGAGTACATCTTTTTTCATTGTTTCCCAATCTCATTTTATTGATTTTTTTCTAAATCTTCATACAATCGAGCGAACACACAGAAGCCACATTGTCATAGACATAGTCTGAGAGCAAGCAATTAAAACAATGAGAAAAGTCAACAAAATAAACGATTAATACCTTTTCAAAATGAACAACGTTAAAAATAACACAAAAGAGGAAGAAGAAAATCTCAAACTGTATCTACGTATTACACCATCGGCGATAATTTTAAATAATAGGGTTAACTAAAATTGTAAAATTACGGCTATGTACCATCGAAGACCAAAAAATAAACATGACAATACATATATTTTATTAGTAAACTTGATGTAAAGAAAAACCTCAATCGATAGGGGGAGGGGACTACAATTGCCACCCCGAAAGTGCTCTCATTGAGGCCTGGTGCACGACTGGCGTGCCAGATGGAAGTTAAATGTAACTCCAGGTAGGCAAACCACTAAATCATATTCATGAAGCCACGCAAAGCCACTTTGCGTGGCTTTGAATGGCCTCATCAATATAAAATGAAGGCAAGGTTGCGCATATCTCGGCGTTGCCTTGCTTTGCGCTAGGCAGGTTTAACATGGGCGTTGCAGATGGTGTTTCCACTCAATACCCTTGGATTTTGACGCATCTCCAGATTACAGATTTCCTCAGGGAAGGCGCAACAGTGAGAAATTTCACTATTTATCCTAATTCTTTCCTCTTTCTATGTGTGCTGCATTCTACAGCACACTTAGTAAGAGGAAAAAGCCTTCCAGGATTGTTTTTGTGCAGGAAGGTGCTCCTTCCTGCACAAAAACAATAATTCTGCATATAACGCAGGCACCTTGGCACCATGGTGAAAGGGTGCCTGCATTGGCGCTAGGCTGCCGAAATGGCACCAGCATGGGGAAAGGACAGGAGTGTGCTGTATGTCATAGATTCCTGGCCTTTCACTTTGGTGCAGTGCCTCAAGGTGACTTGCTGGGCTGCCCTGCACCAAATCCCCATGAATTTGGCTCTAAGTTCTTGATCTCAAGTGATCTGTCCAGGACCGATGACCTCAGGACCAGAAAATGGTGGAATGTGTGTGACTCCACTCTCCCTCGCCTCACCCCCTGCAACCGGGCCATCCTCCAGAGTTTCCAAGGCTGTCCCACAGCAAGCATGCATTGTGGAGTCCCAGAAATGTGACTGGGTCCCTGCAAAAATGGACAGTAGCATGAACTCAGGGATTCCAGACAGTCACTTGATTTAACATTTGCTTTTTAATTTGGAGATATCAAAATTAACAGTCTCATGCTCAAATTAATGCATTTGATCTTGAAACATAAATACTAGACACACCGTCATATGCCACACTTTACAAAAGTTAAGGTATTAAAGTGGCTTGAATTTTGTCCTGATGATAAAATGCTGATTGGATAATCTGAAAGGAAGGGAACTTTTCTGCCGGCGCAAACAAAGAAGCCTACATATTGAACTGTAATTTGTTGAAATACTAGTTATTTATTTATCATAAATTTAGTTGTTTCCTCATTCATGCAACAAATGTACATCCCAAATTCTCAAAGTGGCAGTTTTTTTAAAACGCTTGTAGAATTTAAAGGAATCCCAAATGCTTTGCATCTCTTTCTGAAGTCTGACATCTTGAGAGTGCCTCACAGTGATGCATGCACATAATTATTAATAATGAAAAGGATGTAAGATATTTGCTGACATGGATGCTCTGTAAGGAGCAACAGGGCCAGGATTGACAAATCTTGCTTATCTAGGATGTCCTTGGTCAATTTGCTGAATCATTTCCCCCATTTCAAATGATGCATTTCTTGGACATTATTTTTTCATCTTTTCACCTTGCCTGACTTGCCTTGGTTTGTTGATTCGTTAGGCCTCACTGATGCACTTACCATCACCTACTCTCTGGAGCACACTGTATACCTGTTGGGTTGGAGCCTCGGAGGTCTCTGTCTCCGGCACCTACTGAGCAGGCTTCTTCTTCACCATGAGGGGCAATGATGTTTAGCAGCTCCGAGGTCCTGAGTATTACTAATCAGTGGGTCATGCTGCAGGCTCCACCCTGTTGCTGATGGAGCCCTGAGAGTGTGCTGCCTGAGACATCACTATACCTTGGTTTCAAGCCAAGGGCAGGGCCATCTGATTTGCAGTAGTTTTCAGCAGTTATGTAGAGGTGAATTATGTGTTCTAGGTGCCTGTGAATTCACCAAGCTGTTTGCTATGTTTTGCAGCTGCTCGAGGATTCACCAAACGAAGTTCCCCCTGCTGCACGTGCCCTCTCTCAATATGGATTTCACTGTCTGCGGTTTCCACTACTGCCTGTAGCGGAGAGACAGAGGAACCCAAGGAGGGAGCTTGACCTAGGAGGAGCCACTCTGGGCTCTGTCAAGTGTGTTTCTGCTTTGCAGTCTAGCTGTTAACAAGTTAGTTGATGCTCTGGTATGAGACATTATTGGTTATTGTTCAACTTCTTAGCCCACACCATGAGATGAGCCAGGGATTTACAGGGAGACCCCCAGCACCTCCAACAGCAGTGGACTTGCACCTTATTGAGATTCCCGCCATCAGACCAGGGCTGAGGGATCATCAGAGGTACCTCTTGGAGAGTGACTTCATACAGGAGTGGGCATCTAACAAGGTGAGGGAGTGAACCCTTCATTAAAGTCAATACACAGTGAGCTAGATGATCCCATAGAAGACCAATACTAGACCAAACACTTACTATGTCCTTGAGGACTGTCCTCCTCCCCCAGTAGCGGTCGGTGGGGGGAGTGCTGCCGGGTGGTGATGTGGGGTGGGTAAGGGACAGGGTGGGGTGTAGTAAACTACGGAATACGGTCAAATAGGGGTAAGTAAACATAAAAATAAATAAAATGAATTTCTTTGGCAATGCAGTGCGCACAACTAAATTCATTTTTTGTTTTTTTTGTTTACTTACCTGTATTTGGCTGTTTACCGTAGTTTACTACCCCCCACACTTGCCCTCCCCCGCCCCACATCACCGCCTGGCAGCACTCCCACTACCGACCGCTACTGTCCTCCCCTCCCTGCAGATGGTCACGCCTTATCAACTGACTAACACTCTGAATCAGGTGACTTCCAAATAAGGAAGTTTTATCCCGAGATGATCAAAGCCTTGGCTTGTGATGCCAGATGAGTCCCTTAGACAGATGACACCTTGAAAACTGAGGGGCTTATTTACAAGCACCTTGCGCCGCCGGTGCGTCACTTTTAACACAGGAAAAAGTGACGCAACGGCAGCACAAGTTGCTTGTAAATAAGCCTCTAACAATATATCGGTCTTGGTGGCACCCCTCAAAAGATTCTCCTGTCAAAAGGCCAGATGTAAAAATTCCCTAGGGATCCATTCAGAGTTCACCCCTCACAAATCCACGTCCACATCCAAGCTATGCTGCTTAATACAAAATTCAAGGTCTTTGGACTAGCATAGGATAGAATAAGCAAGCTCAACATTGACTCCTATAATGTTGACATACAAAATGATTGAGTCACTAATATCGTATACACAAATATTGACACAGAACTAAAACAACAGAAATATCAATATATTTCAAATAATTTATCAACTACAAAAATATCGACAACAAAAAATAGAACAAAAAAAATCGATAAAAATAAAGTCACATATAATACAACAAAAATAACGAAATGCATAATATCGACAATACAAACAGTGATTAAATGTAAACTATACAAAAAAATTACATTTACATATTTAAAAAATATAGTTATTTCTGATACTATAAACAAATAACATATTTCAAACATTAAAACAAAAACTAATAAAAATAAATACAATATCACTAGATCTAAAACATAAACAAATGTACCTAAAATATAAAATTCAAATAAATACACAAACACTACAACATAAAATAAATCACCACTATTAAAAATAATATAATACATTTAAAACAAAAATATCATTTATTAACGCATCATTTTAATTAAGTTACTAAATATAATATAAACAAACATTAAATAAACAGAATTAAAATTAAACAAACTAAACTATAACAGTCAAAACGTGTTAATAAAAAGCTATCTCAACTATTGAATTTAAACTACACCAACATAAACCTATAGAAAACTCTAACCAATTAAATAAACACTATAAAAGTAATCAATTAATAAACACGAAATTTACCATGAAACGGACAAACACTACAGAAAGGATGAAGCTTTGAGAGTCAGAAACAGAACGAAAAAGATCTACACAGATAGCTAAACAGAAAAACTCACATTAAAGGTAAAGACAACACTTTTTAAATAAATCAATAAAATTAGCTTAAAAAAAACATAAACAGAGTAACCTAAAATATAATATGTTTTACTTGATATTTCATAGACTAGACTAAACTTAACTGCAACTCTACCTACAACATTCAAATCAACAGTTTCCTTTCAAAACAACTACAAAATCAACATTAATGAATAATATAAAGCAAAGTAGGTGTATATCTTAACTAACTGATAGTGTTAATTGATTAAACCCCTAAAAATTATTAAAAAGGCAAAACATAACTAACAACTACTTTTATTTTACTTTCTTTTACAGGCTAGAACAGAAAAACAACAACAAATAAATAAATTACATGAACTAAAAAAAGTAGGGGGCCCATTAGGATGGCTGGCGGATCGTCCCTGCCAGGGTGACGGTAGTAACCGCCGGCCTGGCAGGGGCAATCCGCCCGCCATCCTTGCTGCAATGACCCCCCGCCATATTAATGTGGCTGGGGGGTCCGCGGCGATATCAGGATGGGCTTCGTCAGATGCCTTTCCGTGGAGGCAATGCCGCCACGGAAAAGCATGCGGTCTTCACTTTGGGGGCCCGTTGCAGGCCACCATGGTGAAGGCGAGGTGGGGGGTGCACATGCATTTGCATACACAAAGCGGCAGGCACCGCGTGGTGCCTGCCGCTTTGTGTATGCAAATGCATAACAAGCATTTTTAACATTGCGCTGGGTTCTGGTGTAAACACCGCCCGCCGCAATGTTAAACATGCATGATGCGCCTGCCACTGTGGGGGGCGCATCCTAATACCCCCACTGGACCCCCGCCCTTATGGCGGCCGGTCCCTTCCCCCGATGGGATGGCGGGTGGACTAAGTCCGCCCGTCATCCTAATGACCCCCTAGTTATTTAAAAAAAAAATCTAAACAACTAAATACAATTAGGGATTAACTAAACAAATCTAACAAACTAAATGCAACACTTTCATAAAAATAACCTTTTTTTAACCAACAGAAAAAAAAGAAACCAGTGAATAACCTACAAACTTCAAAAAAGTATCGAACAAGATATATGTAGGTATATTTTAAAATGTAATAATTATATGTAAATGTTTACTCTTCACTAATTAATAATTAACATATTTACAAATAATTACATTCGCAGATATACAAAGAAAATGATAAAAGGGGCAAAATTAATTTCCTCACAAAAAGTAAAACTACTTTTGTGCTACCTGGGCTATACTTAAACACTGGAGAAAAGGACTGAAAATAAATCCCATTGGAAATGTTGTAAATACTATTCAAATTCTTGCTATTGGAGAGCAACAACAATAGAAACAAATGTTATTAATGTTAGAGAATACAACAATCCCCCCCAACACCACAGAAATTGAGGTGAGAGATGCGTTAGAAAACATCAAAGAAGCAAACACCAGCTCACAACAAGCCAGTACCCAAATATAAAAAAAATTACTAACTAGTGTTCCTGAATACATAACAGGACTATTACCTTCTATCCCAACTCTACAAACGCGTCATAGCCGGAACTAAAAGATCTACTGCTCAAGCACCAAAACTTTTACAGCAATGGAAATTTTGCAAGAATACACAATCACGAACAAAAATGAAAAATTCATTGTATATGACAACTATAGTCATGAAAAAATCATTATCATCTTTCCTTGGTGGTCACATTGTATTGTAATGTGTGGGACCGCTGCCATATAAGCGGCCGGACCCAATCCCTGGGGCGATGGCAAATGTACTGCAGTCTGTCCAGCATCTTAATGATCCCCTAAGTTATCAAGAATTAATGCTGGAACAATCTCTCACTAAAATAGGTCCTAAACTTAGTAAGCAAACAAAAACAATGTACAAACACTTATAATACAAAACTAGACTCTACCCAAACATCAAAGGACTAGAATACATAGACACAATAGCCAAATCTATACTTTAGGAATAAAATAATGGCAAACACCATAGAGCATGAAAAAATATTTCTACTTTTTTAAATTAATAATTATAATAATTATAATTATGTCATTTAATAATTAAAAACGTACATGAAAATATATGACATAATATAATTATTAAAAGAAAAAAGAAACAAGCAAACAAAATATGAACTTACAGTTTTGTCGCAGTAGATGGTCCTCAAAAACAAACAAATCCATAGCAGTTAAAACGAAATACAAATCCATGAAAAATAGAATAAATAGAATCCCCCCAAAAATGTAAAAATAGATCTGTAGTAAAAGGCTCCAGTGACACAATACTCTCATTAACAAAACCTCAAAATTTGTTAAAAAAACAAAAAACGCTCAAACATACCTGAAAAATAAAAGGAAATGTAAAAAAAGCAATTCATTTCAAAGAAACAAAATATATTTTCTTTTATTTTTTTAAACCCGTCTTCAGCACCATAGCTTATTGAAACCATAGACCTGCAAAAAAAAAACACAACGCCCTCCCTTATAAACACATACAAACCCACACATAATAATTACAACATTAAAAACAACATAACATAATTAAATATCACATAACTAACACTATATAACACTCTACTAGTATTCTAAACCACGTCACACACATCAAACACTAAACTACCAAAACAACACCAAAATACATAAAAAAGGACATTTAGCACTCTAACAAGTCTAACTGCACTACCACTACCTTCCCCCTGCCCTAAAATTACCTTAAAAGTAAACTGAACTAAACTTATCTCAAGCAATGAAATGCAGCTCCCAACAGCGAGATTCCATCTTCCAAAAGAACCTAAAAACTAAATAGACAGAAAAGTAAGCAAATAGAAAAAATGGCTGCGTAATAAAAATGAAAAAAGACAACCTCCTGGAGAATTGAAAACAAAACGACATATGTATTTTTATACTTTAAAAAAATAATATAAAAATATAGAGAAAATGTACACAAATTGTAAAATATATATTAAATATTATATTATCACAAAACATAAAATATAATATTTAATATATTAAAATACATCTTTCTTTGATGTACTTTCAACATTTAAAATTACAATAAGACTATTGTGAATTTGCAAACAATATAACAATGTTTAATTAAAAAATATATGATACAAATATATTTTTCTGAAACAAATTTTTAAATTATTTAATATATCAAATCTTATTAAAAAATAATGATAGTATTTAAAATACTAAATAATAACTACAAAATATATAAACTACTAGCGGCCCATCCCGACGTTGTCCAGGTATGACAGACATGTGTGCAATTAGAATGTGCCCCAGCGATATGTCAAGTCAAGTCAAGTCAGGAGATTTATATAGCGCGCTACATACCCATAGGGTCTCAAGGCGCTTGAGGAAGGGTGGGGAATTACTTGTCGAATATCCAAGTTTTAAGTTGCTTTCTGAATGTTAGGTGGTTCTGAGTGAGGCGAAGGAGAGTGGGATGAGAGTTCCAAGTTTTAGCTGCCAGGTAGGAGAAGGATCTACCTCCCATGGTGGTTTTGTTGATGCGAGGTACAGTGGCAAGGGCTTGGTTGGAGGATCGTAGCTGACGGGAGGGGGTGTAGAAGGACAGTCGTGTGTTGAGGCATTCGGGTCCAAGTTCGTAAAGTGCTTTGTGTGCGTGGGTTAGGAGGCGGAAAGTAATCCTCTTATTTACGGGAAGCCAGTGGAGGTTTTTCAGGTGACCAGAGATGTGTTCTTTACCCGGGATGTCTAGTATGAGCCTGGCTGAAGCGTTCTGGATGCGTTGGAGTTTTTTCTGGAGTTTTGCGCTGGTACCGGCGTATAGGGTGTTTCCGTAGTCCAGGCGGCTCGTGATCAGTGCGTGGGTGACCGTTTTTCTAGTTTCGGTGGGGATCCAGCAAAATGTTTTTTTGAGCATGCGAAGAATGTTGAAGCAAGATGATGAAACGGCATTGACTTGTCTGGTCATCGAGAGTGAGGAGTCCAGGATGACGCCCAGGTTCCGTGCGTGGTCTGTTGGGATGGGTGCTTTTCCAAGGGCCTCTGGCCACCAAGAGTCATCCCAGGCGGAGGGGGAGGTGCCTAAGATGAGGACTTCTGTTTTGTCTGAGTTCAGTTTCAGACGGCTGTGCTTCATCCACTCGGCTACTTCTTTCATTCCTTCGTGTAAGTTGGTTTTGGCGGTGTTAGGGTCTTTGGTGAGTGAGAGGATCAGTTGAGTGTCGTCAGCGTAGGAGATGATGTTGAGGTTGTGTTGGCGAGCGATGGCCGCAAGGGGGCTCATGTATACGTTGAAGAGGGTGGGGCTGAGTGAAGATCCTTGTGGCACGCCACAAATGACTTCAGTGGCCTCTGACTTGAATGGTGGGAGGCGGACTCTCTGGGTTCTTCCTGTGAGGAATGAGGTGATCCATTCCAGTGCTTTTCCTTGGATTCCGACGTTTCTGAGGCGCTGTAGAAGGGTGCTATGACAGACTGTGTCGAAGGCAGCGGAGAGGTCGAGGAGGATGAGGGTGACTGTGTCTCCGTTGTCCAGTAGAGTTCGAATGTCGTCTGTTGCAGCGATGAGTGCGGTCTCAGTGCTGTGTTTGGCTCGGAATCCGGACTGTGAGGAGTTGAGGGATTTGTTGGTTTCGAGGAAGGCGGCGAGCTGGTTGTTGACAGCTTTCTCGATGACTTTGGCCGGGAATGGAAGAAGCGAGATGGGGCGGTAGTTTTTTAGTTCGGTGGGGTCAGCTGTGGGTTTTTTCAGAAGGGCACTGAGTTCTGCGTGTTTCCAGCTTTCCGGGAAGGTGGCGGAGTTGAGGGAGCAGTTGATGACATCTCGAAGGTGTGGTGCTATGATGGAGTCTGCTTTGTTGAAGATGTGGTGAGGGTAGGGGTCTGTGGGGGATCCTAAGTGGATGGAGTTCATCAGGCGGATGGTGTCCTCAGTGGAGATTGGGTTCCAGTCGTTGAGGATGTTCAAGGGGGGTGAAGGTCCTGCAGAAGGTTGGGTGGGTTGGTCTCCGGGTCGGTTGTCGAAGCTGTTGTGGATGTCTGCAATTTTGTTGTGGAAGAAGGAAGCTAGGGAGTCGCAGAGGGCTTGGGAGGGGGTGATGTCGTTGGAGTTGGCTGATGGGTTTGTAAATTCTTTGACGATGTTGAATAATTCCTTGCTGTTGTGGGCGTTGTTGTCTAGTCGGTCTTTGAATGCAGCTTTCTTGGCAGACCGGATTAGTTGGTGGTGTATGCGGGTGGTGTTTTTGAAGGCGTCCCTGGTGCTGGTGTTTGGGTCTTTTTTCCAGGTCTTCTCGAGGGAGCGACAGAGTTTCTTGGATTTCTTAAGGTCGTCGTTGAACCAGGAGGCGTTTTTGCTGCCTAGTTTGATTTGACGTTTTTTCAACGGTGCTAGGATGTCGGCGCTGTTGGATAGCCATTGGGTGAGGTTGATGGCTGCTTGGTCGGGGTTTGAGGAGTGGGCGGGGGGGTTTTGAAGAAGCGATGAGGAGATCTGGTCGATGGTGATTTTGTTCCAGTTTCTTTGCAGAGTGGGTTGAGGATGGTTGTGGATTGTGGTCTTATTGTAGATAAAGTGAACGCAGCTGTGCTGTGGTCCGTCCAATGAAGAGCTGTGGTGTGACTGAATGAGACATGTTTGCTGGAGGTGAAGATAGGGTCGAGTGTGTGACCTGCGATGTGGGTGGGCGTAGAGACAAGTTGTTTGAGTCCGAGGTCAGCGAGATTGTCCAGAAGGGTGGTGGCGCTGCTGTCATTGCTCTTTTCCAGGTGAAAATTGAGGTCTCCCAATAGAATGTAGTCCTCGGAGGGGAGGGCGTGTGGGGTGATAAATTCAATGATGTTGTCACTGAATTGTGCACGGGGTCCTGGGGGTCGGTAGAGGAGGGTGCCTCTGAGTGTGGTTTTGGGGTCGGTGTGGATCTGGAAGTGGAGGTGTTCGGCGCTGGCAAGGTTGACGTCAGAGT
The DNA here is from genome assembly GCF_964263255.1 of Lissotriton vulgaris. Taxonomy (NCBI): domain Eukaryota; kingdom Metazoa; phylum Chordata; class Amphibia; order Caudata; family Salamandridae; genus Lissotriton; species Lissotriton vulgaris. Next base: position 101,055,384 of record NC_141688.1, read on the forward strand.
TGGTTGAGATGCGGATGGAGTTCTTATGGACGATAGCGATGCCTCCTCCTGTTTGCTTGATATGTCCCTCTTGCCATCCTGTCTGCAATCAGAATGCGCCCCAGCGATATGTGCAGGCGCCGATGCGTGTGTACCTGCTCTGAAGTTCACAGTCTGCCCCAGCGATATGTGCCTCTTGCCATCCTGAAGTGCACATCGTGCACGGGCTCTGCATCCACAACACGGCGTAATGCACTGAGACGCCACACGACACGTCTACGTCACCCGACGGCGTACTCAGCCGCCGCGATAGAACGCTGTTCACACGCTCCAAACGTCACCCGACGGTGTACTCAGCTGCTATTCACAAGCTCCAAACGTACGCACACGCCCATGCCGGTGCTACTTCCAATGGACTACTTTGTCACACAACATGCTTGGTCCCCTCTAACGTATATGTTGCACCGGTGTATAGCCTATGTCCATCTGCTTTGCCTCACCTTTCCAACGCTGCATGCGGTGCTCCAGTTGGCGCTGTGGTTCCGGAGCTTACCCTCCTCAAAGGTTTGGTCTCTCTCTTTATTATATTAGTATGGATAACAATGTAAAACCCAAAATATATCATTGTATTACCCCAAAAAAATTATCTAAAATGTATTCAATATTTTGTAAAAACAAATGTACTAAAATGTTTATTTTTCTTTCAAATAAACACAAAAATAACAAAACTTTGAAAATCTATAGTACAACAACAAAAAACACTTATTTTACTAATGCATAACTGTGTTTGAATGAAAATGTAACAATTTTTCCAAATTGTTTAAAAAAACATAAATGTAGTTAACAATATATTTATAATTTTGTAAATGCACATTACAAATACATGTTAAAACAAACTAAAATCAGGAAAACTGCTGGATAATAAAATATATAATAAATACTATTCCAACTCCAAACAAACTAAACACAGGGAAAGTGCCGGATAATAAACCATTTAAAATTACTATTCCAACTCCAAACCAACTAAACACAAGGAAAGTGCTAGAAAATAAACCACAGAAATGTACTAGTCCAACTCCAAACCAACTAAAATCAGGAAAAGTGCTGGATAAGAAAATATCAAAAATATGAAAAATAACTATTCCAACTCCAAACCAACTAAAATCAGGGAAAATGCTGGATAATAAACCATAAAAGACTAATATCCAAACTCTAAAACAACTATGCACAGGGAAAGTGCTGGACAATAAACCATTTAAAATTACTATTCCAACTACAAACAAACTAAACTCAAGGAAAGTGCTAGATAATAAACAATTAAAAATTACTATTCGAACTCTGAACAGACTAATCCAGGGAAAGTGCTGGATAATAAACAATAATAAACAATAAAAACTTATATTCTAACTCCAAACTAACTAAGCACAGCGAAAGTGCTTGATAATAAATAGGGCTCCCGTTTTACGGTATGTATTTTTTTGTGCATTTCCGTCTGTATTTATCCATATTTATTTTTAGCAAATTTTATCTGTATTTATCCATATTTATTTATGGTTTTGTGGAAAATGAAGCTGAAATTAGTATGTTTCCACATTTAATTAACTGGTAAAAATGCACTCATACTTGAATGCCTACCATGTTTCAACACCTGCAAAAGATACATCAATGTACATAAAAAGAAATATACAAATATCAGAATCAACCTTGTGCATATCTACTTCTGTTACAGCCTCTTTGCTAAAATCCCTTTCTTTTTTAGCCCCCTAACCTATCAATCCACACAGTCATAGGCCTAGCAGTCATGGCAGACAGTATGTAGAATTATTCAAAAAGCAACCTAATTTGCATTTCTATCCACATTTAAAAATAAATACATACAAGAAAATAAATATTTTGTGTCTGTATTTATCTGTAAAAACGGAAAACAGGGAGCCTTAATAATAAACCATAAACATTTATATTCTAACTCCAAACCAACTAAAATCAGGAAAAGTGATGGATAATAAAATATAAAATATTACAAATTACTATTCCAACTATAAACCAACTAAAATCAGGGGAAGTGCAAGAAAATAAACCATAAAAAATAAATATTCCAAAACAACTATACACAGAGAACGTGCTGGACAACAAACCATTTAAAATTACTATTAGAACTCCATACAAACTAAACTCAGGGGAAGGGTTGGGTAATAAAATATATAAAAATTACTATTCCAACTCCAAACCAACTAAACTCAGGAAAAGTGCTACACAATGTAAAATAAAATAAAAAATATTACAAATAACAACTAACAACATTATGGAAAAAAACATTTTTTTTAATTAAATTGTTTAATCTATACATAATTTTTATAAAATTAGGAAATTTAACACAACAAATGTTCAATATTTTTTAAACAACATTTAAAAATATCCCACAAATGTATATATTATGAATTGCAATCTTTAGAAAAATTGATTTTTTTACAAAAAATAATACATTTTAATATTTAATTCTAAATTTCCGAAGTTATTTTTATAAAATTTAAATTTCAAAATGTATCACAATTAAAAACCTTTCAAAATAACTTTTTAATTTTTTTTAAATAATAAATGATATTCTTTTACAATTGTAAAACAAACACAACCGAAAAATAATATAATGGACATACAAATAAATGTTTAATTTCAAACTAATTTTTTTTAAATAATGTTATAATTTTAAATAGCATTTTCAGAAATATTTTCATTTGTAACAAAAAAATGTAGACACTTCTAAAAAAAGTTCAGATTAAAAAAAACTTTTTTTAATACATTTCCAATTTTGATTTTTTTAAATGTTCATTAATATATTTAAAAAACAACAACTTTAAACAAATATTTTTATTTTACTCCCCACCCTAATCCCCTATAAGACCAACTTCCTGTACCTAAAACTATATATAATATCTAAAAAATATATACTACTTGAAACTACTCCCCACCATTATCCCCTTTAAACCTAAAATACCGCTCCTAAAAATAAGTGAAAATACATAAAAACATAAAAAATGTATGCATATGAAATAAGTACTATCAAAATATTTAAAAAGATTTTAAATATTAAACGTTAAAAAAAAACAGTCCTTAGTAATTATAACGATATTTTTAACATCGATATTTCAAACGTACACAAAAATCGATATTTTTAACAACGATAAAACTTACCTCAATATTTTACACCCTCAATAGTCTTGACTGGATATTCATAATAGTCACTATTTCTCCATCGATATTCTATCTCTTCACCAAACTCAACTGTAGATATGGACCTGGATCTCATGATATTAACAAAGATGTGGTTTCATAAACTTGCAACCCAGATTGGATCTTCTGATTACACTTTAATGTGTCAGGACAGAGAAAGAGAAACAAGTATAGGTGTTGCTGTAATGTAAAGTAATACATTGTAGACAAGCCTTTTCTTACTTTTAAATTACTCACTCTTAATTAAGTATGGGCGAAATGTGCGAATTCGCGGTCCGCGAATTCTTGCGAAATGGCAAAAAAAATCTGCGAGTTCGCGAATTTTCCCGCGAACTCGCGGATTTTTGTGCCATTTGCACAAATATGTGACCACATGCGCCTGTAACTTTGCCAGCGCGCCAAAAGGCGCCGAGGTCCCTTGATTGAGCTGGCCATTATAGTGGGGACGGGCGGGAAGATGTTTCATGCCGCTAGTGTGTGGTGGACGGGGCCAAACGGGCAGGGCTTCTATGCGAGTTCACATGCATCTTGTTTATAAAGGGTCAGAGACCGAGCAGAGCAACAGATGAGGAGAAAGCAGCCTCCTAGTCACAGGAGCTACATGGGGATGGCGCTCGGGAAACTCATGGATGCAAAAATACGTTTTTCACAGGACCCCAGAATCCTTCAGATGTCCAAGATAGCTCTGCTGCGTGTGTTGGTACAAAGCCACTGTAGATTATGGGGAGAAAGCACACCTGCCCAGCCTCAACCGGGGGCTGGTTAATGTGTTACTGAATTTGAGCTTCAAGTCCGGCACCTGCTACCTTATCTGTAAGTGCTTCCTGTTGTGGTTTAATTTTTGTGACAGCCTGGAGCATTGTGCCATACTTGTAACTATTCTCTGAGAGCAGGGTCAGAGAATAGTTGCAAGTAGGCAACAACTCTGGAGGCACCGCTCAGGAAGCACTAACAGGGTTACAGCAGGTGCCCAAGTTGAAGTTAATTTCTTTGTAACCATTTTGTAAATGGTTACAAAGAAATTATCTTCAACTTGGGCACCTGCTGTAACTCTGTAAGTGCTTCATGTACTTCAGTTTTTGAAAATCCGTCCCGCATGCGATTTCGCAGAATTTTCTGCAATTTCGCAAGAAAATCTGCAAATTCCGCAAACGGAACGAATTTTACGCCCATACTTACTCTTGATATTAAGTCTATTTCCACTAAATCCATCAGACTAAATATCATTTATTATGTACTGAGAGATAACCAGACAATTGTCAAGTAGTATATTGATTACTTTACCTCACACCTCATCTAATAATAAGCATACTTGCTAACTCCAATAATACTGGGAAAATCTAAGCACACCACAAATACTTTCTTCCTTTTTGCTTATGAATGACTCAATTTAATACTCCCTGAAATGGGAGCAGCAAGGATGTTTTAGACAAACTAGAGGACTTTGTATGGGATGAAAATCTCATCTTTGCGACTAAGGATTTTGCTAGTCTAACACATGCATAAAGCTGGAATCTGGTTTGGAAGTAAATAAGTTCTATCTTTATAAATGTAGTACCAGTTTTTTGGAACATACACAAATGCTACTAAATATGGCACAATTATTCTTCCATGAAATGTATGTTTGCATAATGGCATCCGGTATCTTCAGAACCAGGGTCCTGCGATGAGTTTCAGGTTAACCCCCTCTTATGCAAATATTTTCATTGGCTTTTTTGAGAGGGGACATGCCTGGGGCCCAGACACACACCAGTGAATTGATAATATTCTCTTTTACAAAAGGTGTATAGATGACATCATCATAATATGGATGAGGATTTACAGACGTATCATACTTATTTGAATAACAATAGGTTCAAAATACATCAGACCTTGAAATATGACAAACATGAAGTTGATTTTCTTGATCTTTGGTTATATGTTTCTATTCAGGGTGACATTTTCAAAAAAGAAACAGCATGCAACAGTGTTTTACATGCTTCCAGCTCTCATCCAAACTCTGGGGGTCATTACGATGGCGGACGGACTAACATGCAACAGTGTTTTACATGCTTCCAGCTCTCATCCAAACTCTGGGGGTCATTACGATGGCGGACGGACTTTAGTCCGTCCACCATCTTCACGGGGATTGGTACCAGCCGCCTATATGGCAGCTGTCCCGCAAGTGCAATTACAGGTCGACCGCCACTGCGGCGGTCTCATTGTGGATGTTTACCATTGCAATGTGTGCTGATGGATGCAGCACCCACTGCAATGGTAAAAATGCAAGTTTTGCATTTCCCTGCACTATGTGTGGTGCCTGCCACATGATGCAGGGAAATGTTGGGGGGCACCTAAGTGCAAAACGAACAAGCCCCTGCTTAAGGGGGGGCCTGCTACAGACCCCCATAGTACATCACCACCAGCCTGTGAATGGCGGTTGAACCGCCATACACATGCTGGCAGGGATGCAGCATCCTAATCCGGCGAATGTTGTCTGCTCAGCACTGCCACCATTTTGTGGATGCAGGATGGGTTGGACCCGTGGCGGTCAGACTTCCCACCTGCCATCCTTATCTGGTGGGCAGAGAATTACCCCACGATGACGGTGGATCTGCCACCGGCAGGCTGCCGGTGGCGGATTCACTGCTATTGTAATGACCCCCATAGTAATTATTCCATTCTATAGGTAGAAATGATGCAAGCAAGACAAAATTGCAGTCAGGATTCAAGCTTCTAAAAAAGGCTGTCTCAAATAAAACAAGGATTTCATGACCATAGTTATGACATTAATTACCTACAAAATGTAGAGCATAGGGCTTTGAAATTAGATTGCAAGCAGACTTTGTCACTGGTTAAGAGCCGATAAGAAATTGGAAGAGGTGGCTTTTCATACCTCAATACAATATATTTGGTGGACATATTAACAATATGTTCACAAAAAATTGCCACATACTGAAAGGGCTCACCATGTCCACTGGCAGTATGTCAGACAAACCCCGGAAGACCTATACGAGAGAAAAGACTAACATGGCCAAACATAAAAGTAATTGGATTTGAACAAAACCTGCTGATGGATTTTTTGTATGTGGGATTTGTAATTTATGCAATTTGGGATGCAACAGGATGAATGAATTCTGTTACAATGTGAGCATTAAATATACCATCAATAGCTTCATAAATTCCAACACCTCTCATACTGTGTTTGTTTTAGGATTTACCTGCAATACAATTTATATTGGGAGCAGTATGTGTCCAGTCAAATCATGCATACAGCAGCATATAAGGGCTATTAGGAATCATGGTGAAGGATATCCAGTTGCAAGACACATTAATGCTGTTCATCGAACATGCGAACACCCCTACAATTTGGTTTTATACCTTAGAACAGATCAAATGCAGCCAAAGAGTAGGCAATACCTTTTGATACAATCAGAAGCCAAACAGATTTGTAGACTCAGGACTGTAACTATGGGACTCATTATTAATAATGAATTGCATCATGTGTTTTCGACCTGCCACTTCAAGTAAACTCTGAGAATGTAGTGAACGGGGAAGGGTAGACCTCTCACAATCTCTTGCTTTAGACAGAAGCCCTCAACATTTACTCTCAAAACCAAACAAAATTAAGAATGTGAGATGCAGACTCATTGCTGCAATTTGATTAGTTTATGTACAGAAAGAATAGCAGTCCTGGCACTTCAGCACCTTTGTCAAGAGGTTTCTGTTTCAAGGTGGCGGTGAAGGGTTCTAAACCCCTGTGATGCTGAATGAATTAAAAAGTAGGGTGACACTGGCTCAGGAGTGAAACACTCTGCACATGAATCACAATAGTCATTGGACCCCGTAAACAACACACAGTTTTGGTTTCTAAAGGATCAATGAAAGCAGTGGCAGCACTTTGAAGCAGCGGTTTGGGTCACTTTGCATTGTCTTGATCGATGCTGGGTATGGTGGCAATTTGCTGTTACTACTTGCTTGTCTCCAGTGTCCGCTGTGCCTTTGTAAGGGTGCCAGAACAATGCAGCGGAGGAGGCCAGTCCATGTGGCATGAGAACAGGGCAGGGTACTCCTATCTTCTGACAGCATGAGCAAGAAGCTCCTGCTTTGCATGTGTTGGGTCACCAATTGGCTGGAGAGCGGTGACTCTCAAAGAAAGGCCCTCTGCCGCTGACCTTGTCTTCCACCTCCTCCTTGCTGTTGCTGGTAGTGTTAGTGGGGTTGGGGAGCGGAGTGGTATTTGTGCTCACAATTCCGTTCCCCTTGTTCCCCCTCACCTGAATCAACTATTCAGGTACTAAATGAGAATTGAGAGGCTCTAGGAGCCACTGAAAGGGAAGTGAAAATGAGGTGGAACGAAGGCACACAAGGTAATTTATGCAGCACTTGAAGATCATTCAACTGGCGCAGGTGCCCATGAAAAGCCTTATGGATTAAAGTATGTTTCTGGGCAATTTCAGTACTCCCTTCTGCACTTAGGGGTCCAACATGCTAAAAGCTGGTCCTGGGTATTGAAGGAAAAGTCCTTGAGTGGTTCAAATATCATCTTGCTGACTGCTCGTAATTCCTCAAATTGGAACACTTAGGGGCCGATTAGGATGGCGGACGGACGGACCAGCCGCCAGTGGTGTGGCGGTCCCGGACCGGCGATTAGGATGCCATCGCCACTGTGGCGGTGGCATCCTCTATTCCCAGCATTGTGGTGGGCGGTGCTCACTTCACCCCACTCCACATTGGTGGGAAAGCACTGTGTGCATTATCATGCACAAGGAGGCAGGCACCGCGCAGTGCCTGCCGACTTGACCATTAACATTTACGGGGTTCCATAGGTACACTCCCATGTGCACCCCCTACCCCCACAATACCCTGGGGGCCCGCATCGGTTCCCCAAAAGCAGACTCCGTATGGCTTTCCATGGTGGGGTCTCCGCCATGGAAAGCCATACACCGCTTCCCATGCTAATATGGATGGCGGTGTCTATCAGACACTGCCACGATATCCAGCCCCTTCTCCGCCCCCGGTCGCCTGGTCGACCGGCGGAAAACCGGTGGACGGTCTTTCAGTCAGCCGGGGTACCCCCTGCCATACTAATATGGCGGGGGAAATTGGTGGCGGTGGGGTATGATGTAGGGCGGATTGCCACCGCCATGCGGGCGGTTGCGATCCACCCTACATCCTAATGGACCCCTTACTATCGTACCTGGCAGGCTGAACTAAAGGGGCTCCTGTCTCTAGCTGGAACCTCTGTTGATATCATAAAAAGAATCAAGCAAATCTAAGTAATAATATGCTCATGACATGCAGCTCTATTTGAACATTTCATTTCCTGTTGATATCTCCTCACTGGCCTCAGATCCTCATAGCACACAGTACTGGGTGACAATGCACCACATAAAGTTCAACCCTAAAAAGCAGAATTCCTTTTTATTTCGCCCTATGCATCCTTTAGCCAGTATGGGAAAAGTTGATCTCCATAAATCCCTCCATCAATAAAAACACTAAATCTGCTGGTTCAATTGTAGACAATATACGTAATTGTCAGGATCATATCAATGCTTTGCCCAGCTCACACTCATCAGGGGACTACACATTTGTTACCTGAACTGTATCTAAAATAAGTTATACTCATAAGCTTTGCTTATGAGAATGCTATTCTATCAGACTTCCCAAAATTCATCTGTCCCTTCCTAACCCCTCTATGCCTACCAGAGCCTGTTTGCTCTCAGAGGCAGACCCTTTAGTCATATCATCAAGATTTTATGTTTTTTGAGTTGACTTTTGATTGATGATCGATTCACTTTCAAACGCACCTGCCTTTTTCATAAACCCATTCACTCTGACAACTCACACTGTCTAGCAAAGACAGTGAAGGGCTCCTGTGCTCTGACTTGCTGTTCAAACCCTTACTTTTGGTTAGAAACATACATCTGACCAGTTCTTCTGGGGCTGCACACCCAAAGTGGGGCGCTCCATACGTCAACAATTGTTTCCTCGCAGACTTTCAATAAAAAATATCTAAAATTCCTCTCCAACCAGTAATCCTTGAGCTCCTCCCCTAATTTGCCTGCCTCCAGGTGAGAGCCAGCTTAGTGCTCTTTGGTTACACATTTGTCATGCTTCGACATACACTATAATGATCCCTCGCTGCAGTACTGAAAATGGACTAATACAAGCTCACATTACATTATGGATGGCCAGCGCCTGGATACACTCACAGGAGACAAGAAGCGCTCTACAAATCTACTGATTGATTGATTTATTGATGATAGTATCCTGCTGAATATTTCTTGTTCCACAGCACTCTCATTGTTGATATTGACGAATACAAATGTCTTTATTCTTTTAGAGGCTCTGCCAGTGCTGATTGCTGCCTAAGATTCTATTCAGGGCTACTTTTCAAGCTGTGTCTCATAGTTAATGCTTTGGTTTACTAGACATTTGGCACCAGTTGATCCTGCACGTTAGAGAATAAATATGTATTCATTCATTTTGTAATGAATGAATGAATAAATGTATGCACGTGTTTATATTTTTATGGGGTTGCTGTAATTATGTGCTATCAATTTACATTGTTATTATTGATGTGAATTGCACACTTAAGTAATACTGCTATGCTAATATGTATTTACTACATCTGTTTAGCTATACACCATCATATGTAAACTGCTCTGATGCTCTAAAGCCTTGAACACACAATATAAAAAGTCCAACGTAAAAAATAAATGGGACAATAAATATTGTTTTGCACGTCTATTAATGCCAAGAAATGCTTCCGAGTGCAGTACAGAATGCAAACAGATTAAAATTGACGCTTAAACTTAGTTTGAAATATAGATTGGAAGCAAGGAATACACAGACGTCCCCTTACCCAATAGGTCCATCTTTCTTTAAGAATCTTTGCCGGTGTTAACAGCTCTAGCTTTTAAATGCAATTGTAGGCTCACATTTGGCAATGCTTTTTCATGTGACATACTTAATCCCTCTGGTGAGTTTTTCCATACGCTGTACCTGCGTAGGACACAAGATTTAAATAAACAGAAAATGGACAAAAAAACTCTAAGCTAAATGACATTTGCATGCCCTCAGAGTTCTGAAAAGCTGCAAAGTCGCAGTACCTTAGGCTGTTACTAGAAGTCCATTGAGTCAGACACAAGTCCCAGCATCAGCAAGCTCCAGTACCGAAGCCAATACTAGAGGCCCATGCACCACTTTCTTCTCATTCGCAGGATACATGGGATATTTTGGAGCACCGTACAAAAAAGCAATTACAATACATAAGAAGCAGGTGCAGTGCAAAATATGTTTACGTACAGGCACGCATGCATATAATGTTGAAAGCAAAAATGGTACAACATGGCGAAACGAACGAAAAATCTGTGGCATTGCAAAAATAGGAAGAGAGGTCTTTTCCAGCGTATTGGTGTAACTTGGCCTTCTATGGCCACATAATCCTAGTGTATCCGAATAAATGTATATTTAATTAGAGTTTAGGCAATAACTAGCTTGTTCTGATCAAGGGTTTATTCTTTTTCTCTGCTCGGCACAATTTCCTCGAGATTCCTAATTTGAGTGCCGAGACCCCCTCGCCCCACTGGGCCCCGGTACCACTGCACCTGCCGCATTATTGACAGCTACGCCCCGTCTAGCAGAGCGGGGGTAGGCTGGACTTTTTTCAAATGAGCTTGGAGGTCAGGCAGAGTAACACGGTCAATGACTTTACAGTGAAAGGATTTGGCTGCTGGCGCTTTATAAACCCACCCCTTCAGCTGTGCGCAGAAAGAAGATCCCGTTTTCCATGCATCGTCCTCCGCGCTGGCTCGTGACACTGACAACCACGACCAGCCCTGCAGAGGACGAGTGGCGCGTGCGGCTCGGCGGGAACAGCGTACAGAGGCCATGGGCGCGGAAGCCAAGAAGAGCCTGAAGAACAGGCTCGCACTGAAGAGCAGCCTGGCGAAGGAGACCCTGGCTGAGTTCGTGGCCACATTTGTATTGATTGTAAGTAGAAGGTCCTTCTAATGCACTAGCAGTCCGTGTTAACGTGTCTTGTTTACTTTAGCAACAATCGTATTGTATGCCTTATTTTTCGATGCCTATGAAAGTACACGTTTGTTGAACATTTCTCGAACCTCTGTACTTTAGAAGCGTGTGGGCGGTGCACCTTTCATTTCTTTTGATGCAGTGGAGTAACATTGTCTGCGTAGGAGAAAGACTTCATTGTTTGCGTTTCCAGGCGCCCAGATTCACCGCGCTTTACATGTGCCCATTTGGCATGCAGTTTTTGTGTAATCCTGGGTAATGGAAAAATGTCAGTGTTCTGCCTCAGCGTGCCCAGCCGTTGCATCATTGTGCCACGGGGTTAGAGCACTTCCTTCCGTTTGTAACATCTGCAGAACTTTTACAAGTGTTATTTTGGTCAACTGTCTGAACACGAATTACTAATGCACTTTATTGACCTTCTTATGGATGTGTTTCTGCTGTTTGGCAATGGCTCCGCCATTATGCTGAATTGAAGCGTACCTCATCTAAATTGAAATATATCCGATTTTGCAACAAACTCTGACTATACTTTTTTAAAGTCTGCAAACAATGACAAGGCAAATAAAATTTGGAAATTACAGAAACTATGCATTAGGCAAATTGTACTTATCAATTCTTAGACCGGTCATCCATAGGGTGGCCTTCCTCCACACTTTTTTTCCTGGTTACCTCCTCTTTTTGCTGTATCTTTTTGTTGACCTTAGTACTCTGATTACTTTACCACTTCTAACCAGTGCTAAAGTACACGCGCTTCTACCCTAAGTATGGTGACATTGGTGTATACATGATTAACATATTTAGTTTATTTATAAGTCCCTTGTTAAGTGGTGTACCGTCTACCCATGGCATGTAATCTAAATGGGACTAATGGGCCTGCAGCAATGGTTGTGCTAACTGTAGCGCTCTAGTGCTCCGAGGGTCTCAGGTTGAGCCCCGGAAGCACTCCGCACAATGTATCACTTTCTGGCCAGGCGTGGCCAGAAAGCTTTAAATAAAGGGACCGAAGTGGCTCGGCACTTCCGGTCCACACCAGTACAGTACAGAGTGTGTGTCCCCTCATTGCGCTCCACTAGCGTTGCAGCGCCGCGGGCCTAGCCCAACTCTCAGGCCCTCACACTGGCGACGAGGGTGGGATACGCAAAAGATAACACCAGCAACTCTCACCTGCCTGCTCACCAGCTGACTCGATTGCCCAGCCGCAGCGCCGGAGAAAGACGTCAGCGACGACGGCCACCGCCACCAAGCAGATGCTACATCCCAGAAGAGACACGCACCGGTAAGCAGCGTGAGCGAGGAGCTGCGTGTGGCACCGGCGGCAGCGACGGCAGGGAGGCCCAAGGCGAAGACACGCGCCGAGAGAAGCAGCCCGGCGACAGGCCCAGCGGTGCGCGCATGCGCAGAACGCGAGGCGCCGCCACCAGAGGAAGGAACCCGAGAAGAGCGCGAAGCCGAGGGGGCGTTTCCGGCAAATCGAGCATGAGGCCTCGTGGGCACAGAGAAGGCCCGGCAAGGCCAACCACACCACGAGGTAACGCGGCAAACACCCCAAGCGAGCACAAGCAGCCACCATCAAGCAGTGGCCAAAGCAACAAGGCGGATCGCGCTACCCAGCGACAACAAGCACAAGCAAAGCCAAGCAGCCACTAAGCGCCCACCAGGACACACAGACGCAAACAAGCACGGGCAAACGCAACCAAACGCGCAATAAAAAGAAGCCCAAAAGACCACCGCCCAGTCACCGGCCAACGCCAAAATGACCACCAACCCTGGGGGGGCATCTGGGGGAGCCGGCCAAGCTCAGCAAGTGGCCCCACCAGCAGTGAACCTCGGCCCCCAACCACCGACGCCGTCAGCCCACTCGCAAATCCAGGCGCTACCGCCGTTCAGCGAACTGATAGACCCCGGGACAGCGGCCCCCAGATGGGCTGTGTGGCTAGGGCAACTCAACAACTATTTCACGGCCACCAGGGAGAAAGATGACGAAGTGAAGAGGTCCCTGTTGCTACACTTTGGGGGCACAGAACTGTATAAGCTATTCAAACATCTCCCCGACACAGGAGATGACAAAGACTATGACGCTGCAGTCAATGCGTTGAACGCCCATTTCGACCCCCAGCTGAACCCCCACTATGAGCGGTTCAAATTTCGCCAATCCCGACAAAGGGAAGGAGAGTCCATGGATGCGTTCCACGCACGGCTGAGGGATCTCATAAGCACGTGCACGGACGACGACGAAAAGAAGGAGGTGACCGCACAACTCATTCAGGGCTGCCGCAACAAACACCTAAGGACACTCATTCTACGGCAGCCACGCATAACCCTTGAAGAAATATTGATCCTAGCCAGGTCCCACGAACTATCAGACGCACGCGCAACAGCGATGGAAGCAGCTTTGAACCCACGGGCAGAAGCAGGAACCGTGGTGAAAACTGAAAGAGTGGATGCAGTTCGCAACACCAGCCGAGGAGGCAGAGGAAGATGGCCGACCAGGACGCCACGCCGAGCGTCGTGTGGATACTGTGGCCGAGATGAGCACAACCAAGATGGCTGCCCAGCACGTGGCAAGACATGCTCGAAATGCGGAATACCCAACCACTTCGCAAGTGTGTGCAGGGGTGGCTCCCGAGGAAGAGGGGCGTCAGGAAGAAGACCAATTGCAGGAGCAGTAAAACAACTATCGCTTGACGACGCAACGTCGTCTCAACCACACGGACCGACGAGGCGGCCCCAGTTTGATGACTCTCCCTCAGAAGATGAAGATGAATGCTACTACGTGTCATTCGTAAGCGAACTGAAGAAGCGACGGAGACCACAACCCAAGTGCCAAATACACATTGACGGGTCCCCAGCATGTGGCGTCATCGACACAGGAGCCACCATAAACGTCATGGGAATCCAACACTATAAAGCACTGAACCCAAGACCCAAGCTAGTACCTTCAAAGGCACGCATACTAACGTACGGCAGCCAGACACCCCTCCCACTGCGAGGGAAGATGACGGTCCAAGTAAAAGCGGAAGACAACGAAGTAACAACAACGTTCCACGTAATAGACAAAGAAGCAGACTTGCTTGTAAGCAGCAACACGGCAGAAGACCTCCGCCTCATTGCGTTCGCAAACGCAGTCAAAGCGCTACAAACAGAGGACATCCTGGAAATGTTCCCCACGCTATTTAAGGGTCTTGGCACAATCAAACGACCACCAATCAAGCTGCACATCGACCCCGCAATCCAGCCAACAGCCCTAAGACACCGAAGAATACCATTCCACTTACGCACAGCCGTGGAAAAGGAACTCAATCAACTTGAAGAACAAGGGGTAATTGAGAAAGTATCGGGGCCGACGCCGTGGGTATCCCCAATGGTGATAGCCGAGAAGCCGCGCCAGCCAGGCAAAATCCGCATCTGCATAGACATGAGGATGCCGAACAAAGCCATCAGACGGGAGCGCCACCTCACCCCGACGGTGGATGACATCCTCACGGATCTAAATGGGGCCCAATGGTTCTCCAAGTTGGACCTTAATGCAGGATATCACCAGCTCAGGCTAGCGGAAGAGAGCCGCTACATTACAACGTTTTCGACACACCTGGGGCTAAGACGGTACAAGCGATTAAATTTTGGCATTTCATCCGCAGCCGAAATTTTCCAAAACACAATAAAAGAGATCCTAACAGGGCTCGATGGAGTCCTGAACGTCAGTGACGATATCCTAATTCACGCCAAGACCAGCGAAGAGCACCACCGAAGACTGAGAGCCACGCTACAAAGGCTCGCGCAGTACGGCGTCACCCTGCACAAGGACAAATGCCAGTTCTTCAAGAAGTCAATAGAGTTTTTCGGATACGTGTTCGACTCAGACGGAGTAAGAGTAGATCCCCGCAAATCACACGCCATCAAGAATGCTCCGGCACCATCAACGGCTTCCGAAGTAAGAAGCTTCCTGGGCATGGCGCAATACTGTGCCAGGTTCATACCCAATCTGGCCACAATAGCAGAGCCTCTGAGAAGCCTAACGAAGAAAGACAGCCCGTGGAAATGGACAGCAGCGGAGGACAAAGCATTCCAGCGGGTCAAAGAGGCCTTACTAGACAGCACAACGATGGCGTACTTCGACACAGCAAGACCTACCGAAGTACTAGTGGACGCCAGCCCAGTAGGCCTAGGAGCCCTCCTGTCACAAGAATCCGAACCCGGGGTGTGGGCCCCGCTAGCCTTCGCAAGCAAAGCCCTGACGGCCACAGAGTCCCGGTACTCGCAAATTGAGAGGGAGGCGCTGGCCGTAAAATGGGCATGCGCCCATTTTCATCTCTACATCTCCGGCCACCCTTTCAGAATGGTGACAGACCACCAGCCGTTGATTCCGTTGTTCCGTGGAACGGCTCCACACCCCCCGCCAAGGATCGAACGCTGGGCAATCCAGGTTCAACAATACCAAATGGACCTAGTGTACCGGCCTGGGGCGAAAAACCCGGCGGACTTCCTGTCGCGCCACCCCCCCGCAGAAGAGTCTAGCAACACAGACCCTGAGGTCCGGACCGAGGAGTTCATCAACATGCTTGCAAGAGGTGCGTGCCCCTGTGCATTGACCGCCGACACCATCATCTCCCACTATGATAACGACGCAGTAGTCGGGAGGGTGAAAGAGGCCATACAAGCAGGAACGTGGACGAACTTCCTGAAAGACACCACCGGGTGGAACGAAGCAGACAGAACGCGCCTACAACAGTACTGGAAGGTGCACGACGACCTCAGCTGCGCTGACAATGGCCTCCTACTGAGAGGGACTCGCGTGGTCATTCCCAAAACACTACAAGAGAGAGCAACTACCCTGGCACACGAGGGCCACCAAGGCACCCGCAGAATGAAGGCGAGGATGCGAGAGAAGATATGGTTCCCAAACATGGAGGAGAACATTGATGCCTGCGTACGAGAGTGTCGGGCATGCCAAATCACAAGCAGCCCCGAAGCGCCAGCACCTATAATCACAGAGGAACACGCCCCGTCTCCGTGGGCATGGCTAAGCATGGACTTTGGCAGTTTCCCGGACGGAAGAGTCACTGTAGTGCTGGTAGACAACTACACTAAATACCCCATCGTGGAAACAGCAGCATCAACCAGCTTTGCAAACATTCGCCCCATCCTCACCAAAACCTTTGCTCTATTTGGCATCCCAATGGTCATCAAAACGGACAATGGGCCCCCGTTCCAGGGGAGTGAGTTCAAAGAGTTCCTAGACAACCTTGGCATAAAGCATCACCGGATCACCCCGCAATGGCCACAAGCCAACGGTGAGGTAGAACGCTTCATGAGGACAATAAACAAAATACTAAGAATAGCCTCAGCAGAAGGAAGTGACCCGGAGGAAACACTGCAGGCATTCCTGAGGGAATACCGCAGCACACCGCACAGCACCACTTTGCAATCGCCATGGGCACTGATGCTGACCGGTCCCAGAAGAGATCTGCTGCCCATGGCTGACGGTTGGACTCCCCCACCATACTCCCCAACAAACGCTCAAGAAAGGAGAAGGCGGACAAACGAGAAAGCAAGTCGCAAGAGAAGAGCCCACGAAAAGACCCTAAGCCCAGGAGAGACAGTGCTCATCCGGACAAGAAGGCCCGGGGGGAAGTTCAAGACCCCTTTCGAACCAGAACCCTGGGTCATTAAGGAAACCCACGGAACAGCTGTCACTGTCAGGCGAGACGGAGAAGAAGTGACTCGCAACGTATCGTGGTTCAAGCCGATACCTGCCCCGAAAGGACCAAGCCCAAGTGGGGTTACACCTGTAACGAGGGAAGAAAGAGAGAATACAGCCACCGATGACAATTCGTGCCTGGCCCCGGACACCGCAGAACGTCCATCCCTGCCATCACCGGGACCCCCTCAGGACCAGATCCCTCCGAGAGGCAAGTGGCAGTATAATCTCAGATCCAACCCACGACCCAATCAAAGGCTGGCAGATTTTGCATGTTGAACTGACTGTTATAATTTATTTTTAAAATCTAAGTTGGGAAGGGATGTAGCGCTCTAGTGCTCCGAGGGTCTCAGGTTGAGCCCCGGAAGCACTCCGCACAATGTATCACTTTCTGGCCAGGCGTGGCCAGAAAGCTTTAAATAAAGGGACCGAAGTGGCTCGGCACTTCCGGTCCACACCAGTACAGTACAGAGTGTGTGTCCCCTCATTGCGCTCCACTAGCGTTGCAGCGCCGCGGGCCTAGCCCAACTCTCAGGCCCTCACACTAACCATACAAGTAGACTTTCAAACCTGTCTCAGGCCTGCCATTGCAAGGTCTGTGTGCACAGTTTACTGCCGCTTCGACCTAGCATTTAAAACTACTCGCTAAGCTTTAAACTCCCTGTTTACAAATAAGTCACCCCTAAGGTAGGCCCTAAGTAGTCGAAGGGAAGGGTGCTGTCTAACTAAGAGGTAGGACATGTACTTTAAAGTTTTACTTGTCCTGTAGTGACAAACAGCTATATTCATTTTTCACTACTGTGAGTACTATTCCTCTCATAAGCGAACATTGAGGATTCCTTAAAACACCTTTAAACTGTAATTCCAGAATAGAAAGGAATAGCTGTGTCATGTTTCATATCTTCGGAATGGTAATGATAAATCCTATTTACTGGTAAAGTTGGATTGAACATTACTGTTTTAAAAATGTCACTTTTAGAAAGTGGACATTTCTCTGCTCTTACTGCCCTGTGTGCCTTAAAGCCTGTCTCCAAAACACGTTGGGGGAGGGGTACAGTTACACTTTTGCATTCCCTCTAGACAGCCACAAACATAGGAAGGGTGGGTGTGATAAAGAACTCATCTACATTCCGATAGCTCTTCCTGGGTAGGAAGAGGGAGGGGGAGCGGACACACTTCTGAATAGGCAGTGTCCTGTGTCCTCCTCAAAGGGCTGGTTACCCCCTAAAGATAGCCTGGCAGACAGTACTGGGATGAAAGGGGACCCTTTCCACTTCAAGGGTCTGCTTTGAAGTCACCCCTACTTCAAAGGCACATTTGGGTATTAGTAATGGGGCTCTGACCCTACAAAGACAGTACACTACTGTACCTGTGATGACCTCTGCCAAGAGTAAAGACTGCTGTGCTACAAGGATTGCCACTTTGCATGACTGCTTCTCTGAAGGAACTGGTTTTTGAACTGCCTTGCTGCCTACTGATCTCTGCTCTGCTGAGAACAAGGACTGGACCCATATCACTTTAACCCATAGTGTCTCCAAGGGCTTGTTGGTTTACCCCCTGTTCTGAGGTCTCAGGGCCATCAAAGACTTCCTTCAACCCTGCAACAGCACTTAAACTCTGCCATCTTTGAGTCTTGCCCTGACAATTGGTTACAATCCAGTCCTGGGCCCTTGAAAATTGATTGTTTTTGGCTGCCCAGAATCATCAAAATCAATGCAGTGACAACTTTCGACGAAATTACCTCAACAGACTGCGTGGCTTGACACCAATGGACAGTGCAACTCAATGACGATGCAGTGCCTGCATCATAAAGAGGTTCATTGACAAACTCTTCATCGACTGCACGGATCGGCACCGATGCTTCTCCCTAATCCTCAGGATCAACCCCAATGCTGCACCTCCTCAGCTCCTCCCATCGAGTCTTCGGCATCAATGCTTGCTGCATCCAAGGGACTGTTTCTGCAGCACCAGCGTAAGTCCTGTAGCCGGCCTGCCCTCTATCGAGGTCGGCCTGAACTTTGGGTTCGCCCAGGTCCCGCCAGACCTCAAATAAGCCTTTAACGCTATTGACTCTAAGCACTACTTTTAGATATACTCTTTAAACATTTGTCCCTCCAGTTCTACTTATTGGATTTTTGTTGCTCTGGTCTTAATTTACTCATAAAATTATCCTCTATTTTTCTTAACCTCTGTGGAGTATTTTTGTGGTGTTTTCATTGTGGAGAAGTGTGGCTCACTGGTTAGAGCAGGCAGACCCTGAAGCAGAGGTCAGATCCGGGACCAGGGTTCAATACCCGACGCGGCAGGGTCTTGAGCTCAAATGTCCACGGACTCGATAATTCTCGCTTCGGTGCCTGACCTAATCATGGGTTCACACTCTGCAACTCTGGGCATTAAGCTTGCTTAATCTCCACAACCGCCCCCCACGGCGGGAGGCCTGGCTTCCCCCTTGGGGATGCCCTGTAGGGGCTATCTCACAGGGAAAAGCCAGGACGGGTTCCCAAGGCAAGCGCTTAGAGACCTCTGGGTGATAAGCGCTATATAAATCCAATATACAATACAATACAATTGTGTTACTGTGTGTGCCTAAAACAAATAACCTTTGGTTATAGATTTCAGTATGAGTTATATAGTATATGCCACATGAGATACAAGGCTAGATACAAGGCTAGATCTGCAAAACACTTTGCATACTTAGGCTCTCGTTACATGTGGCCCTCAGTGGTATCCTGGGGGCAACTGCTCTGAGCCATTCAAACTTTCCTGGTGTCTCTTGGCTCAGAATTACCGGGTCTAAAAGCTGCAGTCTGATAATTCCAGTTCCTTAAACACCCGTCCTGAGCTTTCAAGCAGAACAGCGGGTAGTAGCTGTGTACTGCCCTATAACTGCTGCTTGGTGGGAGCAGCAAACACCCCCAAAACTTACTGTGCTTTCCTACTGCCTTTAGATCTCACAAGACACACAACATGTTCCTCTAAAAAAGCTTCCACAATGGATGCCATGTGGGCCTGTTATGCATTCCACTCACAGAACTAAAATAATATTTAGAATATGCTGTGTAAATTATTGTTTAGAAATATATTGTTAGACCAGGCTTCAACTATGGTTTTGATTGTTGTTTTAACAGAACTGTATCACAAACTTAAAAAAAACTGTATGAACTAAGACTGAGAAGAAAATAAATATCTGCTGAAACATATATCTTCCAGAAAGAGGTATCACAATTACTTAATTCTTAAAAAATGTATCCCAATTAGTTATTAGCCTCATTATCTTACGAGACCCCTTCGTTAACTTCTACCAGTCTTATTTTAAGCTTTTTAAAAATAAAATATATATATTTCATTTCTCTTTCGTATTTTTCACTCATTTAATTTGAACCAAAGAGCTGCATGCCAGTACCAAGCACTATCAGAAAGTTAAGGTAATTTAATCACACACCTTACTTTGCATGATCTATACATCATGTTACACCTCAGGAATAAATCAAACTAGATGCATCCCCATGCAAGTGGGGTATGTCCCCCGGGCGCTGGTTGCGAAGTCTTTCAATGGAGGTTTCAGTGGTTGATTGACTAAATTATGAAAACGCCACTCTATATATTTACACGCCCCTTAATTTCTCTGCACGTTTTCTCTACTCAATCCTTAACTTTCTTGGCACCTCTTGCGACAGCGCGAGTTGCGCTCTAATTTTCTTATAAATTCGTACGCTCATCGTTCCACTCAATCACCATTCAACTTCATTTGTCACACCGTCAAGTACATATTCTTCTGTTACTAGAAGGTTAAGGTTTTTAGTGGCACTCTTCAAGTTCATTTTGAGTATATTGATATTAGATATTTGTTACTATTGTAGAACATCCTCAGATAAAGGCTTCACAGACGACATGCATTGGGATCACTAAAATGTTTGCATCAACCACGTTGCATTCTGGGAAATGATGTTTAATGAGTTTGAACTACAACCATAGAATTGTGATGCAACAATTCCATTAAAAAGTGAAACTCAAGGATATAGAGTGGCGTTTTCATAATTTAGCCAATCAACCACTGAAACCTCCATTGAAGGACTTCGCAACCAGTGCCCGGAAACATAACCCACTTGCATGGGGATGCATCTAGTTTGATAAATTTTACACTCTTGTTCAGTGAGTGTTACTCTGGAGCACGGCACATTTGTACACCTTTACTCACCCTAGGTAGTGCGCACACTAAACCCTCTACACCTCAGGAATAAACCACTAGTGCTTAAGAGGCCTCCACATCTATGCATGAGGGAAACAGACACCAGCCATTGATAGAGGCGCGTCTTACATTATTAACCCTCCTTGAACAAATCACATTATTCAGCCTTATTAGATCACAAGTTCTCACCCATGGCGGTGATCCTACCTGCTCCTATTGACAACACCCTACGACTTACTACATCCATATTACTTGTATCTTTGCAGCTTTGAGAAAGCCCCAGGTTTTAGAGCCGCTTAGGGGGTGAAACATGTCAGGTGTTCACAGAACATCATTATCATATATATGTAAAAAAAGCAGTTGGAATAATTCACATTGGAAGAAAACATTTGTCAACAAGCACAAATAAAATGGAAATCTCAAAGCGGTAACAAAGGACTTGGGCATTGTTTATTACATAGCCAAATACACTTAACTTTCTCTATACGTATACCAATACCGAGGCTAAGCAGGTCTAAAACCTAATCAAGTAGACTACCCCCAGGACTATGGGTTTTACTAAGCGAGGAGGGAGAGCAGGACCTTGGTGCTTACCATTGTAACATCTTAAATAATATTTGCAAAAATATACCTCAACTGTGTGTAGATTTCTCCAGTGAGCCATTTTGTTTTGTTGATAATATTTCAAACATATTTATGTATGACGATATTCTGATAATGATATTCTGGTACGTTTGCAGCTGAAAGATCACCCTCTGAGAATGACCTCCACATTATGTCTGTTCAACTTTCATAGATCACTATGAGGTGCATCTATGAACGGAGAATTTAAAGGCTTGGATAATAGTCCAATCACAACTTACCTACATACTTCACAATTCTGGGACTAGGCTATTATTGGATTATGTCTAAGCTTTTTCTGGACTACATCTGTGATCCATACATTATGGTTGTACTGGGCTACTTCTGGATTACTATTGTGCAAGGTTTATCTCTTGAGTGGTCAAGCAGAAATATTTGTAGGGGACATAGTATGGGTCAGCTTCTGAAGAAAGCTACGGCAACAGTTCCAGAATGGCATATTTATATTAAGGAACGCATGCAATTTAATGTTAGCTATTAGATTTATCATAGTGCTTTTTTGTACAAAGGCAACTCATCTTAATGTAAAAGTATCTGAATGCATACTTCCAGAAACGGACTACTTGGTAGGAGGTAGCTTGCTCAATAACATATCTTGAGGTTGCGTAAAGTGGCCTTGCATTATAATGCATGGATGGCCCAGCATTTGTTTACTCCAATACACCCACCAGTACTGATATCCCTACTTACTGCTCGAAGGAACCAAGCAGCATTCTATTGGGCAATCAGGTGTACTGTGGAAAAAGGGATCACATTTAAAATTGATCATTGATACAGTTTGTCCCTCATTCACACATGCTCTCATATGTGCACTAGAATAGTTTCTTCTCTTTACTCTAGTCTCAATTTTGACTGATACTTAACTGGGCACCAACGAACTCTAGGTAGTCTTGAACTTGTCTTTCCACCTCTCCCACCATTATTTTGGCAATGAATGAAAGAATTTATATAGACCAATAGGGTGAAGGGTTTGTGTAACAACAACTTTATGTCTTTTAGGTAAATGTGTAAGCACTACTTCGAAAAAGGCTGTAAATTCACAGTTGAACCCATCATGTTTACTATATCCAGTGTCAAGGCATCTACATGTAATTTAATTAGAAAGTGATGGAGAGATTCTGCTGTAGGGGATCATGCTGCACTCGGGTTCTACTTTAGTTGGAATGGGTCTGCTGTCATTGTGCTACTGGAGTAGTGTTCGCCCATCTCCAGCTAAATGCACCTTGATGTTGCACCAAGGGTTGTAGTGAGGCCACTGATGATGTAATGCTAGCAAGGGTTAAACAACTCAGAACTGCAAATACCCACCTCGATCAGATGTGCAAAGTTCATCTTTTGTGCGCAAGCAATCATCGACGTGTGTGGCCTTTAGTGTGTTTTTCCTGGCATGTTTATCTGTGTGTGATCTGGACTCGTTCCAGTATTACTCCTATCTTTATCTCTGCTTGCACACCGAAATCAGATCTGCAGTGAATCTTTTATTAGTGAAAAACATTATGCTTTTACTTTGAATTATGTGTTTTTTCAAGAGTTGCTTAAATGCCATTTTCATCAAAAGCACCAGCACTTACTGGAGCGCTCTGATAACTGCTTGAGCAATTAAAAAATGATAATAAACGATTTAAAACTAAATGCTGAGATTCCTATATGTTTTTTTATTGGAGCTATTGGAATGTAGTAGTCAAGAGTCCCATCACAGGTGTCGGCAGCGCGTGCAGATCATAAACTTTGGGCTGTTAAGACCTGTTATTATATGCTCCCCTGTAATAGAGGGCAGCTGCAGAAACATGTGGCTGGTCTACAAGTTCTAAGTGGTGAAATATACATTTGACTTAGTATTTCCGTTGGTGTATCGATGTTTTACAGGTAACTGATTAACTCTCAACAACATGTTTGGCAAGTTTTGGCCGAAATTACTCTGACAAATTGACTGATTTGGCAAATTCACAGAGCCATACATTGCATGTAAGTGTTCGGCTATCATGATGTGATGGTGCCTGCTATGTAAGGTGACATGCAAGTCTTGATTAGAAACCGTAGCTCATAGCAGCGTATATCTGATACTGCAGACACTACAAAATAAATAAGGTACAAACCTGAATTCCATATAACTCATCTGTAAAAATGCCACTCCCAATTGCAGGGCTTTTAGCATACTACCTCAACCTCGAGCCAGACCAGGCCAAGGGACTGACAAGAATATTGAAACTGGTACTCATGTAAAGCGCTCTGATACCCGAAATCTTGGATCTAGTTCGCGCTATATAAAACTCTGGGAAAATAAATAAATAAATAAATATTTTGGATGTTTCAGATTTAACATCTAAGAATTCTTCAGTAGAGACAATCAGCCTTGCTTTTGTCACAGGACCTTTTAGCTGCCTGTGCCATCAAAGACCACTGGAGCTGCAGTTTACCAGCAATGACACAAGTTTCATATATCCCCTGGGGCGGATTTGCACCTTCCGCAGGGATTTTAATGTGTGTTAAATGGGGTTTGTCTGTCCTTGAAGAAGTCAAGGGTGATTTTCAAAGGAATCCTTAGAGTCTCCACTTCAATTTAACATGTATTTAAATAAACCAGATCATGTCTTCTGTAAGAGTGGCTAACTTGTCACATTTATTGATGAGAATAATAACCACAGTTAGCTCATTTAAAACTTGATCTAATACTGTAACCTAGGAAACTGGAAGATCCTTCAAGTCATATAAGATTAAAATGATGCATACAAATTTATTAGTATTTTGTTTCACTGTAATATTTTCACGTACACCCAAAAAATAAAACTACGGATTATTTTCTCGGACTCTATTGCTTCACTTGAACTCCAGATTACTGCAATATAATCTCCCAACTTCAATACAAACCTTTTCTTAAAACTATTATTTAAAGTTCACTTTGGGCCATATCACCAAAACAGTTTTATTTTAGTGATATTTTACTTTACCATCAGGACTGTTCATATCACTTAAACAGATTCGTATTAGCAGCATTTAAATTTGTCAATGCTAAATACTTTGCTTGATGTTTGCATCTTCATCAGTAACTAAAAGTGTATGATGTGTTTTTCATTGTTACCAACAGTAATTCAATAATTAACATTTTGCACAGATAATTGAAAAAAAAGCCAATAGGTTTTACAGTGAATAAATTAATATACTGTCAACACAAGCCTGTTTTCCTAATATGGTCAAAATTGCTTAAAAACTAAAATATCACTGAAACACTAATGTAGACAGTATATTGCCACTGTTGCTTAAGCAATGATCAACTGTGTGTGTAAGACCATTGAGAAGGTATAAACCTAGCCACAGGGCACTGTATAAAACAGTGAGGGTGGAGTAGTTTACAATAAGACAGTCATAACAAGGGAGGAATATACAAAGAAGAGAATTAGCAGATTAGGAATTGGAAATTGGTTGTCAGTAGGGAGATATTAGCAGAAATCAGCGACCAAAGTCTGCATTATTTTTTATTCTCCAGAGTCTTTATTGGATCCAACTGAATTAATGGATACATTTTAACATCTTTTTACTCAGAAGACCCTTCATAAAAGGGATCTCCATTCAATCTTAGTTACTGTTCTTCCTTAACTGACAGTCCACTCTCAGAGAATGAGCTTTCTTTTTCCTTGCATGAACTCTTTGGAAAAAAGACCTTACATTAAAGGTTTATGCAACATTGTTGACCACAACAATATTGAAATACTCAAATGACACCCAAAAACATTGCTTACAAAAATATAAGCATCCTATATTTAAGAAGAAAAGCAGAAATGTAAACTGCAAAATATAGTTGTACAAAATGCCTAAATTACCGTAATATCGACAACACAAATAAAGAAATACAAAATATTGGTGTTTCAATAAATATATGCAGCACTACCAAAATCATGAAATCAACAACAAAAATATACTTGATACATAAAAACGATGTGAACAGGCCAGAAAAAAGTAAAAAAAAAATGCAATTCATTTATTTAATAAATCACCACAAAATAAATTATTTACAAATGTTTGTAGACCTATCAGCCTTTGGGTGGTCTTTCCCAGAACGTTTTGACCTTACCAACCATTTGCTCCTCGACAACAAAGTCTCCTCTTCGGACACCCCCTGCAGCCTTCCACAGCTGGACTTTCTCTCCCAGACAATATTTCTTGAAATTTCACTTACGTTCAAAGCACCAACAGGGCCCAATTCCCTTCTTGTATCCTACCCTTGCGCCATCGCCGTTGGCCATATTTTTCAACTTTGACCCTGTTTAGCGCGACTACATGTCCTTGGTTGTCGCCTTGATCTTTTAGGCGCTAGTTATTATCTTAAAATTTTAAAATTCATAGCTCTAGTTCTACTGATTGGATTTTTGTTGTTTAGGTGTGGATTCATTTATTAAAATGTACTACATTTGTTTAAATAAGTATGGGATTTTTCTTTAGATATGATTTTTCTGTCACTGTTTGTGTGCTGCAAAAAGGGAAACAGTTATTACAACCCGGTTGTTTCCCCACATTCCGTTACATCGCAAGCGTTACCACACATACGATGTAACAATGTGTAGTCATTACTACGCATTTTTTAAAATCATATGTGCTTTTACCAAGCATGCCTTTACAACGACTTTCGTTGTAAAGGCATGTGCGGTAAAAGCACATGCGATGTAAAAAAATATTGGCGAACCACCTCGTGAGGAAACAGAGGTTCTTCTGTTTTCCCGCAATGATGTGCGCCGTCTCTCAGACCCGGCGTGCAGCAGGAACCAGGAGGAGAGAGAGGAACCACGAGGAGAGAGAGGTAAGGGGGATTGGGCATGGGGTGGGGGTTGCTTTTTTAGGGTAAAAGGAGGTCAGGGTGGGGTGTGTGTAGTGCAGGGTATTGGTTTAGCGTAGGGTTGGTGGGGGTCGTGAAGGGTAGTGTTATAGGGTAGGGAGAGGACTGGCAGTTGGGAGAGGGTCATGCAGGGGGTAGTGTTTTAGGTTTTAGGGTAGTGACGGTGGGGTCATGCAAGGAAATATTTTAGTGTAGGGAGAGGACTGGGGTTGGGGGAGGGTCTTGCAGGCGGTAGTGTTTTAGGGTTTAGGGTAGTGTCAGTGGGGTCGTGCAGAGTAGTGTTTTAGTGTAGGGAGAGGGCTGGTGGTCAGGGGAGGGTCATGCAGGGGGTAGTGCTTTAAGATTTAGGGTAGTGTCGGGGTCGTGAAGGTTAGTGTTTTAGGGTAGGGAGAGGACTGGGGTCAGGGGAGGATTTTGCAAAGTGTAGTGTTTTAGGGTTTAGGGTAGTGTCGGGGGTTGTAGGGTCGTTTTCTAGTGTAGGGAGAAGACGGGGGTCAGGGGAGAGTCGTGTAGGGGATGGGTTTTAGGATTTAGGGTAGTGCAGGTGGGGTCGTGCAGGGTAGTTTTTGAGTGTAGTAAGAGGACTGGGGGTCGGGAGAGGGTCGTGCAGGTATACTAAATTTGGGTGTAAGGTAGGGCAGGGTAGTGTAACTTACCTTACATACGTTTAACAAGAGCATATCTTTACCACGCATACCTTTGCGTTGTAATAGTGTAAATAACAACAGGAGTGAAACCCATAGACCAGGTTGAGATCTGGGTAAGTAAGCACAAACTAGCAACAATGTCTCAGCCGGTATCAATGAGGAAGCCAAATACACAAGTATGTACACAACATTACAAAAAGGGAAGAGGGAGACTCATGATTTGTTCAAAAGTGCTCATGGCATCATATATTTGAAATCGCAGTTCATACAAGACCGTTATATCAGAGTATCATAACTGTCTTGTATGAACTGAGATTTCAAATATATGATGCCATGAGCACTTTTGAACAAATCATGAGTCTCTCTCTTCCCTTTTTGTAATGTTGTGTACATACATGTGTATTAACCTCCCTCATTGAAACCGTTTGAGACATTGCTGCTAGTTTTTGCGTTTTAATGGCATGCGTGGTAAAGGCATATTCGTGGTAAAAGTATGCAATGTAATGGTAGGTGGTGGTAAATGACAACGCGTAGTAATACCCGCGTAGTTATGACATGTGTGGTATTAGTAGGTGTTGTAACGTGTCATATTACTCCAAAGTACTTTACACATTTCCTTTTAGTTAAGCCTGACTGCTTTATGCTAAGCTACCAGAGGGTTAAGCACAGGTTAATTTAGTGATTTTAGTAGTTCAGCCTAACATAGATTATGGCTGTTGAGGGTTAACACCAAAATCTATTTTCTCACAAATATTTCATAACATATATTAAATTAACATAAAATTGAAAAATTTAGATATCATTAAACAACATGTAATATGCAAAGTAACGTTCAAAAAAATATTTAAACATCATATTCACCTAAATTAACGTGAATAAATGGAATAAAAAATATTTATTTAATTAACACTCAAATACGAATTATTGCCAACCAATTTAGTGCTAAACTGAATACAAAAATGTAAACACACCAACTAATGCATACACTTAAATTGCCACTATAATACGGCCACACAATTATGCTTTAATTTGCAGCACAAATGCCAAACTTGTAGAAAGCAACACAGTCTGCTTCCCTACAGAACAAAGAAGAATTTAGCTAACAAAAATTGCATGCAACTCTAAAAATTCAATAAGATAGAGTAAATTATTACTAACTAAATAATAGAAACAGTCACAAAAAATAATATAATGCTTTTTCTTCATAGTTCCTAACATAGGAACCAAGAAAGGAGCAAATCCAAAATCCACAAAATGAAAAAAATTAATCCAGCTTTCCAAACTCAACACACCAATGTCACAAAGTGAGTAACTTAGCATAGAACAACCCAAAACTCTGTAAACTTTAACAATTGAACTACCATAAAATTAGTCCTAAATCTAGGAATTTTATTTTTTTAAACATGTAAAACTTACAAACATTCTTTTTTTAATCAGGTAAAAATTGATCACCTGCCCCATACATTTCCCCCTAAAAAGGACCTCAAAAAATATTTCTAGAAAACATATCAACATCAAATCTGTATGTATAAAATGTAAAACATAGTGCATGTGCAAATGTTCATGTTACTTAAATATAAGTATTACAAATATTTAATAAATATATAACTTTAGAAAATACAGATATAATGACAGTCCCTCTTGCAAATTAATAGGCTCTGCCCTGCCTTCACACTAAGAAGTTCACACATTGTGTATGCAGCCATGCTCAAACTGGGGCAGGGGAGACATTGAATGCCAACCACTTCGAAGATAATCTTTAGAAACTTCTCCCTTCTTCAAAGAAGGCATCAGGTATAAAAATAGGGGACTCAGACCCACTCTTCAGTTCATCTTCTGGACCTGCCGAAGGATTCTCAGAGGACTGCCTTCTGCTGTGGCCTGCAGTATTCTTCAGAAGACTGCTTTGCTACACCTGGAAGAACTGCTCTGTTGCCTGAAGCCTGCCTCGAACCATCAGAGGCCAGCCCTGTTGCTTGAGCCTTTGTCCACTGCTTGAACCCAGGACTACCAGAGTGACTTCTGTGGTAAATAAATATTTACCGTCGGAATTTCTATGCGGTAAAGTTCAATAAAATAACTCAATCGGAAATAAGAGGCAGAATCCGTGGTATCTGAGTTTATAAGGGGTTTATTCCATAAAATGGAATGGTTCGAACCAGGTATCATGTTCCTTTCACCATCAAGGATCAGGAAGGGATAGACAATACTTTATTGACAGAATACAATATTTATAGTAAATGCATATAATGGTGATGGATACAGAAGGCGTGACAGCTGAGAGAAACGAGATAAGAACACATGTGCGTAACAGAAAGGCGTGCACGAGGGCGTACACAGAGGTGTGTGCTAGAAATGTCACACGAAAGTGTCACAAATGGGCGGATACATAGAGGAATCTTGCAGTGTCAGCAGAAATCTGTAGCAAGGATGCGCGCGCAGCAGCATGACGTGTGACTGACGTGAGGCTGGAGGGTGCAGGGGACTTGACATTTAACACTAGAGGAAAGAGACAGAAGTCTGGCATGTCAGATCGACTCGTTCCTAAATCATATCTGATATCTTGTGTTTGGGGAACTATATTATCTAGAAGGAAAAGTCTCTCGGGCAGAGGCTACTCTATACTGACTATTAATGCGTTCATATGTGACTACATGTCTACGTGAAATGCGAGGGGCCATGGGCCTACCATGGTAACGGGAGCAATGAATTACTTGTATGGAGACAGAAAGGCCGGGCCCTTTGCTCTGCAGCCGGGGAATTGTTTATCTATTCTACTAGACTGTAATGTGTTTTCGAGGAGCTGTACTCGGCTATACTGATAAGTTGAAGGCAAAATACTGTCTTTGGCAGGCAAGCAGGCCGAGCCGGGCACCGCTCGCCACGCAGGGAGTAGGACAGAGGTCAGGGATGTATCCCACATTGCAGCTTTTCAGGAGACAGAAAGCAGAAAGGGCTCGATGGCAGAAATCAGGGCCTAGCTCTGCAGGGCTAGGAAAACGTGAAAGTGCACCATGAAAAGACGTTGGCAAGGCATACTTAGGAACTGAATTATTAATCCATTCATGGTGGATCTGAAAGAGGACATGTTAACATTAGATGCAAATGTATTTGCGTCTTCATAGCTGGTCGAGGAGGGAAGTTACATGCACTTTAAGCTCGTACATGGAGACGGTGGGGTACACGTTAGGGGACATTTCATGACTATAAAAATCCAAATTACCTCATTCCCTCCTTGTCCCCTACGGACCCTTCATGATATATCGATCTTCATTAATCCATCTATCTGTTCATATAACATCATTTGCTCATCCTTTCTCAGGCGGGATGTAGAGCGTGAACTTGAACGGGGAATGCAGGCCGTGGCACACAAGCCACATATCGCAGGCCCACATTGAATGCAGAGACAACAACTGAATACTATGGCCAATATAATCCCTAGGAAAGAAAGTAACTTCCATCCCCAGGCTGTTATCGTACTCCAGAACCAACCGGACCAAGTCCAGGTGCCTGGATTCTGATGAATCTGATCAGCTATCTTATGAAGACGGGATATGGCTCTATATACTGATGGTGCATTTTCTGGAATGAAAACACAGCAACTCGATCCGATGACTCTACAAGCCCCGCCCCTATCGGCCAGGATGACGTCAAGGACGAGACGATTTTGAAGAACAACAAGTCTTATAGCAGACTGTTCCTGCGTTAAGTTACCTAGGGCGGAAGTAGTTTCGTTCACTACTGCTTCAAGTGTTCTGGTCAATTTTCGTATCAATTTACTATTAGAGACAGGTCCTAAAAAGAAAAAGAATCCTCTATTGAAATCTGTATATTGTTCCCATGCTGTTTCAGTCTGATCGACAATTGGGAGTTCTCTCTTGTGTCTAGATTGTATAAGCTGAGGATTTCTATGGTAATCAGGAGGAGCTAGGAAAACAGGGGGCAGTAGGAATGCAATGTAACAGGTACCATCCCAATCTAGAGGTAAACGTATGTATGCGGTATGACCACAAACGAAATAGGAATGACGGGAAGCTTTGAATGTGGACTTGCCCTTATCACTGAATTCGATCATGGATTGAACCATTCTTTCTGACACATAATTCGCCTTTAACGGGTAACACTGACATAGAGGGCAAGTCTGGTTCGGTTTCCGACTGGACATTCAGAATCATGAGGTTAAGTGTATAATTACCTAATCCATATACTTCGTTTTCTAGATCGGTACCTGTCCTTTGTGGGAGACCCTCCTTGTCTGAGAAACATGCTCGATGCATGACTGTGTTCAGATTTCCCCCACCCAATTGCCTTGGTAAACTATGGAATCAGTGTCTACAGAATTAATTAAGCTGAACCAGGCACCACAGGAACCATTATGTGTAAACGGGTACGGGAAGAGGGGCAGAGCTCCCTTGTATTTCTGATAGGGAGGGAGTCGGCCACATATCCAACAATTTGTAGCATTGCTGGTCTGATGGGAATGGTGTAGCATACTGATAAATGTATTGTTGCGCAGCGCAAGTCTGTAAGGCACTTCATGTGGAGGCAGTTCACTGAACATGTGCTCTGCAGTGTTATTAGGAGTAGAGTGTGCAATAGGGAAGAACATATGCAATAATACACTAATGCCAATAACCATAAGACTCAGAAAAAACATAATCAATAACGTAATGATAAAATAACTCCGGAGAGATTTACAATGTTTTTGTTTCTTGATCTGTTTCTGTCTATCTCTCTCTCTATTGGGGTCTAACTTGTACATGTCAGGAACCTGTCTAACCGCTTCACCTAGGGGAGGACTTAAACAATTAAACTGTCTGACTTGCTAGACCTTAATTTCATGCGAAATTCGTGAGAAGGAGTTTTTTCTACCAGGGGGAGTTTAGTATCAGTCTCTGAAACGGGGCCGGGCTGGGAGTCTGGCTCTGGCGGCAGTCCATGATATTTTTTTATATGACTCGAGTGGAGCCAGCCCTTGCGGCCCTCCACCTTCACTGCTGTCCTTGTGGTTAGTAAAACAAGCTTCGGCTCCTGCCAGCGGGGCTCCAGCGGACTCCTCCTGTCGAAGTTCCTCACAAAGACGAGGTCCCCCGGAACAATCTCGTGTGGCTTCACCTCGGTGTTGTCGGGAAAGGCTGCAGCCACCTGTGAACGACAGGATTGTAGTGCAGACATCAAGGAAGCAAGGTAATCTGTCAGCATATTACAGTCAACATCGGTTATTTTACGAGGCATAGGCGTCCCCCACATATTCGGTGGCCTACCAAAGACCACCTCGTACGGGGATAGCCCTGTTCTAGAGTGTGCAACCATTCTCATGTAAAACAATGCAACTGGCAAGGCGACTATCCAGTCTACCCCTTTCTCGACACAAATCTTAGCAAGACGTGTTTTTAGTGTCTGATTGTGGCGTTCCACGAGACCTGCTGCCTCGGGATGTCGGACGCAGTGGAATTTCCACTGATATCCTAGCAGGAGTGATACCTGCTTCATAAGCTCGGACGAGAATGGCTGACCATTATCTGAATACACGGCACGAGGCAAACCGTATCGTGGGAAAAATTCACGAACCAACTGTTTGGCAGTGGTCGGAGCAGTATAATCTGGGACTGGATATGCTTCTGTCCAACGGGAAAGTGCACATACAACTACGAGGACATATTTGAATCCTCGACATCGTTCCATCTGGATATAATCCATCTGGAGGACTTCAAAAGGGTGTTCGGGAGGATTGAATCCACCTTGCTCTACAGGAATACTTTTGCCTGGATTGAACTGACAACAGATCATGCAAGTACGCACTTTCTGTTTTGCTGCTGCTCGTAAATGTTTGTTGTACCAGAGATTCTGTAAACTGTCTAACATGGCTTTCTCTCCTAAGTGTGCTGGACTGTGTGCGGTATTAATCATAACTTGAACCATCGAGTCGGGGAGAAACCATGTGGCTTTTCCCTTCGTCATCCATCCCTGATCTGTCTGGATCCCTCCTAGTTCAGTCCATTTCTTTATTTCGTCTGGAGTAGCATGTGTCTGTATGTCAATTACATCTAGTGCGGGATCCTTAACTGTCATGCAATGTGTTGGTGTCGGAACTATTGTCTTTGTCATATCAGCTGCATGTGTGTGTGTCAGAGCTGTGTGTTTCGCAGTTCGATCGGCCAGGTCGTTACCCTGGGAAATAGTATCTGTAACTTTAATATGTGCTTTGCACTTCATGATAGCTATGGCTGATGGCAAATGTATTGCTTCCAATAATTCTTGAATGAGGGGACCATGTTGGATTTTGGCTCCGTGGGAGGTCAAGAAACCTCTTTCCTGCCAGAGTACACCGAAGTCGTGAACGACTCCAAATGCATAACGTGAATCTGTGTATATGTTGACATTCCTGTTCTTGGCTACTATACAGGCTCGAGTCAGAGCAATGAGCTCTGCAGCTTGAGCAGACAGTGTATCAATACGGTGTGTTTCTTTGACTTCAGTTTCAGTGGTCACTGCATATGCGGCCACTAATTCTCCTGTGCTTGTTCTCATACATGAACCATCCACGCAAAGTGTCAGGTCTGGGTTGGTCAGTGCAACATCTGTCAAGTCTCGTCGGGGCTTTGTTACTGCGTTAATGATCTCTATACAGTCATGTGTAGCTAGATCTGTTATGTTCGAGGGTAACAGTGTGGCAGGATTAAGTATATTGCAGCGTCTGATTTCTATGTGTGGTTGAAACAATGTCAATTCATAACCTGTCAGTCGTGCTATAGTTAAGTGTTGAGTCTGTGTTCTGTTTAAAAGAACTTCCACAGAGTGTGGAACTTGCACTGTCAGGGGATGTCCTAACACTATGGAATCGCTTTGTCTGATTGCTAGGGCTGTCGCTGCAACTGATTTTAAGCACGCAGGCAGGGCCTGGGCTACTGGATCTAATGTACTCGAAAAATAAGCACACGGCTTATGTGAACCTGCTTGGTCTTGTGTGAGGACAGATAATGCTGTGCCATCACGTTCTGTAACGAAAAGTGTAAAAGGTTTGCTGTAACATGGTGTTGCTAAAACTGGTGCTTGACATAATGCTTTCATTAATTCATCAAAAGCCTGTGTGTGTTCCTGAGTCCAAGGGAGGACAGTCGAAGTCGCTGCCTCCTGTGTTGTCAACTGTATGAGTGGCTTGGCTAGAAATGCGTACTGGGGAATCCATTGTCTGCAGTAAGAGGTGAGGCCAATAAAGGCCCGCACTTCCTTTTGTGTCTTAGGTTGCGGTAAGTGTGCAATTAACTCAATGCGGTCAGGTGTTAGCTGTCTCCCCCTCTTGGACAGCAAGTGCCCAAGGTACACCACTTGCTGAACACAGAATTGTAACTTTGAAGGGGACACCTTGTGTCCCTTGTCCGCCAAAAAATGCAAAACCGTCAGTGATGCATGTTCACATTCAGGTTCGCTACGGGCGGTGATCAACAGATCATCGACGTACTGGAGTAGGGCAGTGTTAACTGGCATGTGAATACTGTCAAGTTGCCTTTTTAATGCTTGGCTGTAGATGCTGGGGCTTTCTGTGAATCCTTGAGGTGCGCGTGCAAATTTGAAGCTACGGCCATTAAAACAGAATCCGAAAAGGTATTGGCTTTCCGGATCAATGGGGACACTGAAGAAGGCGTTCTTGAGGTCAATTACAGTAAAGAACGTCGCCTCTGAATCAATAGCAGTCAATAAGGATGAGATGTCGGGGACCACAGGATACTGTGGCACAATACATTTATTTAATTCTCGTAAATCGATCACCAACCGATAAACTGGTGGTGCATTTGGGTCAGTACGTTTAAGAATCGGAATGATAGGGGAATTACATAGATTGGAGTCGGTTTCTACAACCACTCCCTGTGCAATGAGCTCTTCAATGATTTCCAGCAAAGCCACTACAGCATCGGGTGGTAACTTGTATTGTCGGATTCGGGGCAGTACAACTCCTGGCTTGAGTGTAACTCGGTATGGTGTAATGTGCATACAACCTACATCAGTTGGGCCTTTCGCCCACAAATGTTCTGGTACATTTTTCAATCTGACATCAAAATCTCGTAATACATAGTGACCCTTAAAGTCACGCAAAAACAGTCTAACTCCTTCCGGAGAACAACATATTACAGCTCCCAGAGCTTTCAGTGTCTTGATACCTAACAAGTTTTCTGGACATGACTTTGTGAGCAATAAGTCTGTAGTGCGTGATAATGGACCAACTGCTAGGGGAACAGGTTTCGATACTTCATTAACAATGGGCTGTCCTGAAAATCCAAGGGAAACATTCTGTGAGCCTGAGAGGGGTGCCCCTGGTACCTCGTCGTGACTTATTGTTGTTCGACTTGCCCCTGTGTCAATCAAAAACTTTCTGTCTTTTCCTAATACTCGACTATGTACATAAGGACCCTCTTGATCTACAGGAACTTCAATGAGAGGCAAGCCAACCTCCCTCTCTAGGCTGTTTCATGAGTATCGCTGATAGTCGGGGTAATCAGATTGGGCAGACTGGTACATCTGCTGTGAAACTTGCTGTGTCGCGGCAATGGGCTGTGGATGTGGTACCGCTACTGTCTGTACTGTCTGTTGTGGAGCAGGCATAGGCTGCACGTTCTGTGGAATATGTTGCTGAACCTGGTGTTGGACCTGGTCCTATCTAGGCTGACGTGGTCTCTCTTTAGTTTTACCTGTTGCTATATTGTGTTTCAGAACTGTACATTCATTCACATAGTGACCTGGCTGTTTACAATAGTTGCATGTCCCTTTAACGGGAGCCGCCGTATTATTAGACTGTGTCATACCCCTTTTCTGACCGTCAGCTGGAACTGACTGAGCAACTAACATTTTCATTTTCGTATCTTTCATACGTCTCTGTTCGTGATCTTGTTCTTCCCTAATTCGATTCTGGTGGTACTGTAACATTTGTAACATTTGGGAAGGCGTATTTGCTTGCCATGTACTTTCTACTTTCAAAACACGGTTCTTAACTTGAGGCAGGGAATTCTCGACTAATTTTGATACAAAGAGGTGTGGGTATGACTCGCTACTTGTTTTCAGGCCACTGTTAATAATAAAACATTTCTCGAATCTGGAATAAAAATCACTAGTATCTTCATCGTGTTTCTGTTTACAGGCTGAGATTGCGTCCCAGTCTTCCTTTTTAGTTGTTAATAGTCTAGGCAAAACCTGTACTAATAAACTCGGTAATGCTTTAGCTTTATCCCCAAGGCCTAAACCTGCGGTACGACCATTTTCTTCGACTTCTAATGCAGCCCAATCGATCTTTGTGTCTCCCACCTCCCATTCTTTCTCCTTTAGTTTCTCGTAAATTCCAGCAGGTAACAGTACTTTTAACATTTTCATAATATCCGTATACGTGTAATCACCCATGAGTAACATATCTTTAATCTCTCGGTGAAAACCTGCAGGGTCTTTATCATGACTGGGCACTATTTTCTTCATTTCCAATAATTCCATTTTAGTGATGGGTGTATATACGAATACACGTTCTAGTGTGTTATCGTCTTTTCTGACCGGATGTACTTCCCGTAAGGGATTCTGTCGGTCAAAGTAAAACATTTTTCTTTCTAAGGGTGGTGGAGCTGACATAAACTGGGGTTTCAGAAGAGCGCTATATTTATGTCTATGTTCTAGAATTTCTTTAATCAAATCAGTACCTAGGCCTCTCCATCTATTAGAGAGCAGTTCTACTAGTATATCCGGTAAGGGACCTGGATCAGAGTGTTGGCTTTTAAACAACGTAATGAGATGTTGAATCATGTATATACCAGCTAATTTTTGTTCATCAGGGGAAAGGTTCAAAAACGTCTGTGCTACTGCATCATCCTTATATGTACTGGAATTGTTAGCCCATTGTACTGCGGACCGGGCTAGTTCTTGCTCATCCATGGAATTGAGTACATGGTACCCCATTCGATCTTGAAGTATTTTATTGGTTGCCTGAAACATATGTTCAGGAGAACTCGGATCTGATATGGCAGAGAGAAAAAGTCTTTTGCTTTCTGGACGTATTGTTTTCTTAAGGTATTTTCCCTTACCTACGTATGCTATCGTCCCTTTATCTGACTGTTGCAAAGTTTCTGCTAGATCCTCTGTTTCCTCCTCCTCTTGCGAGGAAGTTGGATCGTCTAATTCAAGATCTTCGTCAGGTGCTCGCTCGGCATGTATATCTATTATTTCTTTGCGGATTTTTTTAACCATATGATGTACTTGTTTCTCCCTATCATGTTTACCCTCCGACATATTCTGGCTCCATCTAATCAGTCTATCCATCTCACTTTGCGGGAAGCCTGCCTGATCTTGTTCTCTTATTAAACAATTAACCAAAAATCGCATTATTAAACCTTTAGTCTCAACTTTCTGAAGTGACATGGCTTCAGCAACAGACTCCGGCCCTTCTCCTGTTCTAATAAAATAATACAATTTGTCTAGATGTTCTGGCATTCCTGGTAGTAGCATCAAATAGTCTGTAACGCGTCTCAAACGGATGGACGCTAATAACATGGGGCCTGACGTACCAGGCACTGAGTCATATCTGCAGTCTGTAAGTTCTCTTCTAAGTAGTTCGGCCGGAACGCCTTTCGGTGTCCGCGCCTTTGCTAAATCTCTCATTGTAACTCGGTGTATCTGTAGGGGTGTTTGATAACCTCCTGTAGCACCTCCTGAACCGGAGGCTTGAGCATAACCTGGCGGTACTTGCTGTAGCTGGGTTGGGTCCTGGACCACGCCAGTCCCAAAAGGATTTAATGGATGCAGTTGTTGGGTGCCAGGGGGGGCAACGGGAACGGGTGCGGGTAACGGAGCTAGAAGGATCTGCTGTTGCGGACCTGGGGGCGGATGATCATGGGGTAGGAGGCCGTCAGCAGGTGCAGGTGGTACGGGTACATGGGCAGGTGCAGTAGTATATGTAGGAGCTACATCGTCTAAATAGGAAGAAATAAAAATGTCTGCTGCGGTCTTGTGACGTAATTTAGTCGGAACCAATGGAGGGGGCAGATCTTTTGGTATTTCCGGAGTGGCCTTAGGTAAACCCTCGGCCAAAAGAGGATACATACCATTCACAAGAGTGTTTCGTTGTCGGTCTACTTGCTCTGCTTTAACTCGTATCCCTTCTTCAACTAGTACGTTTTCTCGGGCTTTGTCTGAATCTTCTCTATGTTTCTCTGCTTTCCTGAATTCTTTCTCTGTACGTCTATGAGATTCTTTACGCCACAATTCTATGGCGTCTTTCTGAGATTGTCTGGCCTTCTTTTTCCATAGCACTTCTTCTACTCTCATGATGCAATCTGCATCCCATGTCCCTGTAACGGGCCATCTATATTTCTCGTCTAGGTTCTTAGTATAATAGGCCCATAAATCTAGATATAAGATGGCATCTAAGCCATGCTTATGGTACATAAAATTTCCGGGAGTGTCCCTAGGTGGGACAGGAATCGCTTCCTCTAGTATCCCTTTCCTAGTTCCTATCTGTCTTAATTTGGAAAACAATGGCATCTTGATATTTGGTACTTGACACTTACTTGAACCTGAACACACTTTTGACACAGAAACACGGTAATGTATATCAAAACAGTCACTCACACCACGACATTAATCACATAGAAACATTTTGAACACATATTAACTATGCTTGAATTCTATAATGAAAACAAAAATCGAACCGTTGAAGACACGAATACTTGATATACTGCTAAACAGTACAGATACACTGCTAAAACAGTGCAGACCGGGTCTGTGTACCCAAACCCGTCTTGACCGGATACATAGTAATGCACCCGTCTAGATGCGTCCCCAGCAACGGTACTCACCGGGAAGCACGGAACGGAAGGCCTCGGAAAACTCGTCTGGACTGGACCGGACTGGACTCGACTCGACTCGTGACGTCACAGG
This sequence comes from Lissotriton vulgaris, assembly GCF_964263255.1. Taxonomy (NCBI): domain Eukaryota; kingdom Metazoa; phylum Chordata; class Amphibia; order Caudata; family Salamandridae; genus Lissotriton; species Lissotriton vulgaris. The sequence goes on from NC_141688.1 coordinate 101,094,524, forward strand.
CACGTCGGAACTGGTGGGCCTCTAGACACCTCGGTTCTTGCTCTCTTGGCTGGGCTCTGGTCGGGATCCTCCGCACTCCTCACCGCCTCGTCTGGGTGTCGATCGCAGTCTCAGTCACCTCCGTTGGCCAGAGGGAGATACAGGAAATCCTGCAGGTACGCGTAATTGTCCGTCTCGGCTGTGGCAGGGGGCTAGGCCTGCAACGCACCGCCGGCGCGTAAGGTGGGGGAGGGGTCCCTATTCGGGCGCCAAATTAATGTGGTAAATAAATATTTACCGTCGGAATTTCTATGCGGTAAAGTTCAATAAAATAACTCAATCGGAAATAAGAGGCAGAATCCGTGGTATCTGAGTTTATAAGGGGTTTATTCCATAAAATGGAATGGTTCGAACCAGGTATCATGTTCCTTTCACCATCAAGGATCAGGAAGGGATAGACAATACTTTATTGACAGAATACAATATTTATAGTAAATGCATATAATGGTGATGGATACAGAAGGCGTGACAGCTGAGAGAAACGAGATAAGAACACATGTGCGTAACAGAAAGGCGTGCACGAGGGCGTACACAGAGGTGTGTGCTAGAAATGTCACACGAATACATAGAGGAATCTTGCAGTGTCAGCAGAAATCTGTAGCAAGGATGCGCGCGCAGCAGCATGACGTGTGACTGACGTGAGGCTGGAGGGTGCAGGGGACTTGACATTTAACACTAGAGGAAAGAGACAGAAGTCTGGCATGTCAGATCGACTCGTTCCTAAATCATATCTGATATCTTGTGTTTGGGGAACTATATTATCTAGAAGGAAAAGTCTCTCGGGCAGAGGCTACTCTATACTGACTATTAATGCGTGCATATGTGACTACATGTCTACGTGAATTGTTTATCTATTCTACTAGACTGGAATGTGTTTTCGAGGAGCTGTACTCGGCTATACTGATAACTTGAAGGCAAAATACTGTCTTTGGCAGGCAAGCAGGCCGAGCCGGGCACCGCTCGCCACGCAGGGAGTAGGACAGAGGTCAGGGATGTATCCCACGTTGCAGCTTTTCAGGAGACAGAAAGCAGAAAGGGCTCAATGGCAGAAATCAGGGCCTAGCTCTGCAGGGCTAGGAAAACGTGAAAGTGCACCATGAAAAGACGTTGGCAAGGCATACTTAGGAACTGAATTATTAATCCATTCATGGTGGATCTGAAAGAGGACATGTTAACGTTAGACGCACTTGTATTTGCGTCTTCATAGCTGGTCGAGGAGGGAAGTGACATGCACTTTAAGCTCGTACATGGAGACGGTGGGGTACACGTTAGGGGACATTTCATGACTATAAAAATCCAAATTACCTCACTTCAAGGGCTATTTGGCTGGCCTTGTGACTAGAGCCTCAGGGACACAAAAGGCTCCACCAATATTGAACCCACACCTGGACTCAGCCTGAGTGAGTCCTGACCCTTTAAGTGGCGCCTCTCTAGTTGTGGACCCTTGAAAGTGGCTCTAAAGGTGCCCAGATATTCAAAATCCAAAAGTTGGTACTTATGATATTTTTTGGCTAAAAGTGCTCTGAGAACTGATAGGAGAGTGGGACCTACCTGCTAATTGATCCACGTAAGGTGCATCGCTGGTTAGCCAGACTTTGCAGCAGCTCCCACTATGTTCTCTGCAGCAGGAAATGCTGTTCAGCAGTCCTCCGCAGAAAAGGTATCCAGCATAGTAGAGCCCTCATTCGCTATAGCCTGCAGCTTCCTCCCAGGAGGTTTTCCTTCCACCGCCGTTCCTGTGAGGAACAGGTGGATACGCTAATGCTGTTCCTACTTTGATCTTTATGCACTAGTTTTTACCTCAAACTTTAACAATTCATAATTTTGGTTCTGCTGATTGAATATTTGTTGTTTTGGGGTCAAATAATTTATTAAAATCTACTTTTCTTGTGTTGTGCTTTCACTTTATTACTGTTTGCGTGCTGCATAAATACTTCATACATTGCATATAGGATAAGCCTGACTGCTTTTTGACAAGCTACCAGAGGGTTAAGCACAGGTTAATTTAGTGTCGTTAGTAGCTCACCCTGACAGAGATTGTGGCTGTTGCTTGAGAAAGGTTTCCACCCCACTCAACCACAACCCAATTTTTCACATTGGTGCTCAGCGGAGGGTTCTAGGACTTGTGTTTGGGCAGTACTATACAGTGATTTGAATAACACAAAAAACCCATATAAATATTTGATACCCCATTCAACTTTTTGCCAATTCTCCTTAATTGGTCATATTTTCCCTTTTTCCAAATTTAATTCCTACCTCACATTTTTTGTGCTTGTGACTCTTGCCTGCAAAGATGCAGTTGGATATTGAAAACATTTTCTACAGGCAGGGTCGAAATGTAGGTTCCTGCATTGTGCTATTCACCTTACAAATGATTTTTGCCTGGATGAAAAGACTAGGACAACAAATGAGGAAAGATTACACAGAAGTATGTGAGGATGTAGCCCAGCATTTAGCGCTATTTCCCATAATACAAAATGCGCCCGCACATCCAAAATGCACCCTAGGATGTATTTTGTGCTAAGAAAATTGTGCTAAATGCATCAGAACACGAACATCAGCAGCTGCTTGCACTCTGTTACTGTGCTCTTTGGAAGGCATTTTATCCCATATTACTCTAGATTAAAAAAACTAGCATAATTGTGGGGGTCGCTAGTGAGCCTGACGCAAGATGGTCGCACTTCAGTGCAGCTTCGCCAGCCAGGCAACGATTATCCGTTAAATATCCGCCCATCTGACAGTCCTCTTGCTTAACATAGAAGCCCATGTGTGCTGTGCCATCCTGGATAAAGAGCGGGTAGAGTATGAAGGACGAGCGGCCTTGTTGGGCCCGAGCCGCTGACAAATACGTTGGAGGTAGGCCGTGTGGTGGATGATCACCTGCAGGTTGCTGCCTAGAAGAGAACGGCCTATGATTTCTGAAGTCCGACCATCAACAGATCATGGGCTACTGACCTGTCCTTGGGACACCGGGTGCTGCCGTGTGAGCCCTGGCTGAAGATGACGAGCGGCCTGTGAGTGTCTGGTGCGGCCTGACCTATGCGGAGAGCGCTGAGGTAGCAGAGATCCTCTGCACGGTCCGGGCGGCACGCACCGCAGGGACGAGGCTGATCTGGCGGCAGGCTCCATCGGGGAGCTGTGAAAGTGGCAGGCGCAGGGGAAGGTGGTCCCCAACTGGAGATACGTGGCGCCGGGAGGCCGGTATGGCTGCAGGGGCGGGGGCGCTGGGATTGGTGCTGCTGGCATGGGGCCCTGAACTGCTGCGATAGGTGCTGTGCTTCAGCGGGTCCGGAGACAAAGACCTGACGGTTGCTGTGAGGCCTGCACTGGTGAAATTGAGGTCGGACTGTCCATGGCCAGCGGGCCGGGTCTGACAACAGCTGCAGTGTGGCAGGCGTGGTGGCCCAGTGGAGTTGTATCAGGTATCATGGAGAGGGCCCACCGAAGTGTACACGGATGAGGATGACAAGCGCCATTAATTGAAGGCTGCCCTGTCTCTGTAGGGAGAAAGGCACCCACTATAAGCATTGCAGCCACAAAGTGAAAGTGCTACGGAGCTGCATCTCGTGGGCCTGCAACTGAGGTGATTGCGGAGGGATCTCTGAGTGGCCACAAAAGTGGGAGCATTGGATACACAGCTAAGATCTGGGACAATAACTGACTGATGACACATTAAGTGGGCTGTGCAGGGGTCTCTCGCCTTCCTTGGAGCACTGCAGTCCCACTTGCACGAAGCCAGATTGGGCACTCCTCCTATTCTGCTGAAAAGGACATTTCTGTCTATCAAGCAGTGTGGAGTCCCTAAGCACAATGGGCAATCAAAGCCCACGTTTGAAGCAAAGAAAGCGACATGTCCACACAAGGTGACCAAAGCGACTCGGATCTAGATCCTACAGCTCAGAACTCCCCACAACTTGCCGTGACCCTGCAGGCCATGCAGCAGAGTATGGTCTCCATAGACAGCAAGATGGACTCCTTAAATTAACGTATGGACTTCATGTCAGCCAAACTGGAGAAGCAGGCCTCCACAATGGAGGATGATGTGCAGGCCACGACTAGTAAATGCTCGGAAATGGAAAAGCTTTTCCACATTATCCAGGCCAAAAACAAGGATTGGAGGCACGCTCACGGTGCAGTAACGTAGGCATAGTTGGTATACCAGAGTCCACAAACACCGGAAGAATGGAGTTATACGTGGAGCAGATGCTGACCGAGATATTTGGCCGGGAAAGTTTCTCTGCAACTGAAAGCTCTGACTCATTGTTTGTTGCAAATACCTGATAAGTTAGGAGTCCCACCACAAGGTGATGCACATGGGAAGAAGCAATAGCTTAAACTATATGGAACTGTATATTTATATGTAGATATGTGAGTATAGTGTGAATTTATATTTTTGATATGTTGATTTGCTCAAAATAATGATGATAAAACAAGAATATTGATGAAAAATGGTAAAACAAAACAAAGTTGAATTAAAAAGTAAGGTGTACATGTTTATGAAATCTTTTTAGGTTTGTTTTATGGATAGCCCATGATAGAATTCATGTTTGAATCTTAGGAAAAGTACATATAGGTCACGACGGAGCGTTTCTACAGTGGTTCATCTACATAGACATGACATCAAGGTGGCACTCCTTCGGGAGACTCGCTTAACCAAACACACTGAGGCTAGGGTGGGTGCACACTGGGCTGGTTATCGCTTGGCCTCTTCGTATTCGTCCTATGCAAGAGGGGTTCTCACACTCATAAAGAAAGGTACTCCGTTCACAGTGATCAAAAACGCTGTGGATGATGGTGGCAAACTAGCAGAGGGGACGGTCACCCTGGTAAATGTATACGGGCCGAACACGGATGAACCAAGTTTCTTTGAGGGCATTATGAATGTATTGCGTGAATGGCCAAAAGCTGAATATATATGGGATGGTGATCCAACACTCCCCTAGATCCAAGCAAAGACAAATCGAGCCAACAAGGGGGACACTCTCCTCAAGCAGCCCACATTATTAGAACTGGGATGACTGAGCTAGGACTTGTTGCTGTGGGGAGTATCCAAAAAACAGACACATTAGAAGGCACACACATATCTTCTGCATATGGAAGCTGGTCTAGACTGGACTACTGGCTGCTGAGCGAGAATGTGAATACATGGGTATCAGGTATAGATAGGCTCTCCAGAACCATGTTGGACCATAACCCGGTTAAGTTAACTTTGCACATTCCGGTAAATGTGCCCCGGCAGTTCACATGGAGATTTAGAGCGGAGGCATTGCTGGACCCCACATATAACGATGAGATCAGAGAGGCCATTTAGCAGTATTTTAGTGTAAATAAAAGGTTGGTTGGCACAGCCTCCACACTTTGGGAGGCTTTTAAGGCCAATATAACGGGGCCATATATCAGTACCAGCACAGGTATAATGAAAGAGATCCGCGGGCAACTATCAAAGATCAAAGTAATGCTGAAACAAGCAGAGTGAGATCAGGATGCTTCCCCTAGTGACGCCACACTAGCTCAAATTAAAAACTTAGTGCTAGTATATAACGAGCTGGCGGAAGGGCAGGTGCGCTATCTACAAAAGGGCTTGTGGCGCGTGCATACGGAGAAGGTGGAAGACCTGGCCATAATCTTGCGGTCAAAATTAAGCGGAGAGCTGCGCAGCACACTATAGATCATTATGACTCAAGGGCAATTCTGGCACAATTTCAGGGGTTTTACACAGACCTATATACCTCTCGGGGTGTTGCGGGCCCTGCTGAATTGGATGAATATCTGACAGATATCTCACTGGCTTGGTTATCTAATGGACAACAGGACTATGTGTGCCAACCGTATGAAGCGACCGAAGTACGCAATACAATTAAAGCTCTCCCGAATAAGAAAGCACCAGGACCTGATGGGCACACGAGTGAGTTTTATAAGGAGTATGCGGATAAGCTCATACCGCATATGCTCGATATACATGGGGAGGCTTGTGAAACAGGTATACCACCCCGTCGCTCAGGGAGGCTCTATTAATCACACTCCTGAAGAAGGATAGAACACCATTTAAATGTGAATCATACTGGCCGCACTCACTCATAAATACTGATGACAAGATTCTAGCAAAGATGCTAGCAACCAGACTCCAACCGCTGATGCCGAACTTGGTCCTACCGGACCAATCTGGGTTCATACCATAGAGATCCACGTCGCACAATATATGCACGATTTTTGCTATGTATCATTTGCTGAACTCGGACCTGCAGGCCATTGCAGTGTTATTGGATGCAGCCAAAGCATTCGACCCATCGAGTGGAGTTACATCTTCCATATCCTACAAAGGCTTGGGATACCTGAATACTTCTCTAAGCTAGTCCGACTGCTGTACACTGCGCCCACAGAGCGGATCCGAATAGAGGGACTCACATCTGAGCCAGTTCATATTTGCAGAAGGACACGGCAAGGGTGCCCACTCTCAATGCTACTTTTCTCATTGATACTCGAGCCGCTTGACTATGCTGTACGGCAACGTCACCGCGATTCAGCATTGAGATTTGCACATAGGCCTGTTGGCATATCGTTATATGCTGATAATATGGTGCTTTATGTTTGTGAACCGCACAGATAACTAGCCCCAATATTAAGAGAATACATCAGGTTTGAGAGAATCTCAGGGGTCAGCATGAACTGGAGTAAATCAATTATAGTACCCCTACCGACATGTGCTGAGACCCATGCACTGGAGTTCCCCCTTGAATGGTCAGTTAATCCTGTCAAATACCTAGGAGTATGGCTTCACTGTGACCCCCAAATAGTGATAAAGGAAAACTATGGTGCAGTTTATGCTGTGCTAGAAAACCAGGTCGCCAGGTGGATAGGGCTGCCATTGTCGCTTTCAGACTGCATAGCTTTTGTCAAGATGATTGTCCTTCCAAAGTTCCTGTATTTGTTTAGTAATATCCCCATGTAGTTACCCAGACAGTTCGTTAAGAACGGTCGATCTCTGCTGGTGAAGTTGGTATGGGTGGCAAGCAGCCTCGTGTAACCTGGGACACGCTCACTCTAGACCACAGTAAGAGAGGTTTCAATGTGCCAGATTTATATCTATATTATTTATGTTTCCAGGCGCAATATGCACACTATTGGTATACTTCTCATGCATTCATACGGCACGTGGCGGTAGAGGATGGAAACACCCATTCGATCCCGCTGTGCAGCATTATATCACATAATAATAGGGGGACACCAAAGTCTGAAATCAACAATATAGACTGTACTGTTGCAGCCTGGACATGCTATAGGTCAGTCAGCAGCGCTGCTGCTACGTTATATTCTCCCATGCTCCCAATAGCGCACCATGCCGCACTCTCAGTTACACAGGAAGCTGGGCCCATGCGCTTTTTAACACTAGTGAGAAAATGCAGGATCTATATCCTAAGGGCAAGGTTATCACGGCTGCGGAACTTCAGTATATACAAAATAAGACGCCCCTGTTCATGTTTGCATTTAATAGGCTTTGGGAAGCAGTACGGGCACTGTATCACTCCTTCCCAGACGAGCTGCCGACACTACAGTACTTACAGATACTACTGATTAGCCCCACAAGACACAACCTAGTCACCAAGGGACAGATTCAATACTTCTGGCGCATCTCTGCAATTCAGCAGGGATGCGCCAGAACAGATGTGTCACACAATCCTCCCCTTGCGCCACCAAGGATATCTCATTTACAATGCGGTGCACCATGGTGCAAGGAGGGGCAGGTGCGTGACGCATCTTGTGACGTACGGGCGGCGCATTGCTGGAATCATGTTGCAAGTGCGATGCTACTCCTGCAATGCACAAGGGCCGGCCATACATAACGTGGTGCGTCACTCCTTACGCCTGCTTCAAGCAGGCGTAAGGATTTGACACAGCAGGGTCGTAAAACTGACTCAGTGAAATCTTCCTGCGAGGGAACGCCCACCCTGCGACAGAACGCCCACATGAAACCTGACACAGGTTTCATGTGGCGCAGGGCTTTACAACGTGACGCATCTGCATTGTAAATAAGTCGCAAAGTGGTGCATGGTTTACACCGCCGCTGCGTCACAAAAGTGACACAACGGCGGAGTAAAAGTGTTGCATGGGGCTTGTAAATCTGCCCCCAATTTTTATACAGCTGTAAGGGACGAGCGAGTAATTGACACAGTTGGTAGCCTAACTCGCTGGAATAAGAAGCTGCATTCACAGCTTACACAGAAAGACTGGGAGATCAGCTGTCGTATCACAGAGACACTGATGCCAAATGGCAACCTACGCATCATTCACTTCAAATATCTGCACGAGGTCTACTATACACCAGTCGGGCTGCACAAATATGGTCTTAGAGAAAGCGATACCTGTAAAAGATGTGGCTTGCAAGGGGCAGATTTTTTGCATTTGGCGTGGGAGTGTCATTGAATGCATGCCTTTTGGGTGGAGGTGGTCAACAAACCACAGACTATGGTCAGTGCAAAAATGCAATGTACTCCACATGGGTGTCTTTTGGGCTTCGCACCTTCACTAAAGGGTGCTACTGGCAAGTTCACGAATATTGCGCTGCTGTTGGCAAAAAGGAGTGTGGCGATGAATTGGGCAGCAAGATGGCCAACCAGCTGGAACAATGGGTAAAAGACTTATTGTATTGCAAAGAGACTCTTAACCTGTATGCTGAGGAACTACCGACGAGGTCTAAACCCAAGGATATATGGGAACCACTAGTAAGTTAACTGAGATCAAGGGAATTATCTGCACTAGAGGAGGAGGAGGCATGAAAACTTGTATGTCATTCTTACTGTCATGCTGTGTATTTTTAATCTGCAAACAACTTGTGGGAGAGGTACACTGAAATATGTAATCAGTGGGCCATGTATTGTTCTTTGCTAGTTTCTTTTCTTGAAAATGATAAATAAAAATAATAAAAAACTAGCATAATTGTGTAATTTACTCACAAGAGTAAGTAAAAATTACTCCAATTACTCCGGCGTAATTGAAATTGAACCCAGGCTTAATAAAAAAAAGTCTGGTGCACTAAATACACTGGTAGACTTGTTTTTATGGAGTTCTGAAAGAAAGCAAGAATGAAATAAATCAAGAGAGAAAGAAAGATAGAAGGAAAGAAACAAACAAAGAAAGGAAAAAAAAGAAAGAAAGAAACAGACACATACACACACAAAGAAAGAGGAAGCATAGAAGGAAAGATGAAAGAAGGAAAGAAAGAAAGAGGAAGCCAATCACGGCAATTATGGCGGCTCCAGGGCAGCTCCTTCGCTGGACAAATTGTAAAGTGTAAAGCCTCCTTCCCACCGCCACACATACAACATGAACTCTTGCTGTGTGGGCCTGGAGCTGAGGGACAGACAGTAGAAAAATGGACGTTCTGTGAACTCGGTAATAGTTAGTGGTGTGGGTTGTGACTGGGAACAACATGGTTGGCAGAGTCACAGAAGCTGAAGCCTAAATGTCTCTGGTAGAAGACGATGTCTCCAAGTTGAAAATGAAGGTTGCAAGACAGCAGGGCACTGCTTTGGCTCAAACCATTTCTGAGCAATAGGTCTTTCCAGATCTTCGAGGGAGATGCGGTCTCCGCGAGCAGACCAATGAGCTGTGGGGTCCCACAGGGCTCCTCCTTAAGCCCTGCACTATTTAACATCTACTTGAGACCACTGGCTGAGGTTGTCCCTCCGTATGACATTAAAATCATTTCATATGCAGACGACACGCAGCTAGTGGTCTCCCTGGCGCAGGAGGATGGCCAATCAATGACATCGGGGCTAATGAACTGCCTGGAGGAAGTAAAAGGATGGATGACGACATCCTCCCTTAAACTTAACGGGGATAAAACGGAGCTGATGCTCCTGGGCCCCCCAACCCCTACACACTTTGACTCCTGCTGGCCCTCATGCCTAGGGACCCCCCAGCACCCAAGTACAACATAAAAAGCTTAGGGGTCGGCTAGACAAAGACCTGTCCTTTAACACCCAGGCCACTAAACTCTCTGCAACCTGGTTTGGCCTCCTTAGGATGTTGAAAAAAGTCCTCCCACTCCTACCTATGGAAGCCAAGCAAGTGGCCGTCCAGGGCTTGATCCAGTCCCGACTGGACTTTAGCAATGTCCTGTATCTCAGTCCCCCTGACTACACACTACGTAAGTTGCATATAGTCCAATACTGCGCGGCTCGCACACTGCTCCAGGTGCCCCGTAGACTGTCAGCTAAACCTGGGCTGAGCAGCCTGCACTGGCTGCCGGTACGGCAAAGAATTGCCTTTAAGGCGATGTGCATATCCCATCGGGTCTTTTGGCACACAGGACCAGCAATTAGCCGCAAACTGATAACACAGTACCACCCCAGCAAAAACCTTCGCTCTAGCCAGGCTTTCCTGGCCACAGTCCCTAGAATAAAAAGAGCAAGAGCTGGCGGCAGGATGTTCTCTTACAATGCCGTCAAGCTGTGGAACACGCTTCCCCTTCTTCTCAGGTCTAACCCCAACTTGTCCTCTTTTCCGAAGCAATTGAAGACTTTTCTTTTTAATGCTCACCATTAACTCCTCTCCCTGCTTCATACTTTGCTAGGCGACCACAACGATCCGTCAGCGCTTGGACGCCCCAGGGCAGCAATGGCGCTTTACAAGTGTACGTTTCATTTCATTTCATTTCAATGTCTCAAACTGCAAAACTTGCAGGAATGGGCAGAGGATGCTGAAAACTGCTCCCAGTACAACAACCTCAGGCTGATCGGCTTTCCCGAAGGCTCGAAGACGCCAAACCCATCAGTATTTTGGGAAATATGGCTTAAATCCTGGGTGCCAACAGACAAGTTATCAGCTTGGTTTGTGGTGGAGTGTGCACACAAAGCATTAAGGCCCTAATGGCGCACAGGGGGCCCTCACAGGACCATGATCACCTACTTTCTAAATTTTTGTGACAGGGTCGCATTCCTCCAAGAGGCCCAGCATGCCAAGAAACTGCACTACCAAAGCTCTAAAATAATGGTGTTCCCTGACTACACCAGAGTGGTCAAACTAAATGGAGATCAAGCAGAAAATAAAAGCAATAAATCGGTCCTACATGTTCCTGTTTCCCAAATGAGTGAAAGTTATTTTTGAGGGCAAAACTATATTCTTTGTCAAACCAGAGGCTGCATGGAACTGACTGATTGAAAAAAGGTGTATCCCGCAGCTTACTCGATCTACCCAGACCCCCGGAAACATTCTCCTTGGGGGGTGGGGTGGCGGGGGAGCATGCTGAGTTGCCCTTCAAGAGGAAGGATCCAGACCCTCTCTGGCAAGGGTCATGGGCAGAATGCAGCCCACTTGTCGTCATCAGGATCTGACACGTTCATGTCACAACTGCAGACTATGTTCCACGTGTCACAGATGGATTTGAAACCTCCTGGCTCTTCAACAGAACCAGCAGCCTTGGGGGACTCACTCTACCTACATCATTATGACACCCAAACGGAAAGCTGATAAAATGCTGTGCCCCTGATGCAGTCCCACCCGACTGCCTAAACCAAGGGGTAGACAAGCTTGGAACGAAACTGAACTTAATTTTATACTGTACGACAGCTAGTCTGAGATCCTTCGAGGAGGGGGTCCACCAATCCACGTCTAAATAGTGTAATGTTTAGGGGTTATGTTTTAGTTAAATGGGTGACAGATGCTTTGGGTTGGAAGTATGGGTTGGTGGGATGTTAGGGGGTTTGTTTAATTTCACTGTGGGGGGTTTTGTTTTTATTTGTTGTTCCATCAATGACACTAAGCTACATCAGTACACACAACTGATTACTCACACCTGCACGCAAATGACGACTGTCCTAGGGACCTGCCATCCTCGATAAGTGCGGGAAGTGTCCTAATTGGCCATACCCATCTTCCCTTGCCGGTCCTGACAGATGTCCTTATCTTGTCCTGTAACGTTAACATGCTGGTAAACTACATTAAGTGGTCCGCGTCATGTGCTACGCACACTGCTTCCTTTCGTTGATCCTAATACTTCAGAAAAATGCACTTACTGGGCACCCAATGTCCCTTCCTGTACCTCTATGGGTACAATAGAGTTGCCGGCTTTGCACGGGGCTTCCAATGGGTGGCTGTCCTCCTCCACCACTCCTGTCCCATGGTAATCACCTGCGTCCTCCCATACACTCATGGCATATATGTCGCCATATAGGGTAGAGTGGAAGGACACAGCCTTAATCTACTAGGTGTCTATGCCGCTCCCCCTGTTGGCGAGTGTTTTCTTCAAATCCTAACAAATCTTATCCTAGCATTCCCAGAAGGTACCACGGTGGTGGGGGGATTTCAAAGCTGTCCTTTATCCCCTCATTGACTCCATGAGCATGCCTTCCGGAAATAGGTGCACTAGGACCCGTCAACTATCCAACTGGGTGGATATTCTTGGTTTATGCATCATGTGGAGGCTATGGCACCCACAACAACAGCAATACATGCACACCTCAGCAACCCATCAAAAATGGCGCATATGCTTAATGCTTCCTTTCCTCTGTTAGTCTTAGGAATTTTAATCATTATTTTCTCTTTTGACAGATTTTAATTAATCAATACAAATAAAGTTACTTTCTTACTTACTGGCTCAGTGGCGAAGATGTATGAAACAAATCCAGACCGAGAACGGCTCTAGACAAATTGCAAGCTAGCTCTGTATGACGGGATCTTAGGCATGACCAATCTTTACTTGTATTACCTGGCATCTCATACCCTTGTCATCAATGATTGGTTTAGTGGGAGCTGGTCAGACCTAGCGTTGACCTAGCCTTGATGGGCTTTGAAGCTGTTCTAGGGATTTTATATGGCACCCCATTCCCCAAGCACTCTTTGACGTCACCAAGGGGGTCCTTCTATGTTGGTATGCAGCTCTTCGATATATGGGCTGGGACCCTAAACTTACAATGCAGACCCTTTTATAGATAGGGACCTGACTGTGTGAGACGGCCGACCTGGAAGGCTTAGCCCAATGGGTTTTGATAGGTATTTCCCTATTGGGGGATGTCGGGTCCAATGGCCATATGCACTCCTTTCAGGAGCTTCAACCAACCTTGGCACCGTTGTCCATGCAATTTCATAAATATAATCAGTTGCAACACTCACTTCAGACATGGAACTCCCCGAACCAAGCCCTCCAGAGATCAGGCTATTAATTGGTGTGCTGCTTAAAGAGGGGATCTCCCAAATCTACTGCTTGCTGGTCATAAATGCTTCAGACTGTTTGTGCTGCTGCAAACCCAATGGGAGGAGTAGGTCAGGTCCTTGGAGAAGAAAGACTTGCGGGAAGCCAGGATGATCCCTCGCATCATAGTAACTCATCTAAACTAAGATTAGTGCAAGTGTACTACCTCCACTCTGCCTATCTTAACCCAATCACCTATATTGGCTGCGTCTCCTCCCCAGCCCCACATATTTCAGATGTCCAGACCAGACGGCTTCTATCAAATGATATGGACATGCCCCTTAATTCCAATTTACTGGAGTCAGGTGAGTCGTACACTGTCATGGGTGCTGGGATGGGAGGTGGAGTTGTTTCTAAAAATTGCTCTACTGAGGACTTTGGAGGGGATGGGGGCATGAGAGCCGACCAAGAATTAATCAGCATAGATAAAATGGTTGCAAAATCAGACATAGCCCGGAGATAGAAAATTATCAATGAATCAATCAGTTAATTAATCAATCAATCAGGGCCTTGTAAAGTGCGGCTAATCACCTGTAAGAGTCTCAAGGTGCTAGGGGAAAATGTTCCGCGATGCAGTCGAAGAGCCAGGTCTTGAGGTCCTTCCTGAATTGTGGCAGTGACGATGATTGCCTGAGATGCAGAGGCAGGAGTTCCAGGTCTTCACAGCGAGATAGGAGAAGGATTTTCCTCCAGCCAGGGTCTTGCAGATCCATGGGATAGTGGCAAGGGCCAGATGGGCAGAGTGGAGATGTCTGGTCAGTGTGTAGAAGAAGAGAAGGTGTTTGAGGTATTCATCGTCCCATGCAGAGGAAGTGGAGCTCAGGAAGAGGAGTTTGGTTTTGTCAGAGTTTAGTTTGAGGCTGCACTCCTTCATCCAGGCTGCTACTGCCTTCATCCCATTGTGGAAGTTGCTCTGAGTGGCTGTGGATTTGTCGGTCAGGGAGAGAATCAGCTGGGTGTCTTTGACATAGGAGACAATGTTGCGTTTGTGTTTTCTGGCAATGGCTGCCAGCAGGGCTATGTAGATGTTGAGGGTGGAGCAGAGAGAGGAGCCCTGGGGGGCTCTGCAGCTGATCTCTGTAGGTTCTGAGGAGAACAGTGGGAGACTGACTCTGCGTACAGCAGGTGAGGAAGGAGCAGATCCACTCCAAAGCTTTGCTGCAGATGCCGGCGTTGTGTAGTTTTGTGCAGAGGGTGTGGTGGGAGATGGTGTCAAAGGCAGAAGAGAGGGCTGCAGTTTTGCCTCAGTCGAGGAGAGTGTGGGTGTCGTCAGTTGCGATGAGGAGTGCAGTCTCAGTGCTGTGGTTGCTCCTGAAGCCAGATTGTGTGAGGTCCAGGGTGTGGTCTGTTCCGATGAATTCTGTGAGTTATGTGTTGATGGCCTTCTTGATTAATTTGGCAGTAAAGGGGAGCAGAGAGATGGGCTTGTAGTTCTTGAGATCTGCCGGTCGGCAGAGGGTTTCTTCAGCACTGGGTTGAGTCTTCAGGGAAGGTGGTGGATTTGATGGAGCAGGTGATGGTGTGGCAGAGTTCGGGAGCGATGGCGGCGATGGCTTGGTTGAAAATGTGGTGGGAGCAGAGGTCTGAGGGGGCTACAGAATGGATAGTTTTCATGATCCTTAGAGTTTCGTCAGCTGTGAGGGTGGTCCACTTGAGCAAGGTCGGCTAAGATCTGAAACATTCAGGTGCTGCGATTGCGGTTGGGGTGGGTGGGTCCCCAATTGTAAAGGTGTCATACATATCTATGATCTTGAGGTGGAAGAAGGTGGCAAGGTTATCGCAGAGGTCTTGGGAGGGGGATGTCTGTGTTGCCCGTGCAGGGTTGGGCGAATTCTCTGATCACAGTAAAGAGTTCTTTGCTGTTGTGTGTGTTGGTGTTGATGCGTTCCTGTATGGCAGATTTCCTAGTGGCTCTGATGAGGTGGTGGTTTGTGGCGAGGGCACTGTTAAAGGCTGTGTGGTCTGTTGAGGTCTTTGTGCTCCTCCATCTTCTCTTGAGCCATCTGCAGGTGCGTCTGGACTCTTGGAGGGCGGTGGAGAACCAGCTGCCTTTCCCAGAAGGCAGCTTGTTGGAGTGTTTCTTAAAGGGGTCCAGTGTGCTGGCGCAGTTGGAGATCCCTTGGTGGAGGTTGCATGCTGAGGCATTGGCATTCATGGTGGTCGGCGGTGGGGTTTTACTGAAGGAGGTGGTGAGTCGATCTTCGGAGACCTTGTCCCAGCTTCTTCTTTGGTTGAGGTGGACGCGGTGGTGTTCGGTGGGTTTGGTGAAGGAGAATTAGATGTAGTCGTGGTCTGTCCAATGTAGTTTAGAGGTGTGGCTGACGGAGATGTTTTTGCTTGTGGAGAAGATGAGGTTGAAGGTGTGCCCTGCTTATGTCAGGTGAGTGGTTGTCGGAGCTAGTTGTGAGACAGCACGTGTTTTATGTACAATGGTAATGCCTCCTCCTGGCTGGTTGGTGCGGTCCTTGTGGATGGTTTTGTAGCCGACAGTGATGGCGGTTAAGATGTTTAGGCTGAGTTTGGGTACATCCAGGTTTCTGTGAAGAAGGTGATGTTGGGGAGATGGAGTTGAGCATGTTCCAGACCTCCACGGCGTGTTTGTTTACAGGAGTGTGTGTTGAGTATGATGCAGCTGAGATCTTTGGGTCTGGTTCTTGTGGACCGTATGGCTGGTGGGTGTGGTGTGCAGAGACGGGAGAATGTGCAGTTGTGGTACGTGAACGGGTATTGGGTGTGCTTCACAACTGAAGGTGGCAGGCAGTGGAAAGTCCGTTGTTGAGTGTATGGTGGACACTAGTGTCATTGCAGTGAAAGCAGCAGGGTCCAGGGCACTGGGCGTGGTCCAAGCATGGACAGGCACAGACGGGCTTGCCTTTGGCGCGCCTTCAGAGTGGCTACACATCGACTGCCATTAAGTAGTGTTGGAAAGGAGGGAGGGCTGGTCAGCTGGGAGGCGAGAAGCTGTTCTGGAACGTGGCGGGCCTCAGTGAACAAGCAGCAGCAAGGGCAGGAAGAAGGGCACAGAATAAGAGGAAAAAGCAAAATACAGAGCAAAAACCAAAAAAACAAAAAGGCTAGGAAAACAGAACAAGATAAAAGAGGAAACGGGAAAGCACAGACAGACTTGCCACTTGGCCACCAGGGATGAGATGCATGCGGGAGCCTATGGGTAGAGGAGGGCTTCAAACACTAGACCTGGAGCGCAGTGGGCCTTTGGCTACGGCTACCTGTGCGACAGGGGAGCAACGCACGCTTACAAGGTCAGTGAGGTTGTTCCTTCACAGTGCAGTGGCCACCATTAAGTAGTGTTGGGGAGGATGGATGGCTTGTCAGCTGGGAGGCTGGAGGCAGAGTAAAGCGACACTGGAAGGGGGCAGAGTCGCGGGCAATGAGCAACAGCAAGGGCAGAAGGAATGGCACAGAACAAGAGAAAAAGCTAAATACCGGGAAAAAAGAAAAAGACAAATTGGCTAGAAAAATAGAACAAGAGAAAGGAGGAAACAGGAAAGCAGAGACAGACTCACCACTTGGCCACCAGGGATGAGGCAAAGGCAAGAACCTGCAAGTGGAGGAGGGCCTAAAACACTGGACCTGGAGCTTAGCGGGCAACAGCTACCAGGCAGAGCTGCGCAGCTGGCGAGCAATGCACACTGACAAGATCAGTGAGGTTTCACTTACTCAATGGTGCTAAAGCGTAGATTGGTGTGCAAGAGAGGCTGGTGATCAAGGTCTAGGGTTGCCCAAAAAAACCCACTAAGATATAGACTTGGTACCCTGCAGTAACGTTGTTCACGTGTGCAGAGTGGGCTAAAGAACAGTGATGGATTAAACCCAGATCTGTTGACTGGGTGTGAGTGTTTGATTGGTTCGGATGCTCCGTCCATCACCACCCCCTTTTGTACCGCTTTGTTCGCCATAAGATGGCAGGGTATGCTCAGACTTGAGTCCCTTGCTCACTTTGCCACTGGATTCAAGCAAGCCGGGCTGAAGACGGCTGAAATGCCAGAAACCGGTCCTCGGAAGCTTGTTTCGGTCCAGGGAAGGCATGGCTTGGCAGTTCGGGCTGGACTGTTCCCATGAGGCACAGGGTCAGACTGATTTGCATATGGCCATGTCTGAACTGGGGTGGCAGAGTGGGCTAAAGAACGGTGATGGATTAAACCCAGATTTGTTGACTGGGTGTGAGTGTTTGATTGGTTCGGATGCTCCGTCCATCACCACCCCCTTTTGTACCGCTTTGTTCGCCATAAGTTGGCAGGGTATGTCCAGACGTGAGTCCCTTGCTCACTTTGCCACTGGATTCAAGCAAGCCGGGCTGAAGACGGCTGAAATGCCAGAAACCGGTCCTCGGATGCTTGTTTCCGGTCCAGGGAAGGCATGGCTTGGCAGTTCGGGCTGGACTGTTCCCATGAGGCACAGGGTCAGACTGATTTGCATATGGCCATGTCTGAACTGGGGTGGCAGAGTGTGCTAAAGAACAATGATGGATTAAACCCAGATCTGTTGACTGGGTGTGAGTGTTTGATTGTTTCGGATGCTCCGTCCATCACCACCCCTTTTGTACCGCTTTGTTCACCATAGGTTGGCAGGGTATGCTCAGACGTGAGTCCCTTGCTCACTTTGCCACATGATTCAAGCAAGCCGGGCTGAAGACGGCTGAAATGCCAGAAACCGGTCCTCGGAAGCTTGTTTCTGGTCCAGGGAAGGCATGGCTTGGCAGTTCGGGCTGGACTGTTCCCATGAGGCACAGGGTCAGACTGATTTGCATATGGCCATGTCTAAACTGGGGTGGCAGAGTGGGCTAAAGAACAGTGATGGATTAAACCCAGATCTGTTGACTGGGTGTGAGTGTTTGATTGGTTCGAATGCTTAGTCCATCACCACCCCCTTTTGTACCGCTTTGTTCGCCATAAGTTGGCAGGGTATGCTCAGACGTGAGTCCCTTGCTCACTTTGCTACTGGATTCAAGCAAGCCGGGCTGAAGACGGCTGAAATGCCAGAAACCGGTCCTTGGAAGCTTGTTTCGGTCCAGGGAAGGCATGGCTTGACAGTTCGGGCTGGACTGTTCCCATGAGGCACAGGGTCAGACTGATTTGCATATGGCCATGTCTGAACTGGGGTGGCAGAGTGGGCTAAAGAACGGTGATGGATTAAACCCAGATCTGTTGACTGGGTGTGAGTGTTTGATTGGTTCGGATGCTCCGTCCATCACCACCCCCTTTTGTACCGCTTTGTTCGCCATAAGTTGGCAGTGTATGTCCAGACGTGAGTCCCTTGCTCACTTTGCCACTGGATTCAAGCAAGCCTGGCTGAAGACGGCTGAAATGCTAGAAACCGGTCCTCGGATGCTTGTTTCCGGTCCAGGGAAGGCATGGCTTGGCAGTTCGGGCTGGACTGTTCCCATGAGGCACAGGGTCAGACTGATTTGCATATGGCCATGTCTGAACTGGGGTGGCAGAGTGTGCTAAAGAACAATGATGGATTAAACCCAGATCTGTTGACTGGGTGTGAGTGTTTGATTGGTTCGGATGCTCCGTCCATCACCACCCCTTTTTTACCGCTTTGTTCACCATAGGTTGGCAGGGTATGCTCAGACGTGAGTCCCTTGCTCACTTTGCCACATGATTCAAGCAAGCCGGGCTGAAGAGGTCTGAAATGCCAGAAACCGGTCCTCGGAAGCTTGTTTCCGGTCCAGGGAAGGCATGGCTTGGCAGTTCGGGCTGGACTGTTCCCATGAGGCACAGGGTCAGACTGATTTGCATATGGCCATGTCTAAACTGGGGTGGCAGAGTGGGCTAAAGAACAGTGATGGATTAAACCCAGATCTGTTGACTGGGTGTGAGTGTTTGATTGGTTTGAATGCTTAGTCCATCACCACCCCCTTTTGTACTGCTTTGTTCGCCATAAGTTGGCAGGGTATGCTCAGACGTGAGTCCCTTGCTCACTTTGCTACTGGATTCAAGCAAGCCGGGCTGAAGACGGCTGAAATGCCAGAAACCGGTCCTTGGAAGCTTGTTTCGGTCCAGGGAAGGCATGGCTTGGCAGTTCGGGCTGGACTGTTCCCATGAGGCACAGGGTCAGACTGATTTGCATATGGCCATGTCTAAACTGGGGTGGCAGAGTGGGCTAAAGAACAGTGATGGATTAAACCCAGATCTGTTGACTGGGTGTGAGTGTTTGATTGGTTTGAATGCTTAGTCCATCACCACCCCCTTTTGTACCGCTTTGTTCGCCATAAGTTGGCAGGGTATGCTCAGACGTGAGTCCCTTGCTCACTTTGCTACTGGATTCAAGCAAGCCGGGCTGAAGACGGCTGAAATGCCAGAAACCGGTCCTCGGACGCTTGTTTCCGGTCCAGGGAAGGCATGGCTTGGCAGTTCGGGCTGGACTGTTCCCATGAGGCACATGGTCAGACTGATTTGCATATGGCCATGTCTGAACTGGGGTGGCAGAGTGGGCTAAAGAACATTGATGGATTAAACCCAGATCTGTTGACTGGGTGTGAGTGTTTGATTGGTTCGGATGCTCTGTCCATCACCACCCCCTTTTGTACCGCATACGCAGGAGTTTGGACAATGCTTATTCCTGGTGTGGAACTTAAACTAAGTCTAGGTAATTATACTTGGTACTCCGATCAATGCATCTTCAGTTATTGAGCATCCCTGCCTGCAAGCGAAAGCGACAAGGTGGATGACGGTTCGGGTATTTGGCCCCTAAATTCTGGAATGCACTTCCCCTGGAGATTCGTTCCTGTGCAGATTTTACTGAGGTACAGGAAATCACTTAAAACCCAGTTGTTTACATATGCGCACATCTAGATTCCTTCTGATTTTGGTATGTTTCCAGTAGCGCCATGAAACCCCTGGGTGTACGTGCGCTCTATGAGAACTTTCTAACATAACATAAAGTAGTCATATGTGGTTAATTACTGTTTATGTAGTTTTGAGCGATCAATCAATTCGGTTATTAAAAAAAGGACTATTTTGATACTTTGTTTCAATGCATTTAGTAAATTAGCAACCTATCTTGTTTAGACATTCCTCTTTTCAGTGTTTATTTTTTGTGGACTCTGGTGGATTTTATTTTTGGAAAGACAGGACACTATAATGGTAGAGCTGAAAAGTATTTATTGAGCTCATTAAAATGACCCCTGGCCAGCCTCTGATCCTCAGCAACTTTCTACTCCCAGATTCTTAGAAATCAGAGGCTGTATTCCAGTTGTGAAAGCATCCTGTTCCCTAGGAACAGCACCTAATAGACAAGCATATCATATCATTGAACATAACACAGCCCCTTTTGTTAACAAAAAAAAACAGTTTCCCTATTAGCACAAAATGTGTGTACATACATACTCATCCAACTTCCTCTGCCTTGTTCTTGAACATTTACTTAGGGACCTATCACCTGGATCACCATCAACATCAACATCAACCCGCTCCCCATGTCGAGGGGACCAATCAAGCAATTCCACTTCGCTGCACCCTCCTTGCATTCCAGCATTTCCCATCCGACAAATTGAGTGAATTCCTCGAAGGTTCACCACTTTCTTTGGTTCTGATACTTTGGAACTCCCTTTCGTGACCATGTTCCAAGAACATACCCTCACATACATTCCATCCTCATATTTCCTGCCTCCTTTTTTCACACTCTCATTGTGTCTTTGTTCATAACGTGTTCATAACGTGCCTTATAATGTTCTACTTTTGTTTGCAGTTTATCATTGTCTATTTATTTCTGACCCCACTACACCATTCACACTTGCTTGGCCACTGTGCACGGCACTCTACCATTCAGTAAACTAAATGGAGTCTCCCCTGTTGCAGATTGTGGGTTAGTTCTATAGTTCCATAGCATCTCCTTGGCCTGCTTCTTCCAACATGTATTACTTGCTAACGTTAATTATATGCTCTGACCGACCACTCGATTGAAGCGCTTGATGAAATCATTTCCCCTGGGATGATATAATGGCGTCCTGCTCTGTATGATGCCCTATCTCTTATGAAAACAACTGAACTCTTCAGATACATATTGCAGACCATTATCTGTGAGAATTTCCGGAGGACATCATTAATTATGGAAAATGTCTTTACAATAAGCAATTATATTGATAGACTTCACCTTTCTCATGAAGGCCACCTTCAGCCATTTGGAGTAATCGTCCATGAGTACGAGCGCTTATTTCTCATTCACTCTTAAACTATCAAATGGACCACATGTGTCAGTAGCAACCTTCTCCCACGCCCGGCTGAGTAACGCCACAAGATTTATTGTAGTTTCTTGCAGCACATGCGCTGTGTTACTATATATACAGGGAATGAAATCCAGAATAAATCTCTCTATCTGCCTGTCCATCCTTAGCCACCATTAATCCATCCTGACCTTCTCCTATATTTGCAGACACCCCTCCATGATCTTTGTGCATTATTCTCAACAACCTGCCACATAATCGTTCTGGCACAACCTTTTTTTCATAACTTCTCACAATTCCATCCACCACTGACTGCTCCTCCCACATGTTTTTATAGATCATTAAATCTATATCTGACTCCCAACCTTGGGTTTTTGGTAACCTTAGCCACTCCCCACACCAACAGAGGATCAACACTAATTGCCTCCTTCCAGTCAGCTTGTCCTATTGCTTGACACACGTCTGACAAATCTGCTATCCATTTTTCTTCTTACAGCACCTCCACACTGTCCAAAGGCAATATGGGTAAGCAATCTGCTTTGATATTCCTCACCCTGGCACGTGTATCACAGAAAACACATACTCTCGGAGGTGGTGCAGCTACTTTGAAATGCACTGCACTGGGTAGCTCTTCCATTTCCTGCGGTGGAGAATAGGTCTACCAACGGTCTAGCTCAAATCTACACCTGACACAAAGATGTGAAAATGCTGCACCCCCACTCCCCCCCACCCAGCAAGCCAGCGCTTCTTTCTCCACAGTGGAGTAAGCGCTTTCTACCCACTTGGGAATGTGTAATGTGAAAGCCACCACTCTTTCCTTCCCTTCATGTTCCTGCATTAGCACAACCCGAAGGCCATTCCCACTTTGATCTGCCACCAAAATTGTTCTGTCCTTGGCATCTAACGGTTTCAACGTCACCGCTTTCACTATTGCTTCCTTTATGACATCAAATGCCTGCTGACACTCTTCTGACCATTGGAACTTCACACTCCTTTTCATCAGCTCACTCAGGATGGGCATTCGTTCTGAAAAATGGTGCACAAATTTGACATAGTATTCTGCAAGATCAAGGAAAGACCTTTATTGTTTCTTGTCTTGCAGAAGTGAAGCCCTATCTATTGCTTCAACAAAGTTGTGTTTACACTTGACATCTTTATGCGTCAAGTTATGTCCATTGTACCCTGCTTCTGACCGATCGAGTTTGCAGTTTTGCAAACTTAAGGTGAGTCCTGCCTTCCCCAACCTACTCAGCACCTCCTTAAGAGCTTATCATGCTGATCCTTATCCACTGCCCACACCAACACATCATCTTGGAAAACCAACACATTCGACGTCCTTCAAAACGCCCTTTATTACCCTCTGGAATACTGTGGTTGCAGATGCCAATCCAATGGACGTATGGATACATTGGTATGCTTCCTAGGGTGAAATGAAGGACATCAAAAGTCTGAATTTCACATGCAAACCTACCTGGTGGTAGGCAGGTCGAGAGCGTTAAAGCATCTTCTACCAGACACACTTGCAAGCATCTCATTAATATGGGGAAGGAGATGTTGGTCTATCCAGATGTATCCATTCAAGTCTCTTAAATCCACTCACATACGGATGTTGCCATTCGATTTCCTTGCTATAACAATGAGGCTTATCCTTTCTGAGGCCTCTTTCTGAGGCCTCTTTTGGCTGTATCACCCATTCTCTGCATAATCTTTGCTGTTCCTCCATCATTTTGGAAATCCGTGTTGGATGACATTGATACCTACTTGCACACCCATCTCCCCAGATTTCTGTCATTTACCTTGCTGGGACTCCTCAACGCCCTCGCATTCCCGCTCACATCGTGTAGGGGGTGTCATATTGGTAAAGCTCTGGGGGCAAGCCACCAAACCATCCTGGCACTTTGGGGCATTATTATTATTATTATTATTATTATTATTATTATTATTATTATTATTATTATTATTATTATTATTATGTTTGCACTTGTAAAGCGCGCTGCTACCCGGAGGTTTCCTGACGCTGTGCAACGCTGGGGAACCCGTCCTGGCTTTCCCTGTGGTATGGTCCCTGCTGGGAGTCCCCAGGGTGGAGCCAGGCATCCCCGGCGTTGGGGGGGCCGTTATGGAGATTAGGCAAGCTAATGCCCAGAGTTGCCGAGTGAGACCCCAGATTAGAGTAGGCACCGAAGCGAGAATTATCGAGTCCGCTGACCCAAGTCCACGACCCTGACGCGTCGGGAATTGAACCCTGGTCCCGGCCAACTTCTGCTCCCGGGTCTGCCGCCTCTAACTGGTGAGCCCCACCACGCTCTTGTGCACGAGAAAATAATTTGTATCTTTCAACAATACTCATTTGTTTTCCATAATTCTCTTCTAGCGCCTTGAGAGCATTCCCATACTCATCTTCCTTCTCATTGTTTGAACTGGCGTCCACCCTTTTTCCCAATAAATCTGGTTTTGGCAGGGTTTTCAGGACCTTCCTTGCCTCAACACCCAACCGGTGTTTGAGAATAGCCAACTTCTTTGCAATGCATACATCCCCCCACAGCTTCCAAATAGGTTGGAAATGTCTCCTTCCAGTTTTTCCACCCTATGCAGGGAAGGACAGTGTCCTGTAAGAAATACTGGAGATTCAGGAATAGATTGAGTTGACATGGTTAGTGCTCAAACCGAGCACATAACGTGATTCCCTCCAATGTTGTTGAGAACGCTGTGTGCATCAGCGAGGTTGCTCTCATCACTTGCCTCGTCAATGCACTTGACAGAGACGTCTTTTCAAATTCCCACAGGTGACACACCTTGAGGCTCCTCATCCTCGTATCACAGTCCGCTTCAGCACACAAATCAACTCTGCATACTGCTGTGCGCATCAATGATGCACCATTGTGTTTTCCGCCGACTGCTCTTCATGGCTGTTTGGTCACTAACTGGTAACTAGCCTGTAGCTACACCCTTTTATCTTGAGCAAGCTGTTACCCTGGAAATGACTGCTGACGTCTTAATAAAACAATGCAATCCCACAGCTTCTACAATGTCAGGCCGTTACCAGGGAAAATCGTAGACGTCACAGCAGATAAGTATCTTTGCTACACCCACGAGCCACTTCCACAACATGGACGCGGAGTGACCACTTCACCTATTCAAAGATGCAGCAGGAAGTGCTCTCTCGCTTTTTCAAAAGATGCCACCACCGGTAAGCACTTCTCTTCAATGCTAGAATCACCTCACCTAAATCCACTGTTTGGCAGCTGCACTGTGCAACACACTGAAAAAGATGGCTATGTATCAATAGTCAACATCTTCTCGTCTGGCCCAGATTAACTCCATACTTTGTAGAATGCTGACCACACACATCACAGTCCAGATTTTTGCACAGGTGCACTTGAACAGCATTAACAGGGGGTGGTATATTTTCTAGCCCTGGGCAGAGTTGGCGGAGTTCCACAAACTGCGGAGTGGGTTATGTTGCGCTGGGTATTTGTCCCGCACTGTAAAATCAGAGCAAATTGCACCACATGCAGCACAAGAGGGCTCTACATCTATCCGCTTCTCGAGTAGATGTTCTACTCGAACAGCTGCTTCCTCAACATGAACAGAAGATTTCTCAATGTGAGCTGTATCGTGTATTCGTGACCGTCCGCGTTTCGAAATCTTGCCTAGAGGTAGACTGGAGTAAGATTTTCTTCATTCGTGCTCACCAACATAATGTTTTACGCAGAGCATGGAGTGGGGAAAACTCGGCAAACTCCGCAAGCGGAGTACAATTTCACTGATTTTTCCTCTCGGGCCAGTGGTGGTATCCTTCCTTTATATAGTAGATAGATCAATTGAAAATCAAATCTCACCATGATCCTTAGCACGTCAGTGTCCTCTTGAATACCATCCCACCTTCATCGCCAATTTTGGAAAGACAGGACATGGTAGGGGTAGAGCTGAAAATGATTTACTAGCTCCTTAAAAAGACCCATGGCCAGCCTCTGATCCTCAGCAACTAAGTTACCTTATTACATTTAATAAGATGTATTTCCAAATGGTGACATGTACCCAGTTAATTTTTGGTGTCTATGGAATTGTAATGAAAAATCCTAACTTATGGTGAAGTTGGATTTTAAATTACAATTTAGAAAATGCCACTTTTAGAAAGTTGGTATTTTTCTGCCTTAGCCCGTTAGAGCCCGTAGCCTGAACCTGGGTCAACAGGTACAGGTGTAGCTGACAGTTGAGGTCTGTATATTCCTCCTAAACAGCCGCGCACAATAGAGAGCAATGGTATGCCTGGATGAGCTATCACTGGCAGGATGGGAAGGGACCCTTCTGGGCCGGTCGCTGGGCCGGTCGCTCCACACACCGCGTGACTCCCTGTGAGTGTGCCAGGCTCCCCGTTGCTGCCTCGAGCCTGCCGCTGCCTTGCAGCTGTGCCTTTCGGTTTCCTCGGCGGTCTCCGCCCGTGCTTTGTCGCCGCCCCTGTAACTTAGTTATTGTACAGTATTGTTTACTGTTTATTCTGTTAATGTATTTTGTTCCTGCCTGTCTCTGTGCCCGTGTGCTGCCCGTTCCCTTGTCCCCCGCACCAGCCCCCTCGCCCGTTTTTCCCGCTCTCCCCCGCTCCCCGCCGCTGCTCCCCTGCGGCCCACCCCTTTTTCCTTCCTCTGCCCCGCTCCCACCTCCCAGCTGCTCCTCCCTCCCACTTGGCCATTTATGGCGGAGTCAACTCGGTGGCGAGCGGTGACCCTTTACCCTTCTGGGCCGGTCGCTCCACACACCGCGTGTCTCCCCGTGAGTGTGCCAGGCTCCCCGCTGCTGCCTCCAGCCCGCCGCTGCCTTGCAGCTGTGCCTTTCGGTTTCCTCGGCGGTCTCTGCCCGTGCTTTGTCGCCGCCCCTGTAACTTAGTTATTGTACGGTATTGTTTACTGTTTATTCTGTTCCTGTATTTTGTTCCTGCCTGTCTCTGTGCCCATGTGCTGCCCGTTCCCTTGTCCCCAGCACCCACCCCCTCGCCCGTTTTTTCCCGCTCTCCCCCCGCTCCCCGCCGCTGCTCCCCTGCGGCCCGCCCATTTTTCCTTCCTCTACCCCCATTCGCTGCCCGCTCCCGCCTCCCAGCTGCTCATCCCTCCCACTTCGCCATTTATGGCGGAGTCAACGCGTACGCGCAGCAAGCACGCACAGCAGGCGCGCCGATTGTGCGCCGAAGGCACCCCAAAGGCAAGCCCGTCTGCGCCTGGACCTTCCCCCAGCGCAGGGACCCCTGGCCCCAAGGACGCCATCCCACGGGACGGACTTACGACGCCGCAACCCTCCACGCACTCAACGCCGGACGATATCTCGCCTGCTACCGAGCCACCCCGAAACGCACCCATGAACCCTTCATCTGCAAAGCCTGCAATTTCACCTGCCTCCGGACCTGCACCGCTCCCACCAAGCCAAGCACCAACAGCAACCACCTCAAGTGCATCCTGCTCAACACCCGCTCTGTCCACAGACACGCCGTGGAACTCTGGAACCTGCTCGACACAACATCACCAGACATCGCCTTCCTCACGGAAACCTGGATGAACGCCTCCTCAGCGCCCGACATCGCCATAGCCATCCCGGACGGATACAAGATCACCCGGTGGGACAGCGTCAACCAGACTGGAGGAGGCATCGCCATCATACACAAGAACACCATCCGCATCTCGACCAACTCCAACGACACCTTCAGCGGCAGCACCGGACACCTGCACTTCCAGATACACACCAACCCCAAGACGACCCTCAGAGGCACCCTCATCTACAGACCCCCGGGACCACGCACACAATTCAGCGAAGACATCGCAGACTTCATCAGCCCGAACGCCCTCGCCTCCTCTGACTACATCCTCCTAGGGGACCTCAACTTCCACCTGGAGAACAACAATAACAACAACACCACCAACCTGCTGGACAACCTCGTCAACCTCGGACTCAAGCAATTGATGAACACCCCCACCCACTACGCCGGCCACACGCTTGACCCCGACTTCTCCTCCAGCAAGCACATCTCCTTCAGCCACTCCACCGGACTCCACTGGACTGACCACAGCTGCGTCCACTTCAGCTTCAGGAAAAACACGACCCACCACCGCCCACAACAGATTCCTCGCCGGAGCTGGAGCAAGATCACCGCCGAACAGCTCACCACCTCCCTCAGTCAGAACCCTCCCGCCAGCACACCAGACCCCAACGAAGCAGCCAGCAACCTCACACAGTGGATCACCAACTGCGCCAACGACATCGCACCTCTAAAGCACCCCCCTAGCAAGCCCAGAAACAAGAAAGCCCCCTGGTTCACCATCGAACTCAAGGACTCCAAGAAGAACTGCCGCACCCTCGAGAAAGCCTGGCAACACAATCAGACCACAGACAACATGACCGCCCTCAAACACGCCACCCGCAAGCACCACCAGCTCATCCGCACCACCAAGAAGACAGCTTTCTAAGAACGACTGGACAACAACGCCCACAACAGCAAGGAACTCTTCAACATCGTCAAAGAGCTCTCCAACCCCAGCACCGGAAACAACGACATCACTCCCTCGCAAGACCTCTGCGACTCTCTCGCCTCGTTCTTCCACCACAAGATCGCCGACATACACAACAGCTTCGGCGCACCAACCACGCACCCAACCACCGAACCAACGCCCCCCACCACCACCCTCTGCAACTGGACCCCGGTCAGCACCGAAGACACCACCCGCACGATGAACACCATACACTCCGGATCACCTACCGACCCCTGCCCCCACCACGTCTTCAACAAAGCCGACTCCATCATCGCAACCCAACTGCGGGACATCATCAACACCTTCTTCCACACCGCCACCTTCCAGGAGAGCTGGAAGCACGCCGAGCTCAGCGCCCTCCTGAAGAAACCAACAGCGGACGCCACCGGCCTCAAGAACTTCCACCCCATCATCCTCCCTTTTCCAGCTAAAGTCATCGAGAAGACCGTCAACAGACAGCTCGCCACCTTCCTCGAGACAAACGGATCCCTCGACCCCTCGCAGTCCGGGTTCCGAGCCAACCACAGCACCGAGACCGCCCTGATCGCAGCCACCAATGACATCAGATCCCTACTCGACAACGGGGAAACAGCAGCCCTCATCCTTCTGGACCTCTCCGCAGCGTTTGACACTGTCTGCCACCGCACCCTAGTACAGCGCCTCTACAACACCGGAATCCAAGGGAAAGCACTAGAGTGGATAATCTTGTTCCTCACCGGAAGAACCCAGCGAATCCGTCTCCCCCGTTCACATCTGAGGCCACCGAAGTCATCTGCGGTGTACCACAAGGATCATCACCCAGCCCGACCCTCTTCAACATCTACATGAGCCCCCTCACAGCCATCGCACACCAACACAACCTCAACATCATCTCCTACGCAGACGATACCCAGCTGATCCTATCCCTCACCAACGACCCCACCACCGCCAGAACCAACCTACACGAAGGGATGAAAGACGTCGCCGAGTGGATGAAGAACAGCCGCCTGAAACTGAACTCAGACAAAACGGATGTCCTCATCCTGGGATCATCGCCCTCCGCCTGGGACGACTCCTGGTGGCCCCCGGCCCTGGGCACCACTCCCAATCCAACGGACCACGCACGCAACCTGGGCTTCATCCTGGACTCGTCCCTCTCGATGACTAGACAAGTCAACGCCGTCTCCTCATCATGCTTCAACACCCTGCGTATGCTCCGTAAGATCTTCCGCTGGATCCCCACCGAGACCAGGAAGACCGTCACCCAGGCACTCGTCACCAGCCGACTGGACTACGGGAACACCCTCTACGCCGGAACCACAGCCAAACTGCAGAAAAGACTCCAACGCATCCAGAACGCCTCCGCACGACTCATCCTGGACATCCCCCGACGCAGCCACATCTCCGGCCACCTGAGAGACCTACACTGGCTCCCCGTCAGCAAGAGGATCACGTTCAGGCTCCTCACCCATGCACACAAGGCTCTCCACGACTGAGCCCCAAGTACCTCAACGAGCGCCTGACCTTCTACGCACCCACCCGCCAGCTACAATCAACCAACCTCGCCCTCGCCGCCGTCCCACGCATCCGCAGAGCCACCGCCGGAGGAAGATCCTTCTCCTACCTGGCAGCCAAGACCTGGAACTCCCTCCCCATCCACCTGCGGTTGACCCAGGACCATCTTCTCTTCAGGAAGCAGCTCAAGACCTGGCTGTTCACGCAGTAACGCACCCCCCTCCCCCAGCGCCTTGAGACCCTTCCGGGTGAGCAGCGCGCTCTACAAATGCTAGTTATTGATTGATTGAAGAAGGAACTGGGCACAGCCCTACTTACAGTTGAATAGGCTGTGTCCTGCCTCCACACAAAGGGCTGTTTACCCCCTGAAGTTAGTCTGGAGCGAGGACAAGAGAAGCAGGATGCCTAGGGAATTCAAAGGGAAACCTCAAGAAGCTTTTTCCCCACTACAAAGGCACAACTGGATATAAATATTGGACCTCAGACACTACCACTTCAGTACACTGCAGGACCTGTGGATAGTCTGCCAGGAAGAGGGACTGCTGTGCTGCTGAATGACTGCCTCTCTGCTGGACCACTGCCCTGCTGAACTACTGTCTTGCTGTGCTGACCTGCTGAATGCTAAAGCAAACACAAGGAGATGATGGACGGAGCGCTGAAACTTTTCAGACACTCATCCCCAGTTACAAATCTGGGTTGAATCCATCATCATTATTTAGCTCACTTCGCCATCCCAGTTCAGACCCAGCCATATGCAAATCAGTCTTGACTCTGTTCCTCATTGGAACAGTCCAGCCCGAACTGCCAAGCCAGGTCTTTCCTGAACTGGAAACAAGCATCCTGGGACTGGTTTCAGGTAACCCCCCTCATCAACCAGGTGATCTTGAATCCAGTGGTAGAGTGAGCAAGGGAACCACTTCTGGGCATATCCTGCCAACGTAGGGTAAACAATGCAAACACAACGTGATGATGGATGGAACGCTGAAACTTTTCAGACTCTCATCCCCAGTCACAGATCGGGGTTGAATTCATCATCATTCTGTAGCTCACTTCACCACCCTAAGTTCAGACCCAGCCATATGCAAACCCGTCTTGACCCTGTTCCTCAAGCCGGGTCTACCCTGGACCAGAAACAAGCATGCATGGGTGGTGAAGTAAGCAGAAGAATGACAATGGATTTAACCCAGATTTAATAGTGACTGGGGGTGAGTGTCTGAAAAGCTTCAGCACTCCATCCATCATCTTATTGTGTTTGCTTTGAGCTGCTGCCTGCTGCCCACCAGAAGAACTGGACCCACACCTCTTGAACTCAAGACACCCAAAGTGACTCCAAGGGATAGTCTGCTGGCCTCCTGTGCTGAGCCATTACAGGCTCCCAACTACCAGCACCCATATCCAGCTGAAGCAAACCCCTGACATGCACTATAGTACAATATTTCTCAGTGCAACCCGCTGGAGGACAGACTACATCTTGACCTCCTAAAGAAAAAGCAGTGTTCTTGATATATAAACAAATACTGAACAACTCTCTGACACACTGCAGACACTAAAAGCAGAGTGGGAACGTGAGCTAGAAGAACTTGAAGAGGAGGAATGGGAAGAGGCCCACATGAAATTGCCATAAGAATGGGTTTCTATATGGTTCAATTTCGGTTCTTACACATGTCATATTACTCACAATCACTATATAAAATGGGTAGAAGTCTTACGCAACCATGCGTACGAGACTGTGGCCACCAAGACTCCTTCCATAATCTCTTCGACTGTCGCCAAATCCCAATCTCTATTGGAGATCACTAGGGAAAGTAATGGCACAAATGACGGAACTTCAGATACAACAAATGGCTCAGTGGTTTGTGCTCAACATATGGGAATATGACACAACATCCAAATACCCAAAACTGTGGTCATCACATGTCCTGGCAGTGGCAAAACAAAACATTGCAAGAAAATGGGGGTGGGGTGGGAAGTCTACCAAAAACTGTTGAGTGAGCAGGGAACATGTACTGGTGCATGCTAGTTGAATAAGTAATATACAAGGGGAGAGTCTGCCCCAAAAACTAGGACAAAATATGGGGGTCCTGGAGAACCTATCAAGGCATCTAAAGAAATGAGCTATCCCTCTACAAGATAAACTAATATGCTGCTAGGTCTCACAATGGGTTCGGAAGAGAAAGAGAAAAATACAAGTTTCTCAAGGACTCGAGGTGTTATGGTAAAATCTATTGTAGTGTTTATATGAAAACTGGAAAACCCAATAAAAAGTGTTTTGGAAAAAAACCTATGAAAGTTGTTTTATTCATTGTTTGTATAATTACTGTTTTTTCATTACGGTGTGCTTTTAGGTGTTTTCATTTATTGGTCATAAGCATTGCATTTCATGTGCAAGTAACAGTTTGCATGTCAGTTATGGAAGTTAAATATTGCATATAGGTCCTAACATAATTTGCAAATATCAGTTTTAATTTATAATCATACCTCAACTTCAACTGTGTTATGAAGTTAATTTCTAAGTTAAAAAAAATACGTAAAGGTTTTACACCCAAAGCTAACCCAACTATACTTTTACCTTTGTTTTGTCAGTGATTTATTTTTGATCATATAACATATGTAACAGTTCTCCATGCCCAACTCACTCACTGTTCCACCTCACCTTTGGCCATACGCAGTGGAATTTGACTACATCCACCTGGTGTACAACAAGGGCTTGCGTCCACTTCTGGACAGTTCCTGCTGCACATAGTCTTTGGGTGTGCAGAATGGCTCTTGGTAGCAGGGTCCCAACCCACTGTGGCTGGCCAACCCCATCTTTACATGGCAGGTGGGGCTAGCCTACAAACCAACAAGCCTTGTGTGGCCAACCCCCACTGGTGGTCAACCTACACATATGACCACCAGCCAAGAACAACTGTATGGCACTAAATTATTTGTTTTTAGAATTCAGCAATTCAGTCATAAAAATCTTTTTTAAACATTTATTTTAATTCTAATGGGAGGTCCCTTTGAGACACACCACATGGGTCTGTGAATAACCCTGTTTCCTTGTGCAATTTTTGCTTTATTTTTCCCAACATGGTGTGCGTTGCACTTTGTTGAGTAATTATTTTATTTGTTTTTATTTTTTCCATTTGTAAGGCGCACAGATACCCACAAAGGGTTTCCCGGCGCCGAGACTGTGATACTGAGCTGCACCTTTGAAGAGTGGAGGACAAACTGACAGTTATTTGTCAAAAAGCCAGGTCTTAATGCTTTTCTTGAAGCTGGAGAAATTTTCTTCCTTGCGGATATGGGGGGGAAGAGAATTCCAAAGGGTAGGCCCCAAATAAGAAAAGGATCTTCCTCCAATTCTAGCCAATTTGAACCTGGGCACTGCAAAGTTCGCTGCAGTTAAAGATCGCAGGCTGCGTTTAGGAAGGTAGGGACTGGCAAGATCTTGTAAATATTTGGGAGCAGTGCCGGCTTTAATTTTAAACATGTAGCTCAGGGCTTTGAACCTAACTCGGTTCTCCACCCTGAGCCAATGCAGGTCCCTGAGGTGCTTTGAGATCCTTGCTGTTCTGGGGATTTTGCACAGCAACCTAGCAGCGGAATTTTGGACGAGTTGGAGTCGTCTTAACACTGCTTGGTTTGAGCCCAGGTAGAGGATGTTACCGTAGTCAAGCCGAGATGTAATAAGAGCATTGACTACGGTCTTCTGGGTGGCAGGAGGCAGCATCCATAAGATTTTACGCAACCATTTAAGGATGGTAAAACAAATGCCCGCCACTTTATTGGCCTGCTGCTTCATGGATAGTGAGTTGTCAATGGAGACCCCAAGGTTTCTGACCTGGGTAGCTGGTGTAGGAAGAGTGCCCAAAGACGGTGGCCAGTGGAGGGCACTCCAAAGGTCCTTATTCTTTCCTAGTAGGAGGATCTCCGTTTTCTCCCCATTAAGCTTCAGCTGGTTGTTTGACATCCAGCTGAAGATTTCCTGAAGACCTTGATTGAGCACAGATGGAGCTAGAGGGTCAGACTTTGAAAGTGAAAAAATAATCTGAGAATCATCTGCGTAGGTCATTAAGGCAAGACCGGATCTCTCCGCTAGATCGGCAAGTGGACGGAGATAAAGATAAAAAAACAGCGGACTCAAAATTGAGCCCTGTGGCACACCATGGGGGGAGTTAAATGTGTCAGAACAGGCCTGGGAGGAAGAAATCTGGAAGGTGCGATGGGACAGACATGACCCTATCCATTCCAGCGCTGCGCCACCGATACCATTTTCCCCCAGCCTGGCTAGCAGTCTGGAGTGAGAAATGGTATCGAAGGCCGCACTTAAGTCCAGCAAGATAAGTGCAACAGTTTGGCCATCGTCTAAGAGTTCCCTAATCCTCTCTGTTACTCCAAGAAGGGTAGTTTCTGTGGAGTACCCTGCCCTAAATCCAGACTGAGAGGAGTGGAGTAAACAGTTGTTTTCTGTGAATGTTGTGAGAGGACCATGAATGTGTTTCTCAAGGATTTTAGAGAAAGCGGGAAGAAGGGAAATCGGGCGATAATTGGCCAAGACCTCCGGGTCGGCAGTGGGCTTTTTTAACAATGGACTCACCATGGCATGTTTCCATGCCGCTGGGACTGTAGCAAGTTGAATCGATGCATTGAGTGTCTCCGTGATGATTGATAAAGAATAATCATCCATCTGATTTATGACACTCATTGGAATTGGGTCACGTGGGGAGCCTGATTTGATGGATTTCAGTAGTGGTTTCAAAGTGTCCATGGTGATGAGGGGCCAAGATTCTAAACAATGTCCTCCTGTATTAGCTAGAGTAGTGTCTTCCTGACCATCCATAACTGTATTGTTTTTATTGATATTGGAGATAATAATTTCAATCTTATCAACAAAAAAAGAGGCCAAATCTTGACATTTTTGAGTACTAAGAGGACAGGCCGCTGCCATAGATTTTTCCCCGGCCAATTCCTTCACAGTATCAAAAAGCGTACGAGCTCTATTGGTGGCCGCATTGATGGTATCTGCAACGTAGCAGGCTTTGGCTTTCATACAGGCCGAATGATAGATGTTCCTAGCCTTGCGATAGGCCTCCTTTTTGCTTGGGTCATACTTTTTACGACATTGCCTTTCAAGTGCTTTGCATTTTGATTTTTCTAACTTCAAAGACTCGGAGTACCAAGGGGCAGGAGGGCGATGCGCCTTCCCTCTACAGCGGGATGTGGGAAGGCAAGCGTCAACTGCATCCTCAAGCCTCTTATGTGTAGCGAGTGCAGTGCTTTCCATGTCTTGGTCGTGGACAGGGGGATTTTTCCTCAGTGCAGTATGCAGCTCGGTCATGTTTAATGTTTTCCAGTTCCTCATGAGGACCCCTGGCCGAAACGAGGAAGGGCATGTGGGCTCCTTTAATGTAATACTGAAGAGTGTAAGATAATGGTCGCACCAAAAAATAGGGTCAGTAGTTAGCCATTTCAGTTCCTGCATATTTGAGATAATAGGATCTAATAGGTGACCAGCTTTGTGTGTGGGGCCCTTATTAAGCAAAGTCATATTTAATGCTGCAAAATCCTCTAAGAGATTCGTGCAGGCAGTATTGGGTACATCCTCCAAATGGAGGTTGAGGTCCCCCAATACAGTAAGGTTTTGAGCATTAAGGTGGTAAGGTGAGATATGGTTAGCAAGATTTGCGGCCCATGAGGTACCAGTCCCAGGTGGCCGATAAATCAACACGCCGGAAAACGTGAAGTTGGGACTAAGAGCAATTTTGAAGAATGGCGCTTCACAGTCGGGTATATCGACTGTTTCAATGTTGCACGTAAGCTCTCTACTATAGATAATTGCGATGCCCCCTCCCACTTGTCCCACTCAATCCCTTCTGACGATGGCATAATTCGGGGGAAGGGAGGTAGCCACATCAGGTCCTGCACTGTCATGTAGCCAAGTCTCTGTCAATAATACAGCACTCGGCTTTTCATCTAATAAGAGGTGAAAGATATCAAGTTTGTGCTGCGGTAATGATCTGCAATTGACGGTGTAGAACCTAAATTCCTTTGGGTTCTTCTCAGGGGGGTGGGCTGTCTTACTGATACTATGCCTAACCCCTGGGTATGGCTGTAGATTGGTCAGAGTAAAAGCGCAGTGAGGGCAAGATAGCAGATCTGGGTGGGATGGGCTTAAAATAGAGCAGTTCCTATGTCTGCTGGGGCGCAGAGCCCTTAGCTGGTCAGCAGATATCATACCTGCAGTATCTTGGACTGAAATGAGCAGAGGTCCTTGCCCCGAGACCTGGCCTGGCCCGGACGGGCCCAGACGGGCTGGTCTTAGGCTCGTCTTTGGCGCCACCCTGCACGCCAACGCTGCGCGCTGGGGCCGACGAGGGGCTAAGTAGCCCTGCAGAAGCGGAGGTCTAAAGAGCTAACCGCTCGACTCTCCGTGTGGCACCGCCTCTGCCCCGCCCTCCACACACCGCGATTGGCTGCAGTGCCGGTTTGAGTCAGGAAACAGAGAACAGCCCAGTAAAGTCTAGGATCCCTTAATGAGTGCAGGTAAGTGGTTATAATTGAACAGTAATGACAGTTGCAGCAGCCAATCAGAGGGGGGAAATTTGCAAATCCACAACTAGCCATTTCCCAATAAAACAGGAGGCAAAGGTTCCTCACCCAATAGCATGCCTATATTTTTTTATTGGATTCATGAATCCTCCTTGGATTTGTCAAACCAGGCATGATCTGCAAATTAATGGTTCACATATTTCTATTTTTTTTTTAATCCTTTCTGTATTTGAGAGTAAATAATCCTTTGGGAATGAAAGTCATAAATGTTACTTTTTTTACATCCGTTTCATTTTTTCCTGCTTGATGAATCTGTTTGAAACTTGCCATACCACACCCAAATCAAATAAACATTTTTACTGGAAAGTTTAATGCACACTAACAGTATTAGGAAAACAAAACATGTATTTTCAGTGGAAACTCCCTTACCATAACTACACAGTTGCTAAGGCTGCCTTTGTAATTTCCATTATGGTTGCAGAAGCGCATAGCAGTGTATACTATTTATTGCCATTGCTGATCATGGGAGGGACCATGATTTACAAGGAGTGAATGCTCCAGTGGGTTTTGATCCTCTTCCCTAATAGATTGGAAGGTGTTTTTTTGAACTCCCTCCTATACCCAGGCTCAATTATTTTTTTGTAATCTCTCCCAATGTTCACAATTCTCTTTTTTTCTAATCTCTTCCAGTGTTCACATAGGGTTGGTATTAGATGCCTTTTGGGATGCTTAATGTGAGTGATAAACCACATTGCAAAAGGATGGTAGTGTTTAGTAAGGGATAAGGGGTCATTGAAGGGGCAAAGCAGCACAGAATGAAGAGACCTAGCGAACACATGCATTCTCATGGAGTGGTGACTCACAAAAACAAGCATTGGAAATGCAACAGGTCTTGTATTAAGAAAGTTTGAGCTATTGGTCTTATAAATGACTATTTTTTTATTTATGTGTTGTTTTTTAAAATAGCTAAGTTAATAGCTTTGTCATTTACAATGCCAATAGTTATAACTTTTGCAAATGTGACACCTATAGCATTTGTAATGCAACATGTTTTGTATTTACGTGACTTAGATGTATCGATATTACAAATAACAATGGCTTTTAATTTTTTAAAATAATTAATACTTAAATAATTTATTAAATTAGTAATGTCAATAGCTTAAACTTTTCTAAATAACTTTTGTGGAGATTATGTTCAGTGTTTTTTATTGTGACGAAAATCCAAGAACAGAAGTGAAATATTAACATCGTAATAAAGCTTGAAAGCTTGAAAACAGCTTGAAACATTGAAAGAACATATTTGAACCAGTGATGCTGTGGTGGTGCTGAGTGGGAGATGGGGAGAGAGAGAAAAAGGAGAGCAGGGAGAGGGAGAGGGTAAAGAGAGGGAGAGAGGAGAGAGAGAGGAGAGAGAGGGGGAGAGAGGAGAGAGAGAAGGGGAGAGAGGAGAGAGAGACGGAGAGAGAGGAGAGGGAAGAGAGGGAAAGGGAGAGAGGGAGAGGGAAGTGAGGGAAAGGGAGAGAGGGAAAGGGAGAGAGGGTAGAGGGAGAGAGGGAGGGTAAGAAGAGAGGGGGAGGACGAGAGCGAAGGACGGAGGGGAGAGAGAGGGGAGGGAGAGAGAGGAGAGCAAGCAGAGGGGGAGATGGGGAGAAAAAGGAGAGCAGGGGGAAGGTAAAGAGAGGGAGAGAGGAGAGAGAGGGGGAGAGAGGAGAGTGAGAAGGAGAGAGTGAGAAGGAGAGGGTGAGAGAGGAGAGAGGAAAGTGAGGGAAAGGGAGAGAGGTAGACGGAGAGAGGGAGAGTGAGAGAGTGAGGGGAGGGAGAGAGAGGGAGGAAGAGAGGGAATGAGGTAGAGAAGGAGTGGAGAGAGAGAGGGAGATAGAGAGAAGAGAGTCTTTTCCTGTGACTTCCGGGAGAAGTGCGGAAGGACCTCCGCACGCCACTGAAAGCGTCCAGCTCTGCAGTAGGGCAGACGGCGTCTACCCTCTGATAATTGAAAGTAGACGGTGTCCACTCTCGACTCGAGCCCGTCTACCCTCGAATGGAGCCCTGTCTATCTGAACCGTGACTCTGCTGCACTGTTCATTAGAAGAAAAATGCATTCTAAATGTTTAATACGCCCGGACCTAAACACACCATGCCGCCATTTAGTTGGCTAGACCTGAATAAGCAAGTACATGCAAAGTCAGCAGCTTTAGCACTCAGATTCAAGTGGTTACATAGACCCCTGCAGTAGGGAAAAATCATTTTAAATACATCATTTGCACATACAATGCACGGATGATAACGAATTAAATGTGTGATGAGAGTGTAGTTTTCAGATGAGAAATAGACCTACTTGCATTCCAGTGGAGGCTGAAGGATACACACAACAGCCAATATAAAGGTGTGATTTAAACCTTTCCCGTGGCATGATCCTAGATGCGAATGATGTCCCAAGCCAAAGGGTGAAGGTTCCTGAAGCAAAGCCCTAAATAGACTCGCAATGGATGGTGCAAGCTACAAGTCAAACCACAAAATGCTAACTATCACTTGTAACAAGTGTTTTCCCAATTTCAGAATCTGCTTCGGGAGTCCTTGTACATATGCATGCGAGAAATTTTTATGGTGCTAGGAGCAACAAAATGTTGCGGGTCACTCTTCAGTTCCGGTTCCAAGGAGGGATTCTACTCACCACAGTATTTATTGCGCCATCTAGTGGTGGTGCCGAGTTAGCTGCACAACAACAAAAAATGTCAGGGATGCTTTTCATAAATGCGCGTTACATGCAACAGGAGGGGATAGCCCCAGAATAGCGCGGGCCGAGACGGTTGCCCTTCCTTTGGGACAGCCGTGCTTGCGAGCCTTGAAAGAACTATCCTGTACTGGCAAGGGTAGAGGGCCGAGGAGCTTGGCAACTCTGAGACAGACACTCGCAAAGTGGATTACCAAGATTTCACAAATCTACACTTAGCGCGCAAAAGGAGCAGCTATAAAAGGGAAACTCCGAAGGTGAAGAGTGCACGGCAACGGTGGTGGTATTTCCTGGTACAGTCTGGTAAACAACGAGGGGTGTTTCCGGTGACAGTGCCACATCCAGCAAACCAAGGAAATACCAAGAACAGGAATATTCCCGGAAAGCATCCTCGCGTGGAAAAAATAACGAACACATTACGCAAGTAGACCATCATCTGTTCTAGAAATGCTGGAGAATTTCCTGACTAAATGAAAGTTACTTAAAACCCTACATATCAACGTGACACAATCGTTAACAAGAAAAATACAATTGAAGTGGATGGGCAACTCACGAGGAAACGCTATAAGTGTAGCGAAATAAAAACAGTCAACTCCAGACTAAGAGTACCACCGTAACACAAGATAGATCCAGTGGTCGACAGACGGTGTTATTACCTACACATCTGCAAATCCACATGAAACAAGACGGAGGGAAGACAGAGAAGGGGAAGGGGGAGGAGATATGCGACACGGCGGGCAGGGGAGGGGGCGGAGCGGGTAAAAAAAAAAACAAGACGGAGGGAAGGCAGAGAAGGGGAGGGGGAGGAGAAATGCGACACGGCGGGCAGGGGAGGGGGCCGAGCGGGGAGAGCGGCGAGGAGTGTGATAAGCAGCAGGGGCCTTTGAAGTGAAGCTAAGCTTCACTTCAAAGGTGTGGGAGGAGTGCTGTTGGGGAACAGATGGTGATCTGATGCTGTGCACGCGCATTTTAGGTCAATGCGCTTGCGCATTGACCTAAAAGCCACGGCCACAGCATCAAATCGCAAGTCAATCGCAGGTCTAGGTAAAGCTTATTTAAGCCCCTATAGTCTCGCTCCCTGCGCATGCGCATTGAGAGGCGAGACCTAAAAAGGAAGAAAAACTTCCACAGCAGTAACCCCGATTAAAAAAAGACAAGCGTCGTGAGTCCTCTTTCGTTTTCACATACTCTTCATGTCTGCGCTCTGATTGCCCCCCTCTCTCTGATCACCTGTCTGATGAGGCCTGAAGCCCATGGGAAAGGGTATCAGTATATAGATACCTATCAGGGTGTTTAGCATTATTACAACGGTTATGTAGATTATTACAATTGTCATGACTCCGTTTGCAGATATTGTCCTTTTTAGAACATATTTGGCTTGGCCCCCAAATTGTCTTTATCTATAGATGGATAGGTGTCTGCGATGAATTTTGGTAACTTGCATTTCTGGTCTGCTACTGCAACCTGCATGAGATGCTGGCGTATTGCCAATTCCACTGCTTCCTCTTTAATGTTACGTAATATTATTGAGGATACTGTGGCAAAATTGCTAGTTAGTTTCATCCCCAAATCCAAGACAGGAGCTGACCCATATTCGTTTTGTATTTTTTCTAACACTTCCAGTAAAACCACAAGCGATGGGATGCCATTTGTTATGGTATATATTGCAGAAAAAAACCTCAAGTGGTACAGTTGTCTATGGTGGGAACCATTCCAAGTGGTAAACACTGTTTCAAGCTGTTTTTTGTGTGATCCAGAATGGAATCTCCTGCCGTCTGGTGTGAACTTTTCCATTATGGCATTAATAGTTACAGGACTAATTGCAGGCACAGCTGACTGTGGCTGCCCCGCAAAAACAGCCCTTGCTGAGGCAGTTGTTACTGTACATCGGAATGTAGGGACTGAGTCCTCCAACCCATCAGAGACTGTTGGCTTAATTCCTAGCTGGCTCACATTGCCTCACACACACTACCAAACTTCTCAGAGTGAAAGTTGATTTGTCAACCTCGAATATGACCTTCTGAAACCCAAGGAAAGTGTGTAAACAGACTTTACCCCTTTCATTGTTTACTTACACATGGTGAGATAAACACAAGGAAGAAACTAATGAAAGTTTTTGTTGGACTTGGCCCTTTTTAGCTAAAGTTCTTTAATCCTTTTGCCTTCCTCCTAGACCTTTTTCTATTGTCGACTTAGATTCTTTGGGTACTTTGCCACTGCTGATCAGTGTTAAAGTGCAAGTGTTCCCTACATAAAGTGTTATGGTAATTGGTTATCCATAATTGGTATGTTTATTTTACTGGTAAAGTCCCTAGTAAAGTGCACTATGTATCTCCCAAGGCTGGTAATGCAAATTCTACTAGTGGGCCTGCAGCACTAATTGTGCTACCCACACATGTTGCCCTAAAAAGAGATCTCAGGCCTGCCACTGAAGTGCCTTTGCGCAGTTTGTTAACTGTCTTGTTATCCTGACAAGTACACCCACTCGCCAGGCCTTACCTTCCCCTTTTATGCACATCAGACACCCATATAGTAGGCACAAGGTACCCCCCTGGACAGGGTGCAGTGTATATGAAAGGTAGGACATGTACCGATGTGTGTACCAGGTCCTGACAGTGAAATAATGCCAAATTCATTTTTCATTGTTGCTAGGCCCTCTTGCCCGTAGGACAGAATGGGGGATGCTGTGTCACATGTTTCCAGCATATCTTCCCATAGGCATAAAATGGAGAGATGGTGTTTAGTGTGCCTGGACCCAGAATTTAATAACACATCTTTTTGTGAAGAGGGTTTTTAAATTGTGTGCTTAGAAACCACGTTTTTAGAAGTGGCTGGTTTCTTGTCTTAAACTCTCCTGTGTGCCTCTACCTGTTAGTGTATTGACCATCTGGGTTTAGATGTGGCAGGGTCTGGGGAGTGTCCTGACCTCAGAGAGGGGCAGATGAGACAGTAACAGGCTGGCATGCATTTGACGTGGGGGGGAGAAGTAGCCCCCCTGGATGTGAAGAGGGCTGTGTTGCTGCCACAAAAGGATTACTCCACCTCCTGCTGAGTGTCTGGGGCCCAGACCCTAACTATCTAAGGAAGAGGATGGGCACTGGCAGGAAGATACCGAGGTCTGGTTTGGACTGGGGTTGGAGCCCCCTGAACACAAAGACTTCAACGGCATTTAAGGTTATAAATGTGAGAGCTGAAACCCCTGAACTCAAGACTGAAATCCAGACTGAAAAAGGATGCAACCTACTTTGTGATCAAGAGGAACCTATGCCAAAGAAGAACAGCTGAAGAGACTGAAGAGAAGGACTGCCCTTGCTGTGTGTTCTGGGGCTGGCCTGCAGTTTGCTGATTTGACTAAGGAGAGGATAAGGGACATTGCTAGGTGCTGTGTCCCCCTTCTTGTGAGGACTTTGCTATGTGCTGTGTCCTGAAGTAGAGTGTCTCCAAGGGGGCCCGAGGAGAGCTGGTCCCCTGTTGTGGAGACTCAGGAACATAAAAGTTTCCAACCGTGTCTCAGTGACGCTTGGGGCGTGGTGCTTGTCCATGCCTGAGACTGCTGTGTGGTCCATGGGACTGTTTACGAGGTGCCCTGTGATCGCAGCACCCCCGCAGAGTGAAACCTAGTGCACGCTGCTGTAGTGCTGTTTGTGGCCCGAGCCGTCATCGTAACTGAGGCTGTGAGTGAGGATCACCGCCGCTGGCCCGAGCCGCAACATGCTAAAGAATTTCTTAAAGCTAAGAGAGCTGCAAGGTGAAGGGGGTCGTGATCGTTGTTCACCGAGAGGAATCTGCCCAAGTTCGTCAACAAAGGAGAAGGCAGCGCCATAACCCGTCCGGCTACAGTGTTGCCTAACAACGTCGCAGCAACACCATCGGGGCCGCCTAGCAGGATGTCAGATGAACGGGGACAGAGTACTGGGGACGCCCTTTTAAGTGTATGACCCTTGTCTCTGTTGTTGGGGCCAAGTGGGGGCCCGATTTGACTGCGCAGATTGGCAGACAGCATTATTCCTTGCATTACGAACTGCCTGATTCTTGCATTACGAATCGCATTATTCTTGCATTACGAACTGCATTATTCTTGCATTACGAACTGCATTATTCTTGCATTACGACCTGCATTATTCCTGCGTTACAAACTGCATTAGTACGTGCATTAACCTTTTCGATGCTTATGACGAGCTCAGCTCGTCATGATGCACAGTTGAGCTGTGCTGATGACGAGCTGAGCTCGTCATAAATAAAGTAATAAAGCAATTTCCAGCACAGGGGGGGAAAACGCCTAGCAGCCAAGGTGTTAAGGACTATGTTATTACTACATTACAAACTGCATTACAAACTGCATAGCATTGCGACTCCAGGAGATCATTGTGAACTGCTCATTAATACTGCAAGAACCTATAAGTGATTGATGGCCTAATAACCGGCAAAGTGAAATATTACGAATACGCATATGTTGGGTGGGTATAGTTTGGTCTCATCGTATTCCTTTTGATAAAGAGACAGCTATTGTTTTAAAACCCAGTGTGGTGTCCATTTGTGGTGTTATCACTGTGTTACTTGGACTGTTTTTGCAAATACTTTACACATTGCCTTGGAGATAATCCTGGCTGCTCGTGCCAAGCTACCGGATGGTGAGCAGGGATATCTAAGAGGGTGTCCCTCCTTTTCCTGACTAGAAGCAAGGGTCCCTGTATGGATTAAGGTACCCACCTCAGCCAACTAGAGACACCCAGTTCTAATAGTTTTCAATACCTTTATTGAAACAATTGTAGTCTTGCATAGAAAGAATGAGCTGCAA
Source organism: Lissotriton vulgaris (assembly GCF_964263255.1). Taxonomy (NCBI): domain Eukaryota; kingdom Metazoa; phylum Chordata; class Amphibia; order Caudata; family Salamandridae; genus Lissotriton; species Lissotriton vulgaris. Next base: position 101,138,015 of record NC_141688.1, read on the forward strand.
TTATTAGGCAGATGAACAAAGCAATGCAACCAGCATTATGGACACAGTGAATAGAATGTACAATCCAACCGTAGCAGTGAAATTCTATATAGATGTGTGTCTATGTCTATGTATTGCTTGCCTCTAATCTGAGAGCATAGAAGGGGTATGCTCTGCCCACTCTTAGGATAGCCAGCAATCCCATACTTGAGCTATTTGGTCTGATGTTGGATTGGAAATCTCCCTCTACAGGATCAGGATGAAAGATCAGTATTACCAGAGTTGCATATTGAAAAACAGCATTAGTTCCAGGACCCTCTTGGCTGGAATGCCAATCTGACCTCCCTGCAGAGTATAAAATAAAAAGCCTACTGTGTTAGAAGTACAGCACTGATATAATGGTGTGTGTACATGTGAGAAGCTGTGTATGAGCGGACAATCGTAAACACTGGGAGATCTTGTACTTTTCCTAGCCTTGAATGTGATTATGTAGCAGGAAAAGCTTCCTAATAATAGGCAGCATTTACAGCATCTTCACAGAAGAATATCATGTAAGCAAATATTTAAAACAATCTAGCTAAAATGAAGTCTGCTAAAATGTGTAAAATATGAAACTAAGGGAGAACTAAAGTGGGCCCAAGAGGGCTTCACTACAGAGGAAAGTGGCCCCACTGACGTTAGATAAAATACTAGAAACAAACGTACAAGCAGTGTAGGAAAAACAGTTTTCAAGGATGTCTGGCAGGAAGGAAGGAAGGCAAAGAAGATCTGAAGGTTGGGTTCAAAAAAACGTCATAGTAAACAAAGCTGGAATAAATGTGTCCATCCATTTAAAACAGAGATGGGAGCCTACGGTGCCGCTAACCCCATGGTCCATGCGATGAGTACCACATGGAGATGGGCCCACCATCTCCTCTCTGTGCATCCTAATCAAAAAGCTGAGGCCCCGCTGTGGTGTAATACTGCTATTCGTGTTGGGAATTCGCCACCAGACTGACCTGAATGGAAACTGGCTGCCATTGAAAAGCTCTCTCACCTAATGGTGAATGGGTTTCTCAAGATGCCCAAGGCCTTCCAGTAGTCGTTTTGACTGCCTTGGTTTTAGTACTGGTAGTACCTGCAGCTATGCCTTCGCCTCCTCAGCAGCCTAGGGGCCCGCCCTTGGGTCCTGTAGTCTTCTACGTTGTTGGCTTCTTTCGGGTGTGGGGCGCCTACCTCAGCATAGTGCCAGGTCTCTACAACCTCCTGATCTGTCACAAATACACCATTCCATAATCGGTATGATTGAGGGCGTCAGAGCAGACCCTTTTCCATTTGGACTGTCACATAGCTCCTTGTAGCTCTTGATAAGGGGGTTCGTGAGGCATGAATAAAGCTCTGTCTTTTTAAAGTGGTGAATGGCCGGTACTGGTCGCCGGCTAAATTGGAGTGTGCTGGCCTTCTCCATCACTCATTTTGCTGGCATTGTAACATCTTGCATGTACTGGTTGATTTCTCCCGCCTATGGGGTTTTTTGGGCTGAGCGCCAGACTACGCTGACCCACACTGTAGTCCTCCCCTCCTCACTGCCTCGTCCCACCATACTTCTGCATGATATGGCTGAGACACCACACCTGTCCCGGTACAAGTGCAGGTTCCAAGCCATGCCTCTGGCATCGGCCAAGCTTTGTGTCCTTCACCATTGGCACTCTCTACGCCTCTCCACACATGGCTAGTGGAGATGTTTAAGGTTCTGACACACGAGCAGCTCATATACCCCCTCAATGACAAACTGGATAGCTATTTCGAAGTGCAGGCTCCATTCCTTGATGATCACGTAGGCGGGGATGGGTCCTAAATGCTGGGATGGGCCTGTTCGAAGGAGGTCGCTCCCCTCGTTGCTGCCAATCCCATCCTGGTATCGTAGCGCTGCTCGCACTGCTTGTGCCTGTGCCTTGCTTGCTATCATTGGACATCAGTATTTAATTAGCGCTGCTCGCACTGCTTGTGTCTGTGCCTTGCCTGTTATCATTGGACATAATTTATTTAGCGCTGCTCGCACTGCTTGTACCTGTGCCTTGCTTGTAATCATTGGACATCATTATTTAATTATTTAACTCTGCTGCCTGGGCCTGCCGCGCCTTATTGCGCCGATCCCACTGGCGTTTGCTGACCGCCATTGCCTGACTTGTGCCCCTAGCTCGCCCCGGTCGCATTTTGGCTAGCAGTCATCTTGTTGTTGTTGTGGTGACCCCCAGCCCGGCTCTCCGCCCCGCTCCCCGCCTCCAAGATCATCCTCCCTCGCCCCTCGCCCCTCCCACTATCCACATATGACAGTTGCTTCTGCGCGCAGCGTTTACTCGCAGCGGTCACGCCCCAGTCGCGCTGAAGGTGCACCAAAGGTAAGCCCGTCTACGCCCGTCCGTGCCTGGACCGCGCCCAGCGCCATACCCCCTGGCCCCTGCAAACCGCACTCCGGTCGCATAACATATGACGCAGCCACCCTCCTAGCCCTTAATCCCGGACGCACACCCCAATGCTACGAAGCTGACCCGGCACGTACTCACGGACCCTTCACCTGCCACTCCCGCAAATTTACCAGCATTAAGATCCTTACCACATCCACTAACCCCAAACACAGCTCTAACCACCTGAAGTGCATCCTGTTGAACACCCGCTCGGTCCACAGACAATCTATTGAACTCTGGGATCTACTCGACGCCATATCACCAGACGTCGCCTTCCTCACTGAAACATGGATGAATGCATCATCAACACCCGACATCGCCATAGCCATCCCGGACAATTACAAGATCATCCGAAAAGACCGTTCCATCCAAACAGGAGGAGGCATCGCCATCGTCCATAAGAACACCATCAAAATCACGTCCAGCTCTGACGATAACCTTACCACCGCCGAACACCTCCACTTCCAGATCCACACGGACCCCAGAACCACATTCAGAGGCACCCTCCTCTATAGGCCTCCAGGAACACGTAAACAATTCACCGAGGACATCACTGACTTCATCAGCCCGCACAACCTCGCCTCCGAGAACTACATTCTACTAGGAGACCTCAACTTCCACCTAGAAAAGAAAAACGACAGCAACACCACCACCTTTCTGGACAACCTGGCCAATCTCGGACTCAAACAACTTGTTGACACCCCCACCCATGTAGCCGGGCATACGCTAGACCCAATCTTCACTTCCAGCAAACACATCTCCTTCGATCGTACCACAGTTCTTCACTGGACGGACGACAGTTGTGTTCACTTCAGCTACAAAACCACCTCGACACACAACCCCCCACAACCTATTCCCCGAAGAAAATGGAATAAAATCACAACCGACCAACTCCTCACATCGCTCAACCAAAAACCACCCGCACTCTCATCGGACCCAAACCAAGCCGCCATTAAATTCAAACAATGGATCACTCACAGCGCTGACGAATTAGCACCCTTGAAAAACAATCACACCAAACAAGACAGCAAAAAGGCCCCCTGGTTCAACGATGATCTTAAGAAATCCAAGAAACTATGCCGTACTCTCGAGAAAACATGGAGAAAAAACCCAACCGCCAACAACATGACCACCTTCAAGACAGCCACCCGAAAACACCACAAGCTTATCCGATCCACCAAGAAATCAGCACTCAAGAATCGACTCGACAACAATGCCCATAACAGCAAGGAACTATTCAACATTGTCAAAGAATTCTCCAACCCCACCGCAGCCTCAAACGACATCACTCCCTCCCAAGACCTCTGCGATTCATTATCCTCCTTCTTCTGCAACAAAATTGCCAACATACATAACAGCTTCGAAAACAGTTCCAACGAACAATCCTCCTCACCCCCCTCAGAACATAAACCGCCCTCTAACAATCTAGCGCCTGGAACCCAATCACCACCGAAGACACCATCCGCCTAATAAATTCCATCCACTCTGGCTCGCCAACCGACCCATGTCCCCACCACATCTTCAATAAAGCAGACTCCATCATCGCACCCCATCTCCGTGATGTTATCAACTGCTCCTTCAACTCTGCTACCTTCCCAGAAAGCTGGAAACATGCCGAAGTCAGCGCCCTCCTGAAGAAACCCACAGCAGACCCCTCTGAACTCAAAAACTACCGCCCAATATCCCTCCTCCCTTTCCCGGCAAAAGTCATCGAGAAAGCCGTCAATAGCCAACTCGCCGCCTTCCTCGAATCCAACAACTCCCTCGATACCTCACAAAACGGCTTCTGAGCCAAACACAGCACAGAAACCGCCCTCATCGCAGCCACAGACGATATCCGAACACTACTGGACAACGGAGAAACAGTGGCCCTCATTCTACTCGACCTCTCCGCCGCCTTCGACACAGTCTGTCATAACACCTTCATACAACGCCTCAACAACATTGGAATACAAGGAAAAGCACTGGACTGGATCATCTTGTTCCTCGCCGGGAGAACCCAGAGAGTAAGACTTCCGCCATTCAAATAAGAGGCTACCGAAGTCATCTGCGGTGTACCACAAGGTTCATCACTCAGTCCCACCCTCTTCAACGTTTACATGAGTCCACTTGCATCTATCGCGAGCCATCACAACCTCAACATCATCTCCTACGCTGACGACACCCAGCTGATCCTTTCCCTCACCAAAGACCCTAACTCCGCCAAAACCAACCTTCACGAAGGCATGAAAGAAGTAGCCGAATGGATGAAATACAGCCGCCTAAAACTTAACTCAGACAAAACGGAGGTGCTCATCCTAGGATCATCCCCCTCTGCCTGGGACGACTCATGGTGGCCTTCAGCTCTGGGCACAGCACCCATCCCCACAGATCACGCACACAACCTGGGCTTCATCCTAGATTCCTCACTCTCGATGACCAGACAAGTCAACGCCGTCTCATCCTCCTGCTTCAACGTTCTTCGTATGCTCAAAAAAATCTTCTGTTGGATCCCCTCCGAGACAAGAAAGACTGTCACCCACGCACTAGTCACAAGTCGACTGGACTACGGAAACACCCTCTACGCCGGAATTACAGCCAAACTACAGAGAAAACTCCAACGCATCCAAAACGCATCAGCGAGACTCATCTTGGACATCCCTCGCCAAAATCACATTACCGGCCACCTGAAAGACCTCCACTGGCTCCCCGTCAACAAGAGAATAACATTCCGTCTCCTCACCCACGCACACAAAGCCCTCAACAAACTAGGGCCCGAATGCCTCAACTCTCGACTATCCTTCTACACACCCACCCGCCAACTAAGATCCTCCAATCAAGGCCTCGCCACAGTCCCGCATATCCAAAGATCCACCATGGGAGGTAGATCCTTCTCCTACTTGGCGGCCAAGACATGGAACTCACTCCCCACCCACCTCCTCCTTACACAGAACCACATTTCCTTCAGAAAAGAACTTAAAACCTGGCTATTCGATAAATAATGAACCCATCCCCAAGCGCCTTGAGACCCTCCGGGTGAGTAGTGCGCTATATACATTCTTGAACTTGAACTTGAACTTGCTCACAGTTACCCAGTGACGACTGCCCATTACTTGACCCCAATGCCTTAATCAGGTGCCTCAGCAGTTGGATACAGACACTTTCGTCCCCATCTTCTGCATATCCTCACAGCTCAATCTGCCCCTGTGGCCATTGCACTGGCCCCTAGCGGAGGTCTTCTGGGAGACCTTGGCTTCTGCCGCACCATGACACTCCCTTCCTTCTGATTCTCAAAACTATTTATGTATCTAAGTTGAACATAAGTGCCTATTTGACCTGTTTTACAAGAGTTATTCCAGGGTTTGTGTATGCTACATTAAATTAAAAGCAAAAATGTATGTACTTATTTTCAAAATTTCACCAATACATTGTCAGCAAACCATCTATTTTGGGGAGGATAATGGGTATTAAAAAGTAGGAATTTCTTAGAAAGTGCTAGCCAACATACTTGCGAGTTTATGGGTATTCACAAATATTAGCAAGGCAGAGTCCGACCACAGTTATGGTTGTAGATTTACTCTTGTCACTATCCCAGGAGAAATGGGGAGGTCCCTTTCCAAAATTGGTTGAGGTATCGGGGAATTGGTTTGTCCACATGGAAATTTATATCATGTGCAGAGAAAGAAAAGACATAGTCAGAAGCCTTAGTTTGTAAGAGAGTAAGTTGCCAGTCCAAAGTTTTGCTCAGAAGTCTTCAGTTGGCACTGAAGAATGTCAGGGATGGTCTAGTCTTGATTTCACCTCATGCCTCTTTACTCCAGCCTTTATCTCACTCTGGTGGGATCTTTTTCATAAAACTGCTTTCTCTCTTTTTCATGTTTTTTCAGGTGCTTCTCTTTCTCCTTTCTTTCTTACGTGTTTTTCTCTCTCTTACTCTGAGTCAACTAAAGGGAGAACCACAGTGGGCCCAAGAGGGCATCAATACAAAGGAAAGTGGCCCTACTGACGTTAGATAAAATACTAGAAACAATGGTACAAGCATAGTAGGAAAACTGTTTTCAATTGTGTCTGGCAGAAAGGAAGGCAAAGAAGATCTGAAGGTTGGGTACAAAAATGTCATAGTGAACAAAGCTGGAATAGAAATGTGTCCATCCATTTAAAACATGGATGGGAGACTACAGTACCCTCAGGGTGTGCACCACTAACCCCATGGTCCGTGCGATGGATACCGCATGGTGATGGGCCCACCATCTCCTCTCCATGTATCCTAATCACCATGCTGAGGCCCCTCTGTGGTATAATGCTGCTAATCGTGTTGGGAAATTGCCACCAGACTGGCCTGAATGGAAGCAGGCCTCTATTGAAACGCTCTCTCACCTGATGGTGGATGGGTTTCTCAAGATGTCCCAGGCCTTCCAGTAAAAGTTTTGACTACCTCGGCTTTAGTACTGGCAGTACCTGCAGCTATTCCATTGCCTACGCAGCTGCCTAGTGCGCGCCCTTGTTTCCTGGAGTCTTCCCCGTCATTGGCTACTTTCAGGTGTGGGGCTTCTACTGTGGCATAATGTCAGGTCTCTACAACCTCCTGATCTGTCACTCATACACCATTCCGTAATCGGTATGATTGAGGGTGTCAGAGCAGACCCTTTTCCAGGTCGACTATGACTAGCTCCTCGAAGGTCTCAATAAGGGGGTTCGGGAGGCATGGATGAAGTTCTGTCTTTTTAAAGGGGTGAATGACTAGTACTAGTCCACGGCAAAATTGGAGTGTGCTGGCCTTCTCCATCACTCATTTTGCTGGCATTGCAACCTCCCCGGCTATAACATCTCGCATGTACTGGTCGATTTCTCCGGCCTATGGGGTTTTGGGCTGAGGTGCGGACTATGCTGGCCACACTGCAGTCCTCCCCGCCTCACTGCCTCGCCCCACCATACTTCTACATGATATGGCTGCGACACCACACCTGCCCCGGCACAAGTGCAGGTTCCTAGCCATGACTCTAGCATCGGCCAAGCTTTGTGTCCTTTACCATTGGCACTCTTCACGCCTCTCCACACATGGCTAGTGGAGATGTTTAAGGTTCTGTCATACGAGCAGCTCATATACTCCCTCAATGAAAAACTGGATACCTATGTCCAGGTGCGGGCTCCATTCCTTGATGATGACGTAGGCGGAGATGGGGCCTATATGCTGGGCAAAATCTGATGGGGAACAATAGGTGCCAGTCTCTGAAAATGAGTTCCAGTGGACCCCACCTGAAATCACTGGTTCAAATTAAGTATACACTCTAAGGAATGGTTCTGAAGGTGATCGCCTTATGCCCTTAAGGGACTGTTACTGATCTGGGGAAGGGAAACAGATGGCAGTGATATTCAGGGAGCTAAAACGATAAAAGAGGAATAATGCGTGAAATGTACTTATAGTACAATGTGAGTGTATGTTCTTGGTAATTCATGCCCCCTCCTCCAAAAGCCAGACTCCTCAGACTACCCAAGTGGTTACCTGATACAGAATGCACTCCAGCTGTATCCCAAGTAGCAACTTCAGAGAAATAGTGATAAATCCCTCTGTAGAATGGTTCTAAGCTTGCACCAGTGCAAGTCAGTGTAGTCAGTTAGAGTACATCCCATGGACAGCTTCCCTGGGTCGAGAGTGGGAACTAGTCAAAATAATGGGAGGCAGTAGACAGGCTAAAAAAAGGCAGGATCAAGAATAAAGGGTGCTTTCTAAGGGTGGGCGTAGTGTGCGTAGTGGGACTATGCGGAGTGCCACGGAGGGGGGACTATCTCCGCACACTCCGCGTAGCCATATGCGCCGCCTGCCTCCCTCCCTCCTGCCCTATTAACAATTAAATTAGAGGTGTAAAAACGATTTAAAAGTAAGGGAAATGTCTTACCTGAGTGCGGCGTCCTCTGGCTCCCTCTTCCTTCTTCATCGCCAACTTCTTTATCAAAACTGCGCATGCGCGGGCCCGCGCATGTGCAGATTTGATGCTGAAGATGCAATGAAAGAGGAAGACGGAGCTCCGGGACGCTGCATCTCAGGTAAGAAATGTTCCCTTACTTATAAATAGTTTTTACACCTTTAATTTAATTGTTAATAGGGTGGGAGGGAGGCGGGGGATGGTGCCAACTCTGCTTTGCCACGGAGTGTGTGGGGTGCTGTCTACTCCACCTATTCTGTGAAACCCGGACTAGGCAACATTCCGCAAATTCCGTGGGCAGGGCAGAGCTCTCCGCCCATGGTTAGTGCTTTCCTTAAATAGGAAGGAAAGTAAGACAGGTACTGAAACAAAGTTAGTGTAAAGTGTAAATACCTTACCAGTCAAAATATAAGAGTAGGAGCAGGCTTAACCTGTCCTTTTTTAAACTGAGGAAGTCACTGAGGCACTGCACTTCTGGTTCTATGCTTAATTAAAGGCTTTTCCGAGATTGTTAATTGATTTCATGTATGAAGGATGGGTGTGTGACAATAGGAGAGAGAGTGAGGGTTAACCAAAGTGGGCTGCACAATAAATGCAGAGCTTACCTGCCAGCGACATCCATCACCCTGGGTGGTTCTGGCATATGTGGCAATCCCAAGCTGTTTTGAACGCCACCACTGTTCTGGCCTCTGTCTCTATTTTTTATTTTCCTACAGCTGCAGTTTCCAGATGCCACCTCTTCCCCTGTAACCAGACCTTGTGAGTAAGTGTATAAGTTGTGCCAACAATGATGTGTAGGGCACAAACCAATGGTAGGATGAGAAAAGAAGCATTCAGACTGCACAGTTTGCTCCTTCCCTCCAAAGTCTTCTACCTTCCACAAGGATCTGCAGACCTCTAGATACAATATAACCAATATATGGGCATCATCAAGCCACCTAGCAACATTCTTCCAGCCCATACCCCTCCATAGACGACTGCACAGCCATACCTCAAACTCTAACATCAGTTATTTAGTGGACCTCATATTCTTTATGTTGTTCCAATTGTACCAAAGGTGCATGGAAAGGGCGTAGGTTCAAAGACAGGTTATAGACCAGATCATTGGAAAACCTGAACTTAAGATGTGAAGGTAGGACAAGGTATACTGAAATAGATATGATTAGTTGTTTGACTTTGTATGGGCCTATGTATTCGTGTATTAGGATGGAGGAAGCACCTACAGTTTCAGGTTGTTAGTAGGGGTGTGCAAAGAATTCCGCTCCGCTGGAAGAGTTCGCAGAGTTTTGCCCACTCTGCGCAAAGTTCCGCAAAACTCTACAGGAGGAATTTTCCGCTTTCATTGAGGAAGCTGCCGCTCGCGTAGAATGTCTACTGGAGCGGTAGAAAGAGGCAGCACCCTCGAGCGAAATATGGAGTGCCATTCGCACTGATTTGACAGCATAGGACAAACTCCTGGTACTTAAAATCAGTGCGAGCAGCGTGCCTTCATAGACTTCGCCGCTGGCTGAACTCCACAGAACACAGCAGGGTTTTTGTGGCACTTCATGGAGTTCTGCGAAGTAGAACTCCACAAACTCCACCTATGCCTAGTTGTTAGGTTACAACAAAACAGATTGCCCAAAGACAGAAACAGCCACATTTCTCAGTTGATGGTGAAAGAACTACCTGGTGTCTAGACTTTTGTCGCAAAGAATTTATTTTGTAATATACATCTCGGAGGAATTGCATCAATTGACTGCAAGTCTCAAACAGGAGAATGCTAAGGCAATAACATAGGGATTATGTTTGGATGGCAAGCAGAAGACTGAAAGAAATAGATACTCCAATCACTGAATAGGTAGTGTTAATATATGTAAACTCAGCCAGTGGTAGTAGATCAGAAAATTGTAGTCTTGTTGACTACAAAATCAATGTTGATATTTCTCAACCATCCGATTGGTTCTATCTGATAGTCCATCAATCTTTTGATGATGTGAAGATAAATAACATAGTTGGATTCCGAACAGTTTGTCTGTCGCTCTCTTGAACCTGAGGAGAGTCCTCAATTGAACACAATTTTATCTGATAATCCATTTGCGCATAGGATGTAGGGGAAAAACAATTGAGCAAGGGTCTTGACAGTAGTAAGCCCATCAATTATAGGAAATTAGCCATCTTAATGTAGAGATCTAGTATAATCCAGTTGATGCGGGGTCTGTTCGCAAAGGAAGGCCAGTGATACAAATCTAATTACCAGATATACCATGGATGAGATAATATCTTGAGCAGATGAAGCAACACTTGAGCCTTTGCATACAAGGGTTTGTACTGTGCACAAACTATGCAACTGTTCACATAGCCCTTTACATCTCTGGTCAGGATTTCACACCAGGCGTACTAACCGTCTAACGTATTTCAAAATATCTTGCACTCTATCCACCATAAGATCATTCCAAGAGTTCTTGTTGTGTTGCTACTATAGGGAACCATACCCTGCATTCATGAAGTAAATGCTGTCATAGACCTGAACAAATTTCTATAATACTAAACGTTAGGAAGTGAAATGAACGGGATTCATTATATTTGGCCTTCTTTTTTTTTCTTCCATGTGTATCCTTCACATGACAAAATATGTTGTATTCAGTGAATTTAGATGAGGTAACTATGAAGTCAAACGGAGAAAAGAAGTGAGTAGACATGATTTGTTGCAGATTGTAGGCTTCAACGTTTTTCAAGAACCCCAAGATTTTTTGGTCTGTAAAAATAGTAATAGGATGTTGTGCATCATCCAGATAATGCCTCAGTTCCATAAATGCCTCTTTGATTGCTAGAAGTTCTTTCTCATTGAACATGCAGTTATTCTCACATATGTAGAAGTTTTTATGCTATGGGATGTAGAGGTCTGTAGTTGGAGCTTGTTGAGCAAGAACTGCCCCATCTGTACTTTCAGCTGCTACTGTATATGCTTTTGCCATACCCTAATACTTTAGGAAAACTAACGTTATACTTTCAGAGTTTCACAGATATATTGACAAGGAGAGGCCTAGTTTTGGGTTTGATTTTTTGATATTAGCTAAGTCAATGTACATATGGAATATGAATATAGGACTGTGGTTCACCTAAACATATTGATGAAACCTAAATAACGTTATAGTGCTTTTAGGATGGCTGAAGGGTGCTGATCCAAAACACATTGTAACTCTATAGGATCCATCTAAATCCATTTAGCTGGTATCGTCTATACCCAAAGATTCAACATCATCTCATACTCTGGTGAGACCCAACTCATTCTCTCTTTCACGGAAGACACCGCCACCACCAGAGTCAACTTCTAAAATGCAATGACCATCGTCACTGACTGGATGAGATCCAACTGCCTGAAGCTGAACACAAACAACATGGAAGTGCTCATCTACGGAAGAGACACCTCTCCATGGGAAGACACTTGGTGGCCCACTGTACTCGGGCCCTCTCCCACCCTCACCAACCACACCAACAACCTCAGCATCATCCTGGACAACAATCTGTCCATGAAGCACCAGGTCAACGCAGTAGCTTCCTCCTGCTTCCACACCCTTTGCATGCTTTGGACGATTTTAAGGTGTATCCTCATCAGCACCAGAAAAACAGCGACTCAAGCCCTGGTCACCACCCGACTGGACTACGAAAATGCACTCCATGCCAGAACCGCCATCCAGCTCCTTAAACAACTACAGACCATACAGAACGCAGCAGCCAAATTCATCCTCAACCTGCCCAAACGGACCAACATCACCCCCCACCTCATCAGCCTCCACTGGCTTTCCCATCCATAAGAGTTGCCAGTTCAAGATGCTGACCCTTGCCTACAATGTTCTTCACAATGCCGGACCTTCCTACATCAACCACCGCCTGAGGGGGGGGGGCGTGGCTAGCAGCCGATGAGGACAGTCGCAGCCTAGCGAGGCTCCCGACCCTCCGCCCAAAGATCCGCCGAAAATCCTGTGTATGACCCGGGATCCCCGCGAAAATCGGATCGATCCCGAGAGCAACACCCGGGCCTGCTCCGGTTCGAGTGGCGAGCCAGGGAGACTACTGCAGCGGGCGCACCTTGATGCGAGGAGCCCGAGACGCCGGAACACAAGATGGCGGCATCCTGGGAGGCGGCTGCCGAGGAGTAGCAGCGGATCCGTCCCCGACGCCCAACTGAGCAGAGGAAGCGAGGTATACAGTGGCCGAGGAGGAGGCTGAGACCGCCTGGCGCGCCGGCGGCCCCCGACCTCAGAGCGACCGGCGAGAAGTTCGGGCATGGGAACGGCTCCGGCGAGGCTCCACCCCACCCGGGAAGAGGATAATTTACGCCCCGGCTCTAGGGCCTGCTGTCCCTGCGGGCGCAACTCTGGCCCGAGGCCCGGCTGGGCGAAGGAAGCCGATCAGAGGGAGGTCTGAGAGTAGAATGTGCTCGACTGCCGTACCACCGGCCTTGACCCTTGAGCGGCTGGTGTGGGAGGCTGTGTGCGGGCGGCGGCGGTGAGACTCCGCCTCACCCAAGGAACTGTAAATTTAAGCCCCGGCTTCGGGGCCTACTATCTCGGGGGGTGCAGCTCCGACCCAATCGCATAGCTGAGCGGAGGAGGTGGGACTGCAAGGAGCCGAGAAGAGGACAGGGACCGACTTGTGGGCCACTGACCCCCGAGCCCGGAGCGGCCGGCGAGGTGCCCAGCGCACAGACGATCCCGGGAAGGCCCCGCTCTGACCGAGAGCTGACAATCGACACCCCGGCTTTGGAGCCCATCATCCCTGCGCGCGTCGAGGGGCGATTGGAGAATTCACCTGACGACCCCAGAAGGTGAGAAACTGCAGTAGCTGGCCCCTGGGGAGTTGGAAGGGTCTCGAGCAATCCCGGAGCCCTGAAGGTCCGGCCCCACCGCGAGGGGCGACCCGAAGGTGGCTGGAACTGTGCAGCTGGGGCCCGAAGGGGAAGAACATCTGAGGAAGACCGGCAACCTCCACGAGGATAACCGGAGACCGGCCTCACCGGGAGAGCAGGGTGTGCGCCCTGGGGCTCGCAGCCCAGAAGGAGGCCCGCTTAGGGGGCGAACTCTGTCTGCCCACCCATAGACCACTTCCAGCGGAGGGGCCCTGATCGAACCTTCTGTGCGCTGAGCCCAGGAGGATATTGGGTTCAGATAGGTGGGCAAACAACACTGGACTGGCTGTGCACCGGGGGTCAGGCGCCGCCTGCGGACAGCATTCCCTTGGCGGGTGCCGCCGGAGGAGAAGGTGGAGAGAACCGAGTGGCGGGCAGCGGTCCCCTCAGGCGGCGGACCCCCAGTGGGCATATCAACCGACGCGACCCCCCGGCTGGGCCATAGGGGATCCCACACCCAGCGCACTCCTCAGATCCCCCCATCACTTCACCGTGGAGCCGGGGTACCGTTGGAGGACCACAACGTGATAGCAGCACTGCGTGGCCAGCCTAATTGAAACCGGGGCCTATAGAGATGGGGAGGGTGGATTGACCCCGTGGAGTGGAGTGCCCAGAAGGAGAACCAGACCTAAATTCCTCCTAGTACGTGATCAACGGATTGCTTGCTGCAGGGAGCACCGACAACACCTGAACATCCCTGAAAACCCAGATCTACGTCGCAGGAGCAGGATGGGAAAGCCCAGACGAGTAAAAGGAGACGGGAGCCCTGCCACGGAGACGCCGGAAGATACTTCACAGTCTACAACGGAACTGCAACAGATGCAGGATCGGATCCTAGAAGCTATCGCTGCCACAAAGGATGCCTTACACCAAGACATTGTGCAGGTGTCGACGGGGCTGGGGCTCCTGCGGGCAGACCACGCGAAGTTAACAGATAGGGTCAAGGAAGCGGAAGACACCCTAAAAGACATCGTGCCAGTGCATAAGTCGATGGATGGGAAGCTCACGGAAGCGATGGAGCCTATACAAGCCCTGGAGAGGCGGGCAGAGGATGCTGAAAACCGCAGCCGGCGGAACAACGTGCGCCTGGTGGGCCTTCCCGAAAAAAAAGAGGGCACGGACATGGTGGGCTACTTGAACGACTGGCGAAAGACTGTGGTGGCCCCGGAGGGTCTTTCTCCCTTCTTCACTCTAGAGCGGGCGCACCGAGTACCATCCCGGCCCCCGAAACCAGGCCTACCACCTCGCCCAGTGGTCATCAACTTGCTTCACTACAAGGACAGGGATTGGCTTTTGCAGCGGGCCAGGGACACAGGTCCCTTTCAAGTGGACAACAGCAAGGTTACGCTATTCCCGAACTACACATTCGAGACCCAAACACTGCGTGCCTCATTCCTCTCTATCAAAAAAGAACTGCGCACAGAAGGCTTACAGTACTCGCTGCTGTTCCCGGCCAAACTCTGAGTAGTGGTAGACGAAAAGGCGCTGTTCTTCACAACATCGGCGGAGGCATGGGCCTGGTGGGACACTTACAAAGCGGGCACGGATGGAGCTCGATACAGGGCCGAGGAGGAGCGTCAGAAACAAACAGTCAGGCAGTCACGGAGGCTCCGTGGGCGCAGACAGGGGTCCAGAAAACCGACGACCTCCCAAACGGAAGACGAGCGAAGAGCAGCGCTGCAGGCAGTTAAGGAAGTGTCGGGATCGGTGCTGGTCCAATCGGCGAGAGAATCGGGCTCGGAAGGCCAAGGAACGGGCTCGGACACTGAGTTATCGGAGCTGGGCGGCGCCAGGGGCCCAAAGGTCACGCCACAGACATCAGGAAAAATCATCGAAAGCTGAATCCTGGCCACAGTAACTAACAAGGATGAAAACGAATGGTGCAGCCTCTTCGAACTATTGAGCAGGCCACTGTAAGACTGGAATATCGTGAGTCATAATGCGTATTGCGGGGCGGGGGAATGGGGACAGCACTTGAAGGTTTCGGAGGTTAGCACACGCGCCCCAGGGCCCATAAGGCCTCCGTGGTATTGGCTACGGACTAGGGACATTTGAGAGCACGTTTGATCAACAGTTTGGATGGGAACGACTCTTCTGCAGTTGGGTCCTGTTCTGGGGGAGGGGGGACCTGGAGAAGTTGGGGTGACTCAAGGTGTAGTTCGGGGAGGGGGGAGGGGAGAAAGTTGGGATGGGTGGGGACGGTGTCGTGTCTGATGTCTGGATGCAACATGTTGTTGACTTAAACCGAACAAGATGGGACAATGGCTAATGCGGGTTCGATAAAATGTGTGTCCTGGAATGTGCGGGGACTAAATACAATGGCGAGGAGACACAAAATTCATTCTTACCTAGTCCGTAGAGGAGTGCATATAGCATTCCTACAAGAGACCCATTTAACCAGGAAAGAGGGAGTAGCGCTACAGCGTAGATGGAGGGGCCACCTGTTTTACACCACGTACTCTGCTTTTGCTAGGGGAGTGTTCATTTGGGTGAGAACAGGAGTTCCTTTCCAAGTAACTAGACATACGGAAGACCCAGATGGGAGATTTGTAGCGGTTGAAGGGCTACTTAGAGGTCGACACATTGTGCTTAGTAGCATCTACGCGC
Organism: Lissotriton vulgaris; assembly: GCF_964263255.1. Classification (NCBI taxonomy): domain Eukaryota; kingdom Metazoa; phylum Chordata; class Amphibia; order Caudata; family Salamandridae; genus Lissotriton; species Lissotriton vulgaris. The sequence continues at coordinate 101,153,842 of NC_141688.1, forward strand.
CAAATGTAGATCAGGCATCCTATTTTGCGAAGCTCTCCAGGGTGCTGGCCACCTACTTCACAGGGCCTATGCTGATGGGGGGGGACTTCAACTCCATAGAAGATACAACACTAGACAGATCACACCCCCCGCTACACACATCCGCTGTACACAGGTTGGCGAGGTGCAGAACGGAATGGCAGGGGAAATGGGATCTGACAGACAGCTGGCGCACACAACATCCGACAGAGCGAGACTACCCAAACAATACTCCCAGCAGTGGCCCGGACTGAATACTTGGCACGCACAATCTCTGACCACAACCCTATACTCCTGACGCTAGATTGGATGAATAACATTTCAAGGATTCAGACGTGGCGGCTACGACCGGACACGCTGGATGACCCACCCTTCCGCGAAGAGCTAGAGAATCGGATCACTAATTACTTCACAGAGAACTAGGGTACCGCTTCATCCAGAGCCATCGAGTGGGACGCATATAAAATAGTAGTAAGGGGGCACCGCATAGGGAAATTTGCAGGAGTACGCAGGTCATTGATGGAGGACTTGGATAAGGCTGAGCGTAAATTGAGGGAGGCGGAACAGGAACGCCCTGGCCGCCCTGAGTTACAGGGGAGAGTAAGTGAGGCGCGGGAGGCAGTGGCCGTGGAGGTGGAGCGCCTTCGTAGCTTCGATTACAAAACATACTTGACGAAGACTCTTGCTGAGGGGGACAAAACTGGAACACTCTTGGCCTGGCTAGCGAACCCCAATAGGAGTTCTCAACCGATTCTGACCCTGAAGGGAAGTGGAGGCGACACACTTCAAACACAGCCAGAAATTCTGGACTGCTTTCGATCATATTATGAGAGGTTATATAGGAGCGAGTTAGGGAACCAGAATGAGGCAATGGAGGCTTTCCTGAGCGACCTGCAGCTACCACAGCTGGAGCAAGAACAGGCTGATTCCCTAGGCGGCCCAATAGATTTGGCAGAAATAAAAGGGGCAATAAAGCGAATGGCGCGTAACAAAACACCAGGGATAGATGGGTTACCTATTGAATTTTACAGGAAATACCTAGATCAACTGGCCCCGAGACTTCAAGTGATATATAATGAAGCCAGGGAAAAGGGCAGACTCCCCCAGTCAATGCGCGAAGCCATTATGATTCCTTTGTTAAAACAGCGAAGGGAAAGCACAGACCCTGCATCCTATAGGCCATTGTCTATGTTAACAACAGACTACAACATTTTGAGCACAGTGCTGTCCGCCAGGCTGTTACCCCATATGCAAGACCTGGTTCATAAGGATCAATCAGGTTTTATACCCACAAGGAACACGAGACACAACATCCGTAGGCTGCTCAGGCTAGTAGATGACCCACCGCCGGGAGCGGGAGCCCCCCTGGTATTGGCGGTTGACATAGAAAAGGCCTTCGACACCCTGGAATGGGAATACCTATATAGGGTGATGCAGGGTTTTGGCCTGGGTGAGGGATATATAAGATGGACGAAAGTGCTTTACTCTTCGGCGAAAGCTAGGGTGAGAGTCGGACCCTTAGTATCGGACCAATATGAGGTGCATCGGGGAACCAGACAGGGATGTGCACTTTTTCCCCTGCTGTTTGCACTTGCCGTGGAGCCTCTAGCAGCAATGGCTAGGCGGGGGGTACATTACAACGGGTTAGAAGTCAGAGGGGCCCACCACTTCACCTCCTTATATGCAGACGACCTTCTCCTCTTCTTAGAAGATGCTGAGGGAGCAGTGGATGGCGCAGAGAGACTGTTAGCGCGCTTCGGCGAAATATCGGAACTGCGGGTTAATTGGACAAAAACCTGCCTCTTCCCGCTGAGGAAGGAGGAGGAGCGCCCCCTAACCCACCCAGAGCTTAGATGGGAGCCCAGCTGCCTGAGCTACCTAGGAGTGTACATATATCACGAGCCCGCGGACCTTCTAGACGGTAATGTAGGTCGCTGTTTCCGCACATTGCAGGGCAGTATGTCCTTCTGGGCCACCCTGCCCCTTTCATTGGCGGGCCGGGTTTCACTCCTAAAAATGATAGCCCTACCGCAATTATTATATTTCTTCCGGACCCTCCCCGTGTGGATACCTGGAGCGATCTTCAGACGGTTGAGATCGGTGATTGTGTCCTTTTTATGGGGAACGGGCAGACGTAGAATTGCATTGACGACGCTGACCCGCCCGAAGGATGAGGGTGGCCTAGCGGTAACAGATTTCAAGCTCTACTACTTGGCGGCCCAATTACAGTTCTTTACACAGGAGGTTGCGAGGGTCTACCGCGGCCCGGAGCAGGAGAGGGAGAACGGCACCCCTGCCACATACTGGCATACATTACAATGCAGCAAAAATTGAGGCTCGGAGGGCTGCCCCAAGAAGAACGGACGCTCCGATTGTGTTGGAATCGCTCGCAAAAGCGAACTGGACCCGGGCACCCGTATGCGCCTGAAATCCCGCTGGGCATGGTGACAGCACTCCCACATGGCGGAGACTGGTCGAGACTACGACTGTGGGAAGAGGCAGGGTTACAGGTGGTAAGGGATCTTTATGATGACGGAGTATTGGGCCCGTACCAGACTTTACAGGAAAGATATGACCTTCCGAGGGGAGACTACTTACTGCATGCAGCGGTGGTGAGAGCCATACAGGCGCACTGGGGGGAGGGACTGATGGAGCCCACGACGACACTGGCGTGCCAATACACAATGATGGCGGCAGGAACGTTTAAGGCAGTTACATGCCTCTATTCCAGAATGCACACAGAAACCCTACAACCACTTACACCGCTGAAGAATAAATGGGAAGCAGACCTACAGTTAGAAATCCCAGACACGGCGTGGTCCCAACTAGTGCGGAGGGCTAGGAAGAGCACCAGAAACGCGCGTTTCCAACTGATTCACATCTATATCCTCCACAGGGCCTACCTCACCCCGAGAAAATAGCAGCGTACTTTGGCGTAGAGGACGCTGCATGCCCCAGATGTAACCAGTTAGGAGCAGACCTAGTACACATGCTGAGGGGCTGCCCCCGCTTACAAGAGTATTGAAGGGAAATAGGTGACACCCTGAATGAAGTAGCGGACAGGGAACTGCAGTACGACAGCGCGGTGACTATCTTACACTGGTTCCCACACACATGCAAGAACAAACTGTCTAGCAAATTCATCGACATGGGTCTACTTATTGTGAAGAGAGAGCTGACCAAGGGGTGGAAGTCGAAGGTAGGGCCAACACACCGGAGGTGGCTGAAGTGGGCAACGGCGGAGAGTACGATCAGATACCAACTGGCCCGCCGTAGCTCAGACGAGAAAGCACAGGACGCAGCAATGGCATGGGAAATACTAGTACAGGCACTGAGAGATAGCACAGTGGACGAGGAGGGAGAAGAGGAGCCGGAGGGACAGGTGGCTCCAGTAGAGATGGTAATGACACCGGCACCTACATCGGACACACACACACACAGTAAAAATACAAAGCTCCGAAGGCCCACAGTATAGGCACATATCTTAGCGCCAGGCATAGACGTAGACACCGGGGGAGGGGTGAGGGGAGGGGGGGAGGGAAGCATCCCGGGATCCTGTAGCAGAACATGTACGAATTGTGACGAGTGACAGTGGGTACGGGGCGAAAAAATAAAAGCAGAGGGCAGATGGCCCTATGTGTTGATTGCAGCAGACAACCCAGTCAAGAGAGTAAAATGTAAAAGAGTAGCGCCGCCCGACCTCCGGGATGTGGGCTGAATGGCTGTGTACGAGACATCTGAGATGAGATAGGAGAACGACTCTGCATTAAGAGATCCTGAGTCCAGCAAAGTACACTGTAATTAACTCTGCAATAAAAATTGTTTTAAAAAAAAAAAATCAACCACCGCCTGACCTTCCACCAGTAGACCAGATAATTCTGATTCGCCTATTTTTTTTCCGTCCCCCACATCTGGCAGAGCCACAGTGGAGGCTGATTCTTCTCCTACCTGGCCACCAAATCCTGGAAATACCTCCCACTGCATCTCTGTACCTCCGCTTCACTTACTGACTTCAGGAAGGAAATCAAGACCTGCCTCTTTGACTAAAGCTCCCCATACCTCAGAATCTGGGTTTCACATATAATTTGACAACTCAACTTTCCAAGACCTCCTGCACATGGATCATGTTTAGTTATAAGGAGAAGGATAACTTCAAAATATCAGACATATCATGATATACCGATACAAGAAGTTGGCCTAACGTCTAGGGAGGTCGACCTCGTACCTAGGGAACTGGGTTTGAGTCTCGGCAACAACGCTGAACATCCTATGATTCTGGGCAAATTACTTAATCTTTCCGTCCCTAACAAAAATGAATGTGTCCTCATGTAATGCAGCTGGTGCTATGTAAAGCGCTCTGATACCCGATTCAGGTCAAGTTCGCGCTATATAAAACTCTGTAAAATAAAAAAATAAAAAATAAAACATTAAACCCATCAATTAAAAAATGCTAGAAGGAGACAGATGAATTACAGAGGCCGAAGGTGCTCGTAGTACCTAAATGTGTGTGGTATTCTGTCTTCCACACATCAACTGTTGCTATTTGGACGGCGTATCCTTTAAGTCCAGCTTACTGTCTATTGATGCTGACTCAATCTAACCAAGTAAGATTTAACAGTAAGACATGATGGCTTTTGATACTGGCTGCGTTCAGCTGATATTAATTGATACAAGGTCTTCACTCAGTTTCATTATTTTAGGGGGTGAAGGAGATAGGAGAAGATGCTGGAGATTTATAATGCCAGTGAACCCTAGGTCCAATTGTCCTGTATATATTTCTGCATGATCAGATTTTTCTTTTCCGTGTGAGTGTATGTTCTCTCATAGTGAATAAAAGCACATGGAACAAGATCTTTAAAAATCATATTCCCTAGGGGAGGCAATATGTCTGTTTTCTTAGCATCAAAGACATTGAGGTTTGAGAATTAATCAGAGGAATATCAGATAGGACAATAGCAATTAATATAGAGCATGTTCACAACTGTAGGAGAAGAAGGGATCACAGACATAGATGGGGTATCTTGAGTCTGATTTAATTTCGAAAGCAATCTACTTTCTGGGATGTAAGCATCTTTGGTCACCAATCAAACAAAGGTCTGTGTTGGTTCAACAATAGCATTCCCAGAATCACTAGAAAGGTTGGAGCATCTATGACATCAAGCAATATTTGTGCCTTATGGTGGGCTGTACAGGTCATGTGCAGTTGCTCCGTTTGGGGAGATATGAGCGGTCCTTTATGTAGAGCCATTGAATGGTTTCATGTTGGGTTTCAGAATGGATCAGCATATGTGCTGGCTCATAAATTTGGTGTCAATAAAGTTACCAGAGGACCCACAGACCACTAAAGTTTTAACCCATATACCAGCCAACTCTCTGCGGTTAAAAAAACCATGACTTAACAGCAAGGAGAGGATAGTGTTTGATGATTGTTATAAGTAAAGAGGAACTAACCAACATCACCCACCAGGACCTGTTTTCCTAGTAGGCAGGGTAGTGTCCCAAGGTTTCTTTCTAGGTATTTTCCTGGCCTGTCCATGATTGGTAATTGGTTTCTATTGTGCTGGCTAAATGTGTATGAGAGAGGGCAAGTCACCACCAGAGTGAACTGCACTACATTTGACCAGAGGAACTCTCAAAAATTGTAAATTATAATTGTTTACATATTGTCCTAGCACAACCATTCTGATTATTTCAGCTATATTCTCATGCTATGTAAATACTCAGTGGTTTTAAAATGACCTTTTATTTTGTTTGCTGCAGGTACTCGGATGTGGATGTGTTGCCCAGGCTGTCCTTAGCAGAGGGGTTGCTGGCAATATTGTAACCATAAATATTGGTTTTGCATTGGCAGTGACAATGGCAGTATATGTTGCAGGTGGTGTTTCTGGTAAGCAATGTTACTATTCCCCACCAAAACAGCAGTGGCATTGAACCTAAATGTGAAATTATGGGATTTTTCTACATATAACTATTCGTTCACTAAACTGACTCATCACCCGAGTGAGAAAGAACTGCACATTAACAGTAATATCCAACTAGTGTGCACTCATATGTATTGTATTCACATTTGCTGTATCTGTTTCTTAATGCAACACATAATTAAATACAAAGACCTAGTTTCCAAAGGAAAAGCGTCTTTTGTTTTGCAATAACTTTGGTGCCGTTTCACAAACCCTCCCGACATTTTGAAAATTAATGTACTAGTCACTTCAGCTACTGTCTGGAAAGTTTTGGGGTGATCCATGAAGTGGGGGCAGAGAAGAAGGCAGGGTTCCAAAACACGTTTTCCCCTTGTTAATTCCCATATGAGTTTTGAACATGACTACAGCCCGAACTGCTGAATGAAATGACACCAAATTTGGCAGAAAGGTAGATCTTGGTCCAGAGAAGTGCCTTTTGGTAGTTTGGTGTAAATCCATACAGTAGTTTTAGAGATATTAGCCGAAATCCACATTTTGTATATCTAGGGACACAGATCCTCTGCGGCTCTGACAGTCCAAGTGCTGTAATCTGAGTGGCTGCCAGGACATCAACCAGGAAGTGGTTCACCACCTCCCCGGGGCTTATTTTAGTATTACAGGGGGCATGGTCGGACCCCCAGTTTCCGGGGACCACAACCTCCATGGGGCTTTCATTTCAAAATAGTGCTGGGGGGCACGTGGACCTCCCTGGGCTCTGGGGACGACCACCTTCCCTTGGCTTTAAAATATAAGATTATTCGGGGGCCACGTGGACCCCCTCCGGGACTACCAAATCCCCAGGGCTAACTACATAGAAATCAGGGGCCTATCAGACCAGACCACCACCTCCCTGCGGCCAAACTGACATTTTTAGAGTGGGAGGGGGCTGCACGGCCCCCTCCTGGAGCCATAAATGGCCCTGGGGACTGTCACCCCCCAGGACCGGCTCCTGCTATGTAATGGGGAGCCCACCTCCATGACATAGCTGTTTGCTGTGAATTGGTGGGAGCTTTGACATCTCCTGCTAAGATAGAGCAAATTCTCTGTTTCCAGCAAGCGGGAGCTGACAAAATGCTGTTGCTTGCTGGAAGTTGAGATTTTGTCTGTTTACCTGAACAGCTGAAACAATATGCTATTACAGACAAGGAGCTGCATGTTTAGCAGCTTCCTGTCTGTGAGAACAATGCCGGCTCCCGCAGGAGGGGAGGAGTCGACAGGGACCATGGGCCAGGAGGCTCCCCCACGGTCCTGTAGAAAAGAACAGAAGGAGGCAGAATAAAGGGCAGAACCGAGCAGCAAGAGGCAGAATAAAGGTCATCCCCAAGCAGAAAGAGGCAAAATGAAGGTCAGCAAAGACCAGAAAGAGGCACAAGCAGGAAGAAGCGGAACAAAGGTCAACGTGCAGCAAGAGGCTTCATAAAGGTTATCCACGAGCAGAAAGAGGCAAAATAAAGGTAAAAAATAAGCAGACAGAGGCAACATAGAGATCACAAATGAGGATGAAGAAGCAAGATAAAGGTAAGGAACAAGCAAAAAGAGGCAAAATAAAGGCAGAAATTAGCAGAAAGAGGCAAAATCAAAGTTTGAAACTAGCAGATACAGGCAAATTAAATGCTAGAAACAAGCAGAAAGGGGAAAAATAAAGATCAGCAGTGAGCAGAAAAAGGGCAAATTAAAAGTTAGCAGGAAAAAAGGCAGAACATTAGTAGAACCTATTCAGACACTCATGCACCCGCTAACCGCCAAACTCAGAAACGTAAATCCAACTCACAGACCCAGTCAGACACTCATTCTCCCACTTACAGAATCATTCTCCCACAGATCTACTTGGAGACTCACACCCTGACTCAGAGACCCTCGCAGAGACTCATATACCTACTCAGAGACTAACGCACCCACTCACAAACCCACTCATGTACACACTCACAGACCTACTAACACACTCATGGAGGCTCTCGCAAACCAATTCAGACATTCTCACACCTACTCAGACACTCACACACCCAGTGAGACACTCATACACTCACTCACGCACCCACTGAGACACTCATGCACTCACTCAAACACTCACTCTCAAAGGTTACAGGTTACAGTTAGGAAATAACATGAAAAAAATTGGGAATTCACTGAGAAAAAGGTTGCAGGGACGTTATACTTAGGAAACAGAATAAAGAAAACCTAAGAAATCCACTGAAAAAACCAAAGGGACGCTATAGTTAGGCTCAGATTTCACTCATTCGAAACCATAGAAAAGCAGCAGATAATGTTACCTGAGCTAATTATAACTTAAGCCCCCGCAATGGACCGCTTATGATCCCACATATTACATCACTAATAACATCACTGATGCCATCTCAAATGACATCACCGATGACAGTCACTGATGACATCATCTACAGAACCACTCACCCATCCTTTCATACCCCCATGCAACATCATACACCCACTCATACACCCACACAACCTCTCACATACCCATTCACAAACCCATACAAATACTCATTCATACCCACTTACTCATGCATAGAGGCACTCATGCACCTACACACTTACTCAAACAGATACTAACACATTTACTCAGTTAACTAAACAATAACAACCACACAGCCTCACATAGTGCCTCTCGCCTACTCACTTACTCAACCACACAGCCACTCACACACCCACTCACTTACTATACATTCACTCATATACCCACTCGCCCATACACCGAGTTAGACACCCATTCACATACCCATACAGCCAGTCAGTACCCTCTCACTCATCCATACAGGCACTCATACACCCTCTCATTCACTATTTACAGCCACTCACACACCCACTCACTAACCCATACAGCCACTCATGCACTCTCTCATTCACCATTTACAACCACGTACACACCCATACAGCCATTCACTTACTCATGAAGCCACTGATACACCTACTTGGTCACTCATACAAAAACTCACATACCCACTCACTCATCCATACACCAATTCCACACCCACTAACTCACCGATGCAGGCACTCACACAGCCACTTAGTCACCCATACAGCTACTCACATCCACTTATTTTCCCATACTGTCACACATACATACTCACACACAGATACACACAGTTACACAGACACTCACATAATCTATGTTTTAAAATAGAATCCCTCGTTATTAGTACAAAAACTAATCTAATGTAACTTTTTTTGTACCTTAGTATATATGTTTAACTCTCAGAAATGTTTAGAAAACACTCACAATCCCAGGATGATATAATCAATAATGTCATTATATATTACCTACTGGCTATCGCCAGTAGGTATATATAGTTAGGATTATTTGTCTATGGAACTTTTGAAAATTCTATGTCTAAAAACTTTGGCGTTTGTGGACGGAATCAGCTGAAATTTTCAGGAAAATGGCACATTTTGTTTCTGAGGAGCCCCCGAAAATTTGGGGGGGTTTCGTCAAGGGGGGGCCGAGAAAAAAGGGGGGTCCCAAAACGCGTTTTTCCCATGTTAATTTCCATAGGGCCTTTGGCCTCACTTTTAGCTCGAACGGCTGAATGGATTTGCACGAAACTTGGCAAAATTGTAGGGACTGTTAGCCCGATGTGCCTTTGCTAGGTCTCAATATATGTGCTCCAGTGGATTTTGAGAAATTAACGTTCAAAACAAGATATATATCTGTAACAGCGCTCCGGGCTGCGCTCCGGTCCGCTTACTTTTCGCGAAACGGAACTTTGCGCGCAGAAAGCTGATTGGCTCTCCGGTGTCTGTCCACATTCTAAACAGTCCGGAGCGGCCGCCATCTTATCTCTCGGTAGGATCGAGAGAGAAGAAGAGGTGAAAAACGAAGGGGGAATTTAATGAAAGGGGGCAAGGTATACCTCTCTTGACCCCCTAGGAATGATGTTGGGGTTATTAAAGGGTCCCGTGGGGAAAATAAAAAAAAATATATTTTTCACAGTAGAAGCGCTTCCCGGGCCGCGAACTGGGCCGCAAACTGGTAGCGAAACGGGAATTTGCCATTTTGTGTTTCGTTTTAATTAAATTACTAGGTATAAGGGGGTGCGGGAGACGTATCCTGACCCCTTATGTTTTCTGAGGGTGGCTGAGGAGGCTCATATATGTTGATACATGTCTTCCAGCGGCTGTGCGTGAGCTTTTTTTTTTTTTTTTGCTGCGTGACGTCTGTTAACGTTCGATTCGATGGAAATCAGGAAGTGTTGACCACCATTTTGTCACTGCGAGTAAATATTTTGTTATAAATGAATCCTTATTGATAAACATTGTCTGCGCCATCTTGCCTTTTTGTCCAATGCCACAATTTTGTCGTGCACGGCAGCTATTTTAGATGCCTTGACCAGACCACCTCTCTGCACGCTGTCGATTCTCAGCACGGCTCCCCACCCTCGCAAGCATCTCCCCCACGCACTGGTCACCCCCGCTCTCTCTCTCATGCATGGGCCATATACTTCTCCCCATCTGCGCTGCTCTTCCATGAGAATCACACCCTGTGCCCGCCCGACACCTCCCTTTCACCCTATTCACTACCGCACCCTCTGACACTCCTCTTCCTCTGTGTCCGATTGTCCAGGCCGGACCCAGGCTATCACCTAGCCCTGCGGATGTAGTTTATGGCCCCAGCTGTAGAGAATGCAGACATACCAACCCTCCCGATTCAGGCGTGAGACTACTGATTTCAGTGCTAGTCTCCCGCCTCCCGATTTCTGCAAGCAAAAACCCGGGGGCATATTACCAACAACTAGCGATAATTTTTGTCTCTAACTTGTTTAGAGACAAAAATTATCGCCGCACATCGGCGATTTTTATCGCAGATAAACCTTGCGGCCGCAATGCATGAATATCGCTGAAAAGTCAGCGATATTCATGCATTATCGAGCAAATGCTCTTAGCCATGTTATCCACCTCCCATTGGATAACATGGCTAAGAACTGCTCAGGTCAGGTGTTAGCTTTTGGAGATATTCGCGCTTAGCGCGAATATCTCCAAAAGTTGGTAATAGGAGATAGCGATGTTAGGGACTGTTTCCAGTCGGTAACATCTTGGCACGCCCACTTTGCATGTCATTAGTGATAAATATCACTGACATGCAAAGCGGGGCCCAAGATGGTCGCTATCTCCTTTTAGCTGTCACTAACTGGTGTTAGCGACAGCTTGGTAATAGGGAGATAATTTTATCTCTACTTTCTTGGCTTTTAAAGCCAAAAAAGCGGAGATAAACCCCCTTGATAATATGCCCCACGATTCCTCGGGGGTTTCAGCTGACAGGGCTTGGTATTGTGTTACGTGGTAATTTTTCCAGGAAACGTCAGAGGGTCGATGCAGGGGTTCTAGAAGGGGTGATAAACCATTTAAGCCTCATGAACAAGCGCATGGTCTTTTAATGATCTGTGAAGTACTCGGGGCGGCGGTGTGTGTGTGTCCTCTTTCAGGAGCGGGCGGGGGGCGGGGGGGGGGCACTGCCAGCAACTTCCAGGCCAGGCAGTGTTCAACACTTGCATCACCCTTTCTCTGCCTGCTATTGCGCTCCATGCTTCGGAAAGGTAAGAAAAAGAACGTGCATTTGAGTTTGAAATGTCCGATCCTGTAGCAGTACACTTGCAAAGCCCACACATGACAATAACCCGATTCAAGGCCCCATTCACCCGATTTTTTAAAAATATATAGCACTCCAACAAAGTGGGATTATAAAACTTTATTAACTTTTAAATATAACGAACGGAACAAAAACTGTAACAAACATTTAAACATTTTTGACAAAAAAAGCAACAATGGTCAGAAGCTGTCTTTTGTGCGAATAGTCCCAAGGCAGCACAACGTGCTGAGTTCTGGACGGCACCAAGGTGATGTCACCTGGGTGCCGCACTGGTTTTTGGGATCCTACAATGCAGCAAAGAAAAACAGCGTGGGGCGTCCCGGGTGGTGCGGAGGAGGCCTGGTCAGTAGCGGTCTGTTGTGCGAATAGTTCCAAGGCAGCAGAACGCGCTGAGATGTTGATGGCACCCAGGTGATGTCCAGTAAACTGCTGCACTGGTTTTGGTATCCTACAATGCTGCTCCGAAAATTGGCGTGGGGCGGCCCGGGGGGGGGGGCGTGGGGGAGGCGGCGTGAACGGGCCTCCCTAGGTGGCGGCCATCCAGCTGAGTTGCGCCCGCTCTTGCGGCTACAGCGTCTCGCTCACCATGTTGTTGAGTTGCTCCCACTCTTGCAGTGCAGCGATAGGCGGCTGCCACATGACTCTTAAAATGGCGGACGGCTCTTCGGTTTTGGGCCTGGTCCACTAAAATGGCCCTGGGACACCTTGGAACTCGGACGCTTGCCTGCTAGGGCTTGGGCTCCATTCTCGAAAGCGTCCCCTCAGCCGTGAAGATTCTACAAAAGTCTTTGGGGCCCTCGACTCCTGCAGGCTTCCGGTGGGGTGCGGCTGCCATGATTGCTCGCGGAATGACCACGACGGAGCCACGAGATGGTGGTGCTCTCATGCTGACGCCAGCTTCAGTCTGAATCATCCAGAAACAAGGTGGGGCTTTCATCGTTTGGGAAAAAAAAATGTTCTAAACCAATGAAAAGTGTTATTTTTAGGTCATATGACCAAGCCTTCCATCTTTAGGAAACCAAAAGTAAAATGAACCAATGAAAAGTTTTATAAACAAGTCACATGACCTGTTATGCGGCATAGGGCTACAAAAAGCGTAGAAAATCCGTTGGCACGTGAGGCGGCGTCAGTAGCGGACCGATGTGCGAATAGGCCGAAGGCAGCACAACGCGCCGAGATCCGGATGGCACCGAGTTAGTGTCCAGCAAGTTGCTGCACTGGTGTGGCTATCCTACAATGCTGCGCCGAAAGTCGGCGTGGGGCGCCCCCTTGGCCTGTGAGGTTGCGTCAGTCAGTGGGGGCTGTGCGTCTCCCCCAAGATGGAGGCTCCTCGGCTGCAGTGCGGCGCCCCTTAGCGTTTCACTCGCCGTCCAACTGAGTTGCGTCCGCACTTGCGGCTACAGTAGGCCAAAGGCAGCACAACGCGCCGAGATCCGGATGGCACCGAGGTGGTGTCCAGCAAATTGCCGCACTGGTGTGGCCATCCTACAATGCTGCGCCGAAAGACAGCGTGTCCAGCTGAGTTGCGGTCACTCTTGCGGTACAGTGACTCGAACGCGAAGAGATCCGGATGGCACCGAGGTGGTGTCCAGCAAATTGCCGCACTGGTGTGGCCATCCTACAATGCTGCGCCGAAAGACGGCGTGTCCAGCTGAGTTGCGGTCACTCTTGCAGTACAGTGACTCGAACGCGCCGAGATCCGGATGGCACCGAGGTGGTGTCCAGCAAGTTGCCGCACTGGTGTGGCCATCCTACAATGCTGCGCCGAAAGACGGCGTGTCCAGCTGAGTTCCGGTCACTCTTGCGGTACAGTGACTCGAACGCGCCGAGATCCGGATGGCACCGAGGTGGTGTCCAGCAAGTTGCCGCACTGGTGTGGCCATCCTACAATGCTGTGCCGAAAGTCGGCGTGGGGTGCCCCGTTGGCTTATGAGGTGATGTCAATAGTGGACCGATGTGTGAATAGGTCGGAACCAGCACAAGGCGCCAAGATCCGAATGGCAAGTCCTGGATGTTCAGTGCCATAGTTGAGAGTTCTGAGCAGTGCTTGTAAGACTGTCTGAAGCTTATTTGCACCTGCTGCAGCTTCACTATTGCCCTGGTGTGGCCAAAGGTCGCACATGACATAGGCGGCCGGCTCCCGAGGTCCGACGGAACTTTTTTCCTTTTCCTTTTTGCTTCTTGTCCCACAATCCGTTTCATCTGAAGACATGACCAGGTCCCTGAATGTGTGCAGGGGGACGTTATTGATTGAATCAAAATGGCGGCTTGACACAAAGCTGACTCAAGCGTTGCTGTTGATGCTATACAGACAAAAATTGGTTTTCAGTTTGTACATTCTTCAGGATTTTTTTTTCCATCCAAGGCTGATTGAGAGTTTGTAGAAAAATGGCTTCAGATTTTCCACATACTACTCTTCAACATTCTTCCTAAATGTAACAATGTGAGACTCACTAGGAGAACGGCTGTTTATGTTTCCTTTCAAAATGCTGCCAACAATATTTTCTGAATGGAAGACACCATCTTGTAGCATAAAGGGCCGAAAGGGGTTCTGGTCTGGCCGATGGTTGGTGGAGACATTTTGACTATATCTTGGACCTGCCCGGCCTCGCCCAAAATGGCGCCGGTATAAATGGGACTCGTAACTCATTGTTGTGTACTGGTTGAACAACCTTGATATCACGAGATATGAATTCAGTTTTGATGCTCATGGCGGGCGGGGACGAGAATTGATTGAATATTTCGACATCCCTATTGATATTAAGTTCTGATGTGTTATTGATTACTGTACTATTGAAAGTTCGAATTAACGTCACCCATGGTACTTGCACGCAAATGTATATCTAGATAACTTTTTTGTAAGTGGCCCTGTCGTATTTTAATTACAAAATGTACGTCCACCGATTCCGCAACTGTTATACACCTTAGTTCTTGCAACCTAATGGCTCGTTCGTTACGTTCCTCTATAATGTAAATGTCTCCTCATCATATACGATTTCAGTTTGCTCCGTGGCCGGCCCACGTGGTTATAGGCCCGTATTTGTATACTGACATTTTCACAATAAAGGTTTTTAAAACAAAACATGGTAGTAGTATTTACATTGGTAAAGTTTTTACTTTTAGTCACTGTTTTCGAATCAGTAAAAGGCAAGTGAAATAAAGCAGTCCAATTACATGACGGATAAAAGGTATAATATGTAGGAACGCAGTAAAGATAAATGGTCAAGGGCAGTTGTGTTTTCCACTCCTGCAACATAAAGTGATCGATAAGAATCTGATAATCAGGCGTATCGGCGACTAAGACAGCAGGCCGAGTCTCTTTTACTCAACGGCTCCGTCATGGAACGAAGAAACGCCCTTTTTCTCGAAAAAGGAATATATTTTACTTGCAGGACAGTTGTAAATTTTCGGGGAAAGTACATTAGCCTGGAATATTATAACATATATGTTTTTTAAAAAAAAGTTCGAAATCAATAAAAAGCGTATTTTTTAGGTCATATGACCAAGCTTTTCATTATTAAAATAACAAAAGTAAAATGAACCAATAAAAAGTTTTATTAACAAGTCACATGACCTGTTATGCTTACGTTACGCGCTGCACGCCGCGCCCCGGATCACTTCCGGGTGCGCTAACGCGGCGTGTCATATAACGCATTACGCGACAACGTAGGTCAAGAATATAGTCAAAATGTCTCCACCAACCAGCGTTCGGAACACAACCCCTTTCAGTAGTCCAAAAAGTTCTGTAAAATGACAACAGAGGGGACAGGCAACAAGAACCATCAGTCAAAGAGGGGAGGGCAAGTTCTTCTCTACCGGGTCATGTTGGGGCGCTACCGGAACTGATCGAATTGGTAGTCTACAGTGTTTCTGGATGTTTCAGATTAAAGCTGGCGTCAGCATGAGAGCACTACCATCTTGTAGGTCCGTCGTGGCCATTCCACGAGCAAACATGGCAGCCGCTCCCCACCAGAAGCCTGCGGGAGTCGGGGGCCCCCAAGACTTTTGTAGAATCTTCACGGCTGAGGGGACGCTTTCGAGGATGGGACCCAAGCCCTATCAGGGAAGCGTCCGAGTTCCAAGGTGTCCCAGGGCCATTTTAGTGGACCACGCCCAAATCTGAAGAGCCGGCCGCCATTTTGAGAGTCCTGTGGCAGTCGCTTATCGTTGCATCGCAAGAGCGGGAGCAACTCAACTACATGGTGAGCGAGACGCTGTAGTTGCAAGAGCGGGCGGTAAACAGCTGAATGGCGGAAGAGGCACAGTGTAGCAAAAGCGGGCGGAATGGCAACTAAAACGGTAAAGGGGCGCCCCACTACAGCGTGTCTTCAGGTCAAACGGATTGTGGGACAAGTTCCAGAATAGAAGAGTCATCAAAAGGCAAAAAGTTCCGCCGGACCCCGGGAGCCGGCCGCCTATGTCGGGGGCGATCTCAGGCTACACCGGTGCTATAAGACTTGGGGAGGGGGTCGGAGCCAAGCGTCTTCTCCGAGTCCATGGCCATCACACCGCCCCTCGGGGGCCTCCGTCAAGCGGTTTAGGAAGGTAACATATCACATTGTTTTCAAATGCAGTCAGGTCCACAAACGACACTCACTTACTTTGAGAATAGTGAAGCTGCAGTAGGTGGAAATAAGCTTCAGACAGTGTTACAAGCGCTGCTCAGAACTCTGAACTATGGCACCCAACATCCAGAACTTATGCCATTTGAGAATGGCAGTGACATTGAAGCAACTCAGGGACCAAAACCATTAACGTACTTTCACGTATGAAAATCTTACTTGGGGAGGGGGCAGGAGCGAAGCGCCCCCTCCCAGTCCGCGCCACCACACCGTATGTTGAAAATCTGAAGCCATCGTTCTACAAAGTCAACCAACCTTGGATGGAAAAATCTAGAAAAATGTACAAACTGAAAACCAGTTTTGGTCTGCATAGCATCAGTAGCAACGCTTGCTATCAGAGTGCATGAGTTTCATGCTCGATCGATTGAGCTAGCCGGATCGGGCAATAAAAAGTATAAAATAGTTATGTAAATAGTTATTTAATAAAATGTTTTACCCTGTTTCTTTGCTGGTGTGTTGTCTATATTTTTAATATTTGCATAGGGTTTGTCGTTATTTTGGGCGGGGTGGGTGACGGAGCCGAGCTGTCTTGCAGCCCTCATGGTGTGGAGCTCAGTTCATCTCACTATTTTCGTATTTCTCATGAAGGGTTGTTCCTAATATTTCTATTTTAGCGAGGTCAAAAAGAGATCCAATTAGTGGCCTACTGATTTTGCTCGATTACTTTTATTTTTTTACACGATTTTTCACGATTTTTCACTATCTGCAAAGACTAAACAGAGTATTGCGACTTTGTGCTTGTTTGTAAATAGAGAATGAACCAAAGAGAATCAATTGTAAAACAGTAAATGCTTGGATAACAATCAATCAAATGGAGAGACAAGCAGGCACGACGGATTACAACGGGGGTAAAGGCCTGCGTTAACTACTCTTCACTATCTGCAAAGAGAGAGTACTACTAAGAGAAAAGAGGGGAGGGGGCAGCGTTCAAAGCACATCAGCGTGCTTAAACACGAAAACGTTTTTACCTATCACGTACTTGACATTTTACAGCTTTTGATATTTGCTATTAAAAAACCAATGAAATTCACTGAAAAAACCATAGGTTATAGGCCATATATAGTTAGGAATTTGCATTTACAAAACCTTGAAAATTCAATGAAAAAACCATTGGTTATAGAACATATATAGTTAGGAATTTGCATTTACAAAACCTTATTTTACTCGCATAAAACCATTGAAATTCCATATATAGTTAGATGCGCTAACTATATATCGCGCACCCGCAATCCACTGCTGATGATGTCACATATTACATCATTCATGACATGGTCAGTGACATCACTGATGACATCACTGATGACATCTCAAATGACATCACTGATGACAACATCCAGTGACTGTATGTTTCTGTAAAGTTAAAATATGTCTTACATATTGAAGAATGAGTGGATGTATAAATGTCTGAATGAAGGATTTAGTAGGTGCATGACTGATTGTATGAGGGAGTGATTAAATGTGTCTCACTGAGTGCATGGGTTAGTGATTAAACTGTATTAATTTGTGCATCATTATATCTGTTGTTCTGTAAACTGCTGCATGTGTTGATCAGTAGCTATATGAGTAACTATATGGGTTATTGATTGGTTGCCCAAGTATTTGTATGGGAGACTGAGTATGTGTGTGAGTGGCTGGGAGGTGTGTGACTCTGTGCATAGATGTGTGAACAGCTGATTCACTAGATGTATGGGTTCAAAATTGCATGTGGAAACAGCTGTATGGGTGGTTGACTGTGTGCATGAGTGTATTGGTGAGTGAATGGATATCTCAGTGCTACATGTCAAAGTAAGTACATATGTAAAACACAGTACATATGAGAGTTGACATATATAAATAACTGTATAAGAGCTAGTGAATGTGTCAGTGGTTGCATGGATCATTGACAACTTGTATCAGTGATTGTATAAGAGAGAAAATATGTGTTAGTATATGTTTGAATAAGTAAAGTTTGTATAACTGTATAGTTGAGGAAATGGAGGTGTGATTGATTGTTTGCATGACTGACTAGTTGTGTGAGTAACTCCATGAATGAGTGACAGTCTGTGAGTGTCTGTTTACACTGATTGTATCTAAGGTTATATTAGAGTCTGAAGAGGTTCATCGTATTATCACATGAATGATATCATCAGTGATGTCATTTGATATGTCATCAGTGATGTCATCAGTGATGTCATTTGAGATGTCATCAGTGATGTCATCAGTGATGTCACTGACCATGTCATGAATGATGTAATATGTGACATCATCAGCAGTGGATTGCGGGTGCGCGATATATAGTTAGCGCATCTAACTATATATGGAATTTCAATGGTTTTATGCGAGTAAAATAAGGTTTTGTAAATGCAAATTCCTAACTATATATGTTCTATAACCAATGGTTTTTTCATTGAATTTTCAAGGTTTTGTAAATGCAAATTTCTAACTATATATGGCCTATAACCTATGGTTTTTTCAGTGAATATATATATATATATATATATATATATATATATATATATATATATCCATCTCTGGCAGACCATCTGGCCCGCAGTCACTTTAGAACAATGGTCCAACCCATCAAACTATCCAAATCAACGGGCTTTTTTCCATGTCTAAAGTGCAAGGCATGTAGATTTAGCAGTAAAGTGTCAGAGTATCCCAATCGTACTGGTGAAAAGAAACCCAACATAAAAATCAAACAGTTACTTAATTGTAACTCAGAATATACCATCTACTGTTTAACCTGCCCCTGCAAGCTGCGATACATTGGCAGCACCATAAAACCTGCCAAACTAAGAATCCTGGAGCACATGCGGGCAATTACAAATAAGGACAAGACATATCCTGTTGCCCGCCATTTTGCCGAACATCACCAAAGTGACTGGGAGAAACTTAGTTTCTATTGCATAGATCAGGCTCCTAAATTGGAGCGGGGAGGAGACAGAGACAAGTCCCTACGCATTCTTGAGTCAAAGTATATCATCAGTCTTAAAACCATGACTCCGTGGGGACTTAACAATAATGAAGAATTATGGGTTCACCTCTGAGATACATATATAATCTGACACATATGACACAAGGGCTAGCATCATCTAATACCCCCTTTAGATAACAACATCATTCGTCTACTAAACTAAATGCCCTTGCTTGGTTACCTGTGCTGCTAACACAATTGCCCATCCAGGGCTGAATAACTAGTACAATGCTTTATAGGAAATGATTGATCCTAGCAATTCTGCACTTTATTGGTTAAAATCTATAAGAGATACCAAAAATAGAAAATGTATATGAATTTATGAAATAACAGAATTGTACGCATTTATGAAATTTACTGTGTTTACGAACTGTTATATGAATGTTTTGGGTTACATGTTTTTAATTAGCACTATGCACTTTATTTTAAGTCACCATTGATAGCCACGCATATTTTAATGCAATTTGCATGTTACAAGATGGCCCCCATCTTTTTGAATGTTTGTAGCCGTCTTCTATGTCCATGATTATGTCTGACTGGCTAATAGTTTAAAATGGCGACTTGTATGTGGCACAAACGTAACACTGACGAAGCCTGTAAAGGCGAAACGCGTCTGTTTGGGGTGAGGGGGGTTTGGTGTAAATAAATCTTTAAACCGGACACCAGCGTGCCAGCCGTATTCTTTCCGAACCAACGGATGAGAGGAGGAACGTGTAGTAATATATATATATATATATATATATATATATATATATATATATATATATATATATATACAAGATCATATGCTCCTTCTGGAAACTCCGCCCTTGGATGGGTGGAGCGACAAAGCCGGCGGTGCACAAACCAGCAAGTAAATTCAAAACAAATCCAATAATGTGCACTCTCAGGAGTCTTTGCAAAAAGGAATTTAATCCAGGTTATGCGTTTCGGAAGCAAACTTCCTTGTTCACACGAGGAACCCAAGACACAGTGTAGTTTACATAGTGACGGTCCAGGAAATGGAAAGCAGACTACTGAGTCTGTAAACGGTGGCCATCTTTGAATATGCAAATTGTAAATCAAATTCAACTTGTGCATGTATACATCGGTATCCTATGTACATATTTATAGTTGGGTTTTGAAATTATTGCCAGTTCCATATACTTATTCATATTAACTATGTTTCCTGCCCTCCAGTGGGCATATCTTATTTCATGTTGTGTTAGTATTTTAACTATGGCCATCAACAAACATGTTATAATCTTTAACATACTTGTATGTCAATTCCATCCTTGTTAATAGGATGTCAACCCACACTCAGTGTAGATTTTATCCTTCATCAGTAAAGATAAAAATCGAAATTTGTCTGAAGTTGCTGGGCAGGCTGCCACAATCCTTTCAGGTCTCAGTACCTCTTGCAGGTGCACAGGTGCATCTCCAGAAGCTCGTCAGCTCAATGTACTCCCATCCCCCTTCTGCGCTAAAGAGAGGTACAGAGACCTGAGAAGATTGTGGCAGCTTTCTCAGCAACCCCAGATGAATTTTGTTTTTATCTCTACTGATGATGGGCAATATCCAGAAATATGTGTCTAGAGATTAAACCTGCACCAACTTTGTTGAAACCCTTCAGCAAAATTTCAAGTAAGCATTTAAACTAAACTGCATGTACCGGAATGCTAGGTGGTGAACTGTGCTGGGAGGCATAGCAATGTGCTCCCCTCTCCCTTATGTTTAAAAAAGCTCCCTTGAGCCACTAAGCTGATGAGCTCTTGGAGATGAACCTGTGCGCCAAAGAGAGGTACAGAGACCTGAGAGGATTGTGGCAGCTTTCTCAGCAACCCCAGATGAATTTCGTTTTTATCTCTACTGATGAAGGATAATATCCAGAAACACATGCGTCTAGAGATTAACAGCACTAACCTGCAGCAGCTTTGGTGAAACACTTCTGCAAAATTTCAAGTAAGCATTTAAACTGAACTGCATTTACCAGAATGCTGGGGGTATACTGTGCTAGTAGGTGAAGCAGTGTGCTCCCATCCCCCTTCTCTTTCAAAAGGCTCCCTTGAGCCACTGAGCTGATTAGCTCTTGGAGATGCACCTCTGCGCCAAGGAGAGGTACAGAGACCTGAGAGGATTGAGGCAGCTTTCACAGCAACCCCGGATTAATTTTGTTTTTTATCTCTACTGATGAAGGATAATATCCAGAAACACATGTCTAGAGATTAACAGCAGTAACCTGCACCAACTTTGTAGGCAGACCATCCCACCATTTTTTGGAGTTGCCTGGCTCCTGTTGTAGCCATCTTGATTCTGGTCTACCCCGTTTTACTAGGTTTATGTTTTTACAAATTCTCACCTTTCTGTTAATTTGATTGCCTTTCACCAGAAGGACTCGCTGTCCAGGGAAACTTGGGACTGACTCCGGGGGTTGTTGGACCCCAGTTTGCTGATTTTAGTTCACTATGCATATTTGTAACCATCGTGCCCTAGCCCAAGCAAGCAATTCCTCTGGCCCTGCCCGCGCCCATGGCGCTGTCCTTATATGTGTGCACAGCGCGTCCACTCAGCTGAGTTCTGTTAATTGTGGTTCAGACCCCAACAAACATTGTAGAGTTATTTTCCTTGTAAAGAGACCATCCCTTAGTTTTGGGAGTTAGCTGGATCCTGTTGTAGCCATAATGAACCGGAAATTAGCCCGTTTTACTAAGTTGATGTTTTTACAATTTCTCACCTTTCTGTTAATTTGATTTCCTTTCCCCAGTAGGACCCAGTCTCCAGAGGAGGTTGGAACCTGCTCTGGGGGTATTGGACCCCAGTTTGCCTATTTTAATTTGCAACACATATTTTTAACAATCGTGCCATAGCGTTATAAAGGCACACCTCTTGCCCTGCCCATAGAGCTCTACTTACACAGGTACACTGAGGCAAGCCTGTCTGTGCCCATCCACGCATGGACCATGCAGGGCACCAGCCACCCTGCCCGTTTGGACTCAGTACCCTTGCTACACATGACTTACTTGCAAGAGGCCCAGATTGCCTGTATGCAACCAGTGGATTCTACAAACTGTACTTTCCTAGACCCCCTGGCCTGGTCCTCAACCACAAATGCCTCCAGCACTGGCTGTTGCTTGTGGGTGGGCTTATTATTCCTGGACCCACCAACCACCTTGGAAGCAGCTGCTTCTACGCATGAATACAGGTGCCATCTGTACTAATTAACTCTAGATCTCTAATAAATCATGGGGTATAATTTTCACTCTTCTGTGATCTTCATAAACCTGGGCTAGTTTTTATTGCAGAGACTTGGGCAATACTGATTTTATAGATCTCACTCCCTTGGGCTATCGCTTTTACAGGCTCGATGGAAAGGATAAAAGCGATGGTGGTATTGCAATTCTAGCCAGGTCGGAATATGTGGTAAATTGGACACCCATTAAGTCATTGCTTTCCGAATCAGCTTTATTCTGCATCCAGCTTTTACCCGATCAGTCCTTTAGGAGTATACTCATCTTCTGCCCTCCAGGCCCTAGGGCCCCATTTATGCCGGAGCTGAGTGCTCTCCTAGAAGATGATATTACACGCAAGTACTTTACGGTCCTGAGGGACTTTAATTTCCATCTTGAAGCAGAGGCTGATCTAAACACAGCTTTACTTACACACACGCTGTTGGCGTTATGTTTGCCCCAACATGTGTTACTTCCCACCCATTTGGCAGCACACAATTTAGATGGAATTTTTACCAATGAGATAGAGCTACATGCCATCTCTATACTGCCGCTCACTTGGTCAGATCACAATGCCATACTCTTTAATATTGCCATTTATTCACTTCAATCCCCTACCTTTGAGTCGTCCAACCCACACAACTTCTCAAGCTTGGCATAAGGTTTATGGAAATAAATGTTCTCAAATATTATCTATAACCTCTCTAGTGCTGCCAACCGATGTCGACATATACAAACTAGGTAGATACAGAGTCAAAAATCTTGGCCCCAGAAAAAAACAGTAAAAACTAAAAGGGATGGGATCACTTTTTCGTGGTTCTCTTAAGGGGTAGGACCTGGAAACAGTCCTGCAGAAGCCAGGAGAGACTCTGATGCAAAAACTATGGTAGCAGGAAAAGAGACATCTACAGGACCTGTTTATCCAGATACAAGGCCTCTATCCACAAAGCAAAATCAAATTATTTTACTAGCAAGATTGAGCTCACTGATAATTCCGCCAAGGAACTTTTCTCTACGATAAAAAAGCTCACCTCCGCCGTTGCCCCCCAGCCAACAGTTTGCAATCAGGCTCTCTGCAATTGTGTGGCCACTGCTTTCCTGCTTAAAGTAGAGGCGGTCTTTAACACTTTCTCCTCTCTTCCTTTGGCCCCATTGCTGAATACTTTCTTGCTTAGCCAAGCGCCGGTTCTTAGCTACTTTATAGCACCTTTGCCTGCTGAAGTCGCCAAGCTTATCAAGGCCGCCAGATCTGGGCCACCAGATGATCCTTGTCCTCCCTCAGTGGCTGGTCTAGCAGCCAACTGTATCTGCGATACACTGTTGGACATCTTCGGACTAGTGTATTCCTCAGGGACTTTTCCATCAATATGGAAGAAGGCAGTTGTTTTGCCCCTTATTAAAAAGTTCACTTTGGATCCGGACAAGCTGAATAATTATTGGCCTATCTCTTCCCCCCACTACCTGCAAAAATTCTGGAAAAGGTGCCAAACTCTCAACTGGATACACAAGTCATTGCCAACAACTTGCTAGACTCTATTCAATTGGTTTTCATGCCAGTCACAGTACGGAGACCGTGCTTATTAAAGCTAGAGGTTAGGGTTTCCCTCCACCATGGAGGTTATGCCACACTGATCATACTCAACCTATCAGCAGTCTTTGACATGGTAAATCATGGACAGCTGATGGGGAGGCTGAGGGGGATCGGTGTAACCTGCTGCCTTAGAAACATTTGAACTTGTTTCTTTCAGGACAAGTTCAATCAGTTAAAATGGTTGGGCTTTCCTCCCCTTTCTTTTCATTCCCAGGGATCTTCTCTCAATGTCTATGTCACGCCTTTGGAGGAACTCATCCACTCCTTTGGTTTTGCACTGACGACAAATGCGGATGATACTCAAATAGTTGAGCCCTTAGCAGCAGAGGATACAGGTGTGGCATAGCACTTCTGTGACTGTATGAAGTTAGTTGGGCAATGGATGGCGAGCAACTGCCTTAAGTTGAACTCCTCTAAAACCGAGGTACTGTTGTTCGGCTTCCAGACGACCTTCTGGACCTCTAATTGGTGACCAGCCGAGCTCGGCCCTCTTCTGACCCCAGTAAATTGTGTCAAAAACTTGGGATTTCTGGTGAACAAAAAACTGTCTTACTGTGAACAATCTAAGGCAGTGTCTACCGCTGCTATTTTCGTCCTGAAAATGAGCAGGAAAATTCTTCCCTTTCCACCAGAGCACCTTCAAAAAACTGTGGTGTCCTCATTGGTGCTATCTAAGATTGATTACTGTAATGGATTTTTTCTTAATGCTCATCAAAAGGTTCTAAACAAACCCCAGACCTTGCAAAATGCTGATGCCCAGCTTTTGTATAGCGTCCCCAAAAATCACTCTGCTTATAAACTTATTACTCAACTTCATTGGTACCTTTGGGACACAGAGTCACATTCAAGGCCCTTTGCACAGTTTTCAAAGCCCTATATGGGACAGGTCCAGACTTTCTGAGGAAGACCTTTTCCTGGTATGCACCACAACACACTATTCGCTGCACCTCTGCCAGACTACTTGTTATCCCCAGATTTAGATATATGAGGTGGGGAAACAGAAGCTTTGTTCTAAGGGCGTCTAAGGCCTGAAATGAACTTCCTCTCTATATCAAATCTCACTCAAATCTCTTATCATTCAGAAAGGCCCTGAAAACCTGGCTCTTCCTAAGGGTTTGTTCTCCATTCCTCACCTGGTCTCATCACTCAGCTAGCAGCAAGATGCCCCTCGGGGCAATTAAGCACTTTATACATATTTTTACCATAACATAACATCACTGACAACATCTCAAATTACATCATTAATGACATTGCTGATGACATCATTCAATTAGTGTGCTTGTTGTATAGTTTAGATTGTGGCAGATAGCTATCATATTAGTTTTCCACTTAATTTTGTACAGTTTGGATCCAGATAATGGGTGTAAGTATTTAGAAAACGCATATCCTCCTAATGCACCATAGCTGTGTAGAGGTACTGAGCACGTTATAAATCTTTGTATTAAAGTGTAACTCTGTGTACAAATATCAAAACAATCTGAGATGACGAATACCTGTGAAAAGGGGTTACTGCACGGTCGGTAAAGTGTGAGTGAGTGTAAACCACCAATGCTCTTGTAACAAGAGTTCTAATGTAGGAAACACAACACACACACATGCCGGGGGTTAGAGAAAATGATTTGCATCTACCACACTCTTTTGATGCACTTCCATCACTATCCTTTCCAGGCCATGCTAGTTTGCTAGTTGACACATCGAGATCTCTGGACTTTATCATGTCTAATTATATTCCATGGGGCAGTGTACTGAGAGGAAACAGGCTGCGTCATTTATGGAGTAACATTATATTTCCCTGAACATTTCAATATTGTTGAAATATTAATCATTGGCTTTTCAATATTTATTATCTTAATAGAGTCCAAGGTTTAATGGAAAGGATTTTGATCTTGATACTGAATTGCATGTGTCAAACTTTGATTTTTTTTAAATAATTCTCAGCAATGTAGCCTAGTTCATATTCTGTACCACAAGAGTCCTTAAATATTTAAATTAGGAGCCAACTGACTAAGACTGAGCCCGCGAAAGCAATTAACAAATTGCATCAAACTTATTCGCCATAGTCACAAGCCATGGATGTAGCCTGCATCAACTTAAGAGGGCAAGGCAACCATCCTCCTAAAAAGAGTGGCCCAGCAAAGTGTGCGCCGATGTTGGGTTGTTGCAGGCTGGTTGGAGACAACTATTGGACTGCACCAAGGTCAATGGTAATTTCTGTAAAAGGAGGTGTATATGGTGGCCACCTGAATCCATGTCATTATGAGAGGTTTCCATCCCTATGCTTTTATGTGACAGACTAATGCATTCTGGGTGTTGCAGTCTTGGTATGTTTCCATTCAGCTATGTAGACTAACCCGCCCACTCGCAATAATTGCTGTGTTAAAAGCTCAAAAATGGAAACAGTGTTGGTAGATACTTAGAGTGAGGCGGCCAGCCTAGATGTAAATGCGGATTGGTGTAAATCAGGCCGGCCAATCACCCCTTTTCTTGCACCCTTCTCTAAGTTTGCCCTTCATTTTTACAGTCTTCATGCTCATGAACTGCAACCCCAGGTCTGTGCCCTGCTCTGTGCAGTAGTCTTCCCTGAGCTAAGCCTCATGTTGTGAAACGTGACCTTTCCCTGGGGATATTTCATATCATGTGACCTGGCATGTGCTGATCTTAAGTGTTCTTAACACAGATCGTGTTTCGTCGATTGAGAGAGGGAGAGCGACATCACACTTCATGTTCGGAATTGCTGGCCGCAGAAATTGGCAGAACAATCTGTTAACATTATCTTTTACAATCTATATATGAAACGGGAACATGTCCAGCTGTTGTTCTAGCTTTGTTTTACAGTGTCTTGTGGCCCTCACCATCACAGTGTGACAAGGTAAACCAGATAATCCGGATATCTCATTAAAGCCTTCTCTTTATTTTGTTAACAACAGGTACTGACATCAGAGAGAGACCTTTTAAACATGCAGAGGCCGTGGGGCCCTGTGCTTTCTAAGGCAAATCACGGCACTCGCCACCGAGCATCCTGTGCGCAGACAGAAGATTTTCGTTGCATTATAGTAGTGGTTTTAGCAAAGGTAGAGGCAGATAGTAGCAGGTTATGCTGGTGCTAAGTCATAAAAAGTGACACACATCGGTGCAAAGTGTTGATAAATTATTTATTTTCCAGCGACAATTTTATTTGCTCAGGAAATTAGCCTGTAAACTAACGCAGGTAGCACTTTGAGGAACATGGCGTTCTCACAATACCACCCATGGCTTGTGATGTAACGTCCTATCTACTGACAATAGCAGACAGTTATGTGCCAAAAATAGCGCCTCCTCGAGGCAGACATTATTTTTGATAGAGCACACATACAGTGTGTGAACAGTTGAAAACTTCTAGGAATAGTATTTTGCACTTAAAGCAGGCCCGGTTCTAATGGGGATGGGGAGAGGATTACAATTCCACAATAATTGATTTCTCAACACTGACTGTAAAAACCTTTACCAAATCAGAGAGGTTGCTTCTATTTACATTTCATGTTCTACTTACTCTAGCCTTACCTAAATGTATTTGTTTTTCCAGATTTTGTGTTTCCTTTAAAAAAATAAAATGTGTATTTGATTGTTTTACAAAGAGTCAGAATAATCACTTACACATACAAAATAGCTCCAGTCAAGATTACAGGTGAGATACAATAATATTCAAAATAATTAAGAATTGGTTAGATGGGCAGATGAGCTTATATTCAGCTATGTCTAATGCCAATGGGACCATATTTTCACCACTTTTTTTAACTGATCGAGGACCCCGAACTTTAGCAATAGCAATTTCACATTCATAAATTTGACAAAGAATAGTCCAAAATTCAGACATCTTAGGGAGTATGGGATCAATCCATGCCCTAGCGACACAGAGGCGAGCGCTAACAATTACAATCATGATTAATGCTCTCAGACTAGGGGCCAACCTATCTTTACTACCCAACATAATTTTCTTATCGTTCAAATTGATTTGGATCCCAGTATGCATTTTAATCAATTCAAATAAGTTGTCCCAATAACCGTTGAGCCTAGGACAGTTAATAAACATGTGCACTACTTCTAATGCGTATAGATTGCCTTTGGGGCAGTATGAGCGTTCTGAAGTCCTGCCTGTACCCCATTTTGAGTTGTGATCAGGTGTATAGTATAAGATACAGATTGTCATAAATTGCTGTAATTTAAGACTAAACGAGCGAATTGACTGATCTAGGACAGCTAATGCGTCCTTTAGTTCGGCCATCATGGTGGTAGTCATCAAGCGCTGGCTCCATTTTAAAGCAAGTTGAGAACTATCGTCAGGGACACAGAGCATGTAATTCTGATAGATTATACTTATACTGACCATTTTAGCTTCCTGTCCAGAATAATAACAAGTAAGAAGGTCAGTCGTTGTGTATCACTCCTATACTCAAGATTATTAAGAATATAGTCCCTCACCTGAAGATATTTAAAAAAATATTGCTGCAGGACCCCAAATGCAGGCTGTAGTGAAGTGAATGTCCAGAAACCATGCCTATCAACCACCTGTCCTAGATTAGCTATACCCGTCTGAACCAAGAGTCGCCCTACGTTGTCATGGAATATATTGGGAAAAAGAGGATTCCCCCAAAGCGGGGTCAACTAATGGACGATTGGTAATGAGAATCTTGTTCAGAATACTACTTTGAACTTCACCTCCTTTAAGTAGTTGGGATCCATCAATTTGTTCATAAATAATCGGGAATCAATTCCTAATGCTAGTTGATACCCATATTCAATTGGTCCAGCCTTATATCCGACCAATAAGCTTTGAATACAGCCAGTAAATGATGGCCTAAAATATTACTTAAAATCTGATAGTTTAAATCCACCATGTGTATAAGTTAGCTTCAAAAAGCGAATAGCACGCCTAAGTCTCTCATGTCCTCATATGAAACTGCCGATTTCCCTGTCCAGTCGTTTAAAAAAAATAGTCTGAAACTCTGAGTGGTTTTGAACGGAACAAACACAAGAACTTTGGAAGAATACTCATTTTCACAATATTACATCTACCCAGGATGCTCAGCTGGAGGTTATGCCATTGGCTAAGTTTCACTATGACTCTTTTTAAAAGAGGTTCATAGTTTAAAGGGATAATCTTCCTGATAGAGCTACACAGGCATATCCCAAGATACGTAGCAGAATCTGCCACTCCTATTACAGGGGTGTGTGGCTTAAAATTTAAAATGACCTGTGTCTTGGAGAGGTTCAGTTTGTAGCCAGAGAAGGATCCGGATTGTTCAGCTTTCTTAGCTATTATATTAACAGCATCCTTCGGGTTACTAGCAAAAACTGCAACGTCGTCAGCATAAGCTATCATTTTCAGATCAATACAATTCAGCCTGACAGCTTGTATGCCGTTGTTCTGGTTCAAGTGTCTTATATAAGGCTCAATGTACCGGGCTAACAGCAGGGCAGAAAGTGGACAGCCCTGCCGTGTGCCCCGACCGAGCGGGAAAGACAGAGGCGAGTGGACAGCGACCATTACCTAAAGCCTCTGTACAAGTGTAAAAAATCGACTGCCTATTCCACATTTATCCATGATCAGTCAAAGTGCGCCCCAGGTAACCCGGTCGAAAGCTTTCTCCGTGTCCAGCATGATCATACCTATATTATACTTAGCTTTATCGGTCACATCAAAGGCTGCAATTGCAGTGTTAATATGAACCATAATGTCCCTGTCAGGTATTAACCCATGCTGTTGTTCTGAAACCACATTATGCATAACTGCATAGCTAGGATTTTAGAAAAGACCTTTCTGTTCGCATTTATCATGAAGATAGGTCGTTAAGAGCTCTGTTCTAAGGAGGCTTGTCTTTTTTAATATAAACAACGTTAGTATTTCCTCATGATAACAGAGCTACCTCTCTATTAGTAATAGCAGTAGCCAGATCTAAGAGCTAGGGTGCTAAACCATCTATAACAATGTTATAAAATTACAGCGCTATAGAATCTTCCCCAGCTGCTTTCCCTGAAGATAGTGCATTTATGGCTATCACGACCTCACCAAGACTTATCTCCCCCTCAAGAGCCTGTGGCTGTTGAAAATTTTGTCTGGACATACCGCATTCCTGCAAATAAGGATTGGACACCATTGTCTGTGATGATAGTCTTGGGGATGGCCTCCCTGGAGAATACCTCAGTTAAGAAGTCAGTGAGGGTCTTAGTCTTGACAATACTGACAAATTTGTGAGATATTCAGTATGAGAAATAATCAATAAGTACAATTAGGTACTTTCCGTGGGGACCCATGGCCTGTAGAAGCCTTGCAATGTCCAGACCCAATTTGTCCCACTAGACCGTAAGTACTTTGACGGGTTTGAGGGATGCATGCATGATACACTTAGTTTTGTCACTAAGACTACATGCCTGACAATCTCTGACTTTCTCTTCCATGATGTGATCCATGAAGGGGAACCAATAATCAGATCGGAGCTTAGCCTTACAAAAACTCCTCCACTGATGCCCCTCATGAGCGAATTCAATATTTGGTCCCTGAGGCCTTCTGGTGGGACAATTTTGCCAGACTTCAGTACCAAATCCTCTTCTAGAGATAATTCATCCCTTACATTCCTGAAGCACTGTAGTTCCTCTGGAAGATCCCTGCATCTGTGGGGCTATCCGTTGACAATGAACCCTTTCACCTCCATGAGCTCACCATCTTGTTCAGAAATGGACTCCCACTGACTCTGTATCACTACAGGTACTCTATCCTCCAGGATGGCATACTCCATGAACTCACACCTTTCCTCCTTTGTCCCAGGAGACCTAGATAAGTAATCTGCAGCACTGTACTTGCAACCAGGGACATATGTTATACTGAAGTTGAAGGTTTGGAGTCCCAGGACCCACTTGGCTATGCGAGGCGTGGTGTTCTCCATTTCTTTGTTTGCAAACAGAGACAGTAAAGGCTTGTGATCTGTTCTTAGTACAAACAGTAAACCCCACAAGTAAAATTTGAAGTGGGTACTAGCCCAGAAGCAAGCCAGTGCCTCCTTCTCTACTGTCGAGTAATTGGCTTCAGCACTAGTAAGAGTTCTGGATGCAAATGCAACAATTCTCTCTCGGTGGTCTATTCTCTGCGACAGTGTGGCTCCTATACCCTTGTTGCAGGCATCTGTGGTAAGGAATGTTTCCCTCTCTACACTGAAATTACCAATATGGGGGGCATTGGCAATAGACCTTTTATCTCCTCAAATGCTGAATCATGCTCACCCTCCCATCCAAACACTGACCCTTTCTTAAGTAAGTTCCTGAGAGGTTACGGGGGAAGCACACTATTCGCATGACAGTATCATAGAGCAGTTCCGCTCTTTTTATACAGGCCTATGCACGTCCAGGGGAGGCATGCCTGAGTCGGCCATGAATGAGTACCTTCATGATACAGCATGTGCATGGCTATCAGATGTGCACATAAAATATCTGAGTTTGCCCATTGAGGTAGAAGATGTTAAAGAGGCCATTCTCACTCTGCCGAACAATAAGGCGCCTGGGCCTGATGGCCTGACGGCAGAGTTTTATAAGGCATATGCGGATCTCCTGGTGCCGCATATGTTGGAAATGTATGCGGAAGCCCAAGAGACAGGCTATCTCCCTCCATCCCTTAGACAGGCCTTAATTATTATCCTATTGAAAAAAGATAAACCTCCAGAGCGGTGCGACTCCTATTGCCCGCTATCCTTAATAAATGTGGATGCGAAGATACTAGCCCGGATCTTGGCCACTAAATTACAACCTTTAATGCCCCTGCTGGTATTACCGGATCAATACGGCTTTATTCCGGAGCAGTCCACCTCTTTTAATCTCCGCACAATATTTGCCATGTTCCACGTGCTCAATTCGGATCTGCAGGCTGTGGCTGTTCTTCTAGATGCTGCTAAAGCATTTGATTCAATAGAGTGGAAATATACGGTGTATATTCTTCATAGGATGGGCTTCCCCCCTGTCTTTATCCGCTGGATCCAGGTCTTATACACGGATGTCTCTGCGAGGGTTCGGGTGGGTGGGCTAACTTCTGAGACTTTCAGCATAGAACCTGGCACTCGGCAGGGTTGTCCCCTGTCCCCGTTCTTGTTTGCCAAAGTTTTGGAACTGCTTGCATGCAAAATTCGGCAATCGCATAGGGCGGCCGCGTTAAATTTCCATAATCGTCCGGTGGGAATATCTCTTTATGCGGACGTCATGGTCCTGTATGTCCGTGAACCGCAGCGTTACCTGCCGCCTACACTGCGTGAATACGTGAGGTTTGGTCTTTTCTCCGGTCTGCAAATCAATTGGGAGAAATCGGTTCTCATCCCCCTGACGTCTGCCACTGTTTCACCCCAGGTGGAATATCCCCTCATATGGTCAGCAGAACCTGTTAAGTATTTGGGGGGTCTGGCTCCTTCGTGATCCCGAGGTCGTTCTCAGGGAGAATTATGGCCATGCATATGCAACCCTGGTGCAGCAGATTGATCGCTTGTGCTGTCTGCCTCTCTCCTTGGCGGACCGTATAGCAGTGATTAAGATGATTATAATTCCAACATTTTTATACTTGTTCTTTAATATTCAGATCCGACTATCCAAGCAGTTTTTTAAAACAATCCAGACCCAACTGCTGAGGCTCGTCTGGGGGAATAAACAGCCGAGGATTGGTTGGCATAAGTTGACGCTGACATTTGAGAAAGGGGGTTTCAATGCACCAGACCTTTATGTGTACTACCTGTGTGGGCAGGTCCAATATGCATACTTCTGGTTCCGGGCGCATGACTTCATACCGCATGTAGCAGTGGAGAAAGGCGATGCGCATCCAGTACCCTTGTATTGTCACGCATACATGCAGACACACGCCCAAAGGGGAGATAAATGCATTGGAAACCACCATTTCTGCGTGGCAGTAGATAGGGAGACGGGCTCACAAACTTCCTTTGTACGCGCCTGCGCTGCCTATAGAGGGGCATTTTGCACTGTCGGTGGCGGGAGAGAGGGGCCCTGTCAAGGCACTTAGAGAAGCTGGGCTTATTCTCATCCACTTTGTGGTCAGGACCATTTATCCAATGCCTAGCCACCTGCCCCATGGTATGTCACCTAAGGGATTAAGAAAAGGCGGTGTTAGGTCATTCTCGCTGCTGCCATAATGAACAAAAACGGACCAGAGAGAAGCAGATGAAAGGATAAATTCCCCACACACTTCCTCACTAAAAGAAAGTAAGCGCAGAACTCTAATCCTGTGGAAAAAACTGTGTTAATAAGCAACTGAACTTCAATCGTAATGTAAGGCTGCAAAATAGACTGTTAATTTGAATTTAAATACCATGTACAACATTAGAGCGTGTGGAAAATCACAATCCTCTTTGTATGCCTCTTAATGTGAGTCAGACACTCCCTGAAGGAAAGTCCCAGTCAGGAGGATCCGGAGACACCGCCCAGAGGAGCTGAGGCGAAGGGAGGAATTACTTTTACAAGCCTTGGATACACGGTGGGAGAAAGGAAGTGACCAGATGATAATATAACACGTCCATCTACCCCTGCTATCAGAAGAAGTTCGCAAAGTCCTAGCGACTAGTTTCCTAGCTTTCATGATGGTACCCCCTGTATAAAGACTGTTTGAGTAGTACAGGTGAGGGATTCATTCCCCAGCTGCTTCAATACTTGTCGATCTTTAAATGCCAGATGTGTTTCAGTATGATTTGTGGCGTATATGCTGCTAGTTTCTCACAAATACGCTGTTGCTTCCTTGTCTGATTTAGACCTGCCATATTCCGAAACATTAATTTAACACTTTTTATTAACTGGCCAAACTATCCGTTAATGCTACCTCGCCAGCATCTCAGACTTCCTCTTAACGTTACATGCTGAACACAGCAGATGTTGTGTTTCCATTGGCTTTTGTAAATGTGATATATGAGACTTCTGCAGCGCATGCTGTGAACAGAATCACCTCTAGGTGTCCTTGTAAATTCAGTGTATGTGTGTTCGTGACTGAGAACAAATGAGTGCCAAAGAAAATGCTGTTTTTACAGCTGAGGGGAGAGAAAGAGAGAGGGGGAAGAGAGAGAGAGGGGTCCACTACTGTTAAAAAAATTAAATTATATTAAGAGATTTAAAAAAAAGATATATAAATAAAAAAAAGCTAAATATTTTGGGGCAGATGTATGTCGGACTTGCGCCACGTTTACGCCGCCGTTGCGTGACGCAACGGCGCGGAAACGTGGTGCATCCCTGCGACCTATTTACAACGTGACGCATCTAGGCAGATGCGTCACGTTGTAAAGCCCTGCGCCACATGGAACCTGCGTCAGGTTTCATGTGGGCGTTCTGTCGCAGAGTGGGCGTTCCCTCGTAGGAAAGCCCCGTAAATCTGACGCAGTGAAATCTACAAGATTTCACGGAGTCAGTTTTACGACGCTGCTGCGTCAAATCCTTACGCCTGCTTGAAGCAGGCGTAAGGAGTGACGCACCACGTTATGTATGGGTGGCCTCTGTACATTGCAGGAGTTGCGTCGCACTTGCAACGCTACTCCAGCAATGCGCCGCCCGTACACCACAAGATGCATCACCCATCTGCCCTTCCTTGCACCATGGTGTGCCGCATTGTAAATGCGGCGCATCTGTGGTGCCGCAAGGAGGGAATTGCGTGACGCATCAGTTTTGGCGCATCCCTGCTGATTTGCAGAGATGCGCCAGAACTCATAAATCTGCCCCTTTGTTTTTAATTATTCTGTAAATATCAAGGAATTTGAAAGCGTATTCTAATAATGAAGTCAGTATCCTCAGATTGATTTGTGGTAGCCGTGCAAATGTATCAAAATGAATATAATATGGATAATGAGTGGAATCAAGAAAAGCTCCATCCTAGCCATTAAGATTAACATTTTAATTTAATTTGGCTGTTTGAATTAAATAAAATATTTCATCATTTGTGTATTTATTTGAAGAATGCTCACTTCTGTTTTGTTTGTGTTCTGTTTTGAGCTTCAAATCATTGAAAAGGTTTAGGCTGGGATCCCAGCTTTTAATAATGACTCAATTTGGGTCACCAGATTCCTAATAATGATTCATTGGGGCTCCCCAGATTCAAGTAATGATTAAGTGGGGGTCCACAGAAGTCAAAAGGCTAAAAACCACTGCTCCATGCTGCACATGTGATTAGAAAAAGCATTGATATCTCCAGCATGCGCATTACCCACCAGAGGTATCTTACCATTTTTATACCCTCAAAATGGATGGGCACACAAAGATTTCTGCAGCAATTGATTGCCTTTTCCCCATGAGATATTTGATGGCCAACTAAGTTTATGAGCAATTAAGTAAGCCAGAACAAATTTGCTGTCATATTTGCCCTTGTTGACATGACTGTGCCTCTTGTAATTCCACCGTCTTTCTGCTGGCACACCTTGACCCCTAATTTATGAGTCCCTGGATTAGTTTGTTTACATTTCCCACATTGTCTGGATGCAATAGTGGAGTACACATCACTAAGCTGGATTTCACTATTATAGTTTTCTTACCTCGGTCTAAATGTGTCTCTATGAACTTGAGACTTCTAAACCTTCAGAGTTCATTCTACAAAGGAGTCTACTGGTGGTGCATAATGTTCCCAGTGCTCGGGCTCCTTTCACAACTTGGCAGACTCCATAAGGTAATTTACTGGTGGTCTAACAATGCCTTCAAGGCTTAGGCTAATGTTGTGCCAGGAGCGACTCAAACCATTCTCTTACTCTTTCCTGCCAAGCAAATCATGGATCTCACCCCCATAAAGAGCAATGAATGTCAAAGCCAATAGTATGCAGATCAAGGACAAAGACTTGGGCTCACTTAAAAGTGGTACACAAATGATCTTGAACAAGCTCTCCATCTCACTTTTGTATACCTGTGTATGTGGCAAGCATGTTTACGTGCTGCTGTGACAAATTTTAAGCACACTCTCAGGGCACTCAAGCGTATAAAAATGCTACACCTTAGATGACATCCCAACTAACTTAGTAGCCTACACGGAAAGGGATTTGAAGCCTCAACAAGAGGTGCAGAAAGTGCTATAAAAATGATAATACGCTATTTGATGATTATTGGTAAGAATTTATTACAGGTGGTGTCTATAAAAAGGTGATAGGGCTTGGTTAAAGTCAATCACATGTCAGGGAATACTTCAATTAAATTGTCCCTCAGCATGTGTCTGAATCAGTCCAAGCTTATAACCACTTTCAGAGATACCAACTTGATATAAAATCACTCTATTCCTAAGTGCAGTTTAAAATAATTTTGTACCTTATTCTCATATCTTAACATGCGATGATCACTATAACTACCATAAGTGCTTTAAATGCGCCAAACGTTTTCTTAAAAAATTATTTGAGAGAACCTACAAGTCCCATGTAAAATTATGTTTAAATCTGATTGCATTTGAATGTTACTGAACCAGTATGAATTAAAACGAAACAATTAACAGCTTTCTCCTAAACACATGACGAGGGGCCTGGCTCTCCATAACTATGAAATCATATTTTATTTTTTAGCACTGTTATTTGGCTGCACAGTTTTAAAAATCTCCATTTGTCCTTCCGGCTGCCAAAAGTACCCCAAAGCAACTCCTAACCCTGTGTAAAAGTTTGTTTAAGTACTCTCAACTTTAGACAAGTGACACAGCAGTATCCATTAAAATGAATCATTTGCTATGGATGCTCAAAAACAGTTTTGGAGAGAACTAAGAATGGGATACCGTACATGACATTTCATTTGCTTACCTTGTAATTCAAATTGCTGAAGCGCAAACTACATGTACAAACGCAATAAAATGTGTTATAAAGAAAAAGAATTGGATACCGCAAGTATCTTTCACCAGGGCTCGACAAAACATTCTGAGTAACCTGTTGTGTGGACAGATGGGAGATCAGTGAGGAGGAAAGGTGATGCTATCACATCATCTATTAACAGGTGAACAGCTGGGAATGCCATGCCACTTCACTTTAACTAAAGACAGGGATGCAAGCTCGATCAGAAGGCAGTTTCACATGGGTGCTGGGCAAGGCCACGCGTTGTACCTACTTGATCCAACATTACAAAGTATATGTTA
Organism: Lissotriton vulgaris; assembly: GCF_964263255.1. Classification (NCBI taxonomy): domain Eukaryota; kingdom Metazoa; phylum Chordata; class Amphibia; order Caudata; family Salamandridae; genus Lissotriton; species Lissotriton vulgaris. The sequence continues at coordinate 101,190,884 of NC_141688.1, forward strand.
CTTTCATGTCATAGACATGCCCTTATTAAGCAGATATTGTCAGAGTCTAAACAGACCTCCAGAAATCCTGCTTTTTGCCCACTTTCCCCATGTGTCTTCCTGGCCCACCCAGGCTTCTCAACAGCCCTCGCTAACAATCACTAACAAAAAGCATTTTTGGATCTCAATTTCTTTGATGATGAACTCTTAGGTTTTGGGATCTCTTGTGTCATCATTCACCAAACGAACCCTTTAAAACACTTTGCACAGATCTGTAGATGTTTTTCTTATGTTCTGCCGTTGTTGTATTACATCTAGCAGCAAATTACATATCAGTGTCATGGGGCAACCCAGAAGAATAGTAGCCAAATGTTTCACCTGTGCATGTTTATATGTATATCTTACTTTGACCCACCTATAGGTTGATAGTAGGTTGTCGGGTGTCATAAGCCTGTTATAAGTGAACAGTGCTGACAATTATTTTGTTCCATGCACTGTAAACCAACGAGGAACTATGTGATTCTGCACCCAGTTTAAATGTCCCAAGCACAGGAAAGATTATTTCATTACCCTTGTAATTCCACTTCAGATCTTAAAACACATCATAATCCGTGTCAGCATTTGCACTTCAGGAATTAATGCCCAATTTAAATGTTGTTGGAGAGGGAACTCTGTCACAAAGGTGAGAGACGATCACCCCTACCCAAATCATGGTCAGTCCGCCTGATTTTGAATCATGTGTACCATGGTTTGATGACAGCAGAGACTACTCCGTCTCCGCTATGGTCAGACTTCTCAGACGGCCCTATGGCAAAATAAGGCAATTTTTCAATGCCTGCCACTGCCAGGAAAAACCTGGCAGTAAGGAGCAATGAAATGTGCTCAATGCCCCCCACCATGGGAGGAAACTCCCATGGCGAGGAAGTTTCCTCCCATGGTGAGGGGGCATTTTTTTTTATTATTTTCAAAAAGAAAATCCCTCTTTGGAATTTTCTTTTTGGGAATATATATATATTTTATTTACTTTGGCACACAGCTCCGTCATGTTTAACAGAGCCACCCGACAAAGTTGCTGTGCATTGGCAGAAACCTCAGTGACTGCAGTTTCTGTCAATGCTTGAAATGTGCGCCAGGCCGACTGACATTTAAAATTTTACTCCGTCGCCCTGGAGGAGGACGGGCTGACCACCACCCAATTATAAATCAGCCCCTCAGTTCTTGAAATAGTAATAGTATAATGTCTGCACACTTGTTTCCCTCCAGGCCAGTCCTCCTAGCTGTAAATTACACATAGGTTTAAACTAAAGGCAAGATGATGCAGCCATAACACTGAACAGTAATGTAACACTGAAGGCCTACCCGAGCTTTGCTTGCATAGAACTGGCAACCGCCTGGCGTCTATAGGAGGCCAGCTAAGGTGATGAACCCTGATCCTGAGTGTCAGAGGTAGGATTTCAGACCTTCACATCCTTGGTCCTCACATAGTTTCAACCTGAAGATGATTTGTTTTTGAATCGTACTCCTTTTCTAATTGGACTGTTTCACCTTTCTTCAGCCTCCATTTTTTATTAATTGGCAGTCTCAGTCACTGTCCTTTAAAGACCAAACAACAGTGTTTTTAATCAATTTGGAATGATGCATTTATCTTCTTAGCCTGACAGTAGGACTGTTAGATTAGTTCACATGAAGTACCTCTTAGTCTGGTTTGAATGAATTCATACACACTGGTGCAAGACTAGTGTGTTTTGGATGAGGGTAATTGTATCCAGAATTGAAACCTTTGAGGCTTGATCGTTGAGAAGTTATAGAACACTGATTGATACATTTTGGGTGCATACATTATATCAATGGCTATACCATAAGCAGGGGTGAGTTTTCAACTGTCATTATTTTCTGCACAACTCTAAATTGGTGACAAGACTGCATAATATTAAATTTGGTTGAAGTGAATGAAATGTTTTATCTGGGTTAAGGAATGTCTTGACCCTCGCTCTGTAGTTCTTCACATGAGTCAAAAACCATGGGTTCCTACCTTTCCCCTCTCAAAGTTAAGCTTCTATTGTAAATGCACTAATATTTCAATATTCTAGCTTATGATCAACACACATCACAAAGTCAATGTTATTAATGATGTGAATAGCTCTGAGAGAGTTTTGTGTGAGACCTTTTTAGCATTGAGAGCTACATACCACATATGAAAAGAGGATCAGGAAAGTCCTAGTAGAAGAGGGTTGTCCTTCTATGTGAGACTATGTATTGATTTAAAGCTTGTCTAAAATATGGATGTTTAGTGTTTTCACATGTTTAAGGAGTGCACAGTTTCCTTTCAGTGTTCCCCATTTTAGTTTCATCTACTGAATAAGTTGTGCCCTCCTTCTTACACTAGTTGGGTATTTGGACCCTGACCGCCTTTGTTGGATCTGACAGAGCTTCTGTAATTTTACTGTTTAGTCAGTAGTATCCATCTGCCAAATTTCTATATGTATGATGCATTGTCTCCAAGATTAGACATGCTGGGTTGCCAGTATCGTATGAAGATAGACAATAGATCATGCATGACACACATTTTTTTGTTGACTGACTGTGAACACTGCACATTAATCGTTTGCCTTGAACAAAAAGATACACACAACAGAAGGCTGATGACTATGATAAGATACACGCCAGTATATGTACCTGCTAGACCACAGAACACTAGCACTTAGCTTAAGCTATTACAGACAACTAGAAAAGAAAAAGAGTTTCAGTCCCTATACGAGCATACATTGGTAAAGCCAATAGGTCCAGGTGTAATCTGTTGACATGCAGCATAAGCACACTAATGTCAAACAAATTTAAAAGAGTGCATACATAAAAAGCTGCCTTGCCTTCACTACTGTCATGCTTTAGTCAAACAAAGATCGGATGGCAAGAGAACCTTCATTATAATCTTTCTTTACATTTATGACACCGAAAGAACGCAAGGACGAACATGAAGGTTCCTCGAATCCCTAAATAAACTTGACATAGAAACAAAAGAAAACTGTATTGATTGCAAGGGGGGCTTCAACACTGACAGCCTTTTATTTCTAGACAAGCCCCGGTGGCACTAATGAAAAACAACCAAGAAGAAAGGGTGGGCAGTGGGAATAGGGAGAACACAGGACAAAGTGGGCAGCGGGTGAGAGGGAGGAAAGGGGGAGGAGAAAACATCAGGGAAAAAGAGATTTGTGGCAAAGAGAAATGAGTGGAGCTGGTGGGAGAAACAGGAGAGGCAGATACTTAAGAAAGATGGTGGGCCGGAGGGAGCCAGAAGAAGTGGAAGCAAGAGGGGAAAGTGGAAGGGCAGACACGAGGAGTCAAAAGAAATGCCAATTTGTGTTAACAAAAGTCCATTGTGCACAGGAGGTCAAAAGCTACAACCTATTAGCCAATAGCATCTGGTGAGAGACATATACTACCCTGACTGTGCCAAGTTGAGATTGATAAAGTCTCAAGCAAATAATTGATGGAAGCTGGTCTGAAAACACAGTGGTTGAAAGAGGAGGACTGAAAGCCTACTTTAAGTAAATTGCAATTAATAGGTCTCTTTAACAGCTTGGTTGTCATAACTTTGTCCTAAAACTGAAATACAAGCATTAATATGCTGATATACACATTAGTACGTATACTAGGTAAACTTAATAATATTTTGTGTTGGTAAACTAACTTTTTACAGCACCTAAGACGTTTTCCTTATTTTTTAACAAGAGTAGTTCTTTTTGTTAGGAAAAAGTCACAATACTTACTAATTTGAATAAAAACTACTGTATTTGATTTAAGTTTGGCATTTGTTTGCATCTCCTGTATTAGGCTGCATGCACTTGGCATTGCTACATGGTTGATTTTGAATTACTTACTGTTAAATATATTCAGCTCTGCAAGAGGAGATCAAATCATGATTTTCCCAAGTTTTCAAATTAAGTTGTGTGCAGTTCCAGTTATTCATGACATTTTGTGTCTAGTAATAAACTCACTCATCATTATAATTTATTTTTCAGGAGGACATGTAAACCCTGCTATTTCCTTTGCCATGTGTGCAACTGGGAGGATGGCCTGGTGTAAATTCCCTTTGTATGTATGTGCACAGATGCTGGGTGCCATGGCTGGATCAGCAGCGATTTTTGGAATTTATTATGGTAAGTGCGCAAACTCTTGTCTTTTTCCTCAACACATCCACAATGCGTCTGCTGGCAAGGTGTTGGCCTGACATCCTTGGCGTGGGTTTCCCCCAACTTTTTCCTTCCAACCTCCTGTTTTATCTGACTTTGTTTTTGTTGGCTTTAGGACTCTGCTTACTCTACCACTGCTAACCAGTGCTAATGTTTGAGTGCCCTCTCCCTTAAACATGGCAACACTGGCGTGCATCCAATTGGCACATTCAATTTACTTGTAAGTGCCAAGTAAAGTGGTATTACATGTACCCAGGCCCTGTAAATGAAATGCTACTAATGGACCTGCAGCACTGATTGTGCCACCCACTTAAGTAGCCCTCTAAACAGGTCTCAGGCCTGCCATTGCAACCAGTGTGTGCAGCTTTAAACTGCCAATATGACCTGGCAAAGTAAACCTTTTGCCATGCCCAAACCTTCCTTTTTAATACATATAAGTCACTTCTAGTGTAGGCCCTAAACAGCCCAGAGGGCAGGGTGCAGTGTATTTTAAACGCTGAACATGTACTTTTAAGTTTTACAAGTCCTGATAGTAAAAAGCTGTTAAATTCATGTTCACTATTGCCAGCCTGCCTCTCACATAGGATAACATTGGGTTAAAGTCTTACATTTAATTTGTGATACTGTTCAATTGGGAGTATAGAATTCACAATTCTGAAAATGTCACTTTAAGTAGTTTGGCATTTTCTTGCCCTTAATCATTGGTGCCTGCAGCCTGTATCCTGGGTCACATGACCAGGTGTAGCTGGCAGTGGGTGTTTGTTATTGCTCCCAGACAGTCAGACAAAGGAGAATAGGTGTTGGCAGGATGGGCCAAATCTGACTAGAAGAGGAGGCGGAGCTGTCACCTAGCCCAGTTGCACATTCGAAAGGCACTTCCTGAGCACTTACGAAGGGTTTGACTCTAGTCTTTTATGATCCCAGACAAGCTGGGTGCAGGGCATGGCGGTTGGAAATTCCACAATCCTCTAGAGATGGAAACCTCCAAAAATTCTCCTACTCCAAAGTTGGCACAAGGTAAAAATAATGAACCCTATGACCCAACTCTCTAGTACACCTCTGGACCTGTTTAAGACTCAGAAGGACTGCTGTGCTGCTCTGCAAGAAGTACTGCTACTCTGTCGCCCCTCTGCCCTGCTGGATGAGTGAAAGGCCTGGACCTACATCTTGAACGTAGACCACCAGACTCACTTCAAGAGCTAGTTGGCTGGCGTCCTGATCAGAATCACAGAAATAGAAAAGGCTCCAGTCACCTTGAACCCCACATCCGGACTCTGTCTGTTGTGAGTCCTAGCCACCTGTGGTGTCATTTTAGTCATAGACCATTTAAAGTGAGCCTGAAGGTGCTCTGTCAGCCCAGCTTGGACCTGTGAGCAGAACTAACGCAGCAAGATTCTACTCATAGACACAACAAAAACACAGCAGCACAACGCATCACCGATGACAGACCTCGCACCTCAGTGTCTTCAGAACCACTGCTGCATGATGCATCCTTGACGCAGGCCTTCGCAACGCAAGCCCCTCATTGAGGGTATCCACGGAAACCAGAACTCTGCATCACAGCCCCAACGATTCTTCGAAACTGCCACTATGTGACACATCTTCAATGAAGCGCTTCACATCGCAAGCCCCTCATCAATAGCATCCTTTACAATGACACAGGGCTCCACAACACAGCCCAGCAAATCAGTGGATCTGCCATGTTGCAATGCATCCTCTACACAGGATCTGGCAATGCTCCACAAACCAGGATTTAAGGCACTTTTTTCAATAGATCTAACAAGAGCCCTTTATCTGGCCATGCTCCATAGTAGACAACCTGAACTTGTGACTTTGTGATTGTCCCACAGTCTGGGAGAATCAGAGCCTGAGGGCCAAGTCTGGAACCTACCGTGGAGGACTTTGCCACCCTAGGAAACCAACCTTAACTGATCAATTGGCGGAAGAAAGGAGGTCCCACCAGAGAGCATTTCTGCAGAGTGCAGAAGGAGTGCCCTGCTCTGGTGATCACCTGATTTACTGGGAGAATGGTCTACTTTACAGCAAGCCTAAGGTTCCCGAGCCTGGTGCAACATGTCTGTTGCTAGTCCACTAGTTCTTCCGGGCCTTCCTACTTGAACTGGCTCATGTTGTTCCCCTAGAAGGCTATAGAGGGCAGGAAAAGACCTTTGGCAGGCTTGTCATCCAGTTTTATTTGCACAGATGAAGATAGGCTCAGATGCATTCTGCATGTCATACCCCACCTGCCAGACCATTGGCAAGCCAAGAGGGAAGTGCAAGGTTCTTTTGGTTCCCTTTCCCGTCAGTGACATCCTGTTTGAAAGGGTGGACAACAACATTGTTGGGCCTCTGGACCCCAAGACAGCCCTGGACAACAGATTCATCCTGGTCATGGGTGGATCACACCACCCAGTACCCGAAGGCTGCACCTCTGAGAACAGTGACTGCATCCGCAGTGGCCAGGGCACTGTTAGGAATATTTACATGTATGGGGTTCCCCAAAGAGGTAATATCTGACCATGGTACCAACTTCATGTCAGCATATATGGAGTCCATGTAGGATGAGTGTGGGGTAACAAGGTAACATACAAGTTCTCCAGGTCCTATCATCCCCAAATCAATGGCCTTGGTGAGAGATTCAAAAATACCCTTAAAGGCATGATCATGGGCCTGTGAGAACCCTTGAGGCAGAAGTGGGAAGTCCTCTTGCCATGCCCATTGTTTGGGTAGAGATGTGTTGCAGAAGGGTGTTGGATTCAGCCCCTCTGAACTTCTATATGGGCACCTTGTCCTAGGGCCTCTCAATAGGTGAATGAGGGTTGGAAGAATGCTCCCAAAAAAGCCCCTCAGGATTTGGTCATCTACGTGCTGGCCCTCCATACCCAGGTGTAGCGCTTCTGAAATAAGCCAAAGGAGAATCTGGAAGTTAGGAGGTTATGGTCAGTAGCCCATTCTAGCTGAATCTCAACCTTGTCAAATAGCGTGAGAGATGGAGCCTGTAGTGCCCAGGGCCCTACAAGACCAATAGTCTGGGCCCTATGATGTGGAAGAACACAAGGGGGATTTCACCTACCTGGTGGACCTCAAACTCCCCAAGAGTCTTTTACTAATCCTCCACGTCAGTCGCCTCAAATCCCACTTTGATAGGTCCGAGGTTACTACGCTCCTGGTCATGGTTGGTGGAATGGAGTAGGAGAGTGAACCTCTACCCAACCTCCTTTCAACAGTTTGCCTCTCATTTCTTCCTAACATCAGAGCTTACTATATGGTGTACACATGATATTGACACTGGGGACAGTATGCCTGTGAATAATAAGATCTACAGGTTACCTGACGAGGTGAGAGCCAGCATAAAGAAAATGCTTGACCTAGGGGTAATTGAGCCCGAAGCAGCTGTTGGTCCAACCCAGTGGTACTGGTCCCCAAGGATGCCCCTCCAACTACCACCTCTGAACTCAAGTTCTGCATGGATTACAGGGGGCTGTTTGATATGTCATCTGACTACTGGCAGTCAGTCAGTCAGTAGATCTTTATTTCGATGATTAAAAACCATCATAAAAATACAGTTTTCAAAATTCATTTATTACATTTCTGAACACCGTTACATTAAAAACAAGGTTTATACAATTAAAACATATGGTATTATGTACATCATTGCTCAACCTCTCGTGATTCTTAATCTTACTGCTACTTTAAAAAAATTCATAATAGAGCAGAAAGTGCGCGTGTCATTTGCTCTTTGCAAAAAAAGTAATGCAGTTTTAGCATGACGGAATTTAGCTTTTTTTTAAATATCCACAAGAAATCTACGGCGAGGAGTACGATAAAAAGAACACAGGAGTACAAAATGAAGTGTGTCCTGCGGAGACCTATTGTCGCAGCCGCAGCCGCAGGCACCCTTCTTCTCAATTGTTAAGGTAAAACCGGATGGATAAGCTAAAATATTAGGTAACAAATTGAGCCTAAAACGGCACATTAAAAATCTGTCCTGCTGGTTGTGCATCAAGAATAAATAAGGATCCATACCCTCCCCATTGCTTACTAGAGAGTGTGCCGCCACTGATCTTTTTGATGAGTCAGAGTTTAATCTACCCGATTCAAGTTTGTCTTATAGCAATTTTTTAATTCGGTATTTGCAAAAGGGGGCAATTAAAGTTGGGTTGCTGAAGAGGATCTGCTGGTCTATATTACCTAGTGTATCCTTAACATAATTTGCCAAGGGATTTTGAGGCCCTTGTCTTTTTGTAAACAATCTTTAGCTATTACCCCATAGTTATGCTTCGGGGTTTACCCAGATTCTAAGCCATGTCATGATGGGCCTCACCTTCACCTGATCTGTGATATATGGGATCCCAAGCTCAGTTTGTGCAATTTCTGATGGGGTACTCTGCAATATCTTTAGGATCCTACGAAGGAATTTGTCTTCCTCCAGTTGTAAATGTCTTGCGTCCCTAAAACCCCAGACCTCTGCACCATACAGAGCCTTTGCAGTACTTACAGCTCCATATAAATTCATCACTTGCTCTGGTGACCAACGACCCAGCCTTCGGGCAAAATTTAGTATTGCACCGTTTGTGGAGACCAGCTTTCTGCACCTTTCCTCGATTAGGGAATTAAACTTTATCTCCCCGTCAAATAAAAGGCCCAGGTAGGAAAAGGTGCTTACGGTTTCTAGTGTGTGAGACCCTATTTTAAATACAAATTTCCTGGAGGGTTTTTTGCCCGCCACCATCACAAAGGACTTGCTCAAGTTCACGGACAGGTATAAATTGTCCATGAACTTCACAAATCCATCAACTAGGTGTTGCAGACTCAAGGCTGTTCGTGCAAGCAGGACTGCGTCATCCGCGTACAATAGTACCGGTATAGGACGCGTTCCTGCTTTAGGGCAATCGACGTTCAGGGCAACCAGTGTTCTCTCCAGATCATTTATGTACAATGAGAACAAAAAGGGGGCAAGGATACACCCCTGCCTCACTCCGCTTGTGCACGGAAAGGGATCAGTACTACCCCCCTCCGTGCTAAAGCGGACCCTGGCAGTGGTGTTCCAAAGTAATTCTTTGAGGATATTTATGAGTCCAGGGTCTATTCCCAAATTACTCATCATGGCCCACAGTTTGTTCCTATTTACGTTATCAAAGGCGCAGACAAATCCATAAAACCCATATACACAGTTCCATTACTAGCTTTAGTGTATTTAGCGACTAGTAAATAGAGATTAAGACATTGATCGCTGGTTGTTTTACCCGATCTAAAGCCATATTGGGTGTCTGCTATGGTGTGGTGTTCTTCTGTCCAGGTCATAAGGCGATTTAATACCACCCTGCCCAGTATTTTGGCTGACACATCAATCAACGAAATTGGTCTATAGCATTGAGGGTTGTCCCTACTCCCCTTCTTGAAGATGGGGACAATTAATGCGGGAGACCAAGATCATGGGAGCCCAGATTTTATGGCTGCGTTTAGCACCCTTGTTATGATCAGAGCCCAGAGGTCAATGTTACTTAAGTAAAAGTCTGTTGGCGTGCCATCAGGCCCTGGGGTTTTGTTTCGGGTCAGACCTTGGATATCTTTTATTATTTCTTGAAGTGAAAATTCTACTTCCGTGGATCGGACCCCGTCCCAACCCCCTTCTGAGGCTATATCACAGGTGTCATTGTGTAAGAGTGCCCTCTTCTCCCGGGACCACCAGATCTATCGTGTGAGTAAGAGCATGAGTGTCTAGTAGCTTAGTTAGTGTAGTTCCATCCTTATTATGCTCAAAATGTGGCCCACTCTCTATCGGGCAGGATGTCCAATCAGCGCTTATAGGAAACAGATTTGTGCATAGGTGACAATTTAGATCCCCCATCACCCGGACAATTAGCTCTCCTCCCCCCTTCCTTTGTTCAATCTCTTGATTCAGTCTGCTATCTAGTTCCTGAATTACTGCATTATTCCCATCTGCAGGCCCTGAGTTGTAGATATTAAATATCGGTAACCTTAGCCCTTGTCCTTGAAATATAACTGCCTGGAGAGAATGCGACGTCCAAGAGGGTTGTGTCCAGGTGCCTTTTAAATCAAGGTCGACATACAATGCTAGCCCTCCCTTTGCCCTGCCTGAACTGCCTTTTTGAGCTGGCACAAAGAAACATTTATAACCCTCTATTTGGTTGGGGGAGGATTCAACTGCCCAGGTCTCCTAATATGTGGAAACCGCAAAGGTACTTCCTCCAATCCTCATTTTCAAATTTCCCCGCTAGGCCTGCTATGTTCCAAGACAATAAAATCAGTCCTTCCCTGGGTACTTTTCCGCCCTTTGCTTCCTGGTTATAATGCATGGGTTCATCCTTCCTGAGCAACATGACTCCGTGATCTCCCTCTACTTCCATTCCTGGGAGTTCTTCCGCCCTCTTTACTTGATAGTTTCTCATGGCCCCTTCGGCACTAGGTTCCTTGCCCACCCATGTACCCGTCTTCTCTTGGCACTTCCATATTTGGGGTAGTCAATCGTTTTCATCAAGGGATAGTAGCGGACTGAATCTGTTAGCCCACTGAGGGTAGCCCAGATTTGGTATGATCTGGCCTGTCTGCTCGTGCGTCCTAGCCCAATGTTTAACTGGTGCCCTTTCTGTTCTACCATAGTTATAGGTCTGGGTGTGTATGACACGTTTCATTAGGTAGAAGTATCCTAGTGGTAGGCATCGTATAGTACTAGTTTGGTTCCTGTTACAGTTACCTAGTATATATTCCACTAGGTTGGTGTTCCTAAAGTTCACCACAATACAGTCCCCTGTAATGTCTTTTCTCCTGCTACCTAACCAATTTGCTCTTCTCACATGGAGGATCTCCCCACATTCCTCACCTTGCAGGGGCCTATGTATATTCAGCCACTTTGATTATTTTATTTTTCAGTTCCATATATGATTCTTTCTCCCCTGCCCTCAGTTCAGGTACCCCAGCAAAGACAACAACATAAGGGCATGCTTCAGGGGGCACATTTATATGTGGTGAAGGGTAATCTAATCTGTCATTTGGCTCATGATCTGTCTGGTTTATTTGAGTCAAACTATGAGTTGTGGAATTCCCTGTTTGTGCTATCAACATATTAGTTCGCTGCTGGAGCTTGTCTGTATCCTTGTTCCACCCCTTCAGGGTGTTTCCCTTCCCTACCTGGGCTGGAGGTTTGGGTGTTTCATGGACTTGTGCAATGGTACATTGCGCGTTACTAACACAATTATTATTGCCGGCTGATTGCAAGGGTGGCGTAATCGCTGCCGGGGTGGGGTTTGCTGTTAAATTACAACTTATAGGGCACTTTGACTTTCCCTGCTTACTCAATTCATTTACCATTTTGTCTAGCTCATAATAAAGTCTTCCAGGCGTTTTTGGAGGTCTCCTATTACATCATCCATCCATTCTGGTGGAACTTGGTGGCATGACTCTACTACTTCTGTAACCTCCTCTTCCCTATTTTTTAGTCCATGTACAACCAAGCTTGATTTATTTTTCCTAGATTGGCACTTCCTGCCGCCCCCTTGTTTAGATCTTTTGCTTGTGGCTTTGTTTCTGTCCCTAGTTGTGTTCGCTGCTGCCTCTACTATCAACTGCGCACAGGGAACGCCTTCAGTTGAATTCTCCAGGATATCAGTATGAAAAATTGCTGTTGTTTTTAATTCCGTAGGTTGTGTGGGTGTAGAAGGGATAGTTATCGGTGTAATGGACAGGCGCCTCTCCGTGTGCTCAATCTCCCCCGAGACAGCCCCGATGACTTTCCTCAGCATCAGGTCAATCGTGGTGGGTGGTGCTTTGTGGGACGGTGCAACATTTGGCTCGAGCCCTGATGGATTAGGGGTACGGGACGAGTGTGCTTTACCAGTGGCAGAGCGCGTTTTCGCTTTGTTAGACATGATGAAAAAGAGGGTGCAAGAACATTCACTATCACCTACCCACCACTAGTCAAGTCAAGTCAAGTCAAGAGATTTATATAGCGCGCTACATACCCAGAGGGTCTCAAGGCGCTTGAAGGAGGGTGGGGAATTACTTCTCGAATATCCACGTTTTAAGTTGCTTTCTGAATGCTAGGTGGTTCTGAGTGATGCGAAGGTGAGTGGGAAGTGAGTTCCAGGTTTTAGCTGCCAAGTAGGAGAAGGATCTCCCTCCCATGGTGGTTTTGTTGATGCGAGGTACAGTGGCAAGGGCTTGGTTTGAGGATCGTAGCTGGCGGGAGGGGGTGTAGAAGGACAGTCGTGTGTTGAGGCATTCGGGTCCAATTTCGTAAAGTGCTTTGTGTGCGTGGGTTAGGAGACGGAAAGTAATCCTCTTATTGACGGGAAGCCAGTGGAGGTTTTTCAGGTGCCCAGAGATATGTTCTTTACACGGGATGTCTAATATGAGCCTGGCTGAAGCGTTCTGGATGCGTTGGAGTTTTTTCTGGAGTTTTGCGGTGGTGCTGGCGTATAGGGTGTTTCCGTAGTCCAGGCGGCTCGTGACCAGTGCTGGGTGACTGTTTTTCTAGTTTCGGTGGGGATCCAACGAAATGTTTTTTTGAGCATGCGAAGAATGTTGAAGCAAGATGAAGAAACGGCGTTGACTTGTCTGTTCATCGAGAGTGAGGAATCTAGGATGACTCCCAGGTTCCGTGCGTGGTCGGTCGGGATGGGTGCTTTTCCAAGGGCCTCTGGCCACCAAGAGTCGTCCCAGGCGGAGGGGGAGGTGCCTAGGATGAGGACTTCTGTTTTGTCTGAGTTCAGTTTCAGACGGCTGAGCTTCATCCATTCGGCTACTTCTTTCATTCCTTCATGCAGGTTGGTTTTGGCAGTGTTAGGGTCTCTGGTGAGAGATAGGATCAGTTGAGTGTCATCGGCGTAGGAGATGATGTTGAGGTTGTGTTGGCGTGCGATGGTCGCGAGGGGGCTCATGTATACGTTGAAGAGGGTGGGGCTGAGTGAAGATCCTTGTGGTACGCTGCAGATGACTTCGGTGGCCTCTGACTTGAATGGTGGAAGGCGGACTCTCTGGGTTCTTCCGGTGAGTAACGAGGTGATCCATTCTAGTGCTTTTCCTTGGATTCCGACGTTTCTGAGGCGCTGTAGAAGGGTGCTATGACAGACTGTGTCGAAGGCTGCGGAGAGGTCGAGGAGGATGAGGGCGACTGTGTCTCCATTGTCCAGTAGAGTTCGAATGTCGTCTGTTGCTGCGATGAGGGCGGTTTCAGTGCTGTGTTTGGCTCGAAAGCCGGACTGTGAGGAGTCGAGGGATTTGTTGGTTTCGAGGAAGGCGGCGAGCTGGTTGTTGACCGCTTTCTCGATGACTTTGGCCGGGAATGGAAGGAGAGAGATAGGGCGGTAGTTTTTGAGTTCGGAGGGGTCAGCTGTGGGTTTCTTCAGAAGGGCGCTGAGTTCGGCGTGTTTCCAACTTTCCGGGAAGGTTGCGGAGTTGAGGGAGCAATTGATGATGTCTCGGAGGTGTGGTGCTATAATGGAGTCTGCTTTGTTAAAGATGTGGTGAGGGCATGGGTCTGTGGGGGATCCTGAGTGGATAGAGTTCATCAGACGGATGGTGTCTTCAGTGGAGATTGGGTTCCAGTCATTGAGGATGTTCAAGGGGGGTGGGGGTCCTGCAGAGGGTTGGGTGGGTTGGTCTTCGGGTCGGTTGTAGAAGCTGTTGTGGATGTCTGCAATTTTGTTGTGGAAGAATGAGGCTAGGGAGTCGCAGAGGGCTTGAGAGGGGGTGATGTCGTTGGAGTTGGCTGAGGGGTTGGTAAATTCCTTGACGATGTTGAATAATTCCTTGCTGTTGTGGGCGTTGTTATCTAGTCGGTCCTTGAGAGCGGCTTTCTTGGCATTCCGGATCAGTTGGTGGTGTATGCGGGTGGCGTTTTTGAAGGCGTCCTTGGTGCTAGTGTTTGGGTCTTTTTTCCAGGCCTTCTCAAGGGAGCGACAGAGTTTCTTGGATTTCTTAAGATCATCGTTGAACCAGGAGGCCTTCTTGCTGCCTAGTTTGATTTGTCGTGTTTTCAGTGGTGCTAGGATGTCGGCATTGTTGGATAACCATTGGGTGAAGTTAGTGGCTGCTTGGTCGGGGTTTGAGGAGTGGGCGGGGGGGTATTGAAGAAGCGATGAGGAGATCTGGTCGATGGTGACTTTGTTCCAGTTTCTTCGCAGAGTGGGTTGGGGATGGTTGTTGGAAGTGGACTTGTTGTAGGTAAAGTGAACGCAGCTGTGGTCGGTCCAGAGGAGAGCTGTGGTGTGACTGAAGGAGACATGTTTGCTGGAGGTGAAGATAGGGTCGAGTGTGTGACCTGCGATGTGGGTGGGGGTAGTGACAAGTTGTTTGAGTCCGAGGTTGGCGAGGTTGTCCAAGAGGGAGGTGGTGTTGCGGTCGTTGTTCTTTTCAAGGTGAAAGTTGAGGTCTCCCAAAAGGATGTAATCCTCGGAGGGGGGCGCGTGTGGAGTGATGAAGTCCGTGATGTCTTCACTAAATTGTGCTTCTCCCTCCTTGGCTTAAGAGCTAGTAAGTGGGTCCTCCCTATTATGAGACAGGTTAAAAAGAATTATCTCCTCCCCTTCCCTCAATCGCCCAGTAGTTTGTAGTCCACTATTTCTACTGTCCTTCAGAAACAGTACAAAGTTGTTAGGCACCGTAGTATCGCGCTAAGTGGGCATGTTCAGTTTAAAGTACCTGTGGGAAGGATCAAAGGGGGTGGCCCAGCCCAGCCTCTTCTGGTCGCTGATGGTCGCAGATGGTCCCGCCCTTGTCTCAGGCTTCTCCTGTGCGCTCTTCCGCATGCTCCCTGGCCCAATGTTCAATTTTAAGGCGTCGGTGGGGGGGGCGGTGCCTGAGCCCTGCTGCAGGTGTGGGCTCAGGGTGACTCCTGGGAGGTGTAGTCCGTGGGGCATTAAGTGCGCGTGGAACTTGCGCAGCGTCCCGGGCCCCTCAGGAAAGGAGAACACATGATCCGTGCAAGATGACAGAGAAGAGGGAGAGCCAGGAAGAGTGCTCCCTCCCCCAGTAAACAATCAACTTGCTATCCTCAGCGCTGCAGCACCCGCGGAGTGGGTGCGGCGAGGGATCTTAAGGCGTCGGTGGGGGGGCGGTGCCTGAGCCCTGCTGCAGGTATGGACTCAGGGTGACTCCTGGGAGGTGTAGTCCGTGGGGCATTAAGTGCGTGTGGACCTTGCACATCGTCCCGGGCCCTTCAGGAAAGGAGAACACACGATCCCTGCAAGATGACAGAGAGGAGGGAGAGCCAGGAAGAGTGCTCCCTCCCGCAGCAAACAACCAATTTGCTATTCTCAGCACTGCGGCTGCAGGCTACCTGACAAGGTGAGACCCAGCATAAAGAAAATGCTTGACCTAGGGGTAATTGAGCCCAAAGCAGCTGTTGGTCCAACCCAGTGGTACTGGTCCCCAAGGATGCCCCTCCAACTACCACCTCTGAGCTCAAGTTCTGCATTAATTACTGGGGGCTGTTTGATATGTCATCTGACTACTGGCAGATCACCTTAACCAAGGGGGCCAAAGAAAGGTCTGCATTATCTACCACAGAAGATCACTTTCAGTTTCTGGTGATGCCCTTGGAGTTGAAGAACGCCCCTGCCACCTTTCAGAGGCTGGTCAATCAGGTGTCCTAGCTGGCTTGAAGAACTTCAGTACTGCCTACCTAGATGACATTGTAGTCTTCAGTCATAGCTGGGAGGACCACCTGTGCCACCTTAGTGAAGTGCTTCAGGTAAAATATGATAATTTTCAAGGGGTATGGCACCATTGTTGCCCCCTGACAGAGCTGACTTCAAAGAAGCAGCCCAGACAGGTGATCTGGGCAGAAGCGTGCCAGACTGCTTTTGAAACTCTAAAGCAGGCCATGTGCATTGTACCCATGCTCAAGGCCCCTGATTTCGTCTACGAGTTCATTGTGCGGACAGATGCTTCAGAGCATGGAATAGGGGCCGTGCTCTCACAGCTGAATGAAGAGGGCCTACATCAACCAGCAGCCTTTATTAGCAGGAGGTTACTTCCCAGGGAACAGCGGTGAGTGCATTAGAGAGGGAAGCCAATGCAGTGGCCTGGGCACTGAACAAGTTCAGACCATACCTGTTTGGGGCTCACTTCCAGTCAGTTTCAGACAGACCACAGACACCTTAGATGACTAATGCAGATAAGGGATGAGAATCCAAAACTGTTATGGTTGTCCATCTCCCTACAGGGAATAGACTTTACGGTGAGGGATTGCTCTGGAACCCAAACTCAGAAGCACTGCTACTCTGTTGCCCTGCTAACCTGCTTCCTGAGTGAAATGACTTGACTACTGCTTCGCTGCAACTGGAACTCGGCCACTTTGTTGTTGTTTGGACTCCAAGTCCCAGGAGCCTCGCTAGGGGTGCCGCACTTGACAAGGATTTCCTTGCCTGCATATTTAACAGCTCGCGGCCCCCGCTCCGTGGGAGCCTCTTCGCTGCAACTGGAACTCGGCCACTTTGTTGTTGTTTGGACTACAAGTTCCAGGAGCCTCGCTGGGGGTGCCGCAGCTGACAGGGATTTCCTTGCCTGCATATTTAACAGCTCGAGGCCCCCGCTTCGCGGTACGCGCGCGTGCCGGGCCAAGGGTGGGCCCGTTTGAGCCCGTTAGAGGACGGAAGAGATCGGGCTTGGCCCCCCTCTAACATCATCATTTTGCAAAGGTAATTCTCCCAGTTTTTGGCCTGGCCATAACTGTGAAACCCGATATCATTCTTCTGTTACTTTTGAGAACTATTTGTAGGTGAAATGGCTGACAGGGAAGGGAAGACAAGGAAAGCAGCTACGGGAGGATATATAGCCGGGACACTAGATCAGTTTATTACCAGGGCTAACGCAGTTCTGGCAAAGGAAATAACAATTACTGAGCGCAGACTCTCTCAGGACCCGACATTTGTTAAACGTTCTTCCCTGGTGGACCTGGCGCTGGCTTATAGCCCAGTGCCGCATAACCCTGCAGCTGTCTACCCCGTGGCTTCCGGCCAAACTTGTGTACGGCCTCCCCAGGTTTTGCTGTCAGACTAGGATAATGTGGATTGCGGGGTAGCTACCCGTGCTTCTTCAGGGGCCATCCCAAAAGTCTGCCCCAGTTCAGCAAAAAATTCATTGGGAGCAACCTCTATAAAAAGAAGGAAGGAAAGGGAACACAAAAGTGAAAGAAATCCATAAAGTCCGAATCAAACAATACGGTTAACTTGGTAAACGTGGATGTGGTTCCTTCAAGTCCAGGGCAGTCAGTTGTGAATGATTTGTCCCCAAATGTCCTTCCTCTGACTTCACAAGATGGACCTTTGCCTTTGTATGATGCTGGTTTTTGGAGGACATTAGGCAAACTCATATCAGCCTCTATAAAACCTGTATATGAAAAACTGGTGACTATGTGGTGACTATTGATGATAGACTGATAAAATTTGAACAGCTTTCTACAGCAAACTTTTCTCTTATTAAGAATATTTTTCCACAGTGCCCCGAGGCTAAAGATCTCCTGAGGAACGATTTAGGGAACAGTTCGAGCACTGTTCCTTTATCCCATGCGCTTGTTTTAGACCCAATCCCAGGCAACTTGGACAGGAACATTGCAGCCGGCCCCGGTATTATGGCTGGAGGCAATATTTAGGGAAATAAAGACTGCTCCCAAGGAAAGAGTGCCAATCAACAACTGGCGGGAGAGGGGATTGCTAATAAGCACCAGGGAGGCCTGATGGGACCACAACGCTCTATTGATCATCAAAAGAATTTGTTGCCACACATGTCTGTACCCTATGTTGTTGTGTTGACAGGAGTGCCAGAATTAGTCAAGGGTCGGGTGGAGTCTTATAGTGAGTTAAAGAACAAAACAGTGTATTGGTTGAACAATAATTGACCCCTCCCTTTGAATGTACACAGTAAAATTCTGTTTGTTCACAGGGTAAGCTGGATAGGGTGCAGAACAAAGGATATATAGGGTAATTGTATAATTATTAATTTTAGTGACAGTAGGGCAGTGCATCATGTTTGCGGTGGTGTTTAACCAGAATACGAGATCCACTATTCAACCTTTTGATCTTAGTTACTTTTATACCACCGCAATGAGTAGGGAGAACTCTGGCCAGCAGGGAGTGAGCTGCAAAGTGGGATTTCGACTGGGACACTTAGGTGATAGATTTGCCAGTGATGGGTTTATATTACCAGGAAGCTGCCATTTTTCTCCCATTATGGAGGGTCCAAACAGATTTGCAGTACTTTCAAGGCTGGACGACTGTGATTGACTGTCTGGTGGTTTGGAGCCCCAAGCATAAACCGTTTAGGCCTTAGAACCAGCTCATTCATTTTTTATAGGTGCGGGGTCTTTAGTACAAACATCGTTCGCGCTCCCTACTTTGAAGTCACCGGAGGTTTTGCCCATTGTATCATCTAAGGATTCGCCCAGGGTAGTGGACTACAACGTTCTGTCCTGGAACATTGCTGGGTTGGCAGAGAAGATCGCAGATCTGATGTGGGTGCAGTTTATCAGTCAATTCTCCTTGATATGTTTACAGGAGACTTGGCTGGTGAACTACAACCTATATCTGGAGGGGTACAAAGCTTTCTATGTTCCTGCTGCCCCCTCTGCAAGTGGAAGGGCAAGGGTTGGTTTAGTCATTTTTACATCTCTAGCTTTGAAATGCGGGATTAAGGTCCTCCCATTTGCCCAAAGTGAGTCCCAAGCTATTCTATTAAAGCATGGAAATGCTAGTGTGTGTTTAATTAACTTTTATAATGCATTGACTAGACAGGGGGTCTGTCAGATAACACTGCTGAATGGTCTTCTTAGGCAGCATTGTGCTTATGTTTCTCATAGCCCTATGATAGTGGGAGACTTCAATGTCCGCCCGTGTGGTGACCCTGAAACAACTGGGATGGGTGATATGGGGGTGCCAGGATACGGGGTCTCCACTTTGAGCACTCAGCGCAAGGAAATGTACTCAATGATCTGCTTAATGAATACGATTTGTTTTCGTCTATGTCTTTTGCTGTTCCATCTAGTAAACAACCTGTGCCGTCCTTTAAAGGGCGTAGTGGAGAGTATTTTATAGATCGCATTTTGATCTCTGTTAGCCTTCAGGCTTTCCTTCAGGGTTATGGAGAGTTCATTCAGTGACCACAATCCAGTGTGTGTGCAGTTGGGGGTGGTATATTTAATAGTAGGGCCAGGGAGGTAGTGCCGGGCATGCTTAAATTGAAAGATGGTAGGCGTCATCTTAAATGGCCCCAGGTGACTCCAAACCTTTTCTATGAAAAGGTCCACGAGTCTTATGCTGCAGAACTTGCATCTTGTGTGACACTCGACTCTTCAGCAGTAGGCGTCCTCAACTCATTTTCAGAGATTGTTGCTAAGGTGGGAGCTTTGCTTTCAGTCCCTGCACGAAAAAAATCATCTAGTGATCCTAAATGGTGTAACTCTGCATGCTCTAACGCAGCCAGAGTAATGTAGGATGCTCTGATAGCTGACCTGAGCTGACTTAATTACAAAAGGATACTGGCTAGCTGCAAGGCGGAATTGAAGGAAGCAACCTGGCGCGAATTGGTAGACCCTAGCACGTTAGGTAGTAGTGTAGCTTTTGGGGCATTATCAATAGACCTCTTTTTGAAAGGGTTATGGATGAAGGTCTTGGCACCAACATATTGGAAGAGGATTGGGTCTTGCATTTTAGCTGTATTTTCAAGAGCGATTTATCCCTAGTTCAATCACAAGCTGGCGCTCAAAATAAGGCCCTGGTTGTATTCTCCCAGAGCGAAGTGGAGAAAGGCATTGCTGGTTTGTCTTGCAATAAGGCCCCAGGGCCGGACGGTATTCCGCCGGACCTATTTAAATCAAACCCTCCACTTTGGGCCCTGGTCTTGCTGGGTGTGCTTAATGCGGCAGCTAAGGCCGGTTGCCCAAAGTCTTGGGGCACATCCACTATTGTACCAGTGTTCAAAAAGGTGATCGTAATAGTACATTGAACTAAAGGCCGATTTCCCTTAATAATTCCGTAGTTAAGGTTGTGGGAGGGGTTCTACTGAATAGACTGGCTACCTGGGCGGAAGATAATAAGATCATTTCAGATATTCAATATGGGTTCTGACCAGGACACTCTACTATAGCCCAATGCCTCAACCTTTACCTGATCCTTGGAAAGTACACGGTTGCCCAAAAAGGGTAAATCTACATGGCCTTCATGGATCTCTCCTCTGCTTTTGACTGTGTCAATCGGGGGAGAATGTGGCAATCCATGAGGGCCATGGGGGTGGAGGACAACCTGGTGGACTTCCTGAGGGATCTGCATAGTGATACGAGGGCAAATATTAGGTTTGTTCAGGACCTTGGGGTCTCCAGGGATTTCAGTATTTAACCTTTATATCAACGACCGAGATAGGACCTTGTTAGAAATAGGGGTTGATTTCCCGTATGTGGGGTGAAGGGGGCTGCCCGTTCTGCTTTATGCGGACAATGCGATTCTCCTAGCCCGAACCCCAAGAAGCCAGCAAACCTTGTGGGATACCTTTTGCAGTTTTATGGCAGACCGCGATTTGTCTGTAAATAATTCAAAATCAATTGTAATGCAAGTTGGGTCATGCCCTAAGAAGCGGTATTCCTTTAGGGTGAATGCAGAGAAGGTGCCTATAACCCCAACCTTCTCTTACTTGGGCGTCCTAATGGACGATCATTTGGATTGGAGTGTCCTGGTTAGGAGAAGGAAGGGGGAAGTGACAAGAGTAAATGCATCTATTCTCAACTTTGCCACAAAGATGGGCAAGCGCCGAATTGTAGCATTACTGAAAATGTACCAGGCAAAAAGCGCAGCAACTGCCACCTATGGAAGTGAACTATGGGGATATGTAGCCTCAGACGGAATTCAGGTGGTTGAGAATAATTTCTTAAAACAACTGCTGGGGGTTCCCAAAGGTACCGCTAACCTAATAGTATATGAAGAGACTGGGACTGCATTTATCTCTGATACTCTGGCAATACGTCCATTGCTCTTTTGACTCAATTGCTGGCTGAAGAAAGACTTAAGCCTTAATCATGAGTTACTGAAAGAAGTAATGAGTCTGTACCATATGCTTGATATCCCATGGCTAAAATATATAAAGGGTTGTTTTGGTGATTTGGGACGCCCAGACTTGTTTTTAAGACCTGGTTTTATAACTGCAGAAGATGTGGTGTTTGTAAAGGAATCTTTTATCTTCCTCAAAAAAGCTAACAGAGACGGGTTGCAACTTTCAAAAACTAGCGTCTGGAAATTCGTGATGCTAAAAACTACTCCGGGTACTGAGCCTTATCTTTTAATGCCCCTGTCGAACCACGAGCGGTTTTTATTGACCAGGTTTAGAATGGATTATTTCCATTTTTGAATTGCTGTTCCTCTGGGGTGCCATAGAGGACAAGTGCTAGCACCCTGTGGCTGCGATGGAGTGTCTCCACAGGATCTGCTGCACTTTATGTTCTTTTGTAGTTTCTATGATGCTCCCCGGAGGTTCTTTTCAAAATCACTTTTAAAAAAATTACATTTTTCCAAAGTGCGCCCAGCCCTTTATTTTCTACAAATGTTAAAGCCTGAATGCATCCCATTTATGGTTGGATTTTTGAAATGTTCATTGAAATATAGAAAATGTATGGAAAATTCATTTCTAACTGAAGGCCGTTTCTTTTCTGTAATACAGTGTTGAGGCCATATGGCCCATTCAGCTGGTTAATTAATTCATCTGTAATGCTGGTATCTCCTTTTATTAACTGGATGGCCCACCCACTCTGTAATAATAGTGTTTTTTAAATAATGTTTATATACTGCGTTTATATATCTTATTATGTATACAATGGGATTGTCGTTTAATATGTACAGGACCTGGATATGCCCTGTTTTTTTATGAGATTTGTAATATTTTATGGTTTTCTATTTTATAAATCGAATACGTCTTTGAACTTGACTTGACTGCCATTTTGAAATCAGGACCACCAGAGTGACTCTAAGGGTTTGTTGGCTGGCCTCCTGATCAGAGCCTCAGGGACAGAAAAGGCTCCAACCCCCTTGACCCAGCACTTGGACTCTGTCTGCTGTGGTCCTTATCCCCAAGTGGTGCCACCCCAGTCCGGGATGCTTGAAAGTGGGCATGATGGTGCTCTGCTAGCCCAGCTGTGGTCATGTGAGCAGAACCAATGCAGCCTGATGCATCTCCTCACTGCCATATCAGGTCCGCCATTGCACGACATTCCCGAAGCCAGACCTCGCACAGTAGTCTCGTTGGAACTGCAGCTGTGCGACGCATTCTCGATGACTGACTTTGCATCGCAAGTCCCTTGTTGAGGGGATCCTCAATAACGACGCAGGATTCTGCATCACATCCCCGCAGCTCCTCGAAACCGCTGCTGTGTGACACATCCTCATCGTTCAATGCTCTGCAAACTAGGATTTAAGGTACTTTTTTTCAGCAAGCCTAATTGGGTTCCTGTCTCCGGCCCACAATCCATTGCGGTCAGTCTGAACATGCAACATTGTCACAGTCCAGCATGGCCTAATAACCACAGTTGGCTTTATGCTTTGAAGGACTATTTTCACTTGAACATTTAAAATCACATATACCCAGGTCTACTGATTGGATTTTTGCCGTTTTGGTCTGAAATCATTTCTACACATTTTACTCTATATTTCAAATTGGTGTGGGATTTTCTTTGTGTTGTATCTTCACTTTAGTACTATTTGATGTGCTGCATACATATTTTACAATTTGCCTGTAAATTAAGCCTGACTGCTTCTGTGCCAAGTTACCAAAGGGTTAAGCGCAGGTTAATTTGGAGTTTGATTCTACTTCACTCTGTCAGAGATTGTGGTTGCTGCCTGTGTAGGGGTTCACCCTCCACCAGTAACCAAATTTCCTACATTGGTGTTCACAGGTGAGATTTGGACTTTTGTTTGTGCTGTGCCATACACTGACTATGTGTAACACTAAAATTCCAGATACATAATTTGAGACCTTTTTGAGTTTCCATAAATTCTCCTTAATTGGCTCTGTTTGCTTTTTTCTAAACGTAGCCTCACACAACCTGATTGTCTGTTGACACACCTGCAAGAATGGAGTTTGAACTTGTGACCTGGATCACTACACTGTGTTTAAGCTCAAGCAGTTCTGCAAGGAAAGGAGACTTCTAGTAGAGAGGAGTGGCAAGTATCTGGTACTCCAAGAGGCTTTATATTGTAGGATTTCACATATAAATTATAAGTATATTTAAGTAATCTAGCATATTGGCTGACCAAATATTCCCACATATCTATTACAAACTCAGTGAGTGTGACAGTGAACTTAATATCTATGTCACTGTAAAGGGCATAGTTTTACCAGCTTAACAAAAATATGTTGTATTCTTTGCCATTTGTAAGTGTAGTTTCCAAATATCTAAGAATCTCAGTTTGCCAACATTTAAAGATGTTTGAGAAAGCAAGCTCATTGTTCACAAAATTCAGGCAGATGTTTCTTATCAGAGTACAATGGGATAGTGGATATAGAAGATGACAACTATTATTAGTACACCAATAACTTTAGTTTCGCCCTGATACCAGCTACATGAATTCAAAGCTTATGATATGTTATGCTGTTAAATGTATTGCATTTAAGCATTGTGCTTAACAACTAATAGCTGTTAGCACTACCTGAGTTTCACTGGTTCGTGACTAATGCTGTGTTGAACTCAAGTTAAGTAGCAAACTTTTAGGCCTTTAGGTTTGGTTATCTGAACAGCATTTTGTCCCATATGATACACATACAGAGGAGAAAAAGAGATGAAGACCTATCTCCTAACACACTGGTATCCTTGGAGGACCTTCCTGACTATAGGAGCATGAGCCCAAGAAGGACACACAAAGATTATGCACAGAGGGTAAAACATTTATTGCATACGTACGGACATATCTGCTTGGGGAGGAAGGACCCTACCTGGGGAGCGTTGTAGTTCAAAAGAGATTTCATAGAATGGCAAGTGCCTCAGCAGGAAACGTAGAGGGTTTCTGATCCCTACCAGAAGTGCTGATGGGAACAGCCACCTTTTTTGTTTCACTTTTAAAATGTTTGCAAGAAGGGTAAATTAGCAGCTGGGATGAGCCACAACTTGGATGTACTCCCTGAAAGGGACTGCCTCAGGTTTCTTTCTTTCTGCAAATCAGGTATTCAAGGGTAAGGGTGAGTAATTTTAATGCCATTTTCCATGAGGAACACATTTCCCTCATTCGAGAAATAACTGAGCTGCACAGTTGGCGCAATACTAGAGTTGTGATTTTGCTTGGGAAACTGTTCTTGTGAAAACTGCTGATGTCTATTGAAAATAAATATTTTAAAGACTTCCTATAAACTTATTGTTACTTTGTAAGCTGATTTGAAACGTATGAAGCTGTTCTTTATTTAAACTGCTAGAATGTGGTAGTAGGTGTAGTGATGTAAAGCACCCTAATGCTCATGTATGTCTGGCTCATGCTATATTAAACTGCAAAATAAAATAAATACAGAAATAATTAAATGAAACAGTTTCAAAGCTTCAAAACTGAGGCTGATCATCTGATATAAACAATTTATATTTTTAGGTAATCTTATGATGTAGAGTAGAGAGTTTTGTGAATTGAGCAGGGTAGTCTAAGTGTACTTCTGGCCTTGACTTGGAGTCAATACAGGATGATCAGAAGTAGAATTTACTATTGGGATTAGCTCAACTTTACTACCCTTATGTTGAGAGAAATTTCACCAATGGATTCTCATTCGAATTTACCACTTTCTTCAGAAGTCAGAGAAATTTACATTATCATCAAATTCTAAAAAAAGGGCTCGTGATAACCAAAAAAGATCTGCTCAAAGGGTATGAGAAATTACAATAGCAGGTACTGACACAAGCTTCACAACGCGTGTTGCTTGTATACTTAGAAATAAAACAAAAAAGGGCAGCTTTAGTCGCCCTCCTTTCCAGTGGAAATATTATCCTACTATTATAGGAAGCAATACAAAGACACCTTCCACTCAGCGGGTGTTCATCGTCAGAACCTCCCACCCCCAATACACGTCCACATGCTATGATACATCCTCTCTCCAACTCTTCAAAAACATCCTTGTATCAGGAACAATCCCATTAAGAAAGATGATCACAACTACTTATCAACAGGAGTCTTCACATATTATTTCAAGAAATCTTATGTATGTCCACTACTCAGGAAGAACAAGCATTGGCAAGACCAATAGGTCTTAGCAATGCGAGAGCTGTCAGCTTTGTCAATGTCAATGTCTTTTAGACAACATCACACAAATTTGGTGTGTAAGTAAGTTTTTGGTATGGTGCAGAAGTGACTTTCCTCTGTATAAAACCTGTATCGGTCTAAAAAAGGATTTCAGAGCATGTAAAAATATATTGTAGTTCATATAACTTCCAAGTCATCAAGTGAAATGTTTAGTGGACTCTAAAGATATTTGCAAAAAAACTAAAAGTGCGAAAAAAGATCTACCAGACTTTTGACACCGAATCAGAGCAGAAATAAATAAAGGTACAATTACAAGTAGTGCATTGCAGTAAGATATCTGAATTGGGGCGTGTAGGGAAACAGTGGCTAACCGTACCTTTTGAAGTATTTAATGTGTACGAGATTGGTTTTGGAGAGTGTGCCCAGTAAAATCAATGGAGAGTAAAACAATTTTGGAGAGTGATGATGGTTTTTAGGGCAGGTGATCCCATTCGAGATTCTGGGGAGCATTTTTGTTTCTTTTTTGAAAGGTAAAGATGAAGCAAATAAGGTTGACATGTGACTTGGGTGGTATATTTGCACCTTGGAGTTGAATGATAAGAAACATCTGCAGATGGTCACTTCTGTGTCACCTCCTGATTTTACATGGGTAGGAGGCATAATTGCACAAATGCGGATGACATCACGTGGACACCCTGACATGCTGTGTCACTTACCAGAAGGTAGCAGCTGCCTTGGGGTGCAATACAAGAGAGTACAGCAGCTTCCATCGAAGAAGCAATGCATGAAGCAACTGGAGGGGCAGAGCCGAGCTGTATAGAAGCCAGGAACGAGAATGCAGCATCTTGAGGCACATACTGGAGACTCCTTTTTGCCCATGGAAATTGAAAATAGACCGGCTGAGTATTCAGTGTTGCAACCCTGCATCTGATGCACACATCAGTGTCATTGTAGATTCGAAAATTGTGCATGATTACGATTGGTGACAAGATGCTAGTGGTGGTCGTAACTCTCAGAGTTTTACTCGGCGGAATTCCGTAGAGTTACATAAAAACTCTGCGAGATTCTGCCCACTTTCCTGCTAAGGTGCACCAAATATTTGACACCTATTAAAATCCACTTCAATAAACATGATTTGTTCAATGAACCTCTGACCCGCCCATTGCAGATAGAGTCCACAACGGTCCACGACATTTTGGTGCTAATGACGAGAACACCGAGACTGGAGGGGGGTTGAGTGTCGGTCTCCTTGGACATATGTTACAGTCCTGTGTCTTGCCCGCTTAAATACAGTGCCAGATTTACTTTTTTCTTCTCAGTAGAAGATGATATGCGCATTACAAGCCACACACATGTCTCCCCGCTCCCCCTGCATTCTTACCTTCTTACCTTCATACTGCAAGTCAAAGAGCACAAGTAGAAAATAAAAGAAGGAGAGGTTTCTTTTGGTGCAGGTGCTGGGAAACACCACTCTGTTGTCATCGGCAGTCACAGACTCCGATCTTCCTTTCAAAGTGGACGGTCCATGTAGGTATTAGGGGTGGGCGCAGGTAAACTCCGCCCTGTGGTGGTTGGTGGAGCTTTTGCCGAACTCCATGCTGAGTGGCAAAACTCTGCGAACTCCACCAGAGTAGAGTTTACCGCTCACCCTTACAGGATGCATACAACATCAGCAAGCAGCAAAGCAGGAGGGGGTTAGTGGATGGTTAAGTAACACTGGGACATTCATTTTTAAAAATCCACTCACTTTAAAGCCAGAGAAAGAAAAGTAAACAAGTGCCCTGGTAAAACAGCGTCTGCCATTTGACTTTGGCTTTTGAATGCAAGGGAAATGTGACGAGATAAGAACAATATTTATGGGCTCAGAGTGAGTGAAAACATGAGCACTTGTATGAAGTGCTCTTAAACAAAGCTAAAGTAGTTCCTAAAACAATTCCTAAAATGGGAGTAGTGGATGGATAGTAGTAATTGGTCCATGCTCTCGGCGAGGGCTAAACACAATTAGAGGCAAGACGCATGAACACCATGGACAAATGTGGAGAAAGAATAAGAGAACAACAATGGAGCTAGCAAATTGGAAGCTAATGGGTGGGCTGAATCCCACATATTGAATACAACAACCTCTTCGAGACAGCGCATGCTCTTTCTCGCTGAGACCTAACGACATGGTTACCCAGGACCCTTACAATTATAGAACAAAAATAAATGTTCCTACCTTGACATACTTATAGAATAAGCAGCTTGGACTCAGATCTCAAAATTTCAAAACTGGAATCAGCCCTGAACCAGGAATTGAATCTGCTTTAATCACCATTTGGGATGATCATATAAACACAAAAATTCAAAAGCTGCTTTGCTACTTCTGAATCCCTCAGCAGCATTCAACACAACCCAACACCATTCACCATGATACCTTAACCCTTAGACTTAAAGAAATTGGTGTAGACAATACAACTTTCTCTTGAATCTCATCCTACCCACACAATAGAATAAACTAGATATATATCCCTCCTTCTCATCATAACAGAACAATAGAAAAATGGGAGTCACACAAGTTCTGTCATAACGCCCCTTTTTTCCAACAGTCACATGAAATACCTACCAGAGCTAATCAACAGTTGCAAACTCTCTTGCCACAATTAAGTTGATGACACCGAGATAATCCTTAAATTGGAAATCCCCAAGGTCATTGGAAACTCTGCTGTAAACATAAATTGCCAGTTGTCTTATTGCCATTGACCAGTGGATGACATGGACTCACCTCAAATAAGCACTTAAAAAACTAAAATACTCATCTGCGGTGATAGGAATAAATATGAACCTCTAATTGCCTGGCGATCTGCAACAGCAGCCAAATATTTCTAAGGAAGTACGAAACATCACCATTTTTTTTTTTTGCAGAGTTTTATATAGCGCAAACTTGACCCGAATCGGGTACCATAGTGCTTTACATAGCACCAGTTACTTTACATGTGGACACACATTCATTTTTGTTAGGCCCGGGGAGATTAAGTGATTTACCCAGAATCACAGGATGTTCAGCGTCATTGCCGAGACTCAATCCCAGTTCCCCAGATTCGAGGTTGACCGCCCTAGACAGTAATTAACATGGACTCTGTACCTTCAATGAACACCCAGCTCGATAAACTATCTAAACCAGCTTTCGTCAGCATGAACACACTCTGACACACTTCCAGCATCTAAGACCTCTTTATAAGTTTCATGTAACAAAATCTCTTATCATCCAGGAGGGCATCCTGTCTTGAAGACTCTCCATTGGTTACCAGTTCCTAAAAGGGCTTCCTTTAAAGTACTATGTATCATCCACAAGGCAATACATTGTAAATGTGACTGCATTTAAATAGCAATTACTGTCCCTAATGACACAATGAAGTACTCTGCAGTGAGCAGCATGCTACTCCAGAACCCAAAGGCAGTGTTAGTAGGGTAGAATAGTAGATGTTATTTGATTATTCTTGTACACTCAGAAACCTCAATCACCACTGCCAGTTTAGTGAACAGAAGTAGATTAGTACAGTTTAGGGGTGAGTCAATAATGGGGAAAGCGTGAGGTGTGCCCATGGAAGTTTAATGAGTCAACAGATTGAGGGGAGATTGAAATGTGGTTCTGAGAGTACATGGAAGTCTGGAGTTAGTGGAAGGAGTCAGAGAGAGTGAGAAGAAAGAAGATTCGGGTGGAGAAATGGAATGGCTGGTAACAAACGATGGGATGTTTTGAGGGTGTAAAAGAGGAAAAAAGAAGATTTGGGTGGAGAGGCAGGCGTGCAAGCAAAGAACAGGTGGCAGATAATGATAAACAGTGTTTGAGAGTGCAGAGGAGTTATTTGTTTCAATGACACCTGTGTAAAAACATAGTCTCATATGCCTCTGCCCTCATTCATATATTTACATATATACACACGCGTGGACACAACTATCAGTATTTAAACATGTACATTACAAAGATGTATTTCTATTGGGAGAACAGCATTCTCTTTTATAAAACAATGTGTCTTGATTTGGGCAGGTGATGGTATGTTCCTTCTGGGGCTAGTTAGGCCTTCTGTTAGTGGAGTACCTCTTCTGGACTGCTTGGTATGAAATGATGGTTGGAAACAAAATGGGCTGGTTCTGTGTTTGGTATCATGGTATTCTGTCTGCTGCAAGTTGTTAGGGTATCATTGAATGAAATTGTTTGCTTGTGATCATACTGGAAATGTGCCAACTCTTGGCTAGTCTTTGGAACAACTCATCCAGCTAAATTGTGGAACTATCAATCAGCAAAAATAAGGACCATAGAAAACCATATGATCTTTAGAAGATTGGTTAGAAGCTGGCTTTTTCCCTCCTGATCCTAGGGCCTGCAATGAAGGAGTCATTTTCTCTTGACATTACCTGAGCAACCTATAAAAGCATGCAGAACAAAATAACACAAAAGGACCTCATCTTTTTAAGTGTCAAACTATCATTCTGGTCTAGAAGATGTACACTAACTTAGAAGGTGCACACCAACAGGAAAGTCTATAAACATCCATAGCTCATTCATGGAACAAAGCATACAATCAGTTTTTTGGATATTTCTTTTTATATATTTCCTTGTTATCATCCTGTGCATTGTCTACCCTTATTTCCACTTGCTCTTGCATGGTCTCCTCTTTTTATGAGATCCTTTACTTTTTCTCCAAACCTTTCCTTTCTCCTATGCAGCAAACAACATAACCATCTACACCTTGGAATAAAAAGTATTACCCCAAAAATATAAAGGATACAAATGCCAGCTTTACATAATTTGGGCATCATTATGATGCAGGGCGGTCAGACTGGTGGCCGCTGTTGTGGAGGCCGGGAGACTGCCCAATGAGCATACGGTGGTCCGACCACCGTATCTGGACGTCCGAGCACCGTGTGCCATGCACCAATTAATTCAGTGGCCCAGGATGGGCGGGGCCTTGTTTGGGGCCCGCCAAATCCCTTTCTGACAACCTTTTTATGGCAGGAATCCCACCATAAAAAAGCTGTCGGAAAGGGATATTGTAATCTCAACAAAGGGTCCGCCACAGCACCGCTGCCATGCTTGTACGCTGCTCCGACCACTCATTAATTAAAAAAAATATATATACAAAAAATTACTTTAAAAATTACACATACATTGAAAAAAATATCTAAATACATTTTTTAACTTATAACCATAAAATAAAAATATATACTTTCAAATTAATGTTACAAAATAATGAAAATAATATGCAAAAAATAAAAATATTAAATAAACATGAATAATACTATACAAAATATTAATAATTAGGAATAAATAGGAATACTATGGATTACAATTATGAAAACAATACAATACAGTTATTAAAATAAAAAAGATGTAATCACATTTTACTAAATAGTAAAATGTACATTATTAAAACACAATAACTTATAAAAATTAAATCATGAACAACATATGTTAAAAATGTGTTGAACTATGGAGTGATCAGATTTCCTACTCCTACTACAATCTCTGCAAAAGTAGAAAGTGTGTTAGACTTACTATTCCCACTGCAACATACGCAACATTATGGAAAGTGTGGGACTTTGGAGGGGTGAGACCTACTATTCCCTATTCTGATGTAAGCAACAGGAGTAAAACAGTGGGCTGTGGAGAAGTCTGATTCACTATTTACACTCCAATCTGAGCAACAGTAAGGAAAGCATTGGACTTTGGAGGGGTGAGATTTACTATTTCCACTCCAAATATGTAACAGTAGGGAAAGTGTTGGACTTTGGATGCATCACATTTACTATTCCTACTCCAACCTGTGCAACAGGAGGTCGAAATTACTATTCCCACGCCACTCTGAGCAACAGTAGGGAAAGTGTTGGACTTTACTATCTCCACTCCAACCTAACAACCGTAGGGAATGGGTTTGAATTAGGTGGGGTTAGAGAAACTAGACTTACTCTGGCCTGAAAGTGTTGGACTTTGGAAAGGCCAGATGTACTATTCCCACTTCAGAGAAAGCAAAAGCAGTGTTGGACTAAGATTAACTATTCCCATTTCTCAAATGAAAAAACAACAAAATATTGCTAAAAAAAGAATGCAAAATATATTTCAAAGATTATAGCAAAATATATAATATTTTTTGCATTATATAATTTAGATACATAAATGCAAATTAAAATCTCAATATTAATAGTTAAGATTGAAAATAAAATAATATTAAAATGTACCCACCAATAAATACATTTTATATATATATGTGTATATATATATATATATATATATATATATATATATATATATATATATATATATATATATATATATATATATATATATATATATATGTATCTATATATATACAATTATACAATAAACTAATATTAATTATTGCAGAAAAAAGTAAAACATTCATTGTGTTTGGCATGCCGGAACTGTGATTGGGAATTGCAAAAAACACAGTTGATGGACAGAATGCAGAACAATGTCTTACATTCACCCCAGTACAAAGATCTGGGCCTAAATCCATCGTTTTTTTGCACTCCACACCACCCTAGGTCAGACAATGGCTATATGCAAATCAGCCTTGACCCTGTGCCTCATGGGAACAGTCCAGCCCGAACTACCAAGCCACGTCTTTTCTAGACCGGAATCAAGCATCCAAGGACCGGTTTCTGGCTATCAGCCTTCTTCAGCCTGGATAGCTTGACTCCAGTGATGTGGAGAGCCTGGGACTCACGTCTGAGCATACCCAGCCCACTCGGGGTGAAAATTGAAAAAAACACAGTTGATGGACAGAATGCAGAACAATGTCTTACATTCACCCCAGTACAAAGATCTGGGCTTAAATCCATCGTTTTTTTTGCACTCCACACCACCCTAGGTCAGACAATGGCTATATGCAAATCAGCCTTGACCCTGTGCCTCATGGGAACAGTCCAGCCCGAACTACCAAGCCATGTCTTTCCTAGACCGGAATCAAGCATCCAAGGACCGGTTTCTGGCTATCAGCCTTCTTCAGCCTGGATAGCTTGACTCCAGTGATGTGGAGAGCCTGGGACTCACGTCTGAGCATACCCAGCCCACTCGGGGTGAAAATTGCAAAAAACTGTGATTGGGGGCATTTCCAGCAACACCCTGGTGGGACCGAAGTCACAGGGAGCATCGCCTGCTATTGCCCTGATTCCTGCCTACCCGCACCACACCCTGGAGGACCACAAATCCCAGGGTGCAACAGATTCTTCCTCCCACCTCTGCTAATGAGGGGGAGGAGCTACCATTGCGCTCAAAGTGCTGCTTCGTTCCCCGCGATGCAGGACACGCGAGGCCAAGGGCAGGTCCGTCCTTGCCCGTCCGTGGCTGGAGGAGGCCAGGCTGGGCCACCCCTCTAAGCTTCCTAAGGGGAGATCAACCGATCCATGGAGAGTTGACACTACGAAAGCCGCTATTAAGTTCAGTGACTCTAGACCCTAGGTGCAGAATACTATTAGGTATTATTCTGACCTTCTTGCAAATATGGGGAGACGAGCAGGGGTGAGGAAACCTAATGCGGCATCAGTGCAACTGGCCTCTTCTCTCCAACAAACATCAATAGACCGGATGTTACAGAGAGCCATTGGTGTAGTGGCAACAGAGATCGAACTAACAGAAAGACGATTGTCCCTTACATCGGACTTAGCTCCTCCCCTTAGCCCCCTCGATACAACAGGATCGCATCTGTCCATCAATCAGGAGCACACAACCAGCGTCACAAGAAGCCGTGCAGTGAGTAGAGTGGATGAACTATACCCAGGGTGCGCCCGCACAAAAAAAGGGAAACCCAAAACCACTGCATTTACGGGGCACAAACATAAAGCTTCGACCCTCGAGACAACTGGCGTCGCAAGGGTGGATAGACCAAGACCATCACATAAAGGAGGTCTAGAACAGCCAGTTTGGGTGGACATTCAGGTCCAAGTAAGGTTAATTGCGAGGGACGAACTAAAAAATATATGGGATCGGGTTGATAAGCTCGCCAAATTGGTTGAATGATGAGTGGACAGGACTGAGGTGATTCTGAGGGAAAATGAAACGGCCAATCAGATGATTCCAACAAGGCCCAGCCCTGAGCCCTTAAGGGATAACATGTTCCCCCCAGCAAGGTAACACAACCCAATCAGGAGAATGAGAGAAAGCGACCCAGTAGCCCTAAGGGGTTGGGGAAAGGGAATAGTACTCATGGACAGGAGCTCATGCAGGGGGCATAGATGGGAAAAGCCAACAATCCAGGGGTAGCAAGGGCCCATGCAAGAAACCATACTGGAGAGAGGGCTAGGCAGAAGAGCGTGCCACAGGAAGACCCCATGATGCAGAGGCAGCCCTTCCATGTATCAACCTCCCCCGGCTTCAACCCCTTATGTAGTCATTCTAGCAGGAGTTCCGAACTAAAAATAGGGACTAGGGAATCCTATTTTGATCTAAGGAATAAATGCTTACATTGGCTAGCTAATCACAAACAGTTTTCCCTTAGAGATATACACAAAATTCTCATGATTCGCAGGGTGGGCTGGATGGGATGGAGACCGAAAGATATTACTGGCGACTGTGTTGTGATTAATTTCAGGAACATGGCGATCGCAGATTCCCTCTTAGGTCACCATTACTACAGGATTAGGGGGTCCATTAGCTCACTGCCATTAGCCTATTTCTACCTCAGAGGATACAATCACACCCGGAGGGAATGGCAACAAATTAATCAACTCTCTCCATTTATGCAGGCACAAACATCTCCAGTATATTATTTAATATCCCCGTAAATAATAGGTTTAGCCCTCTAGCGGCAGTGGATTGACTCCCGAAGGCAGAGCCCCCAACAGAAGATCAAACTAACTATAGAGCGCTCACCGTCCAGCTAAGGGAGACTGATTAAAGCAGAGACCCCCTGATTCAGCCTGTGGCTATGGTCCAGGTACATGAAGTAGGAAAACATAGATCATCTGAGGGCAAACTGAAATCACATATTACGGGTACATTGAACAATGACACGTCTCACAAGGACACGCAAATAACCAAATCAGCATTGTGGGAAGTAGTTTCTCCATCAGTAGCCAAAGGCACACATTCCTTGAAACCCAGCTTAACCTCACCTGAGCTAAAGGAGTGCACCTTAGTCAGCAATATCACCGAACCGCCCTCGCATATAAATCTAGTGCACCCCTTAAGTATACAAATACTTTCTTGGAACATAGCGGGACTAGGGTCTAAACTGGATAGTCCGAACTGGGGAACATTACGAGATCAAAGAAATATGGGCTAGGGACGAACCAAATAGACCACGTTATGTGTCTTTCAGTATCCCAGCCAGCGACACGGGGAGAGGTAGACTCTCAGGGGGGCTGTTCACTTGGGTAGAAGTACATCTGGGATGTGAGGCAAAACAAATCAAGAGCTCCTCACATGACATCCTCTGTGTCCTTTTAACTTTCAAAACAAAATTAAGTATCCTCTTAATAAACATATTCGCGACCAACATCCTGCGGCCAAGAGTCTACCACTCTTGACCAACTAAGTACCCTTCTCCCAACCATTCCTCCAAACTGTGGGGTAATTATTGGTGGTGATTTCCACTGCCAATTTGAGCCCCTGAACGGTCTGGTCACAGGCAAAATGGATGAGGACCAATACTGGTCCATCCCAGAGCCTAATATTCCCAACATGAGGGCCTGGACACCGCTAGTACTCCAGATATGCACCTTAATATTAAACTTTTCAATGAGAGCATGCAATGGACGCACTAGATCTGATA
This sequence comes from Lissotriton vulgaris, assembly GCF_964263255.1. Lineage (NCBI taxonomy): Eukaryota > Metazoa > Chordata > Amphibia > Caudata > Salamandridae > Lissotriton > Lissotriton vulgaris. Next base: position 101,226,035 of record NC_141688.1, read on the forward strand.
ACCCGGGGAAACACACTTTTAATAGACCGGGACATACTTCAATCATTGATTTCATTATGTTAGATTCTAAGTCATGGCACAGGGTGATAGACTTTAAAGTCAGTCCCCGCCATGATAGCGACCACAATGCTCTAATCTACAAATAGCACTGCCACGTGCCAGGAAGGTGCCAGATAAGTTGCCAGCACCAGCCCAAAGTTTGATCCAGACTAATGGAGGTAGGAGAGTCCATTGAGGTGAAATCTGCCAATCGCAAGATAAACTGGCCAAGCTCTACCACCCAGTAATTCCATACCTTTCGGTCACAATCCAAGCAGTAGAAAGAAAAGGATTTCTCAATCCCCTCACAAGGATTTTTAAAAATCACCAAGATCTGGTTGCCTCTCTGGCAGTCTTCTTTTATCAAAATAAAAAGTCTAGGGTGCCTAACAATCCTAAGCAGCAATGGTTTAATGCTAGTTGCCAAGCTGCCAAATCCAACCTTATCGCTGCCATCAAAAGTAGTGACAAGGCAGCGATCAAAGTAGCAAGAGCTTCATACAAGGGCGCCACAGCCAAAGCTAAAAAATGTTGGGAAGCCCAAAAATGGGAGGACGCTCGTAATGCACTAATTTCACATGACCTGAGGTCCTTCTGGAACATCCTAAATACTAGTTCCCAGGCTGGTAGACCGGCCATTGAACCCAATATAGACGAAGGAGAACATCAACGATCGATAAAATATTTAGGCTACAGCTGATACATTGGAAATCTGTCTACATTGAGGGTGGCAGCCTCTATCTTATTTTTGTAGACCTAAAATCTGTTTTCCGCCTGGTACCGAGGGGCAAACTGTGGGCCATTTTATCAGACATGGGAGTACCAGAGTACCTGTGCCAGCAGCTAAAATGCCTACATGAGGGTAATTTTGCTCGATAGATACAGCAAAAACGGCGAACTCACAGCCCCACTGCCCGTAGAGAGAGTTGTCCGCCAGGGCTGCATTCTCGCACCGACCCTCTTCTCTCTTTTCATTATTGGCCTAAAAGACTCATTCATTGCAGGGAAGAACATCGATGCCCCTAGGCTTGCGCAGCGCAAAATCCCAGCCCTGATGTTTGCAGATGATACGCTTCTGCTTGCAAAATCCCCCATGGGAATCCAGAGGACCCTTGACAACTTCAGTTCCTTCTGCAAATATCGGGGACTGGAGATTAATCTGCGAAAAACAAAGCATGTGTCCTTTAACGTAGGCAATTCCACCTGCCCCAACCCTTGCCTGGAAGGTAGACCCCTGGAGAGGGTAACCATCTTCGAGTATCTGGGAATTACGCTGACAGAAAGAATGGATTGGGGTGCCCAAATTAACAAAGCAGGGCTGAAACTAACTCATACAACGGGGGTATTTTAAAACTATACAGGTGCTGCACTGACAAAATTGGTCAGCCCAGTGGTGGAATTCTATAACTTCCAGGCTAGGAGTGCTAATCTTTTTGAAGCAGAACTATGGGTACATTGTGCATTGAGCTCGTTAGTCTGCACTGAGAACACATTTATCAGACACCGCATTGGCCTCCCCATTAGTACACCCCTAACACTGCTCTCCTTGGATCTTGGGGTCAGACCCATTGTGGATGAGGTTGCTCTCAGACCTCTTCTCTATTGGCACCGTCTTTGGAGCACCGCAGAACTAGCTGCATATAGGGACAAACTGATTGATGTTATGGGTCTGCGAGGTTCAGGGAAGATACCATGGTTGGTCTACATTACGAGTATTTGTGATGGTTTGGGTAGGGGTAATCTATGGTGTAAACCATGTGAAACCTCCTAAATAACCCATAGAAGGACCTTGGTAGAGAGCTACAGAGGGCATAAACTCAACGAACTCGAAAGGAGGTCTACTGTGGGCCGCCAGACGCCGGAATTCTTGGTAGTAAAAAATAGGTACAGCCTAGAACTGGTGCTCGACGATATCCAGCCATTCTTCGGCAAAAAGCTTCACTTGCAATTTAGACATGGAGTCCTCCCTTTGTGCTCTTTTACTAACAAATGGAAGGGCGCCACTAAAAGGGAGTGTCCTGCATGTAACATCTCTGACTAAACCGAATTCACTTGTTATTTGTTTGCAAGGGTTACAGGAGGGCCAGGTCAAGCTGGTTATTCCAAATCTGTAGGAACCTGGGGTCTAGACACTGTAGCGAAGTGTATAGGCTACTGAAATCCGAAACACAAACGCACATGTCTTCTCCATTTGACGGTTCTTATTCACCATGTGGTCCACCCGCAGAGTCATCCTAAAAAAGATGGGTCACCAGAATGGCACTGTAGAATTTGCATGATTGTCTTCAACATTGTACTCCCCCAGACACAATCTGGGCAAATGTGGGAATGGCTACACCAGAAACTGGATTACTGATTATTTTTATGTAAAATTTTAAATTGTGTACATTTTATGTATTTTATTGGGTGTTTTTAATTATGCTTTTATGGCCTTGTGTGCCGAAATAAAGTTTTATGAAATGAATACACACATATATAATATACACATTATTAAAAATAATTTAATATTTTACAAAGTCAATAATGTAATTCACCAACTAACTTGAAACCATCTATTTCCATTCCATGAATTTCGTATTAACAATGTACTAATAAAGTATTTTACTTGAGTAATAATTTAATTAACAAAATAAAATGTATGAAATGAAAACACTCCCCACCCTATTCTCCTCTGAACCAGACATCACACCATAAAAAAAACTTTACATATATTACCAAATCAAACTATACTAAAAAGTAATTACACACGCTTAACATTAAATAATAATAAAATAACACAAATACTAAAAAATGACTAGCAATATTCTTACCTGCAAGATTCTGTCCCATGATATTCTTGACACCACAATATTTGGACGCAACATTTGTATGAATCTACATTTTATAGACAATATTAAGTTCACATACACATATCATCAACACCCCCCCCCCCCCAACCTAATCATATCTCAATCCCCTTAATCAGTTCTACTATTCCCTCTGAGGGTTGGAATGAATTTGGTAATAACCCTGTTATAATTCTCCCTCAAATTCCATTCATTTAACCTATCACAATGACCTAGGAGTAAATACATGTGATAGTCTTACTTGGGGAGCACAAGAATAAACCAATAACTAACACTGAAAAAGCTAAACTAATGTAACTGTCAGACTACAACTAACATTCGGTTCTCAGATAAGCATGCTTCTCTTAGCTAAACTCTTTAGCATCGAGTCAGGGGCAGCAAGCACTAGAGAACCCCAATTTGGCAATGCAGCCATTATTGGGATGTGTTTTGACCAAGCTCCCTGCTCAGTGCTTCATAAATCCCTTGGGCAGTCATGCGTTTTATAAATCCCATAAACATAAACAACAACCTGTCTGCGCTACTGTCTTTGCCCATAAAGAAAACTGCCATAGACACCAATAGCTCTGCTCCAAGATGGATAGGTGGACCAGGGGTTAATTGGTTTTTCAGAGGGGTGCGGCTGGGGCGTAACTGCATCTACAGACTGGGCAGGCCTGACTGCATTCCGCCTTTGCTGGATGGCACCAAAGTAGGCCAGCCAAACTCTGGACTTTATTATGAGGTTAGCGGATGAGATACTCCTTCACAAACGTGACGGAAATCCCGACTGCTGTATTACAAGTTCCATAGGATATAATTAAACTGTAATATGGTGGATGGGATATCCGTTTTGGTTGTGATGAAGTGTCCCAGTCCATCAAACTCATAATCAGGCCCTCTGTTTTTATTTATCTTCCAGACTTTAGGTACTGTTGAAAAAGAACAACACCATCTACAGTCTACAGATAATTCAACAAATAATTGCCCAGAGGAATCCTTAAATAGGGCTCTACCACTCTTGACCCAGAAATTACACAAAACCTGGGAAGTAACACTAGTCTAAAATGAGGATAGTGGTCTAGTATTCTAGTGGTCTAGTGTTCCAGCTCATATAAGTTTCCACTGGCTGTTTTCCTGTGCTCCTAGCCGCTGTGTGGTTGATGCTTTGCCTAAAGCATGACACTTAACATGGGCCAAGGGCAGGTCAAGTTTTACTTTATTGAATGCAGTTTTGCTTTGCAACAAGTAATCAAGCCTTGCTCCCAACAAATCATACTAAAAATGAAAGGAATAGACTACAAAAGTACACTTAGGGGTTAAAGAAATGTCTTCCCGGGACTGATGACATGGCCTCCGCTGCCGGAGGCCCGATTTGGCACCACAAAGGATTCTGACTCTGTGCCTCCCGGGTGATGGACACTTGGCTCGCAACAGTATTGTCCCTCTCACCTGGTGACCTAAAATAAATTATGGTGCACTGCAGACGCTCTTGCAGGGCCCTCTTCTCCCATTAACGAATGCGGTCTATGGCCTGCTGTGGGTGATGGGCCCTTGCTACTGGCCCTCAGAGCCGTTTTGCCCCACATCTGGATTGACAGCAAGCAGTGGTGCCACGTCCACCTGCATTGGCCCTTTTCACCTTCTGCAGCTGGACGTGAGCCTCTTGGAGGGAGTGACTCCGCTAAGACACACTCCATGCCTATCTGGGCCCTTCTCCGTGCTGAACCTCTGACATCAGCTGCCCCGGCGGAGGGACATGTCTTGACTTCACCGCACTGGTCACTTTCTGAGGACTGCTCTCCCATTACCAGCCTTGCCGGGCAAGGTGCACTGAGGGGATGCTAAATCTGGGTCCTGTGTAATCTACCACTATTATCTCCTGCTGCTTTTGGCCCATTTTCTTTCAACCTCATTCCTGGATCCCCAGACTGGTGTTGCTGAACTTCAGTGGGCACCCCCTGGATGCATACTAATGTATCATAGCCTTAGGAGGTGGGAGCGACTCAGCCAGCCTTTGTTGATCTACCTCTGCATCCATCAGAGCTCCCTATTGGCTATGCTGGGCCCACTTAACTCTCCTTGGGTCACTGTCTCCTACAGTGACAGCCCACACTACTAAGTGGTCATTGCCTCTTAGTCTCTAGTGCCTTACTTTGAGGTGTAGGTTTATGGAATACCAGCGAGTACTCCACAGTGATCCCTGACTACTGTTCACTTTCAGCTCCTTTTACTTCAGTGAAAGATCATCCCACCCAAGGGGGCTGGCTGCTCGTGTTACTGCACTACTGGGCCTACCAGAGTGCCGCCAAGCCGTCCTGTGGGAGACAAAAACATCTCTCTGCCTACTGACCTCACTACTATCCTTCAAGCTATCCTGATGTCACAGGCTGCTGTGGAGGTGAAAATAGGAGTGTTGAGAATGGATGTGGAACTACTTTGCCAGGATCTTTGGAACGCTACCACGCACATCACAGAATCTGAATCTCGGATCTCTATGGTTGAAGGTGACATCTCCACTTGCGTCTCTACCCATTGCAGTCAGAGTTAGGCAGAAGTGAAAAGACTTGGACATTCTATTAGTTGATGATACTCACATTGTGTTGCTGTACACCCACACTGTATGTATTGCTGTTGCATCCCAATTTGAACCCGATGCGACCTGACCTGGGCAGGAGAATATTTAAGAGGGAGTGCACATCGTTTTGCTACTTAGGTATTAAGATCTATCATTCAGACCAGAACCTTCTGGACAACCATCTTCCCAAAGGAGTGATCTTTGTTATATCCTAAGTTTGTGTCCACTTTAAGTCATGAGAAACATTGCTGTCTAGGAAATGGTGATGCTTCTGCATTTATTTTTCTAATTTCCCTTTCCTTCTTGAGAGATAGTTATTCTGTGACTTGGACATCCTATTTAGGGAGCATATACTGCACAGCTATCAATGTTAAATTGCCTTAGCCAAGATTCAACTCCCAGTTGAATGGGGTAGGTTAGGGGCCCTGAATTTGTAACACTATTACCTGGCAATCCAATTCAAATAGGTGAACCGTGGGATTTTGGGCCTCTCACTTGAAGAAACCTGCTCTATCCATGCCCATTTAGCCTGAATGAACTGTGTTAACTTATGCTTCCAGAGGTTAGGTAGGGAATATGGATACCATGGCTACTTCAGGCGTCAATGAGCTGCTATACCAGAGCTCTCCTGAGCACAAGCTACATTGTGCCATATGCCCCTTCTTGGTTTTTCCCAAACAATTAGGTCCTCTCAAGGCCACAGACTTAAAATTCTTGGAGGAGGCGGGCATTCACTCACTGGGAGAATGATTCCAGGACAGCCAGCTCCTTACCTTTAATGAGCTCAGGGAACAAGTTGATATTCTTAATGAACAATTACAGCCATACTAGACAGTAGTCATGGTTCTCTGGGTCAAATGGCAAATTAGAAACTCAGAAATAAACCCAAAACACACTTAGTGCTATATACCCTGTTCATAATAGGTAATGGCAGGAGACAAATCACCTAGTTATATAAATCTTTCGAGGAGAACACACCTAAATGTCCTTACATTACCTCCAAGATATGTGGGTACTGAGATTGGCTGGGCATTTTACAATAATGTATATTGCACAGTGCTCTCCTACTGCCACACAATCTTATGAAATGCTGAATATAAATACATACAATTTAATGACTTGCACAGGGCCTATGTCTCCCCTGATAAAAGTAATAGGTTTTCTCCTCAGGCCAGCGCCTCCTGTTTCCACTGTACAGTATCTTCAGCAAATCTTCACCACATGTTGTGGGCCTTCCCCTGTCCGGCTTCCTACCTATCTCAAGTCTTGCATTTATTTAAGACTGTCACTGGCTTGGCGTGTATGCAAAGTTGGGAGGTACATGCGTTAGGGATTTACAAAGAACCTAAATAAGTAAGATATGTGCATGCTTTTTAGACCATACTTATTGCCAAATGGAAAATCACCATGAGGTGAAAGGTGGCACCACCTTCCTCTTCCTGCATCTCAGTCATGGGTTGTTCCATCATTAGCTAAGATTCAGGATAAATCCCTACGTAGTGAAGAAATTAGAGGTTAACCCTCCTCTCAGTCGACAGTAACTGGGGCGCTATGCTTCTAAACTTTATGGAGTATCCCAAAGATGACAAACTTCCACCATGACCATAGAGTGTGCTCCTTATGGGGTTACAGGTCCTCTGGGTCCCTAGAACTAAGTCTGGATCCCTCTACACTGGACTTTCACACTGTACTTTCGCCCCCCCATTCCACCTGGTGTCCTCCATTCTCGTTCCTTTTTGCAGTCAGGCCGGATCACAGTTAGACATATGTTGCCTGCCCCACCCTTTTTTGTTGACTATATTTTCTATCGGGACACCCCAGAGACTGCTTCAGTTTAGGACATAGTTAAAAACACAACTCTATAAAGAACCATCCACAACCCAGATACCTCTCCTATCACTAACTTACAATCACGCTTGTCTTTGTCAAGGTGCAGCACTCCACTGCCTTTTGTCTAGAATTAACTGTTACGGTGGGATTTTTGATCTCTTATCAGATCACTATAGATCTAGATCCCAACTCAGGTCGACTGAACCTTTGTTACCTGTCATAGAGTAAAAAGCAATCCACTACTAGGTTAATCCGTTTAAGACTTTACACAACTCTGAAGAACCACTTACTACGAATACGTTTTAAAAGTTTTATTATAAAGCCAAGGATAACTGGAGATACAAACATCTCAATATAAGGTTCAAAAGATACACTGACATTAGTACAAACATGAATTCTCTAAATGCTCTTAGGCGACAGAAGAATACCACCAAAACTAATTAAAAGATCATCAAGGTTGCAAGAATAGACACAAGTTGTAACTTGTGCGACATTTACAAAAGGGAAGGAAAATCCAAATTAGACTGTCCCTACACTAGACTAAGTGACATCCCTACTTAACAAGATCTTAACCTAAAAAGGTGTCAGCCGTGGTGACTTCCAAAGAAGATCACTCACTTTCCCTTAGTCTTTGTTGTAAATCTGTGCATCGCAGTTATGCGCTATCTGCCTACCCATCCGCTCTCTTAGGTTCCTCAGGCCATCTGCTCTGTCTCCACCCAGGGGTGCTGTCCCTAATACAAAATCACAATTACAGTAGAAACGCCCCTCAGAGACGCCCCTCACGTACACCCCTCACGTGGTGTCGGTTCTGGCTTTTTCCATGCTGATACTCCTCTGGGCTCCTTTTTAGCGTTGACCTTGCTTCTCAGGCTCTTCTCCGGCAAGACGGTACCCCCCAGGAAATTCCTGAACCCTCCTCCAGGCCTGTGCCTGTCTCCCAGAACAGAGCTCTATTCATCACTCTCTTGATTGGAACCCCCTCGCACCTGCAAACAGACACCCATGAAGTGGTCCCCAAATTCCGGCCTCCAGCTTATCTCACAAGTCGTAAACCTTCGAGCATGGTCCACGATTTATGCTTAACACGACCTGATTCTAACTAGCACATGCAGATCAAAAGAAACGACCTTATCTCTTCAGGCCTACTAGAATTACATGAAACGGGCCTGAGCACACTATGAACCTTTATTTCTCAACCTAAACAGTATTCTAACTTATTACACACAACTGGTTATAGGGAACACTTCTATAAAACGTATATTTTCAGTTCTATGATCAATAATACATTGAATTATGACAACAGTAATCCATATCATGTGAAATTGTAAAGGCAGGTATTCTTTCTCAGTGAACTGCCATGAGGCCTACACATTTCTACGTTTAGCAGCATTACATTCTCCTCTGCAACAGCCACATAACATGGAATTTAATAACATTCTAACATCTCTAAACACTCCTACATTAGCTTTTCATACTGATATATGCATTCTGTATTAATTAAACACTCTTATATGTATGCACTCTATAAATTCGACACTCTTATATGTATGCACTCACCATCACAACACCATCCCTGAGGGTATGAATTGAATCAAAAAGAACTCGTTGCAGTGCTCCCTCGGTTCATCATCTCAAGAGCCCTCAGACTCCTGTACTGGTTATCCTGCATCGCAGCTAACCTCTGCTCCTGCTCTCTCATGGATCTTTGCAACCTATTTGATCTATACCATTGATACAGCCGCACCAATCCCCAAAATGTGATTACACAAATCACTATTATGATGATAGGTTTCAGTATGTACCAAATGAAACCCTTCCCCAGGTTGGCAAACCAACCTCCAACTTTACCCATTCCATGACCCACTTTTTCCCACACATTCACCTGTGTCAGATCCTCAATCTCATGATGAATTTCAGTGATGTTCCGTATATATTTTTCAAGAGGTTTTGAATTGTCTGGAATGTAAGTGCAACATTCCTGGACCTTCAAAGCCTTACAGACTCCTCCCTCTTTGGCTAACAGAACGTCTAGAGCAAGTCGGTTCTGGAGAACCACTGCCCTTATTGATTGCATCTCTCCCTCCACCAGCATTAGTGATCTAGCAGTACTGGCAGACAACCTATCTACAACTGTTGCCAATCTCCTAATCTTGACATCATTCAGTATTAGCCCTAAAAGAGGGAACATAGCACCAAATACGTCTCCAATTACCTCATCATTGCTTACATCCCTTCTCCCTCTGGCTTGAGTTCTTCCCTCTATGATTTCTAGATCCTTAGCATGGTATATTTTGGGGAAGACAATTGCTAAATAACATGATCCGTACCAATTATCCGGTAGTTTCCCGTATGCATTTCTTCCACAGACAAAATATACATTCGGGATCACCTGCATTCCCTTCAAGAAATCCTTTGTATAGTATTCTATTTGGAAAGCATGTTCACAACTTACTTCTCCCACAAACACATTCTCATAGTAGGTTTTACCCCTGTATATACATAGTTTCCCTCTTTGCACTCGATCTAAAGCTATTGGACCATTACTACCCTTCCTTCTGTGTGACTTTTCCTCCTCGGTCCAATCTGTTTTCCATTGGCCCGAAGCCTTTAGGATCTTCTGCCTCCTATATCGATCATCCACCTGCCCTATAAACTTTTTCTCAATTTCTGATACTTTACAAGTCAAATTATTTCTTCGGGCATATGAAGTATCCAGAGCTCTCCAAGGAATGAAAAATTTCCCTAATCGATCTTCACTCTTATAATAATCCCACTTGTTCATATGCTTGTAGGGCGGGACCTCTGGTAAAACAGCGTCAAAGTTTGAAAAATAATACTCAAAGCTATCGTGTCCATAAAATATACTAAGCAACAAACTACATGTGATTCCATAAGTCAATGGAAGAATATGGTACCTAATACCTTCGTCTACAGAGGCTGGCAATTGCATGCAGACATAGCAGTCCTTTGCATCCATAGCATCAACGTATTCATAAAGTAATTTAGCATATGCATTTGATTTGAAATTTCCTTGAGATTCATCTACGTGCAACCTACGAGCTTCTGCTGCTAGCAAAGCTTTATCCTTCTCTGTATTGTCCCCCCTTTGACCAGCAGTAGTAGGTTTCAGTGTCACTACAACTTTTGCTTCTTTTGTTGCCTTCTCTTCATTTTCATGTCCCACTATATATGATACAGTAACTACTAAAACTATAAGAAAAATTACTCCCACTAAAAGTGTGCCTACTATGCATTTTGCCTTGCGGTTCGGGTTGCCGGCCTCCATGATCTCAAGACAGTGTAGTTCTATTTTTCTGCCACAACACAAAGTCTCTTTTCTTTGCTCCTTCAACAGTGTTTTCTTTGTTTATTCGGTCTTTTTTGACCCATACCTGGAAGCTGGTAATCCCTTTTGCAAAATCAGTCTTTTGAATTATAGCAACAGACAACCCTAGCCCTTCTCCGTCCTCTAAATGGAAAAGTCCCTAAATTTCTTCTTCTTCCACTTGGCGCTAAGTAATCTCTCAATCTGTTTATTTACAAAGTCTTTAGCAGTCGGTAATCATGCGTGTTCCAGCGGCTCTAATCACGTATTCTAAAATTTCTAAGCGAAGAATGATCTCCTCGAGTGCTGGTATCGTTGGACCAAAAGTCGGAAATTCTACTCTGTTTAAAACCAGTTCTCTTATTCTGCTCAGAGAAGGAGGATTGGGGACAGTGAGTGTCAGCAACCCTTTGATCTCAAGTCCAGGTACCAACAACACCACTTCCAATGTTATGATTGGGTCAGTACTGGTCACTGTCACTTCCCTCACCCTCCCGGATCTCCGTGCACTAGACATCTGCTGCTAGGTAGGTCCACTCAGGAGTGGCGTATCTTCTGCAGGGCACTCGCACCCTCCTTGGTCTTCTTGGACCCTCCTGTTCTTGATTCTGTGCACCTTCGTCCAGATCTGAGTCTTCAGATATAGGAGCAAGAGTTCTCTCTGGAGTTGGCTTCAAGCTCAGCCTCTTCTTCCTTTCAGGCCAACTAGCTTCTCCACGCCTTGTTCTCCTATTTCTTGTCCTCACACTCGGTTCTTAATCACTTTTGACTTGATCAGTGTCTGAGCCGCATTCACAGCAACTTTCTCCTTCTGTGGCAACTTCAGTTTCACTGTCGTCTTGTCTTTCTTCCGCTTGATCTGAAGCACTCCCAGCTTCCTCCGACACCCCCACAGCTTGACTGATCCCCTCTAGTGGTTCGCCGTCCACAGCTGGATTTTCATCTGTGAGAGGAGCTGTTTCTTCCAGGGGTGCTGGAACTCTTCGAGTATGGGATGCGTGAATCCAATTTGGCAGCCCTCCATACTTCACTGCAGTATTCGTTGTCAGAATTATCTGGTAGGGCCCCTTCCAGCGCACGTCTAGGCAGTTCTTCCGGACGTGCTTCTTCACCAGCACCCAGTCACCAGGGCACAGGTCGTGACATAGGTCTTTGGAAGATGGAATTTCAGCAGCCTGCACCTGAAGAGACACAGAATGAATGACATCAGAAAGTCCCTTGCAATAATCCAGGATCAGATCATCTGTGATATTCAACAAAGCTGTAGTTGGAACAGATGGAAGTCTCATTGCCCTCCCCTTTAGAACCTCGTGTGGGGAGAGGCCTGTTCTCCTGTGTGGTGTGCTACGCATACTCATGAGTACCAATGGCAGGGCATCAGGCCAGCTTAAGGATGTCGATGAACACACTTTGGCCATTCGGGATTTTATAGTTCCATTTATCTGCTCCACTATCCCCGAAGCCTCTGGTCGATAGCTACAGTGCAACTTCTGATCAATATTTAATGCAGAGCAAAGCATCTTCACAACTTCACTGTTGACATGTGTCCCTCTGTCTGATTCCAAAGAGGTCGGCACCCCGGAGCGTGGTATTAACTCTCTAAGCAACAACTTTGCTACTGTGAGTGTATCGCACCTGCGTGTAGGGTATGCCTCGACCCATCTGGAAAATATGCATACAACCACCAGAACATACCTGAGGCGGTTGCTTTTTGGCATCTCAATAAAGTCTATTTGCATTCGGTTGAAAGGCCCACCAGACCTCCCAATGTGACTCAATGTAACGTGTCCTTTTCCCTACGTTCAATTGCTGACATGTTACACACCTCTGACACACTGCTTCTGCGGCTACTATGAACTTGGGGTTGCACCAAGTCTGCCTAAATACCCGCAGCATGGCATCTCTTCCTAAATGTACTGGACCATGTATCTGTCGTGCCATTGGACTAACTAATTCATATGGTAATACTGCCCTTCAACCTGCTGAAATCCACAAATCCTTTTCACTTTTTACACAACCTGCAGTTTCCCATGTCTTTTTCTCAAAATCTGATGCGTTCTCTTGCATGTCTTTTAAATCATCCCAAGTATCGACTGTTTCTAGCATCATGTTTAACTCTGTCTTTTCCTGTGCCCCACCCACTTCCACTTCCGTGAAAGAGTATCCTTGCTCCGCACAGTAGCGAGCAACCTCGTCGGCATAACGATTTCCTTGGGACACAAAATCTGTACCTTTGGTGTGTGCTGCACATTTAACAATGGCAATTGCTGCTGGACCTTGTAACGCTTCTAACAATAGTCGCACAAACTCCCCATTTCGAATAGGCGAACCTGAAGAAGTCATGTAACCTCTCTGAGACCACAATTGCCCAAAGTCATGAACTACACCGAAACCATATTGGCTATCTGTGTAAATGGTGACTCGAATTTTGCTACCTGCTAAACAGGCACGTGTCAATGCAATGATTTCAGCTACCTGAGCGGAGTGTACTCCTTCCAGGCAAGCGGCTTCCACAACTCCAGTAATGGTGCAAACAGCATAAGCTGCTCTCAACTGACCAGTACCGTCTCTTACACATGAGCCATCAACAAAGAAAATTTCATCAGGGTCAGTCAACGGCTCATCCACAATATCTGGTCTTGGCTTGGTGCATAGTTCAGTCACATCAAGGCAATCGTGATCTTCACATTCTTCGTCTTCTATATCATTAGGGAGTGGCATCAAAGTGGCAGGATTCAAAACAGAGCACCTCTTAAGGGTCACGTTCTCCGCAGCAAGAATAACTTGCTTGTAGCGCGTGAGCCTATTATTGGTCAAGTGCTGTGTCTTGGTCCTGGTCATTAACAGTTCTACAGAATGAGGTACATACACCACTAATTGATGTCCCATCACAATGCTTTCACACCTTTCAATGCTGACACCCGTTGCAGCAACGGATTTGAGACATCCGGGCAACGCTGCGGCTACTGGGTCTAAAGTAGCCGAAAAATATGCAACTGGTCTACGGGCATTTCCATGAATTTGTGCTAGGAGTGACAAAGCACAACCTTCTCTTTCGCAACAGTAAAGTAAAAATGGTTTTTCGTAATCAGGCATTCCCAAAGCTGGAGCACGGCACAAGTCCTCTCTCAGCTGTAGGAACGACATCAAACAATCCTTGTCCCATGGTACCGGATCACTCACCTCCTTGTGCGTCAGTTTTTGTAAGTGTTTTGCTTTCAGGGAAAAGTTAGCTATCCACTGTCGGCAATAACCAACCATTCCTAGGAACATCCTGACCTCTCTTTGTGTGGTAGGCGAATTCATCTTCATGATCGCCTCTATCCTGTCTGGTGACACCTTTCGCTTTCCTTTTTCAATTCGGTGACCCAAGTACTGTACTTCTGTCAGACAGTACTGCAATTTGCTCGGAGACACCTTATGCCCATTTTCAGCTAAATGGTTCAGCAAGGCGATGGTGTCTATCTTACAAGCTTCTTCTGTTCCTGACGCAACAAGTAGGTCGTCTATGTACTGAACTAGAACCGAGTTCTGTGGTAGTACTAGACTTTCAAGATTTTTCTTCAGTAGCTGGTTGAAAATCGATGGGCTTTCTGTATACCCCTGTGGGATACGACACCATGTTAGGACACGATTTTCCAGCTTAAATGCAAAAAGAAACTGTCTCTCCTCATCTAATGGAATTGAAAAGAAAGCCTGGCAAAGATCTATTACTGTGAACCACTCAGCTTGGAATGGTATCTGAAACAATATCACTGATGGATTCGGTACCACTGGACAACATGAAACAACTATGTTATTAACCCTTCGGAGATCCTGTACTATTCTAAATTTCCCGCTAGGTTTCTGCAAACCCATAATCGGGGAGATGCATGGACTACCCACGATTTCTTTCAGTATTCCCTGCTTAATCATGGAGTCGATCACGGGTTTTATTCCTGCAATCGTCTCCGGGGTCAATTTGTATTGAGGCGTTCTTGGATATTCAACATTTGGTTTTATCATGATTTTCACTGGTTCTACTCCTTTAATCAATCCTATCTCTTCTCCAGTGAAATCCCATACTTCAGATGACACAGTATCTCTTAAGTCCCAAGGGAGCTCTTCCGCCGTCAGGGTAGGATACAGTTCTACGCATACTCTTGAATTTGCAACTTTAAAAGTGGCATCATCGTCGTTAGTCTGTACCTCTACTCCCTGAGGCGTGCAATATATTGTGCAATTTAGTTTGCACAATAAGTCTCTTCCTAACAGACACACAGGGCTAGAATCACATACTACAAACTGATGTCTGACCAGTGGCCCGGTGGCAGTGGGCTGATTGGCCGGTCGCTTGGCGTGGCGCTGCTCTCCCATTTCCCGCCCCGCTGATTGCGAGCGGTGGCGATTTCCTGGCAGAAACTGTTTTTAACTTGTCACTAACTCGTTTTTAAATTGTGCAGGTACTTGACTCTATTGGGCATTTTAGGGGTGAGCTGCCGGCTGGGGCTGATCGTGCTAGTCGCGGGCTCCCAGCGGCAGCGGGCGCCATCTTGGCTTGGGCTTCGCCTTCCACCATAGCCCTGCCCCTCCCCCGCCGCTCCGCCCCTACTTATACAGACATCATGAGGCAGCGCAGCGGACGAGCGCAGCGGGCGCGACGAAGGCGCGCCGGAGTTGCGCCTGAGTTAAGCCCGTCTGCGCCCGTCCGCGGCTGGCCGGGGCTAGGGGCACGGGACGCTGCTGGTTACATCACCTACACTCCGTCCCAGTTATGCCTCATGTGGTCCCCCGGCAGCATTAGCCCCTCTACCACTACTGGCCTACAACTCCTCGGTCTGTATAGTCCTCCTCTATCCTCCCCCCCCGGTTTAGTATCACTGTTTGCTTCTCCCACCTCGTCCTCTCCTATTCCCCCGACTCCCCCGGCACCTTCTGTCCACTCCTTTTCTACCTCGGCTACCCTACTAAATACAAGGTCCGCCGTAAATCACCAATACGAGCTATTTGACTACCTCGATACCAACGAACCAGATCTCCTGTTTTTAACCGAGACCTGGTTCAAGTCCGACTCCCTGCCCAATGTGCTTGCCGCCTTACCATCTACTTATTCCGCTATTCGTGCGGATCGTCCTGACGGCAAGCGGGGAGGTGGAGTGGCTTTAATAGCTCGTACTGAGTTTAACTTTTCAATCCTTCCTTCCCCACCCATCACTGATGTTGACCTCCTCGTAGCCCGCTCTACTTCCCATTTAGCCCCTTTCACCTTTGTACTTATTTACCGTCCTCCCCAGCGGACTCCGTCGTTCCTCCCTGATATTCAAACCCTTTTGGCCACTTTGGCAGTTAATTACTCCTCTGTATTAGTTCTAGGGGACCTTAACTTCTGGCCCAATGACCCGGCGGAGAGCCCTCAATCTAAGGAATTCACCTGCCTCATGGAAAATTTGAACTTCGTACCGCTCATACACAGCCCAACCCATCGTCATGGCCACATGTTGGACCAAATCTGGACACTGAATGTTCCCTCCACTCCTCCCTCGATTTCCCCTTGCCCATGGTCAGATCACTCCACCATCACGTTCTCCCTCGCCCTAGCCCCCCCGGTTAAACCCCCCCTTCCCAAAAACACTTGGGCTCGGAAATGGGGCAAGGTAAACATGCCCTCCCTATGTTCGGCCCTGGTCACGACCTGCCCGGATCTTACTGGTTTGACAGCTGCCCCCCAACTGGCCGCAATTAACAACTGGCTCACAAGGGCTAGCGATGAATTCGCCCCCCTCAAGCGCCTCTCAGTAAAACGGGCCCATGCAGCTAATCGTTGGTTTACCCCCGACCTCAAAGAGAAAAAACTCGCTGCAAGAAGGGCTGAAAGAGCTTGGCGAAGAACTTACGATCCTGCCTTAAAAACAATCTATCTGGCCACTCTGCAAACCTACAAAAAGAGCATCCTGGAAGCCAAGGCTGAATACTACACACACAGGATATTGGTTGCAGAGTCACAATCGAAAGAAATCTTCTCCACCGTCCATGAGCTCGCTTCATCCACCAGAGCCTCACCTACTATTCCCCCGTCCCAATCCCTCTGTGACTCGCTCAACGAGTTCTTTATAGACAAGGTTGTAAAAATCAAACATAACATCCCCCCCCCCTCTTCCACTTTTGTGGACCCCTCCCCTCCCCCCTCCACTACTAAACTGACCAATTTCCCACTCCTAACTATTGACTCCCTTCGCCCTCTGCTTCAACGGGTCAAATCAGGCTCTCCTCAGGACTTTGCCCCTGCCCGCATACTCAAGGAAATCTACTCAGCCTGCCCCATTCCCCCTCTGACCCTCCTCAATGACTCCCTCAACCATGGTTATGTTCCTATTCCACACAAATCGGCGATTGTCATCCCTATTTTAAAAAAACCTGACGCCGATCCCTCCTCTGCTTCTAATTACCGCCCCATTTCACTCCTTCCCTACCTGGCAAAGGTCCTTGAAGCTCACATTACCTCCACACTGAGCACTCATATCGAGGCAAATCATTGCCTCTCCCCTTGCCAAGCTGGTTTCCGCCCCCTGCATTCTACCGAAAAAGCGGTCATCTCAGTCATGGACAAGCTGCGTGAAGGCATTGACATCAACCTTCCGCAAGCCCTGATCCTCCTCGACTTATCCGCCGCTTTTGACACGGTTGACCATACCATCCTCCTCAGCCGTGTCTGGGCGGCGGGTATAGAGGGCCTAGCCTTTTCTTGGCTAGAGTCCTTCCTCGCGGGGAGAACACAAGGTGTCCATTTGGCTGGTTTTGCGGCGGCCTCTCGTAAGGTAGAATGCGGGGTCCCCCAGGGTTCATCACTCTCCCCTCTCCTGTTTAACCTCTACATCTTCCCCCTTATTTTTATGTTACAGCAACTGGAGGTCACCGTGTTTAATTACGCGGATGACCTCCAGCTCATTTTTAATTTGTCCCACTCACCTTCATCTGCCTTGAATGTTCAAACCGTCATGACCCTCATTCAAGATTGGATGAACTGCAGCCACCTCAAACTCAACCCGGACAAGACCGAGCTGGTCTTGACCGGAGGTGGCTGCAGTCCCTGGTCTTCTTCTTTCTGGCCCCCCTCCCTTGGTGCTCCTCCACTCCCGGTCCCTAAAGTGAAAACCTTGGGAATCTTTCTTAATCCCCAGCTCACTGTCCTCCCACAAGTCAACTCTGTTGTTTCTTCATCTTTTTTCTCTCTCAGAGTAATTAGAAAAGTTTCCCGCTTCTTCTCCCCCCCAGCTTTAAAAATCATCATGCTAGCCATGGTATTGTCCCGTATAGACTACGGTAACATAGTCTATAACGGAGCCCCTGCTTACATGATCCACCGATTACAACTGGTGCAGAATCAGGCGGCCCGCCTGATCCATGGCCTTCCCAGATATCATCGGGTCACCCCTATACTCAAAACTCTGCATTGGCTCCCCATAAGGGAGCGTGCCTTGTTTAAACTCGGCTGTCTCACTTACCAAGCCAGAGTGGGCACTGCCCCCCAGTTCATCTGTGCCCTCATCAAACCTTACTGTCCAGGCAGAGAACTTCGCTCGGCCCATCTGGCCCTCCTCACCATCCCTCGCTTTAAAAAACAGAGGGCAGGCGGAGCGAGATTCGCTGTCCTGGCTCCAACTTTTTGGAACTCCCTTCCGATTGCTCTGCGCACCTCATCCTCCTACCCCCTGTTCCGTAAAAATCTTAAAACTTTTCTGTTCACGCAAGCCTACCCCTAATCCTTCTGCTGCTGCCACTCATTGATCACCACTAGCGCCATGAAACCGCTGGGTATGCGAGCGCTGTACAAAAACTTTTAAATTCAAATTCAAATTCATCGCTGTAGTTTCCTATTCTCACTAGCACTGGTTCTGTCAAAGGGTTAGTCATTCTCCTATTTGCGACTCCTACCACTTGAATTGTTTCCCCCGACATTGGCAGATCCGGAACCACGGCTGATCTCAAAGTTGATCGAGTAGCTCCGGTATCTACTAAGAATGTCGTAGGACACCCCGCCACCTCAGCCTCAACAAACGGTCCTCTTTGGTCCACCTCTAGAACTGCCCCGAGGGTACAGTCCTCCTCTCTACTCACACGCCGTCCAGTCAGTGGATCAACGTACTAACACTCTTCTCCTCCTACTAAGAGAGGCATTTGTCTATAGGTCTTGCCCCCTGTCGTAATCTTTGGTGGTTGCGGGAACTGAGCTCGGGGAGCCGAAGTCCCCCCTTTGGCCACCTTACCCTTTGGTACAGTCTCTCCTTGTACTGGAACGGTCTGAACTTCCTCCTCCTCTACTTCCAGTTCTCCGTTTTCAGGGTTATAGGGACACTCGCGATTCCAATGTCCCACCTGGTGACACTGGTGACACTTTGTCGTCTTTTTCAATGTAGCAAAGTCTATTCTAGGTCTCGGATTTTCCTCGTTGTCCCTATTCTGACTATTTGATCTCCTTCCGATCGTCCCTGTTCCCTGTTGCTGCTGTCCACCCTTTCCAGCCGACTGCATCTGAACCATCATCAACTTCTCCTTAAGTTTTTTTGCTTTGGAATCTATTTCATCACTGCAATACCTTGCGTATCTCAAAATTTCATCCAATGGTTTGTTTTGCCAGCAAATTAAGTGTTGCTGAATCATCAAACAAATATCAGGTCTCAACCCCAAAACGAACTTCGATACAAACTGTCCTATGTCTTTGGGATCCATTACATCTAATCCACTGTATTTTTTGAACGTTTTCAGCAATCGCTCATAAAATTCATGGACTGTCTCCTTGGGTTCCTGTCTAGTTCGGTCTATTTTCACCCAATCTATATCCTGCGGTGGCACCTTATCTTTCAGCCATGTCATCACCTTTTCATATTTTATCATTTCTCTTTCTGACGGACCATTAGTACGAGCATCTCTTTTTGGTTCTGCTGTGGGCCATTCAACACTAACTTTGCATGCTGTCCACAAGTCTCCTGGGACCACAATGTCGAATAAAGTGTTTGTGAGAAGTTGGCCTGATATGCAGTGCTCACTATTCTAGTGATCACTATGTATCAGTCCAATCAACCCTTATTGAGGATTGGTTGTAAGTCGACCGATAGACCAGCTATCCTAGTAGCATGGACAAGAGCAGTCTTCGGGCTAAACTCTAGAGGGCGTGTTAAGCCAGCTGTTATACCATCACATATACCCCTTGAACACCAAGTGAAAGGACACCACACAAGTGTTATGAAAATAAACAGTGTATTTATTTAGATAACAACAGCCCTGTACTCTTTATGAGGACAGGGTACTAAGCACACAACAAAACTACTTTAAGTTGCACAATTTACACAAATGCCCGAGGGGCACGAAAAACCATATACTATGAAAGTGGAATGCGAAATTACTAGCAGGTAAGTACTGGACTAATAGGCTTTGGAATCGCCAGGACTACGTTACTGAACCTTCAGATTACTAGTAGGAGGCCTAGGGGACTCGGGTGCAGAGTGTGCACTCTCACGCGGGATGCGGGACAAAGTCTATGGAGGCTAGTAAAAGCAAAGTTAGTGTTCTCGGGCGAACCCGATAAGGTAGGTTGAAAACGAAAGTGGATCTGGACCCTTGGATAGTGAGGCTATGCTGGGGCACCGAAATGCCAAAGTTACCTAGCCCAGGGGCTGCGGCTGCATAGGTCTGAAAAGACGTCGGAAACCTTCGTTGACGAACCAGGAGCCTGAAGGAAGGAGTTGCTGGCAGGCGACCAGTGAAGATTGTTCGATGGATCCAAGCCTGGATCGAAGATGGAAGACACCTGTAAGCAGAGGAGACCAAGTCCTGAATCACTAGCCAGTGATCAGATGGGCACCAGGATGGCACCGGATGGAGTCACCTCGACCAGGTGAGTGGGCGACGCTGGGCTCTGCAGTCTCACGGACCAGGAGGCGTTGTTGGCGACCAGGATGGAGGTGCGAGCTGTCCCACGATGGTTGATGCTGTCGACGTCGCTGGACCCAGGATTGGGGCAACAAGTCTTGGCAAATTCAAACCCACGCGGTGGACCTAAAATGGTGTCTGGAGTGGACCAGGAGGGTCCGGGGTGCTCCTCTTTTGGAAGGGAGCAAGGGCCAGTCTGGAGCAACCAGACTAGCAGTGGTGATGTCGTCGGTCGTCGTCGGGAAGGCCACAAGCCAGCGGGCTAGTAACCAGACAACGCGGTGAGCAGCCAAAAAGCAGAAGGGCCCCACGCAGATCTCGTGGATGCTGGGGGGCTGATCTTCGGTGCTGGAGCTGCTCAGGGTCGGGGCTTCTCGGACCCCAAAGCACTCACCAGAGGATCCCTCGGCGGTCGTGCTGGATAGAAGTCGTGCAGTTCTGATGATGGCCGGTCCCTCGAGGTCTCGTCGCACCTACGGTTCTCAGCTTAGCTGTAGAGGTAGGTAGAGGTCAGAGGTGCCAGGGAAGCCGGGTCTCGTCGAGCTGGTCAGTCGGATTCCGGAGGAAGGACGTGCAGCAAACCGCAGTGTTCTTAGATGGTGCCTGCGGGTGCAGGGTGACTACTCCTTAGCCACAAGGGAGAAATCTTGAGAAGAGTCAAGAGTTCCTTTCGTAGAAAGTAGTTTCTTGATTCAAAGATGATCTAATTTGGAAGGGTCCCCGCTCCTGCCTTTATCCTAAAGAAAGGGGTGGG
Organism: Lissotriton vulgaris; assembly: GCF_964263255.1. Classification (NCBI taxonomy): domain Eukaryota; kingdom Metazoa; phylum Chordata; class Amphibia; order Caudata; family Salamandridae; genus Lissotriton; species Lissotriton vulgaris. Next base: position 101,247,295 of record NC_141688.1, read on the forward strand.
TACGCGACTAGGTCCTGCCCTAGTGGTGGGACCAGGAAGGGGGGTGGTTACACCCCTCTCCCATGCCGGACTTTCCCCAGCTCAGGGGCTGGTGTGCCCCTGGAACTGGTTCTAGCCGGCCTATGCGTAGTGAGCACCGGGGTGCCACTTGCAGTCACCTTCCTGTAAAGCCCTGCCTACCCAGGATACACAAAACCCTGTCTGGGATGGTGCTAGCACCGCCCCTGACAGGAAACCCTTTGTCCAAGCTCCCCTCGCTGGAAGGACTCCCAGCTGCAGGGGGTCAGACTTGTATCTGTGGTGGCAGCATCCATTTTGTGATGCTGAGGCTTGAGTTAACTTTAACCGGGGTTCACAGTTACATACATGTCGTGTCCCTCTAGAAGGGTGGAATGCTAACCCCGTCGCCAGAATTGGCGAGGGGTTAGTATTCCAATTCGTATGACACCTTACTCGACATGTTTTGATAAAGCGATACCAAAGATAGCATTTAACCGCGAGGATTATAATGCACTTAAGAGTATATGGTATGCGTTATCATGAAACAGCTATTAGGACTTGGTTCCGCAAGCTGCAAACGGGCTCAGCTCATGCCAGAGCACCAGCTCACACGATTCCAAGCACTCTGCCTTCAGGATTGTCAAGGCCTGCCATAGGAGTGACTGATAGGAATCTGTGTGTCCATTTTAGGGTTAGATATAGGGATACTATATCTAAAGCAAAGGGTGATTACACCACCTTGCCCCAGCTGTCGTGCAGCCAGTTGTGTCAGATTTAGATGGCCAGCCAGGGGTGGCATAATACATGCTGCAGCCCCTGGTAGGCCCTGTGTTACCCCTATGCCATGAGTTACAGGGTCTGATAAGGTGGCCCAGTACCAATTGGATATGTACCTAAGGTACAGGGAATCCATTTTACAGAGAGAGCAGTAGGCCTGGGGTCCTGATTGGCAGGGTCCCAGGCCAACTAAGTCGGAAAGCCAGCAAAACACCAGGCAAAAAGTTGGGGGGCAACCCTAGTGAGGTATCCACCTTCCTACACAACCCCCCCCCAAACGAAAGGAGATAAGGCTATCCTTGACCAGGTAAGCCTATATTGCCTGAGTGGCCATATGAGGTGGTACATGCACTGGCATGGTTACCCCCTGTATCATGGTCCACTAAGCAATCCCTCACCCTAAGGGTATCTGAGGGTCTCCACCATAGGGAATCACTACCTGTGGGGTGTTTTGGCAAAGAAAAAGGCTGGTGCTGGGATGGAGTACTGAAGTGAGGCTCCACTACTTTTGGGCTCAACTTCCTCCAATCACTACTCACCAAATCTGCCTTTCTTTCCATGACTGAGTTGCTATGAGCTCTCAGGGTCAACCTCTGGCTACCTAAAGCTGGAGGCTGAGTCCCTCTGTTTGGCTTACTGGAGGGACAGGTCAGGTTTGGGGTTTTTAGGCCCCAGGTTTGGCTGTGCCCAACAGTGTCCAGCTGTGGGAGGTCCCTAACTACTTTTAAGGGGGATCCCTCAGGAGTCTGTTTTATTTTCACTTGGCTAGGTCTACTAGCTTCAGTGATCCTAATCTGTTGATTGGGAAGTTCTTTTGGACAGGGGGCCCTTTGGGGTCCACCACTGGCCTCCCTTACCTTTACAGCCCTGGGCTGATGGAGGCAGGGTTGAGAGGTGCAGGCTACCTGCTCCAGACTGGGTCCCACCTGGGAAGGGTCCACTGTCATCAGGGGCTCTGCCAGGCTAGGCCTGACTACCTCTGGGGCAGTTCCTTCACCAGGGGTAGAGTCAGTTCCCTGAGGAGGCTGGCTCTCACCTAGTGTCTGGGAGGGGGAAGACTTTTCTTCCTCCTCAATGCTCTCAGTTTGGGTGGAGTGATCCATTGTTTCAGGCTTCACAACCCCACTATCTGTCTGAGTAGAGGCTGAGACCATTTCAACCTTGCCAACCTTTCCAGGAGGGCACTCAGTCTGTGTTTGGGCTGTGACTGTCACAGCCCTCCTATCCTGTTCAGGAAAGTCTGTCTGAGCCTGGGCAGTGGCTACCACTGCTCTTCCAACCTTTTCAGGGAGGAATGGTGCTTGGACTGGGGCTGTAGCTATTACTGCCCCACTAACCTTTCTGGGTAGGCCTATCATTCTGGAGTGGGTTTCTTGCTCCACCTCAGCCCATGCTGAGAGTTCCAGGTCATTCCCCAGTAAGCAATCTACAGGTAGGGTGTCTGTCACTGCCACTCTTATGGGCCCGGTGACATTACCCCAGCTGAGCTCGACTACTGCCATGAGATGCCTTCTTTTCACTCCATGAACGTCTGTCACCTGATAAATGAAACCAGGGGTCAGTTGAGCAGAGGGGACCAGATGGTCAATCACCATGGAGATGCTGGCCCCTGTGTCTCTGTATGCCTCAACTTTCTGACCATTGATAAAGGGCTCTTGTCTATACTTTCCCAAAATGTGGGAACCAGTAGTGAAGTTGGCAAACCCCAGGCCAGTCTCACAGACAAGAGTGTTGTTAGGGGACCTGGCTAGGCCATAGTCCACCTGGTTTCCCAAAGTAATGCCCACCACATTCTTGGGGGCACTCCCACCACCTGGGGGATTACCACTAGTGGTAACAGGAGGTCTGGGAGTATTACCTGGGGGTATGTTCTCCTTATTGTTGTTGGCCTTGGGACAACTGCTGTCACTTTTGTAATGGCCTACCTGTTTGCAGGTATGACAATAAGGTTTCTTTTGGGTTTTGGGAGAAGTTTGGGACCCACCCTTTTCTTGAGGCTTGGTTGATTCCTTCTTTTGGCCACCACCCTGGTTCTTAGGCCTGACCCTGGTTCTAACCCATTTGTCTGCCCTCTTACCCAATTCTTGTGGAGAGGTCAGATCAGAGTCTACCAGGTGCTGGTGTAATAACTGGTTCTGACAATTACTTAAGATTTGCTCTCTCATAATTAGATTGTACAATCCTTTGAAATCAGTAACCTTACTTCCCAGTAGCCAGCCTTCAAAAGCCTTAGTGGCACAATCAACAAAGTCAGCCCAATCCTGAGACTGAGTTTTCTGGGTGTCTCTGAACATCAACCTGTACTGTTCAGTGGTTAAACCAAACCCATCAACCAGTGTATTCTTCAAGACTTGGTAATTGTTAGCATCCTCAACTCTAGTAGTGAGGAGCTTACCTCTACCTTTGCCTTCAAAGGAGAGCCACAAGATAGCTGCCCACTGACTCTGGGGGACACACTGTACAGTGCAAGCCCTCTCCAAAGCAGTCACCCATTTGTGGATATCATCCCCTTGTTTAAAGGGGGGCACTATCTTACTCAGGTGTCTAGTGTCTAAACTCCTGTCTTTTTCTCTTGGGAGAATGCTGACACCAGTGGGGTCTGCCCCACACAATTTCTGCTCTCTAGCAAAGGCAAGTCTCTCTTTGGCCAGGGCAAGTTCTTCCCTTTCAATCCTCAGATTGACTTCCTTCATTTTAGCTTCATGCTCTCTTCTCTGAGGGGATGTCATCCCTCTGTGAGAAGAGGTCTGAGAGCCATTTGTTCGAATGGATCTGTTAGAGCCTCTGGATGAGACCTAACTCGTCCACTCCCAATGTTAAGTCTGCCTGAGAGTGGCCCTGGGGGTCCCCCAAATCCATTCTCATGCCTACTTAAGTTGGACCTGGTGAGTCTCCTGACTTCTACCTGTCCCTTGTCTGCCTCATCCTCTGATAACTCCTCTTCCTCCTCCTCAGCATCATCTGCTGCCTGGAGGGGGTGGTCAGGGTTACTAAAGGGTCCCTCTAAGGGGGGCATGTTCCCATCTGGATGAGAAGGATCTGTGTTAGCAGCCCTCCTAGCATCATAAGTCTCTAAGAGACCAATCAGAAAAGGAATTGTAGGGTTAGAACACTGTTTTAGCTTCCTGGATGTACAGATTTGTCTCATCTCCTGGAAGCTAAGAGCAGCATATCTGGAAGGGACCTGTGGAGGGTCCACAACCACAAGAGGGGTCTCAGAAGACTCTCCGTGGTTAGACATGCTTCTAGTATGGTGTAAGTGATGCACCTACCTACACTATTTGTTTGCCTACTGATCCCTTGCTAAGAATTGTAGTCAAGGTGTGCTAAGCCTTGTTGAACTACAACAGCTGGTTCAGTAGAACTCAGAGTATTCTAAGCTAAGTTATATGTACCTTATACTTATGTGATCTTTCACAAAGATATTCTTAGGATACGTGTGGTAAAACAACAGCAAGCTCAAATCCCAACCGCTGCTCACCAATGTGAGAAGTTGGCCTGATATGCAGTGCTCACTATTCTAGTGATCACTATGTATCAGTCCAATCAACCCTTATTGATGATTGGTTGTAAGTCAACCGATAGACCAGCTATCCTAGTAGCATGGACAAGAGCAGTCTTCGGGCTAAACTCTAGAGGGCGTGTTAAGCCAGCTGTTATACCATCACATATACCCCTTGAACACCAAGTGAAAGGACACCACACAAGTGTTATGAAAATAAACAGTGTATTTATTTAGATCACAACAGCCCTGTACTCTTTATGAGGACAGGGTACTAAGCACACAACAAAACTCTTACGAAAATACTTTAAGTTGCACAATTTACACAAATGCCCGAGGGGCACGAAAAACCATATACTATGAAAGTAGAATGCGAAATTACTAGCAGGTAAGTACTGGACTAATAGGCTTTGGAATCGCTAGGACTACGTTACTGAACCTTCAGATTACTAGTAGGAGGCCTAGGGGACTCGGGTGCAGAGTGTGCACTCTCACGCGGGATGCGGGACAAAGTCTATGGAGGCTAGTAAAAGCAAAGTTAGTGTTCTCGGGCGAACCCGATAAGGTAGGTTGAAAACGAAAGTGGATCTCGACCCTTGGATAGTGAGGCTATGCTGGGGCACCGAAATGCCGAAGTTACCTAGCCCAGGGGCTGCGGCTGCATAGGTCTGAAAAGACGTCGGAAACCTTCGTTGACGAACCAGGAGCCTGAAGGAAGGAGTTGCTGGCAGGCGACCAGTGAAGATTGTTCGATGGATCCAAGCCTGGATCGAAGATGGAAGACACCTGTAAGCAGAGGGGACCAAGTCCTGAATCACTAGCCAGTGATCAGATGGGCACCAGGATGGCACCGGATGGAGTCACCTCGACCAGGTGAGTGGGCGACACTGGGCTCTGCAGTCTCACGGACCAGGAGGCGTTGTTGGCGACCAGGATGGAGGTGCGAGCTGTTCCACAATGGTTGATGCTGTCGACGTCGCTGGACCCAGGATTGGGGCAACAAGTCTTGGCAAATTCAAGCCCACACGGTGGACCTAAAATGGCGTCTGGAGTGGACCAGGAGGGTCCGGGGTGCTCCTCTTTTGGAAGGGAGCAAGGGCCAGTCTGGAGCAACCTGACTAGCAGTGGTGATGTCGTCGGTCGTCGTCGGGAAGGCCACAAGCCAGCGGGCTAGTAGCCAGACAACGCGGTGAGCAGCCAAAAAGCAGAAGGGCCCCACGCAGATCTCGTGGATGCTGGGGGGCTGGTCTTCGGTGCTGGAGCTGCTCAGGGTCGGGGCTTCTCGGACCCCAAAGCACTCACCAGAGGATCCCTCGGCGGTCGTGCTGGATAGAAGTTGTGCAGTTCTGATGATGGCCGGTCCCTCGAGGTCTTGTCGCACCTACGGTTCTCAGCTTAGCTGTAGAGGTAGGTAGAGGTCAGAGGTGCCAGGGAAGCCGGGTCTCGTCGAGCTGGTCAGTCGGATTCCGGAGGAAGGACGTGCAGCAAACCGCAGTGTTCTTAGATGGTGCCTGCGGGTGCAGGGTGACTACTCCTTAGCCACAAGGGAGAAATCTTGAGAAGAGTCGAGAGTTCCTTTCGTAGAAAGTAGTTTCTTGATTCAAAGATGATCTAATTTGGAAGGGTCCCCGCTCCTGCCTTTATCCTAAAGAAAGGGGTGGGTACGCAACTAGGTCCTGCCCTAGGGGTGGGACCAGGAAGGGGGGTGGTTACACCCCTCTCCCATGCCGGACTTTCCCCAGCTCAGGGGCTGGTGTGCCCCTGGAACTGGTTCTAGCCGGCCTATGCGTAGTGAGCACCGGGGTGTCACTTGCAGTCACCTTCCTGTAAAGCCCTGCCTACCCAGGATACACAGAACCCTGTCTGGGATGGTGCTAGCACCGCCCCTGACAGGAAACCCTTTGTCCAAGCTCCCCTCGCTATAAGGACTCCCAGCTGCAGGGGGTCAGACTTGTGTCTGTGGTGGCAGCATCCATTTTGTGATGCTGAGGCTTGAGTTAACTTTAACCGGGGTTCACAGTTACATACATGTCGTGTCCCTCTAGAAGGGTGGAATGCTAACCCCGTCGCCAGAATTAGCGAGGGGTTAGTATTCCAATTCGTATGACACCTTACTCGACATGTTTTGATAAAGCGATACCAAAGATAGCATTTAACCGCGAGGATTATAATGCACTTAAGAGTATATGGTATGCGTTATCATGGAACAGCTATTAGGACTTGGTTCCGCAAGCTGCAAACGGGCTCAGCTCATGCCAGAGCACCATCTCACACGATTCCAAGCACTCTGCCTTCAGGATTGTCAAGGCCTGCAATAGGAGTGACTGATAGGAATCTGTGTGTCCATTTTAGGGTTAGATATAGGGATACTATATCTAAAGCAAAGGGTGATTACACCACCTTGCCCCAGCTGTCGTGCAGCCAGTTGTGTCAGATTTAGCTGGCCAGCCAGGGGTGGCATAATACATGCTGCAGCCCCTGGTAGGCCCTGGGTACCCCTATGCCCTGAGTTACAGGGTCTGATAAGGTGGCCCAGTACCAATTGGATATGTACCTAAGGTACAGGGAATCCATTTTACAGAGAGAGCAGTAGGCCTGGGGTCCTGATTGGCAGGGTCCCAGGCCAACTAAGTCGGAAAACCAGCAAAACACCAGGCAAAAAGTTAGGGGCACCCCTAGTCAGGTATCCACCTTCCTACAGTGTTCAAATCAATCCACAGTACTTTTGAAATCTTTACAAACCTCTCTACCTGTTTGTACCATTCTACAGGATTCTCTCTTAACTTCGGAAATGAATTGGTAAACGCAGCCAAATCTCCCCTACTCCAGGGCACATGTACATAACTCCCATTCGCTATTTCTCGCAAAGGGAATGCCTCCATCCGCAGTGGCCCTCCCTCCGGGGACATCACAATTGCGCTCCGCCTGACAGTCCCTTTTTTGGACCACCTTTCTTCCCATTTATCCAGATCCCTCCATGCTCTTATTCCTGTGATCAGTTCCCTTATGTGTGTTTTTAATCCAATTGTCCTCCTCTCATCCAGGTCCTGATCTGAATAATGCAACCTATGGTTACCCTGTAATGCCTTTGTTCTCGACAAGTCTACCATATATTTTTCTGCCAGTTCAGACAATTTCTCGTGAGTTGCTCTTGCCTTTCGAGTAATATCCTTTGCTATAAACAGCAGCTCATCTTGCTCGTACATGTCAATCCTTTCTAAAGGCAACGTACCATCTATTATCTCGTCCAGGTCAGATTTCAAACTGGTCACATCGAGCCTTTTTGCCTTTATCACAGCTTTCAGTGTGCTGTCTCTAGAGAGCCCATTTACGTCTCTCCCATCACAGCTCTGAGTCCTACGTCTGGGCTCAGGCGTTTTATGGGGAGCCCTCCCATGCTCCCATCTCTCCAGGTCCCATGCAGTTCTATCCTCTCTTGGTGTATGGTGAAACACTTCTCTACTCCCTATAGTCCCACATTTCCCAGTCTGCCTGGTTTCTCTAGGTGCATTGTAAGACACTTCATTATTCCCCATGCTTTCGCAATTCCCCTGCTGTCCATGATCGCTCGGCGCATGGCAAGACCCTTCGCGGCTCCCCATGTTCCCGCGATCCCGCTCCTGCCCATGATCGCTTGATGCATGGTGAGACACCTCGTGGCTCCCCATGTTCCCGCGATTCCAATGCTGTATGTTATCGCCAGGTGCATGTTGGGTGCACTTAAAGGTATCCCTGTACTCTTGCGTCCTTCGGTCTCCCTCACTGTGAATGAGACGAGACGCCCCTCCACACTGTGTACTTCTACCTTCTCGCTCCTGCCTACTTCCACCGTGGATATGACGGGTAGCTCCTCTACTCTCCTGACTCTTACCGTCCCACTCCTGACCACTTTTGCTAGCCCCGCAGTGAGACAATGTCCCATCGCCTCGACTTCCCCATTCAGCTTCCGCTCTTGACATGTTACTCTGTGTTTCTGTGGCAGCATCCCATTCCCTCAAGTCAGCCCTCAACTCCTTAAAGGATTTCGGCCGTGGTCCTCTCAGATCCATCGGTCCTCTCTGACCCCCCTGCTCTGTTATGGGATCCACTGCTGAATCCAATGGGGTGCTCCATTTTATCGGTCCTGGCAATTGCCTCCAGGCATTTGTCATGTTGTTCCTTCTTTCCATTTCAGCTCTTTCTCTGTGTAGCTGTACCTGTTCCTCCTCTCGCACTTTCTCTGGGTTATAAACCGACACTATAGGACCTATGGTAACGGGTCCTTGAAGAGCATCTGGCAATCCATGAGACTCAACACACTCCGTTGCTGGCACCTTCTGCACCACAAACCTTCCGACTACCCTCTGTACAGGACTAGGTTGAGGTGTTTCCTCACCTTTGGTAGGTACCCGATCCGTTATAGGGAGTGGTCTATTCTCCTCTATGCCAAACCTATCTTCCCTTGGGAGCTCGACACTTTCCATCTCCCTATTGTACGGAGGCGGTCTATCTATCAACAACCTATTTATTAGGCTATCCTCTGACTCGCTCTCATCATCCTTCTCTGGGGTTCTCTTTTCTCCTGTAACCTCTCTTACTGGGTACAACTTATCCACTTCAATAGTCTGTATCCACCATTTCTTGGTTTCCGCATCCCATTTGACATCTTGTACTGCTCTTACTGATCGTCTCACCCTTTCTTGACGCCTGTTCTGATTCCTGTCGTGCGCCGCCCTAATCCACGCATTAAGGGCCTCAAACTGTGTTGGTCTAGGCAAAGGTCTCAATGAAGACATAACTGCTTTTAGCTGGTGCAACACTTCTAATCTAAACGTTCCGTATTTCGGAAAAGTCAGTTCCTCGTTCCCTTCTGTAATCTTACTCCAAGTACCAAGCCACAGTATAGTATGCAACCCAAGATTCGTAGCCATATAATGAGCTGGTGTACCCTCTGGCGGGGCCTCTTCCCCGTAATAAGATTCTCTCCTTTTTCTCTTAAAGATCGCTCTCAAGCATTTAAAACACTTCATGTTCAAAATCTACAATTTTTTTTTCCTATTTCCCTGCGTTCGTTTACTTCCTGATGAAAATCCACCAATCCCAGCGCGGCTCTCGCTAACCGGCCTATCCCAGCGCGGCTTCACACCAACCGGCCTATCACAGCGCGGTTCGCGTCAACCGGCCTATCACAGCGCGGCTTCACACCAACCGGCCTATCACAGCGCGGTTCGCGTCAACCGGCCTATCACAGCGCGGCTCTCTCTGACGTCACTCGTCTCCCCTTCGCAGCAGTTCCCCTCCTCTCTCAGCTCGTCTCCCGGTCATTAAGCATGGGCGGAAAATCCGTTCCGCTCGCGGATTTTGCGGATTTTCGGGAAATTCGCAATCCGCGAGATTCGCGAATCTCCCGCAAAATCCGCAAATCCGCGAGCAGCGGATTTTGCTCGCACTGCTCGCACTGTTTGCGTGAGTTCGCGCCCCGCGAATAAGTGCAAAATTGCAGAAATACGATCTTAGCAAAACTGAAAGTAACTACTTACCAGGTTCAAAAGTTCAGGCTCATCATTAGTAGCCATTTCCTGTAGTGCTTCCTGAGGGGCCCCTCCAGAGTTCAGTTGCCAGTTGAAACTATTATGTGACCCTGCTCTGAACCTCAGAATAGTTACACATATGCCACAAAGGTCCTGAATTACAGCTAAGGGAGACAAGCAGGAGCCAGGCTGGAAGTTAAAATCCATTAATCAGCCCCTAATTCATTATTGTCAGTTGGGGCAGGGCAGGTGTTGTAACTAATTTTGCAACAATGAAAGCACTTAGCAAGTGCAAAAGATCACTAATCAGGGCGCACTAAGGAAGCAGGTGCCAGCTAAAAAAATATTCTGTGACACATTAATCAGCCCCAAATTAATTCAGGTCACTTGAGGCAGGGAAGGTGTGCTTTGCTTTGCCGAAAATAATGTACACTGGACAACCAGAGGGTGTGGTGATGAAACAGAGGGTGGCATGGGTGGGCCAGAGGGTGGCATGAGTAGTCAGAGAGTGGCAGTGGTGACAGAGAGTGGCAGTGATGAAGAAGAGTGTCCCAAACAGGCTGGACACGTAGAAACAACAAGTTCGCAAAACTTGCGACCCGACAGGTAAGTTCGCAAATTGCGAAATTGTAAAAACCCTCGCGAACTGGCAGAAACACGGGCGAACACAAAAAAAAAAAAATCTGCAAATTCGCGGGAATTCGCGGATTTTGCGGATTGCGAGTTCGCAAATCCGCAAAATTCGCGAACGCGAGATCCGCAAACTTCGCCCATGCTTACCGGTCATGCATGCGTCCCATTCATACCCTGAAAAATGATTACTTCCGACCAAGCGATCACTTTCCTTGACTGTACGCCCACAGTCTAACTGTAATTGTCACCTTAACTGACGAAATGTCTTTCCGTGAACGTCCAGACAATCGCCTTGAATGATAGGTTACTTACACACAGTAACTTCCGACCTGCGTCCGTTACCCATACACTCACTCTTGCGTTCCCCCTATCACGGTCCTGCGGGCGATCAATGGTACCTCATGACCCCCTTTACAATGGTCAACAATTACTCTGGATGTTCGATACACCCGAACCACTTAAGCTCTTCTCTGAACTTAAGATTTTCACCAGGTTGCGCGCGCTCACAACCCTCCCTCAATCACACTACAGGCATTCAACTTCGCATGACATTACAATACAGATACAACACAAAACACCGCAATCTGACAACGCATGACCCTTATTATACTCACTCTCGTCCGACTCTGCTGCTTTTCTCTCGCACCGTCAGCACCTTCTTCGGCAGGCGATTCTTCTGCTGCTCATCTCTCGATCTCTAGGGGCCTCGGGGTAATCTTAACCTAGTCTAGATCACCTTCCTCTAGAAGGTAACCATCCTACTCTGCTACCAACTGTTACGGTGGGATTTTTGATCTCTTATCAGATCACTATAGATCTAGATCCCAACTCAGGTCGACTGAACCTTTGTTACCTGTCATAGAGTAAAAAGCAATCCACTACTAGGTTAATCAGTTTAAGACTTTACACAACTCTGAAGAACCACTTACTACGAATACGTTTTAAAAGTTTTATTATAAAGCCAAGGATAACTGGAGATACAAACATCTCAATATAAGGTTCAAAAGATACACTGACATTAGTACAAACATGAATTCTCTAAATGCTCTTAGGCGACAGAAGAATACCATCAAAACTAATTCAAAGATCATCAAGGTTGCAAGAATAGACACAAGTTGTAACTTGTGCGACATTTACAAAAGGGAAGGAAAATCCAAATTAGACTGTCCCTACACTAGACTAAGTGACATCCCTACTTAACAAGATCTTAACCTAAAAAGGTGTCAGCCGTCGTGACTTCCAAAGAAGATCACTCACTTTCCCTTAGTCTTTGTTGTAAATCTGTGCATCGCAGTTATGCGCTATCTGCCTACCCATTCGCTCTCTTAGGTTCCTCAGGCCATCTGCTCTGTCTCCACCCAGGGGTGCTATCCCTAATACAAAATCACAATTACAGTAGAAACGCCCCTCAGAGACGCCCCTCCTGTACACCCCTCACGTGGTGTCGGTTCTGGCTTTTTCCATGCTGATACTCCTCTGGGCTCCTTGTTAGCGTTGACCTTGCTTCTCAGGCTCTTCTCCGGCAAGACGGTACCCCCCAGGAAATTCCTGAACCCTCCTCCAGGCCTGTGCCTGTCTCCCAGAACAGAGCTCTATTCATCACTCTCTCGATTGGAACCCCCTCGCACCTGCAAACAGACACCCATGAAGTGGGCCCCAAATTCCGGCCTCCAGCTTATCTCACAAGTCGTAAACCTTCAAGCATGGTCCACGATTTATGCTTAACACGACCTGATTCTAACTAGCACATGCAGATCAAAAGAAACAACCTTATCTCTTCAGGCCTACTAGAATTACATGAAACGGGCCTGAGCACACTATAAACCTTTATTTCTCAACCTAAACAGTATTCTAACTTATTACACACAACTGGTTATAGGGAACACTTCTATAAAACGTATATTTTCAGTTCTATGATCAATAATACTTTGAATTATGACAACAGTAATCTATATCATGTGAAATTGTAAAGGCACGTATTCTTTCTCAGTGAACTGCCATGAGGCCTACACATTTCTACGTTTAGCAGCATTACATTCTCCTCTGCAACAGCCACATAACATGGAATTTAATAACATTCTAACATCTCTAAACACTCCTACATTAGCTTTTCATACTGATATATGCATTCTGCATTAATTAAACACTCTTATATGTATGCACTCTATAAATTCGACACTCTTATATGTATGCACTCTATAAATTCGACACTCTTATATGTTCCTTTAACTAGACTGGTGCAACGTGCTTGTAAATATGGTGCACCTCTACATTTTACTTGATTTGCGCTCTCTCATAACCTATACAAATACCACAAGCATACATTCATATGTACATACATGGACTATTAACCAAATGTCTCCTAGCACTAATTCTTAATTTCGGGACTGATTCCTCAATACAGCACAGAGATTGTATGCGATGACAGGAAGCAAAGCCATAGATTCGATCGCTGGGAAGGATTTTCCCGTTATAATTTCTTGGAACATCATGCAGTTGGGGTAGACTTAATTTGAAAAGAAAATTTAATCTGAAAGGACAATTTTGAAGAAAGGAGCTTGTTGTGTGTTTTGAGTCCAGAGAGAACCCCAAAAGATGTACAATAGGGTACGAAACGCATTGACTGTTTTTTCACCAAACAAGTTTTCTATGTATGCATTACCATTGAGGCTCATGGTGTGAATTGATTTAAATTACAACTGTGATTGTTTTTAAGGAGCCCAATAGGCAAGCTGTTTGGTATTGCCCTTGTAGAAAGAAGAAAAGCAGGGTGCTTTAACACTAGCTTGAAGGGTGTTTTCGTTCCAAAAAATCACAAATTGTTTTCATTATTACAGAACCTGAGCAATTAAGACTTTTCTAGTAGGTGATCAGAATTGATGTATTGTCCTTGTGATCATTTGTTGTATTTTTTGTATTGTTGTAATGAATGTCACTTTTTGTGTAAAATATATGGGCATATCAATTGTAATGTGTGATCATGGTGTTTGATGACATTGATGAATTGATATCAGTATTGGCATGCGTGTCGTTGTTTTATTGTTAAGCAGGCCTAGCCTTACTGATTACGGGCCTATCCCTTTCTAGTTTATGTGTCTTCAATGATGGAAGCACTAAAGATAACTTAAACTCATGAAAAACAATGACATTAGTAAGAAGAGTTAATTATTCAGAATAAAGTCTTTAGGGGTCATTAGGATGGCGGGCGGACAATCGGGAAACGGGACAACCCGCCATAAGGGCGGGGGTCCCGTGGGGGCAATTAGGATGCTCCCGCCACAGTGGCGGGCGCATCCTGCATTCCTGTCATTGTGGCAGGCGGTGCACTCAGCACCGCCCGCCACAATGCCAGGAAGGCATGTTGTGCACTTCGATGCACAACATGGCAGGCACCGCGCGGTGCCTGCCATGTTGGCCATGGAACTGCAGGGGGGTACCATAGGTACCCCCATGTGCACTCCCCAGAGTCCCTGGGGGCCCGCAACAGGTCCCCGCAGTCTATTCCCGCATGCCTGTTCGTGGTGGCAATGCCACCACGGAAAGGCATGTTACCGCACCCATGGTAATATGGCTGGCGGTGTCTAACAGACACCGCCACCATATCAAACCCTTTTCCGCCCAGTCAACTCGTTGACCGGGCGTAGAAGCGGCAGATGATCTTTCTGTCCGCCGTGGTCCCCCGCCATAGTGATATAGCGGGGATAAATGGGTGGCGGGCGGGGTCGGATCACGGGCGGATCGCCAGTGCCATGTGGGCGGTGGCGATCTGCCCGTGATCCTAATGGGCCCCTTTGTGTCCATTTAAAGGCTTCATAATGATTTAGTGGGGATAATTGGCAACTTCATCCATTGACCAGTACAAAATGCACCTCATAAATCATTGCTGTTTGCATAAAAAAACCTGCTTGTACAAAAACTCCAAATGTCCTGGCCTTACTCTAAAGACTATATAAAACTTCGATTTCAAATATAGCATATGATCCTTGTTTTTTAAGGGATGCTGTTCATTTTCTCAAAAGGGTTTTATTCTGTCCTTTTAAACATGTATCAATTAAATTAAATACACAGTGGAGTTCGAACAAGATACAGTGATTGACGGTTGTGTGTATGGTTGTACAGATTGCTTAGTGGAAGAGTACAAAACTGTATACTAGGGATGAATGGAAGGCCTCCGTCAGTGTGTCGATGATTTATGTAAGACTCCGCTTATCAGTTAGCAGCCAGTTTTTCGGTTTACAAGTGTATGTCCTGTATTCAATATGCAAGAAAATATAGATTATTTTTGTTGTCTTGATGTGTCTTCCTACCTTTTGTCCAAACCCTACACTGATGGAAAGGAAACAGGCACCTAGGAAAGCAGTGTTGGAATGAGCACATCTGCTGACGTGTTGCCTGAAGCCAATCTTGTTGCATAGCAACAACTCCCTCCACCCTGACCCCATTATCAATGGGGAGATGTTTATCACACCCGGATAGAGTTCTCACACTCCCTTAACTTTTTGGCAGATAAAACCTACCGGATATTAACAGGGAAAAAGCCTGTTACTAACCAGAACTGGACCTTGTGGATTTTGGTACAGTAGCCACCAAATTATGCATGTTAGTCCTCAAAATGTTTGAATAGGAACATATCATCAAGCCCTAACACCCTTTTCCAAAAACAAACCACATTCAAAGGAAGAACCCCATCACTTAGTAAATACATATGACAACATCATGCAAAGTGCAATACGTTCTCCACAGAATACTATAAACAATCCAAATAACATTTGTAACAACTTTATTTCAGTTTTATTATAACTGAGAACATGGCCATATATCAATTAACGTATAAGAAACTCAGGGTGTGAGTGTCATGACTGCACGATTTGGTAACCGATATTACAGCACACCTTGAGAGCTTGAAAAGCAATATAAGGTTAATAAATTGACATATCTACATTTCCATACCATCAATGGTGCTTTCAGAGGCGGGTGACATGGCACACAAAGTATACCTGCACTACAAGGTTAGCTATCCCGGATAAGGGACGGTCCCTTGTCACATATTACTTGAAGATCAGCAAAATGTTTACTAATGTTTGCATTCTATCATTTACTAAAGCAGGTAGTTTTTCCGCTGCGTAACTAGTCCATAGTTTCATCCATCATATTGATAATGGGGGGCAGATTGTAATTTCCAGCCGAGCTTTTTAGTAGATCTACTAACTAGAAGAAGATGTGATAAGTGTGCTTGTTAATGTTATGAATAGATATACAATATATTCGCTGAGGTCACTCAGTTGTAAGATAATGTGTCCATTAAGGCACAGCTGTGGATTCAGGACACCACATATGTTGCAAGGATTCCTCGTTTACCACATTTCTTCCATGATCAAGTATTGATAACTGGTTTAATTTCTTCATTTGTAAAGAGTTTGGGCATAACTTGCGTAGTCTGCTGTAGTTTAATTATGTGAAATTACAGTGAAATGCAAGATTATGTAGGATTATGCAAGGAGCATGAATCACTATTTTCTTAGCACAAAAGGCACTCTTGCTTCCAGAATGCGGATGCCTTTTGCACTAAGAATATAGCAACAAATGCAGCAGAACAGGAACAGCAGCAGCAGCAGCCAGTAGTTGCTTCTGTGCTCTTAGGTTGGCTTTTTTGCCCTAAATTACACAAAATTATGCAAATGGGCATAATCAGGTAATGTTTGGTAATTTTACGTCACAAGAGTAATGCACATTACTGAAATTAGTCTGATTACTGTGGCATGCTGAAAGCTTTACCCAGACCTACTTCTAATAGAACACACCGAGGCCACTCCTCACTCCTGACCCTGGATCACTGCTCAGCAACATCTGTGTTCCTGTGACTGGGAAACTGCTCATTGTTCTTGGCAATATCAATAACTTCTCTCACGACCGAAACCCAAGATGAGGATTACTACTCCTTACTGTTAATGATGGACAGCTTTCAATTGACAAGAATATTGAAATCACTGTAACTCTGAACTGGCCAGCACAACACTTTTCAGTGACGTTCAAGCAAAGTCTGCCACTGTAGCACATGTTGGCGTGAGGTTCTTCCTCACTGACGCGCTGAGGTGTCACCATCCGAATGTCCATCCCCAGGTGAAAGTCAAAACATTTACAAACCACAAGTATACGGAAAGGTTCATTGGTTAACACCTCAGCCACAGCCCTCC
This sequence comes from Lissotriton vulgaris, assembly GCF_964263255.1. Classification (NCBI taxonomy): domain Eukaryota; kingdom Metazoa; phylum Chordata; class Amphibia; order Caudata; family Salamandridae; genus Lissotriton; species Lissotriton vulgaris. Next base: position 101,263,911 of record NC_141688.1, read on the forward strand.
ACTCAACTGTCCTTTTTGGAATTTCCAGGCTCAGAGCATACATTCCATAATGAAGCACACACAAGTCCTTCATGTCCCAAAAATATTTTTGCTAGTGCTCTAGCGCAAACACCCTAGCCCTATTTGGGCTGATAGGTTTTGTGCCAGCTGACATATTAACCAAAAAACTCATTGCCATTAATTCCCCCAAAAATGCACTTTTGAGTGCCTTATATTGTTGCCATATATGTTGTCTCTCTTAGTTCCATGTAGTCAATCTCAGTTGCCCCCTTAGCACAGATAACTAGCAAAAGGCATGCTCAATTGCCTAAAGAAAAAATTACAATACGGTGAGAATGGCCAATTCAAATCTATCTTGGTTGAATAAATAGAGACTGTATGGCCTCTGCGAGCTAATGGAATTACCAATTAATAGAATACTGTCTTACAAATGATGTAATCATCCAGATCCTCCATAAACTACTACTCTTGTGAAACTCCTAGTCAGTATGGTATTGGGTAAAAGTATTGCTGGTAACAAGGACTTGTCAAGGACTCGCCCAGCCTCAACCAGTCAATGCATCAGCGGATAGCACATAAGGTTGTGAAATTACACAAAAATATATTGATTATCGAGATCCTAAACATTATATCTCTGCTGTGAATCTTTTTCAGTCTACTCTTTTGAACTTCCATTGTATATGGCTAAACCTTCTAGTGTTGATTGTTCGCTTCACATCTGTATTTTGCTACCTTATTAAATTGTGCGATAAAGTTTTTCTCAAGTATTGCTGCTTTATATTCGATAAAAAAAGTATCTAAATAAAGCCACTGATGCCTTATTCTTTTATAGATGCATTTATGTCCTTTGCTGATGGAAAGCTTGCAGTATCAGGACCAAACGCAACAGCACATATTTTTGCCACGTATCCCGCACCATTTCTTTCCATCACAAATGGGTTTGGAGAGCAGGTAAGTATGCAGCAGTCTCAATCCTGTGACAATTATGTACAGCAGTTACTTTGACTGTAAACTTCTAAACTACATACCAAGAACATCAGATTGTAAACTTTTAAACTACATGCCAAGAGGGTTTATAAATTCAACTGGATCTTTCTGGAGTAGGACAATCTCTTGTGTTTAGGGAAAGATTGAGACAAGATCCTTCTACGCAGAGGAGATTATTGAATATAGTCAAAAATATCTGTGTGGTGACCATGGACATCCTTGACAGGCCAGGGATGCACTGGCAGAACTTTACCTTGCACATTGGTGGGGCACGCAGCAAAACGTTGTCAAAAGTGACATCAAGATGCTAAAGGAGCAAACCCATGACTTTTCCAGAAGAAAAGTGAATTAAGATATCAGAATGTACTTCAAACAAATTGATCCAGATGAGATGAGATGGAGGTGTGCTTTACAGGTTCAGGTGGACAGCTGTCATTAGTAACATTGGTAATGGACAGTTAGGCTTGAAGACCCAGAGGAAAGTACATTTGCCCTTATATGGTTCCACCTGTAGAATCAGTGGGTCAGGACCTCCAGAGAAGGAATGGATCAGGAAAATAAGATCCCTGAATAACACTAGTGCCAGAAAACAATGACGAATTCGTAGTTGTGACAGTGTCCACATTTCTAAGCAGAACAGACAGCGAAGTAGATGGGATTTTCTTTGTTTTTTTAGCAGATGTGAATGATGATGGTAGATACATGACTCTCTCATTTGGGAGCAGTGCTGGGGCAGGGAAACGATATTTGTATGCCTTCCCATTTTTATTGTTAGTAAAACTGGATGCCTCTACCTTTTTGTTCTAAATGTACAGACTGAACAGGCGGATCAATCATAAGCTAATAAGACTTGGTCTATCCCTAATAGGAACAGTCTAACCCAAATGCCTGGCCTGGTCTTTCGGCCAGATGTGGGTTCTGTGCTTGCTGTGTCTTAGGATCCTCTTCTTGTGTTTGTCCCTCCCTTGGACGATAGCTTTTGTACCATTCTTTGGATTAGAGGAGTTATATCCTTCCACTGCTTCCATTTGTGGACCTACTTTTTCTTTTGCTTTCAGCATACCATGGGAGTTTTTCTCTCCCATTCCCAAGCTCATCTATTGCTTCTTCCACCCATCACTGCCGGGCTCAGCATTGTTTATTCTATCCTGGCTCCTCTATTGCCACGCCCACTCATGTCTTGTTTTAAAAAAACTATTTTTTGCACTTAATTTTTTAACTTTTAAAGTGGACCCACAGCTGCAATTTGATGCTGGGCTTCCCCTTTCTCCATTTCTTTTATTTATCGCTCCAAGATGGGCATCCTGCATCATTGAATTGTAAATAAAAAACAAAATACAAATGGCAGCCATAGGAATACACCCAGATGTTTAGTAATACATGCATGCTTTTATGTAATAAAGCTGGAGCAAAAAGCCTAAATGATCACTGTGCATTGACATATACACATGCATGCATCTTCACCCTTGGGCCAGACATTGACTTTTTTGCCAATACTGTTCAGCATCAGCAACAAGCATTTCTTTTACTTTTGCTAAAGAAGTTAGGCATCAGCAATAAGCCATGGCAAAGCCAAAAGGTCAGCTAAAAGTCTTTCAAATGGAAGACTTATTGGGATTACCAATACTTGTTTCTCCTCTATTGATAGCGAACTTTGGGGTGTTGTGGCAAATCCATATGGCTGTTCCACTGCTACCACTCTCATTAAATATTCACATGGGCTGCAAGTGGAATCATAATGGTAGCAAATAACAACCCTGTCGACATATAACATATTTTCCTGCTTAAAAAATCAGGAATGTATCTGTTCCTGTGCAAAGTCATTGTGCCCCACTTAGGAGTTTGAGACTTGGCATCCAGTACTCTCAAAGTAGATTTGTTATGAGTTACTTGTGTGCCGAACATTGCAGGGACTTCATTCAGCAGATGGAGTTGACAAAAGAGCAGGGAATTTAAGAAGCTTTCTAATACAGCAATGAGCTATGTGGTGGGGTGTATGCTGCTCTCACTTCCCTTTCTCTGTGGATCTCACTTCCTCTTAACACTGGAGGCAGTGCTTAATTAGACCTGGTGGTTTCTGATGCTCAGCACCGCCATTTAATTATCAACACCGGCACTTGTAACTGTATGCCACAAGGTGACGCTGTCTGAGATGACCATAACAACAGTCAATTATTAATTCAATATACATTAAAAATAACATGTACCTGCCTCCCAAGCCATTTACATACCTTTGGAGCCTGGAATAGTCTGAATTGTCACACTTTTAGGAGTGTGATGTTTAGTAATTGTGCTGTTACTATCATTGGCAACATGGCAGGAGCAATGTGTCATGCAAGCTGCAGTGGCCTCCTGGCGAGAGCCCTGGCACTTATTTATTTACAAATTAAGCACTGACTGGAGGCATGTTGCTTGCAGTGATCTGGCCCCTTGGATCTAATGTATCCCATTCATGTCTGATGTGTTTTATGGCTTCCAAGCATCACCTTTCACTCCAGCATACACAGGGGTTTAGAACACCAACTAAAGGAAGGAGTAACTGTCCAAGGAGGTGACTAGTGTTCTCAACATTTCTGAGGGCTTCAACCTAGAATCAAGAAATTGATCTAAAAGTCAAAAGATGACTAGAATGTGCTAGTGACCTTTGGCCTAAACCATGTCCCTCCCCCCAGGTAGGAGTCTCCTTCAAAGTTGTCCTCTCTGCCAGAATATAGAAGGGGTTTGGAGCAAAAGACAACAAAACTCAAGCATCAGTGACTTTGAATGCTTCATTTGTCTTCATTGGACTGTCAAGTGTAAAGCTGGATGCCAGGCCCAACCTATTGTTAAACTTTTAGACAGTGTCAGTTTCAGGCATTTGGGTTCTGGATATTACACTAGAAAGATATGACCACAGTTTCCCTTTTGGCATCAAGATCTAGGGTCATTGCGACTCTTCTGCCCAGGAATCACCGTAGCAGTTCACTCAATATCAGCACAGTCAAGATATCCTGCAGAAAGGCACCATCATTCGTGTTCCTATAGGGGTGGTGGGATGCAATGTTATTAAATTCTATATTTGGACTTGAGTGTGTCACGATTTCCAGCGGGTTACCAGATTGAATATGGCAGATAAGTATTTGTACTAGATCTCTTTCAAGGTAGAGGCTATCCATTTGACCATTTGACCATTTCTCTTCTTCAGTCTGTGGGGTCGGTGTCCTCATAAGAGCTCCAATAGATCAATTGTGATAAGTACAAATTAATTTTATTTGGCTAATTCACCCGTGTTTTTCTCTTCTGATGGGGATAAGTCATGGGATAGGGTCACCTACCCTTGTGTGGATGATTGGCTGGTCCAAGCACTGTCTATCCATTAAGCATGTCAGGATACCCAAACAATATCACTCCAAAATCACTTTTTGTACCCTCAGTTTCTACACACATTTCTACAAATTTAGCTTTGTGATGTTGGTTGCATTTACTGACTTACTAGTTAAACATGATTGTGAACATACCACATTTGTTGAAGTTTATTGGAGAGAGTTGTGAGGTGTTTTATGTTTTATATGTTCTTGATTGCATTCTGGTTTGAAAGTGTTCAAAAACTGCTTTAAAACCCCATTTAAAATTTTATGGTCGATTTCCAGGAGAACATTCAAAATTTGGTGGACTTTTGGTCAAACACTGAATATGTTCTGGACGATAAATTCGTCCTAGTCCAAAATCAGTTGTGCCCTCATCTTTCATACATATTTCTTGGAACCATGTCTAGAACTGAAATGAATAGAAGCATTGACTGTCCTTTCACCTTTCATAGTTAGATCCTTCATAATCAGACCCAGTCAAATTATGGCATTTCTCATCGTCCCTTGGCCATTTTGACTTCCTGTTCAAGAGCAAATGATGACACGCATTTCCACAGTCAAAAAATCACGCTCCACCACAAGCCTTTGGTCTGTCTCGCCCTTTCCTAGAAAACATTCAGGGGCTTATTTATGAGCCCTTGCGTCACTTGCGTAGCTGGTGTGTCACTTTTTGTGACACACCAGTGGCGTAGAAAATGCACCAGGTTGCATCATTTTTACAAAGTGATGCATCTAGGTAGATGTGTCACTTTGTACACCCCGTGCCGCATTATACTTGTGCTAGGTATAATGTATGAAGGGTGGGCCTTCCGACGCAAGTAAGCCTCATAGAAGTGACGTAGTGAAATCTATGAGATTTCACTGCACCACTGCTAGGACGCAAATGCCTCACAGCAGGCGTAAGACTGACGCAGGCACAGTTGAAATGGGACTTGCCCATGTGAAATGACCCATTGCTGAAGTTGCGTCACTTTTGTGACACACTCCAGCAATGCTTCATTTTTGCGCCCTCAGATATGTCAGAAATACTGACGTACCTTTCCATGGTCTGAGTTGACCCAGCCCTCCCTCTTTCCAAACACTTTGCAGTAGGTCCGCGGCGGCACATGTCAGATGCCGGCAGCCGCGGAATGGATTGATTGCAGTTTCCGTTTGACGTTCTAGCGAAGGAGAGCAGCACTCCCTGTGACCTCCGGACTCACCCCCGGGCGTCTCCATCAACGTTTCTTCTCCCTGCTGTCAATTCCAAGTGCAGCTTAGGGGAGCAGTTCCTCTCGTGACCTCCGGACTAATTCCCGGGTGCCCTGACCTACGTGTCTTCTCCCTGCCTTCAAGTCCTAGTGCAGAAATTTTATACCGTGTGAAGTCATTCTGTATTCTTGAAGCTCCTGCGTGCTTCCTGCAGAAAAGGATTCACCCCATCCACGTCCTGAGGAGAACCTCGTAATCACTAATGGTTCGAAACGCGTTGACCCCCAGCCTGTGACAAGGAAGAAGGGTGCAGCCAGGGAATAATTAATACCACTGTCTTTGGCCCTAGCTGTTCAATCCTAGAAACACCTAATCACAAGTTTTCTGAGACAGGCAGGCAGTTTCATTGTATTCCTGTTTCTGCCTGTCCATTGGTATATAATTTAAAGGACTGGTTATTTTTGTCAAATGCTCTTTATGTTTCAATTTGTATTGTATGTAGTTATTTGCTTGTTGGTGTCTTGAACTTTGAGTATCTATTGTGAACATTTTCTACACTTGTATATATTGCGCACATAATTGTCTGTTGTTCATTCAACTGTCTTGACAGATATGCCTTTGAAGACATACGGATAAATCAATGAAATTAAATTAAAAATGAAAATAAATTTTCTTTAAAACAAATGTGTGGTTCACGCAGCACAGATCGGCTGAGTGGGTCTTAAATAATTATAAAACTAATCTGATTAGCCACTTTGTTCTGTTTAGCGATTGTTGAGGTCCAGGCTGGTCAGTGATAGCACCCAAAACCTTCTTTTGTTGATTGTCTTGGTGCAAGTGCCCAGCCCCCGCACGTTCCATGTCATCAGTTTGTATCCCATAACCTCTGTGGGTGCCCTTCCGGGCTGGACATACAGTGCTATAGGAGCCCCTACCCGTGACTCTGAACAGTGTCTTGGTGCCAACTTCAAACCCCCCACCCAAACCCCTTCCACCCCCAAAAATCTCAAACGCCTCAAAACTCCCAGAACATCCCCCTCCTCCCCCACCCACGAGCAGACAGACAGCTAAAACCAGACATGCCATCCTGCCCTCCCCCTGCCGGTGCCAGGACGTGCACAGCCACCCCATCCGATCCACACAATATTCACACACACACACCCCTCAACCAGTATCTCCCACCCTCCCCCTTCCCAGCTCCCCGCTAGACCCAACTTGATCTAATAAGCATTGAGTAAAGGACAATTAGGACACACACAGTCCCCCTGCCCCGGAATCCACCCTCAACAGGTCGCAAGTCTGCCACTTCATCCCAATATCCCTTCATAGTCCGTAAAAGCCATAGGGCCCAGGAGCAACCAGGGACACATCCAAGGCCCCCCACACCGGGTACCACATATCAGAGACCAAACAGTACCTCAGGTCGGAGCCTACTCCGTCAGTGGCTCGGATAGTCCAGTCTCCGGGATCACCGGAGCCTCAGTGTCCGTACCAGGCACAGGATCCTGCAGGGTGTCCGGACCCAAAATGTCCGCAGGAGCAGAGCAACCCAGAGACTCCGGGTCCGCCCCCCCGGGGGGCTTCAGCAACAGGGCACCATCCTCACCCACCATGATGCCAGGTCCCCCAGGGTCCCCAGAGCCGGAGTGCCGTCTTCGTCTCCACTGGCGGCGCCTCCGAGGGAGGGTCCCCCACGTCTCACAGGGCCCCCCTCGTTCTCCTGGAGGTAATTCATCGCCCCTGATCTCCAGCCATTCCCAGACCTCCGCCGGGGTCTCAAAGAATTGTGCGCGTCCTTGTAATATCACCTTGAGCTTGGCCGGGTATAATAACATATACTGCAATTTCATGTCCCGGAGCTTTTGCTTCACGGCAAGATCGGACTTCCACTGCTCCTGCACCTGTTGGGTGAAATCGGGATATATGGAGACACGACTATTTTCAATAGTAAGGTTCTCTGCCTCCCGTGCTGCCCGCAATATACAGTCCCGGTCCTTGTAGTTTAGGATCTTAGCAATGAGCGCTCTCGGGGGCTCCCCCGGGCGCGGAGGTGGAACCAAGGCCCGGTGTGCCCTTTTGATAAAAAAGACACTCGACAGGCCCTGGGGACACAGGTGGGTGCGAATCCAGGTCTCTAGGAAGTGCTCGGCATTACCCGCCTCCAATCGTTCCGGAACACCCAGGACCCTGATGTTACTGCGACGCACCCTACCCTCTGCATCCTCAGCTCTGCGCTCCAGGGCATGCGTCGCGGCCGTGAGGTGCTTTACTGTCTTTTTCAGGGAGGCCAATTCACCTTGTAATTGAGTAATGTTACCTTCGGCGTCCGAGACCTTACCCGACACCTTTCGAAGATCCGTTCTCAAAAGATTAACATCGATGGACACCGTCTCTATCTGTCTCTGGAGCGCGGTGTGGGACCCCTGGATAGCCTTTAGTAGCTCTGCTCTAGACGGCTCCACTGGCTCATTCGCGCCCTCCTCCTGGCCGGTCTGCCGCGTAATGCGCTGCAACGGGAGCCGCGGCGTTGTGTATTGCATAATGGTGTTGGGTTGAGTAGATTTCGACATCCTGCCCCTTGGCATCGCCGGTTGCAGAATAACCTCAACAGTCTCTCCAGGTACGATGCAGAATCCTTCCACAGCCACTAAGCTCCTACCCTGGGCCTGGAAACTGCTCCTCCGGCCGTACGCCTGATGGCCTCGATGACACCACCAGATCCCCGCTCGGGCCGCCAATAAGCCAGAGCCTCAATCCAGGACCACCTGCACCCATGCTGTGAGAACGTAGAACCGGTCTCCTAAGGTCCACAAAGTTCGACTTCGCCACCAGGGCAGGTTCGTCGGGGGGGGGCAGCCCAGGGCCTCACTTCGCACCCCCCGGCGTCATCCGACAACCGACCGGGGCTGGTGTCCAACAACCAGACTGAGTTCTCTGATCCCAGGATCTGCTACACGGGCCGCTTCCCCTCTTCCTCCTAACAAGCTGTGAGGCCCAAGGCAATCCAGTCGGGACCAGGCGCCAGGAGTGGGACGGCCAGACATTCACCTGTGCGCCCAACGCCACAGTCTCCCCACAGCACAGGGCGGTCACTTCCAGACCAGCGCCCCCTCTGGGCAGCTCAGTGTCCCAATCCGACCCCCCAGGGGTCCGCTCGACAACGCAGGGAGCCTCCCGAGAAGATCAGGAGCATGTACTGGCAGGCATAAACCCCCCACTTATCAGGGCGACGGTGGGGGCCGGGACACACAGACAGACCTTGGGGGCGAGGGCCTCAGTCACCGCGGGGCTGGAGCGGTGCTCCCAACTGGTCCCCCAGTGAGCGCCAACACAGGGAGGCAAGTCCGCCGCAAGGGGACACCCAGGCGGCACTCGGTGTTTATCCCCGTCTTCAGGGGTCCATAGCAGGATGTCGGGCTCTGGAGGCAGGTTCACTCTGGGAGGCGGGCGGCCCGACCCACGGCCGCCCGCAGCGACGTCGACAGAGGCAGTCCCTCAAGACCCTGGGCCCCTCAGCAGGAGGCCAGCAAAAACGTCCCAGGTATGTCCAGCAGCCCGGCGGGGGTACCGCAAGACAACCCCTCGAGGCAGCGTGCCCCCGCAGACCACAGGGCCAGGTTTAAGTGTCCGCCCGCAGCGCTCCCCGGGCAAGATGGCGGGGCGTCTCGGCTCGGGTAGGGAGCAGTGCCAGACCTCAGCGCCTCACCACAGCTCGGAAGCCCCCCCCGCCGCCGTCCACGCAACGGCCGCCAAGTCCATGCGGGCAAGGGCCACCGCTCCCAGCAAGGCTGATCCGGTCCAGAGGGGGCTGCGTCTATCACCAAAGGGGCCTCCGGGGGGAAGGGCGTCCCGCTCCCGGGTCCCCAAGCAGGCGACCAGCAGACCGACAAGCCAGGCGAGCCCTCCAGTCACTCTCAGCTAGCAGCGAGGCAGGGCCCCCGATGGCATCAGGCCCCGCCGATGTCCAGGTAACTGCTCCGCTTTCAAGTCACCCCAGAAGGCAGGGCCACCACATCTGCACCTTCCGTTCTAGGCCCAATCCCCGGCCTCTTGTAGGTGGCCAGCTGGCCCCTGAGCACCATTCCGCCTCCTTCGGGTCCTCCACAAGCCAGCACCGCAAATCGCCTTCCAGGGGGTCCCTCGGCTCTCACTTTCGGGATAACTAACGCTCAAATAGGATCATGAAACAGATTTTCGGGTCTGCAGGATCGGAGCTGGAGGAGCTCACGTCTTGTCGGCCATGCTGCTTGGCCACGCCCCCACATTATTACATTTTCAGCAAAAGTTGCAGAGTGCACCACCATGAGCACTTGCTCCTCCCACCAGCACATATGCAAATTAGCATGGCTGGAGGCGAAGCAAGTACCCATGGCCGTGCCCTGCAGTTGTTTATAAGTCAGATTGTCAAAAACAAACACATTGTTGTCAAGACAGAACTCGCCATTTGAACAATCATCAGTGAATGCTGGAACATGGGCATTGGTCTTTTGCCTAAAAAGTGGTGTAATGCATTAAGACCATCAGTGTGTCTTATGCTCGTGTAGAGTGTATTAACAATAGACCTGGGCGGTAAATTCCGTTGTGCTTGCGGAAGTTGCGGAATTTGGGTAATTTCGCGCTCTGCGGAGAGTGCAAAGTTGCCAAAAAATTCTACGTACTGTGCCTTCGCGGTATTTTTTGCTTGTTTGCATTCTCAAAATGCGTGTTCTCAAGATATTTCCCCCGAGCATGCAAACAGTGATCGCAAACAAGACAAAAGCATTGCGAACAAGCAATTTTGCGTGTTCGCTGAATTTCTGCGTGCTCGCGGAGATTTCTTACCATTTCGCTGAATTTTGCTTAGCGTGACTACTCAAATTCCACCCACCCCTAATTAACATCAAGGGTCATTAGTAGGTAGTTCATTTCCAATTTTACATCATAAATCTTTCTGAGGAAGTCCCCTGTATCCTTGCTGTATGCTGGAAGTCCCTGCACAAACGCTGTAGGAAATGGTCTATGTATCTAGAGGTCTTTTCCAAGAGTCCGCCAATTGCAGCAATTATTGGTCTTCCAGGTGGGCACACAGGGTCCTTGTGAATCTTGGGAAGTAGGTATAGTTGGGGCAGTATAGGATAATCACACGTTAGATACTCAAATTCTTGTTTGGTGAGTAGACCTGCACTCTTCCAATCGTAGAGGGCTTTGTGAAATCTATCTTTAATTCCTACTATGCTGTTAGGGCTCACACGGCTGTAACATTCTTTGTATAACAGTTGTTTGTGGGCTTCAATGTTGTACTGGTCTAGGGGCCAGAGGACGACATTTCCCCCTTTAGCTGACCAGCGAACCACCACCTCTTGTCTTAGTTTGGTTTTATTCAGCAATTCGTTGTACTTAGTCATTTTGTTTTGATTACTGGTCACAAATTCTCTGCTACTCTTGTATGCCAATTCTTTAACCTTTTCAGTGCTCATGACAAGGTCAACTCGTCATGGGTTTTACCTGCCCTGTGCTTATGACGAGTTGACCTTGTCATGATTCTATAGAATTCAAGGAATGTCAGCACAGGACGGGAAAACCCCTTAACAGCCAAGGTGTTAAGATCTTTTATGACATTTTCCACGAAAATATCCAAGCCATCCTTGGTCATCATGGGCATAAATTTGGATCTCGGTTTGAACGGTGTTTTGGTGGTGCTAGATGTTTCAAGCCCGATGTTGTGGCAAATTCCATTATCGTTTCTGGATTAAGTGTGTCTTCCATATTAACAAGGTCTTGTAGCTGGGCCATGTCTTTTACTGTTAGTGAATTAGGGTAAATTTCAGTTTCACTAGTGTTAGAGCTGTTTTTTACTGTGTGAAAAAAATGTTTTTGAAGTTTGAGTTTCCTCACGAAATGAAAGAGGTCTATTCTGGCCTGGGCATAGTCGAAATTGTTTTTGTTGCAGAACATAAGGCCAAGTGAAAGAATTTGGTTCTCTTCAGGTGAATGCTCTATCTTAGTTAGATTGATTACTGTGTTTGCTGTATCAGTGTGGGCGCTCATCTGCGTCGATTGTTTCTCTGTGTGCAAGTGTTTTTGCTTTGTTTGTCCTTTGTCCCACCATCTGTTCTTTCGTTTCCTGTTGACTGGTTTTTTGGAACATTACTGTTCTCTGTCCTCGGTGGTCGTGGTCTTAGGCTCAGAAGTCTTTCCTGCACCACCATGGGTGCTTTATATATTGGGCAGAGGTGCTAGCAGGAAACGGGCACATATGTGAGGTCCCAATTGTGCGTGTGTGTTTACTTATATAAATATATGTTCATATATATATATATATATATATGTATATATATAAATATATATTTTTTAATATATATAAACACACACGCACAATTGTGACCTCGCATATGTGCCCGATTCCTGCTTGTACCTCTGTCCAATTCTTGCCTATGATAGACTTCATTGACAACCAAACTGTAAAATCTCATGTGAGATGCCTATAGAATTTTGCAGACCACCCTGTTGAGGTGCTTTGAGACTAAAGTACTTCCCTTTTCAATAATCCCAGCCATGGGCTGGACAGTCAGTTATTGTATCTGTTGTGTGACTGCTTGAGTTTTGAGTCTCTAATCCCCACACTACCGCCCAGAAAAGCCTTTGACTGCTCGCTCTCACTACCTTGAAAGTCAAGTGCAGATGGGGATACTTGGCCAAGTTTGCGAAGCCATTGTAGAACGGACTCTAGGACACAAGAGGCAAATTATCCCAACCACCATGGTTGTGTCCTAGTTGCACCTGCTTGCCCTGTGGCCCCTCCTACGAGGACAGACAATAGGTTAAGGGGGCAGGGGTTCAATGTAGAAAGGGAAGAAAGATTATTCCACAGTGTTAAAAAAATGGAACTGCTTTCTTTCCAGTAATTTATTATATGGTTATCTGTCTAAGGGTTAAGATTCAACTCAAGTATGTAAGAACTAGGAAGAGGAAAACAGATGTGTGGGTACTGTATTTTCCCCTGCATACTTAGAAGTAACATCCCCCAAATACGTTGTTATTAGAACAAATTATATTTGGAGTGAAGACATCTTTGAAATGAGATACACTTTTGAACACACCTTTGAAGTTTGCTATATTTTCTTCCCATTGAACAGGTGGCATCAACAGCTCTTCTCGTTATTTCTGTGTTTGCTATTTTCGACTCCAGAAATAAAGGGGCACCTCACGGAGTGGAGCCGGTGGCTGTCGGTCTGCTCATTTTCCTTCTAGGCTGTTCCTTAGGGATGAACTCTGGCTGCGCCATGAACCCGGCCAGGGACCTTGGCCCAAGAATGTTCACTGCAGTGGCAGGATGGGGTCTTGAAGTTTTCACGTAAGTTCTGTCTAATGAGATTTTGTCTGCTTATTACAAATTTCAATAAAGTAAGTAAACATTAAGAGATAGTATGAAAATAATATGTAAGAAAAGTAGAATAGAACCTAGCCTGTGTTGGTCAGCAGAAGCACCCACGTGTTGCCCTGGTGTCTGTTCATGCCAGTGCCTTCCTACATTTGAACAGCGGCGGCTCATCCGCTATGGCGCAGGAGTGTCAGCCCCTGCCAACAGGCAAAAAAATGAAAAATAAAACGATAATAAACCTGTGTTTGTTATCATTTTTTTTCTCTGAAGCATTGTATCTAGGGTGCCTGTCACGGGGATGACAGGCAGAGGGGGAGTGGTAGGTGCACTGTTATCAGTGCACATGACAGATGGCCAACCCGTCATGCGCACTGAAGCTGTCTCCAACCCAGCTGCGTTGCCGGGTTGGAGACTGAAGGCGCAGGATCCCAGTCTACCTGGGAGCACAAATTCAAAGTGCTCTGGACAATTCTGATGCTGCTCTCAGACCAGCGTCAGGATTGGCCGCTAGGGATTCTGGGAGCCTGTGCCTGCAGTACACGGAGCCAAAGAGGAGCGTCGGAGTGGCAGGTATGGTTTTTTAGGTCTCGCTCTCGGGACCTATTGTCGTTGAGATGCCTCTCAAGGGAGACAGACGGGGGCACGCGCGGCGATTCTGGTCTGTGGACGCGCACGTCCAGCCCGGCGCCGTGCACATCTGTTGCTCCACATTCACACTCACGGAAGCATACACACACACACACACACAGGCACAAACGCACACACCCCTCCTCCCTCTTACCTTACCGGGCTCTTGTCTTACTACTGTTCTACTATTTGTGACCCCAAAAAATGTCTCTCACCTCGGGAATACCTCTTCTTTTGCTTTTCTTCCCGGAAACAGAAACAAGATGGTGGTGCAAGTTGAGTCGTGTTAGTCCCACCCCTCCACTCCTTTCTTATTGGCCAAATACAACGCGGAAGCCGATCCTGTGGGTCTATTTTCAATCGCACTAGATGATTGGAGGCTACATCGGGCCTCACGCTCTCCGATTGGCGAAGAAAAAAAAAAAAGGCCGGTGAAATAATCCACCTCTGCCATTGGTTAGAGCTGTGTGGGCGGGTGTTCTGTCTTTTGCTTCCGGTGATATTACTGAGCTAAAGAATGGTGCTAGTGATAGATATGTGTACTCTGATTGGGCGAATCATTCATCCCACACGAGTATAGTAAACGAAGAGTCCAGTCCTGATTGGTAGGCGATCTCCAGGACTTCGTTGTGGTTGGTTTCGAGCTGGTTATCTTACATCGGCACGTGTGGTGTTTCTGAAGCGGGAAAATGGCGGCCGTGACAGCAGCAGGTGGGGCGCCCGGTACCGGCGGGAGTCGTGTATCCAGTGGTAGAGATTTGAATTGTGTCCCCGAGGTGGCCGATAGCCTGGGAGCTGTGGCCAAGCAGGGGTACGTGATGCGAGCAGGAGTAACAAAAGGAGGGGTAAAGGGGATGTAACGAGGAAAGTGAGGGAACCCAGTTTGACAGCATGTGAGGCTACAAAGGACCAATGGGAGGGCATGTTAAGGTTATAGGATCAGCAACGGTTTTGACGGGGTTACCGGAGCCTCTTACATGTTCTCGCTAAAGTGTCACAGGATGGCCGTGGGTTTGGAGACATTGGAACTGTACAGTTGAAGTTTAAGGCACAACGTGGGTGGAACTTTCGGGGCAATGCTCTCTTGGACTTATCGCACGAATTGTAGACTGTACTACTACTTCTGTAGCCGTAGGTGCATTTTAAGGATGATTAGATGGGGACTAGGAGTTTTGCAAGGAATTCACAAACCTCCGTTAAATTTACGTCATGCTAACTCCCATTTATTCAATAATTAATTTTCTGCATAATATGACTTGGATACCAGCCGTTGGACCCCAACCTGTCATGGTGGGCGTGATTATGGATGGTTTCTCTTCTTCTAATATCCTTTGTTTGGACAATTGTCCCCATAAACGTAATCTTATTGCTCTCTCTTAATCTCGTTATGGAAGTTATGTTGCTAATTGACACTTGTGCCCAGTGGTCGAAGTGGGGGGTAAAAAGTAGGGTAACTGTGGGCGGAAAATCAGAGGGTGGGAATAACCCAAGGATTGGATCAGTGGGCAGAGCCAGAGGTGTGGCCCGAATGCGCAAACATCCCATGAATCAAAACTTCCCCTAGACCAAATGATCTCTCTCTAAGAAGAACATTAAACAGCAGAGTCATCTTGACATTTTTATTGTTGCTGAAAATTGCTGGAGGCCAGGAATGAGGCAGCAAGTGCTTTTAAAACTTTAATATACTTTCAAACATAATGTCTCCACCCAAAGTCAGCACCCGGTGGGGTCACACCGGTTGCACTGCCCTAGAGCTGGCCCTTCTCAAGGATCCTGTGACTTCAGTGACAGTTACCGTTGTTCTAGGCTGTGCTGCTTCGTAGACCTGCCGGCAAGACTAGAGGTGAACTTCAGTATGGATTGTGGTGGACAAACCTTTAAGGTTAACGCACACTTGCCACAGAAAGGGTCCACCT
Organism: Lissotriton vulgaris; assembly: GCF_964263255.1. Taxonomy (NCBI): domain Eukaryota; kingdom Metazoa; phylum Chordata; class Amphibia; order Caudata; family Salamandridae; genus Lissotriton; species Lissotriton vulgaris. Next base: position 101,279,339 of record NC_141688.1, read on the forward strand.
GATGGTGCTAAGACACCAGGGCTTCTAAGGTCTAGCATGGGATTGTGCTCTCTCAGGAGAGTGGTCTGGTGGACTGGTTATTAAGGCTAAACCTGGTTCCCAAATTCCAAATTCAGCAGCTCTGGTCATAGTGCCACATCTTTTCACCCACTGAACACCATACTGCCCCACTGAGAAAAACTCACACTGCCTTCAACTACAACCCAATTGTTGCCGGCTATAAACACCAGGATGCGGCTCAATTTCAACGACGCATAAGACACCAGCAATGTGTGGCCTAAAAAAAAGTAACAATATCCTGGAAAAAGCAAACCTCATAGGGAATGCAAAATTTTGCAAACTATGTGAAATGTAAGCAGGAATAACATGGTTATCATAACGCTTTTACACTCAATGTTCAGAAATCAGTGAGTGCTTTTGCCTGAAAAGTTAAGTATATGACTACAGGGCCCTGAATAGACCCATTTTAATGTATGAATTTGAATTTGAATTTAAAATATTTCTATAGCGCGACGTTCACCAGACGGTTTCTTGGCGCTTTAGGAACGTGGAGTGCAGAGGCAGAGAGATAAACAGAAATAGATTCAAAAGTGAATTCACAATGGAAAGGCTTGGCTGAACAAAAAAGTCTTCAGGCCCTTACGAAAGAAAGAATAATCTTTGGCCAGTCGTAAATGGGCAGGGAGGGAATTCCAAAAGGTGGGTGCCAGAAATGAAAATTTGGACCCACCCCATTTTTTTCTCTTAAAACGGGGAACCTGTAGGAGAGCTTGGGACGAGGACCGGAGCTCCCTAGTGGGAACATATTCCTTTAACAGGGCGGAGATAAAAGCAGGGGCAGTTCCCTGGCGTGACTGAAAGACCATACAGCCCATCTTAAAAAGAGAGCGTTGCCGGATAGGCAGCCAGTGTAGAGCCTTTAGAAGTGGCGTGGAGTGATGAGAGCGGGAGAGGCCATAGACTAGCCGAGCCGCCTGATTTTGCACTAGCTGGAGTTTCCTTAGACTGTAGGCCGGGATACCGTTATATAGGGCATTGGCATAGTCCAACCGGGAGATCACAAGGGCAGACATGATTAGTTTTAGTGCCAGAGGGGAAAAGAAACGAGAGACGGTGCGGATAGTGCGGAGGGTGAAAAAACAAGAAGAGACGACAGAGCTAACTTGTGAATGAAGGGTGAGGAGGTTATTCATTCTTATGCCAAGGGTCTTGACTGTAGGGGAGGGAGTGGGAGAGGGACCAAAGGAAGAGGGCCAAAAGGAAGAAGTCCAGGGACTGGAGGAGCCACCCGTGAGAACCAGCTCGGTTTTATCTGGGTTCAACTTCAAATGGTTGTGGCTCATCCAATCCCTGATGAAAATCATAACTGTTTGAAAATTAGAGATAGAGTGAGGAGAGGAAGAAAGATTAAAGACGAGCTGGAGGTCATCTGCATAATTATATACAGTGGCCTCCAGCTGCTGGAGTGCAAAAATGAGAGGGTAGATATACAGGTTAAACAAAAGAGGGGATAGAGAGGAACCCTGGGGAACACCACAGGTGATCTTAAGGGGAGTTGATGTGAAATCCCCCAGCCGGACTGCCTGGGTGCGGTCCCGCAGGAAGGACGAGAGCCAGACCAGGGCTGAGCCCCCGATTCCCGCCGCTCTGATACGTGAAAGCAAGATGGAATGGTCCACCGTATCAAACGCGGCGGAAAGGTCGAGGAGTACGAGAGCCTGGTGTTTGCCCTGGTCCAAGCCCTCCCTGAGTTCGTCCTGGACCGACACCACAACGGCTTCAGTCGAATGCCTGGGCCGAAATCCCGCTTGACAAGATGCCAAGCCGCCAGTTGCTTCCACGTGAGCACTGAGTACCGACGTGATATATCGCTCAAGCACCTTGCCTAAATAGGGTAGCAAGGAGATGGGCCGATAGTTGGTTGGGGAGGATGGGTCAACACCAGGTTTTTTTAAAATAGGTACGATAGAGGCCGATTTTAGGGCAGGAATTACAACCCCTTGTGCAAGAGAGCTGTTGAGGAAGGTAATCGGGGGCTGAGTGCAGACTGAGTAAATCCGTTGAAGGATATGGGCCGGACAAATGTCGGCCGGAGAGCCCGATTTTACCTTGGGGAGTAATCCCAAGAGAACTTCTTCCGTCAGGGGGGGAATCGAAAGTAAGCAGGATTGAACAGTGGGGGGAAGGGGATCAACATAGCTCGAGGAGGGGGGGGGGATGTTAGTCTTAATCTTAGAGATTTTGTCCAAAAAGTAATGATTCAGAGAATCACACAAGGCTTGGGTAGGAGGGAGGTTGGGGCTGGTCCTATCTGAAAAGGCCAACTCATTAACGATAGTGAAAATTTCTTTCGATTTATTCTCTGACGCTAAGATTTTGGAAGAGAAGTGAGCGGATTTGGCTTCTAAGATGGATTTTTTATATTCCTGCAACAGTGCAAGGTAGCGCGTTTTCTGTACTGGGCAATACTTCCTTCTCCACAGTCTCTCAGCTCGCCGGAGGGACAACTTTTTTTCCTTTAAATGTTCATTAAACCACCGGTTTGCCTCCTTAGGTCTTTTGGTCGATATCCGGCGTAAAGGGGCTATTGTGTTACATCCTTCCGTGAGCCAGGAGTCAATCACGACAGCTTGTGAAGAGGAGGGTAAGCCAGCCAGATCTGGGGAGGAATTTAACAAGGAGGATGATAGGGCGACAAGGTCGACACGATTCCAACTTCGTGCCCAAATGTTTTTTTGTGGCAGAGTCTTGGTGACAAGATTAATGTGGAGGGAAAAAGAGATGATAGCATGGTCCGACCATGGACATGGGGACACTAATAAAGAAGAGATGGCATAATTGAGGGACCAGACTTGATCAAGCACATGGCCACGTACATGAGTCGGGACATTGATGTGGGAGGTAAAATTCATTAATTGCAGTAATTCAGTAAATTGCTTGGAAGCTGGACATTCATATGGGTCATTGGGCCAATAATTAAAGTCCCCTAGTACTAAGACTGAGGCATAATTGACCGCCAGCGTGGCCAGTAGATCCTGAAAAGCTGGTATAAACAAAGGAGTGGGCTGGGGCGGCCGGTATGTTAGTAAGCAAATGAGCGGGGGAGAGAAGGTAGAGGAACGAACCACTAGGTGCTCAGTGGAATCGATGAGAGTAGAGGGGAGGAGCTGAAAATTATACTCCGACCTGGCGATAAACGCCACGCCACCCCCTTTCTTCTCTGCCAAGCGATCGGCACGAAGGGCCGCATACGATGGAGGAAGGGCAGCTAAGAGGGATGGGAGGGAGGACTCGCAGAACCAGGTCTCGGTTAGACACAGTATGTCAGGCTTGTGGGAATCAAGTAGGACAAACAGGTCTTGGTGGTGTTTCACCGCCGACCTGGTGTTGAGTAAGATGACTGACAGAGGGGAAGGGGAAGGAGAGGGGGAGAAGGGGAGCGGCGCCAATGGGGGAGTGAGGCCAAGGGAGGAGATGGTGCTAATAGTGGAAAACGCTAATGGCCAGTTTCCTTGTAAGGTTTTAAGGCCCTCGGATGACTTCGGCGCGCATTCGTCGCGCCCGCTGCGCTCGTCCGCTGCGCGCACGAGGACACATCGCAATTTATGCTAATTACCCCCGAGCAGCTGGACCGCTAAGTGCGGTCTGGCAGCCTTCAGGCTACACCCAAGATGGCGCCCGCCCGCCCTCCACACAATCGGCACGAGCAGCCGTGATGGACCGGGGCTGGGGAGGCCAAACAAGAAGGGGTGAGTGCGCAGTGCAATTATAAATTAAAATGTAGTTAAAGAGACAAAGAAACAATGCTAAAAGAGTGACACGGCGTCTGCATCCAAATCATGCAGAGACGATGCCAATGTGACGTTAAAAACTACAGTAATAATCACTGCAGCCTCACGCTGATCCAGTGTCCCCAGTGAGGAACAGGAGCTGCCACCACCTGCTCTCCCACAGCGAGCGCTGGAGATCCTGTCGATTTATGCTAATTACCCCCGAGCAGCTGGACCGCTAAGTGCGGTCTGGCAGCCTTCAGGCTACACCCAAGATGGCGCCCGCCCGCCCTCCACACAATCGACACGAGCAGCCGTGATGGACCGGGGCTGGGGAGGCCAAACAAGAAGGGGTGAGTGCGCAGTGCAATTATAAATTAAAATGTAGTTAAAGAGACAAATAAACAATGCTAAAAGAGTGACACGGCGTCTGCATCCAAATCATGCAGAGACGATGCCAATGTAACGTTAAAAACTACAGTAATAATCACTGCAGCCTCACGCTGATCCAGTGTCCCCAGTGAGGAACAGGAGCTGCCACCACCTGCTCTCCCACAGCGAGCGCTGGAGATCCTGTCGATTTATGCTAATTACCCCCGAGCAGCTGGACCGCTAAGTGCGGTCTGGCAGCCTTCAGGCTACACCCAAGATGGCGCCCGCCCGCCCTCCACACAATCGGCACGAGCAGCCGTGATGGACCGGGGCTGGGGAGGCCAAACAAGAAGGGGTGAGTGCGCAGTGCAATTATAAATTAAAATGTAGTTAAAGAGACAAATAAACAATGCTAAAAGAGTGACACGGCGTCTGCATCCAAATCATGCAGAGACGATGCCAATGTGACGTTAAAAACTACAGTAATAATCACTGCAGCCTCACGCTGATCCAGTGTCCCCAGTGAGGAACAGGAGCTGCCACCACCTGCTCTCCCACAGCGAGCGCTGGAGATCCTGTCGATTTATGCTAATTACCCCCGAGCAGCTGGACCGCTAAGTGCGGTCTGGCAGCCTTCAGGCTACACCCAAGATGGCGCCCGCCCGCCCTCCACACAATCGGCACGAGCAGCCGTGATGGACCGGGGCTGGGGAGGCCAAACAAGAAGGGGTGAGTGCGCAGTGCAATTATAAATTAAAATGTAGTTAAAGAGACAAATAAACAATGCTAAAAGAGTGACACGGCGTCTGCATCCAAATCATGCAGAGACGATGCCAATGTAACGTTAAAAACTACAGTAATAATCACTGCAGCCTCACGCTGATCCAGTGTCCCCAGTGAGGAACAGGAGCTGCCACCACCTGCTCTCCCACAATGTCCATTGCTTATATACTTACAAAACATAAGCAGTATCACATCCCTGGACGCAGAGCAGCAGTACACATTTTGTTTTCCAATCCACACATTGCAGTACCTCCAAGATTGGTGCACTAGTTGCAAACCCAGGGAAAACCAAGACAAGAAAACAAAAATAGCGCTTCACTGGCAAACTGTAAAAGTGGCGCTAATGTGTTTGGGTGTGAATAAAATCAATTTGACCAGTTTGCTACCACTCTGTCTTACTTTATTTAGTTATTTTTCATATTTCTAACATTTTGTTCCCAATGCTCCACTTAGGAATTAAAATGTCAGAAAAATATGACATTTCCAGCAAATGTGTTTTTCTGCTTTTGGATCCATTTCACAGGGTAGCAAATAAAAGATAGGAAAGAGAGTGAGAACCCTGTCTTGAAGTTACCCTTTCCAGTAAGAGAACTGCTAGACAGAGAGGGAATAAGAGAGTTGGAGGGTGGAGGGGCAGCTGAAGCGGCAGAGCAGAAGTGGACACAGTATTTTTCTTCTCTGGCCAAGAAGTAAAAAACAGAGTCCCGTTACTTCTCTGCCGCCCGTCTTTGAATGCCAGGAACGCCGAGCTTTATTTATAGGCGATGACAATTTCTTGCGTCCTGGGGCACACTTTCAAAATAAACAAGCAATTGCAATGCTATAGGTCTCGCATTTGTCAGAGTTAGAGCTGTTGGCGTTGTAAATGATAATTACTTTTACCTATGTATTTTGTATTGGAGTGTAGTGGATCTAGGAACAGAGACACAACTGCAGCACTGTCTAGAGCGCTTAGAATGAGGAATTACCAAGGAGACCCGAGAAGCAAGTATCTGCACTTTGTAGAGGACTTAGAATGAGGAATTACCGACGGGATCAGAGAAGCAGCTAGCAGCACTGTCTAGCGGAAGTAGAATGAGGATTTACAGATGAGACCAGAGACGCAGCTGCAGCACTGTCTAGAGGACTCAGAATGAGAAATTACCACTGGGACCAAAGATGTAGCTGCAGCACTGCCTAGAGGGCAAAGAATGAGGAATTACCACTGGGGCTGAGACGCAGCTGCAGCACAACCTAGAGGACTAAGTATAAGGAATTACCACTGAGACCAGAGTAGCAGCTGCAGCACTGTCTAGAGGACTGAGAATAATGAATTACCACTGTGACCAGAGACACAGCTGCAGCACTGCCTAGAGGATTTATAATGGGGTAGTTAATGACAGGACCAGAGAAGCAGCTGCAGCACTGTCTAGAGGACTAAGAATGAGGAATTACTACTGGGACAAGAGAAGCAGCTAGAAGCACTGGCTAGAGGACTAATAATGAGGAATTGCCACCGGGAAGAGAGATGCAGCTGCAGCACTGCCTAGAGGACTTAGATGAGGAATTACCCCTGAGAACAGAGACGCAGCTGCCACATTTGTGACCAGATAAAGAACAAGATTCACAGCCCTGTTTACAGAAACAAAGCAACAGAGCTTGAAGCAAGTAAAAATAATTAATGCTAAAAAACAAAAGATTGAGTGAAAGCGAGCTAGCAAGTAAAGTTAAATTTCTAACATTCTAACTTTGTGACAGCTTAACTCGATCTTCAGTGACTCAGACTCTGTAGATCGTAGGTGAAATCTAAGGTGCGAAAAAAACAAACTATTAAAAACGAGTTTAAGCTATTGGCATTGTGAATAAGAATCCCTTTTCATTATTTGTTTTAAAAAACCAAAACATAAATAAAAGGCATTGTCATTTACAATGCCAATATCTCAAACTCAAGTAAATGCGAGACCTATTGCATGGCAAATGCTTGTTTTTTGTTGTGTTTATTTTGGATGTCCGTGGTCCCCAGTCCCCTCCTCCCCCCGCCCTGCCACTTTGCATGGACACCGGACGCTACAGCATTTGAAGCCACTACCTAAAACAGAAGAAAAGGCTTGAGGGGCAGAACTAGTTGCACTACACCTGGTAGCAAAAATAGGCGATCACTGGTGTTAGCCATGCCAAATACAGGACAAGGCAAGGACGGAAAAGGGTTGAGAGTGGTCACCTTAAAAAAAAAAATGAATGCGAACTTGGCATAAACGGTATGAGGAGAATGCACTAGTCATGATTTCTTTATCAGAAAAATCTGCAGCAATTGACATTTTCTTGGTAGATAATTTACTATTCGTCTCACTCTGCAAGGTCAAATTTAAACTTTTTTCTGTCTGCCGTCTAAGGCAAACTAGCATCTGCACTGGAGAACCATTAATCATAAGAAAGCAAAGAGGGACTCTGAAATGTGAAAGTACCTAATAATAATAATCTTTATTGCATGATTAATAAAAATCTTTGCAATTACTCTTTTATAAAAAAGAGAAGGAAATGCATAAGCAAAGACTTTTACAAAGCAGATAAAAGCAATAAACAAGTTAAAACAAGCATTTGCAATGCAATAGGTCTCGCATTATTAAAGTTATAAATAAAAGGCATTGTCATTTACAATGCTAATAGCTTAAACTTTCGCAAAAGTGATACCTATTGCATTGCAACAGAATATAACATTAGGTGTAGTAAAGAACACAGAAGATTTCAAGGGGTAGAGGGAAGTGAATGGGACGGACAGGCGAGAACACGACTGGAGGGAGGGGAAGGTTTGCAGTCACAAATTAAACTCCAAAGAGATACTAAATTAGAGCAGGAATAATGACACGAGAAATATCAAAATAACTGAAGAAAGAGCTCATAGGGAGATACAGGAGAGAGGGGAATTTCTAGTGTGAGAGAGAAAGAAAGGAAAAGAGAAAGGAAAAGAGAACATGGGTAGAATAAGACACAAAGGAGAGGAAAACAAGTAGGGAGTGAGAGAGTGGAAGAACTAGACAGAGGAAAATTGAGAATGAGGGGGGTTTACAGCCAGAAAGAAAGGGTATGGAGATGGAGAAAGGAAGACAGAGGTGGAAACAAAGAAAGGAAAGATGGTGTTATAGATGTATAGACAGAAATACAAAGAGCTAGAGAATAGGACAAATAGTTGCACTTGGTGATATGGGAGGTGAAATGAGGGACTAGAGAAAGGAGTGACAGAATGGAAATGAATTATATATGTTCCTGTTAGGTAAGGTTAGCGCTGGGAGCGCTTTAATTTCACTTTTAGCCTTGGGAGCGCTTTAGAGCTTGCAGCCCTGGAAGAGCGCTTCATTTTCTGCCCGTAGCGCTGTAAATCGTATTTAGCGCTAAGAGCGCTTTATAGTTGGGAGCCGGTGCCCACCCGGCGTGGATTTGCCCCACTAAATTGTTATTTAGTCTGCGAGTGCCCACCTCGCTTATGTGCCGTTTTATTTCTACTTCGGCTGCCCACGCCGATATTTGGATTGCCTTGCAGCCTGCCTGTCTGAAAACGGGCCGCCGCGCTGCCCGCGGCGACCCGGAAGCTCTTGCCCGGCCGGCCAATCCGCTCGCGGCCGATCCGATGTACCGCCCCCTGAGGTCCGGGAGAAGAAGGCCTGCCGGCGCATGGAGCGCCCTGCCGGTCCTGGGTAGCCCGGGTCCCCAAGAGGGGGCCCGAGGAGAAGGAGCAGTGTGGCGCCTGTTGCGGGGCTCCTCTGACCTGAGGGAGCCCCGAACCAGAAGAGGAGACACGCCGTGAGGAGCAGAGCGCAAGAGGAGCCCCGCCAGAAGAGAGCAGCCGGTGAGTGGGGCCCAGGGCTGATGTGAAGTTAGAGTCCCCCGTAGGGGACTCCGGGCCTGCCTGTGTGTATGCCTGGGGGGGAGGGGGGGAGTGTGTGCGCGTGTGTGCGCGAGGGAATGTGTGTGCGCATGCGTGACTGTGTGTGATTGAGAGAGAATGCGAGGCAGGGGATGTGCACGGCGACGTGCGCGCCCTCGAGGAAGAATCTGAGACAGCGAGGCGCGTGGGCGATCGCTGTCTCACATTCCTCCAGACACGCCAGCAAAAGATGTCTTCGCAGACAAAGCATGCTTTGCATGCTTTTTAGGTCTGCTCGACCTAAAAAGAAAGAAATAACCATGCAAACTAGTACAGTACTGTGCTTTTGTATAAAAAGCCTTTCACTATTTGCTGTGTCTTTAATTATCAAGAGAGCCAAAGTACCAAAGCAGATCTCGATGAATCAAATTCAATCACTAGCCATTGGGTTTAGGGTCGTGTTAACTATTTTCATGAAGCGCACAAGTGAAAGTACCATTTATTGCAAGTGGCAGATGGGTACTAGCAAGTGAGCGCTTGAGACTCGAAGAAATCAGAACTGCAACTTAACTCTGCAGGTGAAAATGTCCACTTGCGCGTGGGTACACATGCGTCTTTGAGATTTCTTGTAATGTGCAAATTGCACGGGTGCACATCAGCATGTGTGCAAAGAAGCAGGGGCATAGTTTGAAGGGGGTATCTGGGGGTGTGACACTCCTCATATAAATGTATTATTGGCTTGGTAGTTGGGCCTAGGGGGCCCTGAGTCAGGTCTGCTATCTCTGTGTTGGTTTTCCTCTCTGTGGACCAAGAATGAAAAACAAAACCGTGACCTTTGATCTAACCTGGAGAGAGAGAGGCTTAGATACCATGAACTTCAAAATGAAAAAACAGCTAAACTGGAATCAATACTGGGTTCCCTGCTTGTCCAAACTGAGTGGTCCTTGGCAAATATTTAATTTCACAGAGTCTCCTGCTTCTTTATTGCCACGAGTGCACTTTTAAACACGAGTTCAGGATGTGAATTGTGCAAGCAGCTCTTTTATTTGATTTTATAGACTGCAATGTTGCTGCATCTATATTACACTATGTTTAGGTTTTACATGACTACTGACTTTCTCCCTAGCTTACTAATGGCATTGTTATTTGGGTGGGAGGGGGGAGCCATGAATGTTTCTAAAATCTTTCACTTTTAATAAATGTCTGTTTATGCAGTGATGTTATCTGATGTACTAAAGTGAAACATGTTAAAGAAAAAACGCTTTCCAAATTTTGAAGAGATTGTACCATATTTTTATATTATGTCTGTTGCATGATGTACATGGCAAACTTTTTCATGGTTCGGGTCGTGCACAAACTCTTAGAGCCAACCCTGGCCCATTGCTCAACTTTGGCTGGGCCAGCTCTATTAATTTGCCTGTGCAAACGTGTCAATTTGAAGCTCGAGCTCAGTACATAGGGCTGCCAGTCACTTGATGAAATGATTTTTAGAAGGCAAGCACTAGAAACCTGTAGCCAGTGTTGCTGGTACAATTTCCATAGTGGGGGTGCTGCCATCAGCATTACATCAGTGAACTCAAAGGGAGTATGACAAATCCAAGTGTCACACAAAGCAAATGAGCCATATCTATTTGTGTTAAGGGTGTAATATGTAGCTGGTGTTGTATTTTGGAGTACGTTGTCGCAAAAATATTACTGAAGCTTGGTGTGGCAGCACACCACCAGTTACAGACCATTTACAGACGGCACATTCACCATTGAAAAGGCCATTACATTTGCAAAGACATGCAGTTTTACTGAGAAAATTATATTATGCACGAACGATAAAGTGTGGAAATCAGATTTCAGAGAATTTTTTGTAATTTTTGCATCACTGAGTAAGTGCCTTGATTTGTATTAATATCTAATAAAATCAATGGGCCCAATTATGATGCTGGACGGACAGCCACCGAAAGCCTGTCGGTGGCGGTCCATCCGACATCTGGTGGCGCGACCCGACCTCTGCATTACGATGTGTGGAGGTCAGAGGCAGAGGGACGAGGGACCGACCGACGTTTCCAACGGGCTCAAGGAGCTAGTCTGACTGTCTGTCGGAATGTAATACCCTACAATGAGATGCTGCCTGCTCAGGCACCACCATAGGTATTATGATGGCCCATTCTGACTGCCTATTTGTGGCAGCCTTACTGCCATGAAAAGGCAGGCAGAATTAAGCTGCGAGCCCCGAGCAGGGCACCAGTCCCCTGTGGGCCTCCACTAAGGGCCCATGGAGGCACCTGATGGGCCTGGAGCCCCTGCCTGGGGATCACTTATTTTAAATGTGTTTTTCAGCTGTGCTAAAAGAAGCTTTGTTGACAGATTTGTCAAATTGGTGTATGTGGGTAGGGGTGCATGCATAGGCGTTGGAGTTAGATATGTGGAGGCTGCTGCAGCACCCCTAAAATAACCATGCTGGAGTTCTGAAGCTGAATGAGCATTAAAGAAGCCTTTAAATGTTGCTTTCATCTTGTCACATTTGCAGTGTTTTCAATAACAAAAGTCAAATGGCAGTCTAGTTTTCTGACAATTGCTGCTTATTCTTTTGACATGGAGACTACTGTTTACCTTTCTTTCTTCATTGCAACTTGAGCAGAATTTGTTAAATAAATAAGGGCACAACCTTGAAAGCATAGGCTGCAGAATGTTTTCTCAAGCACACAGCCCATTTTAAATCCATATGCATGAAGTTTACAAATATTTCAAAATCAATAAACAAGAATGCACACATTAAATGTCTTTTTCTAATTCTGTGACAGAAACAAAGATTTTAATAGGATCAAAAATATTAAGATACTTTTCTTGGTTATGCTCAAATAATAAATATAATCAGAAATGTGATTTCCATGCATTATTTTTTGCGAGGTATATACTTTTATGAGTCAAACTATATAACTGCGCATTTACTAGTTCACTTGAATGGAAAATGTACTGTCAATAATTAACAGAGTACTACCACTCCATGCTACCACTTAATATATTTATAAAAGAGTGATCCTAAATCCAACACCAGCTGCATACTAGGCACTTACCGCTCTCCTGCTGAACGGGTGTGGCTCATTTGCGACACATGTTTTTTCAAAATACCTATGAGTTCAGTGTTGTAACATTGATGGCAGCACTCCCACTCCGAAAAGTGTTCCAGCTCCCCTGCACTGCTTGTACATCATGAACTGGTAAAGATATCATATATAACTTGGCTACCTTTCTTTCTTCTTTTCCTTCCAATATTTGGATTATGCTTCTGAAAAGGAAAAGGATATTGGTAACAGGACTCACGTTTTGCATGACACAATGTGAAGATGACACAGACCTTGGAACCCTATACGTTTGGTGCCAGAGAAGGATGTCTTCTGATTTGAAAGGGGAACTGTTCCCCCACTAGTGACCAAGAGAGTGCACATAAGTGTCCTAGCATGGGAAATTCACTTTTGGCAGATAGGGCACTGCAGCATTCACTGCTGGGGACACGAAGTTCAGGCAGCTGTTTGCTGATGCTCTTGGGTGAAATCCAATGCTGCCGAAAAAGCACACCTAGTAAAAGGTGGCACATCTATTCACCCCTCCTCCCTCAGTCAAAGAAGCCACTGTACCAGTACACCCACAACAAAAAGACTGCACCAGCTGATATGACATTAACTATCAAAAACCTTCTGTCCAGCCTCCTTACTTTCAAATGTGAACTTAGGGATGAAATAACAACCTGATATTCTAAGAAGCCTGTAAAACGTACACATTGTCTTAGGCTCCAAAATTGATACCTTCTGAGCTTATTCAATTGGCACCAGGCTCCTAGAGGTGAGATCTAAAGCTGAAAACTGGATGATGAGATGGCCACCATGAAACCAACATTATTCCCATTAAAAACCCAAATGGAATTGGCAAACCTGAAGTGTGAGGGCCTGGTCAACAAAGCCAGGCATGTGTTACAGGTATGATGAAAGAAACTGAATGAGCGCAACAAGAATAATTGTTTGTTGACTTGATAATATAAGAAAATAGTTTAATATCTGGGGAGGGCAACTTGACAATTACAAGGAATAATTGCAACCCTTGTCAGGGTGAATACTTCAAGTCAATAACTTAACCTAAGCTCAACCCCCTGTACGGCACAGAACAGACAGGCTTAACTTACGGCAATGTGTGAAGTATTTATGCAGTTCCAAAACAGTATTAACTCAAAATTAAAAACATTAAAAATCAGAAACCAAAATAAAACAAAAAGTAAATGTTCATAAAACAAATGACACCAAAATGGCAAACATCCAATAAGGTGAAAAGGAGATATGAATTTTTCAAATTTCAAGTAAAAATAGCACCAAAAAGCACAAAGCGGCAATCAAAGTCAATGATAGTGGTAGACCAGGATATAGGTGCAATTTGTGGCTGACCGTGACAGGGGAGAGGATGTTTGTCTCACAGCTAGATTGCCGACTTTGGAGCTGGGAAACCAAGGTTTAAGCCTCGGGGTCGACTCCACATTCTGTGATTCTAGGCAAATCACTTAATCTCCCGTGTTTGCCCAAAAAATTAATGTGTCCTTGTGTAACATAACTGGTGCTCATGTAAAGCGCTCCAATACCTTTGGGTTAAGTTCACGCTATATAAATCTGAACAAAAAAAAAATAGAGACCAGCTTGGATACACCAACCGTGTACATCCTGGTCAAAGATTTTTCCTTACAACTTACAAATTTTAAATCACACTCCACCGGATGTATGATGTTACAACGCATACCATTACAACTACCTACCATTACAACGCGACCATTACAACGCATACCATTACAACGCATAGCGCTTAGAGGTGCTGGATAGTGGTAAGTATAATTTACTATTCCAACACCAGTCCCCGTGGACACTAGGGAAGGTGTTGGATAGTAAATTAAACGTATTCCCTATCCTAGAGCGCCCCCCAGCGCAATGCGTTGTAATGGTATGCGTTGTAAAAGTTGCGTTGTAATGGTAGGTAGTTGTAAAAGTTGCGTTGTAACAGGTGTATACCCACTCCACCACGGGATTACACTTCTAAAGCTCCCAGTACCTCAGGAGCGGCACTTTGAGACTCACAGGGGGTCAGGAAGAAGGCAACAGCACTGTCCAGTCCAAGTCCAGTTGCCACTGCTCAAATGGGTTCTTCCAGGAAAAGGCCTCTTGCAGTTTGTTGTCTCACTGTAGACACACAAGAGGTTAGCCAACTGGACTCTGGAGTCCACTTCTTTGTCTTGAGTATAAGATGGAACAGATCCGGTCCTTCAGGACTCCTCTTAGGTCACAGGCACTTCTCTGTTTGGCTTCTGCAGGTCCAGAAAGCTCTGAAGTGGTTTCCTGGAGGAGCCACGTTTATGCCTGGAACCAGCTAAGGGCCTGGGGTGACTCCTAGGCACACCCCAATAAAAGGAATAATAGTTCTTGAGGTCAATCCTATCACTTTTTCAGTCGATCCTGTTTGCGATCCTACAAACAGGCCCAAATGTCATGTGTCAGAGCATTTTCAATGTGGTGAAAGTGTTCAGCCACACTGAACAGAGGCTTTGAGGTTTGGAGGGTATGTGAAGAGTGGACTTTGGTAATCCTAATTCTCTCTCACATCTATTACTAAAATCCTTTTTGAAACTTACTTGCCTACAACAAAGCCAGAGACAGAAGTCTGGTAGGATGAAAGCAGGGTCCTCCAGCAAGCAGACAGTCGGAACACTAGAATTTTCTTGGCATACTGTTCCCTCTCTTTCAAGTGGACCCCAAGTGTTAAGTGCGGCTCAGCTGTCCTGTCAAGTAAGGTTTGAAACTGTACCCCCACCCTGCATACTCTGTGGAGTTCAGAGGAGTCATCTCTGCTGATTCATATCAGCCTAGTTGTGCTCCTAGGAGGCATTTCACACCTGTTTTACATCCATTCAAGACTAATCACTGGCTGGGAGAAGCTGCAGAGCCAATGCAAAATATATCCCTGAAATTACGAACGGGGAAAAGTTCACTTTCCAAAACGTACATTTCCTTACTATTTATTAAAAATCCAAACTGACTATCAACTTACATTTTTAATGTCTACTAAATATAGTTGTTTAGTTTTTTTTCCAGCTGGTCCCATGCCCAAGATACAGTGTTAGTATTTTAATCTGTATTCTGGGTTTCTACATAGGAGAGCTAGACCTTCCACATTGAAAATAGTTGTTGGGGCCTTATCACTGTAGCGACATGGTATTATTAAATCTCCACATGTTCCACTTTCAAATACCATGCACATTACCTCGAGGGCTGCAAGACTCACATTGGGGTGACTTACCAATATTTAAAAGGGAAGTTTTTACATGTCAAAAGGGATTTACTTTGACAGATCACAGAGCATGTTTTGCACCGTTACTGTCAGGCTATGATGTAGGGCCTGAAGTGATGTATTTTGCACCACCACTTTAGTGGCTATGTGCTGCAGTCAACTAGTGCGTAAGAACGGGGAAACCCAATATACCTTGGAGGCGTGGGCATTTCAAACAGTGACAAGTAAAGGTGCCTACAAGGTATTGTGTTTTTTTGAACATTTCTATAATTATTCGTTAAGGAATTTCTCCACGGGTGAGTCTAATCAGAACACAAGCCCAATTGTCAATTAACAAAATGAATAAATGAACAAGATAAGCACAAACACAGGAATATCTTTTGTTGAATATACAAAAGTATTTATATATATGAATCAAGTTAGAAAGGAGTACAAATGAACAGTTACTTCAGCAATAAGTCATGAAAGTGGTGAAATCCAATTAATCCTACTCTTCATGATTAAAACATCTATTCCAATGGAATCTCTAATGACATATCTCATAATGAAAATAGTGGTCACTTGAACACATTAGGTGTTATGGAAATAGATGGTAGAGTAGACGTTTTGATCTTAAGAATATTAAGAGAGGTCTGCAGGGCCAGTGATACCTCTAACTTTGGTGGACATACAAACATCCCCCCAAAACATGAATCAGGACTGAAATATTTTTCCATGAGCCATATGTCCTCCTTATATCAAGACATCACCCCATTAACTCTGGCAAGGCACAAACTCTTCAGACCAATCACTGATAAACTCAGGAAGGGCAACAACAAATACCATAGGACATACCCATAAAAGATAGCTTTTGACTTCCAGAATAAGACTGATCACTTCCCTGACAGATACTAAGCAACCTGACTCTTGGACATTAAGTTACAAAATCTAGAAAAGGAGTCTGAAGTTCCTGTGTTGTGGAACCTCCAAGATGCTTTGCAGTTCGCACCATGAATGAAGCTGAGATCGCAGCGCTGTCACCAGGATAGAAAGCAGTTTAAAAGTATTTGAGACAATTTGTGATGTTGGACATATCATTATGCGATCTCTAACACAAATCAAGTCATACTATATATACAGTACCAAATTCGACAACCCAACCATTCCCGGATTTGATTAGGTGAATCATCTGCCTGAATCACCAGAGGCGAATGATTCAGATAGTGGGAGAGGACGATTGGAGGAACCGGCCTCGACAATGAGACATCTGTCTACTGAAAATTACATTCTAACAGACATACTGAATAGCTGCACCATTGAGACAAAAAACTACCAACCCCTTTCAGTTTCTGCAATTGTGGAGGCCCTAGAGTCTGGGAGACATAGCATCACCTATTATGCAACATATTAGGGCCTAAAGGTGTAGTGTGCCCTCATCGGACTACTTGCACTATTCCACTCCCAATCACTTTTTCTTTGAATGATCATTGAATGATCTTTAAAGGTTTGTTAAGGTTTTTGTTATACATTGATTGGCAGAGAGCAGAAGACATGTTATAAATAGTGATCCGGTAGACTTCAACTGTTGCAACAGACATACGCCCGGCAACACTAAAATAGGTCTTAAAGGCCAATTATTACTGCATACTTTGCTTATCGTAAATGAGCAATGAGCTTAAACTTATATCTTTAAATGTTAAGGGTATCAATTCACCTAACAATACATCTTAGATACACATTTTCCATGGAAAGGGCCTGCAGCAGATTCGACTGTAGAAACAGGTAGGGCATTGCATGGGACACCAACCATACCCTTGAGTAGTCTGCTCCTCAGCTCGACCAAAACATAATGGGGTTACATTCTTTTTTATTCCACACTCAGCATCATAGCCGTTTACCACATTTCACACAAGGAGGTAGGTATATCATAGCTATAGACACACTCCAGGGTAGGCATCTCATAGATGCCACACTATACACCCATACCTCAAAAAGAGACACTGTCCTCATTTTGTTCCATAATAGGCTTGGCAACTTGGCTATAGGAGATATTATAGTCACTGCTGATTTCAGTTCAGTATCGGTCCCTACTATGGACAGATGTGGCAGCGTCACCAGTCACTCAAGCACCTTCTCTAAAAAAGTGAAATAGGCATTTAAACAGTTACTGAACTGAAATATCCTTGGAGGCAACAACATATGGATGAGGTGGCCTACACCTTTTTTCACATAGGCTTAGAACATATTGTAAAATTGAATACAACCTATTAACAATACTCTAATGCCCACTATCCTTGATACTAAAATCAGTCTGATAATAGATTCAGATAATGCCCAATAGAACTATCAATGATTTAGTTCCAGGGTGGACACTAGATTTTCCACCCAGCATTTCTTCAGGATCCAATATTAAGGTTGGAACTTAAATAGCTACTAACAAAGCGGAACTCTCCTCAGACTTAAATCACACAAGTATGATCAGGGCAATAAGATTGGATCCTGACTTGTGTGAAAACATAGACACAAGCTAGAGCAGTATTACACTGGAAATATATAGTACTCTCCATTAAACAGATAGATGAAACTAAAATGGATAACTTTTATACTGATTAATATTCTATGGAAATCCTAAATGAAAAGCAGTTGCAGTCAGTCAATCTCACATAACTGAAAAATGAGGAAAGTGAAGACCTAGAAACCCCCTTCCAGAGCCTAAGGGGAAGGTATCTATTAAATCCCTTAAACTCTACAAAGCTCCGACCGCCCTGTTACAAAGACAGTGGTCGGAGTTTAAACCGGCTGGTCAAACCAACTGACTTCCGATGCCCTCAAGGAGCCTATGTGTCAGTCGGAAGTCGCACATAATCCCAAACGGGCAGCTTTTCTGCTGTCGGGATTATGATTTCGGTTTCCAACAGGCTTTCCATGTTGCACTTATTGGAGGGGGAAATGTACATTTTACTGCTCCGCGATCCAACAATTTCCCTACTATTGTACTGACAGGAATGAGAATAGTTAATTTGTTATTTTCAGCTATCCAACACTTTCCCTACTGTTACTGACTGGAGTGGGAAAAGTACATTTTACACTCCACTAGCAAACAGTTTCCCTACTGTTGTACTGGCTGGAATGTTTATTGTAAATATTACCTATCACAAACCAATCATTTTCACTACTGTTGCAATTACTGGAAGGAAGTATTTAAATGTTACCAAGTTTTATTATTCTTGCATAGCATGAAGTTGGAGTTGTATGTTTTTTATATGTTTGTTGGGATGGCGCTCGCAGCAGTTTGTTAGCTGGGACTTTGGTGGTTGCTGCATTTCGTTCACGGGACTGCGAGGACCAGCAGCCCGTGTGAGCCTTTAGCTGTGTCCTCTTCTCGCCCTTCGCCTGCCACCATTAATACTGCTCAGGGCCCCCGCTCCGTGGGAGCCGCTCGCAGCAGTTTGTTTGCTGGGACTTTGGTGGTTGCTGCATTTCGTTCACAGGACTGCGAGGACCAGCAGCCTGTGTGAGCCTTCAGCTGTGTCCTCTTCCCTTCGCCTGCAGGTATTTAGCTGTGCACATTTCCCGCTTCGCGGGACATGCGTGGACGCGCGCTGGGCGAAGCCCGGACCAAGGGCGGGCCCTTTTAAGCCCGTTGTAGCATGGAGGAGACCGGACCGGGCCACCCCTCTTTCGTCTGGCCGGCCGTACACTGCGGTCGGCCCTGTACTTTGTAAGTAGCTGTTTGAATTACTATCAGTGCTGGGAAAATGCCGGGCCTGAAAACAGGAGTAAGGCGGTGACTTCGGGTGGACACTTAGCTGGGATGCTGGATAATTTTTTTATTAGAGCTAATTTAGCCATTGATCGCGAAATAACTCTGATGGAGCGTCGCCTTTCCCAAGACCTTGCTACAGCGAAAAGGTCCTCCTTGGGTCATCTCGCAAACGCTCGCACACCGGAGCCCACACCGCGAATATCAATCGCTGAAGTTTCAATAACTGTACACAACTCAGAGGGTATTCAGGACCAGGGGCCTACAACCCTAGTTGGTGAGTTTCAGCTACCACCAGCAATAACCAGCAATAGAGACTATTGCAGAGTCAACAATGGACAGCACCCCGGAAAGGCCTAATACCCGGCAGTTACGGGGGAGACGAGAGGGGGCGATATCCAAGAGGAAGCGAGGCTCTGCTGCTGCCGTCGGTGGCAGGAAGCCCAAGCTTGCAAAGAATTCTATTAACGGTGAGACTACAAACCCGTCTCAGGCCCCAGAGGTCCCGAAAGTTGTGGACAAAAATAGTACACCATCCTTAATTGTAAATACTCTAGGAGCAGTAAATTCCATTACTGCAACAGCCGCAATGGAGGATCATTTTCTGATAAGACTGGGCGTTCTTCTAAGGTCAACACTCCTACCTTTTGAAAATAGACTCTTGTCCAATATTGAAAAAATAACATCAGAAACAGTGGACTGTTTAATGCTTAATAATGTGACTCTGGGTAACGCACAATCCAATAAAGGCCAGGGGGGTGCGCTATCACAAAATTCTGTACTAGCAGCTGAGTTGCTTTCTGTTAGTGTGGCTAGTGCAGAGCAGTTAATATCAGTGGCTTCCCATGTTAATGTATTGATGGTGGTTAATAGTGAAAAGCCAAACGAGGATTGTCAAGATCATTATGATAGAGGTTCTTCTAAGGAAACCAGAATTGAATTGCCCCCAGAAGCAAGCCCGTATCTTGTGGTCTTAACAGGGGTCCCCAAATTAAGAGATGATAGCATGGAATCCTTTACTTCATTAAAAAATAAAGTCTCCGATTGGCTGAATAAAATCAGACCGCTCCCGGGCGACATCACTAGTGAAATCTTGATGGTTTGCAGGGAATCCTGGGTGGGGCACAGGCCTAAGTCTATAAAGGGCGATTGTGTGCTGGTAAATTTAAGGGGACCCGCAGAATGTGGTGCATATTTGTGAGAGGATGCACCACAACCTTGGGTCAGCTATTCAACCTTTCCCCCTGTCTTATTTCTACCCTTCGGCCCACAAATTAGATATGGAAAATGACTGGACTCCAGTAGAACCTCGAGGAGTGGGTAGGGGTGATAGGGGTAGGCTTGTACAACCTCACGTACCCAGTTACATCCGTACCCAAAATGGATACAGCTGCCTGGACATGGTAGATTGACTGAAGTGTAACCGGGCAGCTCCCTCGGGGATTACACAAGGAAAGAGTCATGTATTCCATCGCTCCTCCTGACGGTCCGAGTGGTCGCTCCCAGTGTCCCTGGCAGACATGTGGTTTTGGTATCGTAGCGCCGCTTTGCCAAAGTTGGAATTATTTGTGCTGCATTTCACTTCGCCTGCCTGTGTAACGCTCTGCCTCCTTAGCGCTGCTCTGCCAAAATTGGAATTATTTGTGCTGCATTTTTATATCGCCTGCCTGTGCAACGCTTTCCCTCCTTAGCGCTAGAAGTATTGACTGTACTTATAATTATTTACTTTGTTTTGCGCGTTAGCCAATAGCGCTCCGCCCTGCTCCCCCCTCCGCCTCCATTTTGTTTGTTTTTCTGCTCCTCGTGTGCCCGACCCGCCTCCCAGCTGAGACGCCCTCCCACTGACTTCTAATAGCGCTCCTCGGCTCCTAGACGCTGTGACTCGCTCCTCCTGACGGTCCGAGTGGTCGCTCCCAGTGTCCCTGGCAGACACGTGGTTTTGGTATCGTAGCGCCGCTTTGCCAAAGTTGGAATTATTTGTGCTGCATTTCACTTCGCCTGCCTGTGTAACGCTCTGCCTCCTTAGCGCTGCTCTGCCAAAATTGGAATTATTTGTGCTGCATTTTTATATCGCCTGCCTGTGCAACGCTTTCCCTCCTTAGCGCTAGAAGTATTGACTGTACTTATAATTATTTACTTTGTTTTGCGCGTTAGCCAATAGCGCTCCGCCCTGCTCCCCCCTCCGCCTCCATTTTGTTTGTTTTTCTGCTCCTCGTGTGCCCGACCCGCCTCCCAGCTGAGACGCCCTCCCACTGACTTCTAATAGCGCTCCTCGGCTCCTAGACGCTGTGACTCGCTCCTCCTGACGGTCCGAGTGGTCGCTCCCAGTGTCCCTGGCAGACACGTGGTTTTGGTATCGTAGCGCCGCTTTGCCAAAGTTGGAATTATTTGTGCTGCATTTCACTTCGCCTGCCTGTGTAACGCTCTGCCTCCTTAGCGCTGCTCTGCCAAAATTGGAATTATTTGTGCTGCATTTTTATATCGCCTGCCTGTGCAACGCTTTCCCTCCTTAGCGCTAGAAGTATTGACTGTACTTATAATTATTTACTTTGTTTTGCGCGTTAGCCAATAGCGCTCCGCCCTGCTCCCCCCTCCGCCTCCATTTTGTTTGTTTTTCTGCTCCTCGTGTGCCCGACCCGCCTCCCAGCTGAGACGCCCTCCCACTGACTTCTAATAGCGCTCCTCGGCTCCTAGACGCTGTGACTCGCTCCTCCTGACGGTCCGAGTGGTCGCTCCCAGTGTCCCTGGCAGACACGTGGTTTTGGTATCGTAGCGCCGCTTTGCCAAAGTTGGAATTATTTGTGCTGCATTTCACTTCGCCTGCCTGTGTAACGCTCTGCCTCCTTAGCGCTGCTCTGCCAAAATTGGAATTATTTGTGCTGCATTTTTATATCGCCTGCCTGTGCAACGCTTTCCCTCCTTAGCGCTAGAAGTATTGACTGTACTTATAATTATTTACTTTGTTTTGCGCGTTAGCCAATAGCGCTCCGCCCTGCTCCCCCCTCCGCCTCCATTTTGTTTGTTTTTCTGCTCCTCGTGTGCCCGACCCGCCTCCCAGCTGAGACGCCCTCCCACTGACTTCTAATAGCGCTCCTCGGCTCCTAGACGCTGTGACTCGCTCCTCCTGACGGTCCGAGTGGTCGCTCCCAGTGTCCCTGGCAGACACGTGGTTTTGGTATCGTAGCGCCGCTTTGCCAAAGTTGGAATTATTTGTGCTGCATTTCACTTCGCCTGCCTGTGTAACGCTCTGCCTCCTTAGCGCTGCTCTGCCAAAATTGGAATTATTTGTGCTGCATTTTTATATCGCCTGCCTGTGCAACGCTTTCCCTCCTTAGCGCTAGAAGTATTGACTGTACTTATAATTATTTACTTTGTTTTGCGCGTTAGCCAATAGCGCTCCGCCCTGCTCCCCCCTCCGCCTCCATTTTGTTTGTTTTTCTGCTCCTCGTGTGCCCGACCCGCCTCCCAGCTGAGACGCCCTCCCACTGACTTCTAATAGCGCTCCTCGGCTCCTAGACGCTGTGACTCGCTCCTCCTGACGGTCCGAGTGGTCGCTCCCAGTGTCCCTGGCAGACACGTGGTTTTGGTATCGTAGCGCCGCTTTGCCAAAGTTGGAATTATTTGTGCTGCATTTCACTTCGCCTGCCTGTGTAACGCTCTGCCTCCTTAGCGCTGCTCTGCCAAAATTGGAATTATTTGTGCTGCATTTTTATATCGCCTGCCTGTGCAACGCTTTCCCTCCTTAGCGCTAGAAGTATTGACTGTACTTATAATTATTTACTTTGTTTTGCGCGTTAGCCAATAGCGCTCCGCCCTGCTCCCCCCTCCGCCTCCATTTTGTTTGTTTTTCTGCTCCTCGTGTGCCCGACCCGCCTCCCAGCTGAGACGCCCTCGCCCCTCCCCCTCCACTATCCATATATGACAGTAGCTCCCGCGCGCAGCGTCCACGCGCAGCGACCGCGCCCAATCCGCGCCGAAGGTGCGCCAAAGGTAAGCCCGTCTACGCCCGTCCACGCCTGGACCGCGCCCAGCGCCAGACCCCCTGCCCCTCGCGCTGCCCAGCCCACCCGCGTTACCTACGATGCCTCCACCCTCCTAGCCCTTAACCCCGGTCGCGCCCCCAACTGCGTCCAAGCCGCTCCTGGACGCACCCATGGACCGTTCTCCTGCCTCTCCTGCAAATTCAGCGGCACCGACAACATCCCCGCTACGACCACACCACAGATTCCCGACCCCAACCACCTACAATGCATCCTCCTCAACACCCGCTCGATCCACAGACACGCCATCGACCTATGGAATCTACTAGACACCATCTCTCCAGACGTCGCCTTCCTAACGGAAACTTGGATGAACGCTTCCTCCGCCCCTGACATCGCCATCGCTATCCCTGATGACTATAAGATCACACGCAAGGACCGCACCGACCATACTGGAGGAGGAATCGCTATCGTCCATAAGAAATCAATCCGCATCTCAACCAGCTCTGACGCCAACCTCACCAACTCCGAACACCTTCACTTCCAGATCCACATCGACCCCAAGACCACACTCAGAGGCACCCTCCTCTACAGACCACCAGGACCCCGCGCAAAATTCAGTGAAGACATCACGGACTTCATCACCCCACACGCACTCCCCTCCAAAGACTACATCCTTCTGGGAGACCTCAACTTCCACCTTGAAAAGATCAACGACCACAACACCGCCACCCTCTTAGACAACCTCGCCAACCTCGGACTCAACCAACTGGTCACTTCCCCCACCCACATCGCAGGTCACACACTCGACCCCATCTTCACCTCCAGCAACCATGTCTCCTTCAGCCACACTACGGATCTCCTCTGGACTGACCACAGCTGCGTTCACTTCACCTACAACAAGCCGAAACCCATCATCCACCTCCAACCAACCCTACAAAGAAACTGGAACAAAATCACCACGGATCAGATCTCCACATCACTCCTTCGAACCTCCCCGGCCCTCTCTTCTAACGCCAACGAAGCCGCCTCCAACCTCACCCTTTGGTTATCCAACACCGCCGACACCTTAGCACCACTGAAAAAACGTCAACACAAACTTGGCAACAAGAAGGCCTCATGGTTCAACGATGACCTCAAGAAGTCCAAGAAACTGTGCCGCTCCCTTGAAAAGGCCTGGAAAAAAGACCCATCCACCAGCAACAAGGACGCCTTCAAAAGCGCCACCCGCACCCACCACCAACTAATCCGAAAGGCCAAGAAAACAGCATTCAAGGATCGACTTGACAACAACGCCCACAACAGCAAGGAACTTTTCAACATCGTCAAGGAATTTTCCAACCCCTCGGCCAACTCCAACGACATCACCCCCTCTCAAGCCCTCTGCGACTCCCTAGCCTCATTCTTCCACAACAAGATTGCTGACATCCACAACAGCTTTGACAACCAACCCGGAAGCCAACCCACCCTACCATCTGCTGACCATCTTCCCCCCGTAAACACCCTTAACGACTGGAAGCCAATCTCCACTGAGGACACCATCCGCCTGATGAATTCCATCCACTCCGGATCCCCCACAGACCCATGCCCTCACCACATCTTCAACAAAGCAGACTCCGTCATAGCTCCGCACCTCCGAGACGTCATCAACTGCTCCTTCAACTCCGCTACCTTCCCAGAAAACTGGAAACATGCTGAACTCACCGCCCTTCTGAAAAAACCAACAGCGGACCCCACCGAACTCAAAAACTACCGCCCCATCTCACTTCTTCCATTCCCGGCCAAAGTCATCGAGAAAGCCGTCAACAACCAGCTCGCCGCCTTCCTCGAAGCCAACAAATCACTGGACCCCTCACAATCTGGCTTCCGAGCCAAACACAGCACTGAGACCGCCCTCATCGCAGCAACAGACGACATTCGAACTCTACTGGACAATGGAGACACAGTCGCCCTCATCCTCCTCGACCTCTCCGCAGCCTTCGATACAGTCTGCCACAGCACCCTTTTACAACGCCTCAGAGACATCGGAATCCAAGGAAAAGCACTGGAATGGATCACCTCGTTCCTCACCGGAAGAACCCAGAGAGTCCGCCTCCCACCTTACAAGTCCGAGGCCTCTGAAATCATCTGCGGCGTACCACAAGGATCCTCACTTAGTCCCACCCTCTTCAACGTATATATGAGCCCCCTTGCGGCCATCGCCCGCCAACACAACCTCAACATCATCTCTTACGCGGACGACACTCAACTGATCCTCTCTCTCACCAAGGACCCCAGCACCGCCAAAACTAACCTACACGAGGGAATGAAGGAAGTTGCCGAATGGATGAAACAAAGCCGTCTGAAACTGAACTCAGACAAAACAGAAGTCCTCATCTTAGGCACATCCCCCTCTGCATGGGACGACTCCTGGTGGCCGGAAGCCCTTGGAAAAGCACCCATCCCGACAAACCACGCACGGAACCTTGGCGTCATCCTGGATTCTTCACTCTCAATGAACAGACAAGTCAGCGCCGTATCCTCTTCCTGCTTTAACATTCTTCGCATGCTCAGAAAAACATTTCGCTGGATCCCCTCCGAAACAAGGAAAACAGTCACCCACGCTCTAGTCACGAGCCGACTGGACTACGGAAACACCCTCTACGCAGGTACCACCGCTAAACTCCAGAAGAAACTACAACGAATCCAAAACGCCTCAGCCAGACTCATATTAGACATCCCACGCAACGAACACATCTCTGGTCACCTTAAAGACCTCCACTGGCTACCCGTCAATAAGAGGATCACTTTCAGACTGCTTACCCACGCACACAAATCACTCTACGACATCGGACCAGATTGCCTCAACTCTCGACTGTCCTTCTACACCCCCTCCCGCCAACTTCGCTCTTCCAGCCAAGCCTTCGCCACTGTACCCCGCATCAACAAGACCACCATGGGAGGCAGATCCTTTTCATACCTGGCGGCCAAAACATGGAACTCACTCCCCGCCTACCTTCGCCTCACCCAGAATCACCTAGCGTTCAGAAAGCAGCTTAAAACGTGGATATTTGACAAATAATCCTCCTCCCCTTCCTAAGCGCCTTGAAACCCTCTGGGTATGTAGTGCGCTATACAAATTTTGTGACTTGACTTGACTTGACTTGGAATTGGGGAGGTTGACTGCAGTCAGATAACCCGGGGTTCTCCGGATATACACCTGCACATTACAGGCACTACAATAGGCAGCAACTATCAGTCATCTAGTAGAATTGTGACAGGTCACACAGCGGATCCCTTGCCCACAAGTGTGTGTGAAAATGGCCTAATGGGGAGTGGCGCTATTAATGACAGGGATTGTAACCCAGGCACTTTAACAATATTGTCCTGGAATGTCGCAGGCCTACCTAATAAAATAGCATGCCCAGAGTGGGGAGCCTTTTCTAGACAAGAATGACATCTGTCTCTTTCAAGAGACTTGGGCCCGAGAGGAACAAGTTCGTGAAGGCTATGCTGCATTCCGTGTTACCGCCCGTAGGGGGGGGAAGGGGCGTCCATCACGAGGTCTCACCACGTGGGTTGGCTTGCACCTGGGTTGCACTGCCAAAACTCTGATCACCCATTCGGAAGACGTTCAGTGTGTAGTGCTCGTATGGCCAAATGCTTTCAAGCTTGCCCTTGTTAATGTCTATTGTCGGCCTGTAAGTTCAACCAGTGAATCTAGAACCATTGAGGAGTTATCGCATTTCTTGCATACTGCATTCTGGTGGGGGGTGATTTGAATTGCCACTTTGAGCCCCGACTGGGGATGAAGGATGGCGCCTTATTGGCGGAGAATGAACACTGGGCCATACCACCGAGTCAGACTCCATCACCAAAGACTTGGTCTCCCTTAGCAATCCAGATTATGGCCCTAACTTTAAATCATTCTATTAGGGCCTGTAATGGTCGTACGCCCTCCGAAACCCCAGCCAAGTGCACGTTTAATAAAATTGGACAGGGGTCGCGTCTCGACTATATCATGGTAGAGACGCGGCTGTGGCCCAAGGTCATTGACTTCAAAGTAAATACAAGAGTGGAGAGCCATCATAATGCTCTTACTCTGCAGTTGGTTTTTCCTGGCCCTAGTAAGAATGGCATGACAAACCTGGGGGATCCGGGCGATAGGATCATACTATCAAATGATAGACGTCGAGTTAGGTGGGCCAAAATTGTGGCAAATCTGGAAGAACTCTGCAAAGCATACAAACAAATTGTTCCTGTGCTTGTGGAATTGGATGTTTTAAACACTCAACCTCCGCCCCCCAACTATGATGCTAAATTGCAGGTGCTTCATATGGATCTAGTATCCAATCTGGCAGAACTACTCAATCCTTGGGTGGCTAATAGGAAAAAAAGGGCTCCTATAAGCTCATGGTATAATGCAGAATGCAGAAAGGTCAAGACTGAGTTAGTTCAGGCCCTAAAACTAAGTAGTAATAAACTCCAAATCCAAGCAAGGAGACTACAGTATAAAAAGGTAACCAATTATGCAAAGCAAGAATGGGACCAAGAAAAGTGGACCAGTCTAACTGTTGCCCTTGAAACAAGAGACGCGGGGAGATTCTGGTCTATAGTTATTTCAGGTTGCGGGGAACCCAAGTCGGCTATTGAACCAAATATAGATGCCAAAGTCTGGGAAGATCACTTCCAGCCCTTATATTCCATAGAGGAAGGTATGGAAGACACACCAGTACTTCTGGCTATTAACCCCCAGTCTGATGAGCTAGAGTTTACTGTGGAGGAGGTATGTAACACTATTGCCAAACTTGCTGCTGGAAATGCCCCGGGTCTTGATAAACTCCCGGGAGACCTCTTTAGACACGAACCGAAGATCTGGGGCCCATATCTGCAAATACTCTTTAATGCAGTCCTGAGGTGCATGGCGGTTCCCTGTACTTGGCTGGGCGCAGAAATTGTCCCTATATTTAGGAAGGGCTCTCCTCTGCTCCCTGCCAACTACAGGCCCATCAGCCTCATTGATGTTCCGCAAAAAAATTTTGTGCGACTTATTTTAGATCGTATTCAAGACTGGATCGAGGAGCACGCAGTTCTTAGTCCATATCAAGCAGGGTTCAGGAAGAACACCTCCACCATGGACCACATTTTTTGTCTAGCCTTACTATTCTGGAAAACGGTGAGGATAGAGGGTGGCAGCCTCTACATGGTGTTCGTGGACCTTCGCTCTGCATTCGACCTAGTTCCCCGGGGGAAACTATGGTCTGTGCTCCTCGAACTGGGCATCCCGGCCCAACTTCTAACTATCCTTATAAGGTTACACGCGGAGAACTTTGCGCAGGTTACATGTGGGAGAAATGTGGCGCTGTCATCTAGATTCACAGCTGACAGGGGGGTAAGGCAGGGGTTCGTACTGGCACCTACCCTGTTCTGCCTCTATGTCAACGAGGTAATTGCTCACCATAATGAGGCCCAGAAGCTGTCGTGCAGTAGGGTGCCGGCGATTATGTTCACAGACGACACCCTACTGCTGTCTAAGTCTCCCATGGTGGTACAGCGCATACTGGATGGTTTTGAGGAATTTTGCAGAGGTCGGGGTCTGGAGATAAATGCTAATAAAACGAAATTTATGATCTTCACCCCACCTGCAACTATTTGCCCAAATCCCAGCTCAATTAGACTAGAAAGGGTGTCAACTTTTGAATACCTGGGGGTAACCATTAATGAGAACTTGTCATAGGGCCCCCAGCAAATCAAGTCACAAATGAAATTGGCACAGCTCGCTGGGGCAATCCTCAAGCTTTCTAATACGTCCACATTCAAACTTGTTGGTCCCCCTTTGGAGATTAATTAAATGCAAGCTAGGGCTGAAATTTTGTACGGCGGGGAGCTATGGGGTTTTTCTTGTAGGCCTGAAATTGTCAAAACAGAGAATACATTTTTAAGACAATTGTTGGCCCTTCCACCCAGTACCCCGCTCCTCCCTTTGAGGCTTGACTTAGGGTTGAGACCTATTGATGATGAACTTGCACTTAAACCCCTTAGGTTCTGGCGTAGGCTTTGGATAACACCGGAGCTCCTAAACTACAGGCTAGAACTTAAAGAAATACTAATCCATCATAGTGCAGTTAAAATCCCGTGGATCATGTTCATAAAGAATGAATGTGCAAGGCTGGGATTATCCGCCTTATGGCATGATCCTGAGAGGAGTTGCAATACGGTCTCGCGTAAATCCCTCACTAGGGCATTTGTTGATAACAAACTTACTGTTGCTTTGTCTAACCCCAACGTTGGCACCTTAACTGATTCGTTTTTAATGATTAAAGTCTCTTATCATTTTGAGCACTTCATGGATGATATTCACCCTATTTTAGCCAGGAAACTCTATGTACAATGGAGATATGGTACTCTACCACTAGGAGCCTTTACTAGCAAATGGTCAGTCTGTGCACCGAGTGATTGTTCTGGGTGTAGTTGTGAGATAGAAAATTAACTTCATGTTCTGTTTTTCTGCACAGCTTACTCTAGTGCCAGGAAGTATTGGCTCATACCTCTGTGCAGGAACTTGGGATTCGTACAGTGTATTCACGTTTTTAGAGTTTTAAAAACTGACACGACCAGACACATTGTATTTGCTGTTTCGCAATTCCTGGCAACTATATGGCATAAGCGCAGGCATTAATTGCTAATGCATGACAGTGATTAGTTTTTAGTTGATGAGACTTGCTCTCTTGAGATTATGTAACATTTTAGTACGCCTGTTTTTAATTATTTTTTATGTATGCAACATTGAAATTAATTATCATCCCTGAATACTGCCTTCTACTGTTTCTGCATTCTTTCATGGCATAATGCCAAAATAAAGATTTATGAATTGAATTGTTATAATAGTTTGCGTAGTTTTGTATAAATTGTAGTGGTAATAGTATATGTATTAAAATATATATATTTTTTTATTTTATTTTATAATGTTAAAATTGAAATTATATTTTTGTTTATTTAAAATTACAATATTTTTAATTATTGATGTTTTAATGTGTAAAATATTTTTTATTAAATGTTAAGAATCTTAAGTTTGCTTTAGTAATTTAATTAGAATGGTTTGTTTTTAAAAGATTTTATTTTATTGGTATAGGTATATATGTATATATGAGCCGGACCCCAACAGTAGTAGTCCCTCTCTTTTTTTCAGTCCGTCATGCTGGAACACACGCAGGTAGCTGTTGTGGCCTGTAAATCGGGCTCTCCACTAGATGCTTGCCCCCCCCTTGATCCTTCATCAAATTAGAAATATTGTCAGTCCACGGATCAACCATATAGTTAATTCCTCGTTACTCACTGGCACGGTTCCAAATGAATGGAAGCTTGCCATAGTGAGACCACTGAGAAAAAGCAAAATGCGGACATGTCTAACCTCTTAAATATGCCAAAATAAAGATTTATGAATTGAATTGTTATAATAGTTTGCGTAGTTTTGTATAAATTGTAGTGTTAATAGTATATGTATTAAAATATATATTTATTTTATTTTATTTTATAATGTTAAAATTGAAATTATATTTTTGTTTATTTAAAATTATAATATTTTTAATTATTGATGTTTTAATGTGTAAAATATTTTTTATTAAATGTTAAGAATCTTAAGTTTGCTTTTGTAATTTAATTAGAATGGTTTGTTTTTAAAAGATTTTATTTTATTGGTATAGGTATATATGTATATATGAGCCGGACCCCAACAGTAGTAGTCCCTCTCTTTTTTTCAGTCCGTCATGCTGGAACACACACAGGTAGCTGTTGTGGCCTGTAAATCGGGCTCTCCACTAGATGCTTGCCCCCCCTTGATCCTTCATCAAATTAGAAATATTGTCAGTCCAGTGATCAACCATATAGTTAATTCCTCGTTACTCACTGGCACGGTTCCAAATGAATGGAAGCTTGCCATAGTGAGACTACTGAGAAAAAGCAAAATGCGGACATGTCTAACCTCTTAAATATGCGCCCAATATCACTGCTACCAATTCTGGGCAAAGTTACTGAAAGATTAGTCAATACAGAGCTTTCAGAATTCCTTGAATCAGCTAGGATCCTTCATCCGAGGCAGTTAGGCTTTTGCCCACAGCATTGTACAGAAACTGCCTAATTAGAAATTACAGATACGTTAAAATCCATAGCAGGCAAAGGCAGGAGGGCAGTGTTAATATTGTTAGATCTGTCTGCTGCATTTAGTACCATTTCACATGGTATTCTTCTGGCAAGGTTAGAATCTAGCAGCATTTCTAACACTGTCCTGGCCTGGATTAAGTATTTTTTGACCAATCATAGGCAAGCTGTTTCTCTTGGCACTTTTCTCTCTGCCGAACAAACTATTACTGCTGGAGTCCCACAGGGCTCCTCTCTTAGCCCGTTACTGTTTAACATATCTAAGGCCCCCCTCATTTAGCTTATCTCGTCATTTGAGATTAAAGTAACGTCCTATGCTGACGACACTCAGCTGATTTTATCCTTGGACAAAGATTCAACCACCGCAGAATCAAATTTCAAGCTCTGCTTATCGGAGGTCATCCAATGGATGAAGGACAACCATCTATGGTGTAATACTGATAAAACTGAGATCTTCCCAATAGGGAAAGATAACCCCTTTTAACCAAGTGCCTGGTGGCTAGAAGATACTACAGCCCCCTCTTCTACCATTGAAGTAGCAAAAAATCTTGGAGTGCAGTTTGACACCTCATTTTCCTTTCGACCAAATGCCTTTACGGTGGCAGGGACCTGCTTTAATCTAATTAAAACCTGAAAAAACCTTCTTTGATTTCATCCCCCTTTCCGCTAGGAAGACTATCGCAGTGGCACTGATCCTCTCACACCTAGACTATTGTAATAGTCTTCTGGCATGGGTCAATCAATCCACACTTAAGAGACTACAGATGCTCCAACATGCGGCAGCCCGCCTTGTTTTGAAACCTCTTGGGTTCTGGTCAGTGGCCCCTCGGTGTGAGCCCGCCAGGAAGACTCACACCGAGGGGCCACTGACCAGAACAGACGCCGGGAGCCGTAGAGATCGAGTGTGCTTGCCGGCGCATGGGGAGCGCCGTGAGAGGCGGAGAGCACAACTGAGGATGGCAGCAGCGCCTGCAGGGAGGCGTGAAAATCGAGCCCCGGGATTTGGGCCTACCTCCATGGGCCGTGAGCCCGGGGGCCCATTCGCCGGAGCTACCCCCTGCAGAGCAGGGTCCAAAGCAGTGTGACGCCAAGGATCGCCCATCCAGGGACGGCAGAGGGGATCCGGTGCTGACTCGAGGCGCGGCGGCGCACAAACACCGCAGCGGGTCACGACGAGTCTGGCCGGCGGCAGAGGAGACGTCACTGGGAAGCGCGAAAATTGAGCCCCCAGGCGTTGGGGCCTAACGCCGACCGTCTATCTGCAGCATCGAAGCTGGTGAGGAGCGGTGACACGAGATCTGAGGGGCAGAGACGACGTCTTTGAGCACAACCTGGAGAGCAGACCAGCCGACTCTACATGAGCGCGCTGTGAGTGTGGACCAGGGCCCGAAGAGTGTGGCCTAGAGCCCCGGGAGTGGTGGTGCGTGTCCAGCGCCCATAGCGCCTTACCAGTGGGGTGCGTGAACCGGGCGGGACATCTTGGGCTTGAGTCGGCCCTGGCTCAGGCGCAGTTGAGGGAGTGAGGCCAGCCTGTGCTGCCTGGAGGTGGACATGACTCGAAGCGGGACCCCTGCAGCACATACCCCCCCTTTGTTGAGGTCAGAGAGCAACGGTCGCCGGGCCCCTGACCGGCACGACGTAGAAGGCCCGGATTGTGACTCGCGTTGCCTGATCACCAAGTGGGCACGCGTTCGCTAGCGGGGGCATTCGGGACGCATGCCGAGCGTAGCCCCAGCAGACTCTGAGGGGGTGAGGTTTGATTGGCCTGGCACTGCTGCATGTGTGGCCTGGATTGGAAGACTGCAGTTCTCGCCCTACAACTGGAGCACGACCACGGACAGGACGCCTGATCGGGTAGGCGCTGAGAAGCATCGGGGACATAACTGTGACCTACGCTGAGTGGGCATCGAACGCGCGTCCACACATACTGCGGGCCGTGACGCCACCTTAGGTCCCCTGGAGATAGCACAGTAGGAGCACCATGGCCAAAGCAGGACGCAGGGGCAGACGCACGATAGCAGACATGATGGTCAAGGGCACCCCCAAGGTGGAGAAGGGATCGCCGTCACCAGCAGCTGAGAAGGAATCTACAGGCCAGGAGGACGGCGGGGCTCCTATCACCAAATCATTTTTGGAGACACTATCCAACTACTTGCGAGAAGACTTTCAGGCCCTAAAGCAAGAAATGGCAGGGGAGCACCGTGTACTGCGACGAGATGTGGACGGCCTGGGGGAACGAGTGGCAGCGGTGGAGAAAACGACACAAGTAGTGAGAAGGTTAAACAACTGCAGTAAGAAGTCTTCCGCCTCCGCGAACAACAGGTCGATCTCCAGGCACATGCGGAAGACCTTAAGAAACCGCTCACGAAGGAACAACATACGAGTCCGAGGTGTTCCATCTAAAGCACAGCGGCCCAGCGTCACCACCTTCCTGCAGGGGCTGTTCCAGGAAATCTTGGGAGAAGCCGATGACTTTGAAATACGCATCCACAGGGCGCACCAGGTAGGCCTGGCGCGCCGAGCACCTGCCCCCCCACCTGATATCCTGGCTTTTTCACCGGACTTCCCCTTGAAAGAGAGGATCCTAAGGGAGGCGCGACAAAAGCAACCTCTCCACTTCCAGGGCAACCCAGTAGCGCTATACCAGGATCTGTCGGTAGTCACCCTGCACAAACGGAAGGCCTTCAGGGTGGACATAACGTTCCTACGGGACAAGGGGATTCCTTATTCCTGGGGCCACCCCTTCAGGCTCATCTTTAAATGGAAGGGGGTCCGGCACCAACTCAGATCTCTACGAGACACATGTGCCCTGCTGGACATTGACCTCGGAGAGGAAACCCGGCCGGAGGAGGACTTTCTGCGTCCCTCGCAGGAGAAAGCTTTGCGAACCACTTGGGACGGCTGGCAACAAATTGGGGGCAGATGGTCGCTCAAGACCAATCTCAAACCTGACCCGGCGACAATGGCACAAGAACAGGCATTGGCGATCCAAGAAGTGACTAAGGACATGACAGCGCAGAGCTGATGCAACAACAGAAAAGGGGGCTCTTCTTAGCTTTGAGATCATGCGGGTCTGGGGGCGGGCGGGGGGGCCTATGAGGTCGCCACTGCCACACACTCCTCCACGTGAATACTTCTACAGGCCTGGACTGAGTATCGGCAGGCCTGGGACAATGACTCACACATGGAAATTCTTGGTTGGGGTTAGGGTGGGGGTGGGTGGGTGGATGGAGAGAGGACTGGAGGAGGGGTTGGGGGTCTGGGGTGGGGGAGTTCTTGTTGTTCTTTGGGGGGGTTGTTTGTGGGGGGCACCCCTCTGTCCGCCTTATTTTCTGTTTTATTCCCCACAAGCTACACAAAGCGCCTGAGCCAATGATAGTGAAAAGATGACGCACTCACAACTTAAGATCCTTTCCCTTAATGTGCGAGGGCTAAACAACCCCATAAAGCGACAAGCTGTCCTGTCCCTTTTAGAGCACTCCACAGCGGACCTCTGTCTCCTCCAGGAGACTCATCTGCTGCCTAAAGACCACCACTGACTTAAATCCTGTGCCTTCCCCACGCAACTATTCTCGTCCTCCTCTAAGAAAACAGCAGGGGTGGCGATACTGGTGTCCAGATCATTCCCAGGCAGGGTACTCCACCGAGAGGCAGAGATAAAAGGGTGATTGCTGCTGTACCAGTTCCTAATAGCTGGCCAGATGCTGGTAGTGGGCTCTGTATAAGCACCCAACGAGGGCCAAGAGGTCTTCCTCCAGAAAGCGCTAGCAGCAGCCACGGCCAACACTGATCGGCATCTACTGCTGGGGGGCGACCTTAATTTAGTCTTCCATAACACATCGGATCGTTCTTGCCGAAGGTCAGGGCAGGTAGGGGCTCTTTCTAAGTCCGGACATGCGCACCTCCGAGATCTGGGCCTCATTGATCTTTGGAGACACTTACACCCACGTAGTACAGCTTACACCTATTATTGGGGGCCCATAAGACCTATGCAAGGCTTGATTACTTTCTCTGTTCCTCTCCCCTGGTGCAACGAGCGCTAGATGTAGACACACTGCCAGCTTCATTATCTGACCATTCTCCGGTGGTGGCCACCTTCTCACTCCCAGACGCATCGGCACAGCAGGAACATTGGCGACTTAGGGAATCCCTCCTACACACGCCGTCGACGGTGGACCGGATTAAATCTGCCATTACCCACTTTCTATCTCACAATGACAACAATGAGACTTCGCGGGCTACGCAGTGGGCCGCCCTTAAGGCCGTAATACGGGGCAAATTTATATCTATTGCCAAAGCCAATAACAAAGAGCGAGCGCAGAAATGGGCGGAGATTGCGCAGAGTGTAGCCGAGCTGGAGCAAATGCACCAGCGTACGGGAGCGGCACAGGCCTGGTGCCAACTGTGTGCAGAGCGGAAAATGTTAGCGGCCTTGGACCAAGACAAGGCGGAATATGCGGCCCTCCGTCTTCGACAGGCCTACTACGCTGGGGGGATAGATGTGGACGCCAGCTAGCAAACAAGCTGCGTGAGCAGCGTCAGAGACAAGGAGTGCAGAGCGTACGTACCGCCCACAGCGATTTGGTCTCAGACGAGGGCGCGGGCAATAGCTGAAGCCTTCAGGGCGTTTTATGAGACCCTTTATGCAGGTGACTCCCTTGACCCGCAAGCAAGCCGGGAATATTTGCAGAATGCGCACCTCCCCTGCCTGAACTCGGCACAGGCGGCACTCTTGGACAGGGCCATAGGCCTGGAAGAGGTGGTGTCAGCGATCTTGCGTCTGAAACTTGGGAAATCCCCATGTCCAGATGGGTACCCGGCGGTTTTCTATAAAACCTTCTGTCACCAGGTGGCTCCCCTGTAACGAGTTCTTTTTAACTCCTTTGCCCACCCTGGCGCGATACCTGCAGAACTCCTGGAGGCCACAATTACGGTCATACCGAAACCGGGAAAGGATGCAACCCGCTGTAGCTCGTATCAACCGATATCGCTTTTAAACATTGACTTCAAACTGTATACCAGCATTCTAGCAGGACGGTTGGCGCCCTACATGCCACAGCTGGTGGAACCGGACCAGTCCGGCTTTATACCTCAGCGCCAAACCAGCAACAACACTAGGCGGGTCCTCCATCTAATTGAAGCGGGGTCACGTAGGCGGCAAGACTGCATGTTGCTAGCAATAGATGCCGAGAAGGCCTCGATAGGGTCCACTGGCCCTATCTTGAGAAGGTCCTGCACCTCTTTGGACTGAGGGACGTTTTTTGTACCCGTATTCTGAACTGCACAGGCTGCCTAATGCTGTGGTGCACGTCTCGCTTCCCGATCGGCAGAGGTACCAGACAAGGGTGTCCCCTCTCTCCAATCTTATTTGCTCTATATATGGAGACTTTAGCACAAAGGATTCGGCAACATGCACTCATCACCGGGATCAAATTTTGAGGGGACACACACAAGATCAGCCTTTACGCTGACAATATTTTACTTACCCTCACGGACCCCGTCCAATCCCTTTGAGCGTTGTTTATTGAAATGCACAGTTCCGCGCTGGCTTCCATACCTGTGTGACGCCCTGGGTCCCACCATTCCGGCCACCATAGAAGCGTACTACTCTAGATGGAAACGCCACTCCCTCTCCTGGCTAGTCAGGATAGCGGCCACCAAAATGACACTCCTGCCGCAGATACTGTATCTATTCCAAACCCTTCCCTTTCACCCTCTGACAGGCTGGATCCAGCAGACACAGTCTGAACTGGCGCGCTTCATATGGCAGGGCCATCGTCCACGTTTTAAGCAGGCCATTGCGGTTCTCCTGCCCAAGCAAGGTGGAGTGGGGATACCCGATCTACAACTCTCCTTCTATGCGTCACAGCTCCGATGCCTGGTAGAATGGCACCAGTTGGAGTCTGGCAAAAACTGCCTCTTCCAAGACCAGGCAGTGGCAGCCATGCCCTTGCAGGGGATTCCTTTCCTCCCAAAGCACCACCGGCTGCCTAATTTATATGCGTCCCACATCACCAGCACGGTCATGGAGGTGAGGGATCGGGTCTCTACCGAACACGAGTTAACCTCCTTCCCCTGACACCACTGTTTGCCAACCCCAACTTCACCCCGGGTCTCGACCCAAAGGCGTTCAAGGTATGGCGGCACACCCCGTGCAGGTCTTTGGGGCACCTCTTTAACCTGGACGACATCCTTTCATTTCAGCAAATGAGAGAGGAATATGGCATCCCTGAGGGGGATAGGCTACCCTATATGCAGGTTCGTCATTGGGCCCTTCACCAACAGGTTAAGCTGGGAGTGCAGCATCACCTCACCCGTACGAGAAATGGCTAGTCACGCGCACATCTGACAAAAAATTAATTTCTGATTTGTACAAACAGTTCCTTGTCACAAACTTTCACACATACAATGCTGGCAGATGTCGGTTCGAGCGGGAGTTAGGGAGGGCTCTTACACCCAAAGAATGGCGCTGCATCTACTACAGAGCTAGACACTCCGCATATCATGCAGGCCTCACTGAAACCCTGACTAAAGTGGCCACCTACTGGTACCATACACCCGAGCGCCTTCATCAATTTGACCCCCGCATCAGTGACCGATGTTGGAGAGGGTGTGGGGAACTAGGCACACTGGAGCATTTACTGTGGAGCTGCGACCGACTGCAGGGGTACTGGAGCACAATCTTGGATTATATAGATGCGCACTTAGACACCCAACTATCCCGGTTTCCATCCTATATCCTTCTGGGGCTGCCCAACGCCTTGATGTATCCCCTGAGATCACGGAGAGGCCGCCTCATCGCTATAGCTCTTGGGGCAGCCACGCAAAACATTCTGGTACACTGGAGGACCCCGCAGGCCTCCCCACATACAGACTGGCTGCATAGGTTGTGGATGGTACTCGGCATGGAGAAACTGTCGCTTGTTCTAGCAGGTAGAGGGGAGCAATTCCCGGAGCTATGGAATCCTTTCCTGACTCTACTCACTGGGGAGTTCCGTGAACTGAGTTGCCCCAAGTACCTACGCCTCCTGCGTCTGGCAGATACCTCGATCCCAGAGTTATAGAAGCCCGTGCGCACACGGAAAGCCACACACTGCTGATTCTTCCATTTGCTCCCGTCCCCCTGGTGGGGTTTCTCTTTTGATATGTAGACAGAGGGGGGCGGGGGCCCTGTTGATTTATTTTGGGGTGCTACATGACCTGTGTTGCTGACCAACTCCGAGCGACTACTGAGCAAGACTGTCATTTTTCCTGAGCTGGAGTTGTATTGCGATGCCTGACAAAGAGATTGAGGTCTTGTTTTCTTGTTCTCTCTGAAATTTCAATAAAGAGATTTAAACCATAAAATTCTCTCAATCACTTTCAGAGCAGTAACAAAAATAGGTCCAGTGTATCTTTCAGCTAGATTCACCCCATACACTATAGCTAGGACCCTCAGATCTTTTTAAGCCTCCCGACTTTAGATAAAAATCCAAAGGGGGTAAATCAGTAGCCTCTCTAGTAGCCAAAGCATGGAATCTCATGCCAGCCCAACTGAGACTCGTGAAAACAGAAACTCAGTTTAGGAAGGCACTGAAGACCTTCTCAGCCCTCATCCCTCCTCTGAATGTAGGAGTCCCACTAGGTTCTGTTTTAAGCCCAACCCTGTTTAATATATACATGGCCCCTCTTGCTCCTCTAGCAGAACAGCATAAGGCACCCATTATATCTTACGCCGATGACACAGTTGTTGTTTACTTGTGAGAAGGATTAGCGACTCAAAAGAAATAATATCAACACATACTTGATTAAAGTGTTTGCCTGGTTCAAGCATAATCAATTACTATGAAATTCAGACAAGTCTGAAATAATTTTTTCGGACATACTCCAGGCGACGAATGGCGCCAATGGTGGCCACAGAATTTGTTTCCCCCAGTATAGCCAGTGTCCACCGTAAAAAAGCAAGGGGTGAAAATGGACTCTGACATGTCCATGAAGTCGCAGGTCCAATCTGTGGCTGGCACCTGTTTTGGGTATTATGAATTATGAGGAATTTCCTCCCCCTGCTCCCTATCTCACGTAGGAAAACTGTGCTCCAGGCATTGATCACGTCAAGGCTGGATGTAAACGTACTGTATCTGGGGCCTTCCGGATTACTTAGTGAACCACCTCCAGGTAGTTAAAAATGCGGCGGCAAGGGCGGTACTTATGGTCGGACCAAGGTCATATATGACCCCTCACCTATAGTCCCTACACTGACTTTCAGTGAAAAAAAGGGTCAGCTTTAAAGCCCTGGTACTAACTTTTAAGGCCCTTAATAACATCGGCCCCTTACATCAGGAATAAAATTCAGCCCTACAAACCATCCAGAACCCTGCGGTCATTAACCCAGCAACTGACAATCATGCCAAAGTTCTGGCATGCATGCAAGGGAGGACTCTCCTTTCAGGTGGCAGCCGCTAAGCTATGAAACAGACTGCCACTCTCTCATAGACAAGAAAAATACCTCCTTAGCTTTAGACAAATCTTAAAAACCTGGCTCTTCAAACAGTAGAAGAGATGTTTTGCTGTTAGCCTTTCACATGTTCTGATTAGGGGTCAAGTTAGCACCGGGACACTTCTTGGAGTAGCCGTGCGCTCTACAAATACCTCATAACATAACATAACATAACATCTGTGGAGCCCCAGATGACTTTGGCTGATCGCTCATATCGGGATTCATCACTCTCGGCTCAGCTTGATCTTCCCCCGCTCAGCACCAGGATGCTCCTTCCGGAGTGATAGATGCACTTTATAAGTACCCAATTCAATTCAATGTATTTGTTATGTTATTATATTATTTAATAATTTTGAAATTATAATAGAAATAAAAATTATTTGTTTAAAAATTGTTTTCGAGTAGATATATACAAATATGTATTAATTATTATATGCATGTGTTTAACTTTTTAAATTATGTTTATTTGTTATATTTGTTAAAATATATATTACTTTTATTTTAATTAATGTTATTATTTCATATTTATTAGTTTATTTCATATGTATTTAAAACTCAATATTTAATACAATGATATTAATGGCATCAATATTTTTTCCTGATATGTTTGTACTAACCATTATAAGTATAGGATGATGATATTTTTTACCACAATATTTTTGTCACAATATGTGAAATTTTGAGGGTTGATATTCTGTTAGTGAACCGTCACCAGCTACATCCCTGCTTTGACTACAGTTCTTATCGCAAGAATGTGAGGAGGTAGCAGGTTTCAAAATGAATACTACCAAATCTGATATCCTAAATCTCACACTTTCTCCAGCCGAGGTCTTTTTTGCAGTTCGCTTTCCTTTTAAGCGGTCAATTAAATCTATCACA
Source organism: Lissotriton vulgaris (assembly GCF_964263255.1). NCBI lineage: Eukaryota > Metazoa > Chordata > Amphibia > Caudata > Salamandridae > Lissotriton > Lissotriton vulgaris. The sequence continues at coordinate 101,319,630 of NC_141688.1, forward strand.
TACCTGGACATACACATCACTCCTAACCGCACTGATCTCTATAAGCCCAGCTACTCACAAATCTTCATAGGTCTACAGAAGACCTGAGAAAATGGTCCCTATATTTCTGTTTTGGTTAGGGGTGATAAAACAGAATCAAAAATAATTATATATACCTATGCCTAGCACTGCTGATCCCTGTTCATAGAGAGTTCTTAACAAAGCTTGTCAATGGTATTAGGATTTATATGGCAAGGGCATTAGATCAAGACTGAGTAACAAATTACTTTGTTTCCCAAGAATAGCTGGAGGATTAGTGCTTCCAGATTTCCAAGTATACTATAAAGAAATACAGCTCCGGGCAATAACAGTCGTTCCCTCAGATCTACTGACAAAAAGTGTGCACATGGAAAGAACTTTGGTTGGCAAGACACTCACTTAATTTGATCACTCAGGGCACACAGACATGCCAACAAATGCTTATATGAGCCCTCCCACTTCCACCACACTAGAGGGCGGTGAATCGATATGCAGATATATGAAATGAAAGGACCTACTTTTCCATCCCTTCATTCCCCCATCCACAACAACCCAGCAATGACCCTTGCCTTACATTCAGGCGATTTCAACCAATGGAAAATAGGGAAATTCAGCACAATAAAAAAATACATAATATTTTAACTCCTTTAAATAAAACTTTCACTTAAATGGATCATTATCATTATGCACAGCTAGGGAATTGGCTTACATACCCACATATTAGGCTAGTGGCCAGCTGCAGTTTGTTCCTCTTATACAAATTTTTGAAAACACTGGAGCAACCAGGAGCAAAGTAATTTTCTTTTATAAATTAAGTTTACAATCTTGTCATCTTCTTACTACACCTGCATACAAGACCCAAAGCGTGAACAATATAGGAAAAGCGATCAATGAGAAATGACTGTAAAGTCATGTAGATTGTATATGTACTGAGCCAAATTAAACAAAAGCTATCTACAGATACTCTATATGTATTGGAGGAAATGTGGTCTATCAGGACACTTTAGTCACATTAGGTGGGACGTTCCATGGATCAAGCCTTTTTAGGATGCAAATTCAGCATAATAAAGACCATCTAAAGATACCCCATACCTGGAGATCTTTCCAGTGTGATTCTGAATCTCTGTCCTCAGCAGCTGTGTCACTAAATAAGAGCCAATAGGACAGTGATGAGGGAGCTACTTGAGCACAGCTAAACAACTTTGGGGTCCCACTAGAGGATGAAAAAATACTTACCAATTGCATTTTGATATCTGCACCTCTGGAATTAGTTAGTGATGGAAAGACTAAGCAATGTCCTTGTGGACACTGGTAAAAACGTTTAAACTACCTGGAGACCAGAAGTAGTCTTGTGACCTGTTGCCCTACATGGGCTAGAGGCCTGAACCTTTACCACTATAATGCCCTGATTATGACTTTTCGGCAGAGCGGTGGTGCAGCTGTGCAAACCTCCATTTCACCCCTCTGCCAAAGGTCGCCCCACCCCTTCACAAGATTACAACTTTCAAGTAGTCTAGCAGGAGGATGGCAGTCATATGGCAGTGCCTCGTTTAAAGGAGGTGATGCCGTTGAAAAAGGCATCACAATGGGACTGCACTACAAGGTTCCTGCACAGCATAGACTCAAACGTCCATGCCGTGCAGGAACCTATGTGCATGCACACAGGGGGCACATGTTATGCCCCCACACAGGGTGCAACATGGTTGAGGCACAGGGGGGGCCTGATGGGCCATTTTGTTTCCTCTCCTCCAAGGTTAACATGGAGGAAGAACCTCCATGTAAGCCCTGGAGGAGAGGAAGCTTGTAATATGCTTGGCGCAACCGCTGCGGTCCCGCCAAGCATATTGCAAAATCTGACTGCCGCTCCAATGCCAGGGATCGGCGGTTCCCTGATGGAGCTGGTGGTCCCAGGGCAGTCTGACCGGCCAACTCCTAATGGGGCGGTCGGACCGCTTGCGCGGCGGAGGCTAGATCCACCACCGCCGCGCCACCATGAGTCTGGCAGTCATCAGACTACCTGAATAATAAACGGGCCCTTAGTGGATGTGGGATACAAGGAGTGTACTGGGAATAGTAACTTTGAAGTGGAATGATAAGACTCTAATGGAGTGCCTTGTCTCTTCTTGGATTGATTGTAAAGCCAAGTCTTTAATAGTCTATTGACAAGTGAATGTGAAACCTCTACTGCAATATATGTGTTTGATGATCTCTTCTTGTTTGGTGTTTGTTACGGGGTGAAATGTTAGAAACTTAAGGGGATGTTGTGCAGTGTTCATAGCAACAGAAGCTGTATACAGACATGTGTAATACATAACAGGTGCACACTCATCTCGGTAAAAATTATATAGTTAAAAAATAGCTTCCATTCCACCAGAATGATGGTGGAATTTGGGCACTTTGATATGCAGGTTGCTCCTGGTCTATAGATTTCTTTTGCCTCCTGATAAGAGAAGTTAGAGGATAGGAAGGCTAGACAGTTCATATGTACTGTAGTGTGAGCTAGGCAATACAGTTTGGATGTTATTCTTGCTTTCAGTAGTAGCCAGTGCATTTCACGTAATATGTGAGATATGTGATCATATTTCTTCAGTGTAGATATTAACATTTCATCAGGATGGAATACAACATTTAGGGGTAAGATTTGTGGCTGAGGGACACCTCTCTTTCATATTCCACCAGCCACCACTGCTTACAGCTACCTTATATGTTTTACCTCTCTGAAAGTGAAAGTTCAAAAGCTACTATTCGCAACAGCACCTCTTGAGGTGTGTTAGACACCCATCTCAGTGAGAAACCTACCTCGCCCAATGTCAATGTAGATGATCATGTGTATTGTTTCCAAAGGTAAATGCATAGGGCTCTTCCTCATCATCTGGGAAAATATGCACTCCATTTATTTGACTAAAACACAAGTAAATATTTTGGAATCAGTATTAATCAATATGTTCCAGAATCGTCCAAATTTTGTTGCGTTTTTTCCCCGGTGTTTGGGAACATACACATTTTTGCTTCCTTCCTTCCTTTCTCTTCAATCTCTGCTGTAGACAATTCAGTAGTTCCTTGATTTATGACGTCTCTTGTTATAAATGCATTACTAAGGGACTGATTTAGAGTTTAATGGATGGATACGGCATCACAATAGTGGCAGACCTTATTAGGATGAAATGCACTCGCAATACAGCAGATGGGATATCTGCCACATTTTTGACAGTATCAGTCTAGCATGGGAATTTCTTACATCAGCTCCTTATTTACCTCATTCATAGGCTTACAAATTGGCATAATTTTATGTATGTCTCCAACATTAAATCACTCTATTCTCTGCAATATAACATGCAGCAATATTATAAAAGAATAATTGAATGTCTTGATCTTTTTCCATATTGCTTTTTTCACATTATGACTCTTCTATTAAGTGACCTATTTTTCCTCTTTTTTAAAACTAAATGCATAATGTAAAGCTCTAGCCTTGTTAAGCGACAGTAGTTGTTTTCACAGCATTCAAAAGCAATGTTTTTCAGAATCCTTAAAAGGGCTTAGGAAACCTTTTGGATTCACTATGTGAACGGGCATCTTAACGGTTTCTCTTCCAAATACCAATTCTTTATGGTAGATATTAATGTTTTGCGGTTCACTGACAATAGCGATGCACACAATATCAATATACAAAAATATGAGAAATTAAATATTGTTAATGAAAATATTGTATTGCCATACTTAACTAATAAAACCACAAATATAAATAGAACACTGTTAAAAATATTGGTTTTCATTTATATTAAAAACAAAAATATTGGAACCAAAAATATTGCTACCTTCAAATAAACATATGATTATTCAAAAATATCACCTCACTCAATATGGACTATAATAATATTATCAAAGTAATTATATTATCATCAATAAACATAAAAAGAACTACTTTTTACATTAAACAAAATAATAAAATAAACATGAAACGACAAAAATCACCCCAAATAAACATATAACTAAATACATTTATACAACAATCTAATTATTAATACACCCTTCCTGTTCTATGACAACCTAAACAATGAGAGACAAATCCCGATATTTCTACTGCAGATAACTTACTAAAACTAAGCCATTGTTAAACCTGGATGATGAATGAGGCCTTCAAAATGTACACCAAACCATTCACTGAGATACAAACCATACATGGTGAATATCACAACTCAAATATCCCTTTTATATATGCCCTACTACCAAATAAACAAAGTAGCACTTACTACAAGCTCTTAAACCACATTAAACATAAAGCAAATAACTACTACCCACAAAAAATAATCATAGACTTTGAACAAACCATGATTCAATATATTTCAAAAGTTTACCCATACACAGCCATGCGAGGTGTTACCACCATTTCAATCAAGACATATGGAGACATCTCCAACAATCTGTATTGTGTTGTGCTACTTTGGGCCCGATTCACAGAACTAACTTAAGACAAAATCCTAAACTTACTACCATTTTGGTATACACAGACGGCACTGACTCATTTTGGTATTCACAGAAGGCACTTACTCATTTCGGTATTCACAGAAGTTAGAAGTCCTAACTTTAGGACTCCTAAATGCCTTCTGTGAATACCGAAAGTCGTAAAGTAAGGATTTTTGTCAGTTTAGGAGTAGTAAAGTTAGGACTCCTAACTTTAGGACTCCTAAATGCCTTCTGTGAATACCGAAAGTCATAAAGTTAGGATTTTGTCAGTTTAGGAGTAGTAAAGTTAGGATTCCTAACTTTAGGACTCCAAAATGCCTTTTGTGGACACCGAAAGTCTTAAAGTTAGGATTTCTCTCAGTTTAGAAGTAGTAAAGTTAGAACTCCTAAATGTAAGTCTCCAAAACTGAAGGCATTTAGGAGTCCTAAAGTTAGGACTCCTAACTTCTGTGAATACCAAAATGGTAGTAAGTTTAGGATTTTGTCTTAAGTTAGTTCTGTGAATCGGGCCCAAAGTGTCAATTGATAGCACTAACTTATGTCCCTGTCACTAAGGTAGCTAACAAATACAGTTTACTAAAAACACAATCCAAATGCCCATAGGATATGTTTGTAATTCAGTTTTTACCTGTCTCCAGGGAGAACTAAGCTTAAACTTAGGGGGTGGGGAGTAACATGTTGATTAGTGGAGGCGGAGACATCATTAGAGCTGAATCAGAATTATTTGAGGGGGCTCCCGCTGCTTTTCTGATGCAGCACATAAAACACAGACTCAATCTTTGAAACTACATGAGGCAAATAGCGCATTTTAAAGCAAACAAGGCCAGCAACATTGCTCTTGGCATAGCAGGATTTTGGGGCTGTCCCTCAAGGAATTTTAGCACTGTGAATGACAAATGTTTTATTTTGATACACATTACGCCACTAAACCTGGCGCAATGTGAAACACCAGATTCTATTTTACATAATAATATGTGGTATATCGTACAATCCAAACATGCTGGGCCAGTTAGGTTAACCTAAGCAGTCTTAAAAAAACTTTTACAAGATATTTGAGCATCCTTCCCTCAAAGGAGGAGTTGTAAAATTGGAAGCAAATAATGTTGTTTAAGCACCTTTCTTTAGTTAATGTTCTGTTCATGCTTCTTTTACCTGCACACATTACTTGCATGCTATTTGCCGAATATGATGTTGGTATAGTAAACAGCTTTGTTGTTGTTTGGTGGAGGCTGCCTCATATCCTAGCTTTATAGCACATGGAATGTTGAATATGTATATTCTTAGGTATTTAGTGACAACCTCCACCAAATATATTTAGCATGAAACACAACTCACATTTGAAAAGATTTCCTCTAGTAACATGCAGTAAAGATTGAAACTGAGAACACAAGTATGATTACCCATGATACTCACATCACATATGGGTGCTACTCTGGTACCAAGGGTAAGAGATGTTGACCTCATTTTCGGATTGGTGTTCATCCCACTGCACTCTGTACCCCTTGTCTTAGTGAAAGGATCAGAAAATAAAAAGACCTTTAAAAGTCTGATATATTTTCTTTAAGCTACATTCTAGTCTCTCTACATAGCCAGTTGGCAGCAAATAAGTCGCTGTTGTGGGTTAAAGGATCAACCTGATGCCACTTCAACTATTGCTGGCATTTTTGTGAATAAATGCCATGGCAGCTCAGGGCTGATATCCAAACCTGCAACATACCCCTGAACTCAAATGTGAGAGATTATTAAATAGCAACAACATTCTTGAAAATAGCTAGCAACAGTGCTTGACGAGTGACAATGTGTTGTCTACATGTTACACAGGAGCACCCAAAAAATTTTTTTTCATGGATGTTATGGAGCACGATTTCAGGATGTTCTGCTATGCTCTACATATTTATAAAGCAAAATTAACATAACCTATTTTTGCCTGCAGTGCTGGTAACAACTGGTGGTGGGTTCCCGTAGTGGCCCCTATGGTTGGAGCAATTGTTGGTGCGTACATCTATATCTTGTCTATCGAAATCCATCATCAAAGCCAGCAAGAAGACAAAGAACAAGATGGCGAGACCTATGGAAAATATGAGCTTACGAACAACGCAGATATTCACCTCGGTTCTTCGGAGACCTCATGTGCATGATGCCACTAGGAACTAGCATGCACACCAATCTCAGGAACTGGCTCATTTGTCTGACTGAAATACATACCCAAATTATTGCACAATCTGTTACTCTCCAAACGGACGTCAAGTGAAACTTAAAATCGAAACATCTGGACTATGATTTTTGCCTTTAAATAACTCTTCTGTTTGGTCACATACGCTGCCCAGTAGGATGACACTGATATGGCAGGACAAAGATTTCATAAATCTGAATCAAGTGCATGTTTGAGAATGTACCATTTTAGGGAGGGCCGTTCATAAAGCTTTAACTGTTCTGCTAAAGAATAATATATATTGTATATTATAAAAGGGCTTGGGTCAGCCATCTTTTTTCACTGGGATCAGGTAAACTGTCATTCACATCTTGCTTACATCTACCAGAGCATAAAGCGTGGGGGAATGGTTCCGCCCAGTTCAGCCATTGGCTTCCCTCACAGCTGGTGACAATGTTTTCTTGTTCACAATGTACACATCCACCAAAATAAAAGCACCTTCAGTGCCAGGGCTGTTGAATTAATGTGTTCTTAAAAAACATATTTTGTTACTTTTAAAAGCATTCACTTTTTTCATTTTGCTATCACCCGGCAGCTCCCTACACCACAGCCATTAGGTCACTCTCTACCGCTTGCTTTGGCACCATCATTGAATCCTTTTTTTTCATTCTTACTCATTCATTACCTTTTTAAGTTGGCCAGCGTGTTGCTCCAAAACAATTGAGCATCTTGGAGCGGTAATGTAATGACAAACTATGGCAAAATGCATAAATATAAAGACGTCTGATAATGCCTGTGCACTCATGGGTGGCCATCTTTGTATGTTTTTGACAAACGTTACCATTCTTTACAGTTCCAAGATGGTGAGCGTGTTGAAAACAACATGTCGGCCATCTTTAAACAGTAAACTAAATGATACCAAAGAAAAAGAGGACTTGCAAAATTTAAGGGCAGACTTGTTCGCTCTGTCAATACTTGCTTTATTTCCAATCAAAGCACAATAAATGCCTCCTGGTATGCAGGCATACTCCAGTAGTTCATTTCTACCCAAAACATGTTACAGCCTTCACTGCCACATATAAAATACCTTTTTCTCATCAATTATATGTTTTTAGGAAATACATTTTCTAATGTGAAACAAGACCCTATGAAACGAGACATTATTTGCAGAATCGTGTGCCTTAATTTAATTTATATTATTTTTGTATATTGATTATACTTGTTAATTATTCATATGTATACAAATCTTGTTTGAGCAAACAGATATCTATTTTTTAAAATGTTCTAATAAAATAAAACTGATTTGTTATTGCTCTGTTTTATGTGTGTGCTTTTTTCAGTGGTTTTTGTGGGTGTGGTGTGGCAAACTTGGATAACCTAGTTTCCAAGTCACAATTCTGTAATCTATGCAAACATTCATTACATATTGTGAAATGAATAACGTGTGTAGTGTGAGAAGGACGTTCATATTTCAGGACAAAGCAACATCAGTTGTGTGCTGGTGGTTTGCCCTTTACTTATATTCATAGGAATTCTCCCTATACAACAACATTTCAGACCAGATAAAGCACACACTAGCCCATTCACTGAGTGCATGAGGTCATCGAGAAGTGCTGACTGAAAATCAACAGTCACCAATGCCCCAGTTTTGGACAACAGAGCAGTTTCATGCACTGGAGTAGATAGATGTCTTAGGGTCAAAGGCAAGGCAATGGGCAGTGCAACACTAAGAAGCAGACTTGTGCACTGTGGTGGAGGGGAAAAGTAGCCATGTAACCGGTGAGTAGCCTTGAGCCTCTGAGGGGAAGCAAGGTGTGGGATTCAGTACTCCGCTCGTTTAAATATAGCTATCTAAAAATTGAATATTAATTGGTTATTGATTGATTGATGCTAGTCTATGGATCTCCATCGAGTACCTGGGGAGCTAATGTTAACTCTTAAGCACCCCCAAATTAGCTGTCAGACATGAAACCAAGCACTGTATCTTATTCAGGGGGTCTGTGCATAGTAAAGACCCTTGGAGCAGCAGACAACCAAACCAATGGCAGGCCTTATGCTAATACTGAACACTCAATGTGCCTAATTAACAAGCTGTAGTACTACAAAACATACTCCAAAATGTAAATGTTGTCTATGTTTTGGGTTCTCTGCCCTGACTGAGGAGTCTCCGCACATGTATGTACAGATTTTAGTAGTAAACGTGAGAGGGACACAGGGAAGTGGGTGGGAAAATGGACAGACTTACTCCTAAAAGCAATGTGATTAGGGAGGAGTTTAGAAAGGATCAGAAAAGGGTTCAGAGATGGATGGCCCCATCCACACAAAAGTAAGCCAATTGTATTACTCTGGGGTAGAGACATGTAATTTATACTTTTTTTAGTACGTTTACAATCGGGCCTGATTCAAAAAAATTATGCTTTCACTTTTATGTATGTTTGCTACTTTTTGGTATTCACAAACTATGTGCGGAGTTCTTCTTGACGTCCTTGACTGGTGAGCTCTCCAAGTGTACAACACTGCACACATAACCATGGGGAGTGTGGATTTGTAAAACTCTGCGCATAGTTTGTGAATACCGAAAACTAATAAACTTAAACAATAGTGTAAGTTTACTTTTGTGAATCAGGGCCAGAGTTTGTGAAAACCGAAAGTAGTAAACTTACTATAAAATGTAAATTTTGCTCAAGAATGTAGCTTACCTTTGCGAATCAGGCTCACCCTGTCTATGATGTCTTTGACATGACCACCTGCCTCATTCCTCACTCTAGCTAAGTCACAAGAAGATTGGCCATTTTATAGGCCCTTCTCTGTCAGTCGGATATATGTCGTTACAACGCGCGTGTTACAACGACCTACCATTACAACGCGGTTGTAACAACGCAAGTCGTTACAACGACTTGCGTTGGGGGGGCGCAAATTTAAAACATTTAAATTACTATTCCAACACCAGTCCCCGTGGATAGCAGGGAAGGTGTTGGGATAGTAAATTAAATGATTTACTATCCTCGAGCGCCCCCCAGCGCAATGCGTTGTAACAACTTTCGTTGTTACAACCGCGTGGTAATAGTAGGTCGTGGTAACGCGCGCGTTGTAAACGTTGCGCACCCTGTCGGTCACACCATGCATATGAACAGAGAGTAATGAAAGAAGAGTGCTAACAGTAGCCTGAGCAGTAACCAGTGCTACCCCACCAAAGTGTGGGACTGCAGGAGCCAAAGTGAAAATGTCAGTTTGGTGTATGATCAGTCCAAGAGCTTAGGAGAGCATGGTATGGAGCTAGATTTCAAGTTGGAGTCTTATGTGCATGAGTCTGTGTGTGTGTATGTTAATGTGTGTGGGTGTGTGTGTGCCTGGCTGTGAGTTGTGCACATGTGAGGGAACTCTGCACAATCATTTTGTTTACCACATGTGAGTGTGTGACACATTTATGATAGTAGGACTCTGCTTATAGTGTGCTTCTGAGTATTGGGACAATTGGCGTTTATTTTGGATGCCCCCTGGCTTACCATGGCACAAAATGGATGGTGGGTACAACTTCCCCAGACAGTAGACTCCAGACTGCATTTCTTTGACTGGAGTGCGGAGACTGAGAACCTGAAGTGAAGGAGGATGGAGACAGGGCTCCCCTTAGAAATTGGTGCAGCCGGGTGTAGAGATCTCATGCTTCATTGTGCCATTGTATTGGATACATTACAACAAAGGGAGAGGTAGGGAGATTCAAGGACACTCTCTCAGTCCCCGGTTAAATGTACTTCAACAAAAAAAGAGAGGTCAGGTCAGTCTTAGAACTGCCACAGAACTGGAGCAAAGTTAAGAAGAGTAACACACTCACTCAAGTTGAGTAGGAAGGCCCTCACACACCGACCTAGTCAGTGTCATGCTTCATCACTGGGCCCCACCAAAGAGGCCGAGTGCCTCTTTGGTGTGCTGTGACGCCAGAAAGACTGCGGAGCTGGTTGTGTGAGAAGGGCGTGATGTGAGAGTAACTACAATTAAAAGTGCCTAAGAGGGTATCGAAATTCTTTTTTTTTTTAATGAGTGATCCCTAAGACACAGGTGAGTAGTATTTATGTGTCTGAATTTACATGCCAAGGTTTTAGGATTGGTTAAATTCAGTTAAATACAATAAAGTCAGTCAACATGTTTCTGCCATACGGGTGGTTTCAGTTTACCAAGGCATTCATCAGGACTATACCCCAGCGGTATGGACTCTCTAATCGTCCACCCTAACCTGGGGGCGTGAAAGTGAAAATGAAAAGGTGAAAAAAGTGCTTAAAAAATTAGAAGAGCGGGTAGCTCATTCTAAAGAAAAAGAACTCCAAATTCAGGAGTGTCTCAGCACCTGTGGAGTGAAAATACACAGACAAACATACACAGACATACATATAATTAATACATGCCAATGCAATTGGTCATAGTGCTCCATAGATGGTGGCAAACACTGGTGTGCCCACAGTAAACGCTATTTTTAGCACCATCCAAGTAGCCCTGTGGGGATGATAACGATAAACTCTGGGAAGTGAAGTGCTAGAGGTGTTTAATTAAAACTACAACTGTAGATGTGGGATTAAAAACACGAAATAGGGTCTCCTTAAGGAGGGATCAATGGACCAAGAGGTCTGTAAACCCCCTAAGATGGTAACTTTGGTGATATCTCACTTTAAAATAGGGTGCTACTTGCACCATGGGTCTCGGGAGGGGGGTTGGAGCGCACCTGGCACATCCTGAAAAGAAAGAGGATTAAATGTCATTGCTTCCAAAGCATTTTGGTACTTAGCTCGTTATATCGGGATACCAACCCTGTGATCAAAGTACACTCACGCCCTCAGCGCTCACAGCCCACTCTGAACCTTCGGATTGCCTCGAAACCGGACCCCGACGATGGTGAGCGGGGCCGGCGAGTGAGTATAAATGCGTTGTTGCTCTCGGGCGCGTAGTTCCGGGTGGGCGTGTCTCGCCCAAAACGAGGCCTGAAGCGCACACGCCCACGTTGGTGGGACGCGGCCCGTTTCCAAAGCGAGGCTTGGAAGCAGGAGCCTATCGGTACGCGGCTGAGGGGTTTGCTGGTGGGCTTCAGTAATTGTAGGCTATCCTCGTAGCGAGGATTAAATAAAGTGCATAGATGGAAGGGAGGTGTGCTTTAAAGTGTTGGTATGCTACCTCAGCAGGGATTCCTCCTGCATTTTAGCGCGATGTGGGACAAAGGGTATATTAAGGCAATGAGTACTCAGTGCAAGTTTGCAACACTGTATGCGCTGAGTAACTAATGCATAGCCTTAGTAGGATTACTCCTGCTTATGCTTATTTACGCTAAGTGGGAAAACAAGAGTTCGGTATTCAAGGGTAGAGTGTTCTAGGGTAAGGGAAAACAAAGAAAGACAGAAAACGCACATGTATTTCGATATTCAGCACATGTTATTGGAATTCATAACAAAGATTTGAGAACCCCAGCACATAGGTTCATGACAGGACAGTGTTCCACGGGATGTCGTCGTTGAGGCCATTGTTGTTAGTGCCTAACTGATACGCCCAACGCTGTTCTTTTTCGAACAGTCTGTTTTGTACATTTCTTGTGCCATCAATAGCTTCAATAATGGTCCACCTCATGTCATTAGTGGTGTGGTTATTGTCCAAGAAATGGCGGCTCAGTTTGGTTGTTGCCTTTTTACACCTCACATTGCTCCAATGTTCGCAGATGCGCTGTTTAACCTTGAGTGTGGTCATGCCCACGTAACGGAGCTGGCAAGGACAGGTGATCAGAAAGACCACATTTATTGAGTTGCAGTTAGTATGTTCGCGTTGAGTCCACACTCTGCCTGCTCCAGTGACAGTGTTTTAGTTGCTTCTGTTAAATGACAGACGCTGCAGTCAGAGCAGGGATAATGCCCGGTGATTTTTGGCAAACTCCATGCTGCAGTCACTGTGGGCATCGTATTAGATGGTTTTTCTTTTGGGCGAATGTGGACCAATGCGTCTCGTAAACTACGTCCTTTTTTGAACGAAAATAGGGGTTTTCCCCAATTCTCTTTACAAGATGTCAAAATGTTCCAATGTTTGTTGATACTTTTTTTCATTGGATTAGAGAGGCTGCTATATGTGGTGACACATGTAAGCGGTATTAGGTCAGAATTGTTTGTCTTCTCTTCCAAGAGTGCCTCCCTTGGCTGATTCCTTGCTCTTTTGAATCCCTTGTTCAGGATAGATGCTGGGTAGCCTCTGCTTTTTAGTTTGTCTGTGAGGTTGACGGACTGATCTTTGAAGTCTGAGGTGGTACTGCAATTCCTCCTTAGTCTCAGGTATTGGCCGTAAGGAAGGTTTTCCTTCAGCGGGCGAGGATGAAAACTGCTGAATTCAAGGAGGTTATTTTTTGCAGTCGGTTTGTTATGGGTTTTGGTAGTGAGTCTGGTTTCATTCACGGAAATGACTACATCCAGGAAGACAATGTCTGTTTTACTTATGGTGTTGGTAAACCTCAGATTGTGGTCTAAGGTATTGATCCATGCTAGAAAGTTCTCAAGGTCACTGTTGTTGCCTGTCCAGATGAGCAAGACATCGTCTATATAGCGCTTCCATAGAAGCATTGACGATGAAAAAACTGCATTAGGTGGCAAAATGTGTTTAGCCTCAAAGTCAGCTACATACAACCCGGCCACACGGGGGGCAAAAGTACTGCCCATAGATTTACCTGAGCACTGGAGGAATAGCTTGTCTTTGAAAGAGAAAAAGTTTTCTTTTAACGCTATCGTGGCACATTCGATGATAAAGTCCTTTGGTGTCTGGTAATCCCATACGATAGAGTCAAGTACCTTAGTCAGGACCTCAATGGTATCATCCTGTGGGATACTTGTGTAGAGGCTTTCTACATCTAGGGTCACGAGAGTGATTGAGTTTTCTGGGAATGTGATCTCTGCTAGTAGTCGTAACAAGCTCTTGGTGTCTTTTAGGTAGGTAGGAGTTGACTGTACTAGAGGCTTTAAGAAGTAGTCACAAAACTGGGACAGAGGCTCCAAAAGAGAGCCAATCCCTGAAACGATAGGACGTCCGGGGGGCGGCAATCTGTTTTTGTGAATTTTGGGCAAAGTGTAAAAGTAAGGTATGACACTACTTGTGTTGTTCAAAAATTCTGCTTCGTTTTTTGACAGATGGCCCTGTTCCTCTGTCTGTTTTACCAGAGTCGTTATCCTTTTAGTTAGGTCATCAGTAGGATCAGACATAAGTGGGGTATAGTTTCTAGGATCCCCAAGTAAATTGTTACAGGTATTCTCGTAATCAGTTGTGTTTTGGATGACAATACCTCCGCCTTTGTCTGCAGGCTTTATTGTTATTGAGGTGTCGTTCTGCAGTTGGTGTAGTGCTTGGAATTCAGCAGTACTGAAATTCCCAAATGTCTTTGGGTTCTGGCAGGTTTCCAGGTCTTTGAAAACAGCCTGCTCAAAGGCGGTGATGGCGGCAGGTATTGTGTGCGGAGGGGGGGGTGAAAGTGGAATTCGGTCTTAGTCCCGTATCACCCTTCCTGATTGCTTCCATTGGGTCTGTTTTGCCTTCGAAGAACACTTTCAATTTCAGTTTGCGAAAAAAGCCAGCAAGTTCGCAGTGTAGCTTGAACTTGTCAGGTCTCGCTGTCGGTACAAAACCTAAGCCCTTTTCTAGTACTTGCGTTTCTATTGGGGTTAATGTCCTTGCAGACAAATTAGTCACTAAGCTCATGTTCCGCTCGTTCCCGGCTGTTGGTTGCTCCGGGTGTGGTTCGCTACCGAGTCGTCCTCTTGCCAGGATACTCTGTTGTTGCCTCTCCTTTTGCCTCGGCCTCTCCGGCCGCTCTCTAAAAAAGGCTGTCTGTGTTGATTCTGAAAGTTAGCCGGGGGCATAAAGCCCGGATTCCAGCCCATGAAGGGATAAGGTGGCTGCTGGTAGGCATAAGGGTGTGGGCCCATCCCCATTTGTGGTGGGTACCATTGTTGATGGTTACCTTGATTGCTTTGCCCCCCTCTGTTATTCCTATTGCCACGGTTCCCTCTTCTCTTAGTTTGTTTGAAGGAGCTGCTGCTTGATCCACTGCTGTTGGAGGAATCATCTTCTGAGTAATCAGACTTGTTGGCATTACGTGCCGGTGGAGTAAAGGTTGTAGCAGAATAGGGATACACCTTTTCAAAATCAAACTTCTTTTGATCCTTTTGAAGTTTGGTAGCTTTTGATTGCATCAAGTTGTCTTTATACTCATTAATTTCTTTATTTAATTCGTCAAGCCGTTTTTTGAAACCAGTGATTGTTGCTTTGAAATGGGATTCAGTCTCTCTGATTTCTACCATTAAAGCTTCGGAGAGTCTTAGTGCTGTCTTTATTATTAAGACCATCCAGTCGCGCGTGCAATGCCACGCGATCATGGCCCAGTCCTTTCTAAAGGCGGCATCGTTAAGAAAGATGCGAGGGGCATTTGTTACTAACAGACCTTTAGGTGCTGAGTTGGAAGTCAGATATCCCTTAAGGATTGTGCCGTGGAGGATAGTGCGTATGTGGTCTTTCTTTTTCTCTGTTAGGTTTTCCCATTCGGCAGTATTGGCTATTGCCTGTGATATGTGTGGATCTGCAAAAATGGTAGCATCTGACATTAGCTCCTCAATTTCAGCCTCAGAGTATGTCAAACCCAGGTTGGCCATGGTGAGATATCAATGAAAGGAGACTGATAAAAACAAGCAGTGATAAAAAAGTTTTATCTTGCTTGGAATAAAAGACAGGCTCTCACAGCTGTGCGCTGCTATGATATATTACAACAAAGGGAGAGGTAGGGAGATTCAAGGACACTCTCTCAGTCCCCGGTTAAATGTACTTCAACAAAAAAAGAGAGGTCAGGTCAGTCTTAGAACTGCCACAGAACTGGAGCAAAGTTAAGAAGAGTAACACACTCACTCAAGTTGAGTAGGAAGGCCCTCACACACCGACCTAGTCAGTGTCATGCTTCATCACTGGGCCCCA
Organism: Lissotriton vulgaris; assembly: GCF_964263255.1. Lineage (NCBI taxonomy): Eukaryota > Metazoa > Chordata > Amphibia > Caudata > Salamandridae > Lissotriton > Lissotriton vulgaris. Next base: position 101,335,237 of record NC_141688.1, read on the forward strand.
CCAAAGAGGCCGAGTGCCTCTTTGGTGTGCTGCGACGCCAGAAAGACTGCGGAGCTGGTTGTGTGAGAAGGGCGTGATGTGAGAGTAACTACAATTAAAAGTGCCTAAGAGGGTATCGAAAAAATTTTTTTTTTAATGAGTGATCCCTAAGACACAGGTGAGTAGTATTTATGTGTCTGAATTTACATGCCAAGGTTTTAGGATTGGTTAAATTCAGTTAAATACAATAAAGTCAGTCAACATGTTTCTGCCATACGGGTGGTTTCAGTTTCCAAGGCATTCATCAGGACTATACCCCGGCGGTATGGACTCTCTAATCGTCCACCCTAACCTGGGGGCGTGGAAGTGAAAATGAAAAGGTGAAAAAAGTGCTTAAAAAATTAGAAGAGCGGGTAGCTCATTCTAAAGAAAAAGAACTCCAAATTCAGGAGTGTCTCAGCTTTTTGTGACTACTTCTTAAAGCCTCTAGTACAGTCAACTCCTACCTACCTAAAAGACACCAAGAGCTTGTTACGACTACTAGCAGAGATCACATTCCCAGAAAACTCAATCACTCTCGTGACCCTAGATGTAGAAAGCCTCTACACAAGTATCCCACAGGATGATACCATTGAGGTCCTGACTAAGGTACTTGACTCTATCGTATGGGATTACCAGACACCGAAGGACTTTATCATCGAATGTGCCACAATAGCGTTAAAAGAAAACTTTTTCTCTTTCAAAGACAAGCTATTCCTCCAGTGCTCAGATACATCTATGGGCAGTACTTTTGCCCCCCGTGTGGCCGGGTTGTATGTAGCTGACTTTGAGGCTAAACACATTTTGCCACCTAATGCAGTTTTTTCATCATCAATGCTTCTATGGAAGCGCTATATAGACGATGTCTTGCTCATCTGGACAGGCAACAACAGTGACCTTGAGAACTTTCTAGCATGGATCAATACCTTAGACCACAATCTGAGGTTTACCAACACCATAAGTAAAACAGACAAGGGGCCTGATTCACAGAATGAACTTACTACTTTTGGCATTCACAGAATGCACTTACTACTTTTGGTATTCACAGAATGAACTTACTACTTTTGGTATTCACAGAATGAACTTACTCATTTCGGTATTCACAGAAGTTAGGACTACTAACTTTAGGACTCCTAAATGCCTTCTGTGAATACCCAAAGTCTTAAAATTACGATTTTTCTCAATTTAGTAGTAGTAAAGTTAGGACTACTAACTTTAGGATGCCTAAATGCCTTCTGTGAATACCCAAAGTCCTAAAATTACGATTTTTCTCAATTTAGTAGTAGTAAAGTTAGGACTACTAACTTTAGGACGCCTAAATGCCTTCTGTGAATACCGAAAGTCTTAAAATTACGATTTTTCTCAATTTAGTAGTAGTAAAGTTAGGACTACTAACTTTACTACTACTAAATTGAGAAAAATCCTAATTTTAAGACTTTCGGTATTCACAGAAGGCATTTAGGAGTCCTAAAGTTAGGAGTCCTAACTTTACTACTACTAAATTGAGAAAAATCATAATTTTAAGACTTTCGGTATTCACAGAAGGCATTTAGGTGTCCTAAAGTTAGTAGTCCTAACTTTATTACTACTAAATTGAGAAAAATCCTAATTTTAAGACTTTCGGTATTCACAGAAGGCATTTAAGAGTCCTAAAGTTAGTAGTCCTAACTTCTGTGAATACCAAAATGAGTAAGTTCATTCTGTGAATACCAAAAGTAGTAAGTGCATTCTGTGAATGCCAAAAGTAGTAAGTTCATTTTGTGAATCGGGCCCATTGTCTTCCTGGATGTAGTCATTTCCGTGAATGAAACCAGACTCACTACCAAAACCCATAACAAACCGACTGCAAAAAATAACCTCCTTGAATTCAGCAGTTTTCATCCTCGCCCGCTGAAGGAAAACCTTCCTTACGGGCAATGCCTGAGACTAAGGAGGAATTGCAGTACCACCTCAGACTTCAAAGATCAGTCCGTCAACCTCACAGACAAACTAAAAAGCAGAGGCTACCCAGCATCTATCCTGAACAAGGGATTCAAAAGAGCAAGGAATCAGCCAAGGGAGGCACTCTTGGAAGAGAAGGCAAACAATTCTGACCTAATACCGCTTACATGTGTCACCACATATAGCAGCCTCTCTAATCCAATGAAAAAAAGTATCAACAAACATTGGAACATTTTGACATCTTGTAAAGAGAATTGGGAAAAACCCCTATTTTCGTTCAAAAAAGGACGTAGTTTACGAGACGCATTGGTCCACACTCGCCCAAAAGAAAAACCATCTAATACGATGCCCACAGTGACTGCAGCATGGGGTTTGCCAAAAATCACCGGGCATTATCCCTGCTCTGACTGCAGCGTCTGTCATTTAACAGAAGCAACTAAAACACTGTCACTGGAAGCAGGCAGAGTGTGGACTCAACGCGAACATACTAACTGCAACTCAATAAATGTGGTCTATCTGATCACCTGTCCTTGCCAGCTCCGTTACGTGGGCATGACCACACGCAAGGTTAAACAGCGCATCTGCGAACATCGGAGCAATGTGAGGTGTAAAAAGGCAACAACCAAACTGAGCCGCCATTTCTTGGACAATAACCACACCACTAATGACATGAGGTGGACCATTATTGAAGCTATTGATGGCACAAGAAATGTACAAAACAGACTGTTCGAAAAAGAACAGCGTTGGGTGTATCGGTTAGGCACTAACAACAATGGCCTCAACTACGACATCCCGTGGAACACTGTCCTGTCATGAACCTATGTGCTGGGGTTCTCAAATCTTTGTTATGAATTCCAATAAAATGTGCTGAATATCGAAATACATGTGCGTTTTCTGTCTTTCTTTGTTTTCCCTTACCCTAGAACACTCTACCCTTGAATACCGAACTCTTGTTTTCCCACTTAGCGTAAATAAGCATAAGCAGGAGTAATCCTACTAAGGCTATGCATTAGTTACTCAGCGCATACAGTGTTGCAAACTTGCACTGAGTACTCATTGCCTTAATATACCCTTTGTCCCACATCGCGCTAAAATGCAGGAGGAATCCCTGCTGAGGTAGCATACCAACACTTTAAAGCACACCTCCCTTCCATCTATGCACTTTATTTAATTTCTCGCTACGAGGATAGCCTACAATTACTGAAGCCCACCGGCAAACCCCTCAGCCGCGTACCGATAGGCTCCCGCTTCCAAGCCTCGCTTTGGAAACGGGCCGCGTCCCACCAACGTGGGCGTGTGCGCTTCAGGCCTCGTTTTGGGCGAGACACGCCCACCCGGAACTACGCGCCCGAGAGCAACAACGCATTTATACTCACTCGCCGGCCCCGCTCACCATCGTCGGGGTCCGGTTTCGAGGCAATCCGAAGGTTCAGAGCGGGCTGTGAGCGCTGAGGGCGTGAGTGTACTTTGATCACAGGGATGGTATCCCGATATAACGAGCTAAGTACCAAAATGCTTTGGAAGCAATGACATTTAATCCTCTTTCTTTTCAGGATGTGCCAGGTGCGCTCCAACCCCCCTCCCGAGACCCATGGTGCAAGTAGCGCCCTATTTTAAAGGGAGATATCACCAAAGTTACCATCTTAGGGGGTTCACAGACCTCTTGGTCCATTGATCCCTCCTTAAGGAGACCCTATTTCGTGTTTTTAATCCCACATCTACAGTTGTAGTTTTAATTAAACACCTCTAGCACTTCACTTCCCAGAGTTTATCGTTATCATCCCCACAGGGCTACTTGGATGGTGCTAAAAATAGAGTTTACTGTGGGCACACCAGTGTTTGCCACCATCTATGGAGCACTGTGACCAATCGCATTGGCATGTATTAATTATATGTATGTCTGTGTATGTTTGTCTGTGTATTTTCACTCCACAGGTGCTGAGACACTCCTGAATTTGGAGTTCTTTTTCTTTAGAATGAGCTACCCGCTCTTCTAATTTTTTAAGCACTTTTTTCACCTTTTCATTTTCACTTTCACACCCCCAGGTTAGGGTGGACGATTAGAGAGTCCATACCGCCGGGGTATAGTCCTGATGAATGCCTTGGTAAACTGAAACCACCCGTATGGCAGAAACATGTTGACTGACTTTATTGTATTTAACTGAATTTAACCAATCCTAAAACCTTGGCATGTAAATTCAGACACATAAATACTACTCACCTGTGTCTTAGGGATCACTCATTAAAAAAAATTTTTTTCGATACCCTCTTAGGCACTTTTAATTGTAGTTACTCTCACATCACGCCCTTCTCACACAACCAGCTCCGCAGTCTTTCTGGCGTCGCAGCACACCAAAGAGGCACTCGGCCTCTTTGGTGGGGCCCAGTGATGAAGCATGACACTGACTAGGTCGGTGTGTGAGGGCCTTCCTACTCAACTTGAGTGAGTGTGTTACTCTTCTTAACTTTGCTCCAGTTCTGTGATTGTATTGGATACTCCTGCATGGAGTTAGCCTCATTGCCACCTGCTGTGAAAACTGTGAGAAAGTGCCATCTTTCTTGCATGGTATGCCCCCACTTTTTGCTGAATTGCTGAAGTACTTTGACTGAGTGTGCCCTGGGTTCCTGTCAATCAGGTACCCAGGGCCTGTGTTCCTTCCCTAAAACTGCATTGAAGCCTAAACCCAATTGGCAACTGTAAAATATAAAAATGACCAATGAACATTGCCGGCGCCATCTTGCTTAGCGAAGGCCTCTGCGAGCACATAAGCAGCAACCATTTTAGATATTGCAGCCATTTCATTCACTGCTAGTCACCTATGATTCACCCTGACCTCGCAATCATCCCCAGCACCCTGACTAAGCATGACCAAACATACAAGGGTTATAAAACCCTGTCCTCGTTACAAAGCCCCAGAGCCACATCCCGCCCTAAACCCATTTATTCTTTCATCCTCTGCACATGAGCAAGGCCTCCTGATAACCTCCCTGACCGCACCTGGCTGCTCAATCCGGTCTCAGGCACTAACCAACCCCTGCAGACATAGTTTATTGCCCCCACACAGCAGGGCTTGTAGCACTAACAAAGAAGTCTGATTTAATCAATAGCACAAACCCTCAGATCTGACCGACCCCACACACTTTTAGATCCTGTCGGAATGTCCAGCTGCAAGATAGCAATCATCTTTTAGATTTGGGAGGGGGGGGGGGGGGGACAGCTGCTGGGTCTGTGTGGGAACCTGCTGGAGGCACAAATTCCAAGGATGTTTGACCACCAATAAACTGACTGAAATATGTATAAAAGACTGAGCAGCGGAGAAGTTGTTAGAGCACCTCCTGACGATAGCCCTGGTGTCTGAAGTGATGTACTCACCTCTAGAGCAATAAACTTGTTCTTCACCGTATTCGTTTTTTTGATCACTAATCTTAAAGTGAGTTAGAGGTGGTTTGCACCAAGCGGCAACGAAAGTCTTGGGAGTCTTGCTGCTTTTCATCAATTGGCGCACCACCGTGGGGACCATCAGCGACATGTGGGTCCGGTAAGAGAGGTCCTAACGACGGAGTGAACGTCTGCAACGATCGGGAAAGTGCACCTGCCTGAAAGAGGCCCTCGTCTGGCAGCCGATCATCCGAACTTCATCGGTTCCAAACTGACCTCTCTCTAGTGACCTACGGTCCTGACAGGGACCTTGCGGGAATGCTGCATCTTTGGAGTGAGAGGACAAACGGGCGCTGGAAGGGGACGACGAAGAAACTGTCCGTAACGGTCCGGGTAAGGTTGTGATATACGATGGAGAATAATTGTTTGATTGTATTGAAATTTTTCGCTCGAATACTCGTATTCCGTTCTTTGAAGTTATTGGTAGTAATTGCTTGCAAACAAGCGTAGAATAGGAATATTCCCTCTTTGCAGGCAGCGAAGGACAGGTAGTGCGGACCTTTGTCCACGACCTATTGAGATATTTATATTGACCGCTTGTACGTCAAGCCTGTCTTCTCAAAATTGTTTGATTGTTTTGTACCGGACCGTTTGTTAGAGGTCAGTCATCCAGCACTGCTGGAAGGCACCCCTGACAAGGACATGTATGTCAAATATGGAGTAGCCATCGTTGCTTATAGCAAACTATGGCACAAATATACTAGAAAGGACCAGGTAAATCAGTGGCCACTGACGGGATCTTTCGATCTCGCTAAAATAGAAATCTTAGAAATAGCTCTCTTTAAAAAGAAAACTATGCAAGCCATGCTCGACAACTTCGGCCTATGGCGAAAAGAAGCAATGCAACGAAAGAAAAGAGATGAAGCCAGGCAGGATAAGGAAATACGAAAATCTGCTTACCAGAACTGTAAAAAGTTAGAAGATGATATCAAAGAAAGAGAGAACGATAAAAGTGAATAAGAAGTAAAAATATCGGGCCAGTGCCCTGTTAAAGCGCCTTCAACTTAGTACCCAGAGTTACCGCCTAAACAAAGAATAAACGATGACGATGACCTCTTACTGGGTCCCCCGATTATCTACATGCCACCTCCTTATGCCCCTAATAATTCCGTAGTACAGCAACAAGAACAGCAAGGTACCAGCGGAGACGCCATGATCGTTTACGCTCCAACCGAGCCACTTCAACAAACCCATTAGTGATAATAGGACCAATAGAAAAAGGGTTACCCCGGGTTCCGCGATAAAGTACACACAAGCGGACAAACATGGATAAGATAGTCAAAACCCTTGTGAATAGGATAGAAACAGAAGAGTACGTGACTGACATATGCAATTCTTATGACGCAAGCCACAAGCGGTTCTTCATTGAGCGCTTCTGCTACTACGCACTTACTACCTATGAAGAGAAATATCAGGATGTAGGACCAGGGAGGCTAATGGCTCTTTATAGAAAAGCCGACATAGGAGACGAGAACAACAGCGAGGTAGAAAAACTCTTCTTGTCCACGTTAGAAGTATTCCGCCACCTCTTAGAACAAGGGCGGATAGATGCAGACAGAGCATCGAAGCCAGTGACTCCCCCAATAGAGAAGCTAGATAACATGATGCTGATAAAAGGGGCTTCCCCATATTGGGTCCCCCCTAGAGGACAAGGGACTCATGATGACATAAATCACCAGGACGCTAAAGGGAGGGTAGTGTAAAATTGGGTGTATCAGCCATGGGACAGGCAGGACATCCTGACATTCCGTAAATCTATTACAGATTTACGGAAGAATCCCACTGCCTTTTACACCAAACTAAGTACCGCTTTGGGGTCCACGATAATGACACTTGCCGACATTGACTTGTTCTTCGCGTTATGTTTGGCGGCCGATGTGTGGAAACAGATCAGGAAGATAAACCACACAGAATTGTTTGGTCATGCCTGGGAACAACTCGACACATTAGACAAGCAGCGGAATCCTGGCCAAAAACCAGTTAAAGCTATATTACCTCCCCGATAAAATAGTGTAGAAAGTAAAAACATTGATACGAGAGAAAAAGATAGTTTGGTCCATAGTGACAGCGTGCCGCCAGAAACCACAGGAGGATGTCTCCGAGTATTTTTCGATATTCAAAACAGTGTTCTCCGACTACAGTGGACAGGACATGTCCACGGCGACCGGACACCACTTATTCGTGCAGAATTACATCAAAGGATTACTACCGGTGGTATCCCAGAAATAACAGACTAGCGAACGTAGTGGGGCAGCCTCTAAGCCAGTGGCTATTCTCCAAATTGCCCAGTATTATTAGCATCAGAAAAACGATAATGACAGAGCCACAGAAAAGAAAAAGAAAGATTTGAAGGAAAGAGTAATGATAGCCCAACTCCAAGGGGTGAATACAGGACGGGAACCGTATAAAGGAGGATACCAACATAATGTCCCTAGAGTGCAGCCTCCTAGAAATGACTCAGTGACACCATATGTACGACGCCAGGACTTAGGACAAGACCAATGTGCATTCTGCAAGGAATACGGGCACTGGAAATCTCAGTGCCCAGCCTTATTAGGAGCTAGTAGAGGCAGAAGGATGAGATAAACACCACATGAACAGGGAGGAAGAGGGCGTGGAAGAGGGTATGCAAACAAAGCTAGCGAAGGAAGGCCAGGAAGAGTGAACGCATTTGACCGCCCTGGACAGAACCAGTGCCAACAGACAGATTATGACAATGTGTATGACTTTTCATAGGATAGCCAGTGGCAAGGGAGGGATCCAGTCGAGCTCTATGTTGACCAGCAAGGCCCTTATGTCACCGCAAAGGTCCTGGGCACAGAGTCGCCATCTTTGGCAGACACAAGAGCAACACGTAGTGCACTATCCAAACGACTGATTCCACAGGCACCCTTGTCTGGCTCACATATAACCTCAATAGGATTTGACGGTACGCCCTCCACCAACCCTTTGTCCAGACCGATCCCCTTCAAACTTGAAAACAATGTTATCGACATGACGTTCCTTCTCTCCTCCAACACTCCAGACGCCATTATGGGTCTGGATCTACTGAAGCATTTCCGTGCGACTATCAGATGTTCGCCAGACGGAGTACGAGTCATCTTATATGACAATCACCAACACCGAGAGATAATCCATCCCAACACATGTATCCCATTTTTTAGATAGACATATCCTACTAGACACTTTACCCTCACATCTGTGGACTAAGGCTGATTCAGACGTAGGACGAATGATGATTGACCCAATACACGTGACAAAACGACAAGACGCAACCTTACCGAAAATACCCCAGTATAAGATATCATCAGAGGGCGAGAAAGCCTTGATCGAAATCATACAGTCACTAGTAGAGGCAGGAGTGGTAGAAGAGGTAGTGAGCAATGTTTGTAATAGTCCTATTTTACCGATCATAAAGAGACAGGGAGAGGTAGATGGTAAAGCCTACTGCTTCATCATTGACCTGCGGGATATAAACAAAATAGTAGTACCACAGTACCAAGTAGTTTCTGACATCACCACCATCCTGACCCTAATTCCGTCAACTGCTACCACTTTCACCGTTATTGATCTAAAAAATGCCTTCTTCTCCATACCCATTCACCAAGACAGTCGCTATCTTTTCGGATTCACTCTAAGATCCCGCTCATATAGATTTTGTCAAGCACCCCAGGGGTACACTGAGAGCCTGAGCATCTATAGCCAGGCGCTCAAAAGACAGTTAGATGCTGTTCAAATACCAGACGGGGTGGTGTTGATACAGTATGTAGACAATATCTTCCTAGCAGCAGACACCACTTCACTAGCCGTCATAGCCACCATCCAACTCCTACGCTTCCTTGCAGAAAATTGCAGTTCTGCAAATGTAGGTCACCTCTTATCGAAAGAAGGGAGGAAACTCACACCCGACAGGATCCAGGCAATTCTATACACTCCCGTTCCCAAGAATCAGACGCATGTCCACTCTCTGATAGGCCTCACCTCCTTCTGCCGACAGTGGTTACCGAGCTTTAGCCTCATTGTCAAACCCCTTCTCTCCCTCCTAGCCAAAGACACCCCCTCACCTTTCCCCTGAACACCCGAATGCCAATCAGCATTCAAAGAATTGCAAGATGCCCTTTGTTCAGCACTTGTTCTAGGAACCCCGGACTACTCCAAACCATTCTTCCTCTACACACATGAAAGGGAGGGATGTGCATTGTCCGTCTTAGCCCAATCAATTGGTCACAAACATCGCCAATGTGCATACTTCTCTGCCACCCTCGGCCCAGTAGCTAGAGCGCTGCCAGCATGCTTGCGCGCTGTGGCGGCTGCAGCCGTATCCATACGCCAGAGTGAGGGAATAGTGCTCTCCAACCCCATCACAGTGTTAGTACCCCATGCAGTCGACACACCACTAAACCAGACCAAGACCCAACACCTGACTAGCGCACGACTGACGGGCTACGAGTTAACCCTGCTAGCACCACACATCACCCCGAAGCGATGCACCACTCTCAATCCTGCGACATTGTTACCCCTACCCGAGACCGACCCTGATGTGACTCCACTGCACGATTGCGTAACCCTCACTGATGAACAGACAAAGAGTAGAGTAGATCTCCGAGACACTGCCTTCGAGAACCAGACGGGGAACTACGGGTAGACGGCTCGTGCCTCAAACTTCCCGATGGCACCACCTCAGCAGCATATGCCGTAACCACAGCCCGAACCATCCTAGAGACAGCCTGCATTGCCCAGCGATCCGCCCAAGCAGCTGAGCTCATTGCCCTTACACAAGCACGTATTTTAGCGGCTGGCACAACAGTCAACATATACACTGATAGCCTTTATGCCTTTGGGGTGGTTCATCATTTTGTGCTCCTTTGGAGGGAAAGAGGGTTGCTGAGCACACCCATCCTACATGGAGATCTAGTCTCAGTATTAATGGAAGCAGTCCTCCTCCCCAAGCAGCTAGCAGTAATTAAGTGCCAGGCTCATAAGAACGTGACCGACCTCATTGGCCAGGGAAATGCACTAGCTGACATCACTGCCCGAACCACAGCCCAGGACAGAACCACGACACGGATGTATGTGACCAGGTCACAAGCAGAACAATGGACTGATGCTAGAATGACTGTAACGGACATACAAACAACAGACACACAGGAGGAACTGATTGAATGGGCTCAGGTGGGACTAAAAGACGAGGAAGGCTGCGGGAGGACAAAAGACGGGGAGAAATGGCTGCTGCCAAATGCCTATCTGATCTCTATATTGACCATGGCACATTTACCCACACATATAGGATCTGCCCCCATGGCCAAATTGATCACCAGGGTATGGCATAACAGCAAGTTAACAGAATCAGTAAATCGCCTAGTGCAACAATGCCTAGTATGTCTACAACACAACCCAGGGAAAGGGACCGTAGTACCGCGGGGAGGGTTTGGAGTCCCCGATCATCCCTTTGAAGTCCTCCAAATGGACTACATCCAACTAGAAAAGTCCTGCGGTCTTAAATACGTACTGGTGATAGTGTGCACTTTTAGTAAATGGGTGGAGGCCTGCCCCACCCGTGACAACACCGCCTTAGCTACTGCAAAGTTATTACTGAAAGGGTTCTTCCCCCGATATGGCCTTTGTAGAATTTTATGGAGCGACAATGGCCCCCACTTCGTAGCAGAAGTTATACAGAACATACTGAAAGGGTTGGGGGTAAAGCAAAAGTTCCATGCCATTTTACACCCCCAGGCCTGGTAGAGAGACAGAACGCCACGCTAAAACTGAAGCTAGAAAAAATAGTCGCCACGACTGGGTTGAAAAGGCCCGACGCCCTCTCACTGGCATTGCTGTCAATGTGCTCTACCCCAACCAAACACCGACTAACCCCCTATGAAGTGGTCTTTGGCAGGCCTATGAACATTTGGACGGCACCAAAGCCAACTTCCATCCATGATGTCCTGGACATACTAATGTCTGATTACTTGTACAAATTGACGAACAAACTAACTCTTATCCACCAACAGATGCTGCATGCCATTCCAGACATGTCCAGGGGCCCAGGACATGATATCCAGCCTGGGGATTTCGTGCTGACTCGAAATTTCCAGAGACGTCGAAGAGTCTAGAACTCAGTTGGACGGGCCCCTGGCAGGTCCTGATTACCACCCAAACTGCCCTTCGAGTGGAAGGAAAGAAGAACTGGGTGCATGCGCACCATTGTAAGAAGATACCTCCAACACTGACGGCCCCCGGGGAAGTGAACAGCCAAGAAGAGCTCCTGACCTAAGACCGACCAGCCATGAGTTGCTATCCACAAACAGAGACACTTGAATTGACAGAGTTTCCCGACCCCACGGCACCATCCAAGGAGGGGTACAATTTAAGCTCGACGAAAGGAGAGTGCTCCGACAAGCAGGCCACTAACTGAATCAAAAGTCTCAGATCGGTAGCTACCGGGAGATACGCTAAACGAAAGTATGTGGTCCTGCCATTCGTCGAGTCTCTTGAAGGTGATGGAAGATCCCGGACGACCGAAGAACCACGACGACTCCAAACTTGCCAAACTGCACAGTGGAAAAACAATAACTTTTGTGGCAGCATCTCTCAACTGTTTCTTGCTGATTGTTGCCATCTGGTACCTTGAAGAAAATGCTCTCGCTTACAGGACAATGTCACCCACCATGCAACACACCACCAAGAAAGAACACTATCTGGTGTCACTGTCACCGTCCTCCGAGAACGGCGCAAAGAGTTCTGGAACAATTCTTTTGTACAATTATAAGTCATAAGTCAGATGCTTTTTTATAGCGCACAAATCACCGTAAGGTCTCAGGGCGCTTTGCAGTGGAGAACAGTGACCACGACATGAGCTGGGCTGCGGGCAGCACTTATTTCGGGAAGAGCCAGGGGCCTCATTTATGAAAAGTGACGCATCGCTGCGTGAAAACAGCGATGCGTCACTTTTCACTGCGCACTCCTTACGACATTCCTAATGCGTCATATTTAATGTATGACGCATCATGTCGCAAGGAGTTACAGATACTTCAGTATTTCTGACGTATCTGTAAGCGCAAAAGTGACGCATTGCTGGAGTGTGTCACAAAAGTGACGCAACACCAGCAATGCCTCCTTTCACATGGGGGAAGCCCCATGTGAAAGGGCTTGCGACAATCTTACGCCTGCTGTGAGGCAGGCGCGAGATTTTGATGCAACAGCGTCCTAAAAGTGACGCAGTGAAATCTCACAGATTTCACTGCGTCACTATTACGAGGCTTTTTGCGGGGGAACGCCCCCTCTGCATACATTATACCTTACGCAGGTATAATGTGGCGCAGGGGTTAAAAAAGTGACGCATCTACCTAGATGAGTCACTTTTTAAATATGGCGCACCGGCGGCGCAAAACTGACGCAAGGCCTTCATAAATAAGGCCCCAGGTTTTTAGGCTTTTCCGAAACAGCTGATGGTTGGTAATTGACAAAAGATGGGGGGGGGGGTTTATTCCACAAAAATTGAGCTATATAGCAAAAAGACCGACATCCATTCCGCGCCATCCGGGCCAGTGGTCGTACTAAGAGAGATTTCGAACTTGATCTAAATGATCTGGTGGGACGATACCAGACTAGTTTTTTTGCAAGATAAGCTGGCCCAGTGCTGTACAGAACTTTGTGGGTTAGACTAAGAACTTTAAAATGGCTTCTCTGGTGAATAGGTAGCCAGTGTAATTGTCTAAGGCTGGGCAAAGAAGCTGATCTGGGGGAAGGCCCAGCACTAGTCTTGCTGCAACATTCTGCAGTGTTTGTAATTTAGCGAGAAAACACTCATTTATTGATGTAAAGAAGGCATTGCCGTAATCCAACCGGCTGATGATAAGACCTTGCACAAGTGGTTTCCTTGTTTCCAGGGGTAGCCATTTGAAGATTTTGCGCAGCATATGCATGATCCCATAGCAGATGCCGGCTACTTGGTTGATGTGGGTATTCATAGACAGAGAACAATCCAACACGATTCCCAGATTGCGGGTCACCTCCTTGGGTAATGGACATGGTCCTAGTTCCTGAGGCCACCAGTCCTGTGACAATACTTTGTGGGCCTTACTAAACAGGCTAATTTCTGTTTTACTGTAATTTAATTGCAGTTTGTTATGACACATCCATTTGCTAATATCAAGCATGCATTTTTTTAATCTGATACTTGTTTCGAGGAAATCAGCCTTACAAGTTATAAGCACCTGAGTATCGTCAGCATACGATACTGTTGTGAAGCCATATGATTTTATTATATTTGCTAGCGGGGTAAGATAGATATTAAACAATATCGGACTTTGAATTGACCCCTGCGGGACTCTTACAGTAAGGGGCAAACTACTGGATGTGATGGTATCAACCTTTATGGAGGTAAAGCGGTCCACCAAGTCGTTTTCAAACCAGGCTGAGGCTTTACCCCTAACGCCTATCTCCCACAGCCGAAGTTTCAAGATGCCGTGGGAGATAGTGTCAAAGGCGGCGAATAAATACAATACACCAGAATGGCGGAGTTGCCTTCATCAAGAGTGAGTCTTATATTGTCCAAGATTTCCATTACAGCCGTCTCGGTACCATGGGCAGCTCGGAAACCCGACTGAGAGGGGTCCAGGAGCCCATGAGTTTCAATATAGGTAGTGAGAAGCTTGTTCACCAGATATTCAAGTACCTTTTCAAAATACGGCAATAATGAAATGGGCCTATAGTTGTTAGGAAGGGTAGGGTCACTTGATGGCTTTTTTAGAATGGGTTTGACCTGGGCATGCTTCCAGCTTTTTGGTATGGAAGCTAGCTCAAAAGAGGTGTTAAAAATGTTGGTGAGAGAAGTTGCCAGCATTGGCAATATCTCCACGCAATTCCGGGGGGACAGGATGTCCGTGGCAGAACCGAATTTGATTTTCCTTAGACCTTCCAGAGCTTCAGAAGGGGTAACGGGGACAAATTCGGTAAAATAGGGGGTGTCTGGATCAAACTCGCTCGCAAGTGCTGGTAAGGGATCGTCATCAGTAGGTAAAAGTGGACCTTGACTCATATCAGGGAAAGCAGCATAGATCATCTTTATTTTATTATCAAAGTAGGAGGACAGGGAGTTGACCCATTCTACTGTTGGAATAAAGACAGGTTGTTCAACCAGAGGAGTGGTAAATTCCTTTACAATTTTATAAAGCTCTTTACTGGAATGGACTGCTTTATTTATTCTTTGAGTTAGGTAGAGTTTTTTCCCACTTTGATGTTTTTTAAATAGTTAGAGTGGGTCAATTTATATTTCTCCCGGTCCCCTTTTTCTTTCGTTTTCTGCCACTGGCGTTCTGCTGACCTACTAGTCAGCTTTTCTTTTTTTAAGCCCGCTGTAAACCAGGGAGCTGCAATGGTTTTTACATTCACACTTGTTTTAGGTATTATTTTATCCAGCGTTTCCCCAATGGAGGATTCAAGCTGGGTTACCATGTGCTCAATATTGCTTGGTTGTACTGTGACAAATTTAAAGTAAGTCCGGAAAGCCTCCGACGCCATTTTACGCCACGGACTGACTAAAGTAGTTTTAGTTCTGTGGTTTTTAAGGGTAGTTCAGTTTGGTTTAGGAAAACTGAATTTTAAAAGATAGTGATCAGTCCATATCATGGGAAGAGGGGCTTCACTAATTAGGTTGGATATGTTAGTAAAAATCAGGTCCAGGGTGTGTACCGCCTGGTGGGTTGGTCCAGTCACCATCTGGGCTAAACCCAGGGTTTCTAACGTATTTAACAGGTGGTTGGTATCAGGGTCTAGAGATAGTTCAGCGTGATGATTAAAGTCACCTAATAGGATGAAATTGTTGGTTGCTAATACATGAGAAGCAATAGTATCTAGAAGGTGATTGACAAATTTAGACTTTGCCCCTGGGGGGCTATATACCAGAGCTACCCTCCCAATATCAAGCTTGTTTAGCTTCATATTAATGATCAGGATTTCCGACAGAGGATTGGAGAGTGATTCTAGTACAGTAACTTCTATGGGGGTTTTAGCTGCTACTGCAATGCCCCCTCCGCGGTTTCCTTTTCTATCCAGCCTAATTAAGTGGTATTCCTTACGAAATGCAATGAAAGTATCTGGTGAGGCTTTGTTGTGGAGCCACGTTTCTGTAAAAAAGCATATATCCGGTTTTTCGCTCTCTAACAGATTCCATAGCTCAAGAGCATGTTTGGGTATTGTTCTCGTTTTGAGGTAAAGAGCGGAGAAAGACAAATATTGCACCAACACAATCTTGCCGCAAATGTCACCAACTGTTGGATCTGTGGGTTGCTACCTCATGCCGCTGAACATTCCATTCCTTTCATCCCTTCACCCTTCTCTTTTCATGGATCCTGCCTTGCCTGGTTAATGCTCCTGCAAGAGAGCTACAAAGACAAGGCCATGTCCGATGGGACCATCAAACAGTTTTACAATGAGTTCTGGTTGAACAAAATGGGGAGAACCTCTGCTCCCTTTTGCCCTCTGACTTCGAATGCAACCTTTCCTATGAACATTCCTGCCAAAGAAAGAATTGAAATGCAGGTGTACCACAACCCAGCCAGGCCCACCTTTTCCTATCTGAAGAAACAAACTGTCACAACTCTAACAGTGGTCCTATCTGTGGTGAACGTCTCAGGCCTCGTCTGCATCGAAGGCCATAGGACTAAGATCGTAGGTCACAGCTCTTGCCAGATAACGAGGACTCTGAACACTGCTGACCCCCCTTTATTTGTTGCATCACCCAACATGTACTTTATCTATGGTACCAAAGCCTACACCTGGCTCCCAAAAGGCTGGGGGGGCACTTGCTACATTGCCTTTGTTCTGCCGCCAACCTACACAGCATCTGCAATCCATCACAGAGAAAGGCGGTCCAAAGACACAGAACAAGCAGACTCCGCCGCATCACAGTTCCTTCATGCAGCAAAAGGACTCTTCCCGCTATGGGGTACGATGGCAAACAGCCAAGCCATCCGCCACCTATCGCTAGCAGTGGAAACAGCCTTGAACGTCACAGCTGGCATCCTCACCAAAAACACAGCCGAGCTTCAGGTGGTCCGCTTGTTAGCTTTGCAGAACCGTCTTGTTCTAGACGTGGTATTTGCAGACCGTGGAGGAGCATGCCGCATCATCGGTGCCAGCTGCTGCACTTTCGTCCATTACAGCTCGCCATCAGTCTACAAGGCAATTAAACATATCCACAGGCTGGCATCAGAGATCCACCAAGAACCAGAGACTTGGACACTGGGAAATTGGTTTTGGGGCATATTAGAGGAATGGGGTTGGAAGATATTGAAGGTCCTCTTCGTTCCGATCTTAGTAATATGTGGCTGTTGTCTGGGGATACATTGTATACCACCCCTGTGTTCTCTTTGTTTGCATTCTCTGCACTCTAATACTTAGGACACTCGATGCGAAAACATGAAAGCAATGTATGACAAAGAGGTACAGGACATTATGGACATTGACGCAAACTGACAAGCTGGCCCCTATATGTTCAAAGGGGCGACTGTAAAATATAAAGCGACAAATATGAACATTGCTGGTGCCATCTTGCTTAGCGAAGGCCTCTGCGAGCGTGTAAGCAGCAACCATTTTAGATATCGCAGCAATTTCATTCACTGCTAGTCACCTATGATTCACCCTGACCTCGCCATCATCCCCAGCACCCTGACTAAGCATGACCAAACATACTGGGGTTATAAAACCCTGTCCTCGTGACAAAGCTCCGGAGCCACTTCCCGCCCTAAACCCATTTGTCCTTTCATCCTCTGCACATGAGCAAGGCCTCCTGATAACTTCCCTGACTGCACCTGGATGCTCAATCCGTACTCAGGCACTAACCGACCCCTGCAGACATAGTTTATTGCCCTCACACGGCAGGACTTGCAGCACTAACAAAGAAGTCTGATTTAATCAATAACACAAACCCTCAGATCTGACCGATCCCACACACTTTTAGATCCTGTCAGAATGTCCAGCTGCAAGATAGCAATGATCTTTTAGATTTGGGAGGGGGACAACAGCTGCTGGGTCTGTGTGGGAACCTGCAGGAGGCATGAATTCCAAGGATGTTTAACCACCAATAAACTGACTGAAATGTGTATAAAAGACTGAGCAGCAGAGAAGTTGTTAGAGCACCTCCTGACGAGAGCCCCGGTGTCCGAAGTGATGTACTCTCCTCTAGAGCAATAAACTTGTTTTTCGCCTTCCAACTGCCAGCGCCTGCCTCGTTATTTTGATCGCTAATCTTAAGGTGAATTAGAGGTGGTTTAGAGGTGGTTTGCACCAAGTGGCAACGAAAGTCTTGGGAGTCTTGCTGATTTTCATCACATCTCTGGCCAAATGTCAGCCCCTAGTAAATGGTACCCTAGGTACACAGGGCACTGTGACCAGAGAAGACCCCTAAGGGCTGCAGCACTTATTGTGCCACCCTTAGGGGCCCTGTACCCTGACACACACACACTGCCTTTGCAGGCTGGGTGTCTTGGTGCAAAACTAAACAGAGAGTCGACATGGCACACATCCCTGTGTGCCATGCCCACACACACACTGCCCTGGCATACTTCAGTCACCCATCTAGCTGGGTGCACTATGCCAGTGGTGTCGGCACAGGTGCATGAGCCCTGTGCCCCTACAGTACCCGGGGCCATTCCTGGGCACTGTAAGTGCAGTGATGCCATTACAAGTATATGGTGCTGGGAGGTCGTCATTATGAACTCCACAGCACAATAATGGCTACACTGAAGACTGAGAAGTTTGGTATCAAACTTCTCAGCACATTAAAGCTGCACTGATGCCAGTGTGGGATTTAATGTACAATGCACGACAGAGGGCAACTTAGAATTGCCACTTGAAACCAACCCACATCCCCTGCCTGGACTGAGAGGCTGCCACCCAGCAGACATGTTGCTGGACCCCTGGGTAGAGAGCCCTCTGCTCTCCTGGGCCTGTAACAAAGCACATTCTGGGACGAGGTGCTAGGTCTGCTCCCCCAGGATGGGCAGGGGGAGATTCAAAGACATGCCACCTTTGTGAGCTTCTCCAGGCCACTTGCTGAACTCAGCAACTGGGCCCCACTTGTTCTGACTCCCACTCTGGCAGGAAGACAGGTGGGAAAAACAAAGGAAGGAAAGGTGGTGTGCCAGCCTCTGACAACCCCACCCCTCAGGTGGGGGAGGCAAGGTAAAGCACAAACTCCAGGCTCTCGCTATTTTGAGAATCGGGAGCCCTACCCAATCAAAGCTAGGCTCCTGCTCCCCTCCCACTGGAGAGTGGCAGGATAAGGGGTGTACACACCCCAGGACAGGGACCCATTGGTCCCTGCCCTTGCCCTACCTGTAACACCCCTAAATTTAGTATTTAGGAGCACCCTGAACCTTCCTTCCTCAGATCCCGATTTTGAAGCAAGAAGAAGAAGAAGAAAGAAGACGTGCCATGCAGCTGCTAACAAGAGGACAACACCAACTGATTTGGCCCCACCCCTACCAGCCTGTTGATCCTTTAACCTGCTCCTGCTAAAACCCCGGCATCTCCTGTGGTCAGCAACCTCGAAAAACCCAGAGGACCTGATTGCCTTGCTCATCTAAAGACTGGGACTCCCACAAGCAGTGGTTCTGCTCAAACAGCAACAACCCCTGGTGCCAGCCATGAACCGCGAATCCAGCATACTCTGTACTCTGCACCCGCCAAGCCCAGCCCGTGCCTAAGTGGACAAAGACCACAAGGACGTCCCCTCGGCAACTGTGACCCGGAATCCAGCACCCACAATATTCCTCGACGCTCCTGAACAAGGGACCCCTCCAACCACGACCAGCTGAGAGTAAGATTTCCCAACACCAAAAGACACCCCTGCACCCGGCGCCCCACAGCCCCCTGTGCCCAACTCCAGGGTGTATACCTATCCTTCAACATCCCAACTTACATCTGGAAGTGGTGGTTGCACCTGAAGAATCTCCGTCCCTGAGCCTGCAGCCTTTGTTCAACTTCCAGCTTTCCCGTAGTAATACATTGAGTGCCCGAAGGCCCAAAAGCACCCTGCACCCAGCCGCCTGAGTGCCACTGGAAGTGCAGCAACTATCATATCTTACTTCCTCACTTGCCCTGTGTAGGTGACCAGGAGCTCAGCTCCCACAGCCGCGTGGCCTGCCTGCTAGCAGCCACCAACCAAAGGCCCCCTATCCTACATAGGATGACATTGGGCCTACTCACTCTGCACCCGGCTGCCCCTGTGCTGCTGAGGGTGTAACAATAGTTCTTACCTGACCCTGGGAGACCCCTAAGTCTACCCACAGTACCTTAACTCTGCCAGCCGAGTACTTACCCAAGGACCGATAACTTGATTTTGGCTGGGTTTCACTCAGAATTTCTTGTGTTGAGTTTTGAAACTTTAAAATATTCCTTAAAAATCAGCTGATCAACGAAAACAAAATAACTCACCTGCTATCAGGAGAAATTCCAGTGCTGAATTTTTGAGCTCAGCACTGAACCTGAAAAGTAATTATAACCATGATTTACTGTTAACTCAATTTTCCTCCATAAGAATACATTGCCTGGTTTTTGCCAGAATTTCTTCTAAGTGTCAATTTTCAAAACTTACAAATATTCCTTAAAAATCGCCTTTGTAACAAAAACAATTTCTTTCAACTGTTTACAGGAGATGCACCAGGGATGAATCCAGGTTCCAGCCCTGAGTAAGATAAACCTATGCAAAGTAATGAATATTTCATTTTACTTAAAACTCCCATTGAGCTCAATGTTATCATGTGTTTAAACTTGTGTTGCATATTGCATCAACTGTATCTATTACATCTAAAAGTCTATTGCTATTTAAAAGTATTCAATTGCAACATATCATTCTGAGAAAGTATTTATGATACCTACTTGTGGTTCTAAAATAAACAACTATTGAGTGTGTGAGACCATTTGCTGACTGAGTGGGTACAACAAATGCTTTACACTGTCCTCTTTTTTAAGTTCAAAAGAGAGTTTATTAGAAGTATTATGTCAACAATACAAATTAAATGGAATCAACATATGGTATACAAGTTATGTCTAATGTAAAGATCTTGTAGCAAATAAAACAAGTATGGTTCAAAAGAAACAGCATTAGAAAATATCATGCACAAAGAGAGCAATGGTAACATGGGAAACAAGATTACATCAGGTAAAAATGTATAAATGTATGAATGCAATAAAGAGGAGATAAAAAATGTAAAACAATGTCACGGAGGTTTGGCAACTTCTTCTTGTAAAGGAGACAAATGCAAACTGCGACTTGCGCTTGTGTCAATAAAGAGTGTGCCAGGTGACCATAAGGCAAGACGTTTGGGTGCTATATCTAGTCGATATACATAAGATGTGTCAAGCCTATGATTATAACATACTGCATACCACCACGCCTGAAATGAATGATAGTTTAGTAAGGTCTTTACAATTTTTGGTAATTTGCTGAAAGGCCACTGATAACAATAAATCTGATTTTTACTCTAATTTCACAGGTACCCCAAATGAGAGCTAAACTACCTAGGAAAATATGTATGGGGGAGAAAGGGTGAGTAGTATTAAAGATGGAGTTTATTTTAGCCCATACTTTGGTCCAAAAATTCTGAACAGGGGTGCATGTAAAAAGCATGTGAAAAAGGGTTGTGTTGAGCAGGACCAACATAGGTCTGGGAGGTGAGCATGTCTGGTATGGAGCGTGAGCGGAGACAATAGGAGTCTGTTGTAAATAAAAAAGAGCGTTTGCGTAGTGTTCGCGGCCCTTGAGGATTTTGAGCCAAATTTTATTCCAGAAGTCTATCGTCCAGGAAGTCCCAAAGTCAGTTTCCCATGCCAATTCTATCTTAGTTTTATCTCTTGGACAAGGAGAGGTATGCAAAAAAGCATAAAAAGAGGATGCTCTGGAAGCACCAAGAATAAGAGTCCTGAGTTTATCCATGTGCAGCATCTTGGATGCATCAGTTGGTGAAGGTAATGTGAAATTTGAGTGCACCATTCGAATAGCTTCTATCAAAAGAGAGAATTTGAGCTTGAAGGAGGAGGGCAAAGTGTATAAGGATTTGGCCTCTTCAAAAAACATAACAAGGTCCTGATCATATAGTTGGTGAACCCATAGTATACCTCTCCTGTGTCTCCAGGCCTTCCAAAAGATAGGTTTATTTTTAATCAAAATATTTTGATTATGCCAGATGGGTGAAAGAGAAAATGATGTTAAAGTAACAAGGGGGATTATCTTGGAGGTAAATTTGATAATGGGAGTAGAGACAGATTGTGCTTTGCGGGTAAAGGATAAATATTCTTGAAAGGAGAAAGGTGAAAGAAAAGATTTCTCAAGTAAGGTCCATTTGGGAAGATATATTTCGGAATCAGAAAACCATTGTGATGCTTGATGCAGAAGAAATGATCTGTGATAAATAGGAAAATCAGGAAAATTCACCCCACCTTCTGACTTTGGATGGGTCAATTTTGAAATAGCCATACATGCCTTTTTAGCACTCCATAGAAAGGACGACAAAATGTAAGTAAGTTTCTTGAAATATTTGGAGGGAATAGTTACTATGGGTGAAAGCATCATTTTAATGGTGTCCAACCAACCCCACCATGAAAGATAGAGAGGATGCCATTTGGACGTTAAAGATGATAACTTATGAACACAGTTGTCCATACAACGAGAGATTGTCTCTGAAATGGTCAGGGAGAAATGTAAACCTAGATATTTGATGTACTGGGGACTCCAAGTGAACCCTGAAAAATTAAAATCATTGCAAAGAGTAAACTTAGTGGGAGGAAGAATTTCACACTTTTCTTTATTTAGCTTATAACTAGAAACAAATGCAAAGGATTGACAGGAAGAGAGGTTTGTGG
This sequence comes from Lissotriton vulgaris, assembly GCF_964263255.1. Taxonomy (NCBI): domain Eukaryota; kingdom Metazoa; phylum Chordata; class Amphibia; order Caudata; family Salamandridae; genus Lissotriton; species Lissotriton vulgaris. The sequence continues at coordinate 101,357,498 of NC_141688.1, forward strand.
GCGAGATAAAAACACAAGAACATCATCAGCATATGCAGCTATCTTAACGGAGGTGCCTTTAAAAGTAAAACCATGAATGTCAGCATTTTGACTAATTCGCAACAAAAAGGGCTCTAAAGCATGATCAAAAAGAAAAGGAGAAAGTGGACAGCCCTATCTATCACCTCTGTGGAGTTGGAAATAGGAAGAGACAGCACAGTTTGCTGACACGGCAGCTTTAGGATTCGAATATAAAAGAGAAATTAAAGTGATAATCTTTGGACCAAAGCCAAACCCTCGGAGGACACGGAAAAGATAAGGCCATTCAACTCTATCAAATGCCTTTTCAGCTTCCAGTGCTATAGCCGCTAAGGGATGAGATAAGTGCGAAGCTTTAGAGAGACTATCAAAAAATAGACGGGTGTTATCCGTGATAAGACGTTCTTTAACAAATCCAGATTGTTCTGCCCCTAAAAAGTCAGGTAAATGAGATTAAAGTCGCAAAGCTAGAGCTTTTGAAAAAATCTTATAGTCAATGTTCACTAGAGATATAGGACGATAATTTTTGCAATGTTGTGGATCTTTACCGTCTTTAGGGATAAGACAAATAAGGGCTGAGGAATGACCTGATTGCATAAAGTCGGAAATAAGGATGCATAATTTGGGAAGGAGTAAAGTTGAAAAATGAGTAAAGAATTCTACTGTGAAACCATCTGGGCCGAGAGCCTTGTCCTTCTTCAAGGTTTTCAGGGCCTTCAAAAGTTCCTTTTGTGAGATGTCCAATTCTATTGATGAGGAATCCAGATTGATAAGGGGGGTGTGATGTATTGTGGAAAGAAATTGGGTAATGTCAGAATCTGAAGAAGAAGTTTCAGACGTATAAAGTGATTTATAGAAATGGAGTAATTCATTCAGACTCTCTGCGTCTTTAAATTTCAAGTGAGCATCTTGATCAAAAACAGAGTCAATGTTGAGTTTATTTTGTTTGACTTTGAAATAATTAGCGAGTAGTTTACCAGCTTTATTCTGGTCGCCATAATATTTGGCACTAGATTTGAGTAAAATATTAGAGGCATTGTAAGTTGTATCTTTATTAAATTGAAATTTGGCTTTAAGAAGGTTGGGTAAACACTCCTTAGATTTAGAAGAGTAGTAGGAATTTTCCAGTGCTTTAATCTTTGCTAAAAGAGCAGTAGTGGCTAGTCGTGCTTTACGACGTTTACTGGAGACATAGCGAATAATAAAATCCCTAGCTGATGCTTTAAATGCATCCCAAACAACAGGAAACGTTGTGTCACCTGTGTGACTAAAGAAAAATAATTAATGAGAAAAAGAGGTGAAGGATGATGTAAAATCTGGAGCTAAAAGCAAAGAGTTATTGAATCGCCATTTACGAGATGACTTGGGTGCCTCCAGAACATCAAGATGCAAAGAAACCGGTGCGTGGTCTGAAATTAAAATAGAACCAATATCAGCTCCTATAAGTGATTGAGCAACATTATGAGAGATAAAGAAATAGTCTAATCTGGATTGAGTATGGTGCGATGGGGAGTAAAAGGAAAATTCCCTCACTGTAGGGTTGCAAAATTGCGAAGCATCTATCAATTTATGTTGTTTGACTGTTTGTGTAAAAAGCTTGTGAGACTTGTGTGGGACAAAAGAGGATAGGGAATGACGATCAATAAAGGGGTCAAAGACCTCATTACAGTCACCAGCAAGAATAAAGTTGTCTTCTTAACATTGTGTAATTTGTGATGCTAGGGATTTCCAGAAGGAGGGATCACCTTCTGTAGGCGCAAAAATATACAACAAGGAAAGTGGAATATTATCTATCAAAAATTTAACAAAGACCCATCTGCCATTTGGATCAGAGCAGTGAGAAAACATTTTAATGGGAAGAGATTTACGAAAAAGGATTATTACACCATTGCACTTGCCATCCCCTGGAGAAAAAAAAACATCCTTCACCCAACTCCTTTTTAACTTTACAGATTCATCATTGGATAAATGGGATTCTTGTATACAAGCAATGTCCGTATCTAATTTGGCCAAATGAGATAAAACGCGTTGTCTCTTAATAGGTGAGTGCAAACCTCTGACATTCCATGAAACAATTTATAAAGGCATATAATCAAACTGTAAAACAATAAAGCATGGAGAAAAGTGCAATATTCTGAAAATTTAGAACCATATTGAACAGAAAACCAATAAGAAGTGAAAAAAAGAAAAAAGGAGAAGAAAAAGAATGAGAGAGGAGGAAAGGGAGAAGAGAAAAGAATCATGTAATAGAAGTTAGGAAAAAAGATAAGAATGAAGATAGATATTAAGATGAATGAGCAGGAAGACCATAGAGAGTAAGTGGATAGAAAAGAAAAGAAGAACCAAAAGAATGGCAAGGGGCGACCAATCGGTCCCCCCGAACGTATGGCAGAGTACCACGATCCCCCCGGGAAGCCATCTTGGGCGGGAGGCGAGTCTCGGCTGGTATGCCCGAAGCGGCGTAGCCGGGGCGCGCCTTTTCCCGCCCTAGAGTGGGTTGGCCTAGACACTGACGCGGCTGGCCACACCCTTGGGGCAGGCAGGGGCGGGTTTACGCCCGCCCTGAAGACGGATAAAAGGAGGAACAAGACCAGAAAGCATCCTCTTGTTCCTGTGCTCTGAAGCTGCACCTCCTCGCTGCACGTGAGCTCGAGACGGAACGAAGAGCCATTTTTGAGCGTTGTAATCTTTCTCGTTTGTTTTACAGATACTCTGTCGGAGAATGCCGAAGAAGGCGGGAAAGCGAATGACTACCGAACAGATGCTGCGTGTTCTCATGAAGAAGATGACCGACCTAAAGAGGCGGATGGATAAAAATGAGGAAGGGGGCCCGAAACGTCCTTTGGAGGGAACGGCCCCGGGAGGAAAAGGCAAGAGGCCCAGGAGAGGAGCAGCTGGGGGAGATACCCCGGGTCCCAGTGCCCCGCTCGAAGCACCCACTCCTGTGCCAGAGGAAGGGAATCCGATTCCCGTGGTGGTCACCCCCGTGTCCGGGGAAGACATGCCGCCCGAGCTGGCAGCACAAGTAGCAGCGTGGTTGGGTAAAAGTAGCAAGGGCGCCACGGCTGTCGACGCGCAGGTGTTAATGAAGCAACTGCGGGAAACTCGTGAAGCAGCGAAGGTATCCACGCCGGCTGCGGCCGTAGAGAAGCCACAGGGGACGGTTTTAGTCGCAGAGACAGCGTCCAGTTCAGGTAAGCGGCCATTGCCGATTGCGAGGGAAGAGTCGGCACCCTCTCGAAGGGAGAGGTTGGGTCAGCATGTTCCTTTAGCTATTAAAGAAAAGATATGGGCAGGGGAATATGTAAACATCTTCTCGTTGCTTACTGATCATTATGAGATGGAGCATGTTAAAGGTCAGAAGGATCTCATGCATCCGAGTGTTTGGCGCGCAAAGATGGCCGCCTTTAAGGTTAATGAAAACGTTGGCAATTGGGGCAAGGCATGGGGAATTTTCACATCGATCTTGGGAGAACGGAGGCCCGAATTGCTACCCGAGTTGCCGAGTTATCAGTCACGGATCATGGGGTACTCGGTATCACACGAGGGTAATCATTGGTTTTGCTATGATAATCTTTTCAGAAAAGCAAAAGAACATGATAAAAACTTAACTTGGGATTGTTATGATTCTGTGTCCTGGTCCAAAATGAAGGAGACTGGTATGTTGAAAGTGCCATTAGTAGGGAGTAATGTGGGCGAATCCTCCCGTCAGTATGCGGGGACGCCTTTTCGATCAGGTACGGGTACCGACAATCACTCGAGGCCTACCGGTAATACAGGTAAAAAGGGGGTTTGTTGGAATTTTAACAGGAGTAAATGTACTAGGCCCCAGGGATCGTGCAAATTTAAACACGAATGTAGTGGGTGTGGGCAATCATCCCATCCTGAGTCCACGTGCAGAGCCAAAACGGGTGATAACGGGGGTAGAGGAGGTGCCAAACAGGTCTAACATAGTCCGAGGGGCGCCTTTACCTACCCCGATTGATACCTTGGCAATGATTCCCTGGCTCAGTGAATACCCGGATCGTGCTTCCGCTGGGGTGTTGCGGAACGGGTTTTCATATGGTTTCCGCATCCCAGTGGGGGACTTTCAGGGTGTGGAAAAATGCAAAAATCAGATATCGGTCTTGCAGCATACGACCGTGGTACAGGAAAAGATCCGGAAGGAGGTTACTCGAGGTCGAGTCGCCGGTCCGTTTAGTGTACCCCCGGTGGCTAACTTTGTCTGTTCGCCTTTAGGAGTGGTCCCCAAGAAGGACCCGGGTGAGTTTCGGCTGATACATAATTTGTCAGCCCCACGTGGTCTTTCCGTAAACGAAGCGATAGACCCGGAAATGTGTTCGGTACGGTACGCATCTTTCGATGAGGCCGTGGCCATTTTGGATCGCCTGGGGCCCGGGGCGCTGATGGCAAAATCTGATATCGAGTCAGCGTTCCGGTTGCTCCCGGTACATCCAGACGATCAGCGTCTACTGGGTTTCATGTTTCAGGGTCAGTATTATATGGATAGATGTATGCCGATGGGATGCTCAATTTCTTGTGCCTATTTCGAGAAATTCAGTAGTTTTCTACAATGGGTCTTCACAAAGAGGACGGGTTTTCAACATGTGATGCATTATCTCGATGATTTTTTGTTCCTGGGGGCAGCCGGGGATCCGGAATGTAGGCAAGCTTTGGCTGCATTTTGTGTTTTAATGAATCAGTTTGGCGTGCCATTGGCACCAGGTAAGACGGTGGGTCCTTCGACTTGCCTCGAGTTTCTGGGGATCGAGTTAGACTCCGGAGAAGGTTGTTTCCGTTTACCAAGTGATAAAGTGTTAAAGTTCAGGGCATCCCTGCAAATGTGTTTGAGTGAAGCTAAGGTTAAGCTGCATCAGTTACAGCAGTTAGTGGGCCAGTTGAATTTTGCCCTGAGAGTTATACCTATGGCCCGCCCCTTTTCCCGTTCGATCGCTCAAGCCATGGTCGGATTGAAGGAGGGCCATCATCGCACGAGGCTCTCGGCCGAGGTCCGCCAGGACATGCGCATTTGGTTGGCATTTCTGGCAGATTTCAATGGTCGAGTCGTCTGGAATAAACCAGCCGTGTCCTCTGAGGAGCTGGGGCTGTGGACAGATTCGGCAGGGAGTGTAGGTTTTGGTGCCATTTTCGGTGCTCGTTGGTCTGCACAAAAATGGCCGGCATGGTGGCATAACAGTGGACTGACAAGTAACATTGCTTTCCTGGAACTTTTCCCCATTTTCGTGGCCCTGAGAACGTGGCCCGAAGGGTTCAGAGATCACTCTGTGGTATTTTGGTCTGACAATATGACCGTGGTTGAGTGTATCAATAGTCAGGCAGCACGATGCAAATGGGTTTTGAGGCTGCTCAAGGAAATCGTATTACTGTGTATGCAACTGAATGTGTTATTCAAAGCAAGACATGTCCCTGGGGTAATGAACCAGGCGGCTGATGCCCTTTCTCGTTTTCGTATGCAGGCCTTCTGGGGTTTTCTGCCCACAGCGGACCCGGAGCCGGCACCCTTTCCCGAAGCTCTTTGGTCTCTCGGTGCCCCGAACTTCGTAACCTCGTGGGAGAGAGTTTAGCACCCAGGACGAGGAAGGCATATGAAGGGGCGTTCCGGTCCTATTTAGCCTTTTTGGGGACTGCTAGAGAGGAGCTTTGGGGCCAGGAGGAAGGGGTTGTGAACTTTCTGATGTCATTACATCTGGCAGGGAAAACGGTGGCCACGGCCCAGAGGCATCGGGCTGCCATTTCCTTTGTTGCTAGGGCTCATGGGATCCAGGACCCGACAGCGTCTTTCGTTGTGCAAAAAGCGCTACGTGGGTGGCAACGCCTTGAGGGTCGCAGAGTAGATGAGAGGTGCCCGATAGGTTTGGATAGGTTGGCCCAGTTATTATCCAGACTCCCTACAACATGTTCGTCTCAGTTTGAGACAGTGTTATTCCGAGCCGCTTTTACGCTGGCATTTCATGGGGCTATGCGGGTAAGCGAATTAGTGGCAAGGAACAAGCAGGATGTGACGGAAGGACTGTGCGCAGAGCACGTTCAGATCAGTGGGGAGACGATGACTGTCTCGTTTGTGAGGTCCAAAACCGACCAGAGTGGGATGGGTGAATGCATAATTATACGCAGGATTCCCGGGTCGTCCATGTGCCCAGTGAAGTGTTTAGAGGATTATTTAACACGAAGGGTGGCATCATGGGGGGGGACCTTGTTGAGACACGCGGACGCCACCCCACTGACAAGGTTTCAGTTTCAGCGGGTGCTTGCGATGTCGATTACAGCTGCGGGCTTGAACCCGGGCGAATTTGGGACCCATTCCTTTCGGATAGGGGCTGCTACAGAGGCTACAGCCAGGGGTCTGAATGTGGAACAAGTTAAACGTGTGGGGCGTTGGTCCTCCAATTGTTATAAAAGGTATGTGCGTTTGCACATGTTGTGAAGCCGTAATGATGTACTCACGCTTCTTGTTTTTGTTTGGTTTTCAGTTACGCAAGCCTACGAGGCGGGGCGGACTATGCAGTCGACCCAACACCGGGCCAGCGGTCAGACATCACCGGCTGTTAAAAAAGAGGTGTGGGTCGTGGGCCACTCATACGTGAGGCATGCCGCGGACGTATTCAAGGCAGGTGACATGGTGCACGTGGCTGGGGAATACGGGTACAGTGTGTCCTTCTACGGAAAGGGCGGTCTCTGTATTGACCAGTTCCAATCATTTTTCGAGGGTTTGCTAGGGCGGACGAGGTCACCGCCGTCTGTAGTCATAGTACATCTTGGGGGCAATGATTTGGTCACCACTGGTAGACGACTTCTCCTGGAAGCGATGCTTTCCACTGTAAGTTGGTTAGCGAGGAGAGTTCCAGGGTGCACGATTGCGTGGTCCCATATGATCCCACGAAAAGTGTGGCGGGGGGCTTTTTCGGTTTCTGCTTTAAATCACTCTGTGAGAAAAATTAATAACAAAGTAAGTAGGTTGTTCCGTTCCAATGCACTGCATTCTATCGCGCATGGATGTATTAATGATGACAGTATGTACTTGGGGGATGGTGTTCATTTGTCTCGGATGGGGAATGAGTTACTCATAGGAGACTTCATAGCTTGGCTGAAGACGTTAAACATGACCTTTAGGTAGGAGTGTGGTGGGGGGTCCGGATAGCCGGTCAACTCTCCGGACCTGTGGCGGTAAGGTCATGATCGGTGAGCACTAATTGGAAGATCCCTATGAGTGGGCGTCACCCATTACGGATGGGGGCGCTCGGGGGAGGTGGCCATTGGCCCCTCAACGGGGAGGCGGTCCCTTCTAAGGATGGGTCGCCGAAAGGAAAGGGAAGGCGGTCAAGGCCCCTTCATGGGTAGGAGGGGTTACAGCCCCCTCCTGGGGAATTTCCCGGGGCCAGTACGTCTGCGACGGCAGATGTGGTAAGTTGTGTGGGGTTTGGGGGGGGGTCTACGCTACCTTCTAGATACCTCACACGAGTCCTCGTACGACCTTTAAGTGGCGTCGAGTTTTATTGGGGCCCCCGTCAAGTCAAGGGAAATTGGTAGTTGCACTTGAGGTATGCCTCCGTGCCGCCCCTCTCAAGTGAGGGGGATATGTCTGGGTTAGGGATCTTGACACCGGTTACGACCTTGCCGTTGGCCCTTAAACGTTAGGATGTACAATTTCAAAAGTTAAGTAAATGTTTGGTAGGATGTTAGTTCGGCTAGGAGAACCTTTGTACTAGAGGATATGTTAAGGTTAGCCAAACATCGCAATGTGGTAATGAAATTGTACATAATATGAAACTGTTTATTTTAATGTTTTAATTTTGTTTCATATTTTAATAAATACGGCCCGGGAGGGTCACTCCCTCCCGTCTCCAAAAACTTCAGAACTGTTTCCGGTTTCCCATCCTTGGGGATTGTGTTGAGAGGGGGTGGCGGGTATCTCAGCCATATGGCAAGGGGCGACCAATCGGTCCCCCCGAACGTATGGCAGAGTACCACGATCCCCCCGGGAAGCCATCTTGGGCGGGAGGCGAGTCTCGGCTGGTATGCCCGAAGCGGCGTAGCCGGGGCGCGCCTTTTCCCGCCCTAGAGTGGGTTGGCCTAGACACTGACGCGGCTGGCCACGCCCTTGGGGCAGGCAGGGGCGGGTTTACGCCCGCCCTGAAGACGGATAAAAGGAGGAACAAGACCAGAAAGCATCCTCTTGTTCCTGTGCTCTGAAGCTGCACCTCCTCGCTGCACGTGAGCTCGAGACGGAACGAAGAGCCATTTTTGACCCACCCACCAGCCCCTGAAGACAGCGAGTGGTTTTAAATAAAGTTTGATTGATAATTCTGATTTTCGTTTACAGGTTGCGGTATTATCGTGAAGATTTTGAGTATGCAATAAAGAATGATCGTTTTGTGTTATGTTTTGCAAATAAAGTAATTCTGCTTTAGTGTTCATCAGTAGGCATGCTTTGAATAAAGTTGTTGTTGCTACTGTCTGTTATATTTAGTCTTTAGTTATTTAGTTATCATTGTCGTATTTATTTTGGTCGGGCGGTAAGGTCATGATCGGTGAGCACTAATTGGAAGATCCCTATGAGTGGGCGTCACCCATTACGGATGGGGGCGCTCGGGGGAGGTGGCCATTGGCCCCTCAACGGGGAGGCGGTCCCTTCTAAGGATGGGTCGCCGAAAGGAAAGGGAAGGCGGTCAAGGCCCCTTCATGGGTAGGAGGGGTTACAGCCCCCTCCTGGGGAATTTCCCGGGGCCAGTACGTCTGCGACGGCAGATGTGGTAAGTTGTGTGGGGTTTGGGGGGGGGTCTACGCTACCTTCTAGATACCTCACACGAGTCCTCGTACGACCTTTAAGTGGCGTCGAGTTTTATTTGGGCCCCCGTCAAGTCAAGGGAAATTGGTAGTTGCACTTGAGGTATGCCTCCGTGCCGCCCCTCTCAAGTGAGGGGGATATGTCTGGGTTAGGGATCTTGACACCGGTTACGACCTTGCCGTTGGCCCTTAAACGTTAGGATGTACAATTTCAAAAGTTAAGTAAATGTTTGGTAGGATGTTAGTTCGGCTAGGAGAACCTTTGTACTAGAGGATATGTTAAGGTTAGCCAAACATCGCAATGTGGTAATGAAATTGTACATAATATGAAACTGTTTATTTTAATGTTTTAATTTTGTTTCATATTTTAATAAATACGGCCCGGGAGGGTCACTCCCTCCCGTCTCCAAAAACTTCAGAACTGTTTCCGGTTTCCCATCCTTGGGGATTGTGTTGAGAGGGGGTGGCGGGTATCTCAGCCATATAAAAAAATACAAAATGAGTAGACATAAGACTTACAACAAATCCAAGACATACGAAGGGTGGAGGGTTGGAAGGCCACAACGAAGGATGACGAGCTCAGGACTCGTATGGGAGGACGGGGAGGAGAACATGTAATCATCAAAATGCAGGAACATGGGAAGGAAGAAGACCAGGGAAACTGGAATAATCTGTTGATGGAAGAATAGACATATCAAACAAATATCAACAAGACATGAAGGAAGCTTGTACACAATAAATAAATTACCATATATCTAAAATCGCAAAATACTACAAGCAAAATGGAGACATAATGCAAACTAGAGAATAAGAGAAACATGTAAAAGCAGAAACAAAAAACATGTAGAAACAAATATTAAGTTTTTGAAGACGAAGTCATATCCATCGGATGAGTCTGGAACGAGTACAGAAAGCTTTTTAACTGCATTGGGTCTTCATAGGTATTAGTTTTGTTGTTTATGGTGACCTCAAAGAGGCAGGGGTGGAGGAGGCCAAAACGCGCTCCCAATGAGCGCAGCTGAGGCCGTAGCGAGAGGAATTCTTTGCGACGATCTGTTGTTGATTTGGCATAATCTTGCGTGAAGAATAACGAATTATCAGACCAAGTGATTCTGTTTCCTCGGGCAGGCCGTAAATACGTAGGTTATTTCTCCTGTTTCTGTTCTCCAAATTTTCCACTTGTTTGTGAAGCGATAATACTTGAGAAGACAAGGACTCCACTTTGGATGTACAAGAGGATAAAGAGTCAACGCTGCGCTCTAAGGTAACAACTCGCTCCTCCATGCTAGCCCATTTATCGGTGAGAACTTGAAGGGCTGAGTTGGTCTCTTCAATGAAAGGCCTTGGGGCGCGAATCTCCTCCAACAGTATGTCCATGGTAACCGCCAAGTTCTGTTTCGTAGGTGACGGAGGATCCTTTTTTAATCTCTTTGAGGATGTCTTCGTAATAGTGGAGGAAGCAGTGTTTACTGATATTATTGAGGTTTTGGAGGAGGTACTGGCCGAGACTTCCATGTCGAGACACCGATATCCGGATTCAGTCTGAAGTGAAAACTTGCCTTGTCCAGATTTGGATTGAGATAAAGGTTTTAGCTGTCTTCCCATGGAGAAGGCAAGAGGAGAACCTAGGAGTTACAAGGACGAGTGTCTGATCCCAAATGTCGCCGTGAGTTGAGTCAGGATATGTGGGTCGCTATCTTCCATGGGAACAAACCGTGTACTGAAACATTAGTCGCGTGTCCTTAAGCTGAGATATTAAATGTTGTCCATTTGAGGAGAAATGTACGAATAGTGTCTGTGATATCCTTAGAAAGCGTACAGAAGTATCATGAGGCAGACAAAGGCATTGGGGCATCACCAGTACATAACTGCATCACAGGAGGGAAAACTAATGCAATCAATGCTGGCAATGATGAGGAAATGCCATAACAAATGTCCATGAAAATATGCAGGAAACGCCAGTAGAAAGTAAAAAAAAAAGCTTAATGCAGAAATTTCATGTGGGACAAAAGCTCCTTCATTTAAACAGCAAACATGCAGGAGAAATATAGGCAGCTGTTAAAATGGGGCTGAAGAAATATGCCAAAACATATAGAAAATGTCCCCAATATGCCTGCAAAGTTCCCACCGGAAAAACTGCAGCTTTAATTGCTGTGAAGCTGCATAGGAGCAAGCTCAGTCAGCGGCTCCACAAAATGGCGGGCACAACGATTCTTGAAGTGCGCCACTACTCGGAAGAAAAACATGCTGCCATGAAGGTGAAGAAGGCAGAAAAGGTATCCCGTCACAGTCTGCCGCTGTTCGCACACCTCATCCTGGGTTCTGAGGTCAGTGCAGGAAGAGCAGAGGTCCTGGTAAGCCGTTTTTTTCTCCGTCGACTCGGGAGAGTCACAGAGGCGCCGCCATTGTCGTCGGGCTCAAGCCACGCCCCCCTTTACACTGTCCTCTGATACTGCTTTGCTGCTCGATCAAGCTACCACTTTAGATAGTAAGGTTATATCTAACTTTAGCCTCTGCCATACTTCTGGGGACTTTGGACTCTGTGCACACTGTACCTTACTTTGGTCCAATATATACAGAGCCACTTTCTTACAAAAACCACATCCTTGCACAAGGGTTGTGTCTGAGGAACACATTTAAAGGAGAACCCAACCAAACCGATTATGAAAACCTCACACAGTGGATCCACAATCCCTGTCTAGAAGATGTGCATAAAAGTCTGATCCAATCCACCCTATTTTGTTCCTGAACCAAGTTTTTCATGGCCAATGAAAAACTTGGAAAAGAGTGCTGTGCAGAGTACTCAAAGAACTTTTTGTATGAGGGATGAGGGGACGGTAAACAGACATAATATCGAATCAAAAATATAGACAGGACATAATATCGAGTAAAAAATATCGACTACACAAAATATCGACCAGACATAATATCGACTACAAAAATATCGAGTTATATCGATATTAATAGCCAAAATATCGAATCAAAAATATAGACTAGACATAATATCGACTATATAGAATATAGACAAAAGAAAAAGGAAAATAAGGTAAGTTTTGACTACTTTTTAATAATTGTGTAATATAAATCTGGAGCGGGTAGTGGGTTTATAGGGGAATAGGGTGGGAAGTAATTTAAATAGAATTAAATAATTATGTAATTATTAATAATAATTGTCAAATAATTAATAATTGGTAATTAAATAAAAAATAATAGGTAATTAATATTAATTGATTAATTGATAAATAATTAATTTATAGTAAATTAGTATCAGTAGAGGGTAGTGGGTTTATAGGGGAATAGGGTGGGTAGTAATTTAAATATAATTAATTAATAATGTAAATTATAATTAATTGTAAAATAATTATTAATAGGTAATTAAATAAAAAAAATTGGTTAATTCATAATAATTGATGAATTGATAAATAATTAATTTATAGTAAATTAGTTTCAGTACTGGGTTGTGGGTTTATAGGGGAATAGGGTGGGAAGTAAATCAATAAATAATTAATTATTTAAGTTAATTAATTAAATTGTTTAATTAATTAATAATTGTCCATGAAAAAAAAATAATTGGTAAATAAAAGTAATTGGTATAGGAAAATAAATGTACTTGGTAATAATTTTTCTATAAATTATAATTAATTATGAACTTTTGCCTATTTATACTGTTGTACTCACTGGAGTGGAAATAGTAATTTTAACCCCTACGCTATCCAACGCTTTCCCTACTGTAGCACCCACTGGAGTGGGAATAGTAATTTTAACCCCTACGCTATCCAACGCTTTCCCTACTGTAGCACCCACTGGAGTGGGAATAGTAATTTTAACCCCTACGCTATCCAACGCTTTCCCTACTGTAGCACCCACTGGAGTGGGAATAGTAATTTTAACCCCTACGCTATCCAACGCTTTCCCTACTGTAGCACCCTCTGGAGTGGGAATAGTAATTGTAACCCCTACGCTATCCAACGCTTTCCCTACTGTTGCACCCACTGGAGTGGGAATAGTAATTTTTACCCCTACGCTATCCAGCGCTTTCCCTACTGTTGCACCCAATGGAGTGGGAATAGTAATTTTAACCCCTACGCTATCCAACGCTTTCCCTACTGTAGCACCCACTGGAGTGGGAATAGTAATTTTAACCCCTACGCTATCCACCGCTTTCCCTACTGTTGCACCCACTGGAGTGGGAATAGTAATTTTTACCCCTACGCTATCCAGCGCTTTCCCTACTGTTGCACCCACTGGAGTGGGAATAGTACATTTTACCCCTACGCTATCCAGCGCTTTCCCTACTGTTGCACCCACTGGAGTGGGAATAGTAAATTTTACCCCTACGCTATCCAACGCTTTCCCTACTGTTGCACCCACTGGAGTGGGAATAGTAAATGTTACCCCTACGCTATCCAACGCTTTAGCTATTGTAGAATTCACTACAGTTGTTACAATAATTGTTAACTATTTTGCTATGCTACGGTAAAATTATTATATATGTTTATTTAATATAAAAAAATGTATATAAATATATATGTATTATTTTTTTATATTTATTTTTAATTTAAAATAAATATTTATTAATATAACATTATTTTAATAATTTAAAGTAAGTTTAGAAAAAATATATTTATTACTACATTAGTATTAACTTAATTTAAAGACATTTTTTACAGTCTATATTTTAGTAACTCGATATTTTAGAGTCGATATTTTTGTACTTACCTGTTTAAAGATAGCCAGTCGATATTATGTCCATCGATATTTTTTCAACGATATGTTGGCAACTCGATATTTTTGAGGTCGATATTATTTCAGTGATCCGAGGGGACATCACCAGGAAGGTGTACCTACTCCTAGAGGATTTGAGGGTCTGCCTAGAATGTACAACTCTGCCTGTTTGCGTATTAATTGGGCCTGGCACTGTAGGAGAAGAAACTATCCAGGAGGACAAACCCAGCATGTTTTGAGCATGGAAAAAGCCATAGAGAGCAAGCGACTACCAGGGAGCAAATGCAGGAGTGACCCTTGAGTGGAGGGATCTCCCTTTCTCCCTAAATAGTTTTAATCAAGAACCGCATCAAGCCTGCTACAACAATAAAATATCAAGTGTGTCCTACAGTCTCCAGAGACTAAAATAGTAGTGCTCCCACTGCTGACGTTGGAGTCAGTGTGCTCTGTCTTTGATGAGAAGTGCACAGTGATTGGCCAACTATCAGAAGTCATCAGCAATAGCTGTGATCAACCAGAGGCCACAATTCCATCTGCATATGACCAAGTGAGGCCATAGCTGATGTAGTCAAGCTTATCCCATTCCAACCTAGACTAGAGAGACTGCAACTGCTGAAGACCGGAGCTCAATCAATAAATCAATCAATCAATCAGGGTTTTGTAGAGCGCACTACTCACCTGTGAGGGTCTCAAGGCGCTGAAGAAGAATGGTGTGAGCAGTTCCGTTGGGGTCATTTGAAGAGCCAGGTCTTTAGGTTACTTCTGAATTGGTGTAGTGTCAGGCTTTCTAGGAGGTGAAGGGGGAGTTCATTCCAGGTCTTGGCTGTGAGGTAAGAGAAGGATCTTCCACCTGCTTTGGTCCTGTAGAAACAAATACGGTGGCTAAGGTGAGGTCGGCTGAGCGGAGGTTTCTCTTGGGGGCGTGGAAGTGTAGTGTAGTTCCTATATTCTCAGTAGGCTCTGCGCATTGGAATAATATATCCTATAGATTTGACGTAGGACTTAGGTCTACTAGGTCCCCATCGAATATATTAGACTTAATTGTGAGTGCCAGCTAGCTCAGAGGTCACTAGAAACTTTCTCGAATAAACAAGAAGGGATTAGTTTCTGACAACCGCATAAGCATGACAACTTTGTTACCCCAAGATAAAACGTATCTTCAGAGTCGTGGAAACAATAGATAGATATTTTACTCAGTCAATTGTGCATGCTTCATTTCATCAAAGGTGCAGAGAAATAGAGAGCAGTTTCAATAAAAGTATTTATTGAACAGTCTTCTTTCTCAGGCAGAAGAAATAAACTGCTACAATCGTAATACTGGCTGTAAAGTATAATGTGTACAGCAAGAAGAGTATTATAAAATAATACTGTAAAAGCATGGTATGGTTTCTAAGCCATAAAATACATACATAAATAAATAAATACTAAAACCTACTCAACTGGTGCTTCTAAAATACGCCTACCCCGATGTACCTAACCTAAGTCTAGTACGAGGGAAGAAGTAAATGAGGTGTAGTATAAGTTTAGTATTCTTTGCCAAGAATCTATCCAAGATTTCTCTTAGGGTCTAATCAGCTCCGTACCTTGGTTTGGAATGAAGGAGGTCTGGTATCTCTCTGTCTCAGGACTTGATTTACCAACACCCCGCAAGGGGAGCTTAAAAACACTGGAGCTGGATTTCTCGGCAAGAGACAAGACAGCGTCTATCTCAGTGCGTCAGCTGGAAGGTTGGCTTCCTTTCGGCACTTGCTGTAGCTAGCTGCATCGGGCAAATAGATAGTCAAACTGCTCCAACCACCGTGTGTTTGCTGGGGCAAGTGTGGGCATATTTATACCTTGAAGGTGCTGAGTTTGACGTAAAGTTGGACATAATAACGTCATCAAAGAATCGCAGTTCTTTGAAAACTCCATGAGTTCTGGGACAAATCAATTTTCAAGCAAGGGGAAGTCCCTGACTGCTGAAGCCGAGTTTTTCAAGAAATCGTTGTGGCTTTTCGGAACTTGTGGAAGTATCCATGCCTGTATTTGGTCTGCATGGGCTATGTCTAAATATGGTTATGATTTCTATGCCTATATATGCACAAGGTGATTTATACCTACATAAGGGCATGAATCCGAAAAACTTACACTAGGATTCTAAAATGCTATACAACAGAAGGAGATTCGATCTTTGATGTATTGGGGTCCGGTGTTGTTGCGGTTTGAGCAGTTTAAAGGTTATTCTTCTTTCGACAGGGAACCATTGGAGGTAACGGAGGTGTTGGTTGATGTGGTATGTCCTGGGATGTTGAGGAAATGTCTGGTTGCGGCGCTCTGGACGGTTTGGAGTTTGCGAGGGAGTGTTTTGTTGATTTCAGCATAAAGAGCGTGTCTGTAATCCAGTCTGCTGGTGATGAGTGCGTGGGTGATGGTTTTCCTGGAGTCTGGGGAGGGGGTGATCCACTTGAGCTTCTTGCAAAGTATGTGGAGGGTGTTGAAGCATGCGGAGGATACAGCATTGATCTGCTGATTCATCGTGAGTGAATATGCGATTATTATGCCGAGATTGTATGCGTGGTCCATTGGGGTGGGTAGATTTCCGAGTGCGGGGAGCCTCCAGGTGTTGTCCCATGCGTAGGGGTGGGGCCGAGGATAAGGACTTCTGTTTTCTCCGCATTGAGCATCAGGCAGCTGTTGCTCATCCAAGTCGCAAATGCTTTAATTTCTTCTTTGAAATTGCGCTTGGTGATGTCCGGTTCCTTAGCGAGGGAGGGGATGAGCTGGGTGTCATCTGTGTTGGAGACAATGTTGAGTCTGTGGTTTCTGATGATGGTTGCGAGGGGAGCCATGTGGAGATTGAAGAGTGTGGGGCTGAAGGTGTATCCTTGGGGTACACCGCATCTGATCTCAGTTGGTTCTGAGAGGAAGGACGGAGTGTCTCTGCTCTGCCTAAGAGGAAATATCGTATCTAGTCTTTGGCTATTCCTTGGATGGCGGCATCGTGGAGCCTGGTGGCTAGAGTGCAGTGGGAGATCGTGTTGAAAGCTGCTGATAGGTCCAGGAGGCTGAGGGGACGTCGAGAAGGGCGCGGAAGTTGTCGGTGGCGCCAATGAGGGTAGTCTTGGTGCTGTGGTTGCTGCAGAATCTATATTGAGAGGTGTCTAGGATGTTGGTAGTTTCAATGAAGTGTGCTAGCTGGATGTTGACGGGTGCAATGACGGCCCTGTGGAAGATGTGCGGCGGGCAAGGGTCAGTAGGTGCTCGGGAGTGAAAGCTCAGGGAGCTGCTTCAGAGAGATGACGTTTTGAAATCCCTGAAGTAAGCAAGTTCCAAGCTTGGTTACCAGCTCAGCCCTAAAGGCTCAGAAGCTGCAGGGGCAGGACCATAGCAAGCAGGCATCACACCTGCACACACCTGCCCAAACTGCAACACACAAATGTTATGTTAAAATGTTTCTAAGGCGCAAAGCTGCCCCCAAAAGAGGGGTTCCTGGTGCCAGTCACAAGTAAGACAACAGCAGAAGTGGAAGGCATGCTAGGCCAAGGAGGAGAGCAACCAGTTCTTTATTTGCTTCTGAAAAATTAAGTGGTTCAAAGTCTTTCTTAGCAAAGCTGGCAAAGAGTTCTGTGGGGATGGAGCAAGGACAGAAAAAGAACTGCAGTCACTCTGGCTATTCTCTGATGGGGTATGGAGGCTAGATTCAAGTCTGCTGACCGTAAGACTCTCATAGAGGAATACAATTGCATCAGAGCAGCAAAACTCGGCAAATGCAGGTAACCATGGGGCCTAAAAACTATGTGAGAACAAAGACTGAACAGCATACCGAAGTTTAAGAATAAATCCATGTAGAGAAAAGGGAACTGAACTGTTGGGTGCAAATGTGTTGGGGGTGACTGAGTGAACCGAGCCTGGGCCTATTCAGTGCAGTCTCCAAGATTAGTTGCCAGGGATTACTGACTCTGCCAATTCCATTAGTGGGGTTGGGAACAGAAAGGTGTAGATTGTAAACAGGATTTCCACCATGTATTGTGATTCCAGTGGAATTGCAGAGTAATTAACAGTGACTAAGATAAATTAAAGTATTCCCTTCCATCAGCATGTGCGATTGTTGTGAGAACATCCTAATATGTAACAAGATAAATGCCATCGAGTTTAGTTAATAGAATATGACAATAGAACAAAACCCTTGCATAAAATAAACATTTTTCGCATGTAGGGCTTCAGCACTGCTTTGGAGACTGCCAAGGCTTCCATTATAATTGGAAGCTGAGCACTTTGAAACAGCTCTCAGTGCCTGAGCTTTTCCACTCCTTCTTCCCTTTTAAACATGTAGCAGAGGTGCAGGGTGCTTCATCTCATGTTATTGATTGAGTAAAAGACAGGGCAAAGTATTGTAGGTACATCAAGTCAACCATGTCGCCATTACTAGAAGACAGCAAAAGGTGGATCAGACGGTACATTACAATCGGATCAATGGAAAGGGACACTAGTTAGTGAGTGTAAAACCTTGGAATGCAGTAGGCCCAAGTGTCCAAGTCATCGAGGAGACAGCATACACGCAAGTTGTTCTTGGCAGATCCGTGGCATTTCAATACGTTTGAGTTATGAATTCCAACGTAATGGACCATGAGGAACAAACTGATTGAAACCGGTCATCATGAACAACATATTATCCTAGAAGTTACTGATAATCCTATTTTTAGCATGGGACAAGTTAGGAAAAGTACAAAGCCCGCAGAAAAAGGCTAGGGATGAGGATTGGAAAGCAGAGAGTGAAAGAGGTACAGAAGGAGTAGGGGTGAGAAGAGAGATGCCAGAGCTCGGCGTCAAAGGGGTAAAACTAGAAGTGGTCTACACTAAATTAAAAAGGGAACCTTCATTTAATCCCAGGGGGAGGTCTCCATAAGCAGTGAGCGCCGTGAGGTGGTATGGTGCATGATCCTCTGGGCCTAGTAACTTAGGTGGGTTTAAAAACCTTAGGACTAGCGTCAAGCGCCTTCCATAGTTTCCTGTGCCTGGGTTTCCAAGTGGAGGACAATATTCTCTGCTCCTCCTAAAAAATTAACCATTCTTGCCATTTTTTGAATGTGATTTTCCCAAAGCTCTTCCAATCATACAGGACTATTTTACACACTAGCGTAAACATTAAGTCAAGCAGAAAGTGGTCATCCTCCCCCGTCAGATCAGGCCTGCCAATATATAAGATAGTTCTTTAACCGGGGAGATGTTGAGTGTCTGTGAAATGTATTTGAAAATTTGATTCCCAAATTTTGTAGCATCGGGCACAGAAGTCACCTGTGTGTGCGTTGCAATTCCAGCATAGTGAGGACTGGGTTAGATTTATTCTAAATAGTCTTGCAGGGGTCACATATATCCTGTTTATGATCATAAATTTTGTTTGTGAGAGAGTGTTTGAAAGGCATTGTATGTATTTGCTTCCAGTCAGTGTAATTGTTTTTCTGTTTGGTTCTGCCTCCCATTATGCCACATTACTCAAATGTTGTTTGCACGGTTCGGGGAGCAGTAATTTGTAAATCCTTGGGACTCTGTGGCCAGCACTCAATAATTAGGTGAGTCTTGAGGGGAGTGGGGCGGGGGTAAAAATAGAGTTAAGATTTGAGATCTGGACTTTCAATTTCAGAAAATCATCGAAGTCTAACTCAGTTAAACCCTTATCTTTTTTAAGTGTGGAGAATGGAATAGGAAAAGTCTTATTATATAGGTCTTTGAGGAAGTTGATCCCTTTGTGTGACCAATCTTTCCAAAAAATTGTTTCTTTATTTATTTTTACCGTGGGGTTGTTCCAGATCGCTTGAGAATTTGAGGCACCCATTTTTGTTGTAGAAAGAGTATCCAGCCGTTTTAAGGCATTTTTTGAATTCATTATGATATATTTAGAGAGTTCCAGTTTATTGGTCTGCATTGTCATAATTGCTTGGAGGGGAATTCCTTTAGTGAGGTGTAATCTACCCATTGTGGTTTGAAATTAGGGTTATCCATGAACCATGCAGCTCCCTGTTTGCAAAGGTATGCTATTTGATAATTTCTGAAATTAGGAAGGCCTACTCCTCCCATGTTTTTCCCGAGCCTCAATTTACTTTTGGAGATTCTCACTTTGTTTCATTGCCATAGGAAGTTACTGATAGCTTTATCTACCTTATTTATAAAGTTATCCGAGAGCATCATGGGCAACATACTAACAAGATAGTTTATGAAATATGCGATCATCATTTTAACAGTTTCGACTCTCCCCCACCACAATAAGAATTTGGGAGACCACCCTTCTAGAAGATCTGTGATTTTTTTTAAAGTGATGGTTTTGTTCATCTCTAGAGTGGAGATGAGATCGTTTGCGAATTCTAGGCCTAGATATTTTATTGGACCAGGTTGCCATGACAGTCCTGACTTGCCGAGGAGCCACATAAGTTGAGTAGTTTTACTTCAGTCTTGTCCCTATTGAGTGTATAACCTGAAACTTCTCCATATACTTGTTTCGACTTCATGACTTCACGACTTTATGAGGGCCGGTATGGCTTTGATGTCATCCTTGGACACAACTAGTATGTTGTCAGCATATGCTGCCACCTTGAATGCATTCTTTCCAAATTCTATGCCTTGGATGTCCTGGTTGGCCCGTAAATTTTGGAAGAGAGGTTCAATGGCCAGTAGGAATAGAGAGGGGGATAATGGGCAGCCTTGCCTGGTGCCCTGTTTTAACAGAAAGAATTCTGAAAGTGTTCCCTTCAGCTCTCACCCTAGCCCTCAGTTCATGGTATAGTGCCATGATCATCTTCATCAAATTCTCTCCTAGATTCTAATTCTTAAGTGATGCCTCTAGGAATGACCAGTCGACTTTATCAAATGCTTTTTCTGCATCAAGCATGATTGCAACTGTCAGGGAGTTTATTAGTTTTGCTTTCTCTATTGTGTGACAAAAAACTCTGGTATTATCACTGGACAATCTGTTTTTTAGGAATCCTGTTTGAGATGAGTGGATGAGTTTAGCTATATATTTTGTATTCTGGAAGAGAAAATCATCGCATATAGTTTGCAGTCTAGGTTTATAAGTGAAATTGGTCTATACGTTTTTGTCAATGAGTCGTCCTTTCCCTCTTTTGGGATAACTATAATTATGGCTTCCAATGGTGTGCCAGTTATTTGCAAAAACCGCAAATCAGTTTGACCCTTCTCATGGGAAAAGTCCAGCCCGAACTGCCAAGCCATGCCTTCCCTGGACCGGAAACAAGCTTCCGAGGACCGGTTTCTGGCATTCCAGCTGTCTTCAGCCCCGCTTGCTTGAATCCAGTGGTGTGGAGAGCATACCCATCCCACTTGGGGTGACAAATGCAAAAAGCACAGTTGATGGACAGAATGCAGAACAATTTCATACATTCACCCCAGTACAGAGATCTGGGCCTAAATCCATCCACCACCCCACTTCAGACATGGCCATATGCAAATCAGTCTGACCCTGCCAGTTATTTGGCCAGTGGTTGTGAACTGGTGATATAGGAGTAGTAGCGGGTCACGTAGGTGCTCCTTGGAGGAATTATAAAAGTATACCAGTTGTAATTTCTTTAATGCCCATTTTTAAGTTCCTCCATTGTGATTAATCATCAATGGAGTCCCTCTCCTGGTCACTTAGTGAGTTCAATGCTGTCTTTTCTAGATATTCTTGTGTTTTATGCGATTTCACTTCGGTATTGGGACTATATAACTTTTTGTAAAACTCTTTAAATGTGTCTGAAATTTTTTTAGGGTTTGTATGAGCAGTTCCTATGGGCTTTGAATTTTAAATAAGAAGCCAGTGCTTTCCCGGCTTTGTTTGTTTCACACAGATGAAGACTTTTTTGTTTGTTTATCCAGATACCCGCTCTCGTACTAACAATTTTGTTATATTCATATTTTTTATTCTGAATTTCTGTCAGAGTCCCTGGATCGTTAGTAATGATGTGTGTTTTTTCCAGTCTTGAAATATCTTCCTCTAAATTATGCAATTCCGATTTTGCCTCTTTCTTCATTTTAGATTTACATTTTATAATTACTCCTCTCACAGTCAATTTTAGGGCTTTTGTGTAGAAAAAATTAGGACAACTACGGTGTAAATATGTAATGTAGAGAAGTGTTTTTGTGTGTCTTTATTTACTGGTTTTGACAAACTTTGATTAATTAAGAAATTATTGGTATAAATAAAAGTACCTTGTTGAATTCGACAGCTAGCGTTTTCGACATTCCTTAAGTGGGGATGTAAATGTAGGTGGCTAGGCATTTTTTTGGTATGTTTGCTTAACATTTAGAGAGACAATTTTATTCTGCTTGAGTAGTGAGTTCATTGTTGTGTCTGTTGTGCTTGTAGTGAGGACCGTGGAAGTCCATAGCAGGGAGCAACTTGTCCTGTATGTGATCCCTTTTTAAAACAGCGCAACCTAATAGCCCTTTGGCCACCAAGCAGAGAAAGGAAAAAGGAAAAGAGAGAGAAAAAGAGAAAGAGAATGATGAAAAAAGTGGAAAAAGGAGAGAAACAACGAAAAATAACATGAGGAAGGACATGTCCTGTAGAAGCACCTAAGTCCATCAAAACATGTATGAACATCCTCATTAATCCAATCAACAGTCCCATCAACAGGATCCCCACTCCCCCTCTCAACCTCACCCCAACCCCACCCTCCCATCCCACCCCCCAAATGAACTCATTTGTTAGATGTGGCAATTGCAGGAAAATATCAACTCTATCCCGGAACAGGTGAAAACTTATGTTTATCAAAACACTTTTTACATTGTGTACGACATCCAGTAGGTCCTCTTTAAACATGCAGTATCATAAGAGAACACATAAAAAAAACAGCTGTGCAATGGTATAAGGAGGCTTGGAGAGCAGAGAAGATGGCGGCGTCAGCCTTCAGCTCCTCACACACAGAACGAAAAACAAAGTAAAAACCCGCTTTTTGGGAAGAGCTCAACACCAAACTGCTAGTATGGTGTTCATGGATTCTTAGACCGTCCTCGACAAGGTCAGTGCAACTACAACAGTGCTGCCCTGCCCTGAAACCAGAAGCCGGATTTCCCTGACCACCGCTGCCTCATCGGTGCTCATTGGAGATAGGCGTCCGCGTTGTTCCAAGCCGGAGCAGCGGATCATGCAAGTAATCTGCAAGTAATCTGAATGCGGCTGACTACCACTGAGCTATCATTTGTTGGGCATGCTCGGACCCACGTGAGATCGTGCGCCTTTGAGTAAACAAATACGAGCAATTTAAAGCGGGTCCATCAAAGTATTAAAGACCCTGGAAGAACCTGACCCGCTTTGCGCCTGATTCACCAACACCACGACGACATGTAACCAGATAAGTGAGGTAAAGCAAGGTTGAGCAAGCAGCAGCACGGCAGCTTGGCCAATGACCATAATATGAGTGTATGCTGTGTTTAAAGTGGTACGCTAAAGTTCCTAACCTGCTGCTTGAGCGGTACCCATTAAGCTCCACTGGAGAAACGTGCGGCAGCCATTTTATGAGTTGCACACAGAAGCAGTCAGTGTCAAACAGCGGTTACCCAGAAGCGAGCAGTTTATAAGGAGACCTGCGCAAATACATGTCTGTGCATGTCTGTATTTAATTTACCACGGTTGCCATGGTATTTAAATTACCACTGCTGTCTGCATTAATTCATCTTTATAAGGAGACCTGCGCGAATACATGTTTGTATTTAATTTACCATGATTGTATTTCATTTACCACGGCTTTCTGCATTAATCTTTGTCCTCTTTCTGGCATCCACATTTCCAGTTCCCTTCTTTACCACAGATCAGGGAATTCCCTGTTTCCACAGGTCACTGAAACCAAATTTGTTTGATGAGCCAGTCATTTTTACTTCCCTTTAGGGGCTCTCCATCTGTCAGCATTCCTAGTTCTTGGTATGGTCTTGGACTAGTACTTTTCTGCCAATTTCCAGCCTTTGGGCGATCTCCATCTTTTGATCCATTCCCAGACCTCTCTGGTGAAGCAAAACGCCAGGACTTCCCTTTGCCATGATGCTCAACTTAGCTAGATATATCATCATGTAGTTTACGATTTTTTTCCCTGGAGACTTGCTTAACCGTTGTTGAAACTTGTACAGAATTTCGCCACCTGTGGGGTGACTTCCAGAAAGAAGGTGACATCCACATTCTCATAGATAATTTTCTCACTATACCTGGAAGCATGTAATATAGAATCCCTGTCTCAGTTGTTGAAGATACTTGAAATGTTTCTCTGTAGTAGAGCGCCTATTGCCTTGCTGGGGAGGCAGGACTTGGATTCTATGAGCCCTTTCAGTTGAAAAATATTTGGATAAGCACATTGGTTGCATCGTAACACAAGTATCTCAATATGCTGATTCTTATCCTGTCCCAATAAGGCCACTAACACATGATAGGACTCAGCATAGGTCTTAGAAAAGTATTCCTTTGCTCAACCCTTGGTAACGTGGCTGCGAGCAGACAGGCTTAACTTCAAAGACAGGTATGTAAAACATTTAAAAACACCATTTCAGTAAATAATTAAGACACCACACAAAATAAAAATCTAACACCAATTTATAAAAATAGGTAATATTTTCATCTTTTAAAATGACACCAAAACGAAAATAGTCCACTGTAGGGAACCTGATATATGAATTTTTAAAGATTAGTCACTTTCTAGTGCTTAGGAATCAACAGCGCCCCTTTAAGTCATTTTTGTTTTCTCTGTCAGGGACACACCTTTATAAATTGTTCTGAAGAATTCTCACCACCGTAGTGGACCGCCTTCTACAGCAAGCGGGGTCCAGTTAGAACACCAACCTGGCGTTCTGCTTGCAGGTCCCAAAGTATCCAACACCAATCCAAGGTTCTGAAATCTCCAAGAGGGTCCTTGAAAGTGTGAAACTTCAATTCCGCAATCCACTTGAACAAAACCCTCACAAATCCACTGGTACTCCAGGCTTTGAATTCTTTGTGGGGATGTTCAGGTGAACTCTGTTAACATGTAGCTTGCAGGGAGTTTCCACTCTTGAGTCTTTTGGCAGCAAGGTAATCCACAGGGCTGTAATTTCAGAGGGCGCAGTCTTCATAGGTCATGCCTTAGAGTTCCTTGCACACAGCAAAATCTTCAGCAGGGCACTTCTTGCTTCATTCAGTTTCAAGCAGCAGATCTGGAGGGCTCTGCCCCTCTCAGATACTTATTCAAAATTCTTTGGGTCAAGCACCAGGTCACTGCTGACCAATGAGAGCAGGGCAACTCCTCCCAGTTATGACCACATCCGGTGGAGTGTGGCATTAGTTTGTCCCAGAGTGCATCATCCTTCCAAATCCATAATGGCTGATTTTCCAGCAAGGAGGTAAGAGCTGGCTAAACACACCCCCTGGGATATCTCATTTCAATAGACCATCCCAGTAACATCTGCAAATACCTTTCTTAAGCCTAGTCCTGACTCTGGGTCATGACTGTCATAGTGGACTAAAACCCAGGCCTCCCCTCTTGCCTTTGAAGAGCGTAGTTTACGACGCCTCCTCCTGGCCTGGCATTCCTATAGAACAGATCAATGCCCTCCCAGAAGCCTGGCTAATCGACTTAACTCTGAACAATCAGGGCAGAACACTGAAAGGCTGAATTTGGACTTACAAACAAGAAAGTCTCATAACTTATTGTATGTACACTTTAGGAGAAATTCAACAATATAATATTGTTGGATTTAATACGACCATTCTGGGAAGTCTTTGAATGGTCCGGCTAGTCCTCTCCTATCAATATTTATTAATCAATCACTTCCTACCATGTTAACCTATGGGCCATGGGGTTTGCAATGGGGAAAATGACTTGCGCCACTTTTGTAGCACCAGGGCCTATAAAACCATATTTTATAAGTATTTCCCTAATTTCTACAGGACCCCCACCCACTGTGCAACTAGGGGAGACTTCAGGGGTTCTGAATCTGCAGAAATATTGCAGATCACCCGTACCCAATTCTTGCAACATCAAAGTCGAATTTGAGCACCTCCTTAAGACAATGTGGGGAGTGAAATGTAACATTTCACTTTACCCAGACTTCTAAAAACTCATTTTATAAGGGCGCTCCTTATAGATAACTGACCCCCCCACCCCTGGGGTACCTAGGGGTGACCCTGGGGGTCCCTAATATGCAAAAACATGGTAGGTCTTACATTTTTAAGGGCCCCTATCCCCAAAGTCGAGTTTGGGCACAATTTAAGGTTTAAAAAACTGTCCTGGCCACCAGTGCAGCTTTTAAACTGACCTCAGGCTTCAGCACTGCACACATGCGGGTGGAGAGAATCTGCTGACCTCTAAACTGCCATGTCCCAGGATACTGGAGACTTCTAGGTAGTTTCAATCCCCTGCCCTATAACATACTAGGGGCTTAGGTGGTAGGTCATGCCAACTACAGGGGTACCCCACCATACTAAAGTGTACCCTAGTGTAGGTTGGGTGTCTTAACTGTGTTCTAATGTGTTCCTTTTGGCTTGGCACTGGCTCTGGGCCTGGTTAAACAGAGCCCAGGGTCAGACAGAGTCAGTTACCACCAGTTCCAGTCAGCAAAAAGCTGGGTGGTGCCCAGGGCACAGGATGACTTTGAACACATACCTAGTATTGAAGGTCAACCAAATGGCTCCATGTCTACTGCTTAATGAATTGAACAATAATAGGTGGCACAGTATTTCCTCATTTAAGAGGTAACGCATCTCAGCATCTTGAGACAACCATACACAAAATCTTTCTTGTAAGTAGTATACGAAGGAAGCCCACATCTCTTTATATTTGTGCCGATTTTCAAGAAGATCCCAGGTCTATTTCTTCATTGCCAACAACTTCTAGAGTTTTCCCACCTGTGCTTGCAGGATATATGACGTTACAACGCATACTATTACAACGCAGTACTTTACACCGCATTTTTTACAATGCAAATACTTTTACAACGCATGCTTTTACAACGATTACTATTACAACGCAAGAAAGTGTTAATAATAGTAAAGTACTATTACAAGGAAAACATTTACTACGCATACCATTACAACGCAAATATAATATAGATTTTTTATTTTTTTAGTAAAATAAAACCTGGAACGGGATGCAGGGAAACTAGGGGTTTTGGGTGGGGAAGTGTATTAAAAATTATATGAAAAACTATAACGTAAGGGATAAAAATGATAACATTTTTAAAAATTAATGCTGGTGTATTAAAATTAATACTCGAGTATTAAAAATAATACTCATGTATTCTAAATTGTAGAAATTTTTACACACGCAACGAATTTACAAAAAAATGTACTAAACATATATTAGAATAAATGAAAATAATTATGTATAACCAACAAATTCATACATACACATAATCACACATAGTCGCCATTTTAATTATGTAGTTCAAAAGTTAGTCCTACAACTCTTTCCATTAAATATAACCACAACACTACTATCAAAATGGATGCCAAAACGGCACGAAAACCGCTATTAACATATCTTTTAACAAACTTTCAAATTATAAGTTTACACAGAAATAAAACGTAAATAAAACAATCATACCAACGCTGTGTTTACAAAAAAAAACGTGACACTGACCAAAACTTATAAATACGAGTCAGACACCATTTTTAAAACAGTTGATTCTCAACTACCAGAGTGACCAGACGCCAAACCTGACCCTCTGACCTCTTCACCTAAACGAAAACCATATCGATTCTCAGGAGTAATATTTTTCGGAATACAAGTGAATTACTGAAATTCTTTTCAGAATAATATTCTAAAACATTTATTACGCTGCACCTAATATGTTGATGTTTGCTATTTAATGAAAATATTATACCACCAAGATATTACTAAAATTATTTATACCTATATACAAAACCCTACATTTTTAAAAGCTAAGAAAAACATATAAAAAAATTGTTTAACATTTTAAAATGAAATCAAATAAAGAAACATAATATATTTTTCTAACATATCAAAATGTTTTTTTTCTTATTAGTCGAACTACTATAAACAACGCCGCAAAAGACCAGTTTAAATAAATTGTATTTTGTGACAAAGCCAACACTCCTCTTCAATAATATTTTGAAGGTACTTTTGGATATTTTAATCGACAATTCAAAACACACGAAACGCAAATATATTTATTAATACACATATATTTACTCTATTTTTTACAGAGAAAATCATTTTGGAGAAAATTATTTAATTTTTTCTACTTTGAAAATTGAAACGCCAACTAATTAAAAAGGTAATTATGTTATTATTTAAAATACTGTAAGTTTAACTATAATTAATAATACTGTATTGATTTCTTATAAATTAAAACTGTAGAGATAAAAATGTATTTATAGTATTCTCTAAAGGTACAGCAGTAACGAAAGTGTGAAATAGTGTAGAGTAACTACTAAATATTTCTATTCAGACTCCAGGTAGATATAGCATGAAAAAAAGTGTACGAAAGTAAAAGGGAATTATTTTCTCTTCATACACCAGAAAGATGCTGCATTAAGAAAACTGCTGAATATTGTAGTTGGCACAATTTCTAATCAAATTTAATAATGGGGCAGCAATATAGTAAGTGAAGGATATTAAAAGAGTATTATTTTCGAATCTTACTCCAGGAAAGTGCTGGAGTATGTAAAATGGAGGATAGTGTAGAAGTATCAATTTAAAATCAACTCCAGTTCAGTGCAGCAGAAAGGAAATTGTAGGATGGTAAAACAGTATTATTTTCCATCCATAATCCACGTATTTTTACTCAAGATAGGTATTGCTGAAAAGAAAGTGTGAAATAGTGTAGAGGTATTAATTTAAAATCAAAATAAATATATATACAGCAAAATTGAAATTGCAACATATGTAAAATAAATTATAAACAGATTTGCTAACATTATTGTCTACAGCAGAAACATTTCACATAAAATTAACATTACCTATTCCTTTTTCTTTTTTTTAACAAAATCACAATAATCTCCAGATCATCAAACAAGGATTATTTTTCAAAGAGACCGACAACCCAAAATCCAACCAACCAAAACACCATCAAATCAGAAAGGAGACGACAAAGAGAAAAAAACCCCAAAAAGGTATATAAAATAAATCGTGCAAATGAAATTGTTCTATTATTCTTTAAAACTATAGACTTTTCTACCTCCAGATACGTACAGCAGTAGAGCAAATGTGTAGAATGATAAAAAGTTATTATTATATATTCTAACTCCAGCTAGGTACTGCAGTAGGAAAAAGGTGGGATGGTGTGGGGGTATCAATTATTATTCTAACTCCAGGTAAGTGCTGCAGTAGGGAAAGTGCTGGATAGTGTGGGGGTATCAATGACTATTCTAACTCCAGGTAAGTGCTGCAGTAGGGAAAGTGCTGGATAGTGTGGGGGTATCAATTACTATTCTAACTCCTAGTAAGTGCTGCAGTAGGGAAAGTGCTGGATAGTGTGGGGGTATCAATTACTATTCTAACTCCAGGTAAGTGCTGCAGTAGGGAAAGTGCTGAATAGTGTGGGGGTATCAATTACTATTCTAACTCCAGAAAAGTGCTGCAGTAGAGAAAGTGCTGGATAGTGTGGAGGTATGAATTACTATTCTAACTCCAGGTAAGTGCTGCAGTAGGGAAAGTGCTGGATAGTGTGGGGGTATCAATTACTAATCTAACTCCAGGTAAGGTGCTGCAGTAAGGAAAGTGATAAATAGTATAAGGTTATAATTATCTATTCCCACTCTAGTTATGTGCAGCTGTAAAAAAAGTGATGAAGAAATTTAATTTGTAATTTTCTAATCCCAATCCAGCTACATTCAACAGAAAGCAAAATAAACATTTACATTTCTTATTTCCTTGTTTTAGAAACTCAAAGCAATCTTTGAAGAAAACCAAGCAAAGACCAGCAATAAAAAGAAGACCACAAATAAAAACAGCAATCTTAAAGGTAAATAAAGAACATTACACGAAAATCACATTTTCTAAAGTGCAAGATAAATTGGTGCTGTAGGGAAAATGCTGGATAGTGTGGGGTATCAATTAAGTGCTGCAGTAGATAAAGTGCTGGATAGTGTGGGGGTATCAATTACTATTCTAACTCCAGGTAAGTGCTGCAGTAGGGAAAGTGCTGGAAAATGTGGGGGTGTCAATTACTATTCTAACTCCAGGAAAATGCTGCAGTAGGGAAAGTGCTGGATAGTGTGGGGGTATCAATTACTATTCTAACTCCAGATAAGTGCTGCAGTAGGGAAAGTGCTGGATAGTGTGGGGGTATCAATTACTATTCTAACTCCAGGTAAGTGCTGCAGTAGGGAAAGTGCTGGATAGTGTGGGGGTATCAATTACTATTCTAACTCCAGGTAAGTGCTGCAGTAGGGAAAGTGCTGGATAGTGTGGGGGTATCAATTACTATTCCAACTCCAGGGTAAGTGCTGCAGTAGGGAAAGTGCTGGATAGTGTGGGGGTATCAATTACTATTCTAACTCCAGTAAGGTGCTGCAGTAAGGAAAGTGATAAATAGTATAAGGTTATAATTATCTATTCCCACTCTAGTAATGTGCAGCTATAAAAAAAGTGAAGAAATATAATTGTAATTTTCTAATCACAATCCAGCCACATTCAACAGAAAGCAAATTAAACATTTACATTTCTTATTTCCTTGTTTTAGAAACTCAAAGCAATCTTTGAAGAAAACAAAGCAAAGACCAGCAATAAAAAGTAGACCACAAATAAAAACAGCAATCTTAAAGGTAAATAAAGAACATTACACGAAAAACACATTTTCTAAAGTGCAAGATAAATTGGTGCAGTAGGGAAAATGCTGGATAGTGTGGGTGTATCAATTAAGTGCTGCAGTAGATAAAGTGATGGATAGTGTAGGGGTATCAATTACTATCCTGGCCCGCGCCCAGCGCCAGACCCCCTGGCCCCCGTGCCACCCACCCCACCCGCATTACTTACGACGCCTCCACCCTCCTAGCCCTTAACCCCGGCCGACTCTCCAACTGCGTCCAAGCCGCTCCTGGACACACCCATGGACCCTTCACTTGCTACTCCTGCAAGTTCGACGGCACCAAGAAAAACTCCTCATCCACGATCACACAACCGAGATCTGACTCCAACCACCTAAAATGCATCCTGCTCAACACCCGCTCAGTCCACAGACACGCCATCGACCTCTGGAACCTTCTAGACACCATTTCTCCCGACGTCGCCTTCCTTACAGAAACATGGATGAACGCCTCATCAGCTCCAGACATCACCATAGCCATCCCGGAAGGATACAAGATCATCCGTAAGGACCGCACCGACCAAACAGGAGGAGGCATCGCTATCGTCCATAAGAACTCCATCCGCATCTCAACCAGCTCAGACGTCAACCTTACCAGCGCCGAACACCTTCACTTCCAGATCCACACCGATCCCAAAACCACACTCAGAGGCACCCTCCTCACCGACCTCCAGGACCCCGTGCACATTTCAGCGACATTATCACTGACTTTATGTCCCCACACGCCCTCCCTTCCAAGGAATACATTCTGCTGGGAGACCTCAACTTTCACCTAGAAAAGAGCAATGACAGCAACGCCACCTCCCTTCTGGACAATCTCGCCAACCTCGGACTCAAACAACTTGTCACTACGCCCACCCACATCGCTGGGCACACACTCGACCCCATCTTCACCTCCAGCAAACATGCCTCCTTCAGTTACACCACTTCTCTCCATTGGACGGACCACAGCTGCGTTCACTTTATCTACAAAAAGACCACAACTCACAACCATCCTCAACCTACTTTGCGAAGAAACTGGAACAAAATCACCATCGACCAGATCTCCTCATCGCTTCTCCAAAACCCCCCTGCCCACTCCTCAAACCCCGACCAAGAAGCCATTAACCTCACCCAATGGCTATCCAACAGCGCCGACTTCCTAGCACCGCTGAAAAAACGTCAAATCAAACCAGGCAGCAAAAACGCATCCTGGTTCAACGAGGGTCTTAAGAAATCCAAAAAACTCTGTCGCTCCCTCGAGAAGGCCTGGAAAAAAGACCCAAACACCAGCACCAGGGACGCCTTCAAAAACGCCACCCGCATACACCACTAACTTATCCGATCTGCCAAGAAAGCCGCATTCAAAGAACGACTAGACAACAACGCCCACAACAGCAAGGAATTATTCAACATCGTCAAA
The DNA here is from genome assembly GCF_964263255.1 of Lissotriton vulgaris. Classification (NCBI taxonomy): domain Eukaryota; kingdom Metazoa; phylum Chordata; class Amphibia; order Caudata; family Salamandridae; genus Lissotriton; species Lissotriton vulgaris. The sequence continues at coordinate 101,389,206 of NC_141688.1, forward strand.
GAATTTACCAACCCCTCAGCCAACTCCAACGACATCACCCCCTCTCAAGCCCTCTGCGACTCCCTAGCTTCGTTCTTCCACAACAAAATCGCAGACATCCACAACAGCTTCGACAACCGACCCGGAGACCAACCCACCCAACCTTCTGCAGGACCTTCACCCCACTTGAACATCCTAAATGACTGGAACCCAATCTCCACTGAAGACACCATCCGTCTGATGAACCCCATCCACTCAGGATCTCCCACAGACCCCTGCCCTCACCACATCTTCAACAAAGCAGACTCCATCATAGCACCACACCTTCGAGACGTCATCAACTGCTCCCTCAACTCCGCCACCTTCCCGGAAAGCTGGAAACACGCAGAACTTAGCGCCCTTCTGAAAAAACCCAGAGCGGACCCCACCGAACTCAAAAACTACCGCCCCATCTCGCTCCTTCCATTCCCGGCCAAAGTCATCGAGAAAGCTGTCAACAACCAGCTTGCCGCCTTCCTTGAAACAAAGAAATCCCTCGACTCCTCACAGTCCGGCTTCCGAGCCAAACACAGCACGGAGACCGCCCTCATCGCAGCAACAGACGACATTCGAACTCTCCTGGACAATGGAGACACAGTCGCCCTCATCCTCCTTGACCTCTCCGCAGCCTTCGACACAGTCTGCCATAGCACCCTTATAAAGCGCCTCAGAAACATCGGAATACAAGGAAAAGCACTGGAATGGATCACCTCGTTCCTCACCGGAAGAACCCAGAGAGTCCGCCTCCCACCATTCATCTCAGAGGCCACTGAAGTCATCTGCGGCGTACCCCAAGGGTCCTCACTCAGTCCCACCCTCTTCAACGTATACATGAGCCCCCTCGCGGCCATCGCACGCCAACACAACCTCAACATCATCTCCTACGCGGACGACACTCAACTGATCCTATCACTCACCAAAGACCCTAGCACCGCCAAAACTAACCTACACGAAGGAATGAAAGAAGTAGCCGAGTGGATGAAACACAGCCGTCTGAAACTGAACTCAGACAAAACAGAAGTCCTTATCTTAGGTACCTCCCCCTCTGCCTGGGATGACTCTTGGTGGCCAGAGGCCCTTGGAAAAGCACCCATCCCGACGGACCACGCACAGAACCTGGGCGTCATCCTGGACTCCTCACTCTCTATGAACAGACAAGTAAACGCCGTTTCATCATCTTGCTTCAACATTCTTCGCATGCTCAAAAAAACATTTCGCTGGATCCCCACCGAAACAAGAAAAACGGTCACCCATGCACTGGTTACAAGCCGCCGGGACTACGGAAACACCCTATACGCCGGTATCACCGCAAAACTCCAGAATAAACTCCAACGCATCCAGAACACATCATCCAGACTCATACTAGACATCCCGCGTAAAGACCACATCTCTAGTCACCTGAAAAACCTCCACTGGCTCCCCGTCAATAAGAGGATTACGTTCCGACTCCTAACCCACGCACACAAAGCACTTTATGAAATTGGACCCGAATGCCTCAACACGCGTCTTTCCTTCTACACCCCCTCCCGTCAGCTACGATCCTCCAACCAAGCCCTTGCTACCGTACCTCGCATCAATAAAAACACCATGGGAGGTAGATCCTTTTCCTACCTCGCAGCTAAAACCTGGAACTCACTCCCCACTCACCTTCGTCTCACTCAGAACCATCTAGCATTCAGAAAGCAACTTAAAACTTGGATATTCGACAAATAATTCCCCACCCTTCTTCAAGCGCCTTGAGACCCTCCGGGTATGTAGCGCGCTATATAAATCTTCTGACTTGACTTGACTTGACTGTAGTAAAAGTGCTGGATAGTGTGGGGGTATCAATTACTATTCTAACTCCAGGAAAGTGCTGCAGTAGGGAAAGTGCTGGATAGGGTGGGGGTATCAATTACTATTCTAATTCCAGGTAAGTGCTGCAGTAGGGAAAGTGCTCGATAGTGTGGGGGTATCAATTACTATTCTAACTCCAAGTAAGTGCTGCAGTAGGGAAAGTGCTGGATAGTGTGGAGGTATCAATGACTATTCTTACTCCAGGTAAGTGCAGCAGTAGGGAAAGTGCTGGATAGTATGGGGGTATCAATTACTATTTTAACTCCAGGAAAGAGCTGTAGTAGGAAAAGTGCTGGATAGTGTGGGGGTTTCAATTATCTATTCCCACTCCAGTAATGTGCAGCTGTAAGAAAAGTGATGAAGAAATATAATGTTTAATTTTCTAATGACAATCCAGCTACATTCAACAGAAAGCAAATGAAACATTTACATTTCTTATTTTCTTAATTTAGAAACTCAAAGCAATCTTTGAAGAAAACTAAATTCCACATCTGAGGAAGCCAACAAACAGAAAAACCAGCAATCAAAAGAAGACCACAAATACAAACAGCAATCCTAAAAGTAAATAAAGAACATTACACGTAAAACACATTTTATAAAGTGCAAGATAAATTGCTGCAGTAGGGAAAATACTGGATAGTGTGGGGGTTTCAATTACTATTCTAACTCCAGGTAAGTGCTGCAGTAGGGAAAGTGCTGGATAGTGTAAGGGTATCAATTACTAATCTAACTCCAGGAAAATGCTGCAGTAGGGAAAGTGCAGGTTAGTCTAGGGGAATAAATTACTATTCTAACTCCAGAAAAGTGCTGCAGTAGAGAAAGTGCTGGATAGTGTGGGGGTATCAATTACTATTCTAACTCCAGGTAAGCGCTGCAGTAGGGAAAGTGCTGGATAGTGTGGGGGTATCAATTACTAATCTAACTCCAGGTAAGGTGCTGCAGTAAGGAAAGTGATAAATAGTATAAAGTTATAATTATCTATTCCCACTCTAGTAATGTGCAGCTGAAAAAAAAGTGATGAAGAAATTTAATTTGTAATTTTGTAATCACAATCCAGCTACATTCAACAGAAAGCAAAATAAACATTTACATTTCTTATTTCCTTGTTTTAGAAACTCAAAGCAATCTTTGAAGAAAACCAAGCAAAGACCAGCAATAAAAAGAAGACCACAAATAAAAACAGTAATCTTAAAGGTAAATAAAGAACATTACACGAAAATCACATTTTCTAAAGTGCAAGATAAATTGGTGCTGTAGGGAAAATGCTGGATAGTGTGGGGTATCAATTAAGTGCTGCAGTAGATAAAGTGCTGGATAGTGTGGGGGTATCAATTACTATTCTAACTCCAGGTAAGTGCTGCAGTAGGGAAAGTGCTGGATAATGTGGGGGTATCAATTACTATTTTAACTCCAGGTAAGTGCTGCAGTAGGGAAAGTGCTGGATAGTGTGGGGGGTATCAATTACTATTCTTACTCCAGGTAAGTGCTGCAGTAGGGAAAGTGCTGGATAGTGTGGGGGCATCAATTACTATTCTAACTCCAGGTAAGTGCTGCAGTAGGGAAAGTGCTGGATAGTGTGGGGGTATCAATTACTATTCTAACTCCAGGAAAGTGCTGCAGTAGGGAAAGTGCTGGATAGTGTGGGGGTATCAATTACTATTCTAACTCCAGGTAAGTGCTGCAGTAGGGAAAGTGCTGGATAGTGTGGGGGTATCAATTACTATTCTAACTCCAGGTAAATGTTGCAGTAAGGAAATTGCTTGATAGTGTGGAGGTATCAATTACTATTCTAACTCCAGGAAGATGCTGCGGTAGGGAAAGTGCTAGATAGTGTGGGGACAGCAAAAACCATTCTAACTCCAGGAAAGTGCTAAGTACAGAAAGTACAGGATAGTGTGGGGGTATCAATTACTATTATAACTCCTGGAAGGTGCTGCAGTAGGTAAAGTGCTGGATAGTGTGGGGGTATCAATTACTATTCTAACTCCAGGAAGGTGCTGCAGTAGGGAAAGTGCTGGATAGTGTGGGGGTATCAATCTCTATTCTAACTCCAGGAAAGTGCTGCAGTAGTGAAAGTGCTGAATAGTGTAAAGGTATCAATTACTATTCTAACTCAAGGAAAGTGCTGCAGTTGAGAAAGTGCTCGATATTGTAAAGATATCAATTACTATTCTAACTCCATGAAAGTGCTGCAGTAGGGAAAGTGTAAATTTATGTGTATAAACTTAAAGTAAACATGTGCACAGACTTAATAACATAATGTTTTTCCTTGCAGATAATGTCTACTCAACCAACTGCTAAATACATCAAGTCCAGAAAAGGAAACCGACTTTTAAATCATGCAGGTTACATTTATTGTAAGGAAAGGATAAGTTTTCCTAGAAATCATTGGAGGTGCGTGCAATACTTTTCAACTCGTTGCAGTGGCAGAGCGGTTACGGTTGATTATATCATTATAAAAACAACTGACCATAACCACTCTGCCTCTGCAATGGAGGTTGATGTCAGAGAAACGGTAAATGAAATGAAAGTACTTGCAAGCACCTCCAATGATTCTACAGGATCCATTTTAAGAGAGGTTGCTCAGCATGTCCCTAGTCATGTAGCTAGTAATATGCCTACCATCCATAATTTGAGAAGAATTATTCAACGTTAAAAGCAGGCAAGTAATACACAAACAAATACACCTCATACCTTTTCTGACATAGTTATTCCTCACGAACTCACTATTTCTTTTGCTGATGAACCTTTCCTTCTGCATGATAATGAAAACCCTCAAAAACGTATATTCATTTTTAGTACACTCCGCAACCTTCTAAAACTTGAAACTAGTGGAATTTGGATGATGGATGGGACGTTTAAAAGTACACCCCATCCATTCACCCAAATTTATACTATACATGCTAAAATTAACAATAGTGTGTTCCCCCTAGTATATAGTTTGCTGCCTGATAAGACTTCTGCAACCTACACTGAACTTTTATCAGTTATAAAATCAAAAACAAACCAAAGCCCTAGGAAAATTATTATTGATTTTGAATTGAGCATGATCAATGTGATCACCAAAACGTACACGGATACCCAAATTCAGGGGTGTTTTTTTCCATTTTTCCCAGGCATTCTGGCGTAAGTTACAAAAAACACCCCTAGTTACAGAATACTCCTCAGACAGCAAACTACAAGTTGAATTAAAAAAACAACTGCTATTTGTTTTGTCCCTCCCAAAAGTGTAGACGAGAACTACACTGCCATTACAGAATCTGATTATTACATTGCAAATGAGGAAAAATTGGCACCCATTCTAAATTATATGGAGGACACATGGATTCGACACCTAAGCAGATCGGGTCGCAGGAGGAAGCCACGTTTCCATGTGGAGTGGTGGAACTGTTATTCAAGTTGCTTACAGGGAGAGGCAAAAACAAATAATGCCATTGAGGGATGGCATAACTCCTTCAACCATCTAATTGGTAAACGCCACCCTAATTTCTACTCTTTTTTGGAAACTTTGAAGAAGGAGCAAAGTTTTCAGGAAATGAGAATTTCCCAAACTCTTACAGGTAGTCTAAACTCACGAATAACTAAAAAAACAAAGGAAATATCCGAGAGACTATTGGCACTTTTACAACAGTTTACGTTGTGTGTGGCTCTAGATTACCTGGAAAATCTTGCTAACATTCTTAGTTTTTAATTATCTCCTACACATTACTTTCCTGCTTTGCTCCAAATTTATATCCTCTCTATATTTAATTGGCTATTACATTTTTCTAAATTTTTAAATATCAAAAAATACAGTCGGGTCTCCTTACCTTAAGTTATCTCTATTTTCTTTTCTCTTCTTTATGCAACTTAAAAAAAACCTTAGTTGCAAATCAATTAAAAAATATTCCAAGTTATTTCTTCTTTCCATTTAGTTTGAAAAATTATCCAGTGTTTTTCAAAATATTTTACCAATTTTTGATTCATAAAGAAATGCATTTTTGAAAAATAGTAAAACTCTTCTGTTCTTCTCTTTTCACTAAAATTGTTAAAAATAAGCTTCTTCAAATGAGTAAGCATGATTTGTAAAAATATTTTCTATACTGAAAATATTTTTTTACCAAAGTTAATTTCATTTCAAAAACAAAAAAGCAATCCATCATTTTTCAGATTGGATTTTTTGAAATTCACCCATCTCCATTGGCATATTCTAGAAGGCCACAACATATTTTTTAATCCAAAAAATGTTTTTAAAAAGAGAGATTTTTTTAATAAATTTTCTTTTACCAAAAAATCACATTCCATTTGCATTTTCATGCATTTAGGGGCTGATTATGATGGAGGATTTTCCGCATCCTCCGGGTCGGCAGAAGCCACCGCCGGCCCGGAGGATGCGGAAAATTCTCTGCAGACCCACCAAAGACCCACCGCCACATTAGGATGGCTGGTGGGTCCTGGTTTCAGTCCGCTGCTTTTCCACCGTGGTTGACTTACAACTGCAGCGGAAAAGCTGTAACGTGGCTGGCGGTGTCTATAAGACACCGCCAGCCACATTAGGATGGTGTAAAACAGATGCCTTTCCACGGCGGCTTTTCCGCCGTGGAAAAGCATGTGTTACTTCACTGCGGGGGCCCGTTGCGGGCCCCCTGGTGAAGGGGGGGTGGGGGTGCACATGGGGGGTACCTATGGTACCCCCCTGCATTTGTATGCAGTAATCGGCAGGCACCTCACGGTGCCTGCCGCTTTTTGCATACAAATGAAATATATGCATTTTTACCACTGCGGCGGGTGCAGCTTGAAGCCGCACCCGCAGCAATGGTAAAAATAGAGGAAGTGACCGCCAGGGTGGCGGTCACATCCTAATTTGACAGGAGGGAACTCCGCAGGCCATGCGGAGGTTCCCTCCTCCTCTATGGTCGCGGACGGACTCAAGTGCGATCATAATGAGCCCCTTAATATCCAAAACCTCACAATTTTTTAATAAGTGAAAAAAAATCCTTTTCCTTTTTGAAGCAACATTTAATTTATAACACAATACCTTATGCATCTTCCTTCACTCCAGTACATTACTATTTTATCAAACATATCTTTCTAAAATGCAAACCATATATTTTTAGTTTAAAAGATTGCAAAAAAAATCACATTCCATTTTCATAGTCCACCTGTACAAGTTATTTATTCTAAAAGCACTCCATGTGTAATAAAAAATGTTCTTGTTTCTTCAATGATTCATTTATCAAAATTTAACGTTATAACAGAACTATAATGTAAACAATCTTTATAGTCCTACTCTGTACATTTCGTCAAATTATTAAAATTTCAATCTAAACTCTCCTTATACAATTATACTATTTTCAACAAAAGACAAAAAGAATAACTCTCCTAAATATTTCCAACAAAATACGAACACATTTTTAAGTTAACCTTAAATCGGAAAAAAATACAAATCCCTTTCAAACTACGTGATCTCTCTGTTCTGTGTTCAACAACACAACAATTCCAAAAAAACAATCCTTACCCAAAAACATTTATAATACAACTGTTTACTTTCATAGAAGCTTTTTTCAACAATTATCTAACCTCATTTTTCTCTTTCTTAACTGAAACAAAAGCAATCGATAAAATCAAAAATGCATTTTTTTACATTTCTTCCGTAGCGATAACAAAAGTGATATACATAAATATCTTTGCACAATTTTTAAAATAAACACAACTTTTTCAAAACAGGATAAACTTATCGAACTTTTTTCCGTACATAACATCATTTAAATATATAGCAACCTCTCCTTATCCTTCCCTTACAATATATGTATACCTTTTTAAAATTACTTCTTAAAATAAAGTTTAAAATGTTTCCTACCTGGACGCAGATCAGCTTCCAGCTGCTTCAACCTTGGATACTCTTCAAAATGGCCGCTTACGCTCACATTTACGCCGTTACGTAATCGAATGCTGCTACGATAAAAAAGGGACTACTTTATTTATTAATATTTAATACATTTATATTGATTTTTTTCATAATGTTTCCCTTATTAGAAAAATATGGAAAAATATGTAATAAAATATAAATATTACCAACAAATTTACTATGTATTTAAAATAAATAATAAAATGTTTAAAAAAATGTTATCATCTTTTTATTGTATTCAATTAAATATGCATTACTTATTTATATTATTCTATCATTTGTAAATTTATTTATTTGTCTCCTTACCTGTTTTCTGTTTCCTTTTCCCTTCTATATATTTTCTTTCTTCTTCTTTTCAGCATTCTTGTTCTGTTCCGCGGGACTCATAGCAAATATCCTGAAAATAAAAGAAGGACAATGTTACCCATTGGAATCAATGTTAAAACGTGGGAACCAAAACTTTAATGAATTTTATCTCTTACATTCTTTATTGTAAAAATTCAATTATATTTTTTAACTACTTAAATGAGCCATTTACATTAATATGTTAAGATTATAAATTTTAAACCCAAAATATTCTTTTAATTAAAATAATAAATTTATAAAAATTAACAAAATTATTACTTAATGTCTTAAAATATATAGTCTAAAACATGTTTTAAATAACTCTTCTTTTATTTTGCACATTGGCTTTAATAAATATATATATATTTTTTTAATATATGAATTTGTTAAAAATTAATATTTAAAGTTATAATTAATATTTATACACACAATTTCATGAAGATATACATTTATTTATCTTCCAAACATTATTAATAATATTATATAAAATACTATAAAAAATACTGTAGTATAAAATCTGATGCTAGATTTTTTAAAAATTTAAAGAAAAAATACACTAGTATAAAATTATCTACGCATTGTAAAATTAATTAAATTCCTTATATTTTTATAAAATTACCAAATTATTTGTTTGTATTCTTTAGTATCATTTCAATGTAATAATATTTTTTAAACCATATATTTTTTATAATAATACTTCAAATAATACTCTAGTATTAATTTTATTTGAAATAATCAAAAAATTCTAATAATACTCTTATTTTTATTCACCAAATAATAAAGTTTATTACATCCCTTTAAATTTATTATAAACTATCCAATATTTTTCTTAAATTCCTTTACATTTTTTTAAAAATTTTCACTTTTTTTTATAATTAATTTATATCATATAAATAATAATACATCAAAAAATATTCCAGTAATAACATTTAAACAAAATAGAATGAAGTAAAAATGATTTACAAAAATATCTCAAGGATTAATTCTTCCACCTAATTCATTGTAAATATATTATTATTTATTAACATTAATATAATAAAACTTCTAAAAAAACTCTAGTAATATTAATTAAAAAAAATAGATTTAACTAAAAATTATTTTCAAATAATTCTCAAGTATTTATTTTATACTTCAAAAAATACTCTAGTAATAATATAATGAATTGTAAATATATACTGATTTATTATCATTAAAATAATTAAACTTCAAAAAATACTCTAGTAATAATAATTATTCAAAATAGAATGTAATAAAAATTATTAACAAATAATACTCATGATTTTATTAAAAATGCGTTGTAAAGGTACCTGCGTTGTAAAGGTACTTGCGTTGTAATAGTATGCGCTGTAAATGTATGTGTGGTAAAAGTCTTTGCGTTGTAAAAGATACGTGGTAATGGTATTGCGTGGTAAAAGATGCGTTGTAACAGTTGTATACCGTGCTTGCATTATCAGAATAAGATGAGATTTCCCTTTAAGTTCTAAGAGTTGCTTTGCTGTCAGAGTATTGGTCAAAATCAGCCGCTGGTCCTATATCGATATGCTTTCAATCTCCAGTGGTCATAACATTTTGTACTAATATCGTCAGGTTAGGTTGCGAGGGATATCCAGTCACTCCCGTAATATGACTAAGGACTTCCTTCCAAAAGAGGGTAAGCCTGGGGTAAACCCACTAACATTAAGCATGTCCCCCACCTTCCGACATCCTTGCTAGCAGAGCCCATCAGCATTATCATGCTTATGTTTCAATTTCACCGGTGTGAGATTGCATCCCATTATTATCCTTTATAATGTTTCTCTATTCTGCACACTTTTACTATGCTATTTTCCATGTCCATATAACTCCATTGTTTGCGCCTCGTCTATTCCCTGTATCAGATTTGGGGAGAGTCAGCGGGAATGCTCGAAAGTGGTAAAGCAATCTCCCAAAAATATTTTGTTTTATTACTGCCAACCTGCCCATCCACAAGAAAAAAATATTGTTATAATTGTGTAAATCATTAGTGATAGCATTAAGCAGGTGAGAATAGTGCACCACATACAATAAGTGGTGTGTTGGAATAATATAGACCCCTAGGTGAGAGTAGTGCACCACATACAATAGGTGGTATGTTGGAGTAACATAGACCCCTAGATATTTCATTATTTTCCAGCCCATTTCAAGGGCGTGAGTTCTAAAAGTCTAGTTTTTGACCTCTGGTGAAATGCTTACAATGAGCATTTTAGATATGCCTAGATTCACCTTGAATCCTTGTTGTTTTGCCTTGGATTCCAAAACTTCCATAACCTTATGGATTGAGCATTCAGGCTCTACCAGTGTTAGTAGGATATCATCCGTGAACAAGTGTGTTTTATCTTTGTCATCTCTAATGGGCATCCCCAAGATGTACTGATGCTGTCAAACAATGGCAGCTAAGATCTCCATCTCCCATACAAATAAATGAGATAAGAGGGCATCCCTGTCTTGCCCGACTTGATAGGGGATTGGCCCAGCAGCATGTCCCATTAAACAGGACATTTGCTGTAGATTGATTATAGCTATCCAGGTGGCCATGTTGGGGCAAAACCAGATAACGTCTAGCACCTACAAAAGTAATATCTAGTTGACCCTATCAAACGCTTTTTCATTTTCTAAAGAGAGGATCACTGTGGGATCTTCCTGGACTTAGCCTTTTCAATCAGATGAAGAACTCAGCAAACATTATCAGCAGCTTCTTTCCATGGGACAAGACTTGACTCATTAAAGTCCATAAGGTAGGCCCAATGAGGCATTAAGGTACCGGACAGCATGTTTGCAAAAATCTTGGTATCCAAATTCAAAGAGTTATTGGCTTGTATTTATCAGCTGGTTTGCGAGGCTTAGGAATGAGAGTGATAATTGCTATTGACATTGAGGGTGTAACTGTTCACGATCACAGAAAGGATTGAATAGTTTTACTAAGCAGGGATCAGTTTGGGTGCAAAATGTTTGCTAAAGTGATTGGTGAGACCATTTTACAGTAGGATAATAATGGGATTTATATTTCGGCGGATGGATATCCGTCAACATTGTGACAGAGTAATCCATCCTTGAAATTTAAATCAGGCCCTTGATCATAAATACTTCAGTTTTATCAGCATTTGCACTAAGAATTTGACCCTCATTGCACACTTGAGATAGAATTGTGCCAGCCTCTTTCCGTTGTTTAAGCCGTGTTGCAAATAAGAAGACAGTTTTATTGGTATATTCATCAAACCCTTTTTGTAGATATAATAGAACTTTTCCCGCTTTCTCCATCGCCAGTGGGTAAATTTGACTTGTCTGCAAGATCATCTTCTGTTGAGCTTTGAGGGAACCTGTCTGTCTTGTTGTTTAGTCGCGGCTTTAAGCTCCGACCCCAATGAGCTTTTGTTAGAGTTTCCTATCCCATGCTGCTGTTGCCCTATCCACTAAGCAGTTGCCCCTAAAGACTGCCATAGCATGTTAAAGGAGGCATTGTTGAGGTAATTTTCCTCAAACTACATCTTAATTGCTTCCCTCAAAGCCTGCTGGATAAGCCGATCCTTATGGAGGGGGGTTTATAAAATTTTCAACTATTCGTTCTACATTTCTCTTGCTGAATATCCCCACTCCCAAACTATCATTCTGTGGTCCAAGACCACTTTGCTACAATACTCAATGGAGGTTGTGGTGCCGCCCAATCCTGAGTGCCTCACATTAAGTGCCTGATTTAGATCATATGGGGTTTATATTTTGGCAGATGGAATATACGTCCAGTGACAGAGCAACCCGTCTGCCAATATCTAAATCAGGCCCTAAGTCTGTTTGTGAATAGGAACTATAGACATATGAGAATAAAGTGTATTTCTGCACATCTGGAAGTTTATCTGTCCAAAGATGAACACAGCCAATGTCTGTCAGTATCTGCTTTGTCTCCTGGGAGAGCACTCCCTGAGTATACCTTTCATAGGGGTGTCTATTCAGCAAAGCATCTGGCGCAAAGTTGAAGTTCCCCACTCACAAAAGGTTTTCTCGTGCCAGGGTTTGATCTTAGTTACATGGCTAAGAATATATTGTTCTTGATCTTTATTTGGAATATAGACATTGAGTATATCCAGTGCAGGACCCTGATGTCTACAAGCCAAATAAATATAGCTACCTTCTGTGGAGTCAAGCTAGACCTGCAGTGTTTCATAATGAAAGTGTAAATGTATCCAAATCATTCCCCCCCACTTTCTTATAAGCCATAGCTGCATATTACTGTGTGTGGCACAAGAGGCATTTCATAAGGTGAGTGGCTGACGTTCTCAAATGGGACTCTTGAAGACATACCACCTTTAGGAGAACCTCCTGTATTTCCCTCCAATTGTTCTGTTTCTGGCCCAGCTCAGCCTCGTCCGGGAGTGGAAAATAAGCAAAATCAGTACATAGACTAAGTTTCAAATGGTCAACAAATCAATAGAATATCGGAAAACTTCCCTAGGGGTTTAGGAAAAAGTCAAACTCACCCCCAATTTCAGGGGTAGACATTATCAAATGGGACTCTTGAAGACATATCACCTCTAGGAGAACCTCCTGTATTTCCATCCAAATTTTCTGTTACTTGACCGGGGAATTTAATCTCTTGACATTCTATGTGACTACTTTAACCATTAGATGATTGAAAGGTTGATATCACTTAAACTTCTGGGACCCTCAGTGCTCTGGACTACATTTGGGAAGTTTTAAGCTTGTCACCAAAGGATTACAGGTAATCCAAAATTCCGCTGCCAGCATATTTTTTTAAATCGTCAAATTTCACTCTGCCACTGTGGCCCAGGCAAGCCTACACTGGTACCTGTGACTAAAAGAATTCAGTTCAAGGCTCTATGCCCACCGAGCCATGTATAAAAAGGGCCCATTGTTAATCCAGAGGTCCCTCAATCCTTACAAAATCAAAAGAAGACTGGGCTCCACCAATCAGCAACTATTTGCTGTGCTCAGGGTAAAAAGAACCAGAAGTAGAGGAAGCTCTTTTGCATTTATAGCCCCTAAGCCTTGGAACACACTCCCGCAGCATATTAGGAAAATGGAGTCTGAACACTAATTCAAGAAATTGCTGCAAACCCATCTTTTCAACTAACTCTATTCATTCAGCCTTATCATCTGTTGCTAGCCTTAGCCCCATTTCTGGGTAGCTATGTGTTTTACAATACCTTAGGAATAGAATAGAATAGAATAGATAATGTGTGCCTGTTGTGATATTCAAATCTAATTGAAAGGAGCAAGACCTTGTGTCACCTATGATACAATACCGTATTTCAAAACTTGAACTCCCTTCTCTCCTCCTAAACCCCAACTCCCCCACACCTTCCTCTCCCTCAAAAACCCACTATCTCGATAGGAAGAGGAACCTGCATATCCCTCTTGCGCAATGTAGCCTTCTATCTTCCATCCCACGACCCCCCTCCCGGTGGCCTCCAGCCAGAGCCAAACCTACATCTCTCTTATTCATACAGTAGCACACCGGGCTGGATGAGTGCATCACCTCAACGGGTTGGTCTACTGTACTCGGGCCGTCCCTCTGATAGAAGCACGTAGATTTGAGGGCTTTGGCTTTGTGCCTCTGTAGTTGGATCCTGACATAGATCGTTAGTCTGATGAGCCTTTCTTGGTCCAGAGGTCGGAAGAAGAATAGTACATTCCCAGTGAGAGCTAGTTCTGCTCTCTATACACCCGTTGCACACCTGTGGCCCTCCTCAAAGTCCCTTTCCTTGTGTGTCCAATTTTTGAGCTGTCTGGTGGGTAAATATTTTCAACCTGTCTTACGATTTCCAGGGTTGATTCACTCCCCCTTCATACAGGATCGTGTGCTCTCTCTTTGTACCCATGGTGGGCTATCATTGGTCCTTTCAATGGTACTTGGGCTGCTTCTAGATAGACCCAGCAATTTCTGTACCTCCTCTACTGTGCAGATCATGTGGAATTTAGAGTGTAGCTGAAACCACAATGAAAAGGGAAATATCTGCCTATCGAATATTTCCCTAAGGATAGCATTCATCATTTGTTTATGGTCACATGTGAAACATCCTAAGAAAGGTCAAGGGTATATTCTCGAAAAATTAGCAGATCTAATTTTTTGACTTCTCACATTAACAATGTCCTTTAGGTGAGAGGACCCCCCTTTACTATAATGTTGCAGGGGCAGAAACAGGTGTGCTGTGGTGCTCTTATTCGATGTGCCTGGATTATATGAATCTCATGTGGTTGGCCCTCTTTTAGTACAATTTGGTAAAGAGACTTATAGTACAGGCTGATGTCATCACATTCCTCTGTTCCGAAACATTTCGGATCAGCACATTATCTCACCATGAACCAATTTTCTCAGAGTGCATTGATTTCGTCAACCTTATCAGATTGGGAATCCAGTATGTTCTTGACCTTTTTTCTCATGGCAAATATGTCATCTTCGCTATTTGCCACAAGGTCACCCATGCCACTTTTTTATTAGTCACTCACAAGAGATCGAAGCCTTCCTTTAGGACTTAAGCATTTGTGTCATCATATTGGAACATTTATCATGCAGGTGTCCTAGGCAAATGTTTAGATTCTTCTTTGTTATGGGGGTTCCCAACTCTCCTGTGTTGCTAGCCATAATGGGGCATAATTTAAATGCAGCTGAATTTCAATTTTGGGTGGCTGGTCTGCCGCAGGGCCAGAGGATCCTCATTACTCACCAAGACACTTCTGTCTCCTGGACTTACTTGGCGTTCAACAGATCAGTAGTCTTGCCGTGAACGGATCATCCACGTAAAACCCCAAAATGAGCTAGCCAAATCTCAGGGGCAGTAGCAGTCAAAGGTATGAAGCCCACAGGATGTCATACGCAAGCACAAGGGGGGATTCGTGCTATACAGGCCCAATTTGGGGCAAATTCACTTGAGCAACTGCTCACATCTAGTTTGCTAAGTCCTTTAGTTCAAATGTTTGAGGTAAGAATATAAAGAAACAAGTGCCCACAGATCTTGTGGTTAGGGATTGCAAGCCTAATTTAGCTGTATTCACCTTTGTCGCGTCTTCAGACAAAAGATCTACTTGATGTTCTCTCTTTCAGTTAAACAATCACAAGATGGCTGCTGAGGAGGAAAAGGCAGTCAGGAGGCCTCCCCTCTGAGTTCAACCACACATTGGGTGCTGTATGTGGCTGGGTGCTGCCTCATGGATGGTTTCAGTTCACCCCTGCCAGGCTGCATGGGGAGCCTGGAGCTCAATAATCAGACATCTTTCCCATCTAAGTGCAGGCTTCTTGTCTGCAGCTTTCTAAAGAATTCTGGAAGGATCCTGTACACTGCATTTTGGATCGCATCACGGAGTTAAGATAGGATGACCATTTTGAACATTGTGGCCCAGCCTAGTATAAATGTTACATATATCTCTAAATATTTAAATCCCTCCAGAACTATTGGTTTCTCTGTACCTCACCTCCCGGGGACAGCCTGTTAATGGATAGTATAGGGATTTCTCCTAGTTGATGGTATATTCTAAGTATGTGTGGAAAATTTGTAGGAGCCTGGGGATGATGTCATTAGGGTGCGACATGTAAAAGAAGATATCATCAGCATAGAGTGAGATTCTCTCCTCCCAGTCCCAAAACTAGTGATAGCCCAAATAGCAATGGGGATAGCAGACATTTGTGCCTCATACCCCTCTCTCCAGTTCTGTACAATATAGTAACATTTACTTTTGCCCTTGCTTGACGATAGAGGAGCTTTATACACTGCTGGGAGATTAACCTTTTACCCACTCTTTACAGCACTTCAGGTAGGCATGTCCTCTCCAGAGTGATAAAGACTTTTGCGGTGTAAAGGTATAGCACGGCTGAGTGATCCCTCAATCTAGTAAGGTTACCATAACCTCGCTGGTTTATTGCCTACCTTGTTTAGTTGGTACTGCGAGGCCAAGGCGGTGGTTCTCTCTTTATTATCAGGCAGGTCTCATGCCTCTTGCTGTTGTAGCCTCAGTAATGGCCTACTTTCTTATTTACATACTTTTGAGACCCCTGTTTGAGGAGTAGGATCCCACACCCTAGTTTAACAGCTTGTTTCCTCTTCCATTTCCTCAACCCGCTTAATCGGCAGATAGCCTGCCCCTCAGGACCACCATGTAGTCTTCCCATGCTATGAGCTCTGAGGTTACGTTTTCTTTAACGTAGTGGACAGTGCATTTTCTAAACTCCTGAGTGATGCTTCTATCTTTGAGGTACCATAGGTCTTGAGACCAGGCCCTGTCCCTCTACACATATGGGTCCTGCAGCTTGGCTCACATCTGTGAGTGATTTGAGATCCCATTCACAATCAGTTTAGTGTAGTGAATCTCCCACTATGATAATCAATATTTGATAAACTGTTGCATGCTCTGAAGTGGAAAGTTTTTTGTCATGCCCCGGGGTGCTGGTTGTCTAGATGTCAGATAGACCTTTGGCCCAAAGGAAACCCAGCAAAGAAATATGCCCTGCCCTTCCCTGTCATTGTGGGTATCTATCCTCCCTATCACTCATCACTAGATCACTATATTAAATCACTATATTATATAACTAGATTAAATTTACCTAAAAATAGTACCCAGTCCGGTAGGCACAATAGGAGAGTGCCCAGTGTCTTCAAGGTCTATGTAAGGAGTTTAGGTGGGATGTATAGGTAGCAAAGGTTGATTTGCATGCTGTCGTAGCAGCCCGACTCTTCAACTTATCACCCTTGGATGTCGGCACATGTATGATGAGCGTTGACTTTTTACATAGGAGTCCTACTCCCTTTGAGTTAGATGTGTGGCCCAAATGCACCAGCACTTTATATCCCCCTTTTCAGTGCCTCACAGTTGTTTACCTTCAGGTGTGTTTCATGTAATATTGCCAAATAATGTCGCTAATTTTTTTTTAGATACTGAACCACTGTGCATCTCTTTATTTTGTTCCCAAGTCCATTTATATTCCAGGACAACATTTTAATGTGCCCCCTCCGCTGTATGCGGTGTGTATATAAAAAGTGAGAAGCTTTGCTTTGCTCTTGATCTGCCCAGCTGACTGGCTTCCCATGTCTCCTGGAGTTTCTGAGACACTGGCGTGGACGCTGTCAGTTGAGACCAATGACAACAGCTATGTGAATAACTCCCCTCTGAGCCACCCCATCTCCTTGTTCCTCCCTGCTACCTTGATGTCTGGGTTTAAAACAACTTTGCCTCTCCAACTCCCCTGTTGTGTCCTCTCTGGCCACAGAAGGTGTACTGGGAACCTTCACAGCTTTGTCACCCCCCCATTCCCTGCAGTATCCAATTGTCCCTACATCATTTTGCCCAGCAGATCATGTTCAGGTACATTTAACATAATGATAAAACCTCAACAAACTATGCCAACACTGTCCTCAGTTCTCACCAGTCCATCAAATAACACTAGCTAAATCTGTGGATTAACCCCCTTGTCATCTCCCGCACATGGATGTGCCTGACTTGTACATGTTTCCAAGCTCTTTGGGGTAGGGGGTATCCCAAACCACCATCAAGATTATCACACAGGCAGCACATGACATGGAAGGTATCTGTGCGAACATTCAGGCAAAGGAACACAAAATAGATAAAATGGGAAAAAAATCACCCTTTCAGCAAGTCTACTATCTGTAACCCAGAGCTTGAGTCTTTTTTTTCTAATAAAACCGTAATACAACTTTAGAGGGAACATGATTACTTGAACAAGGCAACATTTTCAAACTCCGGACGTGTCTCCAGAATGTCTCAATTTGTTTTCTAAAGAATCAATAAAAAAATTGCATTTCTATCTGCATAGAATGGAGAAAGTAGAAAAACCAAAACAATGGTAATAAAATACAAGAATGAGTTTGACAGCATTACGATACAAAAACCAAGGGGCATATTAGCAAGGAACCTCGTTAAAATTATCGCTGTTTTATCGGCAGGAAACTGCCGATAAAACGGCGATAATGAGCTTGCTAATACGAATAATAGAATTCCTATAGAATCCCTGGTTGGATTTCCTGCACATCTAACCTGGGATTCTATAGGAATTCTATAACGCATATTAGCAAGCCCATTATCGCTGTTTTATTGGCAGTTTCCTGCCGATAAAACATCGTTAATTTTAACGAGGTTCCTTGCTAATATGGCCCCAACATTTGCCAAGTGGGGCATTCAAATTTGGCACCAAAAGCCTGATCGCTCTCTAAAAATATGCCTACAATGCATTGCAAAAAACCCAGAAAATGATCAAAACTCTATGAAAATGTCTGGCTTTTAAGGGAAGATCCATCACCCACCTCATCAATGGACTTAATGCTTTTGGCAAATGAATCTGAAAACACGACAGTAAAGCAACTAAACACAGACAAAAGAGAATTTGTCTGCAGCAGAAAATCAAGGAAACCTGCTGCACACTGATATGTTAAAAGAAGAACTTAACCCTTGCATTTACAAAAAGAACAGCATAAGAGATAAATGACTCAAAAGCAAAGAAATACAAGTTTTATATAAATTCAAACTGCACCAAACTTTAAGCCAAAAACAAAATGTTCTTTCTTCCCTTTCATAAGAAACAAAACATTAGAAACTGAGCTACAACCCCTTCTTATACTAATCACATTGAAAGCTGTGATCTAACAACTTCAGAAGAGCATGGTATTGAACAGACACATTCCTCATCCAAACTCCAACAGCAACTACAGAATGATTCCGAAAAAGTTAAAAAAGTATTGACAATAGAACAAAACTTTCCACCTGAACACAAGCAACAAGACTCCAAATAGGAAGGAAGAGAAAGCTCAACTTAAAAAAAAGCCTGTAACTATGTCCATCACAAACTATGAGGTTCTGCAGGGAATCCCTATTATAAATCGTAAGAAAACGAAAGAAGTTAGTGTGAGAAACCTTCATCAAACTATGCCAGCAGTGTCCTCAGTCCTCACCAGTCCATCAAATTACACTAGCTAAATCTGGAGTAGAGCCTTCTCTTCATCCCCCGCACATGGATATCCCTAACTTGTACAAGTCTCCAAGCTCTTTGGGGGAAGGAGTATCCCAAACCACCAGCAAGATTAGCACACTAACAGCATAAGACAGGGAAACAATCTGTGTGGACACTCATGCCCAGCAGCACCCAATAAGTAAAATGGAAGAACAATCAACAACCTTTCAGCAAGTCGACCACTTGTAAACCAGAGCTTGGGAGATTTGTTCTTCTATTACAACGACAATACAACTTTAGAGGTCACATGATTACTTGAACCAAAGCAACATTTTCAAACTCTTGAGGTAACTCCAGAATGTCCTAAAAACATTTTTGGACAATCAATAAAAACATTTCTTTGCATAGAAGGGAGAAAGTAGAAAAAACACAACTATGGTATTAAAATATAAAGATGAGGTTGACTGCATTATGATACAAAACTCAACTTTTTGCCAAGTGAGTCATACTAATTTTGCGCCTGGAACCTGATCATTCTCCAACAATATGTCTATAGTGCAACACACAATTTTTTTTTAAACTCAATGAAAATGTCTGGACTTTTAGTGACAGATCCATCCCCCATTTCAAAAATGGACTTATTGCCATTGGCAAACGAGTCTGCAAATACAATCACAACAAGCAACTACTAATAGCCAAACGAAGATCATTTAAAAGAAGAACTGCATAGGAGACAAGTGAATCAAAAGCAAAGAACTGCAATGTTGATATGAAATCAAAATACACTCAGCTTTTAGCCAAAAAGGAAATGATAGTACCATACCTGTTTTTCCGTGAGGGAAACGGTTTCAGCCAGAAGTTAATCGCCGTGAGGGGAATGGCAATGGACTCCATTACCCAGCAGCCTTGCGCCATCCTGATGCTGCTTTCGCACCTGGAGGTGCGTTAAATTGCCACGCCATCTCCTGCACCGCGGAACGTGCACGGGCGTGTACGGGTAAATCCTGGGCCAAGGGCGGGCCTGTCCGCACCTGTCAGCAACCGGAGGAGGCTGGGCTGGGCCACCCCTCTGAGAACTGAGCTCAAATATTGAACTATTGGTAAGACTGTAAGACTAAGATTGTGTGCACCGTTCTAGAACCTGGCAGTACCTATTGATTGGTCTTTATAATAAGAAATTTACGATTGTTGTTATTAACACCTCCCTGATAATGAGTAAGCACAAAGACGCAGTGGGCCCTTTAGAATTTTTGATCAGATCAGAATCCCTACTGATGCACGAAATTCAAATGACTGAGAGAAGGCTGTCACTCGATCCTACACAACTCTCAGCATATTCAATCATCCACCGTTAATCCGCTCCCACTTAGTCCAAAGATAATTGTTCAAAATGAACCATTGATATCAGCTTTGCCAAATATAAAACCGCCTGTCATCAGCCCAGTCCCAAATGATTATATTAGACAGGGTATAGAAACAAGATCACAAGCTCCAAAAAATACTAGAAGATTCAAAAGGGAACGTTCATTGAGCAAAGCAGAACCGAGCTACAGGTTACCAAAAATCAAAAATTAAGAGTTCAGTGGGATCTAGGCCCATGCTCCAAATACCTGCTGATGTAGATGATCAAGCTGCAATGATAACAAATACAGATAGTACACAGACAGATGTAGTATCCCACCCCTCCATCTCAGTAACAAACGAAAGTTCAGGGGTTCACAATGGTAAAATTACAACAATACTAGAATCAGCACTGGGGTCTATGCTATCACAAATCACTGAACTAATGAATATGAAGTTTGGTATATTAGATAAAAAGATCGATCATTTATACACACTGATAGAAAATATGGGAGGTAGTAAGGATATTAGTCTGCCGAATGTTATAGAAGAAGCATGTGAACCAAAGAATCTGGAAGGTACCCCAACTCTTAATTTAACCGGAACGAATAACAGAGACAACTGGACACACGTAGAAAATTCCATTTTACAAAGAGGAAAAAGGGAGAAAAGTATATGGGGCAAGGCACAGAAACCAGAAAATAGACTAGGGAATGGACAAGATATATACTCAGTGGCAAATTGTTCAGCTTCTGTTCTAGCAAAAGACTTGCAAAGTTCAACCCCAATCCCAAATACTGATGTCATAGGTTTGCCGTAAAGGGAATTGTGTATGAACACTAAGCAGAGACTGGAGAGAGGAATCCACGAGGTCCGGTAGAAGGAGAAGTTAGGTGCTGAGCGGGTGCCAGGCGTTGTGGGCGGTGTGCAATTGTCGCCTCCACCCCCTCCCGAGACATATGGGGCGTGGATCTTTTAAAATACAAACTACACAGGTTCCTCGTAACTGAGGTAATTCCCACAACTTGTGGTTTGTTTTTCTTGCACCTATTTTACACAAGTTTTTTCTATTTTAACTTTCACGTCCTCAGGTCAGGGTGGGCCTTAGCGTGCCCATACCGCCGAGGTACACACAACACGGTTCTGAAGAATGCCCGGTAAATCATACACTTAGAAGGGCAGAAACATGTTGACCCCACAATAAAGCTGAAACTTCCATCATAATCTACGGTAGTTCTCCCACACATATCTTTTAACCATGTCGAACTGACCGGTGAATAAATTTTTTGTTTGGTAGAATTCAGACATTTTTAAATCACGTTTTTCACATCACTGTCACAACAACCAGCTCTGCAGTAATCTGGTGTCGTAGCACCCCAGGGAGGCATTCAGCTTCTCCTGGTGGGCCCGATGATGAAGCATGTCACCAACCAGGTTGGTGAGTGAGGGCTTCCAAACAATCCCTAGGAGATTTCCAATGTGTTCTTCAAAGGGATTCCTCTTTCCAGTCTCTGCTTAGTGTTCATACACAATTCCCTTTGCGCATGACACTCTCTTTTTGTTTGATACATTTAACCCAGGGGGACCGAGAGTGTCTTTTGCCCTCTCTCTCAAATTGTTTTCTAATAAAGTCATAGGTTTACCACCTGCTTCATGCCCCTACGTACTAATTTTGGCTGGGGTTTCTGCTATAAGGAAGGAACAGAGTGATTCATGGACCAATTTGCGAAATAAGACTGTCAACTGGTTGTCCAAATATAAAAACTTTAACCCACGGAACGCAACCAATATTTTGATGGTGCAAAGAGTAGGGTGGATTGTTGAATCCATGAAAAAGATTCATTGGGATTGTATAATAATACATTTTTGTCGTCCCCATGTGGTTCAAGGATTGCTAAATTTGGAAGAAGAGGTATCCCCTCAAAAATCCTGTGTCTGTGTGCTCCCTTCAGGTTACTTTTATAAACCGCACCCCAGGAAATTAGTACAAGATAACATCCCATTTTCTCTCAAATAGATTTAATGTGCGATCTCATCTAGGAGCCTTAGACTGACAACTAACCCATGTAGAAAATGACACTTACCCTTTTGCTAGTAATCAGCTAAGTTGCAACATGGAGCAGATATGTCCCTTATTCCTACAGTGCCAAAAGGAGTAACATGGCAAGGAGAATTGTTGCATTATTACAGCTGAGCCAAATGGTCAACTATGGGTGGAAGAGACTTGTGGGACATCGTCTAGCTTTTTCCTGCCCCCTTTAGAGGAAATCAGCCTAGTTCTAACAATACAAAGTCAGGGGTTAAAAAGTTACCAGAAAGATGTCTAACTTCCTGGAACCTTGCAGGTTTAAATAGGAATACAAGTGACAGTGAATGCACACGCGAAAGCGGAAGGAACGACCTGCGGGCTCTTGACTTTGGAACTGAGGGATTTCCCTTTACAAATCTACACTGTTGAAAAATCGGATGTTTTTTGGAATAATGAGGAAGAACTGCAATGAGCAGACTCAGATGTAAATAGCCTTGAAAAAGCCCTGGCGCGAATTGCCAAAGGGGGAGAAACACGTGTCGGCTGTTCATGTTTTTACCTGAATCAATAAAGCTCTCCTTTCTATAAAAAAATGGACTTTTGACTTAATCTATATGAGTAAGGATTCAGCCTGATGAAAAGAAGAATTGTTGTAAACACATTCGCCACCCTTGTAAAGACTTTATCTGTTCAAAACTCAAGAGGTCCAGAGTTTTTGAGTGTGTCCCTCCTACACAAACTAAGTGAAAACTGATATAGCCTTGGAGTCTTTTTTGGACCCCCCTCTTTTTCTAGAAACAAGTGACAGCGAATGGCTGGAATATATACAACAAAGTGACATCTGCCTATTGCAAGAGACTTGGGCATTAGATACCCCTCATAAAGTCGGGGGTTAAGACCTTTTGCATTAATGCTATCCAATCAGCTAGAGGCAGGCCTGCAGGGGGTCTTGTTATATGGATAAGAATTACTCTTAAAATAGAGTTAACACAGCTGGACATACCTTCCCAGGATCTGATTGGTGTGAAAATTAAAACATGCAACAAAGAAACAATATACTTGATTAACATCTACAATAGGCCGAGCCCAGCCACAAAAGAATCCTTGGTAATTAAACAGCTTGATTCTTTTTTTAATTTCTTTTTTTTGCAGTTCAAGTCACCCTCTATAATTACCAAAGCTCGGGGCTTTTTTAATTATAGGGGGTGTCTTGAACTGCAATTTGAACCAGTGATGGGTTTTGAGGACCTCTTTGAAGAAGAAGACATAGCAAAAAACATCCCTGCTCTTGAAAGTAGTTTGACAGTGCCTGGTACAATAGCCACGCACAAATTATGAAATTGACAACAGGGCAGGGAATCAGAGTGTGCAATGGTCGTTTACCCTCTGACAGACCAAAAATGTTTACCTTTAGTAGAGGCAATTGCAAGAGCAACGGATTATTTGATGGTATCAATCGAGTTTTGGTAATTATAGGGGGTGACTTGAACTGCAATTTGAACCAGTGGTGGGTTTTGCTGACCTCTTTTAAGAGAAAGACATAGCAAAAAACATCTCTGCTCTTGAAAGTAGTTTGACAGTGCCTGGTACAATAGCCCCGCACAAATTATGAAATTGACAACAGGGCAGGGAATCAGAGTGTGCAATGGTCGTTTACCCTCTGACAGACCAAAAATGTTTACCTTTAGTAGAAGCAATTGCAAGAGCAACATAGATTATTTGATGGTATCAATCAAGTTTTGGCCTAATGTACTTGATCTGAAAATAGATTCTAGAACTGACCGCCCTTACATTTGCCAATAGCAATCGATCACTTTATTGATTTTAATGAGAATTACGAAGATAGTAACACCCCTACTGATGGCATTCTAGTTAGCAATAATCGTCAAGTGTAAAGTTGCCATATATTCTAGGAGATATCCACACTATGACGCAGATATATTTATTTATATTTTATTTATATAAGTTTGTAACGTGCACAGCTACTCATGAGTGTCCAGGCGCGGGGCCTAGTGGGGGTGGAGCAAAGTACTTTCAGGAAAATAGGTGTGTTTTCAGTTTCCTCCTGAACACAACAGGGTCTTAAATGGAACGTAGGGCAAGGGGAAGGGCGTTCCAAGCAGCCACCGCCTTCACCGTGAAGGAGCTGCCGCCTATTCTCTGGAACCTAAAGCGAGGGACCTGAGCATAAGAAAGGGACGAGGACCTCAGAGAGTGTGCGGGAACATAAAAAGAAAAACGCCTCTGCAGGTAGAGAGGGCCACAAACATGAAGAGCACGGTAGGCCAGGGTCAATGATTTAAATGTCACCCTACCCACCATGGGGAGCCAGTGGAGAGAGCACAGCTTTTGACTGACACTGTTCCTAGCCGAGGTGCCCAATAAAAGTGTGGCTGCCGTATTTTGAAATTTTTCAGCAGGTACCCAGGAATACCACGTAAAGGGCATTGGCATAATCCAGCCATGACAGAATCAGTACACAGATAACCGTTTTCCTCGCTGCCTGAGTAAGGAGGGGAAAGAATCTAGGAGTTTTGAGCAGGCCAAAACAGCAACCAACCAGCTTCTTGATGTGCATCGAGAAGTAAAGACAATCATCAAACCAGACCCCCAAATTTTTCGCTGGTTTCCCTGATGAAGTAGGTGATGGAGACTCAGGAGGCCAGAGCTGCTCTCTGAAGTTAAGGGGGAATTTTCCAAATAGCAGGACCTCTGACTTGTCTTCATTACACTTAAGCTGCGCCTCTGCCAGCCACCTGAAGATGGAAGATAGATAGTGTTGGACCAGTAGTACAGAATCCGCATCTTTGTCCCAGGTAAAAAACAGCTGAGTGTCATCTGCATATGCCACCACCCTCCCAGCTCCCCGCCAAGTATATCACCGGAGTAACATCCAATGCCACCGAGAGGTCGAGGAAAATTAATGCTGCTCTCTCCCCTGCTGGTGGGATGCCCGGAATCCTGATTGGGCAGGGTGCAGGAGCACAAAGTCGTCAGCTGTTTATTGACCACCTTCTCACACACCTTCGCCAAAGCAGGAAGGTGGGATATAGGCTGGTAATTCCCAGTGCAAAGGGGGTCCAACGATGGCTTTTTTAGAAGAGGAAGTATCTTAGCCTCCTTCCAAGCCTGTGGTACCACCCCTTTCTGGAGATACATATTAATGATGGTATTCACATCTGTGTTAAGCCCTTGGTAACTACTCGCCGGACAAGGTTCCTAGGGTGAGCCTGGCTTTGGACCCTTAAGGATTTTGAGGCAATCCAGTGGGTCGACTGGGTTAAATACGGACCAGATGACACTCCAGAGGTATTTCGATAATGATGTCACGGGGAGTGAATGCCGCTTGGATAGCCCTAATCTTATCAAATGTAATATGGCACCTTTGCAGAGGTTGTCTCCCTGCACATGGTTTCACCAGCAGTTGAGTTCCCGATATTAGCCGCACATTATGTATTGATAGAAGCTTTAGCTCCGATTGTGAGTCGAATAATCAAAGACCGTAGTGGGAGAGACTCAAAATAAGAGACAACCCATGTTACAACAAAGAGTGTCGGGAAGCAAAGGCCAACCTCATATTGGCACTTAAAACAAATTACATATTGGACATAAGGCAGAAAAGGTTTAATTACAAACATACTCTTATCCATGTGAAAAAAATATGGGCTGATTATATCTGGATAGACTTAATTAGAGCAGCTAATTCTAAGGACCAAGTAGGCTTTTGGCGCCCAATCACAAAGGGCAACAAAACTGGTAGGGATATTAAGGATCTTTTTCTTAATGCTAAAACTTAGGAGGACCACTTTTCCAGCCTTTATGCAGCTAATCAAAATGAAGAAATTTCTGCAAGTGCAGTTTCCGTAACAAATCATAATCCTAACATTAATGATCTCCATTTTAGTTTGGAAGAAACATTAACAGCAAGTAATGCAGTTAAGCCAGGAAAAGCACCCAGCACCGATAAAATCCTGGGGGATATGTTAAAACATGATAGTAGCGTTTGGGGGCCATATATAAATTGTTTATGCAATACAATTGCATCTGGCTCTCCCATACCTGAATCATGGAAAGGGGCAGAGATCATTGCGATTTTTAAAAAGGGCGATAGTTATGACCCCGCAAATATCGACCCATAAGTTTAATCGATATTTTCCCCCAAAAAATGTTAAGGCATATTTTAACGAGATTAAATGACTGACTCAAGGAGAATAGTGTGCTTTCTAAATTCCAGGCGGGATTCAGATCCAAAATAAGTTCAACTGATCAGGTTTTTAGATTTATTTGTCTATGCTGGAAATATATTTCTTTACAAAAGGGCCATCTGTATATTGCTTTTGTAGACCTCAGGGCCGCTTTGGACGGAACTTACTTTGGGAATCATTGAAATCTCAAGGACTACTGCACAAAATACTTGTACAAATACAAAGATTACACAAGGATAACTATGCCAAAGTAAGATGGGGTCCGAGGGGTGAACTCTCTAAGGCAATCCCGGTCAAAAGGGGCGTGTGCGAGGGATGTGTACTGGCGCCCACCCTATTTTCATTATATGTTAATGACATCCCAAAATACTTGCTCGGGCATACCAACGATTCGCCGAAGTATGGGGGGGACCTGGTGCCAGCACTTTTATTTGCTGACAATACAATATTAATATCACAAACCCTCAAAGGCCTACAAAGCATATTGGATTCTTTTAATACATATTGTAAGACCAAGGGCCTTGGAGTAAATGCCAACAAAACTAAATACATGGCAATAAATCCTCATAAGTCTTTTAGAAAGAATTTAGTAATTAACAGGCAAAAATTAGAATACGTCCAATCTTTTAATTATTGGGTATTACCTTGGACACAAAGTTGTCCTGGAAGCCACAAGTAGAAAAAATAAGATTACTCTGCTTCAGAACGTTTTCCCATATTAAAGAAACATGGAAGCCGCATCTCAAAGGCGGTGTCTCCCGCCCTAGAGGTTTTTAAACACAGAGCTCAATCAGCTTCTCTTTATGGGGCAGAAATATGGGGGCCTAGTTGTAAAAAGTGTTTTGAACCAGAAGAAAATACATTTTTTAGAAGATTGCTAAGCCTGCCTGTACGTACACCCCTAATTCCCATCGTCATGGATCTAAATATCAAATGAACATACCATCATGCAATATCAAGACCTTTATTATATTGGGTGTGGCTCTGGTCAACCCCAGAACTGATATAATATAAGTAAGGTCTAGAGGAGATCCTAAATTTTGACCAGAGCAAGAACATTTTGTGGTGCAAATATGTCTCTTCTTGGCTAGAGAAACTCGGCCTGTACCATTTTTGGGAGTATCCGACACAGCTAACATCACCATCTAGGGCACTGTTAAAATCAACATTTTAGGCCCATATTCAAAATAATGTGTTTCTTGCTATGGACAATGGTCCATTAACAATTAAGTTCCTTCTGTTTAAAGAGGTAGCCAGTTTTGAGTCTTTTTTAGATGAAGTTCGTCCATAATTGGCCAAATCGTTCTATATGAAGTTTAGATATGGAGTACGAATACACTAAACTGGGCTACAAATCAAGATGGAAACAACAATGAATGCTGTGAACTATGCCAAAACATGTCCAAGGATAATGATCCACATCTACTATTCTCCTGCCCGGCGTATGCCAAACTAAGGAACAAATGGATTGTACACATTTGTCATAACATGAACACTAGACATTACCTAGAGGCAGGACGAATACTGAAAACCAATACTTCACAAAAAATCGTGTTTAGTGTGAGCAGATTTTTGTGTGACCCCTTCACCGCGGGGCTAATTCCCCCGCGACGCTGGGGGGAGGGGGTGCATGCAGAACCACGGTACTTGTGATGAGCTCAGCTTGTCACGATGCACTGTGGCGCTGTGCTCACTATGAGCTGAGCTCGTCATGACCAAGCCCACTTTTTAGAACTTTCAGCACAGCGGGGGAATTAGCCCCGCGTATGAGTGCCGCGTGTGTCATGACAAGCTCAGCTCGTCATCAGCACAGCGCAACCGTGCCTCATGACGAGCTGAGCTCGTCATGAGCACTGGAGGGGTTAATGTAAGTCTTATAAGGGCAAAAGCAGGGCTAAAATTGTAAGGCCTAATAATTTAAGAATATGTATTCTCAAGTTAAAGACTTTAATAATTTATGTATATGCACTTTAGGTTAATAGTGCTTTAAGGAAAGTAGAGCACCAATTGATTGTTCCAAAGTACTGTTACCTGTGCTAAACAAATGAGAATATGATTCAGAGCCATATATAATGGATTATGAATCCACATGGAGTAATGGACAATAATTTGTAATTGTTTATGTAAATGAATTTTAAAAGTTTTATTAGGCCAAGTTTGAACTATTTATACATTTTATATTGTTGCTTTTTGCGGCTAGAAAACGGAATACATTCTTTGAACGATAGACCTAAACTCGATGAAGTATCATTAAATATAGGTAAAGTTGCTATACTTGTATATTCATATTTAAACAACTGTTTAAAAACTTTTATGATGCATCTTTTATGGTTTTATGTGAACCGAAATAAAGATATATTGAATTGAAATGTTATTCTCTACCTTCCATAGGAAATAAAAGAAATTAAAACTGAGCCACAACCCCGTTCATATATTAATCACATTGAAAGCTGTGATCTAACAACTTCAGAAGAGCATGATACTGAACGGACACATTCCTCCTCCAAACTCCAACAGCATCTACAGGTTGATTTAAAAAAAATAAAAAAGTACTCACATTTCAATAAGACTTTCCACATAAACAGCAGCAACAAGACACAAAATAGGAACCTTAAAAACAAATTGTCAAGTGGACCTCCTGTAACTATGTCCATTGGAAACTATGATGCTGTGCAGGGTATCCCTATTATAAAGCACAAGAACACTATAGAAATTAGTGCAATAAACCTTCATCAAAATATATCAGCACTGTCCTCAGTCCTCACCAGTACATCAAATAAACTTAGCTGCATCGGGAGAAGAGCCCTCTATTTATTACCCACACACGGATACCTGTAACTTATACAAGTGTCTTTGAGGGAAGGAGTTTCACAAACCTCCAGCAAGATTAGGACACTGACAGCACAAGACATCGGTAGCAATCTGTGCGACCAGTCAGGCCCAGCTGCACCCAATAGGTGAAATGGAAGAAAAATCAACACCCTTTCAGCAAGTCCAACAGCTGTAACCCAGAGCTTGAGACTTTTGTTATCCTACTAGAACTGTAATACAGCTTTAGCGGGCACATGATTACTTGAACCAAGGCAAGATTCTGTTAACTCCTGAAGTATCCCTGTGACGCCCGATAAATATTTTCTGAACAATCAATAGACATGTGCCTTTTCTTTCTGCTCAGAAAAGAGATAGTAGAAAAATCAAAATAACGGTACTAAAATACAAAGTTGATATTGGCTGCCTTATGAAATTAACATTTACCATGATGGCCATTCTAATTTTACGGCTTGCGCCTCATCACTACCCAACAAAATAACTACACTGCACCACAAAAAATAAACCAATAAATTAACCCCCCCCCCTGAAAATGCCTGGCCCTGCATGGGGTATATTCATCACCCACTTCAGCAATGGACTTTGACAAATGAGTCTTCAAATACAAAGGGCCCGATTCACAGAATGAACTTAAGACTCAATCCTAAACTTACTACTATTTTGGTATTCACAGAATGCACTTACTCATTTCGGTATTTACAGAATGCACTTATTCATTTCGGTATTCACAGAAGGCACTTACTCATTTCGGTATTCACAGAAGTTAGTAGTCCTAACTTTAGGACTCCTAAATGCCTTCTGTGAATACCAAAAGTCTTAAAGTTAGGATTTTTCTCAGTTTAGGAGTAGAAAAGTTAGGACTCCTAACTTTAGGACTCCTAAATGTCTTCTGTGAATACCGAAAGTCTTAAAATTAGGATTTTTTTCAGTTTAGTAGTAGTAAAGTTAGGACTCCCAACTTTAGGACTCCTAAATGCCTTCTGTGAATACCGAAAGTCTTAAAATTAGGATTTTTCACAGTTTAGGAGTCCTACAGTTAGGAGTCCTAACTTTACTACTACTAAATTGAGAAAAATCCTAATTTTAAGACTTTCGGTATTCACAGAAGGCATTTAGGAGTCCTAAAGTTAGGACTACTAACTTCTGTGAATACCGAAATGAGTAAGTGCCTTCTGTGAATACCGAAATGAGTAAGTGCATTCTGTGAATACCGAAATGAGTAAGTGCATTCTGTGAATACCAAAATAGTAGTAAGTTTAGGATTGAGTCTTAAGTTCATTCTGTGAATCGGGCCCAAAGACAGCAAGCACATATAGACAGACAAAAGAAGATGGGGATTTTGTTGAAGAAGAAAATCAAGGAAACCGGCCCCACAATGATAAATTAAAAAGATATTTAAAGCCCTGAATTTAAAAAAAGAATTGCAAATGACTCCAAATAAAAGAAATGCATTTTTGATACGAAATCCAACCGTACCCAGTTTTGAGCCTCAAACGAATTGTTATTCCCTCCCTTCAATAGGAACTGAGCCACAAACCCCTTCATATAATAGTCATATAGATAGTTGTGATCTAACAATTTCAGAGGAGCATCAATTTCAGAGGAGCATGATATTGAAGTGACACATTCCTCATCCAATCTCCACCAGCATCTTCAGAATGATTTAGAAAAGTTAAGAAAGTATTGACACTTGAACACGAATTTCCACATGAGCACAAGCAACAAGATCCTAAAATAGGAAGGACAAGACAACTCAACCATTAAACAAAAGAGTCAAGTGGATCTCCTGTAACTAAGTCCATCACAAACCACAAGACTTCGCCAGGACTACTTCA
Source organism: Lissotriton vulgaris (assembly GCF_964263255.1). Taxonomy (NCBI): domain Eukaryota; kingdom Metazoa; phylum Chordata; class Amphibia; order Caudata; family Salamandridae; genus Lissotriton; species Lissotriton vulgaris. The sequence continues at coordinate 101,420,455 of NC_141688.1, forward strand.
GTCCTCATCAGTCCATCAAAAAATGCTAGCTAAATCTGGAGAAGACCAGCAAGATTAGCACACTAACAGCACAAGACAGGTAAGCAATCTGTGGAAGCACTCAGGCCCTGGAGCAACCAATAGGTGAAATGGAAGAAAAATCAACACCCTTTCAACAAGTCCACCAGCTGTAAGCCCAGAGCTTGAGACTGTTGTTACACTATTAGAACCGTAATAGGCTGAATCCTGGCTGAAGAGGGGTAAAACCCCGAAACCGGTCCTTGGATGCTTGTTTCTGGTCCAGGAAGGACCTGGCTTGGCAATTTGGGCTGGTCTGTTCCCATGAGGCACAGGGTCAAGACTGATTTGAATATGGCCAGGTCTAAACTGGGGTGCCATGGTGAGCAAAAGTATTATGGATTTATCCCAGATCACTTGACTGGGGGTGAATGTTTTTATTTGTTCTGCATTCTGTCCATCAATTAAATATCTTTTTCTTTATCGCCCTAAATGCGCCTGGTATTCCCAGACATGGGTCCTGGACTCACTGTGCCACTGGAATCAAGCTATCCTGGCTGAAGAGGGGTGAAACCCTGAAACCGGTCCTAGGATGCTTGTTTCCGGTCCAGGGAGGACCTAGCTTGGCAGTTCGGGCTGACTGATTTGCATATGGCCAGGTCTAAACTGGGGTGCCATGGTGAGCAAAAGAATGATGGATTTAACCCAAATCTCTTGACTGGGGGTGAAAGTTTTGATTTGTTCTGCATTCCATCCATCAATTGTGTATCTTTTACTAGGACTAACAGGCAAATAGATCTCTATACTCACTTTTTAGTATTATTAGCTTATACAGATGCTACAAGGCAATGGCTTCCCTTACATGGTCCATCAAAAACCAGGATGCCCAGCCCTCGTTTTGTTCTGCTATTTACTCAACCACTGACTAAATAGTAGGAATGTTTTACTATGTGGCTGGCAACCTTGAAAATAGAAAAGAAACTACACTATTTACCCGGCCACAGGCTAACTAATAGTCTGACTGTTTTGCAGACGGCTGTGCAAATAGCAGAGAAACTTCACCATTTACCCGGCCACATGCTAAACAGTTGAGATTCTAAACTGTTGGGCTCACAGCTGTTTAAATAGCAGAAAAAAATCACAATTTAACCGGCAACTGGTTAAATAGTTAACACTCTACATTATCTTGCTCGTGGGGGAATAAATAGCAGGACACCTAAATATTTACATGACTGCAGACTAAATTGTAGAAATTTTGCTCTGTCCCGCTGGCACCATGGAATTAGCTGAAAACGTTACTATTTACTCACCCGCTAGTTAACAGTAGAGATTCTGCACTGATTGGCTGGCGGCCTTGCATATAGAAGAAAAACTTTACATCTTACCCTGCAGCTGTTTCAATAGTAGAAATTCTGCACTGGGCATATGGCAGCTGTGCGAATAGCAGGAACACTTAAATATTTACATGGCTGCTGACTGAAAAGTAGAGATTCTGCCTGTTTGCCCAGCAGCTGTGAAAATAGAAGACAAACTTCTATATTTTTCTGGTCTAAATAGTAGAGATACTGCACAATTGGCCAGCTGTTTTTGGAAAAGCTCTCCCTCCATGAGGCATCCGTCCTAAAGGGACGCCTTCCCCTTTGCAAATTTTTTGCCACCCCAACTAAGGGCCATTAGCTTATCAATGGTTTGCAACAACATTTGCAGTCACAAATTATCAATCACTTCCTTTCTGATTTGGAAAAGGGAGGGAGGAAACCCCTTTCATGAACCTTCCTAATTGCAATTCAGAAACAATCGCAATCGACATTTTAATAGTCTAAAGAAATCTCCAACTCATAAAAAAGGGTTTTGAGCATAATGATAAGCATTTGTGTGGTCACAAACCATGTGATTTTGCAACATGAAGCCCTTAGTGCTAAAACTGACAGAGATGCAGGCACGGTTTATTTATTTATTTATTTATGTTATAGTTTTATAGAGCGCGAACCAGACCCGTGAGGGTATCAGAGCGCTTTACAGGATTAAGGGGGGAGGAATACAAAGCATAAGGATGGGAGGGATCACATTTGGAAAGTTTGGGATACATTGTAAGGGAGGAGCACGCAATATATAGTTCAAGCTACATGTGGGAAAAATAAAGCAAGTAGAAAAATATATATATATATACAATACAAGGGCTGCATTATACCTGAGGTGGGTGCCGTCAAATGTCCAAGCTACATGTGGGATCAATATTAAAGTAGTTAAAAAATTACAGCAGGAAGGTATAACATACAGGCAGTCTCAGCTCTTGAGGGGATGCCCCGGAGTGCAGGAGAATGTCTCATTCGTGGAGGCGTTGGATGATGCCGAGGTGGAGGGTGGAACATGTTGATGAGGTGATTGCAAGGTATTCATTAGATGAGGTATTTTCCCATAAAGAACATTTTGGTCTCCTTTTTAAAGTGTGCCAAGGATGGAAGTCTTCTGATTGAGGGAGGAAGAGAGTTCCAGATTCTTGGTGCGGCCCCAGAGAAGGCCCGAATGTATAATAATAATAATAAGGTTTTGTAGGTTTTTTTCTTCCAGAAGCGTGCTGGTTGCAGCAGCAGGTCTTTGGCAGATCGGGAGTTTCTGGTTCCTCCTGATAACACAAGTTTTTGTGAGAGAAATGAAGGGGAATTGGAGTACAGAGCTTTGTGAGTAATGCAGGGCAGTTTAAATTGTATTCTGGCCTCAAGGGGAAGCCAGTTCAGTGCTTTGATGTGGGGAGAGATGTGGTCAACTTATTTCAAGCCTGTTAGGAGTCTGGCACGGCGGTGTTGAGGCAGGCTATCAATGGGGCCAGAGAGTTCTTGGGTAGCCCTGCAAGAGTAGAGCATCCATTTTCAAGTCTGGAAATGACTAGGGCCTGGGTTGCCGTTTTAAGGTCGGACGCATCGAGGAAGGGTTTTAGGTTTCTTAGGTAGCTCAGGTGGAATCTAGCCGTTTTGGCCATAGAGTTTATATGACCTTTCATATTCAAGCTGCTGTCAAGGGTTACTAGGGATTTCGCTGAGTAAACAATGGTAGGAGGGCAGTTTAGTGCCGTGGTGGTCTTGATCCATTCCTGGATGTCTGGATTGGGTTTGGGTGGGGAGATCGGAAGAAATTTGGTTTTATTTGCATTGATATTTAGCTGGTTAGCAGTGAGCCAATGGACTGTCAGCTCTAGGGCCTCGTTAAGGGAGATAATGTCCTCAGGGGAAGAGATTTTTATGTAGACCTGTGTATCATCGGCGTTCATAAGGTAGGAGATGTTGGTGGCACAAAGCACCTTGGTGAGACGTTCAAGGTAAAGGTTGAAGAGGGTGGGCGAGAGGGTTGATCCTTGTGGGACTCCAACAGAAAACGGCAAGGGGCCAGATAGATCACCGTTGATGAGGACTCTCTGTGAGCGGTTTCAGAGGAAGGATCTAAACCATTCAAGGACGGTGCCATTCAATCCCACCCTGAGTTTGAGGCGTTCTAGGAGAATTTTGTGGTTCACCGTATCAAGGGCGGAGGAAAGGTCTAGAAGGATTAGGAGACAGGCTTTGCCTTAGTCTAGAGCTTGGAGGGCATCATCCACAATGTGAAGGAAGGTGGTTTCTGTGCTGTTCCTAGGTCTGAAACCTAATTAGAAGTCATCTAGAAGGTGAAAGTTGTTGATGTGTAGACTTAGTTGTTGTTGCACACATTTTTCCAGAACTTTGGCAAGGAGTAGGATGTTAGATATGGGTCTATAGTTCTGGGCGGCGGCAGGGTCCAGCGTGGGCTTTTTTAGGATGGGGACAACTTGACCAGTCTTTAGCGAATCAGGGATTGAGCTCTGTAGGAGGGAGGCGTTGATCATTGCGGTCCAGGAAGGGATTATAGCCTGAGAGGCGGCAGCTGGACAGTTAAAGGGGAGAGGATAATTTAAAGTGATTGTTCGGATTTAAGGAAGCAAGAATTTGCGAGATAGAGTCATTGTCATAGACTTTAATGTTGGACTAGTGCGCTCGGTTTTTTGGTGAGGTTTGGGCGGACAATGCGGAGAGAGGAGGTGGAGCTGGCTGATTTTGATTTTGGTAGTGGGATGCGGATTTAAGTTCATTTCCTAGAGCAGAGATGTTTTCACAGAAGAAGGTGGAGAATTTCTCGCTAGATATTATAAGTTTAGCTGTTTCTTTGGTGGTTTTCGCTAGGTTGTTGGATTGGTATTTGACCAAGTCGAACAGCTTGCGAGGTCAATTTTTTGCGTCCTCCAGTTCAGTTCTGAAAAATTATTTTTTAGTGTTAAGGATTTTCTTATTGTAGGCATTTCTGGCCTGTTGAAGGAGTTTAAGATGTGCTGCAGATGGGTGTTGTTTCCAGATTTGTTCCGTCTGTCGAAGGGATCTCCTCTCCTTGTTAAGGGCTAACCTTTAAGTCTAAAAGTCACAAAGATTTGAAGATTTCCAAGTTATTTTGAAAGACCTGGCACAGAATGCCACTCCATTACACGGTGGGCCAAGACATGGCAACTTCGGAGGCCCTTCATAGAGCTGTCTAGTGCTCCAAAAATGTTCTTACTTCTCTACATTTACCTGCAGATGCAGCTAAAAATGAGGATGATCAGAACCTTTGCAAGACTAGTTAAAGCTGTTTACTCTTCTAGAGCTATATACTCGCTTTTTCTCACAAAGCCTTGGGAATGTAGAGGAGCCAGATATAGGTTTAACAAAAGACATTGTGTTATGAGAACATCTCTTTTTCTGCAGCAAATCTTTGCATTTTGGAATTTTTCATTCTGGTTCAGTTCAAGTAAGCAAATCAGACTAAAACATTTGAAAATAATGATTTGTAAAAGTAAAAACCAGAAATGGAAAAGTGGTATTGCAGTATCATAGGGGTATCTAATATTTAGGATGATTTGATCAAAATGTAAATAAATAGATAGGGCTCCTTATGAAGTGACCTACATAGCATATTTAAGAGGCTTCATTCCAATCTCATCACAGATGTAAAAAAACATGGGCTTCATTCAGAGTATCGAAGACAGAGTAAACCCAGTCAGGATGAATGCCACTGACATCCTGAGAGACCTCCGCCCACAAAAAATGTAGAGTTGTCCGCTGGCCTGTGGACACCTCTATAGATTGACAGGAACTGCTATCATGGCAGTTCCCCTCTATGGACAAATGATTTGAAGGACAGTAGAGTCAGATATGATGGCTAGGTACAAACTTTTAAAAAACATTTTGTTTTTGTTGGAAAGGGGTTTATTAGTAGTGATAAGTAGTGACTTACCACTAGTAATAAGGTCACTTACAAAATAACAGGTCCAGATAGGGTCTCAATAAATGAATCCCTTGATGAACCCTTAGTAGCTGGAAACAAACAGGCAGGATACAGGTATATAATACATTTAAAAACACTAATACATTGAAAAAATAAGGCACAAAACACAATAAGAATCCAAAACTAATTTATAAATACAGTTTATATTTGTATAATGGAATTGACACCAAAATGACAACAATCCAATTTAGGGAACTGGAGATATATATTTTTAAAGAATAACCACTTTTTAGTGCACAAAAACAATAGCGCTAAATTAGGACATCTCCTCGCTCTTGGCTGGGACAAAGTCAAAGTTTGAGACCGACTACGATGGATCCCTGGTCGGATACACTAAGCGGGAGGCCTTGGTCAAAATTTTACCTTCTCACTTAGTCATTTTTCTGGAGCTGAGAGCACTGCCCGCCACAATGCTAAAAATGCAGGATGTGCCCGCCACTATAGCGGGCACATCCTAATACCCCCCACGGGACCCACGCCCTTATGACGGGCGGTCCCAATCCCCGCTAAGATGACGGTCGGACAAAGTCCGCCCGTCATCCTAATAGGCCCCTGAGTGAGGAGAAAGAAGTAGTTTAAGAAGCAAACAAATAGGGGAAAATAGTTACAAAGAGATGGTAAGATATAGAAGAAAACCAAAGAAAGAGAGAGAGTTTAGAAGAACTGGATCAAGATGAGGCTTATTGTTGCAAAGAATTTCAAGAAATGGGTGGGTTTTATGATAGTGAGATCACATTAGGACATGTGACAGCAGTGATGGTTGGCATCTACGGGTGCATGCGCAAACTAAAACTAAAATAAATAAAACCTACAGAACGCAAAAAACTCCACTCTGGTCCTCTTCTTTCCATAGGAACTGGATGATCAAGAACGCTTGCTTAGAAATGTTTAAGGTGCGCCTTTGTAGCTGAATATCACAAGACGGCCCTACAAAAAGACATGCACACTTTAAACATTGCATAGACAGCCCACCCTCCTCCCTGCTGCTGTCACTCTGCAGCGCCTGGTCCCCCTCCTGATACTCGTTTTGGGTCATGGGATGAAAAATAAAATGATAATAAATTAACATCTTTTTTTTCATCTCTGGGGGCTCTAGGTGGATTTTAATTGGGGCGACGCTCCTCCTCTCTAACCAAAGAGCCATCCCTGCTCAACAGTAGAAATGTGATAAGAAATTGGCTGTGAAGGCCACAAATGAAACAATTGTCATATGCCGTATTGGGCAACATAAAGAAAAGAAGGTGGAAAGAAAGAGCCAGTCAGGAGAAGGAACATATTTATTTGTGTTTTTGTGGGTCTGCCCACGCTCTATGGATGGTAATGTCTACTACTGGGCAGACAATAGCTGTAATGGGTGAGGTGGACCAAGTCCCGCATGCGGTGTGGGATGTATGTCACTACAGAGTATACTATTACAAGGAATGCTATTACAACACATTTTTTACAACGGAAGTACCATTACAACAAATGTTTTTACCACGCATACCATTGCAACGCGAAATAGTAATAGTAATGGAAAAGTACCATTACAACGAAAAAAAATGCAACGCATATTTAAATTCAAAATATATTTTTTTTTTTTGTAAAATAATTCCTGGCACGGGATGCAGGGAAAATAGGGGTTTTGGGTGGGGAAGTGTATTAAAAAATAGTAGAGAACTGAACATATATTAAGAAAATTAGCATGTGTAAAAAAAAATTACTACTCAAGTATTAAAAAGGTACTCGAGTAATTAAATAAGTACTCGAGTATTAAAAGTATTTTACATAATATAACAATTTGTTGAAATCATTTTCAGAAATACACAAAAAATTATTATTAATCACAATACCAGGCAAATTATTTAAGAAAACAGCAAAACCAAAACATAGCTGCCATTTTAGAGATGAGAATAATAAAAACCTATAAATATGAGTAATACTTAATTTTGAATTTAGTAGTAATTCTACTACCAGAGAGAGCAGTCGCGACTTTCTGACCCGCTTATCTCTTGCCACAGTGAAGAAATCTGTTGTAATGTGCTTATTGCCATTTCTGTCTCTTCTTTCTGGTTCTCTCTCTGCCTGCTCTGCCTGCGATGATGTCACATGGAATGTTGGGGTTGCTTTGTATGTGGGAAGATTCAGGAAGATTCAGTTGGTGTGATGGGCTGAGCAGAGTGGACCTTGCTCCTGGTGGGGCTTTACCAGAGACTACCTGATTTACTAAGGATCTTCTTGTAACTGTATACCTGCTGATTACTACGTGAATAAATCTACTTATACCTTCTACAAGAGATGTCTACCCTATTACTTCGCTTTAACAAAATCCTACCAAAAAGATACAACTCCTATTGTAGAAACAAGTAGGTTTAAACACAAACACAAGTAAAGATCTGTAATTTAAAAATAAATTAATAACATATTATTAAAACGAAAACATTATTATGTTTCCGATTTTGTCAAAAATTTGCAATCACTATAAAAAATATTGTCATTTTTACAAAGTGAGAAGAGATGTAAGTGCGTTTAGATTTTATAAAAAGATTATTACAATGATTTTTTTAAACTGTCAATAATAAAATGTTGTCTTTATGTATGTTTTAAATTAAAATGAGATTATAATAAATCTAAAATCAAATGAAATGTGTAACTAACAAAGAAATGAAAACTATTTAGTAAGCTTTACGTTCTTAAATTTGAATTTTTTCAGCTAACTGAATACTTCTATGAGGCCAAAACATTGCCATGCTTAAAAGATTAAAAGAAAACAGAACGGATTTTCAAATATCTTCATAAACTAAGGTAACGAATTCAAAATATTCATAATTAAATGGTTGTTTTAAAAAAATGCTTATGCATCTCTCCAAAAAGTAAAAAACAATGTTGTAAATGAAATAAATATGTGGGATAAAATTTCATAATTTCTCACTCAATTTTTACTAATTAATAAATGTTTACAATAACTACGACATTTTTCACTCAAAATACTAGGATTTTTAAAGAACTAAAATAACCTCCATAATCTCTTTCTTACCCTACATAGATAATACGAGTGTTTTATCAAGTTTAGAGAAAAAAAGGACCATCATTTACCAACCCTACAAAGATTCAACACACCAACATTAAAAGGACTACTTGTAATCAGGTAAATTATTTTCAAAAAGTACCATTAACCTGTTTTTTATTAACAGATTTTTAATCCACAGTTTGCGAACGCTAATACACCACAGAAAAGAAAAAAATGCATAAAACATATTTTTTTGCAGATTGTGAAAACACACCATTTAGAATCCAGTAATATCCAGTAAATCCTGAAAAGTTATGCCCGGCCCCACGCCTTGAAGGTCTTTGAGGCCCTCACCAGTTTGAACCTGTCCCAACAAATTTATTCGCCCACACATATCAAGGGCCGCATCTTAGATCAAATATGGACCCAAAGCCTCATTTTTTCGCCCTAACATTAAACTAGTCTACAAAAAGAAACCCAGAGGAGGAAAGAGTCCCACTCCCCCCGCCACCCTCAGGTTTGTCATCATGAATCGCTTAAGTATGATAGCCGTCAAACCAGCTGTAAGGTATGATAATTGTTCGGAAATCAGGAACCACATTGTCATTGTCATTCTTGCTCCGGCATGCCACCCTCGGCTCCACCCGAGTGTTCCGTTCGATTGCTCCGCATTGGTAATATATCCAGCCAGTCACTCACACTCTCAGGACAATCAAAGAAAAACGTCCGGTCCTCGTATTCAACATGGAGCCTGGTTGGAAATAGCATTGCGTATTTCAAATCCATGTCTCTCAATCGTCGCTTCACCCCCTGAAACCCCATCCTCTGCTTCTGAACAAACTGGGTACAGTCTGGGTAGAAGCTCACCGTTGCGTTTTTCAAACTTCACAGGGCTGCCTGTCCGCGACGTCTGCAGGATAGCGTCTCTGTCTCTAAAGTTGAAAAGTCTGGCGTTAATCGGCCTCGGAGGGGCACCCGGCTTCGGCTTCCCACCTGGCACACGGTGCACACGTTCCACAGCAAAGAATTTACTTAGGCCTTTGGGGGCGAGGTAATTTAGGATTTTCCGATTTTTCAAGGACCCCAATAATACGCACATTATTGCGTCTGGCTCTATTTTCAAAATCGTCCAGTCGACGAGCCATGAGATCGTTGGAGGATCGCAGATTGCCGACCTCTGTCTGTAAGTCAGAAACGTCGGTCGTGAGGCTGGAGGTCTTCAGATCTAAGGATTTGACCTTCTCATTAGTCTTCGATAAGTCAGCTCTAATCAAGTTGACGTCAATGGCCACGGTGTCGAGCTTAAGGGCGAGAGCCTCATATTGCTGGCCAATGGAAGTCTTAATACCAGCAATGGCGAAAATGACATCCTGTAGAGTCAGATCGATCGACGCAGCCAGGTCCTCCCTTGCCTCATCTAGGGTCTTCGTGATACCACTGGGGGACCCCTTGGGATGGGTGTATCGATCTATGACATTCGTTTGAACGATTCCCCCCGAAGAGGTGTCGTGGTTTTTCGCTTCTCGTTGTCGGGCCTGCCTGCCATGTTGGGCAATGTGCCCCCGAGGGGCATGTGAGACCTGGTGAGAATGACCCTTCCCGGTCGACCCACCGGAGTCCTCAAAAGCAGGTGCCAGCAGCTCAGCACACCGTCTTTCGCGACCGTTGGCACACAGTGGAGTCACAGAGTTCTGCCAGACCTCGGGCAACCAGATCGATCTAGAGGTGGGATATGGCCAAAGACCCAGAAATGAAACCGAAAGTTAACTCAAAGGCAATGAGCAGGGCCCCGCTGGCCGTTGTTGTTCAACTTCTGCCTGGGCGTCTCAACGACTCAAGCCCCCGGCGTCGCCATGGGGTGGGCCTCAAAAGTTCAGGGTGTCATAGTTGTGGTTCCCAAAGTCCGAATCAATTTTTGAAAGCAGCTAATATATCAGCTGAGTTTCATCTCCAATAACCTGTCTTCATAATCAGGATGCTGATCAGGATATATGCGGAAGGCGGCGAGGGTCTCGGGACCCCTGTGCTCACGCGGCCATCTCGGATGCGCGCGAAGCTCCTCCTAATTTTTTCCTTTTCTATTATTACTAAAATTATACTTAAATAATTTAAAAAAATATATATTTTCTAAATATTTTCATTTAATACTTTAAATAATATTTATTAATAATAATATTAGTAACTTTTTTAAAATTACATTTATTAATAAATTATTCTTACTATTTATTTTTTTAAAATACTACTATAAAATCATAATTGATTTTATGGTTATTTAGTTAAATGTCTTCAAATTATTAATACTTCAGCATTTTTTTAAAAATTACTCTATTTAAACAGCATTATTACATTAATAAAAATTTTTTTTTTTAATTAAACAAGAATACTTACGTTGTAATAACATGCGTTGTAATAGCCTCTGCGTTGTAATGGCATGCGTTGTGAAGGCATCTGCGTTGTAAAGGATGCGTTGTAAAGGTACTGCGTGGTATAATTGTGTTGTAAAGGATGTTCCCCCTGGTGTGGTTGTAGTTAGTGGTCACAGGCAGGCTGCTGTCTTCATGCCTGTGCTCCAGGCATTGGACAGGAATGAAGAAAAATTATAGGTATGAGTCTTTTCTTATTTATGAACTGTAATTGATAGAAACCCATTCCAACAAGCCTTTTCCACATTGCGTAGTTAGGAAACCCAGACTTCCTTGTCAATTCCCCTCTATCATGGTATATATACCAAGGTATTTGAAGCCCTGTGTGGTAATTTGTATTGCGCAGTCCTGGGTAATCTATTAAGAGGTCCGCGGAGGATATACAAAATGGATTTAGCCCAGTTGATCGAGTATCCGGAGTACCTGCCAAAAATGGCAAAAATATCTAATACCGCTGTGAGAGAGGCCTTGAGGGAACGCAGAAATAACAGTATATCGTCTGCGTACAACAATATTCCGTCCTCCCACCTGCCTGCCCACCTTAGTCCCTTTATCACTGGATCTCTCCGCACCAAGGATGTCAAGGGCTCCAGGGCCAAAGCAAACAGTAGAGGGGAGAGAGGGCATCCCTGCCGAGTACCTCTACTGAGATTGAAGACCAATGACTTTTTACTGTTAACAACTACTTGGGCTAGGGGTTTCGAGTAAAGGAGCTGTACCTACTGGATGAATAGAGGCCCAAACCCCATTTTCTCGAGGACTGCAAATAGATATGGCCATTCGAGCATATCGAACGCCATGGTGGCGTCTAATGACACCACTTATTGTTTCTTCCTGAATCATTGTTGCCCTCCCCATTACTCCGTGCACTCTGCGCAAATTCAAAGCGGTGTTCCGCTGGAGTATGAAGCCAGATTGGTCCGGGTGTACCAGGCTGTTAATTACCTTGATCAGACGGGTGGCTAGGAGTTTAGCCAAAATCTTTGGTTCAGCGTTTAACAAGGAGATTGGCCAATAGGAGGCGCAGTCTGTACAGGCCTTGCCTTCTTAAGGAATCATTACTAATGTTGCTAACCTTTGGTCATGTGGCAGTTTCCCTCGTTCTTTACTTTCTTCGAACATCTTACGCAAATGAGGGGCAAGAACATCTGGTCTGAGTTTAGAAAGTTCGATCGTCAGACCGTTGGGTCCTGACGCCTTCCCAGAGTTGAGGCCCCTGTTAGCCTGTGCAATCTCATCCACGGTTAGTGCCTCTTCCAAATATTCTAAATCTGGGGAATTGAGTTTCGGCAGCATGATGTCTCTCAGGAGATCAAGGGAGTCTTGTATTCTATAGGATTTGTGCGAAGAGTATACCTGCTCAAAATGATGCGCGAATATATTCGCTATATCTTGGGGTTCAGTAATCGTACTACCCTTCTTGTCTATAAGCTCCGGCACCATTCTGCTTGCGAGTTTCCGTTTGTCTAACCATACAATCAATTTCCCGGCTTAGTCCCCATGATGGTATATCCTGCCCAGTGTCTCTCTACCCCATTCTTTGGCCTTGTTTGTCACTAATGCTTTGTAGCTGAGTATCAGGGTTTGGTCCCTCGGCTATTTCCTCCTCCAACCGGAGGATTTCCTCCTCCAATGCCTCCTCCTCCCTAATCTTTTCTTTCTTCACACCCGCTATTTGGGAGAGTGCCTTGCCCTGAACCATTGTTTTAAACGCTTCCCACAGTATCTGGTGGGAGCGCACAGACCCTTCATTTTCTTGAAAGTATTGTTCTATTGAGGATTGTAATACTTCATGGACCACTGGGTTTATGAGGTGCGAAGGATTTATGGGCACCACCCTACCCACTCTGTGTTGACCTACTACTAGCTGTGCCCAGAGCAGAGAATGGTCCGAGATCCCCCTTGCCAAGTGTCTGATTTCTCGTATATTTGCCAGTTGGTCCGGGGGGACCAATAGGTAATCTATTCTGGATTGACTGTTGTGAGCTCCCGAGTGGTACGTGTAGTGGATAGTGTCTCGGTGAAACAATCGCCAAGTGTCTTGTAACCCCAGAGCCGTCAGGGAGCCAGCTGTTAGAGAGGTGGAGTTCTCTCGGGGGATGTCTGTCCTGGGTACCGCTAACCACTGCATGTAGGTCCCCTTTCACCACCAGGAACTCTTCTAGAATTGTCAGTAGAATGGAGCCCAGGTCTTTGAATGCCAGTCCCTGAAGACCCGGAGGCACATTTACCAACAGGAGAGTGAATACATTTCCTTCCCATTGTCCGGTGAAACAATTTCTTAATTAGGATTTTCCATATATGGAAAGTAAATGCCAGAACATTTAAAACAATACAAAACAAAAAATAGAAACCTCAAACTAATAAAACAGACCAATGCAACAAACCCATCAATTAAACAAACACTATATAAACAACACAATTTTACACAAAATTCAAATTACAACCCTACAGAAAGAAGAAGAGGAAACTGCTGGATTACTCACAGAAAGCAGATTTACTACTCTGAAAGAAATTTACAACAGCACCAAGTTAGTAAAACACAATTTAAACTAGCAAACAACTTATATTTTTCTTAAAAAATACATCAAATGTCATTTACTAATATATCTATCTTGCACTTATATCTCCTCTATAGATAGCTCCTAAAAGGCATCCCAAAACTGCTTCTACTACATCAACAAAAAAGTCATTTACAAAGTAAGTACATTTCTATTTTATATCCCACTATTCCCTAAAATACCCACTAAAAAATTACGTATTCCCAAATTCCCCATCACCTATATATTAATAGAACAAACATTATAACATTATATTTCTTGTTACCAACAGAAATATTTTTGAATAAAAGAAAACAGAAGTTTGAAAATAAATAACACCATCTTCAGCAACCTCAACAGCAACATAGTAAGTATATAAACTCAAATGTATATGTATTTTTCTTTAATATAAATAATAATAATAAAACCATTTATTGAGCGCCTGGTTACACTAACCAGTGTGTCCCCACGCTATAGAACCCCATCAATAAACCATCAGACCAGCCAGATCAGTAGAATCTCTAACCAGACACAGACCGCTAGTCTTTAGGGAAGAGATGCGTCTTAAGTTTCAAGCGGAATCTCCTCTCGGAGGGTTCCATCCGCAATTCAAGGGGTAGTTTATTCCAATAGGAGGCCGCTAAATAACAAAATGAACGGCCGCCCATTTTGGCTTTAAAAATGCGAGGAACTGAAAACAGCATACTACCCAGTGATCTTAAGTGACGTTTTGGGCGGTGGATGCTGAGGAGCTTGTTCAGATAAGGGGGTCCTTTCCCTTGTGCAATTCGATGGGAAATGCACATGGCCTTGAAAAGTATACGCTCCTTTATAGGAAGCCAGTGCAATTTGGATAATGCATCCTTTCCTGAAGCTCTGCGTGGGAGGTTAAGAACTAGGCGGGCAGCCATATTCTGGACTCTTTGTAGTTGTTTCAGACCTTTTTGGCTCAGCCCTATAAGTAGGGCATTGCCATAGTCAAGATGTGGGGTGACTAAGGCATGGACAAGGGATTTCCTGGTACTCATCGGTACTAGGTCCAGGACCTTACGTAGGATTTTGAGAACTGCGTAACATTTACCAGTAACCTTTTCAATATGCTTCACATACGAGAGTTTGGTATCTAGTATCTAGTATCATTCCCAAATTCTTGGCTGAATCCGTGGGAACAGGGGTCTGACCAAGTTCTGCTGCCCACCAGTCTGATGACCACGCTGAAGGAGCCTTACCAATGAGCAACACCTTAGTTTTGTCTCCATTCAGACGCAAACAGTTATTGTTCATCCATCTCGCTACAGCTGAGAGACAAGATGAAAAGTTGATAGCTGTCTCTTCTCCATCTTGACTGAGTGTAATCATTAGTTGCGTATCATCGGCGTAAGTTATAATATTAACACCGAAGGACTCAACTATGCGTGCAAGGGGTTCCATATACAGGTTGAACAAGGTAAGGCTCAGACTTGAGCCCTGTGGAACCCCGTGCTTCAGCTGTCTGGGAGTGGACTTGAATGGCGGACAATGAATTTGGAAACTTCCATTTTCCAGAAATGACTTTAGCCACTCATATGCATCTCCTTCAACTCCAATCTCTGATAGACCGCGTAGAGTGTGACACAGTATCAAAAGCTGCGCTTAAGTCAAGTAACACAAGCGCTGCTGTCTGGCCTTTATCAGCTATTTGTCTCAGCAGTTCTGTTGAGTAAAGGACTGCCGATTCAGTAGAGTATTGAGCTCTGAAGCCAGATTGAGTAGGGTGAAGAAATCGCCCTTGCTCCAGATGTTCCATGAGCTTTATATTTACAATTTTTTCTGCCACTTTCATACAGAAGGGCAACAGAGAGATTGGGCGGAGATTCTGAAGTTAAGACACGTGCAAGTTAGCTTTCTTTTTTAATGGAATAACCTGAGCTCTTTTCCAAGGTTCAGGTACCTGCTTTTCAAGGAAAGAGAGGGAGATGAGATGACTTATGTGATTTAATAAAACATCTGTGATGTCAGTGAAGCATTTAGGTGGAACAGCATCGTTAGGTGAGCCTGATTTCACACTTTTAACAATGCGAAGCATAGACTGACGGTCTGGCATCACAAAACTGTTTAAGCACATAGTTCTGTCCGGGCAACTGTCTGTCATCTTCACCTGTATAGAAATCGCAGGTATTTTAGTAAATGAGGCGTGTATTGTGTCCACTTTGTTTATAAAGTGATCTGCTATGGAGTTGCATAATTCATTGGACAGCGTATCCTGAGCCAATAATCTGTTAGGGACCGTAATTTCTTTATATATGGCAAAGAGTTCTTTGGCAGGATTGTTTGCATTCAGAATTCTGTCGTTAAAACATTTACTCTTTGCTGCTCTGATCATTTTAGAGTATTTGCTTAGTTCAGTTTTGTAAAGTTGTTTACTCCCTGTATTATAATCTCTCCTCCAGAGGCGTTCCAATCTTTTGCATGAGGCTTTAGCCCTTTTTAATTCGTCAGTAAACCAAGGAGCCGTTTTATTACTTCTTACTGGGATTTTAGTAGTCCACGGTGCGATTTTATCCAATGCCTTTTCCATCCATTCTTCATAAGCCGTCCAACTTTTGGATAGGTTATTGCTCAAGGGAGGGGGATTTTCCAATAAGGCCTGCCTGTAAGCTTCTTGCGTAAATCTCTTCCAATTCCTGCGCCTATGGGACAGGGATTTATGGCATTTGGTAGTGTTAGGGACGTGAGAGATTTCGAAGACTATAAGTTTATGGTCTGACCAAGGAATTGTGAAGGGAGGGGCAGTCAGAATGGAATTCCAGTTAGCAAATAGCGGGTCAAGTAAGTGGCCTGATTGATGTGTGGGCGTAGTAAATTGCAATTCTAGCATCAGGGATTTGAGTGCCCCTAGAAGAGTTTGTGCTTCTATGCACTCTGTATTGTCAAAGTGGATATTTAAGTCCCCCATCAGGAGAAAATGGTTATATCTAACTGCTGGTTGGATAATTGCATCCAATAAACTGTCGCAAAAAGTTGCAGCAGGACCTGGTGGTCTATAGAGCAAGTAGCCATTTATGGTGAGTTTCCTGAAGTGGAGGAGATTAGTGCACTTCCGTAGCTGGATGAGCAATTGGTTCCAGTACACGGGGCCAGATAAGTGAAAGCTTTGCCCGCCGCCCGATGTTTTCTATAATGGGAGAGAGCTAGCAGAGCTTTATCTCCCGAGTGGAGAGATCTGCCAGGCAGATAGTATTTAAGTTTTTCGGTGAGGTAGCTAGGGCCTATGCCATGCAATGATTTTTGGATTAGATTGCAGACTTTACACTTGATTCTCCGGCGGATAGAGAGGCTGTGAAGCTGCCGTAACAATGGTCGGGAGCGGTTTCTAGGGGGCATGTTAAGAGCCAAGCGGGATTCTGTATTCTGAACCACCTGCATTCTGTTCAGCAAAGATTCTTTAGCGGACATAAGAAGGGTGTTACAGTAATCGAGACGACTGATAAGAGAAGGAGGTGGAACACTCTAAAGAGGAGGCTCAATGTGTGGAAACAGGTACTGTGATGCACAAAAGAAGTAGCAGCAGACCTTACAGTGCCGCACCTAACACCCAGTTCCAATTGGTTTTTCGTAAGTTTCTGTGCAGCCACCCTCGACGTCAGCTGCTAATTGGCGTCGCTGTGTTATCCAGATCACAGGTACTTTGTTAAGCTTGCATGGGGGCGCACAGGAAAGAAGTCCAAGAAAAAGCTGTCAATTTTGAATATGTGAAAAGTTTCTTTATTTAGTATTGTTCATTCTTTATAAAAACATTCATAGTGCAAATTGCAAGAAAATCAGCCAATGCGTTTCACTCCCTACCAAGGAGTTTCTTCTGGGCGAGTGTTTAAACCGGTAGCCTGTACTCAAGTCCTCGAGAGGCATGGAGAGAATTCCTTACCTCTTTGAGTTCCTACTTATCCTGTCGAGTAGGTACAGCTATCTATAAATACTTGTTTTCATCTTAAGTTATTTGTGGACCACAGCGGAACCTCTCACTGTTGTTGTGTCAATTCCCCTTTTTACCTGTGGCGTGTCACGCTCCGATATTTAGTATCCTGGTAAAGGAAATCATGTCCATTCCTTCTCCCACAGTCATGTGTTGGATCAGAAGTAACGAACCTAATAGAGTGTCCTCGTCCGCGTCAATATAACGGAATGGATGGTCCCAAGGTGAAAACAAGTATTTATAGATAGCTGTACCTACTCGACAGGATAAGTAGGAACTCAAGGAGGTAAGGACTTCTCTCCACGCCTCTCGAGGACTTGAGTACAGGCTACCGGTTTAAACACTCGCCCTGAAGAAACTCCTTCGTAGGTAGGGAAACGCGTTGGCTGATTTTCTTGTAATTTGCACTATGAATGTTTTTATAAAGAATGAACAATACTAAATAAAGAAACTTTTCACATATTCAAAATTGACAGCTTTTTCTTGGACTTCTTTCCTGTGCGCCCCCATGCAAGCTTAACAGTGTGGAAACAGGTACCTGAGGTGGCCAAGACTTGTTCAATCATAGAGAGTGATCCAGTCAGACACCCAGGTTTTTGGGCACAGGTTTAGGGGTGGGGGCTGAGCCTAGCTCTGTGGGCAACTAGTCGGGAGACCACATGGTTTGAGATTTACCAAACAGTAAGATTTCAGGTTTGGCTGCATTAAACTGAAGAAAGTTTTGCATCATCCATCCGGAGATTGCTCGCATACCTTCCGCAAAGCAATATTAGGTAGAGATCTTGTCGTTATCAAAAGATAAGAGGAGTTGGGTATCGTCTGCATAGGAATAAGGGGTGAATCCATGGTCTCTGATGATCTTGGTGTGGGGGCAACGTACACATTGAATAGAGTAGGGCTAAGACAGGAGCCCAGTGGTACCCCCTTAGTGAGCTCCAGGGTGCATGACCGGAAAGGGCCCATGTTGACAGTTTGGGTCTGCTGGTCCAGGAACTGGCGAGCCATTTGAGTGCCAGTCCTTGGAAACCTATCTCATTCAGTCTATAGAGTAGCATCCGGTGAGACACGGTATCGAAAGCCGTGGACTGTTCCAGTAGTACTAGCAGCGCTGCTTTATTGTTGTCCAGCGCAAGTTTAATGTGATCTTTGATGCCTATGAGGGTGGTTTCTGTAGAATAGTTAGGTCTGAAACCGGATCAGGAAGGGTCATGCTTGCCATTAGGTTCTAAATACACCATGAGCTGAGTATTAATATGTCATTCCAGGAGTTTACTCATGAATGGGAGGAGTTAAATGGGGCATTAGTTTGTCAAATCAGTTGAGGGTAAATGTACTTTTTTCTGGATTAGGAGCACTTGTGTGAGCATGGGCGTAAAATCCGTTCCGCTGGTGGATTTTGCGGATTTTCGGTAAATTCGCAATCCGCGAACTCTCGCGAATTTGCCAAAAATCCGCAAATTCGCACGCGGCGGATTTTTTTGCTGGGTGATACAATATTGCTGTGCGCGGCATTCACTTACTGTCATTCAGCATTTGCCGAGTTGTTTTTCTTGATATTTTGCGAGTGCTGCGCCATTTTCGATCTTGCTGCAGGATCCCGCGGGAGTTTGGCGACCGCGATTACGTCATCGCGGCTTGCCACCTTGCACAGCGAGAGTTTGTCAACGCGAGTACGCCGTGATCACGTATCGCGGGAGTTTGCAATTGCGAACACGTAGATGCGGCGGGCAGCAACAATCTCGCACTCGCGAAATTACAAAATGTGCAATTCTGCACAAGAAATCCACCAGCAAGCAGCATAAACCTTCTGAAAATTATGATTTTTATCAGAATAACTCCTCAGGTTGACATTTGCCTGCACTTTGTTTTGCAAGGAGTCCATTTTTGGGGGGGGGAGGGGTGGGAGGAAGGAAGTGCCCCACAGTCTCCAACTTCCTGTTCCTGTCCAGCAGGCTCCTCCCAGTGCTTTCTTCATGTGCTGGTCACTTTCATTCGGATCTTGACCTGGAAGGATTACTTTTTGTGGATGCTGCTGGATATTTGGATTTGAGGCCTTTTTGACTTTCTTTGGATCACTTTTGGATTAGAAATTTCACAAGTAAGTTTGTTTGGGGCATTACAGTTGCTGCAACTACAATTTTGGAATTTTCGATTTTGGGGCTGTTGTTGGGGTCTAGGGGCCATTTTGAAGCCAGGCAGTGTGCTTTGTTGTGCCATAGGCCTGCACCCAGTCTGCCATGCTTTCATCCATTATGCCCAGGGGTACTCAGGGGTGCATGGGCCTAGTCTTTCTGTGGGGTGTCTTGAATTTAAACATCATTGAGGGCATGGATGGCATGGGATTGTGCTGATTTTTATGTGTTTTTCACGTTTTTGGGGTGTATAACTGAACTGATATTCCTCTGTCTTCCATTGCTTTTAGGTGCACAAGACTCAAGAGAACCACCAGTGCCAGAAAGAAGTCCTGCAGCGGTGTGTGTGCAGCATAACGTTACGCGACATCACGTCCGGCCACAGACAACTCTGCAACTCGTGCAACTGCGGCCTGCTGTTCTGACCTCTGAAGTAGATGGCCCCAAAAAAAGTTCCCCGTAGCTCCTCTAGCAAGAAAGTTGCCAGTAAGGAGCAGAAGAAGCAAGTTACCAAGGAGACTGGTGTGCCGCCCGCCACATTTTTTGGGAATAAAAAAAAAGTACGCCTGCAGCAGCAGTGGGATCTGCTGGGGACCAAGCTGGGAGCAGCACCCCCGCTCCATTGGTCTCAGTGCCACCACCACCACGCCAACTTAAGTCCAAGCCCTTGAGTGCTGCAGAGGCAGCCACTCTACTTGTTCAATCACCATCGAGCAGTGATGTTGGCTCATCGCAAGAAAGTAGCAGCAATGTCCCTCAATCAACACAGGTTGTTGTAACTTATCTGAACAACCACAGCCGCAAAAACAACCACATGTGCAAGTACAAGCCCAAGTACATGTGGAAGGAGAGGCAGCGCAGGGAGATGCGCAAGCAGAGGTGCATGGAGGGGCAAAAGTACCCACAATAGTTGTTCCTCCCGAAGTAGGGGCACATCAGGAAATCGACATTCAAGCCGAGGTATCATTTGAGGAAACCACTCCTCCTGGTGATCATTCACTGTCTTCCACATCCCTAGCAAGGAAAAGATCAAGGATGGTGTCTACATCTTCTTCAAGCCCACCTCCTTCTGATGATACGGATCAAACTTGGGAACCACCACTGCCGTCTGAGAGTGAGGCACACCATGATCTGACAAAGGTAGCTAAGCGTAAAAGGAAGGTCCCCGAAACTCTCATAGTTATGGAGTGTGATGCTGACGCTGAACAAGAAGTGGCGTATACTCCTGCTGATGAAGACTCTCACGACAACGACGCAGTCATGATAGACGTCACTTCAGCCTCAGCGGGCATGCAGCAAACAGACATTTTGACCCTAGCCCGAAAAGCTTCTGAGCGTGATGATGTTGTCGACGAGGAGGCAATGGGAACACCACCATCATTGGAGTTAACTAGTACACCACCACCTACCGCTTCCATATTTCTTTCTCGCCAGAAGGGACCTCCATCCACCTCGACCTCAATTAGTGGTGGTGCAAGTGCACAACGTAGTAAAGTTCGGCAACACACATCCTCCACTTCATCTGGCATTAGCAGCATGACCACCACCATTATCGCCTCCTCCGCCCCCCACAGACATTTCAAGTCCGCAGTCTGGGACTTCTTTAGTGTTTGCCCAAAAAGGGAAAACATAGCCATTTGTAGCATTTGTAAGCTTGGAGTTAGTCGTGGTAAAGTCTGTACCAACTATGGTACCTGAGGCCAGAGAGGTCATCTTGAGAGGCAGCACACTGTCCAATGGCTTGCGCACCTAAAGGAGATCAAGGAAGCCCGAATTGGAAGTCAACAAACTGTACACGCTGATGGTTCATCTGATGATGATGAGGAGGAAGAAGTGTCAAACACTTCACTTACACCCATTACCCCTGTCAGGAGCACACCCCCTGTGAGCCACACTAAGAGTGTGGGAGAGAGTGAGACACCAATGCGAAAAGGTTCATCATCGAGCGTAACTGGGTCAAAGAAGTCATCATCATCCCGAAAAATGGTCCAGCCCACCATTAGAACCATGTTGTTTTCAGAAGCGCCATTTGATCGCAACCACCCACTGCCGCGTCTGTATAACACTAAGCTGGCTAAAATGCTAGCTGTGGACCTTCTCCCTTTTTCTTTTGTGGAAGGGGTTAGTTTTCTAGAATTAGTGGCAACGCTCAGCCCTAAATGGAAGGTTCCTAGCTGGTTCTATTTTGCCAGAGTTGCGGTTCCAGCACTACATGAAGATGTGCTGGAGGTGATTGGGGCAGCTTTGCAGAAGAGTGCTGTTCACACTATACATCTGACAACAGACATGTGGACCAGTGGCGCAGGCACTGATTACATGTGCATCACTGCACACTGGGTCTCTTTTTCAGGGGTTAAAGCAAAGCTAAACGCAGGTGTTGACCCGGAAAATGTTTTTAAAGCTGCTCTGAACCATGCAACCCTAGCCATGTTTGGCATGGAGACAAGTCATACAGGAGAAAACATTTTGAAGGAGTTTAACACAAAGGTCTTTCAATGGCTGTCCCCAAAACAACGCATGATTGGTTATGTTTCCACGGATAATGGAGCCAATGTAGTTAAGGACATGGATCTGGGTAAATATTTCAGAGTGCCGTGTTTGGCGCACTGTATAAACCTGGTTGTTAAAAAATTCTTGAGTGAAGAAAGTCAAGTGTGCGAGTTAGTGACCACCTGCCGAAGAATGTGCAACCATTTCAGCCATTCTTTTAAGGCCCGGAAGCATCTGAGGGGCCTGCTACATGAACTTCGAATGCCAGTGAAAGCACTCATCCAGGAGGTGCCAACACGTTGGAACTCAACCTTCTACATGCTTGAGCGTCTGTGTGAGCAGTTTACGGTACTCGATCAGTATTTCTTAACACTGGGTACAGCTCTGAAGGACCTGAGGCTAGATGCGGTGCAATGGGAGCTAGTTAAAAGCCTGATAGACATGCTTCGTCCCTTTGAGGTCTTCACGCGTGCAGTCAGCAGGGAGGACTTTAATTTGGGAAAAGCTATCCCATTGTTGCGCATGCTAGAGCACCAACTGAAGGCGGTGTCTTCTATGTTTCAAAAAGATGAAAAAAAGCAAGAAGCTTTTGTTTTGGCAGAGAAATTATTACAGCGCCTACTTGGCGATGAACGTCTTCAAATGATCCACTCAGAACAGCATTACATTTGTGCTACTATTCTGGATCCACGCTACAAAAAGGCACTGGCAGGCAGAGCATTCTTTCCTTTTGGTTACACAGAACTTTCAAAGTACAAATGTTGGCTAGCTATGTCAGCCATGAGGTTGGAAAGAGAACGGCAGAAAATTGAAGGAAAAGGCAGTACATCAGCATCAGCAGGCCATCCCCAGTCAAAAAAATCCACTTCTGCACCTGTGGCTGTGGCAGAAGTGACCTCTCAGCCGTTAAAGACACCGGCAACCGGATCATCTGCACCAGACACAACAGTAACATTAGGTGAAGAAGAGGATTGGCTAACTAAGCTTGAGTTTGCTTCTCAAAAGGTCCCAGCAAAAAGTAAGCAAAGTGGAGGAACCGTGGAGAACCTTGAGTCGATGGTGCAGGACTATCTGAATGACTCAACAGAGGTCTATGTTAATGCTGACCCATTGACGTATTGGCATGGGAAAAAATAATTGTGGCCAGAGATCTCCAACCTGGCTATAAACTACTTGTCTTGCCCACTCGCAAGCGTGTCTTCTGAACGTGTTTTCAGTGCTGCTGGTGGCATTGTAACTTGCAAAAGGACCCGCCTCTCACCCAAAAATGTGGAAAGGTTAACAATGATCAAGATGAATCAGCACCTCAGACCACCAGATTACAAAGTACGAGAATACACGCCGGAAGAAGACGAGGAGGACAGCAACTTAGATGAGGGAATTTCTTCTCTGTTAGGTGACCTACTCCCGCCTGAATTTGCAGAGTATGAGGACAAACTCTTATTCCCTGACACCGAGGCCTGAAAATGAGCCAATGAATCAATAACTTTCTTTTTCGTCCTTATTTTCTTTTATTCCTGTGTGTCTGTCTTTCTTTGTTTTGCACAGTTAATATAATTAAAACTTTAATCACCTAATCACAAAAACAAGCCCATCAGCAGAACTGTCTTCACTTATTTGCTTATTGATTTGAAGGTGCCGCAGTCTGCATTCCCCAGGTTCACAAGTTCACAAGAACATGCTCCTCTATCCTCCTCCTCCTCCAGACTGCTATTTCTCTCAAAGCAGAGGGCTGGATTACGCCCAATGAAGAAAGACTCTGCACTTGTGGGGGCGTTCTACTTCTATGAGGGTGAGTTGGCGGGCCTTGGGGCATTGCTGGGAAGGTCTAATACCGGATAAAACTGGTTTGTACAAAATCAGACTTTAAAACATTTTTGCCTTTTTGCTCACTATCATGTTTTGGGGGGGCCTGTTTGGGGGGCTTCCTGGTGTTTGTGGGTGGGTTTCGGGGCTGGGAGCACTGCTGGCACAGTCTAATGTTGATTGCATTTGTTTTCTAGGACATCCATGGTGGAAAAGTGGAGTCATGACCTAGCTGCACAGCGCGCTTGGACAGAAGGCCGAAAAATATTGTAAGTATGAGATTTTCCATACTTTGCTTTTTGGTTGTTTGGGGGTGTTGTGCTTTTTTGCGGGTGGGTTGGCGGGTCTTGGGGCATTGCTGGGAAGGTCTAATACCGGATAAAACTGGTTTGGACCAAATCAGAGGCAAATTTTTTTTTGCGTTTTTGCTGACTTGCTTGTCTTTGAGGTGCTCTTTAGGGGGGTTCCGGGTGTTTGTGGGTGGGTTTTGGGGTCTGGGAGCACTGCTGGCACAGTCTAATTTTGATTGCATTTGCTTTTCAGGAAATCCATGGTGGAAAAGTGGAGTCATGACCTAGCTGCACAGCACGTTTGGACAGAAGGCCGAAAAATATTGCAAGTATGAGATTTTCCATTTTTGCTTTTTGGCTGTTTGAGGGTGTTGTGCTTTTTTGCGGGTGGGCTGGCGGGTCTTGGGGCATTGCTGGGAAGGTCTAATACCGGATAAAACTGGTTTGGACAAAATCAGACTTAAAAACGTTTTTGCCTTTTTGCTCACTATCATGTTTTCGGGGGCCTGTTTGGGGGGCTTCCTGGTGTTTGTGGGTGGGTTTGGTTTCAGGGTCAGGGAGCACTGCTGGATATGGATACTTTTGATTGCAAGAGGTTTGAAGCAAATCCATGGTGGCAGAGGGGAGTTAGGGCCTAGCTGCAGAGCGCGCGCGGAGTGATTTTGGAAATTGCCCTGGAAATGACTAAGTCCCAATTTTTTTACTTTTGCTTTTTGGCAGTTTGGGGGTCTTCTTCTTGTTTTCGCCTGGGTTGACGGCTCTGTGGCCATTGCTGGGAAGGTCTAATACCGGATAAAACTGGTTTGGACCAAATCCATGAGGAAAACGTTTTTGCTTTTTCTAACATTTCGCTCAATTTAGCGTTTTTGGGGGGCTTCCTGGTGTTTGTGGGTGGGTTTCGGGGTCTGGGAGCACTGCTGGGTATGGATACTTTTGATTGCAAGAGGTTTGAAGCACATCCATGGTGGCAGAGGGGAGTTAGGGCCTAGCTGCAGAGCGTGCGCGGAGGGATTTTGGAAATTGCCCTGAAAATGACTAAGTCCCCATTTTTGTACTTTTGCTTTTTGGCTGTTTGGGGGTCTTCTACTTGTTTTCGCCTGGGTTGACGGCTCTGTGGCCATTGCTGGGAAGGTCTAATACCAGATAAAACTGGTTTGGACCAAATCGGAGGCAATTTTTTTTTTGCGTTTTTGCTGACTTGCTTGTCTTTGAGGTGCTCTTTGGGGGGGTTCCGGGTGTTTGTGGGTGGGTTTTGGGGTCTGGGAGCACTGCTGGCACAGTCTAATTTTTATTGCATTTGCTTTTCAGGAAATCCATGGTGGAAAACAGGAGTTATGACCTAGCTGCACAGCGCGTTTGGACAGAAGGCCGAAAAATATTGCAAGTATAAGATTTTCCATTTTTGCTTTTTGGCTGTTTCGGGGTGTTGTGCTTTTTAGCGTGTGGGCTGGCGGGTCTTGGGGCATTGTTGGGAAGGTCTAATACCAGATAAAACTGGTTTGGACAAAATCAGACTTGAAAACGTTTTTGCCTTTTTATTCACTATCATGTTTTCGGGGGCCTGTTTGGGGGGCTTCCTGGTGTTTGTGGGTGGGTTTCGGGGTCAGGGAGCACTGCTGGGTATGGATACTTTTGATTGCAAGAGGTTTGAAACAAATCCATGGTGGCAGAGGGGAGTTAGGGCCTAGCTGAAGAGCGTGCGCAGAGTGATTTTGGAAATTGCCCTGGAAATGACTACGTCCCCATTTTTGTACTTTTGCTTTTTGGCTGTTGGGGGTCTTCTACTTGTTTTCGCCTGGGTTGACGGCTCTGTGGCCATTGCTGGGAAGGTCTAATACCGAATAAAACTGGTTTGGACCAAATCAGAGGCGAAATTGTTTTTGCGTTTTTGCTGACTTGCTTGTCTTTGAGGTGCTCTTTGGGGGGGTTCCGGGTGTTTGTAGGTGGGTTTTGGGGTCTGGGAGCACTGCTGGCACAGTCTAATTTTGATTGCATTTGCTTTTCAAGAAATCCATGGTGGAAAACGGGAGTTATTGCCTAGCTGCACAGCACGTTTGGGCAGAAGGCCGAAAAATATTGTAAGTATGATATTTTCCATTTTTGCTTTATGGCTGTTTGGGGGTGTTGTGCTTTTTTGCGGGTGGGTTGGCGGGTCTTGGGGCATTGCTGGGAAGGTCTAATACCGGATAAAACTGGTTTGGAGAAAATCCATGCGGAAAAGCCTTTTGGCACTTTTTGTAACTTAGGGTTCGTTAGGGTTAGCACTAGCAGCAGGATTGCATGTGTTTCGGGGTGTTCTAGATTTTTGCAACTGAGTTCTGGGGTCTTAGAGCACTCGTGGGAATGTGTAATTTTGGTTGCAAGTGATTTGAAGAAAATCCATGGTGGGAAATGGGGGATTTGGCATAGTTAAAGAAAGCGTTTGCCACTATTCTTAACTTAGGGCTCGTTAAGGTTAGCAGTATTTGTATTGCATGTGTTTGGGCGGGGGGCTGTTTGTGGGGGGGTTTGCGAGTCTTGGAGCGATGCTGGGTATGGATACTTTTGCTTGCTTGAAAGTGGTTTGAATACAATCCACGGTGGGTAAGGGGGGATTTGGGCCTTCTTTTACTTTCAAAGTACGTTTTGTCACCAGTTTTCTACTAGGTCTCGTTTTTTGAGATCTGATTGGGGGTCTTCGACATTTTCAAAAATATTGTACCGTCTTCTATTAGGAAACTCAAAGTGTGCCTTTTTGCACTACACAGCGTACATACCTTATATTTATTTGCCAGTGGTGTTCTAATATCACTTCCTGTTTTTCCATCAATAAATACATGCCGGGTTTCAGTCTGTGCAATGGGAAAAAAAGGATGAAGTCAGGCTTCACATTAGCGAGCCGCAATTCAGCATCCGCCAGGCAGGCAGTGGACAGGGTGTCTTCTGGTCCCAAACATTGATGGACGGAGCGTCAGCTGGAATGGAGGAGTCCCGCTAATAAGAGGAATGGTTTGATGCGTGCAACTTACCAAATTCAACAGGACAACTACAACAACATACAGATACAGTATCCGTTCTTTTCTAATTATCTTTTAAGTAATGTTATTGCGGTGAACTTCTATGACTGTGACTCTGCATTTCTTGGATCTCTCTCTGCTTCTGAATTCATCCCTACAGCCATTCTATAGGTTTCACTTCTGCTATTTTTTAAACCTAATTTAATGTAAGACGTGTTTCTCTGAGTGCAGAGATAGGCAAGTGAAAACGCTGCAGCCCTGTACTGTCGCATTCTGTCATTCACGGTTGTCGAAAGTACTACTTACTTTTCAGTAACCATGCATGCAGTAGTGCATGCACTTCCTTTATGTCACTTAAAAGATTTATGGTTAGCTTTGTACCCAAAGATTTCTTTATCTTCAATTATTGTTTGTCCTGGCTGTGCTTTTTTTTTTCTCTAAACAAAACTTTCCCAAAATCCCCCATTCCCATCCATTTTCCAAACCCTAACCCTCTTCCCCCGGACTGTGTGGTTTTGATTGATGTGTGACTAAATGACAGCAATAAGTCCACACACTTGCTGGGGAGGATAAGGTCATAGCAACAGGCTGGTGAAGGAATCCGAGGATATATTCTAGACTTACTCAGCTTCACACTCAGTCACTATTGGCAAATGAAAGCAGATTTTCATGTGCGCCATCAACTTGATAGTTCATCAAGAACATCCTCCTCCTAGACGTGGCAAATTATTACGCTGCTGTGTCCTTCACCTTCGGTACTATTTCTTGTAGTAGTAGCCAATGTCAAAGAAATTCAACGCAAGTACTAGTTATACCATTTGTTAGGCTACATTGTGGCACTGTTCTAGTGTACTGTCACCTGCTATATTCTCTATCGTACCCTTCTAATGCTACGGTAAGGACAAACAAGGTTTCATTTTCTTTTTTTTCAGATGCTGCAACTGCCACTGTGTAACACCACTAGTACCAACGCAATGATGACATTTCATCCGCCCAGGATTGCCAACCTTAATCGCCATTTGCTGTGCAGCCAGCCCTGTGACTAGCCCTATTTCCAAACACAAATTAAAGGTAAGATAAGCGTTTGGGGGGAGGAAGTATAATGGAGTATTAGGAGAGACGAGAGACTGACGCTAGTACTAGTAAAGTCCTAGGACTATTGAAGTCACTTACTCTGTGAGAGGCACTTAGTTTTGAAAACATTTGGGCAATTAATTACACAACTTGAATCAAGATGCCCCTTAAGTTTCACGAAAACAAAGTTACTGTTAAACCCCCACCCACCAGCCTCAAAAGCAGTAAAAAAAACACCTATGCTAAGATAAAGTTTAAAGTATATTTATATCCCTGACAAAAATAATCTCCCACAAGACCCAACCCACCCCCACTCCCTGACCCCGACGAATGTCTGTGAAAAGTCCAAAAAAGTGAAAAAACCCAACTCCCAATTCCCACCCCCCAGAAGTTTTAAAAAAAGGGGCAAGGGACAGTCTCCTCCTACTGCTGGCTGCTGCTGTTGACTTTCCGGGCCAGGTCGGAATGCTCCTTGCGGAGGGTCTCGAGCAGGGTTTTCGTGTTGAGCAGCTCCTGCTCGAGGTAGGAAACCCTCAGGGAAAGGCGGTGCATCCGTTTTTTGCAACTGATGTGGGGGGCAGCTGATTTCTTTGCTGCTCGGCGGTGGCGGGTGGCTGCGGCAGCGGTACCCCGGCTCCGTACCGCTGGAGATCTGCTGCGCTGACTGGGTGACCCAGGGAGCGCGGAGGAGGATGCAGCTGTGCCGGTAGATGTTGTTGTAGACTGCGTGTCCCCCTCCCCCTGGGCCACCAGCCGCCGATATTCAGCGACAGTGGCCTCCAGCCTCCGTTGCCGGGCCCGTCTAGCCAGCTCCAACCCGGAAGGAGCATCTATATGAAGAAAGAAAGACATAGTCTGTAACTAATGCTCTTTAAGATTAACACAAAATGATTCCGCAGAAAGTTGTGTCACAGTAGAACTAGCAACTTGCAAGTGCAGTACATAACTATTGTGGCCAGTATCTATCTAACCTCCCACTTGTTCACCCTTGCTCTAACATTAGTGGGAGTTTAAGGAATCAATTCTACGAGCACTATGGACTCACTCCATTAGAGTCGACTATGACAGTACACCAGTCTTATTCTTTTTCTTCTCTCTTGTTTAGCAAAATTGGTACGTTAACTTCTGCAAGCCGGCATAATGCCAGAACAGTCAACTTGCACCGAGAAAAACAGACGCCCGCCATGATGAGTGAGACAGACTTGCGTTACTGTACCAGTCCAGTACATGCAGGTGGTGATGCTCGTACTTTTCTATTACGGGTGGCACTGAGAATACTCTGTTACAAGGGCTACTGCTTAATTAATTTAACTTTCACCCTACAGTGCCAATGAATACTAGAAAAGGAAAATGAAGAAGAAAAATAATCTGATTATCTATCACTGCACATGGTATGTATTTGCTTACATATGGGATGACTTTAGGTGCTTTGCTTTTTATTGAGTGAACAGTGATACATCCACACATGAATGACCGAGTTCTACTAAACTTATTAACAGAGGTAGTGAGTGGCCATCGTAATAGCCGGATATATGCTGTGCTTGAATACAAACTACTGCTACTATTCATGGTAGTATTCGGACAAAATTACAATTTCTTTTCCTTGCCTTTCCTACACTGGGACGGACGTGCGTGCGGTGTTACATGCTCTTCAAAGTAACACTTAGTTCATCCAGTGACCGTCTACTCTCTCTAGATACACATATGCTATCTAAGAGTCAGATAGTACCATAATCCAGGCATCCATCCATTCAAACTATGGGGCTGATTCGGATTGCGGATTTCCCGCATCCTTCGGGCCGGCGGAATCCACCGCCGGCCCGGAGGATGCGGGGAAATCCGCAGTGGACTGAAAAAGACCTTGCGCCAGATTAAGATGGCTGGGGGATCGTTTTTCAGTCCGCAGCTTTTCCGCCGCGGTCGCCTCCCGTCCGCGGCGGAAAAGCACTAACATGGCTGGCGGTGTCTATCAGACACCGCCAGCCATATTAGGATGTCTGGAGGACATTTCTGACATGCAAAGGCATACGGATTTTTGTTTGGGGGCCCGTTGCGGGCCCCCAGAGGTGAAGGAGGTGTGGGGGGTGCACATGGGGGGTACCTATGGTACCCCCCTGCATTTGCCTGCACAAATCGGCAGGCACCGCGCGGTGCCTGCCGCTTTGTGCATGCAAATGCACAACTTACATTTTTATCATTGCGGCGGGTGCTGCTTCAAGCAGCACCCGCCGCAATGATAAAAATACAGGATGTTGTCCGCCAGGGTGGCTGTCACATTCTAATTACCACGGAGGGACCGCCGCTGCCCCTGCGGACGGTCCCTCCTACTCTATGGTGGCGGACGGACTCAGGTCCGTGCGCCATCATAATAGGCCCCTAAATGTCAATCATTCTTGTTCATGTCTCTCATCTGGACAAACCTTACGTTTTCTCACGGAGAGCAGCACACTATGCAGTCTGCAATCTCAATAAGTAAGGAATATAAGAGCTTACCACTGCCCGCCACTACCGTGGCAACCCGCACAGCAGTTTGGTCTGGCACTTGTACCGCCTCCTCCCCAGAGCTTTCCTCCTCCACCTCCGTGCTGGGCCCAGCACCAGATGTTCCACCTACAAAGTACATTTAAGAATGTTAGATGTCATAGACATACACCACTCACTAGTATTTTGTCTAGGAATGAAAAAATGTGAATACAGAAACTAATCTAATAATTTGTGACTGTCTACTCTAAAGTAAAAATGTCCCTTTTTCCAGGGAAGGGTGTTGTCTTGCTGCACTTTTTGGCACAACTGATGAATGCTTGCTTTTTAAGACACACCATTTTTCTCATAACAGACAGAAGCTTCACTTCTAAGAAGAAATCATTAGGACGAAGGGACCACTGATTCAGCACCAAAAAGAAAAATGAAAGTTCAAACCAGGTGAGGGCTCGGCTCGCCCACAATAAATGTGTGAAATAAAAAATGACTATAAGCACTTTTCCATTTTTAATCAATCGTTTATGTTTTATGACAAGCTTGATTTTAATAAATATTTTTACTTTTAATAAAGCTTTAAAACTTAAATAGACTCTGTGGTTTTTGGTCATGAGTGAATGAGCAAAAAGTTTTGCAATGTGCAAGCATGAGTCCGTGCCTCTGGCACTTCTGGACTCTGACTTCGTACTCTTGTCCTGCGTTGGATAATCATCATTGGGGATCAATTATCGATGAATTCGGTAGCTAAATGACTCTGCCACACTATCTAGTCAGTAAGGAGATTGGGGGTTCTTTAAAGTCTGATATCACTGAGGTATGTGGAAAGTCTACCTGCACCTATTATAATTGATAAACAATGCACTATTTAGTGTCCATAGTTCTGTTTGTGCAGATTTGTCCTTGCAACAGTAGTAGTATGGATTGTCCTCCTATCCAAACCAAAAGTAAAGTAGTATCTTATTCTTTCTTGGTGGTCATTTATTGTTGGTAATTGTCAAAGCATAAACATTTACAAGACTTGAAAAGACATTATGGACAATCCCAGAGGACTGCACTCAGTGCATAGAGCTATTGCTGACTAGAATGGGAGTTTCGTTTTACACCTTTTGCCAAATGTGCAATCTTAGTTAGCTGCACAGACAGACTAATAAGAATAATCTAGTAATACCACAGGGAGTCATAGTCGAGGCAGGATAAGAATTTAGATACAGTCTTCAAGAAGATCAAAGACGATTTAGAAAAATCGAATGAGGAACGCTAGGAAAAAATAGTTACTCTATATTAAAATTAACTTACCTGGGCCAGCAAAGGAGCCCTCGCCTGCCCGATCCTGGCCTTGTTCAACAGCAGCAGCAGCCTCCTCCAATGCCCTCTTGCCCCTGGGGGGAGCTGATGTACAACATGAAAGAAAGAAAGAACAGAAAACATGGATGATATTTGTCAACCAAATCAAACATTTCAAAAGAACAATACCAAAATATTTTGGCGAAATAGCAAATAGACAACTATTCCACGGGATATATTGACCTATCTCATGTGGTCTACTACGATATTAGTATTGCTTGATTTGCGGACCGTCGACTTGGAAAGTTATGTAACTCACTAAACAAACTACTAAAAAGGTTCGCCTAGGACTGGCAGGCATCAGTCCGCAGCACGCGAAGTGACAGACAGAGTCCATCGTGATTGCAGATCAGCGACAACACTAAAAAGTTTCCTACTACATTAACCAGTCATTAAAATACTCAAACTATCAATCCACCACCACTATTTCTTCTTATTGCCAGGTGTACAAAGGAAGGACTGGACTTGAGTCTGTAGGGGCAGATTTACAAGCCCCTTGTGGCTCTTTTGCTCCATTGTTGCGTGACTTTTGTGACGCAGCGGCAGAACAAAAGAGGCGCCATGGTGCGGCGCATAATAACAACGTGACGCATATGGGACTGGAGATGCATCACGTTGAGAAGGCCTGCGCCATCCGGGGGCGTTCCGGCGCAAGGGAGGGCGTTCCTGCGCAGGAACGCATCCTAAAAGTGGCTGTAGGAAATCTACAAGATTTCAATCAGTCACTTTTAGGACAATGATGCGTGACTCAAACCCTGCGCCTGCTTGAAGCAGACGTACGGCTTGACGCAGCATTAGGGAGATAGGGCACCCCAGAGCATTGCTGGAGCTGCGCCATCATTGCGACGCAACTCCAGCAATGCGCTGCCTTTACGGCACAGATGCGTAACGTATCAGTGACGTTTTGTGCCCATGGTGCATCCCTGCTACTTTGCAGAGATGCGCCGGTAATTAAAAATCTGACCCTTAGTGTCTAGCATTACGCAGTTCTTTAAACTACACTCATACATAATTTCTCAGGCCAATGAAATGAACACAAAACAGAAAACAAATAAGCATAGTAGCAACGCTACTGAGAAGGAGAGCAGTGCACCTGAAATGCACAGAAGATTTTGAAATATAATTTACCTACAATGTAATCAGCAGCATTATTGCTCTTGGTAAAAAACAAAAATTTGCAATATAATAACACACACAGCAGGAGAAAACAGAGTAGTGAAGAAATAGCTACTACTACTCACCAAGCCCGGGGATCTCAAGGCCGAGCAGGTCGATCAAGTCGCGTTCCCGGTAATGGAGATCCGTCCAATGGTGGGTGGCCTGGTTGTAGGTGCGCCGGACCCGAGAGTGTTGGTACATGGCCCGGCACACCTTCTCCCACCGCTTTCGACGCTCCCGGATCCCGTACCCGCTAGCGATCTTGCCGCCTGCCATGATGGTCCTGGGGAGGCGGCGCTGAACATAAAAAACTAGTGCGGCCACCTCCTCTGTGCTGAAGATCTCCCGGGCTGTGACCTGCTCCCCCCTCAAACGCCCGCACGGGAGCCGGGCACGGGGTGCGGGACTCTTCCCCTTCTCAGGATGCTTCCCGGCTCCCTTTACCATAGTCTGGGCAGAAAGGAAGGTAAATAATAAAGAAGAAATAGAATAGGGAAGAAGAAAAGAGAAGAGTTTAAAAAAGTAGTTTAAAATTAACCAAAAGTAGCAGAAAACACAAACATATAGAGCTAGAAAAATAGAGGGATAGATAATAAGTAAAATAGATCAAAAAAAACTTCAAACAAGCAAAGGATGGCAGAGATTCAGAGAGGATACAGAAAGCATGCCCAGAACCATAGCAATGAATGAGAAACAAGATGGCCGCGCCCGTTCGCGACCGCGTGGGTAGGTTTGCGTGAGATTTTCCTTGCGATCACACGCGAACTTGTACTAGCGAGCTGCACACTTTGCGAGATTACACATCGCGCCCGGAAACGGAAATACGTCATGCAAACAAGATGGCCGCGCCCGTGAACGACCGTGAGGGTAACTTTGCGCCGTTGCGCTACAAGCGGCTCGCTAAAACGCACAAAACCTTGCGAACTAACACGCCGCAAAAAAACAAATCGCATATTCGCACGAATTCGCGGCTTCCGAATTCGAGCTCGCGCGAATTCGCGCCCCGCGAATCCCGCGAAATTGCAGAAAAACGATTTTTGCAAAACTGAAAGCACTCAGCAGGTGCAAAAGTTCAAACTCATCATTAGTAACCATTCCCTGTAGTGCTTCCTGAGGGGCAACTCCAGAGTTCAGTTGCCTACTTGCAACTATTCTATGACCCTGCTCTGACCCTCACAGCAGGCTCATAGAATAGCTACAAGTAGGCCACAAAGGTCCTGTGAAAAAAAATTGCCCTGCAACAGAAAGCAAATTACAGATAAGGAAGCAGGTGCCAGACTGGAAGTTTGGATTCAGTGACACATTAATCAACCCCAAATTAATTCATGTCAGTTGAAGCAGGGCAGGTGTGCTTGCTTTTTACCCCCATAATCTACAGTGATGAACCAGAGGGTGGCAGTGATGTACCAGAGGGTGGCATGGGTGGACCAGAGGGTGGCAGTGGTAAAACAGAGGGTGCTGTGAACCTGTGATGATGAACCAGACGTAGAAAGAACATAGTCGCGGCCGTAGCGAGCCGACAAGTAAGTTCGCATTTGCGAACTGGTACAAAACCCTTGCGAACTGGCAGAAACCCTTGCAAACACAAAAAAAATCCGCAAATTCGCGAGAGTTCGCGGATTTTGCGGATTGCGAATTCGCAAATACGCAAATTAGCGAACCGCAAATTTGCAACATTTGCCCATGCTTACACTTGTGCCTGGAAGTCTCCCTTTACTAAGGGAGGCATTTAATATAGTGCAGATAGTAGGGGCTAGTTGTGTGGCTAGTGAGGCAAACAGGTTGGCTGGCAAAATGTCAAACATGAACCCGATTTAGCTGTTCTCAACATCTCTTCTACTTGAGGTATCTGAAAGACGTGAAAGCTTTCAAGGCAGTCCTCGCTCTTTCTCTGAGATGTAGCTAGTAGGCCAGAGATATCAGGGAATTCAGAGTCACTGGGGAATTGATCGTAGATTATATGAATTTTTTCCTCAAAAATGGTTGGCAATATTATCCCATAATGTCTGAGAGGGGGGATCTGATTAGGGAAAGTTATGGGGTTGGTAAAAGAATTGAGAACTTTGTAGGGTTCTTTAGTGGAATTGCCAGCTTGGTTTAGCCGTGAGGCGATGTGGGCTTTTTGTGCTCTGAAAATTCTCGGTACAGTCACCAGAGCCTTTTCTGATGATCTTAAACTATGCCCTGGTATGTATTTGGTCCCTCATCCAGGCTTTGACATTCTTCATGCGGATGTGGAAGTTTGTCTTGGTGCTGGTGGGATCTGGTGAATGTAAGAAGATGAACTGGGTGTTGTCAGCGTAGGATATGATGTCGATATTGTGGGTTTTGATGATGTCGGTCAGAGGTGTTGAAGATGGTGGGGCTGAAGGATGAACCCTGAAGGATGCTACGGATGGTGCTCGTGGGTTCCGAGGTGAAGGGAGGGTAGGAGGATTCTCTGTGTGCGTCCCATGAGGAATGATGCGATCTATCTGAGCGTCTGCTGAAGACTCTTGATGAGTGTAGGGTGGGCTACAGTGTTGAAGGCAGCAGAGCGGTCGAGGAGGAGTAGGGTCGCTGATTTTACTCAGGGTGCGGATGCCATCCATGGTGGTGATCAGGGTGGTCTTGGTGCTGTGGTTGGCCAAGAAACCAGATTGGAAGGTGTCTAGCAGGTTGTTTCTCTCCAGGTGTTCAGTGAGCTGTCGGTTGATGGCCTTCTCCAGGACTTTGGCAGGAAATGGAAGCAGCGAGATAGGGCGGGAGTTCTGGTGTTCACTGGGGTCTGCAGAGTTTTATTTAGGAGAGGTCTGCATGTTTCCATGCATCAGGAAAGGTGGCTGTGGTGATGGATGCATTGAGGATGTGATACGTTGGTGACTGACCTTGTTGCATCCTTGGTTGACGAGGCGGTAAGGGCAGGGGTCATGGATGCTCCAGAGTGGATTGAGCTCATGATGGCTGTGATGTTCAGCGTGGTGAACTATTCCCATACAATGCGATATTGGCTGAGGGAAGCTTCCATTGGAGTGAGGAGGTTGAGGAGGTCCCTGGTTTAGGGCTCATAGTTCCTATAGATGGTAGATGTTTTGTTGGGGAAATGATTTGCTGGAGCGTCTCAGAGTTCCTGTGAGGGAGGGATCATGTTCTCGGTGGCTGTTGGACAGGAGAACTCTCTGATGATGGTAAATAGTTCCTTGATGTGGTTGGCACTAGCCTTGATTTGGTCTGCAAGGGTGTTCATTTTTGCGTCTTTGAGTTGTTGTTGGTATTTGCTGAGGGCTGACTTGAAGGTGACTACGTCTGTATCATCTTTGCTGGTGCACCATCTTTTCTCCAGTTGTTTGCCGCTCGTTTCAAAGAAAAAATTACTTAGTGCAAGAGGATCGCTCTGGAAAAAATGTCAGCAGCAGTGGAGGCGCGGATGAAGTTCTTATGAGGCCAATCATTCTTGTAAGATTGCACAAAGTGCCTCTCCGTGAAGATGGGCTACCACCATTGACCATCTATGTGACTACTCTCGGAGCAGAGACCATTTCTGAAAATCTGTAATGCCTGCCCCCACTGTGAACCATGGCTACTTCCTGCCTTGATCAGGTATTAGAATCTGGAAGCACCTGTCCTGGCAGTGCAGTGACCTCCAGGACAAGTACAATTGTGCTGGTCACAAATCTCCAATCAGAGATCTCCACTTGCACCTGCCCTGTCTCCCTGAGCGAAACTCTCAACCACGAGTGTGGAGAACGCAGCATGTAGGGGTATGGTTTCAGAATAAAAGTGAGAGGGGGCACCAGAGAACTGGTAGAAAATGCGAACTATCTACCATAAATGGGTGGGGTTAAGGGAAATTTAAGGGGTTAATGTGACACGGGGAAAATTCAAAAACACACTCATAAAACAGTTACACAACTGTTATTCACAAAAGTTACATGCACTTCTACGGCAGTAGCACTGCTGACAAAACAGGTTAAAAGGCACTTCAGCCAGAACGTGGAGTAAACTAAGCACCAGAGCATCCAGGCACATGCCGAAATACTGAGAGAGACCCTAAGTGACACCAAGGATCAGTTGGCTGCACTCCTCTTCCTGGCCACAGGATATGTTCAGGCCATCAGTGGAGACACAGTGGGATTTTACAAGCTAGGCAATCACTGTGTTTACAACCGATACTCGATACCAGTAATCAGAACCAGGTACAGAGGTACCAGTCAAATGCCCCAGTTTATCGCCATTCCACAGCCATTAGTGAAAATGCAACAGGTGGCAAGATAATTCTATGCAATTGCAAAGTTACCTCTGGTATTAGGTGCTATTAATTGTTGCCCCCTGCCACAGGCGAAACCATTTCCACAACAGGCACCACTAGTGCTCTCTTGACGTGTAAGCTATCAGCAATGCCACACTGCTTTCCATTGGTGCACACTTGAAGACTACTTCTTCCGACAGTCGCCTCTTGCATGTCAGTTAGCTGAAAGGGATTTTGGCAACATGCGGCTAATAAATAAGTATAACTAACTCACACTCGGACTGCATAGGTACCAAAGAACTGATATCACAAAGACATTCACTCATAAATAAACACTGTTACAATACAGAAACTTGACACTAAAATTGTATACATACATGTATGTATAGAAAGGTCTCCAGTATCTATTTTCCTTAAAAGATATTACAAATCTTTGTTGCAGGTGATGCTGGCTATGCTCTCTCTCCTCAACTCCTCGCCCCTTCCTACATCCAACCACAGAATCTCAACAGTGATATAAAAGGGCACATACGTATATGAGCTGAACACACTTTATTACCTTGAAGTCGTACTTTAAATTTCTTGATTATAAAGGGTGGGGGGGGTGATCCAGTACTCCCCAGAAGTTGCATGCCAGAGCTTCACTTCCTCAGTATCCATCCTTCTCAGGGTCTGACACACTTTTGTGGAACTAACAATGTAAGGGTGACAATAGTAAAGTAATTAATTTTACCCCATGTGCTAATGTATAGATTTGGTATTTGAAACAAAGACAAAGGATAATGTTTGAGGGTGAAGTACCATGTGCTTTCACTGCTTATTGGTTATTCATAGACAGCCATTGTTAAAATGGAATTTGAAATGAACAACCTTGCATAAAAAAGGTGGGTTGAGTGCTTGACAATATCACTCTGTCACATGTATTGTTGAATTTGTTAAGTAATTTAATGTGCGTGAAGTACTAGAGAGATACACACATCGCATTTTTCTTTTGTTGACTTCCATTTCAGCGGGCCATCCTGGGGGGAAAAAAGAGCAGGACTTGGGGCAAAGAAAAAGAAGGACTTTGGCTGTGATAGAGCGTCATGATATCCTGAAAGTTGTATGGGTGCAATATAATCACAGCTAGTCCGCACCCACATGTATTCAGCGTTAGACTAAAATTAATCATTAGAAAATGTGAAAGTAATAATGAAATTGTATGTGTAATGCTAGAAAATGAGTTAGTGTTAATAGAAAGGGTAGAACGATGTTTAATTGTAATTGCCTATTGCAAGTGCTTTACGAATCAGTTCATATGTAATACAATGCATTAGATTTAAAATGTGCACCATATAAATATGCACGTGTAGAGATGCCTAAATGTGCCTTAAAAGTATAGAAATGTACTGCTAATATTAATATTAATGTGTGTATTCTTTATTGTGTAAAGGCCTAAAACGTGTATTTACGTTTTGCAATGGAAAGACTTGTTAGTGGTTTCTTATGTTAGCTGATGTAAATAGACCGGAAATGTATTTTTCCCTGGGTGGGCTTTCAGTTGAAGCAGTCAGCAGATTTTTGGGTACAAGGTTGATTTGCTTACATGCTTTCTGTTGCAGGTGCAAGGACATTTTTCTCCTTAGCTAGATTGATGCTCTTTGTTTTAGGAGTTAGGTATGGAGGAGACATGTTACACTGGAATTTGATAATTGGAAGCTCACTGAAAAAGCCTGGGACCCAAGGACAACTCAACCGTTCTTGGACGAAGCACAAGTTGTGGAAAATCACCTGCCGAAGATGTCCATCCCAAGGAGGTTTTTCGGGGCATGTTCTTTGAGTTGACCGTTTTGTATTAGGGACAGAGACCCGAGGGAGGAGAGGCAGACGAGGTAGAGAGAGCAGATGAGAGCAGAGAGCTGTTAGGAGGGTTAGAGAAGGGATTGATTCATAGAATGAGTTTAAGTTTTGGCTTCTGACCTTTTCCAACATGAGTGTACTTCTTAGGAAGTCTACACGAGCTGACACCTTTTCTCCATCTTGCTTAGGAGATGCTAAGTAGGAATGTCACTTTAGTAATAGTGTAGGGATAGACCTACTGGATTACATTTTCCTTTTGTAATTGATGAAGACAGCTTTGGATATCAGAGCAGTTGCTGCTTGTTTAATTTCCCTTGAATTGCTTATTCTTGTCACTTTGCTCAGAATTAGTTTGATTCGTAGAATGAATTATGTATTAGCGCCCATGTATTTCTTTAACCTCGTTATGAGGTGCTTTTATGTCCAGTTATTTTTAGCTTTGTAATAAATCTTAAAATTTCCGACCCTAAATTGATTAGCTCATGTTGTTGATAGTGAATTTATTGGTTTTCTCCCCTTTAAACTTCTAGCAGATAAAAAGGTACAGTCGACCCAGGTTTCTTAACAGATGGTAAGATAAGATAAGAATCCAGCCTTATCAGCTGCTTGTGTGGGGCTACAATATCCTGGACTCACCTGCTCAAGTTATGGAACATTACACTTAGACCAGGCACCTGTGGGTGGGAAACCCAAACCTTGTGGTCCTGGGCCAGAGTCCCAAGATATGCAATGCGCAGACTGCATGTCAACCTCTGATTGTGCATGGTAAAACATCTTTGTCAGGCTCTTTGCCGCTAAAAAGAAGAGTTACTCTGGGCCCAATTGAATTGTTGGCATATAGGGAGCTCTGTTGCACTGTTAGTTTGATAATGGCAGAGACTGATCTGTTTCTGTAGTAGTCAAACTTATCAGATGACCCAATGGAGTAAGAACCATCAGAAATGTGACTATATGTCCACCCATTTAATGTAGATGGGCAGACATATAGCATATTTCAATGCCCATCACCACAAGAAAAACCTGGTGATAAGGGGCACTGAAAAGAGCACAATGTCCCCACTCGCCTTTGGAGAAAAATCCCAAGGAGAGGGGGAAATTTAAAAAAAAACCCCACTTCAGTATTTTCTTTTGAAAATAAAACAAAAATTGTGACTTTGCTTTACGGCTCTGTCACGTGTAACAGAACCTTGACAGTGGTTCGTGTACATGGTTGAAATGTCCACCAGACCAATGGACATTTCAGAATATGGGTTCCGATCCCTCCGTCACGTTGAGTATTGCCGAGCAATTTACTTTGTTACCCTGGTAAAGGATGGGCGGACTGCCAAAATTTTAATCAGGACCTTTGTCTATTTCATAAAACTGATATCTATGTTTTTGGGAACAGAAGACATTTAAATATATATATCTAATACTGTCAGTACTCAAAAACAATGTGTTTATATATGTGTAATACACTCTCCCCTACAATTAGAGACAGGATAAGACTAACTGGAATCACATGGCTGTACCCTTAACAAAATAAACTCAGCATTCGGTTCCTCCAATCACTGCAATACCTATTCAGGAGACAAGCAAGGACTCACATAACTGAACTTGAACGCATACTTGGCAGACATGTTCTGTGTCTAAATTTAGATTCATGGATTAATGATTCCGACTGCAACCACATGCATCATTACGGTATTTGAGCAGTCTTGAAACAGAGGTCAATGCTTCCTAACTGTTGTTGTAACTGTTAAAGGAGGATGCCACAAGTGTTGCCTTTCCTGGTATACTGTTTTAAGAACTCATTGCTGCTCATCTGGAAGAAAAAGGTGTTTGTTTTGCGGTAATTGACTTAAGGAATGCTATAGCTCAACAGAAGCTGAACCCCTTTATGCTTACCTTGTAATATTTAGAAGGACTGAAACTCATAAAAGTGAAACTCATAAAAGTGTTTCTGACAGGTTGATGTGATCATGCTTAATGAAAGAATCAACATTTGCCATCTATTTAATAAAAGCAGACCTTGTTCTATTAAGGAATTCATTGACTTTAAAGACAGAATTCAGTACTGTTTGCTGGAAGGAAAAGACTGTAGCAGACCACCAATTAAACAGTTCTGCAGACATTGCTTGGATTGAAAACAATGTCATAGACATAGAGAACACA
Source organism: Lissotriton vulgaris (assembly GCF_964263255.1). NCBI lineage: Eukaryota > Metazoa > Chordata > Amphibia > Caudata > Salamandridae > Lissotriton > Lissotriton vulgaris. The sequence continues at coordinate 101,461,670 of NC_141688.1, forward strand.
TATTCTAATCACCAGGTAACAATACTCAGGAGTTATTGGTACGCATGCTCTGCGGGAACATATGTCATGCTAAGCGTCTAAGATTTTGATGATTTCATGATATCTTTGGTATCCTAGATACATGTATGTATATACACATCTCATCTCCACAGAGAGACAGTCAGCCAAGAAAGGATGTTAACCAATGGGTAGGTTTACTCTAGATGTATATGATCAATGAAGAAATACAGAAGTAATAATGAGTGTTCTTACCTTCTCGTATATGCATCTCTAATTGGCCATTTGATCTATTACCCCCTGTTGTTTTTCTACCCCTCCTGTCTCTGAGCTCTGACATAGTTACCAGAGAATGAGATTCACTCAGGTGAGGTGTGAACATTTTTCAGAGCAAGATAGAACTATGGGTGCCAGTCTAGTTACCCCTGCTACTCCCATTCCATCAGAGAGATATGGAGGGATCCCCAGAGATTACATGTCTTTTTGATGTGATGTAGTTTACATTTTATTTGTAAATCTACACTATTTCCTACTTCTAAAGCTGAAGTTGAATTCACTTTATCTTACCCAATGGGGATGCATGCTCACGGTCAATGCCGTTACAGCATATTTGACAGAAGAACATTAATTCAAGTGGTAGTTAACTAATTACTAAAGTTAAAGTCAGGAAAAGAAGGCTGTATTTCATTATTTGAACCTATTTAACTGTGTTGATTGGGCTTGAATGGCTAGAAAAAAAATAAAGTGCATTTTTTTTACTATGGATTGAATGATAAATTATAAGTATCAGTTCCAAATTGACCATCAGAGTTTGACGAACTGGTGGATTCAGTTCTACAAAGTGACCATAGACAAAATGAAAGAGTGAGAAAAGATGAAGTTTGTATAAGATATTCTATCGAATCATAGAAAAAACTGATCCCAAACCTGGGTCCGCCTTCTGAGAACCAAAATGCAAATTGGAGCAATAAGGCCCCTCATGAATCGAGATGAACGAGAATGAAAATGAAAGAATCGAATGTGCCTGTGTGGTGGTTCGGCTAAATGTTTTTTATGGGACTGTACAAAAAAAGCAGAAATACAATGGTCAGGAAACAAGTATGCCCAGTACCAGGAAGAGTTCCCGTGCTGGGTGATACTTCAGAGAATCCTTCTGATCAGGGCTTAATTTGTGATGGCGCATGCTCGGCAACCAGCACATGGTTCTAAATACCAGCACTTAATTATGACAGCCCGCCAGAAGGCGGTGCTGTCTGTCTATTTGTTATCAAAACTTGTCAGAGTGGGCTAAAGAACGGTGATGGATTAAACCCAGATCTTTTGACTGGGTGTGAGTGTTTGATTGATTCAGATGCTCCGTCCATCACCACCCCCTTTTGTACCGCTTTTGGCCGCCATAAGTGTGGCAGGGTATACTCAGACATGCGTTCCTTGCTCACTTTGCCACTGGATTCAAGCAGGCTGGAATGCCAGAAACCAGTCCTCGGAAGCTTGTTTCCGGTCCAGGGAAGACATGGCTTGGCAGTTCGGGCTACACTGTTCCCATGAGGCACAGGGTCAGACTGATTTGCATATAGCCATGTCTGACCTGGGGTGGCAGAGTGGGCTAAAGAACCGTGATGGATTAAACCCAAATCTTTTGACTGGTTGTGAGTGTTTGATTGATTCAGATGCTCTGTCCATCACCACCCCCTTTTGTACCCCTTTTGGCCACCATAAGTGTGGCAGTGTATACTCAGACGTGAGTCCCTTGCTCGCTTTGCCACTGGATTCAAGCAAGCCGGGCTGAAGACGGCTGGAATGCCAGAAACCGGTCCTCGGAAGCTTGTTTCCGGTCCAGGGAAGACATGACTTGTCAGTTCGGGCTGCACTGTTCCCATGAGGCACAGGGTCAGACTGATTTGCATATAGCCATGTCTGAACTGGGGTGGCAGAGTGGGCTAAAGAACGGTGATGGATTAAACCCAGATCTTTTGACTGGGTGTGAGTGTTTGATTGATTCAGATGCTCCGTCCATCACCACCCCCTTTTGTACCGCTTTTGGCCGCCATAAGTGTGGCAGGGTATACTCAGACGTGAGTCCCTTGCTCACTTTGCCACTGGATTCAAGCAAGTCGGGCTGAAGACGGCTGGAATGCCAGAAACCGGTCCTCGGAAGCTTGTTTCCGGTCCAGGGAAGACATGGCTTGGCAGTTCGGGCTGCACTGTTCCCATGAGGCACAGGGTCAGACTGATTTGCATATAGCCATGTCTGAACTGGGGTGGCAGAGTGGGCTAAAGAACGGTGATGGATTAAACCCAGATCTTTTGACTGGGTGTGAGTGTTTGATTGATTCAGATGCTCCGTCCATCACCACCCCCTTTTGTACCGCTTTTGGTCGCCATACGTGTGGCAGGGTATACTCAGACGTGAGTCCCTTGCTCACTTTGCCACTGGATTCAAGCAAGCCGGGCTGAAGACGGCTGGAATGCCAGAAACCGGTCCTCGGAAGCTTGGTTCCGGTCCAGGGAAGACATGGCTTGGCAGTTCGGGCTGCACTGTTCCCATGAGGCACAGGGTCAGACTGATTTGCATATAGCCATGTCTGAACTGGGGTGGCAGAGTGGGCTAAAGAACAGTGATGGATTAAACCCAGATCTTTTGACTGGGTGTGAGTGTTTGATTGATTCAGATGCTCCGTCCATCACCACCCCCTTTTGTATCGCTTTTGGCCGCCATAAGTGTGGCAGGGTATACTCAGACGTGAGTCCCTTGCTCACTTTGCCACTGGATTCAAGCAAGCCGGGCTGAAGACGGCTGGAATGCCAGAAACCGGTCCTCTGAAGCTTGTTTCCGGTCCAGGGAAGACATGGCTTGGCAGTTCGGGCTGCACTGTTCCCATGAGGCACAGGGTCAGACTGATTTGCATATAGCCATGTCTGAACTGGGGTGGCAGAGTGGGCTAAAGAACGGTGATGGAATAAACCCAGATCTTTTGACTGGGTGTGAGTGTTTGATTGATTCAGATGCTCCGTCCATCACCACCACCTTTTGTACCGCTTTAGAGCATATTTGACAGAAGAACATTAATTCAAGTGGTAGTTAACTAATTAATAAAGTTAAAGTCAGGAAAAGAATGCTGTATTGCATTATTTGAACCTATTTAACTGTGTTGATTGGGCTTGAATGGCTAGAAAAAAAATAAAGTGCATTTTTTTACTATGGATTGAATGATAAGTTATAAGTATCAGTTCCAAATTGACCATCAGAGTTTGACGAACTGGTGGATTCAGTTCTACAAAGTGACCATAGACAAAATGAAAGAGTGGGAAAAGATGAAGCTTGTATAAGATATTCTATTGAATCATAGAAAAAAATGATCCCAAACCTAGGTCCGCCTCCTGAGAACCAAAATGCAAATTGGAGCAATAAGGCCCCTTATGAATCGAGATGAACGAGAATGAAAATGAAAGAATCGAATCTACCTGTGTGGTGGTTCGGCTAAATGATTTTTATGGGACTGTACAAAAAAAGCAGAAATACAATGGTCAGGAAACAAGTATGCCCAGCACTAGGAAGAGTCCCAGTGCTGGGTGATACTTCAGAGAATCCTTCTGATCAGGGCTTAATTTGTGATGGCACATGCTCGGCAACCAGCACATGGTTCTAAATACCAGCATTTAATTATGACAGCCCGCCAGAAGGCGGTGCTGTCTGTCTATTTGTTATCAAAACTTGTCAACAAGGGGCCTGATTCACAAAGGTAGACTTACACTTGTGTGTAAGTTTAAGTTTGTTTTGCAATTCAAAACACAGCATTTTAGTAAAGTTAGACTTTTGGTCTAAACTAAGACCAAAAGTCTAACTTTAGTAGTAGTAAAGTTAGACTTTAAATCTAAGCTTAGACAAGGTCAAAACTTAGACAACAATTCTATCTTTCATAGTACTGAAGTTAGGATTTAGGTCTAATCTTAGACTTTTGGTCTAAGTTTACCTTTGGAAATCAGGCTCAATATGTTTTTCTGTTTTGAGTTCTCCGTCCCGACCGTGACGTCTCCGTCCTCATAAACTTATTATTAAAATGGTACTTTGCGAATTCCAAAACAAACGTAACGTTACACAAATGTGTAAGTTTACATTTGCGCATCAGGCCCATTACCTCCCGTCCCTCCCTCGCCTTCCTTCAGTACAATTGAGGCCCCGCCTCCCACCCAGACCCACCCCCAGCATAAAAACTCTGCCCGCCCCCACCTCCACCTGTTTTTTTCTGTCTCACTAGTGAGACTCACCCTTTCAGTTCCTCCCTGTGGCGGTGCCGGGGAGTCTTCGTGCTGGTTCTCTGCGGCGACGGTGTCCTCTGCAGTGTTCTCCTGGCTGTGCCTCCTCTCCTCGTCTCCCTCGTGGTATGGGGGCGGAGAGGTGGCTCGGGAATCCGCTGCGGTGTTTTGGCGGTCCTCCTGTGGCTGGGGCTGTGTTTCCGGGTCGGGCTGCGTGGCTGCCTCCTCCCGGTGTGCTGTCTTACAGGAGTCCAGGTAGGACGGGTTTGTGCCCGTTTTCTTTTTTGTTTCTTGGCAGGGCGCGTTGCTTCTTGCCCCCGGGGACTGCCACTCTGCCGGCTGCCCGGTGGGGGCCGAGCATGGCCCTGCCTCCTTGCTGTGAAGTGCACTGTGTATTATCCTGTGCCTTTTTCCATCCAGGGCTCCTCGGCTTCACGTGTCCTTTTCATGCCGACTGGACTTGTATGCCGCTGACGGGTTCTTCGCAGTACTGAGGAGTATATGTACAGTTTGCGACCTGTGGATTCTACGGCCTGCTTGTGCGTTTTTCTTGCCCTGTGGATGATGTATACAGGCCATTGGTGCTGTGCCTCAGTTGAGACCTTTGGTGGCACTGGTTTTCGCTGGTTGGCTTCGGTTCTTGTCCTGCTGCTCCATGTTCCCTTTGGTGGTGGCCTTGGTGGTTGTCTGCTACTGGGTCTGCTCCTGACTGGGTCGCCTGGGGTTTGGTTGGGGGCGTACTGGTGTCCTCTTCCTCTGCTGCTGGGTCTCCGGTCCCCCTGGGGTGCCCTTGTCGCGCTGAAGCTCCGTGGGGGGTGTTCTGCCTTTCTTGTCTCATGATGGTGCTGGGCTTGATGGTGGCTGCACTGTCCTGTGTTCTGGGGTTTGGTTGATGCCTTCCGCGTCCCTTCCTTATCCGGCTGGTCCTATGTGCGACTGGTTCCCGTCTGGGTCCTTGGGTGTGGATCCTTCTCCCGCCTCTGCTCTGTGTGTGGCTCCAGGGTGGTGCGCGTTCGGGCCGTGGGTCGCTGGACTCCTGTGCTGGTCGGCAGGGTTTTCCTGTTTCCTGCTGGGCGGGGCCTGTGGGTTTCTTTCCATGGTGTCCCCGGCCCTCCTGGTTGGGCTTGCCCCTTTGTGCCGGGGTGGGGGTTGGTGCTGTGTGTTGCGTGCGTTGCTCATACTTGTTGTATGTGCGTGGTGCGTGTGGCTTTGTCCGCTGTGGTGCTGCCCTGCTACCAGTTGATTGGCGGTTTCCTGTGCGGCCTGCCGTTGGCGGTCTCTTCCCAGCCCTCCTTCTTCCTTCTGCACTGTGTTGGTCCTGATTGGTTTCAGGTTTCTCTGCGCGCTCGGTTTGCGCTGGGGCGTTTGCTTCTGGGCTGCGCGTCCCTGTCTTCCTCCTGTGGCTGTGCTTCTTGGTGGGGGTCGCCCCTTTCCTCCAGTTGTGCAGTTGACCTCTGTCCTGGCCGCGCTGCTTGGTGGGCCTGTTGTTCTGCTTGGCTGCTGCCGTGGCACTGGCTGGCCTGTTCTCTGCTTCTTCTGTGCCCTTCCTTGGTGCTGGGTTTCGTGGAGTTTGCGGTGGCGGTTCGTGGTGGCTGCATGTCGCCACCTTGGGCCCTCTGCTTGCCTTGCCTTAGTTGGGGCGTCCTGCCTTTCTCACGTGCCTTGCACTGGGGCCTCTCCGTGGTCCCTGCTGTGGGTTTCTCCTCTGTCTTTCGGGTGGGCGCGGTTTTGACCGTTTCTTTTGCCCTGGCTGACTGCCTCTTGGTCAGAGTGCCTTGCCCTGTTGGGTTCCTGTCACTGCTGTATGTTCTTGGGTGCTGGGTCGGCTTGGTGCGGGTTCCTCCGGTTTGGAGAGGGTTTGGCTGTCTCCGGTGCCTGTCTACGGTTCCTGCTGGGTGGCTCTGCTGGACTGGGTGTCCTGTTTGCTTGCCATGTGTTCCGTCTGCTGGGTTCCTGTCGGTGGGGCTTGGGTCTTGGGCCCGCTCCTTTCTGGTGCTGGGGCTGGGGTGTCCGGCGGCTTTGTGCCTGTCCTGGTTCTCCTGGGGGTCTGCTCCTGGATTTGGCTGGTGCCCTTCCGTGTGTTGGCCCTTCGGGCTGCCTTTCCGCGGGCCCTACCTGGTGGTTTTTGGCATGCCCTGTATTTTGGGGTCGCTTCTCTCCACTTCCCGGTCGCTGCTTCTTTTCTGCATTTCCTGCGAAGTATGCCCGTTTCTGCTTCCTTCCTCTTCAGCCTCGGGCCTTCGCCCTGGGTCTTCCCGCATGTCCGGGCGCTATTGGGTGGCTCTCGTTCAGTCTGTGCTCGGCCCCGTTCCCTTGTCCGGCGGTTGCCTGGCCTCTCTTCCTTCTTGGGTTCGGGCCTTGTGGCCCCGGGGGCTCCTCCGGCTTGTCCTGCGGCTGCTTGTGCCGGGGTGCCTGGCTTCTGCGGTGTTCCCTGGGCTTGTTTTCTTCTTCTCGGCCTGTCCCTCTGGCTCCTGTTGGGTTGGTCTTCGGGGTCTGTTGTCCCTGCTTCCCTTGTCGGTCGGTCCACGGGGGGGCTCTCCTGGTGGCTCGGCCGCTGTTGCCTTCTGGCTCGGTGTTCGCTGGCTCCTCTGGCTCCACTTGTGGTGGCTTCGGTTGCCGGCCTGTTCGGGCTTGGCTGGGTTCGGGTTCCTGTTCTGGTTCCTGCTGCTCTCCCGGGGGTCCGCTTGCTGGTTGCTGTTGCGGCCTTTTGGCCTTGCCCTGGTGCCCTTTCGGGGCTCTCTGCGGGTCTGTGCGTGTTGGCTCCGTCTGACGCTCCGGTGGCGTTGTCCTTTGCCGCGTCTTGGCTGGGTCCGGGTTCTGGTCCTTGTTCCTTGGTTGCCTGCGTCCTGTTTCTGGGGACTCTGGTCTGGGTGCTGGGGCTGTCGGCTCTCTGCCTCTGTGGGTGTCCTATGTGCTGGCAGTTCTGTTATGCTGGGTCCTTCCTTCCCTGTGTCTGGACTGTTGGTGGGTCTTTGGGGCCTCCCTGTGGTGGTCCTGTTTGTGGCGCCGGGGTCGGCCTGGGTGGCCCGGTTAGGGTCTCTGGGCTGGGGTCCCGGGTCTTGGGGGGGCGTCTGGCCCTCTCCTGGGCCTCTGGCTCTTCGGTGTGCCTTTCCCTGCCCTGCCTTTTACGTTCCTCTGGCCTTTCTGGTGCGGGCGCTGTGGGTCTGTGCTCGGGGGTTGTTGGTTGCCCCCCGTTGGCCTTGGGCTCCTTGTTTTCCTCTCCTGTCCGGGTTGTGTGTCGCTCGGTGGAGGTTCCTTCTGGTGGCTTCGTGCCCTTTGGAGTTTCGTGTCCTTCCCCTGGGTTCTGTGCGGGGTTTGCCCTGCTGCCTGGCTGTTGTGCAGCTGGTCTTGGCTGTGTTGGGGGTTCCTGTTTCATTGGCGGTGGCTTGCGGGCTTTCCCTCGGTCCTCCTCTTGGCTGTCCTCTGCTTGGTGTTTGCTGGCCTTTTTTGGTCCTGCTGTTCTGCTCTGGCGGTGGCCCCTCTGCGAGTGCAGTGTGTTGCTTTCCAGCTTCTTGGTGCTCCGGGCTTCCTTGCGTGTTGACTGGTTCTTTTTTTCCGGGTCTGGGTGTTTATTCCCTGGCCTGTCGGGTCCTTCCCTTCGGGGTCTTTGCTGCTGGTGTTGGATGTCCTGTCCGGTCCTCCCTTTGGGCCCCTTGGGGGTCTTGGGTTGCGGCTTTTGCCTTTGGGCCTTGTTTTTTGGTTGCCGTCGCTCCTGCGGGGCGCTTGGGGATGTTCTGGGCCCTGTTTTTGGATGTTTCCTTTCTGTCTGGGCTGTTCGACTCTGTTGCTTTTGGGTCCGGTTCCGTTCTTTGTCCCTTCCGGTGGCTCGGCGTTTTGGCTCTGTCGCAGGTTGCTTTTGCCTGTGTTCTGTCCTGCTCCTTTCTTGGCTGTGGAGTCTCGTTTGCTCGGTTTGGCTGTCCGGCATCTTTTACTGTGGGGCCTGCTGGTTGTGGAGTCCTTCCGGGTGGGGGTCTCTTTGTCTATTCGCTGTGGTCCGAGACTGGTTGTGGGTTTCGGTCCGCGTTCTTGGTGGCTCTTCCTCTTGTGGGGGTAGTTCCTCCTTTGGGGGTTCGGGCCTCAGGGTCTTGTCCTCTTTGCGAGGCCGGGGATGTTGTTCTGCTGTGTTTTGGGCACTGTTTTGTGTTCTTTGTCACTCAGTTGTCCGTCCCTGTTTTCTTCTGCTTGCTATGTCCTCAATTGTACTGAAGGAAGGCGAGGGAGGGACGGGAGGTAATGCTTCCATTTCTAACGATAATGGCATTACTCCTAGTCCTACTCCCTCGCCTTCCTTCAAGGACCCTCCCTCCCTCCCGGTGCGGTTCAACTGAGTGCTAGCTCGGCTTGTTTATGTACAGGTGGAGGTGGGGGCGGGCAGAGTTTTTATGCTGGGGGTGGGTCTGGGTGGGAGGCGGGGCCTCAATTGTACTGAAGGAAGGCGAGGGAGTAGGACTAGGAGTAATGCCATTATCGTTAGAAATGGAAGCAATATATTAAATGTGCTTTAAAAAATAATAAAACATCCAGGTACAGGCAATGATTACAGCTCCAGGCGACTTGGCAGTAGTCCAAAATAGCACAATTGTATATTTTAATGGTTAATATTTGACAGTGCTCGCACAGACAGTAGGTAGGGTCAACTCTGAGGCCAACTGAGAAATACCAGGCACTAGAGTGTTACAAACTAGGCACTGCTTCTCATGATCTAGATTAATCAGCTAAACAGATATATGTTATATGTTCTTAACTGTATCACTGTTCCTTGAGAAAGGCCTAAGAGTATGTGACATCTGAATTAATTGATTATGGAGTAACAGGTGTATGTGCAAACTGGGGGATTTATAAGGAAATGGGGTTTTCTTTCTTGAAGGTGTCAAGGTGTGACCTGTAAGGACGCAAGTGGAAAATAATTATCCTTTGGACTGAACACTCACTGTTCAACCCAGTGTACAATGTTATGTAAATGTGGTCATGGAGAGAGTCTTTTTTTGTTTAATTGATGCACCTTAATATCAAATCATTTTGAACCTACCATAGTTAAAACATTCTAATCCAGACAAGAAAAGAGATGTGACTTTTACATCTAGTCATACCGGATCTTGCCACATATGCTTCCATTGTGAGTAGACCCTTAGTGGGCATCTGCTAAACTTGGTCCAGACGGAAGGTGGTGGGCAAGGGTCCTTAGCTCTAGCAGCTGTTAAACATCAAATCAAAGATGTGAATTTAAATGAGTGTTGATGAGATTGACATTTGACTTTGACACAAATGCTCTAGAAGCAGTACGATTTTTTTAATATATGCATATTTTTCTATTACAGCAAACAATGTAAACAGTGTACAGCTATTTGGTGGGAAAGGGTAAAAATAATTGTACACATAATGGTGTCACAGTTTTACCGACGTATGGAAGAGGGCTGAATTACTTGCAAAAAGTAACTGGGCAGAGATCTTTGCCTAGATGAACGCAGAGATCTCCGCACGTAGATGAGGGAAATTCGTGAATCTTGTCCTAGGCCTTTGTTCAGTAGCAAGAATGGATGTGTCATTTACAAAGGCATCACAGCCAGCACACCCGTATGTCTTGCACAGAAATTCGCAATTTCTGGGGGTTCTCAGCACACCCACAGCCAGCACACCATCAGACTTTAGACCAAGAACTGAAAAAAAAGAACAAAGAAGGCAGAATGCCATTTCATCAATGCACCCATGGTCTAGACCAATGCCTCCATACCCATCAGTACCACCCCAAGGCTCCTCCAATTTAGGAAACAGTTCAAGACTCAAGTTTTTAAAGAACACTATATCACAAAGCATCAACAGTCAACAAACCAGCTACCTCTCCTATTACTCCATGACTTCACAGGTGACTTTCACCCTATACAGAGTTTCACTGCCTTTTGGTTAGGTTTGTGCAACACAATACCAAATGCATACAAACAGAGCTATGCGGCAAATACACTTGCACAAACTAGGGTTGTGCAAAAACAAATGAGCAACCACTTGATTTTAAAATCATACTAAAGGGTCTGGCCTGGTAGTTACATACTTTAACACAACCCTTATCTGCGAAGGTCGGACCCACAAGGCCAAAGAGTATTCCTGGAAAATATACTATTCTTAGGTACTCGTACAAGCAACATTTTCTCATTAAAAAAAAATTCCTGGTGGAAAATCCTCACAAATTAACATGAAGAAATCCTATGAGCGTTTGGATGCTTACCTGCTTCTGTAGGGGGCCCACCCAGAAATATCACAGCCCAGCCACTACATTTACAACTGTCGAAATTCTGCTACACTGGTGGATTGTCCTACATCTTAAATGCACTTTGCCATTGGAAATTTCTAAAAACGAAAAATCATGATTCTGTTATTCAGCACGGGGACTGTGCCATCAAGTGTCTGTACACATATGTGCCTCATAGGAGTGCAGAAATTGGAGTGAATTGGAGTTTAAATGAACTGCAGCAACTGTGCATTATTATATCCTGCTTGCCTTCAGAAAGTTTTCGAAAACTTGGCTTTTTTGCAACTAGGCCATCAGGTTACGTGCTGATTTAGGCGCTAGCGCCAGGACACCCCAGGGTTACAAGCCTCACTAACATTAACATTATTCAGGTGCAACAGTTGCAGGATGTCGGTGGTGAATTGTTCAGTTTAGACATTAGCCAATCAATAGCACTAGAATGCTCTCAGGCCACACAATGAACCAGTATGAGCACTCCCATAAATGTACTGAAGGAGTCAAAATAGATAATGGCATATTAAAGGAAATTCAAAGGAACCACCTCTTCGGGTCTTAAGTCAAATGTACATAACACTGGTCGCAAAATATTGGTCACAAATTGCGACCGGTGTTTAATTTTGAAACCTGACCTATGTAATAATTACCAGCATCTCAGGTAGGTTCATAGGAAAAATCCAAGGGATGCCCCATGGCCAATAGTGTACTCTCACATCATGTTGGGTCATCTACCCCATATGTCAAAAGGGAGCCATGCGGGTCTATCTGATGTAGTTGGACATCAGTATGGCAACAGCTCTACCCTTAAGCCTGGTATTTCTTCAGCTGTCAACATCAGAAAGAAAACTCATCAATAATCATGGAAGGTGATGGCATGCTGAAGACCAGGACAGACGCAGTGGCTCCACTTAAGTTGAAAAGAGATTTGCGCTATCTATAGGTGTGTACCTGTAGATCCAAATGAAAAATGGCGACTAGAATAAAATATTTTGATATGCTTTTCCATATTATTGGATCATTGAGTGATGCCCATGGGTTCTGATCTAGTTAGCAGTGCGCTGAAGACACCCAAAATCAAGCATGTTCATTTATTGGACAGTTAGCAACAGGCATACACACATATGTATCATAGTTCCGTTTTGCGATTTCTAAATAGCGATTTTTAAGGAATCGCTATTTAGAAATCACAAAACGGTATGTATGAAAAAAATCGATTTTTTTTTTGCGATTCCTTAGTCTTCCTTTTTTGCGAATTCGCAAGTTGCGAATTCGCAAATAAGGAATATTTACCCATTCATTCCTATGGGCCAGGAGGCCCATGGGAATGATTGTGAAATGCATTTCATTTTGCGATTCGCATTTTGCCAATCGCAAAATGAGATTGATTTCAAGGGAGCAGGGGTGTCTCATGGACAACCTGCTGCACCCCTGAAATCAGCATGTGTGTGCATATGGCGCACATACATGTCCTATGGGCATGTATGTGCGTTGCATGCCACATTCAAAAATGCTGATTAGTGCATTTTGAAAAGAAATCGCAATTTACCACCAACTGAAAGTTGGTGGTAAATTGTGATTTCATAAGCTAAATTCGCTACAGTAAAATGCTTCATACATAGTATTTAAGGAATCGCAAAATTGCGATTCCTTAAGATGCAATTTATTGATACACGTCAATTAATGCAAAACAGCCTTTTGCGATTCGCAAAGGCCGAAATTCGGCGAATTCCGGCCTTTGCGAATCAAAAAAGTCTTGATCCATATGGCCCTTAGTGGTCGGCAGGGGTCACATCTGCGACTCATGGTTTGCCCCTTGTGACCCCTGGCAGTGACTTTGCAGCCTCTTTCCTCGGAAGTTTCAAAATCAGTTCCAAGAACGCAGAGGGGAAGCTCCACATCACTTATTGTCTGCCTGTTTTCCATTATATTAAAAGTGTATAATATTATATTCTATTATTCTAGTGTAATACAATAGTGAGCACACTTATAGTGGCACCTATGGTAAGTAAAAATGGTTTTGAATGTATGTTGTGATTAAATGAGGGAGAGTGTGCGTATATTTGAGAAACTATTTCTGTATGTGTAGGCATGTGTGTGTGAGTGGCAGTCAAGTGACAGGTAGTAAGTGAGATTTCGTGAGATTGAGACCCAGGGCAGATGTGTCATTCTTTCACAAAGCACAACACAGCAAGTCACTTTCTAAAGAGGAAAAAACAACGAGAAATAAAGATATTTCTCCATGTTGTGCCTCAACTCGGGAGGCGTTGCATTTTGACGCATTCCCAGGTCTACCATTAATGGTAAAGCTGGTAATGTGCAAGAATCCGTGGGTGGATGCTTTGACCACCAGTCCTCCGCTCATGGAATGCCTCACTGCTGCAGAGTAACGCAAGGCAGTGTTTTGCACGGTCTTGTGTTACTCTAGATTTTTTAAACCATGCAGGGCAACTCAAGGTGGCCTTTCATGGCTTGATAAATCACACTTAAGTTTTGTATCCCTTTGTGCCCCCTTGCGTGGTACAAGGGTGGCACTAAATCCTGAACAATCTGGCCCTCACTGTACTATTCTTTGACGTAAAGCAGCTATGCACCAAAGTTGCTGCACTGTCTTGAGTCAAAGGGGGATGAGAAAAAATGTGCCACGTCTACTAAGATATGAAGCATTTTTTCAATCCCCGTGCGCTGGCACACTTGCTGCACCCATGCACCAACACACATACCCTTATGCCAAAGTGCAAAGAGTCTGCATTTTCTAAATCATAGTTTTGTACTGAAAGGGGTCCCTTCCAGGCCGAAAGCTAAGCTTTAGGGCTATTCCCACTTTGAATGTGTGCTGTAAAATGGAGCACTCATGCAAACTTTGGGAAACAAGAAGAAATTAAAACAAAGCTCCTTGTTACATCTGCCTCAAGAAGTCATAAACTTTTGGCACAAATTCCTGTCTACCAATGTTTGTTGATAGGGATTTGCATCAAAACCCATTAGTAGTTGCATGGGTAAGCCCATGCAACATCCATGGAATGCTCCTTTGAATCAAAATAATGCAAAGCACCGAATAGCGCAACTTTGTGTTACTTTGCGGAACTATCCAACGGCCACTTTGTGTTACTTTGTGATACGATCCAATGCAAATCATCAATAGCGGTCAACTTAGGGTCAAGGGACATGTTTTCCTAGAAAAAAATCATGGTCAGGAGTCCTGTGATGTCACTTCCTGTGATGTCATTAAGGTCAATGGGTATGTGATGTCACTTCTGGTGCCCCTAGCATTTTGGTGAATTGGTGCCCATGCGTGCACATCATCTAATGGACATTTCATCTGTTTAACATCGTGCGAGGATTACACCTAAGCACTGTATAACGTGCTATTGAATTTATAACTTCTGGAAAATTGTAATAATACAATTTAAACAAAAATCATCTAACAGAGGATGTTTAGAGTGAGAGGAAACCGCTAAAGTGGGAGGGAGTGGTTGACCAGGGGTATATCGAGTGGAGAATCTACTAGAGCTGTTGGTTACTTTACAAACGTCCATATGTCAAAGAAATGCAAAGTAAGATGACATGTATGTATTATCAACAACTGCTTTTTGTAATGCTGTATATTGATACTGACGAATGTTTAATAAAAAGAAGTTGAACAAAAAAAAAAATTGGCAGGTGTAAGGATGACTTGTGTAATCTGGAAAAAAGTCAATACGGTAATAAATGACAGACCTCAAGTTCATTTAACCGTATCTACAAACATTTCATTTCAAACATTTCACAAGCAGACTATGGCCTCAGGGTCCCACTATGTTTCCCAATATTGATGTATGACAGCTACTGGATTATTAGATTTCCCATAACTGTGCTTAGAAATATACAAAAACTTTTAAAGGACTTTAGACGCTGGAAAATTGGATACATATGGGCAGATTTACAAGCCCCTTGTCCACTTTGCGCCACTTTTAACATGGGGAAAGTGACACAAAAGTGGCACAAGGGGCTTGTAAATAAGCCCCATTGTGTAAGGTGTGACTCAATATTATGATTTATTTATAAGTTCCAAATATGATAGTGCTTAGATCAAAATCTAGCCACTGTGGGACTTGTAGGTTGTGTTTTAATACTGTAAATTTTGCCTCAACAATCTCAGCAAAACAAGGTTCATAGCTTATTTCGTCAAGCTTAAGGCTGCCCCGACTGGTTCATTAAGTGATCTAATGCCCTCAAGTATGCAGGATAAAAAACTTCCATGGGCATTCTAGGTGAAAGACTAAATTATTGACTTAGGGGCTTATTTACAAGGCCCTTTCACTACTTTTGCGTCACTTTCCCCATGTTAAAAGTGACGCAAAAGTGGCGCAAGAGGCTTGTAAATCTGCCCCTTAATTTCTTAGGACATCCTTGACCTAAACATGGCTCTGAAAGTGCATACTAAAATTCTCCCAAAAATCGCAAGACTAAAATCTGCAGAGGATGACTGGCTTGAGAAGATGGCGGTCTGTCCTTAGACCGGGTTAGCAGCACAGTGTGGGAGCTCCGCTCCGCTTCGCTTAACTCCGCTTTTGGAGACCGACACACGGAAGGAAACTACTGCTGGTCAATGGATTGTGTCTAACCGTGTCTAACCACGCTCAGCGCTCGGCACACGGAGAAGGAATTTAGATTGTTTGCTACGCTCCGCTACCCATGCTCACCTTTGAAGTATACGGAGATTTCGAGCGGCATATATCTACTGTTGAGTCGGAAGATTCACCTGGCTTCCCTGCAGTGCCGCGATCGCTCCTTCTGGCTCTCCCTCTCACAGCTCTCCCTCTCACAGCTGCTGTCTGCTCCTCGAACGCGGAGCTGCAGGGCGGGGCTCTCGCTCTCGCTCAGGGAGCAAACTTGTCAACAGCGCGGCAACAAAGTATCAGCCCGGGCTGTGAACTTCTATTAAGCCCCATAACAAGTTTTGCTACACGCATTAAAGGTGAAAGTGAAAGTGAGCAAGGAAAACTTGTTGGGCTTTCTCTGGTGCATTGTTTTAGACCACAGACGGCTAAGCAAAATTATTTACCCTCAGTTAAAGCAATGCCAGCTAAAACTTCAGCGTCCGCTGCAGCAACCAGAGCAAGGGTAGCTAAAGCTGCTAGAATTCTGCGCAAAGAAGCTGAAAGACAACAACATGAGCAGCATGAACAGCTAGAAGAGCCCGATAGAAGATCACGCTCATTATCTAATGTGGAAAAAACTAAGACTAAGACTAGAAGCCAACAGGCACTATTAGACTCCACAGCAAGACAGGAACTCCATGCTGCCCGCAGGAAATTAAACTCAACAGGGGATACAGCTCTCGACCTATTCTTAAAAAAAGGACTCCTCAGCGGATCCAAAAAACCTGCGCCAATGAATGAGACCCTCCCTCTACCCCCTGCTCTCAATGTAGACGCTGAATCAGGACAACCAGCTACGGAGACATGTAACACACCGGAACCGCAGCCCCCTGCTGTAAGCTACGAAACTGTAAGTAACATTAACATCAATGAACAGACCCCTGCGCCAAGTGTTTCTGAGGCCCCGGTTGGTACAGATCATGACTCAGCGCCCACAAGACAAAGCATGTCTTTTTCTGGAATAGGGGGGAATATTTTAGGGAGTCAGCTAGACTCAACTTCACTGTGTGACACAGCTCAAACTAGTCAAGCAACCCCTAGCGAACCTCTAACAGAGCATTTAAATATAGATATTCCCCCGATACTTCAACCAGTTGACTCTGGGGGTTTACAATTGGTAGAGGAAAGTCATGTATTGACCCAAACAATGACTAAAAAGACAGCAGGGAATGATATATCGAAAAGTCAGGCTTCTGTAGAGAAGGAAAAGGAGTCATGTGAATTTTATTCATTCTCTGATGAAAATGGTCCAAATACATTGGCGGAATGGTCAGACGACACTGACTCTTATGAGGGTCTAGAGGACTCTGAACTCCAGATTAGCTCATATGATGAGAGCTCCGAAGAGCAGGATACTAATGTTAATACGGTTAGAGCCAAATCAAAAACTTTCACCAGAATACAAGGGAAAAACACCAAGGATGTACAGACAGCTCCTGACTTTTCTCAGCAAACAGCTACAGCATCTAATCCCCCCGTAAATCCAGAGATTTCACAGCCAGCTGTAGAGATTATTTTACAAGCCATAGCGGCTCATAGAGAAGAGGCTGCACAAGACAGTAAAAAATCGAGAGCTGCACTTCGGAAAATGCAAGGAGTGGTCCGAAAATTATCTAAATCCTGTAATCTAATTGGTGAAAGAGTTACCGAGATGGAAGCCAGGGTTATGTCTAATGAAAAAGAAACTATGTTGAACACTGAACGTGTCAAGCTTCAAGATACTGAATTAGTTGATATAAAATGGAAACTTGAGGAATTCGAAAACCGGCAACGCCGGAATAATCTTCGCATTCTAGGTGTCCCAGAGAAACTTGAAGGGGGGGATACCAGAGCATATGTGGTTAAATTACTAGAAGACTCTATCCCTGCACTGAAAGACTGGAATTTGAATGTAGAGGTTCAACGAGCTCATCGGATGCCTTTTAATATTCCGACAAAACCCAGTATATACCCCAGAGCTATATTGGTTTATTTTGGTAACTTTTTAGTGAGACAGATTGTAGCTGAAAAGGCTAGGCCTGATCACAAGGTTCAATATAATGATTTTGCATATTTCACAAGACCGGACTTCTGTCATGTAACGGTGGAAAGACGCTGGCGACTAAGATCTCTGATTAAACCATTTCAGGACAAAGGCGCACAAGCATACCTTAATAATCCTGCAAAGCTAAAAATTGTATATGGTGGTCTTACCAAGTTTTTTGTGTCAGAGATCAAAGCAAAAGAGTACTTAGATCAGATGTCATAATTTGTTTATTGGACTGTGAATGAAGTGGGAAAATCTCTTTTGTTTAATGAATTACTGCATTAATAGTTTTATGCTCCCATCCACCCTTAAGCGACACGCATTATGTGTATCATTAATAATATGGGAGTATTCTAAGCTATATCTCAAGTTCTACATATTGTATTGTATTGTATTGATATAGACTAAACGTTTTCCTTCCTATATAAGTTTGTTTTGAAGCGGTTGCTCATACACGATGCTGCTATCACATCACTCAGACTCTGGTTGAGTCTGGTTGCCCACTGAATTGGGGGGGGGGCTCAAGAGGGAGGGGGGGTGGGCGGGTAAGGGTGGGTAAAAGCAAGGGTGGGTCACTCTGGGGGGTGAAAGCATATAAAAAAAAAATGAGCCAGTTATTTTCGCAGAGAATATTTGTAAAAAGAGTTTAAATAGCATATTAGTTGAGATGGAAATTTATTTGCTTGAGGCACTGAGACAATTTTTTTCTTTTAATAATGGGTAGGCTGAAAGTTCAGACTTGGAATGTCGGAGGTTTATTAACTGGAGATAAGTTAAGACGAATGACCGAATTGCTTAAACTGGCTCCAGTAGACATACTTTGTCTGCAAGAAACGCATCTGCCTTGGGATAAAAAGTCATGGTTAAATATTAATGGGTATAATTTATTGGCGGTCTCCACACAGACTTCAAATATTAGGGGGGTGGCAATCCTTGGGAAAAAAAATTTGGGGCTAAGCGTACGAAATCTATCAGACCCCCATGGCAGATGGGCTATTGCTAAACTGGCTTGCGGTATAAACATCTGTACAGTTTATGGCTCAAATTTAGATGATCCCACAATTTTTGAAGAACTTGAAATTGAGCTGCCTACGTGGCAGGGCCCATTAATTCTCTGTGGAGATTTTAACATTTCATCAATACCACCACTGTCTAATATCCCCCCCAAAACAAAATACCAAGGACGCAAACCTAAAGTTTATAAAACTCTCAATAGACTTATCAACAATCTGGGGCTAACAGACTTGTGGATACATAACAATTTAAAAGATCAAGGGTCTACCTATTTCTCTCATCCTCATCAAAAATTGGTCCGTATTGATTATATTTTTGTTACCACTGATCTTATCCCACTATCAATTATAAAAAAAATGCCAAGAACAATTTCAGGTCATAATGCCTTAATCTGTGTAATTACATGTAATCCTTTTACTACTCAATCTAGGTCCTGGTCATTTGACCGGAAGTTATTAACCAACTCTGAATTCATCTTGCATATTAAAAATTGGACCGAGGAATTTTTCAACATTAATCGGTTTAGTACCTCCAGAAATATAGTTTGGGATTCATATAAATCTGCTTTAAGAGGTGAGATCTCTAGCTTCCAACATGCAGCATGCCTTAAAGCTAGAAAACTATATGAAACAAAGCTAAATGATTTAACCAAAGCTGAAAGAGAACATACGCGCCTAATAGAAGAGAATAAAGAATCTCATAATCAATGGCTCCAGGTGGCGATCCTGAAAACAGAACTTAACTCTGCATTGAGTCAAAAGGCCGCCCAAACTTTCAGAGCCTATAGGAAGAAGGTTTACGAAACAGGTGAAAAAATTGGTAAACAATTGGCCCTGCGCACACGTCAAAAAAACGTGCATAATAATATTATTTCTATTGTAGAAGGAGGACATACTTATGTTCAGTCTACAGATATTATTGCCCAGTTTCAACAGTACTATCAAAAATTATATTCTGAAGAGGGGACTAATTCCGAACAAGATATAGATATGTTTTTAGAGGGCTTCCTCAACAACACGACAACTACTAAACTACTGGATGATGAGATGAGAGAAATACTTGAAGTTGAGATTACTATTGATGAAGTTAGAGAGGCTTTATTACTTTTATCCTCGGGTAAAGCTGCGGGCCCGGATAAATTGCCAATTGAGATTTATAAGATTCTTAGCCCCCTACTCAGCCCTTTACTACTAGATTTATTTCTGGGTGTACAGTACAGTGGCATTCCCCCACCTTCTTGGGATGAGGCTAGTATTATAGTATTTCCCAAGAAGGGAAAATCGCCCGAACAGCTAACATCGTACCGTCCCATTTCATTGATAAATTCGGACTCCAAATTATATGCCAAAGTGATGGCTCTCAGACTCAGCAGGGTCATTGGGCATCTGGTCTCTCCGTGGCAGCATGGTTTCGTTCCAGGTAAGGGGACAACGGATCACATTCGCCGCACCATCGCTCTGTTCGATGCCATGTCGGTCACGGGGGATCAGATGTCTATGATCCTGCTTGACGCTGAGAAAGCCTTCGACCGTGTCTCATGGAATTTTCTGTGGGTTGTCATGACACGTCTTAATTTCGGCCCCAAATTTCTCAAATCTATAAAATCTATGTACCACCAACCTAAAGCAAAAGTCTTAACTTCAGGATTGGAATCAGATTTTATTAATATAACAAGAGGCACAAGGCAAGGATGTCCCTGTTCTCCTTTACTTTTTGCCCTTTATATTAATCCTCTTATTTTAAAACTATTAGAAAGTAACAATATTAAGCCAATAGTATATAATCACCATGAGACTAAAGTTTTAGCATATGCTGATGACATCGCGGTACTAACATCCCACCCGATTGAAGCTATACGCGAAATTGAATTACTCGCATTACAATACGGTAAATATTCGGGTTATTCTTTAAATAGGGGAAAGACCATTGTGCTGTGCACAGACAATACTATCTGCTCAGATTCGAGAAGAGCAAATAATGCGACATATTTGGGAGTGATATTATCTGCTGACATAAAGATATTAGTCAAAAATAATTTTGATCCATTAATAGAAAAAATTAAGATAGACTTGGATAGGGTAAACGGTTTGCATCTTTCCATCATAGGCAGAGTGAACTATCTAAAAATGAATATATTACCGAAATGTCTGTATCTCTTTCGCTCTATTCCTTTATTTATAGATCCTAATATAATTAATTTAATTAATAAGCTTACTTCCAAATTTGTCTGGCAAAATGGGAAGATCAGACGATCTCTACTCTATCTATCCACTCCGCTTAACAGAGGTGGGCTTACTGCTCCAAATTTAATTCTATACTACTGAGCAGCCTTTTTAAAACATCTAAAACCCATGATTCTAGGAACACCCTTAGCCTCTGACACTTCTAACATCAATATACCAACAATTTATGAATTAATGCTAGGGCAAGAAGCGAAAGGCTTGTTGTTAAGAAAAACTGAAAAAGCCTATTATAATCGAACTAAGAGTGAAATTATTAAAAGTGCCTGGCTGATCTGGAATAAGATACTTAAACATACACAGATTGGCAAATTCAACCGATATACGCCCATTTTCCATTCTACCATTACATCTGACCTTGACTTTGAACATACAGCTAAGAAATGGTATAGTCTAGGCATAAAAACAATTAACGAAGTGTGGATGAATGGGCCACAAACTACATTTCAAGATGTTAAAATAAGATTTGGTCTCCCAGAAGGTGATTTTCTTAAATTTGCAAAATTACAGGCAAAATTAAAAGCTAAAAAAGAAGCTATTACTCTTCAGAAGAATGATCTAATAGAAGCAAGTCATCTTGCAAAAATTAAGATTGGAACATTATATAATATTTTATTAACTAATGTCAACGATGATCTCGAGAAAACAGAAACTAAATGGATGGTAAAATTAAATAATCCGGACGTTGATATAGATAAATCATTGGAAATGAGCAGCAAATTATTTATGGCTAGTAATTTAAAGGCTCAATTATACAAAACTATTTATGATTTATATTTTACCCCTGCTAAACTTTTTGCATGGGGGAAAGGGGAAAATGATCATTGCCCACGCTGTTCACAAGGCCCAGCGACTTTAATTCACCTTTTCAGTAGCTGCTCCGAGCTACGTTTATTAAAAAACATGATTGCTACATTTTGGGAGAAAGTCTTCCATCGCAAACTTCCAGAGTCCGATACCTTATTTGTGTTGGGATATGATAGCTCGCTAAAGCTAAATAAATCTGAACAAAGACTGTTATTTATAGGTACAGCTGTATTGAGACTAATCTTGTCCGCACGCTGGAAGGATACTCTTCCTCCTACCTTTCAAATGTGGCTAGCTCGACTTCTCGCAGTTTATTCTTTTGAATCTGCAATATATGAAACTAGAGGAATTAAAGCAAAATTACGTGGTAAAGAATTGTGGAACCCTATATCATTGTGGAAAGAGGAGGTTTGTCCCAGTGGAATTGGTTAATGGAGAAAAATTTTCTGGCCTCATATGTCATTTCTGAAATGTGTTGTTTTTTTTTTTTTTTCCTTTTTTTCCTTTTTCTTCTGAATTTTAACTGTAAACAATCGATGTATCATATTAAGCTTGTAATTTGTATTACCCTCTGCTGAATGCTGGTTCAATAAAAAAAAAAAAAAAAAAAAAAAAAAAAAGGATGACTGGCTTGAGTTATCACTGAATGCCCACTCGGACATGTGTGTCACTTTTTACCAGTCCATTGGGAGGATTTCATATCTTTAGAGCCATACGAGTCTAGACCAGAAAAAAGACCTAATGAGGCTAAGATGTGGAATAATACTTTTGAAAACATACAACTATGGGTTCTTAGAAGGGAGCAGACGGTGTAATTTCAAGCATGAATCGTTACTGCATGTAGTATCCCTTTGTTGTAAATTGGAGGACTTAAGGCAGTCTTCGTTAAAACCAGTATCTCTTCACCTAGGAATCAGGCAATGCCAAAAAGCAATAACAATGTGTTTGAGTGAAGAGAATATACAGCTAACATCTAGGTTTTTGAAGTTCCTGAACCAGGCTTACAAGGTCATTAATAAGAGCGCTGTATAGAGCCCTAAACCTTGCAAATACTATATTTAAAATAGTATCACACTCAATGCAAAGAGGGCTTTATCAAGATGATTTTAATTGTCTTTCATGTTTTTGCTACTGATGTAAACTATCGGGCACAGGGATAGTCAGTACTTAGAAATGTGTAGTCTTTGCAGAAGGTTTTGAAGTTTGCCAAGAAGAGAGTGTTGGATAGAGGCGTAGCTTTTTGTCATGGTTAGTTTTCAGGAAAGCACATTCGCGCCTGCATGGTGCACTTTTCTATGCTGGATTCATCTGTATAGTTAGTTTTCAGGAAAAAACTTTTTTGACCCTCATGCTGCACTTTTCTAAACTGACTTCAGTTGTATATTTAGGACCAGATGTGCAACTCACCAATTTGAGACTCGCAATTTGCATCGCATTTGCGACTCGCAATTTGCGACTTGCAAATTGGGATGTACAACAGTGTCTCAGATACTGTTTGCGATCCCTTATGGGGTCGCAAATTGCATGCCTCATAATATTAATGAGGCAGGCACAATTTGAGACGCCATTAGGAATGTCTAGCACTCACAGGGATGGTGGCCTGCACTCACAGGGATGGGGGCCTGCTAGGGTCAGCAGACCACCATGTCTGTGAATGCTTTTAAATAAAGCATTTTTTTAAAAATGCATCCCGAATGCCTTTAAAAAAAAGAAAAATTAAACTTTTCAGTTTAATTTTTTAAAGACAGGCAGTGGTCCCTGGGACCACAGCCTGCTCTTCAAAAATATTTTTTGACCCACTGTCAAAGGGGAAGGGGTCCCCTGGGGACCCCTTCTCATTTGCGAATGGTTTACCACCTACTTGAATTAGGTGGTAAATTGCAAGTGTTTTTCGACTGCAACATTCATACATACAAATACGAGTCGCTATTAGGAATAGACGCCCTTGGCACGCCCCTTCCTAATAGCGAGTCGCACACCTAATTTTACAAAACTGTAAAATTTACTGATTTGCAACATGAGGTTTGTACATGGGCATTCCGTAAATTGTGGTCGCAAATGGGCCTTATTGCCTGTTCGCGACCACAAATTAGGGTCGATCATCTGGCTCTTAGTTCTAAGTCCCAGATGGACTTTAGTGGGGCCCAAGCACTGTTAGCACCCAAGATTGTGAAGCGCTTGAGGGATGTTCAGAGTATAAGTAATAAGAGAACGTTTTCAGAGAAAGCTGTTACCCTTCTGTTTCTGCTTCTGTCACATCCCACTTATTAGAGCGGACTGTAAATGATATTGGTAGCTGATCAGGGTCATAGGAATGGAAACATTTAGGTACATGTGGGGTGAGCCATTGCAGATCTGCATTACAGAACCTAAATTACAAATGGACATTCAAGTGGCTATTAATCCAGTGATTTTAGGTAATAATGATAGAAATAACTGGTTTTGAAAGAAATGTTTTTACTTATATGTTATGATGAATATTTTATATTGTGTTAAAGTGCTAAATTGTTGTGGTTTTAAATAACTGGAAATAAAAAACAACTTACTTACTCAGAAAACAAAAGTGCTATAAAAGCAAGGCCTGCCTAAATGTGTCAAACATGACATGATGCCACATGCCACCCAAGGGATTTCGGCAAACATTGGCAGGGAAGACCTTTGTCCTTACATTAATACTGTCTTTTTCTTTTTTTTTTTAAATCTCTTTATTGCAAATGTTATCATACAATCCCAACCTCCCACCCCCTCCCCAGATCCATTCCAAGCCTAGAACAATCAATGTCAATCATAGGAAGGTTACAGGTATCAAAAACAACCAATCACTGAAACGTAATGCATACCGCACAAATAGACAAGAAACATAAGAAATAGCAAAGCAGCAGATTCATGGTGGAGTCCTCCCTGTACAAGTATCAACCTAGGCTGTCCTACTTACACCAGTGCCCCTACTATCCCCCATTGCCCCCTTCCCCAATCATAGCCTCCCTTCCATATCTCTAATCCCGCCCTTAAAGGTGCCCATATTTCCAGCCCTCTTTTCTTAGCCACCCTTCCTTTCCGAGCATAAACTGTTGATTCCAAATGACAAATATCTAAGAGTCAAGCCATCCAACGCTGGCTTGTAGGCGGAACTCGGTCTAACCACCCTGTGGCTAAACAGAGCATTAATACCATCATTGCTATGAACATAAAGGCCTGGACATGGTTTAGGATTGCGTCCTCACACACCCCTAACTTAATTAGCTGGGGAGTAACTCCTATCCGCAGCCCCAGTCGTATCTC
This sequence comes from Lissotriton vulgaris, assembly GCF_964263255.1. Lineage (NCBI taxonomy): Eukaryota > Metazoa > Chordata > Amphibia > Caudata > Salamandridae > Lissotriton > Lissotriton vulgaris. The sequence goes on from NC_141688.1 coordinate 101,486,174, forward strand.
TAACATTTTACTAATGTCCTTTTAAAGACTTTCAAGGATAGGGCAGGTAGCAAACATGTGAATGAGGTCTGCCACATAGCTGCTGCATCAAGGGCAATGCTCTTGAATTTCAGTTGAAAATAACCTGGGATTTTCTTTTCAAATGACCTTTAGAAGGGCAGGGCTCAATAGGTGAACTTCACAGCCAAGTCTTTGGAAGGGTCCAATAAATTGCTGCAATAAATCGCTGCAATTGCCACCTTCTCTCCACGGTCACATGGCAGAAGTCCGGCCTAACAAAAAAGGTATGACTATCAAATGTACGTTTGGCCTCTGGTTTGGCTTTCTCGAAAATTGCCTGGTGTGAGTGGAAGTTCCAAAAAAAGACAAAAAGGGCTTTAGCCTTCTCATTTGGATCTGGTTGCCTCCTTTTTTTAGCATAAGAGGGAACTGAAGTACTCTCTGCACCTGTGCCTCTCAATCCCAATGAACCAGCTCGGGGAAGGTTCCCTTCAATAATCTTAGCATCAAAGCCTGAATATCTCCCCCATCAGCATTCTCAGCAACACCAAAAAGTCTGAGGTTATTCCTGCGCTGGCGGTTTTCAAAATCTTCAAGCTTCCACACATGTCTGTCATCTGAGCTTTTTGAGAAGATAGCTGCCTTCCCATACCCTCGGCCCCAGCCTCTAGTGCTACTGTCTGGTCTTCCACCACCATCGTGCGCTCTGAGATTTTGGTACACATCTTATTGACCTCGCGCACGGCCCCTTGAAGCTTTTTTGTAGCCAGATGTACTCTCTTATTATCCAGGCTGGCTTCAATTTGCATTTGTTTCAATGTGGAATAGATTAGTCTTATTGAGGGGGAGATTCAGTCTCAGGATTTATAGTTGGCACTTCCCGCCGGGTTCCTCTTGGTGCTGACTTCCAATCCTGCCAGATTAGATTTGTGGCAGAATAGTCCCATATCAGCTGGCTGGCCATACTCTGACCAGACTCAAAACCAAGCACGTCACACCTCACTTTTCCAATGAATTTCTCCCTTTTTAGGACTCGCCTGATCCAGCATATGCGCTGGCTCAGGCAAGACATTTAGTAACTGGGTTTTAAAAGTGCTACCCACAGGCTTTTGCCGACCACCAGCTTGCTGTTACGCGCACAAGAGACATGCACAGCTGCCATCTGGCTTTCTGTAATGGCTCATTAAGCCTTACAGCGCGTGAATCCCCTCCCCTAGCCCATTCTACTGCTCTATTATCTTGTGTTTCCGTTGGCAAGAATTGTGATTCTTGCGCCAGAGTTAGGGCTGCTGTGCTTTGCCAGTGCTTGATTAGCTGAAGGGTTTAGATCCTGGTTAATATAGGAGTAGGTTATCTGCCTCCAGTAAGCGGATTTTTAAAAAAAGGCCATAGTCCTGTTGAAAAAAGGTACAGGCAGAAGACCCTTTTCCGCAGTTGCCCGGCGTTAACCGCCTATATACCCATTCAAGTTACCAAACAAAGAGGCAGGCGCTGGAGACCGAAAGGCAGGAAACAGAAGTTTTATTCCGACGGAGCAGAACACATCAAATCAGACAACAGGGTATCTTCTCGAGGTGCTCTAACTGCATCTCTGTGGCCTAGCCTCTTATACACGGGTTTATTACTTTATTGCATAAAACACATCGCTGTTAACCCTTTGATGTATGGGAAGACATCCTCGGAATCCCCGCTTCAGGCCCGCTCCCACACACATTTACAGTTGAAGTCCCCACCCCGGTCACAACAGATGATGATTATCGCGCAGCTAGACATTCCGCCGATTCACGGAATGTGTGAGGTTGATCGGATCTCATGGGGTAGGGGCTTTGATCAGCTCAAGGATCCTTTGATGGGGGGGGTGTTTCCTACTGTACAGGAGGAAGGGGGCAATGACAGTATCCGCAGGGCCAGGTGGCGGCTTGGGAACGAGTGAGACAAACGGGCACAAAGGAAAGAGGGGTGTTATCAAAGGATTCGGGATCATGAAAGGAATGGAGGGAGGTGTTGTGCTGGGAACAGGATGGGATTCCGAGGCAGAGCTGCGTGGTAGAGGGGTTTATGACCCAAGGCATGTGAGAGCGGGGGCCGTCAGCGTGCGGGGGATGTTTGCGAGGTCAGGAGAGAGAGAGACGCGCTGGCTATCGATGATGGGCAGAGAGGCCATGGTACTAAAAAATGGCTGCCGCTTACGCGCATGGATGGGCTCAAAAAGGGACAGATGGCGCCGATAATGTTGACGTTTTCGGCCTATCTTTTAACAGTCCTCCCTTTTCAACATATCTAGCCAACTTGCCTACTCAATGTCAATCTTCATCAAATTCCTAACCTCGGCATCATATAATGCTCCCATGCGTTCGTTTCCAAAGTCCACAGTCTTGGGGCAAATACAATTTGTACATAATGAACACAGAGGTGGCAGGCATTGAATTCCTAAGCATAGACCACATATTGCCACTACAGGGATCAAGATAATGGTAAATAGTCTCCAGCCCCAGTTCTTAACTGTGCTCCAGAACCATCCACCAAGTGACCATTCTTCCTGCTCCTGGTGGACTTCTGAAGACAGTCTGTGGAGATGCTCGATGGCTTTATATACTGATGGTGAATTGTCCGGTATGTATGTACAGCAGCTGGACCCAATAATGCGACATGCTCCACCACGGTCCGCAAGAACCACATCTAGCACAAGGCGGTTCTGGAGTGCTACCAAGCGGACCGCTTGAAGCTCGGCAGTGTTGTTAGCAAGGATACCAGCTGTGATGTTCATTGTTGTCTCGACTGCCTGAGTCAGATGTCGGATGGCACGGCTGTTTGCCATCGGGCCCCAGAGTGGAACAAGTCCCTTCATAGCATCGAGGAACTGTGCTCCTGTTGAGTCGGCTTGTTCAATGTCCTTGGCTCGTTTTTGTCTGTGGTGATTCGCTGGAGCCACATAAGTCGGAGGAAGGATGAAGGAGATGAAACAAGTGCCCCTCCAGCCTTTGGGGAGCCAGGTGTAAGTCTTTGTGCCGCAAACGAAGTACATATTTGGAGAGGATACAAAGGAAGGTGGGTCGGTGGAGTCCAAAGTTCTGGTGAAACGGCAGGCACTGCGGCCTACCAGCTGTGTCCCAAGCCCTTCTATGCACATGTGGCCTGTGACGTTGATGACTGACAGGGCCACAGTCAGGGTGGCAGCCGTTCGTTTCCGCAGGTAAGAGAAGGTGGGTCTAGTTGGATTGTTGAACACCTGCATTTCAATTCGTTCTTTAGCAGGGATGTCCATGTGGATTGAGTCGTTGGAGGTCTGCGGGCAGAAGTGTGTCTTTGTCCGGTTTCGCCAGACCCCATGATAGAAGTGCGTCATGGTTTTGCCGGAAGTGGCATTGTCTTTATAGCTTTCTTGCAGGAGGATCAGCCAAGCAAGGCAGGAGCCGTGAACTGAAAAGGGTGAAGGGATGAAAGGTATCGAGTGTCCAGTGGCGTGGGGTAGCAACCCACAGATCCAACAGTTGGTGGAGTTGGTGGCAAGATTGTGCTGGTGCAGCAACTGTACAAAGGAGTTATTCCAAAACTCTTTTCGTCTCTCTCTGAGTTGTGGGGAGAGCGAAATCAGATAATGTTCCTTCATGGTGGTAGGCTGAGCAGTGGTCAGGAATGTTTCGTGAGCAGGAGTATTTTCTTCCACAATCCAGAGCGTGGTCATGAGGAGAAAGCAGAAAAGGATCGTGATAAAAAGTGCAATTGTCTTGGAGCTGTGGAGTCTGTCTGCTTTCGGGTTTCTGTAGTGGGTATTTCCTGTTGCTTCCATCATCTTCTTATTTGGCGCTTCCATCATCTTCAAGGTGCTCGGTAGCGGGCAGAACCACAGACTTCGTTTAGCGTCTCTCCGGGTGACCCTTGGTGGTGTTTTAGGTCACCGTTCTGAGATTTTAACTTAGCCCGTGGTCTACTTAGCCGAAGCTCCCTCCTTTCGTCGCAGGAAATACCCTTCTCTGGATGGCACAGTAGGATCAGAGAATTTTGCAAGTTCAAGGGCTTCGGAATCAGGATAGCAGGCTAGTGACGGTCGGTCCTTGTTCAGGAGCTCTTCTTGGTTATCGATGCTTTCCGTTGTGGCCAAAGCCGAGGAGACCTTCTTGCAGTGGTGTGCGTGCAGCCAGTGCCGTTTCCCCTCCACACGAAGAGCCGTCCGGGTGGTGAGCAGCACTTGCCAGGGGCCCGTCCACCTGGGTTCCAGACTTTTCGTTCGCTGAAAATTTCGGATCAGCACGAAATCTCCAGGTTGGATGGCGTGACCCGGACCCCTGGAAGCATCGAGGATGGCCTGCTGCACCTGCTGATGAATGACAGACAGAGTTTCAGTTAATTTATACAGATAATCAGACATTAGGACGTCTGGGACATCATGAATGGAAGTCGGTTTTGGTGCAGACCAGACGCTCATGGGTCGGCCGAAAACGACCTCGTAAGGTGTCAAGTGGTGCTTGGTGGGGGTAGAACGCATCGATAGCAATGCCAGGGGGAGAGCGTCTGGCCATTTCAGTCCTGTGGTAGCTACTATCTTGGCTAGTTTAAGCTTTAGTGTGGCATTGTGTCGCTCGACAAGTCCAGCAGACTGGGGGTGGAAAACTGCGTGGAACTTCTGCTTGATGCCCAGCCCCTTTATGATGAGCTGGATGACTTCGGCTATGAATTGGGGGCCATTGTCGCTCCATAAAATTCGACAAAGGCCGTAGCGAGGGAAGAATTCCTTTAATAGTACCTTTGCAGTGGCCATGGCGGTGTTGTCACGGGTTGGATATGCCTCTACCCACTTGCTAAATGCACACACCACAACGAGTACGTATTTCAGGCCTTGGCATCTGTCTAGTTGAATATAGTCCATCTGCAGGACTTCAAACGGGTGATTTGGGACCCCAAACCCTCCCCGGGGTACTACAGTTCCTTTCCCGGGGTTGTGTTGTAGGCATATCAAGCATTGTTGGACCAGGCGTTTGGCGGAGTCTGTGATTTTATCATTGTGCCAAACTCTGGAGACAAGTTCAGTCATGGGGGCTGATCCTATGTGAGCAGGGGAGTGTGCCATAGTCAGTATGGGAATCAGGTATGAGTCAGGTAGCAACCATTTGTTTGTGTCCTTTGTCCGCCAGCAGCCTTCGTCGTCTTTTAATCCCACCCGTGTCCATTCAGTCAGTTCGTGTTGTGTGCTAGCCATTTGAATGTCTCTAATAGTGTCCCTAGCGTCAGTCCATTTTTCTGCTTGTGACCTGGTCACGTACATACGTGTTGTCGTCCTGTTTTCAGCTGTCGTTCGAGCAGTGATGTCGGCTAGTGCATTTCCTTGTCCAATAATGTCTGTCACCTTTTTGTGTGCCTGGCATTTGATGACTGCAAGCTTTTTGGGGAGAAGGACAGCTTCGATCAAGGCGGAGACTAGATCCCCATGCAAGATGGGTGTGCCGTGTGAGGTCAAGAATCCCCTCTCTCTCCAAAGGAGCCCAAAATGGTGAACCACCCCGAAGGCGTACTGGCTATCGGTGTAAATGTTTGCGGTGGTTCCTGCTGCTAGAATGCAGGCTCGCGTCAGGGCAATCAGTTCTGCTGCCTGAGCAGATCGTTGTGTGATGCGGGCTGTCTCGACTACAGTTCGAGCCGTGGTGACTGCATAGGCAGCTGAAGTGGTGCCATCGGGGAGTTTGATACAAGAACCGTCCACCCACAGCTCTCCGTCAGGGTCAGGAAAAGCCGTGTCTCTGAGGTCAACCCTACTTCTAGTCTGTTCATCCGTAAGAGTCACACAGTCATGTACAGGGAGCACATTGGGATCGTTCTCTGGTAAGGGTAACAGAGTTGCCGGGTTCAGTGTGGTGCATCTTTTTAGGGTGATATGGGGTGCTAGCAAAGTCAGCTCGTATCCAGTCAGTCGTGCACTCGTCAGGTGTTGCGTCTTGGTTTGGTTCAGGAGGGTGTCAACTGCATGGGGTACCAGTACTGTAAATTGTAATGTAATGTAAATTGATACTTGTATAGCGCACTACTTACCCGCAAGGGTCTCAAGGCGCTTGTATGTATACCGCTGTGGAACCCATCCTGGCTCTCCCTGTGAGGCGTCCACTCCTAGGTACCCCCAAGGTGGAGGCCAGGCATCCTTGGCGTTGTGGGGGCCATTGTGGAGATTAAGCAAGCTATTGCCCAGAGTTGCATAGTGGGACTCCATGATTGGAATAGGCACCGAGGCGAGAATTATCAGGTCTGTGGAATTTTGAGCCCAACACCCACCGAGGCGGGGAATTGAACCCTGGTCCCGGGCCAGACCTCTGCATCAGGGTCTGCCGCTCTAACCATTGAGCCACACTTCTCCACGATCCCCTCACTCTGTCGGATAGAGATAGCAGCGGCAGCTACAGCTCGAAGGCAGGCAAGGCTCTGGCTACAGGGTCAAGAGTGGCAGAGAAGTAAGCGCACGGTCGTTGCTTTGAGCCAATGGACTGGGTCAGGACAGATAAAGCGCACCCCTCCCTTTCGTGAGTGTAAAGGGAGAAGGGCTTTGTGTAATCAGGGGTACCTAGGACAGGGGCCGAACAGAGGGCATCTCGTAGTTCCGTGAAGGAGGTTTGGCACTCAGGGGTCCAAGGGAGTGGAAAGGGGACGTCTTTAGCTAGCAGAGAAAGCAGTGGTTTCACAACGAGGCTAAAGTTTGGCAACCACTGTCGGCAGAAGGAGGTGAGGCCTAGTAGGGAGCGAACCTGTTTCTGAGTCTTTGGGACAGGAGTTTCGAGAATGGTTTGGATCCGGTCGGGAGTGAGCTTCCTCCCGTCTTTGGACAGGAGATGGCCTAAGTATGTCACTTGGGGTTGGCAGAATTGTAACTTCTTCCTGGAGACCTTGTGGCCATTTTCCGCAAGGAAGTGTAGGAGTTGAATGGTGGCTGTGACTGCTAGCGGAGTGGTATCGGCCGCCAAAAGGATATCATCGACGTATTGCACCAACACCACTCCATCGGGTAACTGGACTTGATCCAGTTGTCTCTTGAGGGCCTGGCTGTAAATGCTAGGGCTTTCTGTATAGCCCTGGGGTGCTCGACAGAACCTATACGAGCGGGCCTTTAGGGTGAAGCCGAAGAGATATCGGCTGTCTGGGTGAATGGGGATGGAAAATAATGCGTTTTTGAGGTCAATGACAGTGAAGGTAGTAGCAGTAGAAGGAATCAATGTCAGGATGGTGGTGATGTCTGAGACCACGGGGTACTGGGGTACCACCACTTTGTTGATCTCTCGAAGGTCAATGATAAAGCGGTATGCTTTCTCATCTCCTTCTCCTTGTTTCTTGATGATGGGCAAGATAGGGCTGTTGCAAACGTTGCTAACCACTTCCTCTACCACTCCTGCGTCTATCAGTGACTGAATAATCTTTACCAATGCCTTCTCGCCCTCGGGCGATATCCGATATTGTGGAAGTTTTGGGAGTGTTGCGTCTGGTCGGACAGTAATGTGTATTGGGTCAATCATCATGCGCCCTACGTCCGAATCTGTCTTGGCCCACAGATACGGAGGCAGGGTGTCAAGCAGGGATGCGTCAGCGTCAGTGATGGAAAACATGCGTCGGGGAGGGCAATGTCTAACCAGAACGGGGTTGTCGTAAAGGAAAACTCGAACTCCGTCTTGAGAACATCTAATTGTCGCTCGGAAGTGTTTCAATAGATCAAGTCCCATAATGGCGTCAGGGCTATTGGAGGAGAGTAAAAACGTGGTGTCAGTGGTGTTGTTCTCTAAGTCGAAGAGGATCGGAGCGGACAAAGGGTTAGTGGAGGGCGTTCCATCGAAACCTGTCGATGTTATAAGTGAGCCAGACAAGGGTGCCCTTGGAATCAGTCGTTTAGATAACGCACTACGTGTTGCGCCAGTGTCTACCAGAAATGGAGACTTTGTACCCAAGACCTTAGCAGTGACATAAGGGCCTTGTTGGTCAACATTGAGCTCGACTGGATCCCTCCCTTGCCCTTGGCAGTCCTATGCAAAGTCGTGGGCGTCGTCATAGTCAGACTGCTGGCATTGGTTCTGTCTGGGTCGGTCAAATGTATTTGGTCTGCCTGATCTGTCATTAGTCGTGTCATTTGAAGGCCCTCGCTGCTGTCCCTTATTTCTTGGTCCGTTTGCTATGTCCTTGGGGTCTTTGTTTCTGATTATTTCCAAAAGGATCGGGCATTGGGATTTCCAATGGCCAGTTCCTTTACAGAAAGCGCACTGGTCCTCTCTAATGTCCGTACGTCCAATGTGGGGAGTCGAAGTACGGTCCTTGGGAGGTGCAGTCTTAGGGACGTTCATCTGATAGTTTCCCCTGTATTGGTCACGTCCTATAGTCACCCCTTGCAGTTGTGCGATCATCACCCTCTCTTTCAAGTCTTTCTTCTTTTTCTCTGTTGCTCTATCGTTTTCATTTTTCTGATGTTCGTAATATTGGGCCATCTGGAGGATAGCCGTGGGTTTGGAGGCTGCCCAACTACTCTCGCTGGCCTGCAGTTTCTGGGAGACCTCTGGTGACAAACCCTTAACATAATTCTGGACGAACAGATGGTGTCCGGTTGCAGAGGTCATGTCCTGGCCGCTGTAATCGGAGAACACCGTTTCAAACCGGGAGAAGTAATCCGATACATCCTCCTGGGGTTTCTGGCAACAGGCCGTTACTATCGACCAGTCCACTTTCTTTTCTGGAATCAGGGTTTTTAATTTCTGTACGATTTTGTCTGGAAGGTCTAGAATAGATTTCAAGGGCTTTTGTCCAGGTTCTCGTTGTCAATGCCATCGAGTTGTGACCAGGTAAGTCCAAACAGCTCAAGGTGGTCGACTTTCCGGATTTGCTTCCACACATCAGCTGGTAGACATAACCCGAAGAACAAGTCGATATCAGCCAGGGTCATAATCGTTGAACCTAGGGCTGTAGCTAACTCAGTATAGAAGGCAGTGGGGTTTTTACGTAGATCAGGCAGAGATTTCCGAAACGTCAGAATCTCTTGCCGGTCCCACGGCTGGTAGACCCAGTTGTACACTACCCTTCCTTTTGCATCTTTGTTGTTTGCATCATCGTGAGTCCCTTCACCTCAGTAAGGGGCAGCTTCTCGTATCGGCATCATGGCGTTAGATCGCTCAGTTTGTGATTTGGTTGCTATGGATGTCGTGGGTTTAGCTTCCGATCCTTGTTCAGTGAGGTGGCGGAAAACCTCAAGCGTTCGCATAAGGAGGTCCGTCACATCACACTCGCCCTCATCCCCGATATCGACCTTCCGGTACAGAGTCGTTAGGCTCTGGGGACCTTTGTCTCGATATCGGTCCTCGTATGCGTTCAAGACATAGTAACACAGTCGAACGGTAAAGTGTCGTCTGTGACTTCCTGTATACGATTTAAACATATCCGTGATATACTCTTCATCTTCCTTTCTTTCTACCAACGTCCTTGCTATCTTGTCAATCCCTGCTCGCTCATCTTTGCTTAATCTGTTTGTTTTTGTAGAACCAGCCCTTCGGGTCTCAGGGTCGCCTAACGTTGTCATTTGTGTAGTATCTAATACAAGGAGTTCGGCCGGCACAGAGGCCACGGGGGCCGAAGCTGTGGTGCCACTCTCGTTTGTGCCTGGGGATGGTGGGTGCTGTGCTAAGGGTTGGGAAGGGGCATATGGAGGGGGCATGTAGATGATCGGAGGACCTAGCAGCAGATCATCGTTGGCTCGCTGTTTCGAGGGTAATTCAGGGTAGAGCGTGGAGGGCGTTCTAACCGGACACTGGTTCGATGTTTCTATCTCTGGTTTCTGATCGGCTTCCTCTCTTTCCTTGATCTCTTCTTCTAGTTTCTTAGCAGCTAGGTGGGCTGCCTTTCGCAGCTCTTTTCCCAACCTACTCTCATTTCTCTTCTTACGCTGTTCGGTTTCTTTGCGCCACATGCCGAAACTGTCAAGCATAGTGGGTGTTGTCTTGTTTTTACCAAGGGCTGTTTCTAGCGCGCTCATTTTATCATCATCGAAGGATCCTATCAGTGGCCACTGACTTTCTCGATCCTTTTTCGTATATTTATGCCACAGCTTGCTATAAGCTATAGCGATCAATCCATGCTTCATGAACATGTCCTTATTAGGGGTGCCTTCCAGTGGAGCCGGATGGTTCATCTCTAATAGGCGGTCCGGGCTAAACAGGCTACCAATCAGTGGGGAGAAGACAGGCATGACGGAAGTGGGGACTAGAGTCAGCACTACCTATCTTATCACTGTGTGCAAAGACTAGACAGAATATTTCTATTCTACGTTGTTTGCAGGCAGTGAATACCTCATGAACCAATATCGAGCGGTCAATGTTCGGTCAATCAAATAATCAGTGGGGAGAATAAGTAGGCCCGCAAAAGTCTGCGTTACCTACCCTTTCACCATCTGCAAAGAGGGAACCTGTTCTTTCCTGTTTGTAGAAAGAGAATCTCCAGAAAATAATCTGCGAACGGTAGTTCGGGTTCAATCAATTAATCAGTGGGGGAGAAGGATAGGCGTGATGGATGACAATGGGGACAAAAGTCTGTGTTACCTATCCTTTACTGCTTGCAAAGAGAGAGCCTGTTGTTTCCCCGTTTGCAGGCAGCGAATCTCCAAATGAATCAACAAAGAGTAATACTAGTATTTTTTTAAACAATCAATCATTTCGTAATTTGTCGTGTTTACACGACCTTACCCGGACCGCATGGACAGTTTCTTGTCTTCCGAATCCAGCGCCCGATCGTCCTCTATTGTTCGTGATCCTCGCGGCACTCCTGATGGTTCCCAGTCAGGACCGTAGATCACTCGAGAGAGGTCTGTTCGGAACCAGTGAAGTTCGGATGATCGGCTGTCAGACGAGGGTCTATCGGACAGGTGCACTCCCGATCGTTGCAGTCGTTCACTCTGTCGTCAGGACCTCTCCCACTGGATCCATGAGTCGCTGATGGGCCCCACGTTTGGGACGCCAATTGTTGAAAAAAGGTACAGGCAGAAGACCCTTTTCCGCAGTTGCCCGGCGTTAACCGCCTATATACCCATTCAAGTTACCAAACAAAGAGGCAGGCGCTGGAGACCGAAAGGCAGGAAACAGAAGTTTTATTCCGACGGAGCAGAACACATCAAATCAGACAACAGGGTATCTTCTCGAGGTGCTCTAACTGCATCTCTGTGGCCTGGCCTCTTATACACGGGTTTATTACTTTATTGCATAAAACACATCGCTGTTAACCCTTTGATGTATGGGAAGACATCCTCGGAATCCCCGCTTCAGGCCCGCTCCCACACACATTTACAGTTGAAGTCCCCACCCCGGTCACAACAGATGATGATTATCGCGCAGCTGGACATTCCGCCGATTCACGGAATGTGTGAGGTTGATCGGATCTCATGGGGTAGGGGCTTTGATCAGCTCAAGGATCCTTTGATGGGGGGGGGGGTGTTTCCTACTGTACAGGAGGAAGGGGGCAATGACAGTATCCGCAGGGCCAGGTGGCGGCTTGGGAACGAGTGAGACAAACGGTGTTATCAAAGGATTCGGGATCATGAAAGGAATGGAGGGAGGTGTTGTGCTGGGAACAGGATGGGATTCCGAGGCAGAGCTGCGTGGTAGAGGGGTTTATGACCCAAGGCATGTGAGAGCGGGGGCCGTCAGCGTGTGGGGGATGTTTGCGAGGTCAGGAGAGAGAGAGACGCGCTGGCTATCGATGATGGGCAGAGAGGCCATGGTACTAAAAAATGGCTGCCGCTTACGCGCATGGATGGGCTCAAAAAGGGACAAGATGGCGCCGATAATGTTGACGTTTTCGGCCTATCTTTTAACAGTCCTATCTCCTTTTGTTTGCCCTTGGTATAAATTCACAGGCAGAGAGATGATTCACGAATTGTGCTTTTACTGTGAAGTTATATTTACATGTGCACATGCACGCTCACACAAACATACGCTTACATACCTGTATAAACATATTGCCATTGACGCATATGCATTTCCTCTCCATATACTCATGTACATCACACGTATTCAATTAAAGCGGAGCTGGTGGGCGCTGCGGCCGCTCTGTGCCCTTGTTGTTAATGTAAAATGACAACCATATGTAGTCTTTTGGTAAACAAGTGATGGCGTTTAGTTTTGCTGGTCTTTCATCTGTAATCCAGCAGCCATGACTTCTTGTCCATAAAATTATTATTAGCATAAAATAAAGCCTAAAACACACTCCTCGACACATTCGCTTCTCTGTTTAACCTCCGACCCAACTCCTGGAGGTCTTCCCGCTCAACACTGCACAAATGTACACCATGCACTTTGTAATTGCTAACCTCGAGGGGCACCCCCTCAACAGGTCCCACTGGTGCTTAGTCGACTCTTTGATTATTAGCAGACTCCTAATAGCCTCTCGGGACCGGTGCCTCTCCTCGGTTCAGCCCCTCACACCCAGCCTCGGAGCGCGTGTTTCCTGTTCTCAGACACTCGCACCAATGGCAAAATCTGTCTTCCTAACCCTTGGTGCAAAATAGTTCTTGTGTACTTTTGCAGAGTCCTGTTGCATTAGGAGCCCTGGCTTTTAATGAGGTGGTGTTTATTAGTACTTGGAAGCAGGCTTTGATGAGAAGCGTCGTGAAGGTGTTTAACGTGAACTTCCCCCGCCCCTCCTCCATGCTGCTTTCCTACAAACTGTAGTGGGGGAGGAGGGAGCAGCCTGCTGCAGTGAACAGATGCCCTCTTGCCACAGGACAGTCCAACTGTTCGTCTCACCTCTCTCTCCCTGCTGCAGGGCTTTTCATGTGGATGCCACCCTTTCACTTTCAAATCTCTGCTGCACACGCTTCACCGGTGCTGCGCTTAAATTGTTATTTCCAAAATGTAGCAGGCTAGTCTTGTTTTCTCTCTGTTCCCCCCCCCCAGAATCCAAGGAGTTGTTTGATCGCAGCACTCTTCGATTCGCCTGTCCGCACATAGGCTCTTGCAAAAAAAGACAAGCATTGGCATTGCCAATATGTCTCGCTTTTGGGACCTTATAAGTATTTAATTATGCAGCACAATATCCTTGGTGCAACAACATCAACTGTTGCATGGTTAAACACTTATAAGGTACAGGGTTTAGCCATGCAACAGTTGATGTTGTTGCGCCAAGGATATTGTGCTGCAAAACTAAATACTTATAAGTTCCCAAAAGCGAGACCTATTGGCAATGCCAGTGCTTGTTTGTGAGGCCGCCCATTTTTGAGTGGCTGGTGTAGGAAAGTAGGATCTGCTTTTATGGTTACCCCCACTTTTTGCCTGCTGCTAAGCTGTTTTTGACTAGTCTGACTGGGATCCTGCTAATCAAGACCCCAGTCTCTCTGCTTTCCCCCTTAAATTGTTCTGTTCAGTACTTAGGTACATCCCAGATTGGATACTGGGTAACCATTATCAGTCCATAGTATATGGTACCAAAGTACCCAGGGCATAGGTACCCCGAGGTCTCCCATGGACTGAAGCATGTATTATGACACCCATGGGAGACCATTCAACCTGTAACTACAGGCCCGCCATTGCAGCCAGCGTAAGCTGATGCTAGCACCACTTACTAAAGATATAGATTTCCTATATCTAGGGTCACTGCATTTAAAACCTATAAGTCACCCCTATATCAGACCTTTACAATCCTGAAGGCAGGGTGCTTGGTTCTAAGTGTGAGGTTGTCCCTGCATGACCAGGACACCTCTACAGCCTCCATGTCACCGATACAAGTCTTCCAGACCTGAACAGCACAAAATGGTTGCTGCCGACCAGAGACACGGTTCTGCCCTCCTGCTGCTGAGCCAAGCTCGAGCAGAGGAAGGCAGAACAATAAGCACCCTGTCACAGGAGGTTTGACCACCTCTCAGACAGGATTTATTGTATTGGGGCTGTGTGAGTGAGCTTGCCAGTGCCACTCAGTCTGCATGAGGGGCATATTTGGTGTCCCTATGCATAGCCCAGTTCAAACCAGCTCTGGGAGCCATTGGCTATCGCTCTGGTGCGAAACTGGACAAACGATATGGGAGGAACCTACCCACTGTCCAGACCTTCCCCTGGGAGGGTCCACTGAATTGTCCCAACCCTTTCCCCAGGGTACTTAAGAGTAAACCTGTGGGTGGGTCCCTAGATACATCGTGGGACAAGATTCAATTCAGACACCTCTTCTACTTCTACCATCTGGGCACTCTGGACTTCAGTGGACTTCGTTTGGGCCCAACTTTATCTCCCTTCTAGTCTGATGTATTGTCTGTGACTGTGTACCATACAGGAACCTTCCCAGGCCTGTGGGCATCAAAGACACCTGAAGGAATCTCCCTTGAAGTGAAGAACAGGGGCGGCTGGTCCATTAGGGGCGTCGGGCAGCACACCACTGATCACAATCATGACAAACTCACAAACTGTAACGTTAACACAGGCAGGCAGCAACAAATGTAAGCAGACGCAATTCATTTGTCTGTTTACATTTCCTGCCTGTGGTGGCAGCTGCTTCAAGTGCGCATGCGTCATTCAGTGCATGCAAGCAGACGGGAGCAGCAGGAGTCCAGAGAAGTGGACTCCTACAGCGCATCTGCGAGCCAGGGGCGCTTTGTGTTTAGCACGGCCACTCCATTGGCATTACATTAGGCATGCTGCGGGGATTTCATCTAAACACTTTTGGTGTGTTCTAATTGTATTCAGTTGTTTTACCAGGGAAAGCAGCTGCTGCTTTGAGGGGAACATTTTCCCCAGATGGAGAACTATGCTTGAAGATAGGTGGTGCATGTAGTTTTGGACACATGGGCCTCACATGTCAACGCCGGTCGTTGATGGGAAGATAGTAGATGTGTCCTAAAGGCTACATTTCCAGTTGTTGAACTAGAACATCTGAGGTCAAATTTCATCTTCCCCCCTCTTAAAATGTGTGATCTCAGGCATTTCATTTTACAGATCATGTTTTTTCCAGTCAAAACTGTAAACAGTATAAAGTCTAATCTGAAACTTTATATGAAAATAGTGGACATTTACATGTCTGTTGTCAATGCCAACAAGAGGAGAATCTGTTTAAATGTAATATTAGTTTAAAAAAGGTAATGTTATTGGGAACGCCTTTTCAGACAGGACACCACTTCTTCATAAAAGGTCTGTTTTATAGTTGGAAAAGACCTTCAGTCCATACGCTCAATTTCTGGCCTAGCTTTAAAAAACTTCTTGTAAAATGAACTGAGACAAGTTATGTTTCCTCCATTCCATTTTACAAAGGTGCTAAATGGATCACTTGTATGTTGCTTCACCAGTCCAAAAAAGTCCAGGTTTTAATAAAGACAATGAGGCAAATGTTCAGCTTTCTTAACGTCCTACTTTTGTTATAGCAGTCATTAGCACAAAAATACACACATTGCAGTAAACCCTGGCTAACCTCAATAGTGGGCTGCAGAATAAAAAAGTAGACATTTCCAAATTAGTTGGGAGGGGTTTCTGTGACCTCAAATTTGCTTGAAAATGCACCATTTGTCCACTCTTTTTTCAAACATTTCTCGGGGAGAGAGTGGGGGTGTAGGTTGTTCGATCTCGCGAGCTGCGCTCGCTCGCCACAGTACGACAACTATTTACGCCTCACCACTTTCAAATGTCACCAGACACCACTGGTGAAGAACTCACTTCCCTGCAGGTACCACAACTAAGCTGACCGGTCTGCTGATCCTGAGCTCCTATGGACTCCGAAAGGTTCCGCAACACAAGTAGTTGTTCCCCGACAGCTCAAGGAGCCTGCCTTGCCCTCTCACTAAGTTTGAGGTCAGTTTACCTTGTGGGACCTAAAGGAACCGAACACTTGCGCACTGCATCGATTTGCAGTTGCAAAGGCTTGTTGGCTTCCTTCCACCAAGATCTTCAGGCTCCAAGTAGCCTTAACCTCAAGCATCTTCAGTGACCAAAGTCTATGTCCACATTGCATTGTTTGCACCGTGGCCTTCATCTTTTGGTAAGCTGCTCAAGGTCCTCTTGTGATATGAGACAAAAAGTGAGAATCCTGGTCAGATATAATGACTTTAGGAATACCATGGATTTGTACTTTGGGCCTGATTACGATGTCAGTTCGAAAGCCTCTGACCGACATTTGGATTTCCCTAGACCGTGTCTGGACCCATCTGCCACGACTTGGTCAGAAATAATTCCGACCGACCGATTACGATGCTTGTGCTCGCAAGGGGAACCATTTGGTTATTCCAAATCAGTTCAGGCAGGCATTTGGAGAATCTGCGCCATCGGAGCCGATTCGTACAGCTCAAAGGACAGCGTTTCTGACCGCCCAATTACATTGTCGGATTCCAACAGCGTTTCCGACTCGGTCTGTCCGACAAGAAAAGGCAGTCAGAAACTGACTTTGGAGGCCCTTAGCAGGCCCACCATTCATCCTGAATCATCCGGTTTGGGGTTGTAGGGGTAACCAAGGGACACCCCTGTAAAACCTTGCACAGTGTGACAGGCACAATGGGGTGCCTGCTACAGGGTGCAAGTTTTTCCGCAGACACCCATTTTCCCTATTGGAGCCTGTGTTTTCAGTCAAAACACAGGCACCCATTAAAGTCAAGGGGAGTCCTTCCGGACTTTGATTTGGAAGCATCATAATCGGTCGGACGGAACCGCTGAATGTGAGTTGGACATAACCGAATCCGACAAGGAATTTGACGGTTTAGTTTACTACCGACATCATAATGAGGGCCTATATGTTGACTGAAGTGTTGAGCTAGCTGTTTAGAGGTCGCGACATATTTTCATGCAATAAATTGGCCAATTTTAGTAAAGGCATCTACACCTACTAGAATTGTGTTATACCCTTGACTAGAAGGAAAGTCCACTATAAGGTCTAATGTTAGAGTATGCCAGGGATGAGGTGGAGTGGGTTAGGGTTCCAACAGACCTTTGGGGGCTTGTCTTTCTGATTTATCATGCACAAGTCTCACAGGTGTTTACATATTGATAAATGTCCTTATTCATTTGTGCCCACCAAAATTTCCTTTTCACAAAATCTTCTGTCTTAATGATACTTTGAGGCCTGCTAAGGGGCTATCATGACATTCATATAGAGCCTTTTCTTGTAATTCATTAGTAGGTAGGTATAATGTTCCATCCAAGCATGGCAACTGATCACTAATGTCTCTGTTTAAATATTGATCACCTCACTCTTGCATCTTCTTTTGGTTCATTGACAGCTTTATTTCGTTTTCAAAAGTTCCATTGAGGGTGGCTTCTTTGATCTGCGACTTTGGAATTATCTTCTGACCCTCAATAGAATTCTTCTGAGTTTCAGTGTCAAGTCATGATAATGCATCAGCCTTTCCATTTAAACGTCCTAGTCAGTAGGTAATAACGAAATCATAATCAGCAAAATATACAGACCTGCAAAGTTGCTGTGGAGTCAGGGTTCCTGTGTTTTCAAAAATGGCATGATTCTATGGTCAGTAAATACTGTGCCCGAATGTCTTGCTCCCATAAGAGAACACCTTCATTCTCTGAAGGCATCTTTAATTGTAAGAAATTCCTTCTCTTTCATGGTATATTTCACCTCAGCTCAATTCAATTTCCGGGATCAAAACAATTTACCGGATGGAACTGCTCAGTCTTCTTATGTCTCTGAAACAAAACTCCTCAGGCCACTTCTTCTGCATCTACTGATCACTTATAAGAAACCCCTTTTTTCAGAAAATGTTTGAAGGTATTATTTTCTGAGAAAACTCCTGGGACCTCTTTTCTGTGTTCGGAATTATTTTCTGAGAAAACTCAAGATGCCACTCACTGGTGTTCTTTGCTGTGACTTGGAACTTGGAATACTAATCTTTTCATTTTGCCTCTGAACGTTTCTTTAAGAAAAATACTCTAGGCCCTCAATGGAAACTTAAACGACGTAATGTTGATGCCACTTCCCTAAATAAAACATTCAAGATGGAGCACATTACACAGCTGCTCACAAATGAACTACCTCGATGAAGTGTGCTGTTTCTAGCGTCAGCACGCACTTCACAATCTATTCTGGGCTGCAGGGAATGACGACTAGAGCGTAGATGGAAGGACTGCCTTAGTGGCCATCTAAGGGTTTCTCAGGTACCATTTCACTCTCCAACTATTTGCGTTTGTTCTTTTTTTGCTGAAATCTTTGATTGCCAAAGATTACACTAACTGTTTGTGTGCTGACCTTGAAGATTCTTTTGGTGATTCTGTCAAATCCAGAATGTAATCTTCTACCATCTGAGGGGAAATTTTCCCAGGACTGCATTGATGGTCACTGGACGAATTACAGGTGTAGCCAATTGCAAATGTGCAGCTTGAGCAGCCTTTTCAGGATTTATTGTCATTGCTTGCATGAGGAACCGTGTATATTATCGGTATATTCGGACTAGACCTGTGTACAACGTATGTAGTTGTGCTGCTGTTAGATTTGTTATGTCTGGGTATGGTGTGTAACCTGCTAAGACTATCCATGTGCTCCCTTATTGCAGAGGGAACCTAGTCTAAAATTATGTATTAAGTGTGGTAGGGCATCTTCAAATCAATGTTGGTGTTCTTGGTATGTTAGTGGTATTTTTAGTGCTTCATAAGCTGTGTAGTTGTTAGGTGTTGCAACTATAGTGTAAGCATGAAAAAATCTTGATTGTGCATTTGCTGCTGGGAATGTAACCCAATAATAGAATACCTCTGGCCTGTCTCCTTCATGGGCCTCAACAACAAAGATCATGTGTCCACCTGTAAGGGGAAGTATATGTTGCTATAACATTCGTGTAACAGCAGGTCTGCAATTTACCGAAACGTTCATTTATAATACGTCGTCAACTATTTGAATACGTGGAATACAGAGATCCTTTGAAAAGTTCAGGCTTGAACAACCTACAGCCAATACATAGGGGTTACCTACTCGCTGAGGAGGATTGTTTCCCCAACACCTTGTCTCTCGTAAGTAAGTGAGATGGGGCCTTTGTGTACCCAAAAGGAAACTACTTAGGCGATCCATTAAATCAGAACCAAAGCTAGAACGTTGGTGGCGCCATGTCGTAAGGCTTTTACTTTCTCAGGAAAAACTGTGCATTTTCTGGACAAGATAAATATTAGAACGGTGTGAGAATGATTCCACACACACTATCAGGATATGTTGGCCTTAGTCCTGCTAGCACACAGTACACCATGAGTTCCCCAAACTTGGGAAAGTAACAAATAGATTGTATAACCTGAGAGCATGGCAACACTGACTCCCCAATCACTTAGGATGGTTTTCTGGCATGGGGCGAACTCTCAGTGCCAGTGAAACTGATTTAACTGTAATTTAACTGTAACTGATTTAGAGGTATACTTTGCTAACATCAGAACACATTTTTCGCCCTGTGGCAACAGTTTAAAAAGGACCCACAATGGCCTGCCCCAATTCGCGCCAAGGTTCAGTTGGTACCTCCACAGGAGACAATGGAGTAGCCCTTACCAGTTTTGACTTGTCACTACCCATACATAGAGACATTCCCTCACAACCAATTCAATGTGCCTTTCCAGACCAGCACATCAGTAATGTTCTCTCACACTAGCTTTAGTTAAGCTTCTGGTTTAATGTCCTACATGTGCAATATTTATTATTGTATTCCACAATTCAAATTCCACAATTCAATGGGAGGAACTATCCTTTTCCCACAGCAAGGTACTCAACCAACAATGTTCAACTCATCTCTAACACACCAAAACCCCTTCATATCCTGTGGCACCAACTTTCACCCAGGCCAACCTTTGGCAACATAATCAGACACTTGTCTCCACGTCATATCGTTAGCTATCTCAGAATCCCATTCTTCTTTGGGTAATACTGATTCCTTAATCCACAACACAGACAGTTCTGAGTCCAGCCCCACAGACTCTTCCAAAGGAAGACTAAACAAGCTATCAGATGGTACATTTCTTTCCCCGGATAAATACTCAATATGATAGTTGAACTCCTGCAAGCTCTTAACCCACCTTTGTATCCTAGTTGTGTCACCATTAATGTTCCAACAAGACAAAATGTGAATTAGAGGCCTCTGGCTGATTCTCAAGACAAAAAGTAATCCTCAAAAGAAAAACTTGAAATGGTAACTGCCCACAAGCAAGGCATTGTCTCCCTCTCGATTGCCGAGTACCTTTCCCCCGCTTTCCTTGGTAAACGTGAGGCAAAAGCTATGACCTCCTCCTCAACATCCACCACTTGTGAAAGTACTACCTCTAGACCTCTCAGGCTATCATCTGTGGTAAGTATGGTCTTCTTGGTCACATCAAAATGCCCCAAAGTAGGCATATTCCAATCTCCATCCTATTTTCTCAAAAGCCTTTTTGCGCACATCAGACCATGAAAAAACTCACACTCTTCTTTAGGAGCAGCCTAATATGTTGCACAAGACTAGCAAAGTTGAGAACACATTTAGAATAGTGCTCTGCCAGTTTAAGGACTGACATTACTTGGTCTTAGTCCACTGGTGAATTAGTGATTTCTAGCTTGGGATTAATCCCATCACCAGAAACAGTATGGACCAAATATGAGCCTGAAATCACTCATTCATTTGTTCCTTTTTACTGTAAGCCCATTATTCCTTAACCTTGTTAATACCTTTATCAACATGATATCATGGGTTTCTTTATTCTTCCCATAAACCAAGATGTCATACTAGAAAAAACATGACACATTTGATCCCATTAAGATCTTCTTTCATCACTCTCTGAAACCATGCTGCATCAGAGGATACACCAAAAGGCATCCTTATAAACCTGCAGACTCTCACCAGAGTGACATAGGAAGTAAGTGCTCTGGCATCCTCATGGAAGAGTATCTGGTGGTAAGCAGCCAAGAGGGTCTATCACACTAAAGGTATTAGCTCCAATCAACTTTGATAATGCCTCTGGAATATTGGGTAATGGCTATAGATCTACCCATATACATTGATTGAGATCCTTAATATCCACACACATTCTCATGTTTGTGCCTGTGTCTTTGGGGGCAAGGAGGACAGGTGCCATCCATTCTGATGCCTCTATCTCTTCTATAACCCCCATGCATAACAGTCTGTCCACTTAATCTTGCAAAGGTTGCATCATAAGATCTTGTACTTTTCTCACATTTTGTACCACGAGCTTGGCATTTTTTACAATTATTTTGAGTTTACAATGTTTTAACAAACCCATATTTTCTCTAAACTCTTCACTGAATTCATCAATAAATTCATCATCACTAACATTGTCAATCTAGAGTACTTGATCAGGAGAATTAGGATTAAGACCGATCTCTCAGGTGCCTCCATCCTAACAAGTTATCACCCCTACAGGCCATGTAGTTCTCCTCACTGTCTTTCTACCCTTAAAGTTAATACTTAATACAGTAGAGTGAATTAGATACATTTTCATTCTTCCATTTCGGAGGATTGATATCTGGAGGCAAAAGGGTGATTTCTTTCACTTCTGAAAATATCCTTCCAATACTTGTCTCCCACTAATGTGAAAGGTGACCCTGAGTATGCAAGTACTGGCACACTTTCCCCCCAATCAGGACAGTATATTCTGACAACCTAACTAGTCCATCATCCATAACCTCACCCAAATGCCCTATGTTGGTTTCCATACGTAAAATACCTTTAACATTATTATCAGGAGTTACTTCCATCACACTTTTGCCTTTTACATTTTTACAGACACAAGAAAAATGCCCCTTTTTTCCACAATTCCTTCACACAGCATATCTTGCATAGCAATTAAAACTATTAGGTAAGTGGCTGAAGCTGCCACATTTAAAACATTTAAACTTGGAGTTTTCGTCTTGTCCAAGACTCTTTCTAAAGGTTTCACCAACAACCTTTTGAACTATAGCTTTATTGCCACTGATTTCATCATACAGTTTTTTCTCACTGAATTCTTTCAACAGTATATTTAATTGGGAAGATGCAGTTATTTAAGCCTACCTCAAGTGTGTTAAATGCTTTCCACAATTTCTATAGCCTCCTTCAATGACTGATTCATAGCTAGTAGCTTTTCTTGCACCGTTTGATTATTGGTACAACGTGTAAGCTGATCATGGATCAAAGAGTCAGTTAAATCTTCAAATTTGCAAGTTCTCGCTAGACTTTTTGATGATGCACATAATTCCCTACTTTTTCATCTGTAGCTTGCATCCTTGTGAAAACTTTCTCTACATCACTGTGTTAATTTTAATCTAGAACCAAAATATTTTTAAACATTGCCAAAGACATCTGAAAAACATCTCTTGGTTTATCATCGCTGTTGCAAATAGCTATTTCATCTAAATGTTTGTAAATAGTCTGTCCTTCTATTCCCTTGCCACATACAGGTGGATAGAGATGTGCAAAGTAGTCTGTACAAAAGGGGGTGGTGATGGACGGAGCATCTGAATCAATCAAACACTCAAACCCAGTCAAAAGATCTGGGTTTAATCCATCACTGTTCTTTAGTCCACTCTTCCACCCCAGTTCAGACATGGCTATATGCAAATCAGTCTGACCCTGTGCCTCATGGGAACAGTCCAGCCCGAACTGCCAAGCCATGTCTTCCCTGGACCGGAAACAAGCCCCCGAGGACTGGTTTCTGGCATTCCAGCCGTCCTCAGCCCGGCCTGCTTGAATCCAGTGGCAAAGTGTGCAAGGGACTCACGTCTGAGCATACCCCGCCACACTTGTGGCTGCCAAAAGCGGTACAAAAGGGGGTGGTGATGGACAGAGCATCTGAATCAATCAAACACTCACACCCAGTCAAAAGATCTGGGTTTAATCCATCACCGTTCTTTAGTCCACTCTGCCACACCAGTTCAGACATGGCTATATGCAAATCAGTCTGACTCTGTGCCTCATTGTAACAGTCCAGCCCAAACTGCCAAACCATGTCTTCCCTGGACCGGAAACAAGCCCCCGAGGACCGGTTTCTGGCATTCAAGCCGTCCTCAGCCCGGCCTGCTTGAATCCAGTGGCAAAGTGAGCAAGGGACTCACGTCTGAGCATACCCCGCCAGACTTGTGGCGGCCAAAAGCGGTACAAAAGGGGCTGGTGATGGACGGAGCATCTGAATCAATCAAACACTCACACCCAGTCAAAAGATCTGGGTTTAATCCATCACCGTTCTTTAGTCCACTCTGCCACCCCAGTTCAGACATGGCTATATGCAAATCAGTCTGACCCTGTGCCTCATGGGAACAGTCCAGCCCGAACTGCCAAGCCATGTCTTCCCTGGACCGGAAACAAGCCCCCGAGGACCGGTTTCTGGCATTCCAGCCGTCCTCAGCCCGGCCTGCTTGAATCCAGTGGCAAAGTGAGCAAGGGACTCACGTCTGAGCATACCCCACCAGACTTGTGGCGGCCAAAAGCGGTACAAAAGAAGGGGGTTATGGACGGAGCATCTGAATCAATCAAACACTCACACCCAGTCAAAAGATCTGGGTTTAATCCATCACCGGTCTTTAGTCCACTCTGCCACCCCAGTTCAGACATGGCTATATGCAAATCAGTCTGACCCTGTGCCTCATGGGAACAGTCCAGCCCGAACTGCTAAGCCACGCCTTCCCTTAAATATAAGACTGTGGCCAAGACTTTGATCTTCCCATAAAAGTGGCAGATGGTGAACTGCGCAGTCATCTGGAACTGAAATATTGGTTAGAGTAAGGTGCTTACCCGTGGCATCTGTTCACTAAAACCACAAGGCTTCTGAAAAATCATGGTGTTAATTCAAGTGGTTTTAGCAAATTTGAGAAGCCGTCTGCAGCAGAGTATGGGAAAAAGCCTCATATCTATTTTTTTGTTTTGAAACGAGGCCCGGTGGTGCCTTTGGGAATCCATTAATACATTTAGTAGTTTTATATAACACAACCACAGTGTAGGAACTGGATTCACCAGGTCCCCTGGGGGTAGCTTGGCCCGAGCAGGAAGGCACCCGAAGCTTAGGTGTTAAGTGACTACACAGCACACACATCCGCTGAGACAATAAATGCCTGAGACCACACCAATATGCTTGATTCAAATAAATAAGTTTTATCTAAGATCAAGTTCAGGGCAATCAAAAATCACAGTAGTAATAACTCATTACCTTTCCTTAAAAGCACATGTTTTTCATTACTTGGCCATAAATAAATAAATAGTAAATAGTAAATAACTGTAGCCCTTCAGATAATACTGCATCAGACAGGATCAAAACATTTCATTAGGTAATAGTATTTCATTGCTTAGCAATACACATTTCCTTGTGTCAGAAATCCGCAGGTTATTAAACAAGAACTTAACCTTTCATGTGGCTGGGGTAAAATGGTTCATTAATTAGCAGTAAACCTCTCAGTAATCACTTTGAGTAAAGCTCAGCACTTCCTCATCTTCCTTCATCTTATTCAAACTAAGCCATGCAAAAGGCTAACGTGACTGGCACTTAACTGTACTCTAGGCAGGGGTTAACTCTTTTCCCATAGGGCCCTCACAGTTTCTAGGGGCCCTGGCCCCGGTCCAGTACTCCAGAGGGGCCAAATAGGGCCAACAGGGCCCAGTCTTAAGTCTTCCCCAGGGAGGGGCGAACTCTGGGCCTCCACCGGCCTTCCGCCCTCCTCCCGGGGGTTTACCTCACTCTTCGGCCCACTCCTTGCCCTTCCGATGATTCCGGCAGGCCTCAGGAGGGAGGGGGGCCTATCCAGGGAGGCCCACCCGGTTCCGCCGCTCCTCCCGAGGCTGATGGGGGTTCTCACTCTCTTCGAGCGCTGGCGGTGGTTCCTTCATCGGTCCCGGACTTTCCTGGGCCTGGCTGCACCCGAGGACCAATGGGGGCGCGGTGCCGGCAGCCAATCAGAGCGCAGCGGGGCGGAGTTACTTCCGACGCCCCCGTCACGTGAGGATAGCAGGATGGCTTCAGGCCTAGTAGGGCCTAGCGCGGCCCAGTGCAAGAATGCGGCGGCCCTCTCCTGGCTCCCGGGGGCCGCCGAGGGGGGTGATGAGGTCGGCGCTTCAGAAGCGGCTGCGACCAGCTTTTGGGGCTCCGGCGAGGCGCCAAGGGCCGCGGCGGTGAGTGGGGCCGCTAGCGCTCTTCAGGCATATTGCGGGGGGGGGATTGCAGGGTTCCGAGGCACACCACGGCGCGGCACCAGCAACAGGCTGACGATCATAGCGCCGTGAGGAGCAGAGCGCTCGAAGGGCAGTAGCGCTTCAGCGGCGTCAGGATACCGGGAGCCTGCGCTTAGCAGAGATAGCGCTTGGGGCCACAGCTCTTCAGGGCACAATAATCTCTAGCACCTCAGTGCTTTAGGGCAGCAAGGGGCTCTGGACTCACAGCGCTTCTCAGCAATGGCGCTTCAGGAGTATAGCGCTTTGGGGGCAGCCACTGTCTCTAGCGTCCCAGGGCTTCACAGTTCAGGCAGTATAAGCAAGGCAGGACAGCAGAGGGGATGAGACAGGACAGTGCAGGGGCCCAGGTTGAAGTAGAGGGTCGCGGAGTGGACACAGTCCTGTACCTGGTTGATCCCCAGTAGTCCTCTGGCAGTCAGGTGGGTTTCTTCTTTGGCACTAGATGATTCCTGCGCCCTTGTGCAGTAGATTCTTGGTTTCCTGAGGAGGGGTGCATTGATTAGCAATGGGAAGGTGCCCAGAGACCTAAGGCCAACAAAAAGAGGGTGGAAAAAATAAGGCAAGGGCGAAAAAAACAGGGAAAGACCACCTTAGGGCCTACAGGTCTTAAACACAGCCCAAGGGCATTGGAACATTTCACATGAGATCAAAATTACATTTTACATGGTCAGCTTTGTTTTATTATAATCACAGGAGTTTAAATGATTTGGCCATTATCAAAGGATGTTGAGCCAACACTGGGAGTTGAACCTGGTTCCTCAAATTCAAACTCAGCAGCTCTTTCCATTAGGACACATACATCTTTTTTAATTCAAGCGTGAAAGTCATACTCACGTGGTGTGGCTGGCTATGTATGGTGACATATATGGAGTATATTCGCTGTTTAAATACAATTGTGAAGAAAAAAATAGAAGCAACAAATATGGAGATTTACTTGGAGTCTTTCTTGCGAATATTTGCAAGGGTTTGTTTAAAACTGGGCTTAGGGACACTGTTGAGCACCTCTGCACTGGTGAACAAACAGGGCTAATGATTTTAAATCTTCCACAAAGGCTAGGGCTTTTGCAACCCACTAAAAAATGGCTTGCGGCCCACCATGGATCCCAACTCACTGTTTGGAAAATGCTGCCACAGGGATAAGCCACTTGATAAGCTGTTTGAATGTCACCCACAAGTAAGGGTCCTAGGTATCCCCCTCATTTGTCTGGTGACCGGATTTAAATTACTAAAGAAGTAGTGAGGTTCTTCTCTAAGAGTAAAGTTCTGTTACACTACTGAAGGTATAAGGGTTGCTCCTCAAGAAAAGCAAGGGATTCTATTTGTTTGTTTAAGGTAGTATTTGCAGCTAAGGTGGCTTGAGCTATTTACTCAGTATGAGTTTGTATCGTATGTTGCATGGACAAACGCTCCTCCTGAGTGGACCTAATATATTTCTATAAAGCCCACTCAAATTCCATATGACATTCTTTCAACTAGACAACATAGGTATCTACTGCCAGATCCCTCTAGAATGGAGGTAGATCTCACTTCTGGAAGAGGACATCTCCTATTCATTCCTAGGAATCTCCTAAGCATTCTAACTCTAACTGTGGTGGGTGATAGAACCAGTATGGACCCTGTCACGTGAGAGAAGAGCTTTACTAAATGGGGATGGTGGCAAGGAACTGAATACACCATGCCTGATGGTCAAAGTGTGCTGCAATACTGACACAAGGTCTCCTGGTAATTTCACAGCAAGGCAAAGAGAACATAGTGTAAAAGGAAGTGAGGGAATGGCAGGGCTGCAAGAACATAGTTAGTATTTGAAAGCAGAAAATTCCCCAATCACTGGCTGATGTACAGGATAAATCTCAAACTGCAACCATCTCCTCAGAAGATTTTAATACCTTGTAATAGTCCACATCAGAAAGACGGCCCTGCTGGAAGAACAAAGAATCACTCCAGGACTATAACCAGAGAGTGAGCCCTCTGTACCAACACTAACCCTTTTGAGACACACAATAAACAGAAGAGGAGCCCCCATACTTTACGGACACCCTGTAATCCTGCAGGGGAGCAACACTCGAATGCTGTCCACTCTAATGCATCCTGCAGATGACTTGGTCAGTTGTAAATCCTGCCCTACAAAGATAACACTACATTTCTGAAGACATAGACTATCTGTTGGATGACATAATGTTTGCTTGCTCACTGTTAATATATGCCTCATCTTTCAAGTACTCTGCCACTGTGTCCACTTTCTTAAAGCGCCTTAATTGCTTTAAAAAAGATATATTTTAGATTTCTTGTACTTAACACCCTGTACTTGAATTCAAACAAATACAAAATATAAAATCTTACAATTTTTTTCCCCCTATATTCATTCTGCTAGGTTCCCCCAAATACTGGCATGTATAATGCAGGTATTCCAACACAGATGGCTATGTAACAAGTGGGGGTTCTAACTAAATGACAACTTTCAAAATAGTGGGCTTGTGTCGTGGAAGCATTAGGAGGAGTTTGATAATCTCATACGTAATGAGAGCAAAGGGATTCATCCCCAAAAAGTGTATGGATCTGTCTGATTCTAACATGGCAGCTGAAGTCTTTTTTAGGTCTCAGCTCTAAAGACAGCGCATGCGCTGTCTTGAAGAGACTTGCTGTATATATTTTGTGGGCTTCAGCCCAACCATAGGCTTCCAATTTTCTGGCTCCATCGTTGCTCTTATATTCTTTCTCCCCATTTGTCCATTGCATGCATGCATCATGCCACTTCCTCTGTGCATTCAAAGACCGTTATCCCCCAAACCCCTCGAACTTCACTGCTTTGCAAGAGGAGCGCTATCCTAGGAATTCACAGACTACAAGAACAGACACACAGAATCAACTGGGACTGCTTCTTGGTAGCAAGAACGTTGGATACAATGTACAGTTGGATGGTACAGGAAACTCACACAATCTTGCAACACTCCTTTCTGTAGGTCACAGTGCTGATAAAGAGTGAATAAAGGATTTATTGAATTCTTATTTTTTATTTAATCGCAGACATGAGACGCGTACGCTGTCCGTCCTCCTGTTCCACGCAGATGGTGAATCAGTCTGCAGTAAAGTGCAGCCAAAGGGTTTTAGTAACTGGCAGTGTACTCGAGCTCTACCGAAGCAGGAACCTTTTGTGCCTTCTATTTTCTGATGCCACCTCAGCCCGGTGTAGATATCCTTTTATGGGTGGGAAGTGTTGGAACTGACAGTTTCTGATTGGCTGATGCGATGCCTCAGCCAGGCAGAACCTACCACTCCCATCAGGGGCGGGTGATTACAAACACTGTATAGCATGTGCTCACCCTTTAGAAGCTTGGCACTGAACAGTCAGGCTCATCACAGAGGCAACGTGTAAAGCTTTGGCACAGCACTCACGATAAATACACTGACTGTCACAAAAGAGACTTCACGCGTGTTGTATGTAAATAAAGTTTGTACTCAACACACACAATAATGAATACAACATGAACATCATGCGTTTCGAACCATAAATCACACTTGGAAGCATTACTATACTCAACAAGACGCTTATGTGTTCGAAATTCCCACGACGCATGGCCCACATGCCTTAGATGCTGGCAAGATTTCTGAGGGCCCACACAAGGCAATCTAGTCACCAGGCACAATTCTTAATTCCATGCACATGCTGCGCTACCAGTTGGGATCCAGCCGATCATGTGGGTACTTGATAGGGCACTGCTCTCCAGGTTTCACAAGTAGACAGTGTGGATCCCTTGTAGGAGTTCTTTGATGTCACTGAGACCTCCAAAATATCAGGGAACAAGCCAACAAGCCATTGGAGAGCACACTTCAGGGTGCCACACACCAGCTGATGGTCAGCCCAGACCAGACACTATTTAGGAAGGATGCACAGTTCTTTACAAAGGCAGTAATCCTCCTTGTGTACAACAGATTTCTTTGGAAGTGTGCATCATACGGTTCTAGGTTCTCCAGTTGCACATCCCCATAAGTATATCTCTGCCCTGCTGAAATATGGCACCAGTAGTTATACTGTGGTGTGACTTTGAAGTGGGGGTAGTTCAGAGAGTCTCCCTTTGAACCACTGATGTCTTCCCTAAATTTTAGTCCTGTCTGACATGAAGGCGAAAAATGAAGCTCTTAATCTTTAGTGGGGCCTTGATATGGCTCCCAGAGGCAAAGTGTCAAAACCTCCTCCTCCAATCTCTAATGCCAGGCCCTTAAATGGCAGAGGTTTGTCATTCCAGTTGCATGTCCAATGTTTTATATCTGTCGCTGGGGAATGCCTAGATGTGCTCCGCCAGCCTCCAGTGTGGATTGAAGTCAAGCAAAAAAGCACACAAAGAGTTTTTGAGCACATAAATGCCCACTTTCTAGGAGTGGCATTTCTAAGCTGGTGGTGACAAAACAACCTTTACCATCTGAAAGGGTTTGTCATTGTGAATTCAATGATGGGAAACATGATGAAGCTGCTCCACTTCAATATATTACTGCAGAATGAATTTCAAGCATTTTCCTATGTTAGCCTATGGAAAGAGCAACCCTCAAAGGTAGTGAAAAACACATGGATATTCCTCACTACCTGGGCAGGGAACACATGTGTACCTGCCATGCCTTTCACCTACCACTAGCTTCAACACTTAAAACATACGTACCCTTGGTGCTCTAGTGCTAGTGAAAGGTCCTCTCAGGATGGCTAGTGATTTAAACAGGTCAGCCTGGGCAGAAGTGCAATTGCACGCACACAAACCTGCAATGGCAGGCTGGACACATACCTAGCAACACCATAGGTGCAAGTGCACACACCTGCATGCAATGGCAGGCTTGACTCATGTTCAAGCACATCATTGACGCAAGTGCGCAGACCAGCCTGGAATAGCAGCTTGGCCACATGTTTTAAAACACCATTAGTGCAAGGGCGCAGACCCGCACAGTCGACAAATAGCACACCCAACCATCTCAGCTGAATACTCCTCAACACTCGCTCCCTCCAAACATGCCACAGAAATCTGGTACTTCCTCGACTCCGTCTCTTCGGACATTGCCTTCCTCGTGAAAACCCGGACTAACCCAGCTCTAACCTGGACATAGCCATCTCTATCCCTGACGGCTACAAAATCACGTGCAAGGACAGCACCCATTGACCAGGAGGAGGCATCGCCATAGTCCACAAGAACACCCTCCACCTGACGACCCACTCGGACGACCCAACGACAATCATGCAACACCTTCATCAACTCCACCACCCTGATTGACAACCTAGCCACCCTCTGACTCAGACAACTTGTCACAACCCCCACCCATTCCGCTGGTCACATGCTTGACCTCATCTACTCCGCAAGCCCCCACGTCTCCTTCAACCATATCAACAAACCCACCACGCACCACCGCACCCAACAGATGCCTCACCGCTGCTAGAGCAAAGTCACGAAGACCAGCTAACCACCACCCTCGCCCAGAGCCCACCCGCCGACCATACCGACCCCGACACCACCGCCCGCAACCTCAGACAGTGGATCATCGACTGCGCCAACACCCTCGCCCTGATCAAGAAACCCTCCAACAATCATACCAACAAGAAAGCCAGCTGGTTCACTGAAGACCTCTGGGCCTCCAAGCAAACCTGCCAAAAGCTGGAGAAGATCTGGCTCCGTGAATGAACACCGGACAGCCACGCCGCCCACAAGAATGCCACCCACAGACACCATCACCTCATCAGATCCGCCAGAAGGGCCTCCTTCAAAGACCGCCTAGACAACAACGCGCACAACAGCAAAGAGCTCTTCATCATCGTGAAGGAATTCTCCAGCCCCAGCTCCAACACCGACGTCCCACCCTCACATTACCTGTGCGACTCGCTGGCCACCTTCTTCCACCGCAAGATCACAGACAGCCACAACAGTTTCAACGCCACGACCGCCCCGACAACCACTGAGACCTCCACCATAACGACCACCAACCGCACCAACCACCTGCTCTACTGGACCAACATCAAAGACGATGACACCATCAAGATCATGAACACCATCCACTCCGGATTTCCGTCAGATCCATGCCCACACCACATCTTCAACAAAGCCAGCACATCCATCGCACCTCATCTCCAGAAAGTCATCAACACCTCCTTCGAGACAGCAACCTTCCCAGAGAGCTGGAAGCACGCCGAGATCAAAGCCTTACTCAAGAAACCCAAGGCGGACCCCAAGGACCTCAAGAACTTCCAGCCCATCTCCCATCTCCCTGCTCCCGTGCCCGGCAAAGGTCATTGAGAAGTCCGTCAACGAACAACTGACCTGCTACCTCGAGAAGAACAACATCCTGGACCCTTCCCAGTCCGGGTTCCGCAGCAACCATAGCACCGAGCCTGCACTCATCGCCGCCACCGTGTTGGACAATGGAGAAACGGCGGCCCTCATCCTCCTGGACCGGTCAGCCCTCATCCTCCTGGACCGGTCAGCCGGCTTCGACACGGTCTGTCACCACACACTACGAACACGCCTCTAAAATGCCGGGATGCAGGAGAAGACTCTGGACTGGACCACCTCCTTCCTCTCCGGCAGAACACAGAGCGTCCACCTTCCCCCTTCCGCTCCGAAGCCACCGAGATCATCTGAGGCATACACCAGGGCTCATCCCTCAGCCCACGTCTGTTTAACATCTACATGGCACCGCTCGCCCAAGTTGCCCATCGGCACAACCTCAACATCCTCTCCTACGCCGATGAAACCCAGCTGATACTCTCCCTCACCAAGGACCCCCACACCACCAAAACCAACCTTCACGAAGGAATGAAGGGCATTGCTGAGTGGATGTGAAACAGCCGACTGAAGCTGAACTCCGACAAGATGGAGGTCCTTATCCTCGGATCCAACCCTTCGGCCTGGGACGACTCCTGGTGGCCGACCATACTGGGAACCGCTCCAACACCCACCGACCAGGCACGCAACTTAGGGGTCATCCTCGACTCCACCCTCTCTATGACTAAACAGGTCAACGCAGTCTCCTCCTCCTGCTTCAACACCCTCCGCATGCTCCATAGGATCTACAAGTGGATCCCCACTGATACGAGGAGAACAGTCACCCAGGCCCTTGTCAGCAGCAGGTTGGACTACGGAAACGCCCTCTAAGCAGGAGCCTCGGCCAAACTCCTGAGACGGCTCCAATGCATCCAGAACGCCTCTGCACGCTTGATCCTTAACATCCCTCACCACAGCCACGTCACACCCCACCTGAGAGACCTGCACTGGCTCCCGGTCAACAAGAGGATAACTTTCAAGCTCCTCACCCACGCACATAAGGCACTCCACAAAACCGGACCAACGTACCTCAACAGACGACTCCGCTTCTACACCCCCACCCACCAGCTCCGCTCTGCCAACCTCGCCCTCGCTACAGTCCCCCGCCTCCGAAGAGCAACCTCAGGCCGCAGATCGTTCTCCCACCTCGCCGCTAAGACCTGGAACACCCTCCCCATCCACCTAATGCAGACCCAAGACCTGCTGACCTACAGAAAACTCTTCAAGACCTGGCTTTTCGGGCAGTAGCAGCATTCCCCACCCCAGCGCCTTGAGACCCTCACGGGTGAGTAGTGCGCTTTACAAATGATATGATTGATGATTGATTCCAGATCCAAACCAACCCCAATACCAACCTCTATGGCGCTCTCATCTACAGGCCTCCTGGCCCCCGCCCAGCCTTCACCGATGCCATTGTCAACATCATCACACCCCAGGCTTTTGCATCCACTGATTACATCCTACTCAGCAGCTCCAACTTTCACCTGGACAACCCTAGTGACCAGAACACCACATCTCTTCTAGGGAACCTTAACAACTTTCGACTCAAGCAGCTAGTCACTGCTCTGACCCATGCAGTGGGACACACGCGCGACCCCGTCTTCTCCGCTAGCGGAAACATCACCCAAAACCACATTATTGAACATCTTGGACCGAGTACCAATGCATGCACTTTGCCTTCACCACACCCACTGTACACCATCACCCGTTCCACCCCCAACTAGCTGGTACAACGTCACCAAAGATTATCTCACTGCCTTTTCAGCACCACCACACAGCCGACTTCAGCAGTTGCTAGCACCTCAGCACCCAACCTCCACTGATGGATCTCCAACTGCGCTGACATTGTCACACCTCAAGAAGGCCCCCTGCAAGCAATATTCCAAGAAAGCTATCTTGTTCACTCCTTCCCTCCAGAAGCCCAGACGCACTTGTAAACGACTCGAAAAGAGATGGAGGAACAACAAAACTCCAAAAACCCGGGAAACCTTCAAAACTGCTGTCAACGCTCACCACCTCCTCCACATAACCACATACGAAATGGCCCTCCAAGACAGAATATATGCCAATGGAGACAACAGCAAAGAACCCTTTGCCATCGTCAAGGAGTTTGCCAGGCCCAACATGGAGAGCATGAACGTCCCACCCTCTCAATACCTCTGCAACAAAACCTTCTTCCACCACAAGATCAGGCAGATCTACAACAGTTCTGACACCCAAGACCCTCACTATGCCCGACACCACCACACCCAACCACACCGAACCCCAACAGATCCTGATCAACTGAACCCAGCTCACCACAGCACATTCAAAATAATGAAGAGCATCCACTCCGGATCCCCTTGGGACCCTTGCACGCACCACTTCTTCCATAGAGGAGCCACCTCAATCGCCCCAGAGCTTCTCGCATCATCAACTGTTCCATCGAGACAGCCACCTTCCCAGATGACTGGAAACATGCGGAGATCAACCCCCTTCTGAAGAAGCCATCCACCGACCCGGCAGACTTCAAGAACTTCAGCCCCATCTCCCAGCTTCCCGTCCCAGCCAAGGTGATTGAGTAGGCCATCAATGCCCAACTCTCCGAATACAATAAAGTGAACGACATCCTGGACATCTCCCAATCCGGCAACCACAGCACAGTAACCACACTCCTCGCCACCGACGACATCCGCTTCCTCCTCGACCGGGGTGAAACCGCAACCCTCATCCTGCTGGACCTCTCGGCTGCCTTCGATACCGTCTCCCACTGCACCCCAATCATGGGACTCCACAACGCTGGCATCCACAACAAAGCCCTGGACCAGTGGCGGCCGACATAGTTTGCCGGTGGCAGGGTGGGTGTGGTAGTGTAAGAGGGTGAGGTTGCCAGGAAGTGTGAGGGAATGGTAAACAAAAAGGGACACTTACCTTGCCAAGCTTGTCCTGCACCTCCGTTCCTGCTCTTTGAGGCACAGGAAGCACAGAAAAGGCTCCCTTGACCAATCACAACGTTGCAATGCAGAGTTGTGATTGGTTTTGAGCATCCTGGTTCGACGCTCAAAGAGGGAATGGGGGCTTGGGCTTGTTCTCCACACAGGCTGTTATGCAGCCTGCATGGAGAACGGGAAAGTGTGCATGACTGGTTTGGGTGCAGGAGAGGGCCTACCAAACAGTAATTGCGCACTTTGGAGTGGGCAAACTACTCCACCCCTGCCCTACTCTGAGAGCATAGCAGACCCGCCCACCCACAAAGCAACAGGAAACATAAAATAATAATAACTCAAAGTTATTATCTTTTTATGTTTCCTTTACATTGCACTGCTTGAAAGCAGTGGGGCAACACTCCTCCACCATTACGGAGGAGCTGCCCGTGCCCTGGACTAGATCCATTCCTTCCTCACTTGCCGAACACAGCGAGTCAGACTACCTCCCTTCCTCTCACTACCTACAGAGATCAGCTTTGGAGTGCCCCAGGGCTCCTCCCTGACTCCCACCCTCTTCAACGTCAACATGGCTACCCTCGCTGCCACCATCAGGAGGTACGGACTCAACGTCGTTGCCCTAGGCCAACAACACCCAGCTGATCCTCTGCCTCACCAACGAACCCACACCTGCCAGAATCAACTTCCACAGCAGGATGAAGGCTGTTGCCACCTGGAAGAAAGACAGTTACCTCAAACTCAACTAGGACAGGACCAAAGTACTCATCTTGGAACCCACCCGCTCAGCTTGGGATGACTCCTGGTGGCCTGCCGCATTGAGAGCCCCCCCACCCTCATGGATCACGCATGTAACCTCGGCATCACACTGGAATACTCACTCACAATGAACCATCAGATCAATGCCGTATCCTCGTCATGTTTCCACACGTTCCACCTGATTCGAAAGACATTCAAATGGATTCCAGCTGACTCCAAAAAAGACAGTCACCCAAGCACTCATCACTAGCAGACTCGACTACGGCAACACACTATGGCGGCGTCAGCCAGAAACTCCTAAGGAAACTACAGAACGTTCAAAATGCCACAGCCAGACTGGTCCTCAAGATCCAGCACTGTAGCCACATCACTGAACACTTTAGAGAACTCTACTGGCTCCCAGTCAACAAAAGAATCACCTTCAAGCCCCTCACACATGCCTACAAAACCCCCCATAACACAGGACTAGCTTATCTGAACCACACCTCTCATTCCACATACCTGCCAGACAACTTCACTCTGCCCAACTGGCCCTGGCCACCGTCCCACGGATCCACAAGACCAGATCTGTCTCCTACCTCCCCGCATGACCTGAAAAACCCTGCCTCTCCACCTCAGACAACCCCCTTTTCTAACCCAATTCAGGAAGGATCTCAAGACCTGACTCTTCGACTGAACCCCCGCACCCAGATGGATCAGCAGCCACCCTCCTCCTCTTCAGTGACTTGAGACCCTCATGGGTGAGTAGTCGTACTCTATAAACACCTAATTGATTGATTGATTGATGGCAGGTTGGACATGTTTCAGCACATCATTGGTGCCAGCGTACACACCAGCCTGCAATGGCAGGCTGGTGACCTGTTTCTCAAACATCAGGTACGAATCACTTCCTAACATGGGTAGGAAGGGTATGCACACCTTCACACTGCATTTACAGAGGAAAAGAGAATCAGCAAAACCTAAGAGTTGTCCCATGGGGAGAGCTGACCCCTAGGTAGGGAAAACCACATGGGGGTTCTTCCCTACCCAGAGAACACGCATGTGTACCTGCACGGCTGCTCACCTACCCCAGGCTTCACCCCTTAGGACTTTCCCTAGGGCTGCTCTGGTGATAGGAAAAGGCCCCCTTAGGGTTGGCTAATGAGTGAGGACAGCTAACCTGAGCATGATACATGTGGGACTGGCTATTTTGGTGGGTTTCACAATCAGTGGTACATTCCACTACTAGCCAGTACAGTAACCGCCCTGGGTATGTGGTGTACCTTTTAACAGGGCTCTCATAGGTACGACACCTAAACCAATCAAGTAAGCACCCCTTCCTGGCATGTGTAGGAATGGTGCGCACACTTTTCCGCTGTAGTACAGTAGGCAGGTGCCCAGAGTTCTAAGGTTCTGAAAACAGAGTCTGCAAAAACCAGGACAAAAAGGTAATCATTTTATGGAAATCCCCCTAAGAAGGGCGATGTCCAACAAGAAAGACAAAGCCAATCAGAGGTGAGAATTAAGCCAATGTCTGCCAATGCTTGGTCCTCTGCTTCGGCCACCCAATGGATGATTTGTTTCCCAGTATTCCTTGTAGCATTACCAACAATGGAATTCTAAAACCTAGAGCCTGCTCCAAAACGCAGACGAAGAGAATGTGTGCGTAGCACACAATCACAGACTGCAAGTAACCACAGCAGCCATCTTGAACATTTTGATTGTTCTAGTTTTTTTAAAGTAAGAATTTTCAAGAAAACATTACATAAAAAAATATCAATTTGTTTCGGAAGTCTCAGGTAATTACACTTGTATCTTAAAAAAACATAACTAATCATTTCATTGTTCTCAAAAACACTTTTTTGCACCTTTCAACTCACCAGGTGCATTTTTTTAATGTAATTTAAATATGTTTACTTACATTTGAATGTCAACAATACAGCTTTAAACAGCTCAGGAAAAGCCACAACTTGAATACTCTCCACGTTAATATGCAAATTTGTATTGGGCCAGGCTTCAAATTGGCATTAACAAACTTTCTTGCATCCTGTATCTGGGCCACCTTGACCACAGCATGGAACTAAGATAAACTGCACCCGATTAGGATGGCGGGCAGACGACGCAGACGGGACCGCCTGACAGGCTGTCAGCGGTCCTGCAGTAGGCATTAGGATGTGATCGCCACCACAGTGGTTGCAATGCCTATATTTTGCTCCTTGAGCCCTGCATTGCGGTGGGTACTGCTGGCTGCAGCACCACCACCCGCAAAGCAAAAGAGGAACACCAACACATATCCCTGCACTGCGTGGCAGGCACTGTACAGTGCAGAGATCTGTAGGGGGCACCATAGCTGTCCCCCAGTGTCCACAGCTTAGAACCATGGTGTAAGAGCCTATTGTAGGGAATGCGAGGCTCTCCACCGCAATGGTGGGCTCAAGGAGCCCATGGGATCCTTACGTTCGACATTATAATTTAGCAGGCAGAAAAACATGAAAACAATGGCGGTCTTACAGTCATCATAATCGGGCCCTTAGCTTTGCAAATTCTAATGCAAAGAGTAGCACTGTGTGGGAGAGCAAGGCCTCTGCTTGGCAGAGTGTGTAGGACCCCAGGATGCACACTTCCTCAGGTACCTCTGGCACAAAATAATGTATGGGATGTATGTTATGTTTTTCGTCAGTTCCTCTCAGTTGGCGGCACCTTTGGCCAAAAGGAGTTGAAAGACCTGTGACCATCCATCTAAGTGTGAGCAGTGTTAGAAGTGGGCGGGATCGGAAGGGCACGGCGTGCCCCTACTTTTAAAAATTATGTCAGTCCGTTCCCCTACTTCTTTGTTTTAAAAAAGCGTACCGGGACTGCAGGATTAGCCCTGCTTTAAAAGTTCAACTTTATTTTTCAGCCTGTGTGGTGCACCGTGCACATCGAAGAAGGCCTCTGCCGTGCGCCTGACCTCCTCTCCTTCCCCTCTGTGTCTTGGGGCCTGCAAAATGACACTGAATGGGCCATCAGTGTTAGCATTGGCGTGAAAACGGCTGCCTCTGATGGCCCTGCTTGCTGCTGTGAGCCTGTGATTCACACCTCATTGAGTGAGGACAATACCTGCCTGCCCCCACTGTGACCATCAGAATACTTTGGTGGTGCCGCCCTTGACACCACCTGGAAAGAAAAAAAGAGTTTCACTGAGGACTTTGTGGATTGCTGTAAATCTGCTTTCCAGCCAGCCAGCCATAACTGAATAAGCATTGAAAATGCAATAGATTTAGCCTTTGATTAAGTTAAAGCCATTTGCTTTGCTAATGGTATTGTATAGCAAAGCAAATGGCTTTAACTTAATGAAAAGCAAGACCTATTGCATTTTTATTATTATTGCTTGTTTGGTATTGTTTTTTTACTGTGCTGTTCAGTGCTGACTACTTGTCTGCTGCATGCAAATAAATACAGCTAGTAATCCAGTAATTTACTTGCCACTAGTTTTTCATGTTAAATAGATAGGCTTTTTCTGGATGATAGTGTGCCAGCGAGGCTCACTAAATGATGAAAGATAATAGTCAGATATCAGATTTCTATAAATCGGGACACTTGTATAGTGTGCTTCAGTGCTTAATTTGTGCAGGTTGTTTCCGGTGCTCTGAACCAGCACTTAATTGTCAACACCGGCACTTGTGACAGTCTGCCACAAGGTACAAGCCCAGATAGCACACTGTTTCCAGTTTCCTGTATCAGATTTCTTCATCAGTACCTCTATTTGGTAACGTTTGGAGGTCTGACTGACCTTTGACTATTTGAGTTTGATCACTTTTGGCCCTTTTGAGGACATGCTCATTGGCTTAGCTTGCAAATTGAATAAGTTCTACTCTTTCCCTGCCAGTATGGAAACCAAGCTCCGGCTGTGCACAGTGAGTGACCCATCTATGTGCCATATCCCAGTAGCATTCTTTGGGCCATATTAGCTTCACAAAGTCTTTAATTGATCACAAAAGATACTGAGCCTTGCAGTTTCTTTCAGAGTGTAAAAGCATAGGCATGCACTAGCCATACACTTATCAGGGGAATCGGATATTACCTGAAGTTGCGGTTTGTGTTTTTACAGAGTGGGAGGTTAGAAGAAACCGAGGCCTCTTTACATAGAATTATCTGTTTCACAAACATCAGAGACCGTACTGTACGATGCCGTGCTGTAGCACAGAGCAGGAGAGGTCTTACTTAACCCACCCCATGTTTTGTCAAAATTTACAATCATCATAAAATCTTTAGTTTGTCAATCAAAGCGACCGAAAAATTACAACCTACATTAAAAACGAATATATATATATATATATATATATATATATATATATATATATTACCACAGCTTCTTCTTCCTACGATTTTGTAGACAAAGACACGGCACAGCAACAGATGGTTTCTTCGTGTTTTTATTTACACACCAAGTGCAAAAAGAAAGTGCATCAAATGGACGGTCTACGCGTTTCGGCTCCTGCCTTCAACTGGACCATAGAGTCCCTTGGTCTAGACCTTACTTAAATACAGTGATAAGTGTAAGTACCCTCTACTATTTTCATGGTCATCTAGACCACCGCCCCTGCATAGTAGACAAATGGCCGGTACATGTTTGTAGTCATTACACATGAATATAAACAATTTACGTGAAGTACAAAAGTAACCCTGAACCAATACATTTAAATAAAGTATTTACAATCAGATCAATTTCCGTCTATATACAGTAATTCAATGTTGAATTTCAATTATTTATGTGAAGTACTCTCACTAGTCTGTATAAGGAAGACGGAGTGGGGAAGGGAGGGAGGGAGTAATTCCTAAAACAATTTGATATTCGTAGGTATTCACTATCTACAACATTTAATCATGTGACAACAAAGGAAAATAATGTCTGCTGCATTCTTTAGAAATTATAAAGTATAGGATAATGTGTGGATGTGTTATAGCCAATGCATAGTATGAGAATTATGATTTGTATTCAACCTATTATTTACAATTATATACATTTCTACATCATCCATCACCCTTTGCAGCAAGAACATGATATCTGTAAAGTACTCTCTAACCATGTCCTCTTTTGTTGTACTTTTTAAATATTCATTCTTTGATTCTCATCTCCCCAGTCATTCTATATCCTTCATTCAATTTTCACATTTTATGATCTGATTGAATTGTTTGGTTCCTGATCACATAATGATTTCAAGCATGTATTTAGTCCAACATCATACATTTCTGCAAGTTCTCATACAGTTCTAAAGTGAAGGATTCCACTCTTATGATGTCATTCATTATTCCCATACCAATTTATAAATGTACATCAGTGGCGGCTGGTGACATTTGAAAGTGGCAGGGCGTAAAATTTGCGTATGAGTCTTACATCGCGAGCGTGCGAAGTGCGCAAGGGTGACCAACAGAAAGGGTGTTTGGAAGGCTGCTGAGAACCCCTTACCTTCAACCCGCCTATTTATATATTGCCATATAAGTGTTGGTGGAGATTCTGCCACAGAGCACAGGGTGCCTGCTATCTAGATCTACCGGATCCTAGGTATGTACGTCACGTGGCAGTTAGGGGTGGTCGATGCAGTCTGGCACGGTGAGGACGGGTATAAATGAACTTAAACACTGTGAGGGATGGGGTGACGTGCAGAGGATAGGGTGACTGTCTCAGACAAATAACGCGCTTCGCGCCCTGTGATGAAGTAGGGTGCACTTTTTATTACTTTTACTTTCAGCACTCCATGGTTGTGGAAGTGTTTTTTAGCTCGTTCTCTTGTGAGCTTTTTCTCCTTTCACATCACCTCCCTCTCACTCTCTGTAATGCACATACATCTCCGTAATGCACATACATACATCTTTGCATATCCCCAGGGCCTAGACTATGGCTAAAACAACGTTCCACATTTAGCGAGCAAACTTCTAAAATGTGACACTGACTGCTCAATGTAATACTGGCATTCGGCGGAACAGAACTCCTAATCAATTGCGTATGGCTACATGCACTACTATTTACATATGCCTGAGACTCCCGGACCCCTCCCAGTGGCCCCTGCTGCTCACCTCATAACCGTAGACTCAGAGTGATCGACACATCCTCTCTCCCGTAGATGGAATGAGAGAGGAAGTAGGGAGCACTTTTTATTACTTTTACTTTCAACACTTGTTGTGGAAGTGTTTTCTAGCTCTGAGGGCAGAAAGCTAAATTGAGGCCAATGCGTACAAATGAATCCCCCTAAAAAAAGAGCCAAAGAATATTGAAACCAAGTAAACCTGCACAGTGAACAAATGGAAAGAAAACACCACATGGCAGTGTCATGTGAGGAGACAATCCCAATAAAAGCGCGGTCAGGAGGAGGCTTAGGCACCAAGATAATTCACTCTCATTCCCTCACCGCGGAGGTCAGAGGCCAGCCCAAATGGCAAAGAAATATAAAAAACTTACCTTGGCTTAATGGCTTGGCTTCCCGACCTGAGTCCAGTCCCGAGACTGCAGTGCAGACTCCCGCCCTCTGGATTTCGAATGCCCGTGCGCCGCCGCTGCGTCTGACGTGGTCTTGTGGGCTCTCGTCGTCACTGGAGGCTGCAGGCAGCCTCCCTCCCCTCCATGGCAGCCGGCGCTGATTGGTTCGGCCGGCTGCCCTAACTTCGTCATTTCTCCGAGTCTGCATCCTGCAGAACGAAGAGTGGGAGGAGGCTTGGGGGAGCGGCTTGCCCACTGTTGCTAATACTGTCTGTTTGGACAGCCTCTCAGGCTGTGCAAACAGTCCGTATTCACAACAGTGGGCAAGCCACTCCCCCAAGCCACTCCCCCCTGCCCTGAGGCTCTGTTAGTATTAGTAACCAACCAGGAAGTTCGCTGATTTCTCGCAGTGCGAGAAGGGCAGGCAGAAACAAATGGTAGTTATAAATAAATAACTACCATTTGTTTCTGCCTTCTTCTCGCACGGCGAGAAATCAGGTGGGGCGGCGCCCAAACGCCCCCATGTAGAAACCGCCGCTGATGTACATGCAATTCGGCGTCCAAGTTATGGCCGAATGGTACCTCTGTTCCCATGCTCAGTATCATTCTCGATTCCAGACGTCGTAGTTGTAGCATCTGATCTCCGCCTCGTTCCGGTATTCTGCACATCTTAATCCCCGAGTATTTTAAAAGGGCGGGATCGCTTTGATGATATTGAGCAAAATGTGTGGCCATTGGGTAGCACGGGTCCTTGTTTTTTATCGCCCTTAGATGTTGCAGTATTCTTAGTTTTAACTTGTTCACTGTGCTCCCGATGTAGTACTTTCCACAAGGGCATTGTAGCCTATAAACCACACATTTTGAATCACAGGTGATATGGTCTTGTATAGTTTGTTTTTTGCCATTTTGTAGTTGGTAATGTTTGATGTTTGTTCCATGCTCACAGGCTTTGCACTTGTGGCATTTCCAGAAGCCTGGTGTTGTTAGCCATGTCTGTTTTTTCTCCTCACGCAATACTAAAGGACTCTGCGTTAGTATGTCTCTTAAAGAGGAGGTCTTTCGATATGTTATACTTGGATTTCTTGTCATGGTTTCTCTCAAAGTGTTGTCCAGAAGGAGGACTTGCCAATGTTTTTTGTAAGCTTTCTTCATACTTACACTTTGGTTGTCAAAGTCCACTATCAATCTAGTTGTTTCATTTCCTTGACTTGTCTCTTGCTCCGGGTTTGTTTTGGATCTCTTTATTTTCGGAGTTAGTAACTCCTCTCTCTTTTTCAGATGCATCCTGTTTTGTGCAATAGATATCACTTCCATTGGGTATCCTCTTTCAAGGAATCTAGTACTCATTTTTCTATTTCCTCAATTAGATCTTCTTCTTCGGAGCAGTTTCTTTTCGCCCTCAACATTTGACCGTAAGGAATACTCCATTTCAATCTTATGGGGTGTCCGCTATTTGCATGTAGAATGCTATTACATGCAGTCGGTTTCCTGTGGATTTTTGAACAAAGTCTGTTGTTTTTAACAAAAATTTCCACATCTAGGAAAATCAGAGAGTGGGAGCTAATTGTAGACGTGAATTTTAAGTTGTATTTGTTATTGTTGAGAGAACCAATAAAATCCTTCAATGAATTTTCGTTTCCGTCCCATATGACAAACAAGTCGTCAATGAAACGACACCAGAGTTTGATTTTTGGCCCCTCAGGATTCTCTCGATCTTTCTGTGTCACGTCACTTTCCCATGCCCCCATTAGAAGGTTTGCATATGTGGGTGCAAATGATGTCCCCATAGCGGTCCCCTGTTTCTGGAGATATGTTCCCCCCAAAAACAGTAAAGCATTGTGGGTCAAGCAATATCGGAGCATGTCCAGTAACATATTTGAATGTTCCAGAAAATTTACAGATCGTGCTTTGAGTACTTCTTTCACAACCTCAATGCCGTCCTCATGGCGTATTGAGGTGTAAAGTGATGTAACATCAATTGTTGCCATTTGGTAAGATGGATTCCATTCACATGTGGTGATTCTCTGCAAAAAGTCCATTGTATCTCTCAGGAAAGAGGGTAGGCTTGTCACATAGTTCATAAGAAAAATGTCTATGAATCTTGATGTAGACTCCAAAAGGGATCCTATTGAGCTCACAATTGGTCTCCCTGGTGGACGATCTAGTGACTTATGAATCTTCGGTAGAAAATATATAGTTGCCATGATCGGGTTGTTTATTTTTAAATAACTGTATTCGTCGAAATCTAATAGACCTCTATCTTTCCAGGTTAACAACATAGAGTGGTATTCATTTGTCCATTCTTCCATCGGATTCGTGGTCAGTTTTTCATAGTGTTCCTGGATGTTTAACTGTCTATTTGCTTCCTCAATGTAGCTTGAAACATTTTGTATAACGAGGTTGCCCCCTTTATCTGAGGATTTTATGATTATGGACGTGTCATTTTTCAAATCCATCATGGCTTTTCGTTCTTCCAGAGAGAGATTTTCTTTCCACGTTCGTCCATTTTTTATAGATTTGTCTGAGATTTTTGTTATTTCCTTGACCATAAGTTCTTGGAATAGGTCCACTTTATTGCCTGGTGGGAGTTGTGGGCAGAACTTCGAATTTCTTTTCAGTCCACTATTTCCTCCTAGGTTCGTAGATAGACCAATGTTTTTACAAAAGTTCATTTCCATATCCGGAGTAATTGTGTTGTCCTCCTGGCTGGTAGAAGGGGTCTCTTTGATTGATGCTAGAGTTATCATCGCAGTTAGGTCTTTTTGTGCGACAGTTGATGTAATTACATTCGTTTTTGAGACATGTGTCTTTTTGTTGCTCTGATTTTTCTCAGCGAAATGTTTTTTAAGTTTTACCTTTCTGCAAAATTTGTAAAGGTCAATGCGTGCGTTAGGTACATTTATAGTCTTTGTTGGGCAAAAAGAAAGACCTTTATTTAAAAGTTTCAAGTGAGTGTCCGAGAGTTGTTTGTTCGATAGGTTTATCACTATGTTATTAGACACGGACATTCTCTTTTTTAACGTTATTTTGGCTTTCCTTTTCCTCACTTTGCTTTTACTTCTTTTTCCACCCCTTCTGGTTTTTGGTTTGTCGGGGGTTTCTTTGGTGGACGTTGTTCCCTTCCCCAAGCATTGGATCTGCCTCTTCCTCTTTGTCGCGTGACCATGTGTGC
Organism: Lissotriton vulgaris; assembly: GCF_964263255.1. NCBI lineage: Eukaryota > Metazoa > Chordata > Amphibia > Caudata > Salamandridae > Lissotriton > Lissotriton vulgaris. The sequence continues at coordinate 101,530,824 of NC_141688.1, forward strand.
TAGCTTGATCTCCCCCTGAAAATCCAATGGTGTTGTACTGGATTCTCCTTCAACATATATATATATATTCAACGACTGTTGGTTCAGGTCTCCGTCCGTTTTGGCGCTGCTTGCAGGTGCCTGGCTTCTTGCGGTGGAACCAAACCGCTTAGTATTACAACTGAGTATCCCGTAGAACACAATATCCCATGTGAAACCAAAAGAAGCCGCCACTCCAGCCACTCAATTTTTACGTGAGACAACACTTAATTTATTCTTAAATCCATTGCAGCATATTCACAGCAAAAAAACCAACGCGTTTCGTTAGCTCCCCACTAACTTGATCACGGTTGTTTCAAACACTGTTTGCTGGTTCTGTTTTTAAAATTGGGAGTTCCCGCCCACCTCAGTCACATGATGACATCCATATGTTTTATTTCACAATTGGATTCTGGGATATGTAGTCCACATCTCTATCAAGTGCAAATAATATCAAAACTTTCCCCAATTATTTCCAGTTTTACTCCGTTTGAAGCCCACTTGAGGGCTTCAAATGGACAAAGTGACAATGTTATTGGTAAAAAAATGTACCCTGTATTCCCTTACCGCTTCTTTTTCTTATAATCAGTTGAAACCTAAGGTTGGTAACAATGAATAACATCTTAAGAAAAGCGCAAAATATGTGACTTTGATGAAAAAGAAAATGTGAAAATATGATAATTGTTGAATATTTAGAATAAGAAGGGAAACAGGGAGTAAAACTGGAAATAATTGGGGAAAGTTTTGATATTATTTGCACTTGATAGAGATGTGGACTACATATCCCAGAATCCAATTGTGAAATAAAACATATGGATGTCATCATATGACTGAGGTGGGCGGGAACTCCCAATTTTAAAAACACAACCAGCAAACAGTGTTTGAAACAACTGTGATCAAGTTAGTGGGGAGCTAACGAAACGCGTTGTTTTTTTTTGCTGTGAATATGCTGCAATGGATTTAAGAATAAATTAAGTGTTGTCTCACGTAAAAATCGAGTGGCTGGAGTGGCGGCTTCTTTTGGTTTCCCATGGGATATTGTGTTCTACGGGATACTCAGTTGTAATATATATATATATATATTGCTCAGATTATGTTAAGATAACATCATAAAATGAAAAATCAAATTAAGAACAGAATTAATATCAATCATCAACTAAAGTGATCTTTTGCCTCTCGCACCTCCCTGTAAATTGGCCAGCCGGTCCCCTGCAACCGGGTCCTTCAACCATCCATGAGAACATAAATGCTGGATGATGCTTCTTTCTGCTTGTATAGAGGATATTTGTATGGGTCGTTTATGATACAGGTGCTCCCAGCCATGCTGGAATTCATTTAATATTTGCTACAAGTGGTATCTAAGATGAAGGGATGGAGCGAAGTCAGACAGCAGATGTGAATTCCAGGGCTCTCCCAGGGAAGTACGGCGATCCTTTGTACTGGAACAAACTTGTGGGTGTGGAAGAGGAGACAGAGTAACCCTTGAAACTGGAGAGTTAACCACATACCCTTCCCTGGCTTATTGTTTGCTGGAAAGGCCACTACCCACAGGTTATCGGAACTCTTGATTACCCTCACCTTCCTGCTAATAACTTGTGATACAGATCTTGGTTGAATCAGTCTGAGTGAAATAACCAAAGGGACAGAACTGGCAAGAACTACTCACAGGGCTGACTGTTGAAATGCATAACTACACTTGTAAAAAACAAGGGTTCCATGTATGAAGATAGTGAGACCCCTAGGTCAGGGAAAAGGCAGTGTGTAGGTATCAACCCAGGCGGTAACAAATAAAACTTGCCCACATAATAGTGATAGGACGCAACAACCTACTTCCGTGAAAAATGCATAACTACTTCATAGTATAAAGATGGACCACAAACTTCCAACCAGAGTGCAAGGTGCCAATGCACTTAGAAGGCAGGGCCAGGGAATGTTCCCTGCAACAGTGTGAGCCAGGATATAGTGTGCCAGCGAGGCTCACTAAATGATGAAAGATAATAGTCAGATATCTGATTTCTATAAATCGGGACACTTGTATAGTGTGCTTCAGTTCTTAATTTGAGCAGGTTGTTTCCGGTGCTCGGAACCAGCATTTAATTGTCAACACCGGCACTTGTGACAGTCTGTCACAAGGTGGCGCCGTCTGACTAATTTAAAGATGATCAAAACAACAGATTATTATTAAGTCACTATACACTAAAAATTACTATTTCCTCCACCCAGCCCATTATTATAGCTTTGGGGGCCTGAAATTGTCTAAATTGTTTTTTTTTGTAGAAGTTGTGTTGTTACTGTCATTGGCAGCATGGCTGATTATATGATTCCAGGAAAAGAAGAGCTCCAAAACATATGATGTCTATTTGCCAATGGAGAGCAGAAATGGTTAGAAAAAGGGAGAAGTGTCAATGAAAGAAACTGCATGGCTCAGAGACAAATGTCTTATGATTCCACTTATAAGTGTATTTTGGAATACTCTGTGATTGTAAATATGTCCCACATTGTAAATGAATTATTTATAAACAACTTACATATTACACCTCAAATAAACATGTTTATCGATTGTTTGAATTAAATAACGTTATAAGCTGTAGCTGGTCAGTGACATGCCAAAGTACTAAAAATTGGTATGTTTTGCAATTTCTAGCCACACCTCTGACCCCGCCCACTAATCCAATCCTCTGTTTACTCCCGCCCCCTGGTTCTCCGCACACAGTTCCCTTACTTACCGTGTGAGAGTATTAACGGTGGCCCCTCAGCTCTTTTTCCCCTGCACCGCAGAGAGCCACAAAGCATTGAGCCAAGAACGCGTCGTTTTCTATGGCACCCTTTGCAAGTACAGTGAGGCTCAGAGGACGTTTAGCACTCATGGGTTATGCTAAAAATGTGAGAAGACTCGCGAACACTCCCATCGCTGCCCATACTTACATTGTGTGCTCTTGGCTAAAAAACATTAATATTGTCAAAGCCAATAGCTCAGGAATCGCCGACCTCTATTGGCTTTGCCAATGCTTGTTGTCTGAACAGTTGCAGCAAAGGTGTATGGGTCTCCACGTACGTTGCCATGGGTGCCGTGGCAACGAGAAACATATCCACGGGAACAAGAACGCACCTGCCAGTGACTGGGCAAAATTGATAAGAGCAGCACCGGGCTTCGCGGCAGGTAAACTTCTCCGCCTTCATTACCTGTTCTACAGTTTTTCTAGCTCACTCATTATTGCACGAGGAAAGCATTCATAGCTCCTCTATCCTGAATAGTTATAAAGGAGTTCTGTGACGTCGAGTGACGTCATTGCGCCTGAAGCCAGCGTGGGGAGTGCGGGACGCTGCACGCATCAGTAATCACCCACCCTTGGTGTCCATAGATGTGCTGGGCTGCCGCCTCCGTCATCGGGCAGCACAGCGCCACCCGTCAGCAGGTGAGCGTGAGCCAACCACATAGGCATAGGCCAAAGAAAGGCGAGGTAGGGAAAAGGTGGAGGTATTATCTCTTAGGGATGTAATGAATAAATAGAAATCCTTCCCTAACGATGTAGAGGCGTGCAGCTGTTCGGTATAGCGATGGGCAACCCATAGAATTGAGAGTCCGCCCAGGGTTCCTTTGTTGTGTAATATGGGAAACTGTTCCGAGTTGTGTTGCCACCTTGGCTGCCAGTTTCCCAATCTGCTTATGTGTGATATTTCTGTGTGTGTAGTGCGTGCTAATGTGAGACGTTTCCCAGTCTCCGGGGTGACACTTTATTGTAAATGTTATCAATGGCCAAAGCATTAAAATGTCATCCACATTGAGAGAATTTCACCCTCCTGACGTAATCACTGTCTCATAGCAGAGGACTTGAATTAACAGCAGCAGACAGTAGCCTGGTATAAATTAACCTCAGTGTGGACTCTTCAGGATTACTCTGACAGTAAAACTTCCCTGAAGTGTCCTGCAACTATCACCACCTAGTGCAAACCTGCGTGCAATGTCTTTCCCCAAAGGCCTCTAGATCCTGCATTGTTTGGTGTCACTGACGACTGTGATTTTCAAAAATTGGAAAGTAATGTGTAATGCACAGCATTGAGCGATAACTAATTAATTTCATATGGCTCTCTTTTTTGTGGTGAATAAATCAGAATGTATTTTCAATTAACAATGTTTGACTGACAAGCAGTCATTCATTATGTGGGACTTCTCCTGCCAGATCTGACTTTTCAAATCACATCTCATTGCATTCTGGGACTTGTAGTTTCACTTTTTCAATTAGGAATGGGAGTTTAAATACCAAAAGTGCAAAGTGATGTTCGCTAAAATCCCCTGCTCACAACTGGGTGATGGTGGCAAACGTAGTCCAGACTCTTCTCAACTATGATAACTGAAGTGAGTCTAGAACGCCTCATGCTGTATTAGTATCGAGGTGCATTTTGCACTTACAAGCCACCTCTGGCTAGCCTTCCACCTCAGATGAAATCAGTTTGAAAATTCTGATCTCTCTGCTATTGTGCTGTCGGTTTCAAAATGATCATGTTTGTATTAAGGCTAGCAAGAAGGATGCCGAATGTCTTTTTTGAAACGTCACACGCCAAAAACTCAAGGAGTACATGGCTGAAACAGAACGCGAGTGCTGAACGAGCTAATTCATAGGAGAAATCACCCGAGCTTGGAGCCTGCTGCACAAGCATCCAACTTGCCTTGGTACGCCATTGATGACAATACAGATAACTGGTTGTAACACACACCAGTACCACAGGTAGAAATCCAAACACTACAATATTCAGCAACAGATATTGATCCAACGATGTTGTATCATATTCCCATCCAGCCCTGAAGAAGACCTTGCACATAGTGATGGTCCCATTTCCTTAAGGTCGAAACGCCTCAGCATTTCTTTGTGGTCCAGAGTAAAAGAGGATACAAAGGGACGCTGTTTGACTCAGCCAGTAGAACCGGATTGATCGGACTTGCAGAGCTGTATTGCTAAATAGTCTCTGGCCCCTATCAGGACCCTAAATATAGATATGTGCGCAGAACAGAGCAGGATCTTGTTCTGGCATGGTTAAAAGGAGGACATTCACAATAATCACAATTAGGATATATGGGAAAACCGTATCCACTATTGATCTGTCTGTGTCTTAATGTTCTAACAATAATTTTCCACTGTTTAGTATGTATGAATGTTTTAATAATGTCCATCATTGTACAGCCAATTTTTGCCATGTATATATGTATTATGTGTAGGCTGTCCTGTTTTCAGTTTCTATTTTTGGTAAATTCTGGTGGGGTTTTTTCAGTGTTTTCAATATCTTAAAAAACAGTTGTTATCAGTGGTTACACACTTTCACGCCACTAAAAACAACAGAAAAAGTGTTTTTCCGGTGTTTATGGAACGTTTTGCTTTTATCATTGCTTGCTTTCTGCACTGAAAGAACATGGTATATAGACAGTGTACGTATAGTGTATATGACGTCCAAAGAGATTTTTGCAAATTAATCTTATTGCAGTACACCATACAATACTTCTTCAGTGAGTCTTTGGTCATGTGCGCTCGTGCGTTCCTTCCCATGTACACTACTGTGAAAAGGCCCTCTCAGCACTCATAGCCCCTTGGGCTGAGAACCGTCAGCTAAGGGACACAGTTGGTTCCACTCTTTCTTTGATGCCACATAAAGCACGAAATGATAAATATTTGTGTTTTAGTTCCTGGGCATAAGAAAACAGTGCACCAGAATGGACTAAAAAGTCAATAGCATCCCTCATTAACTCTGAAGATTGTAAAGATGCTTTCAGCATACCATCTAACAAGTGGCAAGGATCTCCTACAGGGAATCACTTCAGCTCGAGTATCAATTGTTTTTTCAGAACCAATAGCTTGAGTATCAATTTTGACAGGTAATCACACACATTTGTTATATACGTAGCTGAATCACTACAAATACAAACAATATCACTCCAATCTTTGTTGAACTTAAAAAGAACCTTTTTTGCAGAGCATAACAAGTGACACTGCATTCCATGCTTTCCAAAAGTCTAGTGTCAGGTTTTCACCACTATCCCAGATGCTTGGTAATATATGTACCTGTCACTATACCTTGCCTTTAATGTTTAAAGCCTGAGGTGTTGGGAATTCACCTACTATCAATACTGACCCACTAGAAACTATGGTCTGATGTATTAAGGATTTTTACCCATTCTCTGTGGGTAAATGTGATGACACATATTAGGAAAGATTTTTATGAAACTAGCCATTTTACCTATTAGTGAAAGAATCAAATGCAGCCAAAATATCAAATGTGAGTTTGATATGTCCTGATTCTCTACAGTTTATAAAATAATTAAACTAAACCTAAAACGTGAAACTAAACCCTGCATCTTTAGACCAAAGGCCATAAAACTGAAAAAAGTAAAAGGAAGAAGAAACAATATTTTATTGGCATCCCTAAAGAACAAAACTCAAGCAGAATAATGTTAGCCTGTCTTTCTTACTGCTTACTGCTAGCTTGTATAACAAAGTTACATTTTATTGACCCCTTCAGTAAGAACAAAATGACTCTTTCACTTTCTTTTTCCTTTCTTTGAATGGCATTTAGTTTGTGGTTGTGCAGGTGTTTTTTCAGTGTTTATATGTTTTCACAGGTGAGGGCTATTTTTCTTTCAGTGGGGTTTTATCAGTTATTATAGGTTTAAACCTAAAACCCCACAGCCTAATTATGTGTGATGTTCACCTGGAAATATAGATGAGTTTTTCAATTTACTAGGTGAAGGGAAACTTAATTGTTAAAAATTCTTCTTGACAAAGGCAAAAAATACCTAGCGAGAAACCAAAAAGTCAATAAAAGGCACATCAGTGCATGAAATATATTGTGATTGATGGTGTCAGAGGTAAAGCTGTTGTTGATATATTTGAAATTAGATTCTGGCCTCAGATTTCCTTAAATGAATCATTCCCCTTAGTTTGATATCCAATGTAGGAGGGCAGCATACTTAGCTAGGAGAGAAGACTTCCACACATCTCTCCAGCAGAGAGTAAGTCTGCATTGGTCTTGAGGACAAATACATTTTAAAGCATGGGCAAAATAGGCAATTGCCTAGGGATCCCACCTTCCAAGAGGCCCTCTTGGAAAGGGATTTTGCTCTCTATCTAGCTTGCCGCTGTATATTTCCATATCTCAGCCTCTCTCCTCCCTACTTACCTCTCTCGACTTCTTAGTCTCTCTCTTTGCCCAGTAGCATCTTAAGGACTTTGGGGACCCTGGAAAGACATATTTTAACTGTTTATGTGTGAACCCCATTTCTGAAAGTTTGCTTGGCATCACACAGCCTTCTATTAGCAGGGAATGGGCAGTGAAATTACGAACTCGAGGCCCCCAAAATACGTCTATGATAGTTGCAGTGCTTAATGTAAGCCCGTAGTTGCCCATGGGGGCCACCGGTACTTATTGTTGGGAACCAGCACTTGTCATTGTGATCAGACATTTACCGAAAGCAAGGGACGGAAAAGCACACAAAGCTAAAAGAGGGAGGAAGAAAAAGATGCAAAAACTCATCATAAAGGTAGAAGTAGGAACAGTGAGCTAATGAGTCAGGAAGTGTGTGACAGAGGTGTAGAGAAGCTTGAGGTGAATTAAAGACTACACAGCTTTGGTATTCAGCGCACTGACATTTTATTGCATTGGACGTGGGCTTTTGGGTACCGGCACTAATTCATCTACAAAGTAAGCCCTGGATAGGTACAATATACAACCCATGGTGAGTAGCTATGCGTATGAGGCCCACAGAGGGAGTGCCCAATCCAGTGCCTAAACGAGGAGGCATAAAATATACTTGCAGGGGTGCACAGAGAGGTTACACTGTTGCAGGGAGACTTTGAACTCCCACAATGGAATAACCACACAGACTATTCTTGACAATGCAAAGATTGTATTTACTAACTGTTGCAACAGGGAGAAAACCTTTAGCATACCAAATGGACTGCACCTCAGTCCCACCCAGACCCTCTCAGGCTTTCTCAAATTTCTTCTCACAAGCAGGCCTTTTTATACATAATATCACAATGGTTTATTACACTGAGTAAATAATAGTTGACTTGCAAGTTAAGACGGACAACAATTGAAGATATGTGACCTCATAACCCCGAGCTCCGACCTAGTCCATTATACATTCTTTATAGCAGTCCTAACAGTGCTGAACAAACTACCACTATTCTGCTTGTGAATTCATGTGAATTTCAATGTAAGTGAAATGTGCGCTTCCAGTATAGTGCACCTAAGACCTTCATGTGCTCAGAAACAAATTGCTTCACTGCACCCGTTGTGTAATCAAGCACCTTAGCCTTGTGTGTGCTCTGGGCTAATGTGATGACATGAACCCATTGTCTATCCAGGCCAAATTCAGATTGGAGGCACGGGTACATACCGGTGGACTTGTGTGCTGATGTCGTGAAAGCTTTCAAGCCTGTTAGACATGAGTTGGCCTTTAACAGAAAATAATGTTAAATTTCCTATTCCACTACATCATTAATTGAACTCTTCACCTTGTTCGTGTCAGTGCAAGGTTTTGGCCTAAACTGTTTTTGAACCATATTCACCTAGGTGGTTTCTGCTTGGGGTTGTTGTTTCACTATATTCTTGTGTTTCATATTTTCTACGTTGTGTTCATCTTTCATATTTCCTACAGCATTCCCCCATCTAGTTGATATTTCAACTACTTCATTCAGACTCAACGAAAAAAAGGCAGTAAAGCTATCAGACAATTGCACCGGAATGTTATCTATATTAACAGTAACACAATCAGAAACGCTCAAATGTTTGTGACTGTACTGCCCATGAATCACCACATAGAAAGACTTTTTTACAAAGATAAAGCAGGACAGTTTATTATCTAGACATATATTATTCTTAAGGGTTAAGAAAAATGCTACATCCATGATCATCTCCTCAATTTCTTATGCAATATTTCCATCATCAACAATATCTGCAATAATTACATTAAATCCAACCCAGATCTATGGGAATCACTGTTAGTAATACATGAGAGTCACGTATTCTCAATGAACTCATTTATTTCTATTCTTTTGTAGATACAGGCAAATAATCAGCCCAGCCAATGTGTTTTGTCCTTGTGGACTTCATCATGACTGAAACATTTAAAACATATACAAAAATTGGCATAATGCTTATCAAATATATACATATTTACAAACAAACAAATTGTCCTATACCTTATTTATGCAAGAAAGAAAAGTGAAGACAAATAGACCCTGATTTCACCACAAAAAACCTTATATTCCCTTGTACAAGATCAAATATCCATATTTTCATATACCGGAAATATGTATAGGTATCGAACTAGGACTCCAAGGAATTTGGTGCATTCAAGTTCATGTAAAAGATACAGATTTTACAAGCAAGACAGTCTGGTTAAAGATTACTCACCTCTACTACCCTGATCAAAAATGTATCTCCTTTCTTCCCCAACAACCACTTGCAATTTATCTCCAAAATCCTGGTATACTCCTATAGAAGTGGCTTGCGCTAAATATAAGCATATATCAGACCATTATCTGTGGAAAGATATATAAGGCATAATAACAGATAGTACCTACAATGTTCATATGTGTAATGATGAGAGATGTACAGAGCCTAGTTACTTACTTCAAAATGTATCTCCATCCCCATGTTTGTGTGTATAGCTCTAGTATGTGTAGTTCTAGTCCTCCTTCAACAAAAGGGATAGGGTCTTCTCACAAGGATCTAAAAATCAATAAGGAATCAAATATAACCTGTATCAGGCTGCTATTAGATTACTTTCATTATTTGTAGTTACCAGTTTCTAAAAAAATAAAAATTAATAAATAAACCAGCATACACAATTACCCATTTAAAGAAAAACGACCACCTAACAATTCCTCTAGCCCGACAACCCTACTAACTGAAGCAGGACCGGATATCCTAGGCACTTACTTTTGTATTCCATAGCGCGAATCAATCAACAACCTCTATCTTTAAGAGTCAGGATGTTAGTGCCACAGATTCTCATTCATTATTTAAACATATTTCCCAAACCAAAAGGAATCCACATTGGATTCTCTCTAATAAAACACTTATCATACATGAAAGAGTATGTGTGGTACCGTGTTTTTACTCTCGTCCACCAGGTAGGCCGACCTTTCATATTGCTTCTGTCAACCCAGGATGGTGATATCCAACATTCCCATAAGGCATTCTAACCCGCGGTCCAATCGATTTTCCGCTCTCATAGACACAAAAGCACACCATTCAAATCGGACAAAACAAGGCAAGTTGTAGAGATGTACAACATTATCAAATGGTCACCAAATGACTATTCCTAAAATCGAACACCTCTCTATATAATGCAGTCCCTATTTTCGTGCATGTCTTTCTCATACACAATATTTCTTCCCTGATATCCTGCCTATCTGTGAAGATGTATAGTACTCCTAGTAAATTGTCATATTTTGGGGCATTAACTGGGAAGCGTACTACTTTGACATAAGTTCATTGCCTTTGGGCCTTAATCCTCCACAAGTAGAGACGTAAAAAACACTGAGCTGTATCTGGGGGTACTACTTTTTTCGTGGAATGCAGTCTATCTGATCCAGCAGCATGAGGAATTATGGAGAACACAAAACAAGATTCATTCGTGGTCTCTGAACTTATATCTGACATATGGTGGTACCCCATATTATCGGACAGTTTAGAATGGGCATTACGGGTCATTTTGTGATTAGAGAGCTCTCTTTCGATGTGGAAGACATTAGAACAACAGAGTACTTTGGTGGCAAAAAAAAGGAGAATAGATTCAAGTGACAAAAAAGAAACATAAAACAACAATACGTATCTTTTTTCTTGTCTTTAAAAAAAAAAAGAAATAGTCCAAAGGTGGCAGAAGGGGGTGATTTCACAATGGCAATCTTCAACCCCCTTTTGTTTTCTTTGCATTGTTCAAGATTTTTGGCGTGAGGCTGGGTGAGACGCATGTGACTGCGATGAACCCAGGGCTTCCTGCCATCCATCTTGAGGGCAGAGGGGGGTGACCATGGTAACTGTGTAGGGGCCCCCCGAAGCGTTTGTTTTCCCTTTTGCGTGCGGAATTCTGTATATAAACTTCGTCTCCCACATGTGCAGTTGGAAGGTCAACCTTGGCATTGGCACGCTTCTCCTTTTCCTTGGTAACTTGCTTGGAGATGAACCTTGAACGTTTCATTAGTTCAAACAAATAAATGTGCATCTCACCATTCAAGACTTCTGAAAACATTTCTCTTTATATTTTACTCCTTGTAACAGGGACTTGGATTTCCATAGATCTCCTTGTCGCTATTTGATGGGTTTCAAGTGATGGTCTGAACTGGGCGTATTCTTAAGGGAAAACAGAGCTATTGGCAAGCAGTATAGTAATTTCTCATTCATGGTAGCGCATAACTTGCTGATCTTGCTCTTCAAGAGTCCATTCAGGCGCTCAACGATGGCATTACTTTAGGGATGGTATATGGTGGATAACTTATGCTTATTCCTTACTCTGCGGTAATATGCTCAAATATGGAATGTCATTGTCGGATCTTTTCCCTTCTGTGATTCTCCTTCTTGGTGTTACTTAATGAATTTGGAATGTAGCTGCTTATTTTGGTGTCACAATGTATGCACGGTCCTGCTTAAATCAATCGGGTAAATGGCAACCCGCCACAGAAGGAACCTGCAGTTACTGCACCTATCTATCATATCTAGATGAAGGGCTTTAAAGGTACCTTGTGGTTACGGAATGCATCACTTTCAGGGTGGGATTAGGGGAAAACTGTTGGCAGATAACACAGTTGTGCAGATACATGGAAATTGTGTCATGCACATTTGGAACAAACCATTCCTGTTGAATCTGTGTTTCCAAATACTCTCTGGAGATATGGGCTGGTAAATGGATGTGATCCAGAGCAATCGCAAGAACAGCCTGCGGCATCACTGGTTTAACTGTACTTGTTGCCTGCACAGTAGGGCATCCCCTGACTGGATGCATCCTCTATTTTCCCATAACTCGTTTTCGTGCAAGGGAGCAGCCCCCTGCAGTTCTCTCAGGTGTCAACTGACTGTCTCAGTATAATGAGGTGTGTCGTTGTCAGTGGTAGTCTTGGATTCAGACTCTGGGGGTGAGACAGTCAGGTCACCAGAACAGGGGCAGGTTTGATGGCACAGTTAAAGGAGTGCGCCTAGCTGCATCTTTGACTGCTTGATCTACTAGTGCATTACCCCGGGGCACAAAATCTTGTCGACATGTGTGTGCTGCACACTTCACCACCACCACTGCCTGTGGTAACACGAGTGCCTCTATTAGTGCCTCTAAGAGGTTACTTTGCATTTCAGGACAACTTTATGATTTAAGAAACCCTCTCCTGCTCCATCTCATGATACTGGAGTATACAGTGGTTGTTACATAAGCGGAATCTGAATATATGATAATGACTTCTCCTTTTTCAAGTTAAAGAACATCTATTATTGCTGTTAATGCTGCTGCTTGGGAGGAATAGTGTGCTGGTAATGTCAGCTGCTCCACTGCCTGTAATCTATATGAGGAATCTTGTTCTTGTGACTACTGCTGCTCCTCCTGTGTATCTAATTCCTTTCTCCTGATCAGTGGCAGAAGAGCCATCAACAAAGAAGACCATGCTACCTGGTATGGGATCCTTTGTTGCATGATTACATTCGTTGGGACTGTAATTTGCAAATCTTCCTTAGAGTCTAATTTTGGGTAGGCACAGAATATCACATGATTCGCTGTATGGCACTTCACAACTTTCAAAGAAAGTAGTGATAGTACCACCTCATACCAAGACACTCTCTGAGTAGTCAGAGTTGTCTTTGACTTCTGTACTAAGGGAAATATTGCATGTTCTGCATAGAGTCAAGGGTGCTGCCATAATGATTGGGGTGCTCGTGTACACTGCAAAGGCTGCAGTGGCCAGAGCCTTTCAAAAGTGAATCCAGCAACCCACTGAGGTATGCAATGGGTTTTTTCCCTAGCGGACACTTCTGTGTGAGTGCAGCTGTCATCACCTGGCCTTTACAATGGCAGAATAAATAGAACGCCTTGGTGAAATCAGGAGTTCCCAAGACTGGAGTATTTGTTATTTCAGTTTTCAGCTTCTGAAAAGTCTAATTCATCTCTTGTGTTATTGTGTCTTCTCTGTCTCTTGCCTGTATGATAGCAGCGTATAATGGTGCTATTAACATGCTATACTTAAAAACTCAATATCTCACTAAATTACAGAGACCTAGAAACCTTTGCATTCCTTTGACAGTTTCTGGTTCTGTCATTTGGCGGATGGAGGCTGCCCTTTAAGGTGTTACACATCGATCAGACACTGACAGCAATTGTCCTATGCATTGGACTTCTTCCTGGCAGTACTGACATTTCTCCCTCTCTGCTTGGTATCCTCTCTGGGCAAGAGTGGTTAGAAGAGACATAGGGGCATATGTAGGTAAATCCATTTTTGCGATTCTGAAAATGCGATTTTCTGCGAATCGCACTTTCGGAATCGCAAAACGCGATGTAGATAACAAATCGCAATAAAATAGCGATTACCAAAAAAATCGCAGAAGCAAAGTGCGATTACTCAAATAGCAATTTCTTATTAGCGAATTCGCTAATAAGGAATCGCAAAAACGGGAAAAAGCAATTCAGGTGCAGAATGATGACATCACAACCAGGAAGTGTGACTTCCCATTTTGCACCTGATTGCCTGCACCTGTTCCTGAGTCAGTTGCTGCCTGAGAGACAGTGAGGAAGGAGTGTGGTTCTGTCTCTGCAACTCATACAAGCTGAAATGGAAGCCCGGGGGGGGGGGGGGGGGGGACAAGCAGGCTGAGGAACACAGCAGCAAAAGTTCTCAGAGAGGGAGCTCGAGGTGTTGACTGAGGAGGTTGTGAGGCAACATGAACTCCTGTTTGGGAAAGTCTCACTCCGTGTTCCTGAGGCCAGGAAGAGAACAATTTGGAATGACATCCAAGAAAAGGTCAATGCCAGAGGCGTAACCCACCGTACCAGTGAGTACTTAAGGAAGAGGGGTACGACATGAGGCAGAGATCAAAGGAGAGGGTGGCCGCCAGACTGGAAGAGGCAAAGGCGACTGGAGGTGGCACCTCAACTGCAACAGATGCGACGCCCCTGGAGGAGTTGGTGGAGGGCACACTCATGCCTGAGTCAGTGACGGGCGTGGCTGATCTTGACAGCTCCGAAAATAGAGACACCAGAGAAGGTAAGATGCATGCCAATATCCCCCAAAACATACCCATCCCACTCACAGCCCAAAACACCCATGCATGATTAGAAATCCAGTCCATGTGTTGAGGGTCACCCAGAATTGCATTATGGGAAATGTAGTCCCATGCACTGAAACTTGGTCCTGTGACACATACAAAGGGTACATAGGGAACAGTCATACTAGCAATGTGCAAAATAGACAAGTAGTCATGTCATTAGTAGTCTCAAGAACTTTAATGTCTTGAAAAAATTGTTGGGACACACAACTCATGTGTGCTATTATTTTTTCAGCTGGACCAATAACACAGGACACAGTGGCTGCAATGGGGGAGACAGCAACAGATGAGGAACGGGTAGGGCAGGAGAGGCAGAGTGCCACAAGGGACACACCATAAGCGCCACCCAAACGGCGCAGAATTGTTCCAGCACTAAAACCAATGGCATCAGAGTCTACGGATGCTGATGAGGACACACAGTCTGCTCAAACCCAAATCCTAAGGCAAGGCACAGCACAATCCTGCGCACCAACCACAACCGACAGTGGCATGGGCCACCACCAGCAATGCCTCCTCGGGTTCAGACTCGGTCTTTGCAGGCCTGGAGGGCAACATGTTGCGTGTACAGTGCCTGAAAAGCAAAGGGATAATGTCAATCCAGTGCCAGCTAGCACAACATAACCACCACATGTCGGAGCTGAGACTTGGGGTGACAACCATCGCACAAGCTTTGGAGGCTAATCTGAGGGAGAACAGAAGGGATAGGCAGGCCAGGCGCAGGGAACAACATCGGCTACACACCCGCCTGGACCAGTTCACTAGGGCTGTCAGCCGCCAATCAACTGCAATCTCCATGCTAGCACCGAGATGCATAAGCATGCAACATGAGATGGCACACTGCTGCCAGGGTGTTGCCAGGGGCCTGGTGCAGGTCACACATGCACTAGATCAACTGCGGGCTGTCATCACCGGGGGAATTGGAACACCAGGGAGCTTGGACACTGATGGGCAGTCCAGCAGGAACACACCGACTCCACCAATTCCTGCTGAAAGGTGCAGGAGTGGGCATCAGGCCAGAGCTGTGGATGACTACAGTAAGGCAAGTGCGCAGGCTGAAGGAGGGGCATCAGGGCGTGCACACCGGAGGTGAAGTGGCAGCATGCATCTATTGCCTCTTGTGAGGCAACACATGCCACGAGGACTAAATGACTGACTTCGATGATGCCACTGTGAGGACAATAACCTGTGCTACCAACATAGTTACAGTCACACTGTGTTCCTGTTCACATCTTGCAGTTAAGGGAATAAACCTATTTTCTTTGCATCAACATTTGGCATTGTGGTCTTTTTTCTCACCTAGAAGTAGTTCCGTGAGATGTCATCACGTCCCAGATGCCCGGCAGCTGCCCCGGCTCCACCTGCACGTCTGCGTTGGGGAGCTGGATCCTCCTCACCTGATGTGTCTGCATCTCTCAGATCCACTGGGGTGCCCTTCTTGGTAGCGATGTTGTGTAGCATTGCGCAGGCCACCACAATCTTGCAACACGTCTCCAGGCTGTACTGTAGGGTAACTCCACTCTTATGGAGGCACCAGAAACGGCTTTTGAGGATTCCAAAGGTCCTCTCAATGGTGGATTTTGTGGCTCTGTGGGCAGTGTTGTACCTCTGCTCTACTGCTGTGGATGGATTGAGGTAGGGTGTGAGGATGTAGTCCCGCACAGCATATGCACTGTCTCCTGCAGGGATGAAGAATGTTGATGTTTAGTGATTTACTGCCAGTTCAGACATTACATACTAATGTTTGTGTGTGCCATACAATTACCTAGCAGGTATCCCTATCCAAACTCGCCATTTGTGAGCCTGCGATGTAAACCAGTGTCAGAGTGCTTCCTGAGAATTTTGCTACAATATCTGTGATTACATGTTTAGCATTGCAGACTACCTGGATGTTTAAAGAATGGTATGATTTCCGGTTTCTGAACACATACTCATTGTGTGATAGGGGGGGACACTGCGACATGGGTTCCGTCTACGCAGCCAATCATGTGGGGAAATTGAGCAATTTGGTAAAAATCTTGTTTTGTCTGGTCAAGTTCCTGCTGTGTGTTTGGGAATTTGATGTGGTTATGCATCCTCTGCATCATAGCATTGAGGAAAGCGTGAAAAAAGCGTGAAATTGCACTCTAGGAGACCCCTCCTACTGCGGCTATTACCCGCTGGGAACTCCCTGACGCTAGGAGGTGCAGTGAGCACAACACCTGTATGTGTGTGGGAATGGTGTGTGCCCTGTATGTGGGGTGCTCCAGCATGGATGTCAGCTCCTGTATCAGCTCCAGGAAACTCTCTGGGTGCAGCCTGTAGTGCACATGGATGTCCTCCTCAGTGCATTGGAAGAGGGTGATGCGTGTCCTGTAGATCCTCTCCTGGCATCTCCTTCTCTCTTCAGCCTCTCCGATACGCAGCCTCCTGGCTATTACATAAAGCCCAGCCATTGTGAAAAGCCACTATGGCATTGTGGGCCAGTTTAAATAGGTTGCACCTTGTTACCACCTGTTCTGAGTTGGTGGTATTTGAGAAGTGCAAAATAGCGAATTTCGTAAAATTGCAAATTGCGATTTCTACCTACATAGCAAATTGCGAATTTGCATTTTGCGTGACGGTTTTTGCAATTTTCGCAGTTATTTGGACGCAGCTTGCGAATTTGCAATTTCATTCGCAGAATCCATGCCACACAAAATTGCTAATTGCTAATTTTGCGAATAGCAATTTTGCGTGGCACAATACTTACCTACATAGCATCACACACTTTTGCGATCGCAAACACCCTGGATTCTGCGAATCTCAGGGTTTGCGATCGCAAAACACCTACCTACATATGGCCCATAGTGTCTCTTTTGCACTGTTGCTCAGTGAGACTACAAATCAATTTGTCATTGACATATTGAAATAGAGTGCTGTCACATTGGAAATTTTATGAGTTCTTTTTTATAGCTCTGTTGAACAAGCTACCGGACTCACAATACACTTGGGGTAAACAAGAGTACTAGTGCTGAATCCCACAATATGAGAATACTGTCAGATAGTGGCTGTCTGAATGGAAAGAGATGCTAAAGAAGGCATTTTTTTAAATCAAACCTGGTACCCTGTGGAATATTTGTCAAGATGATGGAGGGGTCAGGGATAATTGGGAATTCTTGTACCACTATGTCATTCAGGGGGCACGGGTCTTGAACCATGCGCCAAGTGTTACCCGTAGATTTCATGACTGGGTAAATTGGGATGTTACAAGGAGACAATCCAGGGTAAATCACTCCCTGCTCTGGCAACACCTGTACAGTAGGGGCTTTGCCCTCGTCTGCTTCCTTGGACAGGGGATATTGCTTCACTCTGGGTAGGAGGACAGCTTCCTTCAATGTAATCCGGAATGGCGTGGCAGTACGGATGAGGCGGAGATCTTGAGGACACTTAGTCCAAAAGTTTCTGCCACTTGGGACAGATTTGCTCCTTAATTGAATCAACCACTCTGCTTGGTGCGGGTGTTCTTACTTCTAACACTATCCTTAATGGTATGTCCTCTTGAAAAAATTACAACTGTCTTTTTAGGGTCATCATCAAACAGCTGGTCATCCAGTATCTCTCTAACTATTTTTCCTGGCTCAAGGACAATGAAACCTGCCCACAAGATATGATTATGGTCGCTGGCTATCAGAGCTTCATAGGTTGGTGTTATTTTCAAAGCCTCTGTTTGTAATATCAATTCAGCATGTGACAGCCCAGAGTACTGTCCCTGTTGTCAAAAACAAAATTCTTTGGGCAATTCAACCTCTCTTCCCAGTAACCGTGGTGTTTCTGCAATAATGGTATATACTGCTGTAGTATGCTGTAGATAGGCCTCCCTATCAGCGGGTCATGCTCTAATCTGGTCTCTGGTGGAGGAATCTACCGATTCTAGCTGGTGGATCACCAGGGGTGAAACAAATCATGGTACCATCTGATTGAAAATAAATGATCATATTTTATTTGGCCATCAAATCTCTCCCTAACAAATTATCTGGGGCAGCTGAATAGAACAGTAGACACCCATTAATGTGCCTCCCTCCTACTTCCATCTCCACTGGCTTGGTAAAAGGAACCCTTGTAACTTCCCCAAGAATCATGTGTGTCCATTGATCTGTTGGAGATCGGACTGCCTCTCTCTCTAATACAGGATTTGGTTTCTCCTGTGTCTACGAGGAATGCACGCCATTTCTCATTGATAGCTACCGTCACAGTGGGTTCCTCATCTGGCCTGTGCATTACTGATAAAACCGGACACACAGAAATACCCTGGAGGCATCCTCACTGTGTGTATCCTCCCACAGAATTTATCTGCAAAGGACGTCCTTCCCTCAAAACTACACCTCCTTGTCCACTTTGAAGTGAAGTTCCCATGGAAGGTGCTTGGTAGTTTTACTGAGGCAGTCTCTGCTGCTCTTGAGGCATCACTGGTGGCTGTGCATTTTGCGAGGGTGTCTGGGGCACATATATGATTTGTGAGCTTGGTTGTGACTGTATTGTCATATTTCCTGCTCGATTGTAAGTACCTACTCTACCATTTTGCCATCCCATCATTTCGTTTTGAGGTCTTTAATAAAATGATCAAACGTCTGACAATAATAACATGCCTGATCCCTTCTCGGAGGACCCATTCGAACTCTTCGCATTCCTCCTCGTCCTCCAATGCTATTTCCTGGTACTCTTACATTGTTCTGCTGCTATGAGTACTGTTGTTGGGTGGTTCCTGGGGCCCATCCCACAGACATTGCAGTCATCTGAGTGGCTGCTTCTACTAAAGCGCCTTCCACTGCTCCTTTCTTCACTAGTGTCTGCTGCACTATCTTGGCTGCTGCTTACTCTGGGACTTCCTGCATGTTCCTTTCTTGCTCTTGCTTTTTTTGCAAAAGTGGATCATGTGTGCTGATATTTCTGTCCAGGGTTTGGCTTCTAGTGCCACTGTGTTGTCTACGCTGTCCTGCATGTCAGAAGGCAACCCTTTCTTAACTACTTTAGAAAATAATGCAGCGTTAACTCCTGTCACCTCCCAACTCTGATCTACTTCCTGAGTCCATTTTTCATTTATCTAATTGATCTATTGTGCGCAATTCTCATTTGGCTGCACAGACTGAGTTACGAAAGCTCTGATGTCCGGCCTGTTTAGGTACATTTTCCTTAGCTGATCTCATGCTACAGTTCTGACCAAATTAAATAGAGACCCATCACATCTGGGTTTAGTGAGCAAATGTTCCATACTCCATCCTTTTGAAATACTATGCCATTCTCATTACCTGTGAGGGAATTAAGCGGGCTCTGTGGAAAAAGGTAGGGCTAGGACCTTTCTCAAGATTTGCCCGGCGCTAACCGCCCTTGTACCATTCAAATTTACCAAGCAATGAGGCAGGCGCCGGAGACCAGAAGGCAGGAAACAGAAGTTTTATTCCGACGGAGCAGAACACATCAGATCAGACAACAAGGTATCGTCTTGAGGTGCTCTAACAGCCTCTCGGAGGCCTGGCCTCTTATACACTGGTTTATGGCATGTGACCTTTCTTTATTATAATCAGAACATTGTGAAGCCCGGAAAAAGACATCCCCGCAATCCTCGTGTCAATCCCACCCCCATATACCTTCACAATAGAGGTCCTCAACCTGCTGATAAGAGGAGGGGGGTCATCACGCAGCTGAGTGTTCTGCCGAGTCTTAGGATGTGTGCGCCTGATCATATCACAGGGGGTGGGGAGGCCTGGATCAATAGAGGGTCCTTTGAAGGAGAGCGACCTCATACAATAAGGGGCAGTAAATGATATCTCCCGGCTTAGGCGATGGCCTCGGACCTGTGTGGACAGCTGGACACGGGGTGAGGGGTCATCAAAGGAGTGGTATTCATGCCTCGTGGACAATCCAGTGCGGAGGGAAGGTTGATCAACAGAGGGGCATTCATCGGAGGAGAGGAGGTGTTGGTCAGGCGCTGGCGTGACTCCCAAGGACAGGGTCATGCAGAAGGGTTATGTTCATGAGGGGAGGGAGGGGGAGCCAGGGTGCGCGGAGGATGCTTGCTGGGTCAGAGGGGCGCGCTGGCGATCGATCGTGGACAGGGAGACCATGATATCTAAAATGGCTGCCGTGCACGTAGTACATAGGTGACAAGCTGGCGCAGATGATGTTCAGATCGCAAACTAAAATTCCACAGTCCTCCCTTTTAACATGTCTCGCCAACTTGTCAGTTTGGATTTATCCCCATAAGGCCATGTATTTCTACTTCATAGAGGGGGCTCATGTGCTCATTTCGGAAGTCCAAAGTCTTTGGGCACATACAGTTAGAAACAAGGCCACACAAAGATGGCAGACATTGGATACCTAAACAACACCCACATAAGATCACAACAGGTATCAGCACGAAGGAAAACAACCTCCAACCCCAGTTCTTCAAAGTGTCCCAAAACCAGCTCCCAAGCGACCATCCTTCCTGTTCTTGGTGAATCTCTGAGGAAAGTCTGTGGAGGTGTTCAATGGCTTTGTAGACTGAAGGCGAGTTGTCTGGCACGTAGGTGCAGCAGCTGGATCCGATGATGCGGCATGCTCCTCCTCGGTCGGCTAGGACCACGTCTAGGACAAGACGATTTTGAAGGGTCACAAGGCGGACCGCCTGAAGCTCCGCAGTGTTGTTGGCGAGGATGCCAGCCATGATGTTGATCGTTGTTTCTACTGCCTGGGTCAGGTGCCGGATAGCACGGCTGTTTGCCATTGGGCCCCACAGAGGAACAAGTCCCTTTGCTGCATCCAGGAACTGTGCTCCGGTGGAGTCGGCTTGTCCAATGTCCTCTGCACGCCTCTGCCGGTGGTGGTTGGCAGGGGCTACATATGTGGGTGGGAGAACGAAGGCAATGTAACAGGCGCCTTTCCAACCTCTCGGGAGCCAGGTGTAAGCTTTGGTGCCACACACAAAGTACATATTCGGAGAAGCAACAAAGGAAGGGGGGTCAGCTGAGTCCAATGTTCTGGTGATTCGGCAGGCGCTGTGACCCACCAGCTGCGTTCCATGGCCTTCGAGACACACGAGACCTGTGACATTGATAACAGACAGGGCCACAGTCAGAGTGGCGGTAGTTTGTTTTTGCAGATGAGAGAAGGTGGTCCTGGCTGGATTGTGGAGCACCTGTACTTCGACTCGTTCTTTGGCTGGAATATCTTTAAGGAAGGTGGCGCCCGTTAGCGCAGGACACAGGGCAGCAGAAGTCTTTCTGGTTTTGTTCAGCCAGAACCCAGAGTAGAAGTGTGACACTGTCCGGCTGGAGGTGGCGTTGTCCTTGTGGCTCTCTTGCATGAGGATCAACCAGGCGAGACAAGAGCCGTGAACTGAAAAGGGAGAAGGGATGAAGGGGATGGAGTGTCCTGTAGCATGCGGGAGCAACCCGCAGATCCAGCAGTTCGTAGCATTTGCAGCAAGGTTGTGTTGGTGCAACAGTTGTACGAAGGAATTGTTCCAAAATTCCCTGCGCCTTTCTCGGAGCTGAGGCGACAGAGAGATTAGGTGATGCTCTTTCAGGGGTGTCGGTCGTGCAGTAGGTAGCAATGCCTCATGAGCCGGTGTGCTTTCCTCCAGAATCCAGAAGGAGGTCATGAGGAGGAGGCAGAAGAGGAAGACAATGAAGAGTACGATTGTCTTTGATTTGTGCAAGTTGTCAGTCTTTGGATTTCTATACTGGGTATTTCCTGTTGCTTCCATCATCTTCTTATCTGGCGCTTCCATCATCTTCTTATCTGGCGCTTCCATCACCTTCAAGGGGCTCGGTAGTGGGCAGAACCACAGACTTCGTTTAGCTTCTCTCCCGGTAACCCTTGATTGTGTTTAGGTCACCGTTCTGAGATTTAACTTGGTCCGTGGCCTACTTAGCCGAAACTCCCTCCTTTCGACGCAGGAAATACCCTTCTCTGGATGGCACAGTGGGATCAGGGAATTTTGCAAGTTCAAGTGCCTCAGTATCGGAATAACAGTTCAATGTCGGTCGATCTTTGCTCAGGAGCTCTTCTTGGGTGTTGACGTTTTCTGTCGTGGCCAGGTTCTCAGAGACCTTTCGGCAATGATGTGCGTGCAGCCAGTGCTTCTTCCCCTCCACTCGGAGCGCCGTTCGGGTGGTAATCAGCACTTGCCAGGGGCCCGTCCACCGAGGTTCCAGACTCTTGGTCCGCTGGAAATTTCGTATTAGGACGAAATCTCCCGGTTGGATGTCGTGGCCGGGGCCCCTGGAAGCATCGGGGATGGCCTGCTGCACCTGTTGATGAATGACAGACAACGTTTTAGTTAACTTGCACAGATAATCAGATAGCAGGACGTCTGGGACGTCATGAATGGAGGTCGGTTTGGGAGCAGTCCAGAGATTCATCGGTCGCCCAAACACGACCTCGTAGGGGGTCAAATGGTGCTTGGTGGGAGTGGAGCGCATCGATAACAAGGCCAGTGGGAGGGCATCCGGCCAGTTAAGTCCAGTGGTGGCCACTATTTTTGACAATTTCAGCTTTAGTGTGGCATTATGGCGTTCCACTAGACCGGCGGATTGGGGGTGGAAGACCGCATGAAACCGTTGCTTCACCCCCAACCCTTTTAGGATTAGTTGGATAACCTCAGCTATGAAGTGGGGGCCATTGTCGCTCCATAAAATTCGACAAAGGCCATAGCGAGGGAAGAATTCCTTCAGTAGTACTTTGGCAGTAGTCATGGCAGTGTTGTCACGGGTTGGATAGGCCTCTACCCATTTGCTGAAGGCACACACGATGACTAGTACATACTTCAGGTTTCGGCATCTCTCTAGTTGTATGTAGTCCATCTGAAGGACCTCAAAGGGGTGATTGGGGGTCCCAAACCCTCCCCGGGGTACTACAGTTCCTTTCCTGGGGTTGTGTTGCAGACAGATAAGGCACTGCTGAACTAGGCGTCTGGCTGAGTCAGGGATTTTGTTGTTGTGCCAGACTTTGGAAATGAGTTCGATCATGGGTGCAGATCCTATGTGTGCGGGGGAGTGAGCCATTGTCAGTATGGGGATCAGATATGAGTCGGGCAGCAACCACTTGTTTGCATCCTTCGTTCGCCAGCAACCCTCTTCGTCCTTCAAACCCACCCTTGCCCACTTAGTCAGTTTGTGAGGGGTGCTGGCCGACTGTATGTCTCTGATCATTTCCCTTGTGTCACTCCATTTTTCTGCTTGTGACCTGGTCACATATATGCGTGTCACCGTCCTATTCTCAGCTGTGGTTCGTGCAGTGATGTCGGCCAATGCATTCCCTTGTCCGACTAAGTCTGTCACCCTTTTGTGTGCCTGACATTTGATCACCGCTAATCGTTTGGGGAGGAGAACTGCCTCAATCAGAGCGGACACTAAATCTCCGTGGAGGATTGGGGTGCCGTGGGACGTCAGGAATCCCCTCTCCCTCCACAGGAGCCCAAAATGGTGGACCACTCCGAAGGCATACTGGCTGTCCGTATATACGTTCGCGGTGGTCCCTGCGGCTATGATGCATGCTCGGGTGAGGGCTATCAGCTCTGCTGCCTGGGCAGATCGTTGTGTGATGCAGGCTGTCTCAACTACTGTTCGGGCTGTCGTTACTGCATAGGCAGCTGAAGTGGTGCCATCTGGGAGTTTGATGCATGAGCCGTCTACCCATAGCTCTCCATCGGGGTCAGGAAAAGCAGTGTCTCGGAGGTCAACCCTACTCCTAGTCTGTTCGTCTGTGAGGGTCACACAGTCGTGTATGGGAGGAACGTCGGGGTCGTTTTCAGGCAGGGGTAACAATGTGGCAGGATTCAAAGTCGTGCATCTCTTTAGTGTGATGTGGGGTGCAAGCAGAGTCAACTCGTACCCTGTCAGTCGTGCGCTAGTCAGGTGTTGGGTCTTTGTCTGGTTCAAAAGGGTGTCAACTGCATGGGGCACTAATACAGTGAGGGAGTTGGAAAGTACGATTCCCTCGCTCTGACGGATAGAGACAGCAGCGGCAGCTACTGCTCGAAGGCAGGCAGGTAAAGCTCTGGCTACAGGATCAAGAGTGGCGGAGAAGTAGGCACAAGGGCGCTGCTTAGGACCAATCGATTGAGTCAGGACAGACAATGCGCATCCCTCCCTTTCGTGGGTGAAGAGGGAGAAGGGTTTGGAGTAATCCGGCGTTCCGAGGACGGGTGCTGAGCAGAGTGCATCCCGTAATTCCTTAAAGGAGGCCTGACACTCAGTGGTCCAAGGAAGCGGGGAGGGGACATCTTTGGTCAGCAGGGCAAGTAATGGTTTCACAATGAGGCTGTAATTAGGCAACCACTGTCTGCAAAAAGAGGTTAGGCCAACCAAAGAGCGGACCTGCTTTTGTGTTTTTGGGATGGGGGTGTCTAGGATGGTTTGGATTCGGTCGGGTGTAAGTTTCCTCCCTTCCTTGGACAGGAGATGGCCTAGGTAAGTCACTTGTGGCTGGCAGAACTGCAACTTCTTTTTGGAGACCTTGTGGCCATTTTCTGCAAGAAAGTGTAGGAGTTGGACGGTGGCTGTCGTTGCAAGTGGGGTGGTGTCGGCCGCCAAAAGGATATCGTCAACATATTGGATCAACACCACTCCATCTGGTAGCTGGAAGGCATCTAGCTGCCTTTTGAGGGCCTGGCTGTAAATGCTGGGACTTTCAGTGTACCCCTGGGGAGCTCTACAAAATTGGTACGAGCGGGATTTTAAAGTGAAGCCGAAGAGATAACGGCTGTCTGGATGGATGGGGATAGAGAAAAACGCGCTCTTGAGGTCGATAACAGTGAAGGTGGTGGCAGTGGACGGGATGAGGGTCAAAATGGTGGTGATATCAGAGACTACGGGATATTGGGGTACAACCACTTTGTTAATCTCTCGTAAGTCGATGATGAAGCGGTACGCTTTCTCATCTCCTTCACCTTGCTTCTTAACAATAGGTAGGATTGGGCTGTTGCAGACGTTGCTAACCACCTCTTCAACCACTCCTGCATCTACCAGAGACTGAATGATCGCTACCAGTGCCTTCTCACCCTCTGGGGATATCCGATATTGCGGGAGTTTCGGGAGCATAGCGTCCTGTCGTACAGTTATGTGGATAGGATCAATCATCATTCGCCCCACATCAGAGTCGTTTTTGGCCCACAGGTACGAAGGCAGGGTGTCAAGCAAGGACATGTCAGCGTCAGTTATGGAGCACATGTGTCGTGGGGGACGGGATCTGGACAGGTCTGGGTTGTCGTACAGGATGACTCGTATTCCGTCTGGGGAACACCTAATGGTAGCTCGAAAATGTTTCAGTAAGTCAATGCCCATAATGGCGTCAGGGGAGTTGGAGGAAAGTAGAAATGTCGCGTCAGTGGTGTTGTTTTCTAGATCAAAGGAAATAGGTACGGACAGGGGGTTAGTGGAGGGCGTTCCATCGAAACCTATCGACGTTATGTGTGAGCCAGACAAGGGTGCCCTTGGAATCAGTCGTTTTGATAACACACTACGTGTCGCCCCAGTGTCTACCAAGAATGGAGACTCTGTACCCAGGACCTTAGCGGTGACATAAGGACCTTGCTGGTCAACACAGAGCTCGACTGGATCCCTCCCTTGCCCCTGGCAGTCCTATGCAAAGTCGGGGGCATGTTCACCTTCGGACAGCTGATATTGGTTCTGCCGGGGACGGTCAAATGTGTTCAGTCTCCCTGATCTGTCATTGTTGGTGCCGTTGGCGTGCCCTCGTCCTTGTACCCCATTTCTTGGACCACTTGCCACATCCCTGGAGTCCCTATTTCTATTCATCTCTAGCATAACCGGACACTGGTATTTCCAATGGCCGAACCCTTTGCAGAAGGCGCATTGGTCGTTGCTAATGTCTCTACGTCCAGTGTGGGGTGTGGGAGTGTGATCTTTAGGAGGTAGATCTCTGGGGGCGGCTGGTTGGTAGTTCCCCCTTTGATGTTCCCGTCCTACCGTTATACCTTGTATCTGGGCTATCATTACCCTTTCTTTTAAATCTTTCTTTTTCTCGGACGCCCTATCATTCTCATTCTTTTGGTGCTCGTAATACTGAGCCATCTGAAGGATAGCTGCAGGTTTGGAGGCCCCCCAACTACTCTCACTCGTCTGCAGCTTTGGGAGACCTCTTGTGTTAGGCCCTTTACGTAATTTTGTACAAACAGGTGCTGTCCGGTTGCGGTGGTCATGTCTTGGCCACTGTAGTCGGAGAACACTGTCTCGAACCGGGAGAAGTATTCTGACACATCTTCCTGCGGTTTCTGTCGACAGGCCGTGACTATCGACCAGTCTACCTTTCTTTCTGGGATCAGTGTCTTTAATTTCTGAACTATTTTGTCTGGAAGTTCCAATATGTCTTTTACTGGTTTCCTTCCAGGCTCTCGCTGTCCATCTAGTTTACCGAGTTGGTCCCAGGTATGTCCAAACAGATCCGTGTGGTCAGCCTTCCGGATTTGCTTCCACACATCAGCTGGCAGGCATAACCCAAAGAACAAGTCAATATCTGCTAAAGTCATTATTGTCGAACCCAAGGCTGTGCCTAATTCAGTATAAAATGCTGTCGGGTTCTTTCTTAAATCGGGCAGGGTTTGCTTAAAGGTTAGGATATCTTGTCGGTCCCATGGTTGGTAAACCCAATTGTACACAACCCTCCCTTTTGCATTTTCATTATTAATATCATCGCTTGTTCCCTGGCCCCGTGGCGGGATCCAGTAAGGGGCCGCTTCTCTGATAGGCATCATAGTATTGGCTACTTCTACCGAGGTCGTTTCAGGGACTGTAGCCTTGGCTTCTGGTTTTTGTTCCGTGAGGTGGCGGAAGACCTCAAGCATCTGCATGAAGAGCTCCGTCGCCTCACGTTCAGTCCCATCCCCAACATCAATTTTCCTATACAGTGTTGTTAGTTTAGCGGGACCCTTACTTTGATACCTATCTTCATACGCGTTCAGGGTGTAGTAGCTGAATCGCAAGATGAAATGCCGTCTGTGGCTGTCGGCATGTGAATTATATACGCTCATTGTATAATCTTCGCTCTCCCTTCGTTCTACTAATGTCTTTGCTATTTTGTCGATCCCATCCCGCTCATCTTTGCTCAACCTATTTAGTCTGGCTGGTGATTGTTTGCTAGCCTCGGGATCGTCTGACGAAGTTGTTAAAGTGGCTGGTGCGGAGGCCGTGAGGGCCGGTGCACTAGCGCTAGGGTCACTTTCACTCGTATTCGGGGTTTGCAAGCGTTGTTGGCTGGGAGCATATGGAGGGGGCATGCAGATGATTGGGGGACCTAGCAGTAACTCATCGTTCGCCCGTTGTTTGGAGGGCAATTCAGGGTAGAGCGCAGAGGGGGTTCTAACAGGACATTGGCCTGTCGACCCTAATTCTTGGGTTTGCGTAGCTTCCTTTCTTTCTTTTATTTCCTCTTCCAGTTGCTTTGCGGCTAGGTGGGCTGCCTTTCGTAATTCTTTCCCTATTTTTGCTTCTTCTCTTTTCTTTCGTTGTTCAGTTTCTTTGCACCACATGCCGATACTGTCGAGCATAGTGGGCGTGGTCTTATTCTTCTGGAGCGCTATTTCTAATGTTTTTATTTTATTTTCATTAAAGGAACCTATCAGTGGCCACTGACTTTCAGGGTTCTTTTTCGTATATTTATGCCATAGTTTAGTGTAAGCTATAGCGACTAGTCCATACTTAGTGAACATGTCCTTATTAGGGGTGCCCTCCAGTGGAGCTGGATGGTTCATCTCTAATAAGCGGTCCGGGCTAAACAGGCTACCAACCAGTGGGGAGAAGATAGGCATGACGGATTACAACGGGGACAAAAGTCTGCACTACCTATCTTATCACGGCGGGCAAAGACTAGACAGAATATTTCTATTCTCCGTTGTTTGCCGGCGGTGAATACCTCAAACGAACCAATACCGAATAATCGGCCAATCAAACAATTCAGTGGGGAGAATAAGTGGGCACGAAAAGTTATCGTTACCCACTCTTTCTCTACCTGCAAAGAGAGACCTTGTTCTTCCCTGTTTGCAGACAAAGAATCTCCAGACAATAATCCATGAACGACAGTTCGGGAAACAGTGGGGGAGGAAGATAGGCACGACGGATTACAACGGGGACAAAAGTCTGCGTTACCTATCCTTCACTGTTTGCAAAGAGAGAGCCTGTTTGTTTTTCCCCGTTTGCAGACAGTGAATCTCCAGAGGTTTCAACAAAGCGTAATACTAGTATTATCCAAACAAAACAATTTTCCTCAATTCGTCGTGTTTACACGACCTTACCCGGACCGCATGGACGGTTTCCTGTCCTCTGGATCCAGCGCCTGATCGTCCTCTCTCCTTCGTGATGCCCGTGGCACTCCTGATGGTTCCCAGTCAGGACCGTAGATCACTCGAGAGAGGTCTGTTCAGAACTAGTGAAGGTCGGATGATCGGCTGTCAGACGAGGGTCTATCGGACACGAGCTCTTCCCGATCGTTGCAGTCGTTCACTCTGTCATCGGGACCTCTCCCACTGGATCCACGTGTCGCTGATGGGCCCCACGCTTTGGGACGCCAATTGTGGAAAAAGGTAGGGCTAGGACCTTTCTCAAGATTTGCCCGGCGCTAACCGCCCTTGTACCATTCAAATTTACCAAGCAATGAGGCAGGCGCCGGAGACCAGAAGGCAGGAAACAGAAGTTTTATTCCGACGGAGCAGAACACATCAGATCAGACAACAAGGTATCGTCTCGAGGTGCTCTAACAGCCTCTCGGAGGCCTGGCCTCTTATACACTGGTTTATGGCATGTGACCTTTCTTTATTATAATCAGAACATTGTGAAGCCCGGAAAAAGACATCCCCGCAATCCTCGTGTCAATCCCACCCCCATATACCTTCACAATAGAGGTCCTCAACCTGCTGATAAGAGGAGGGGGGTCATCACGCAGCTGAGTGTTCTGCCGAGTCTTAGGATGTGTGCGCCTGATCATATCACAGGGGGTGGGGAGGCCTGGATCAATAGAGGGTCCTTTGAAGGAGAGCGACCTCATACAATAAGGGGCAGTAAATGATATCTCCCGGCTTAGGCGATGGCCTCGGACCTGTGTGGACAGCTGGACACGGGGTGAGGGGTCATCAAAGGAGTGGTATTCATGCCTCGTGGACAATCCAGTGCGGAGGGAAGGTTGATCAACAGAGGGGCATTCATCGGAGGAGAGGAGGTGTTGGTCAGGCGCTGGCGTGACTCCCAAGGACAGGGTCATGCAGAAGGGTTATGTTCATGAGGGGAGGGAGGGGGAGCCAGGGTGCGCGGAGGATGCTTGCTGGGTCAGAGGGGCGTGCTGGCGATCGATCGTGGACAGGGAGACCATGATATCTAAAATGGCTGCCGTGCACGTAGTACATAGGTGACAAGCTGGCGCAGATGATGTTCAGATCGCAAACTAAAATTCCACAGCTCTGTATGTCCCTTGATGCTAGAGTGATACCTGTAGTTTGTTTTTCAAATGCTTCCAAATTTGCCAGTCTCCATGCACCCCTTGTGTAGTCCTTTTTAATAAGGGGCCTCTCTTGGATATCATGGGTGGGGCAACTTGTTTCTGGGATTTGAAGCAGTTCCCCCATGCTCTCCACACTCTGGTGTATGGTCCATTCTGTCTGTTAGTTTCCCAAAACTACTCGGGGGTTTTCCTACCTCTCTCTCCTGATTTTGCTTGTGTTTGCTTGTGTCTCCTATTCTCACTACCTGATAGCCAGTCTTGCGAACTCTCTGGTGAGACTATTACGCTCTCCTTCTGCTTAGGGAGGAAAGTGTCTTCTGCTTTGTTTTCTCTCTTGAAATGCTGGCTGATGTCCCACACCTACAGTCCTACGACCATAGTCACTCCACCCTGTATCCTCTACCTTCCTTCGCTCTGGGGTAGACACTAATTCTCTAATTACTCTTCCTGTGTAATCCTTTTCTGCAGCAACGGCGACTTTGCTGACGATATTTGTGACTGGTCATTACTATCCCTTGAACTCTGCTCTTTGTTTTGGTCCTGCAGGGGAGAGGTTGAATCTCGGTGCAGTACGAACTGCGCTTCTAACTGCCCTGAAAATTGGGACTCTCCTACCCTTGTTTGATGTCTGGGAGTACTTGCCTTTTTTGGCCTTGGCTTTTATGGGGTGAACTTGGGGGGGTTTCATGGACTGTGGAGAGGTTCCATTTTCAGGGTTCTCAAATCCACTGCAGCTAATTGAAGCTGTACCAATGGGGGCTCCTAGGATCATACAGGGGTGGGGGAACAGGCGAGGTACTAGGGGTATCTTCCTTGAAGATTCTTTTGACTTTTCGCAAAATATTCTCTGTGAAGAATCCTCCTTGACTCTATCTTCAGTAACTTCTAAAAGTTCAAGACTTGGGACCTGATTATGAGTTTGGCGGTCTTGGAGCAGATCGCCACGCCAGCGCCCCACTCCAAGCCCATCCGCCAGATTACAAGCCATTTTGTGGTCGGGCGGGCGGTGGAGTAGTCCTGCGGCGGTGCAGTTCAAAGGCTCATATGTGAGCCTTTCAACTGAGGGAGCGCCGAAGCAAGTTCCTGCACGGCATGGACTTTCTAGTCCATGCCATGCAGGAACTAGGGTAAATGCACACAGAGGGACACTCCATGTGCCCCCTACATGCACCCCTATTCACAGAGGCACTAGGGGGCCTAGTAGGACCCCCTTACTTTCCTGACCGCCATCCATTTCATGGTAGGATCACTGCCATGAAAAGTATGCAGGTCAGGAAAGTCATAATGTGGTTGGCGGTGCGGCAGCAGCACCACCAGCATATTGCTACCCCAGACTGCAGCACCAA
The DNA here is from genome assembly GCF_964263255.1 of Lissotriton vulgaris. Classification (NCBI taxonomy): domain Eukaryota; kingdom Metazoa; phylum Chordata; class Amphibia; order Caudata; family Salamandridae; genus Lissotriton; species Lissotriton vulgaris. The sequence continues at coordinate 101,561,933 of NC_141688.1, forward strand.
CGCCGAGGGCTCACGGATCCCCGGAGGTTGCGGCGGACCCATGACGGTCCAACTGCAAAGTTGTAACACGGCGGTCAGACCACCGCTGCGGTGGTAGCCGCCATGCCTCTGCAGGTTTGGCTATTCGATGGACCGCCAAACTCGGAATTAGGTCTTTATTCTTAAGGAGGTATTCAAGGTGCAAGGCATAACAATTCAAAATACTACACATTTGAAGAAAGAGGAATAAGGATTAAAACAAATCTTATAAATTTACAAATTGTTAGAACTAGCAGTCCCAAATATCTTTCAATACAAGCCAGCGAAGCCAACTATTAACTTGTAAGAGAATGGAAAAATCAAGTGAGATCATTGAAGAATTTCTGGCTCTCCATTTTCTAAGTACTGTTACCGGTGCTTTGGAAAAATTAGGCTGATTCATAATCCTGCAGACATGGACTGGATTTGTGAATTCGGCCTGGTGGACTAAGTTTTTTTTTAGTTTGAATTATTATTGAAGAATACAGAGAACAGAGTTACAGCTCACTTTGATAGCATCAATGGCAACTGAGCCCTGGCACTTCCTACAGTGGACAACAAGACCTAGAACACGTTAAGCAGCTAGATTGTGCTGCCAATGCTTGCTGACTGGAAGAGCAACCCTGTACCCATCAACCTCTGCCTGATACCTGAGGAACACATTCCACTTCTGCAGATTTAAACAGCGAAAACTGCCATTCCAAGGCGAGCCAACCCACACTACTTGGCACTAATACCAAACAGTCTAACCTTACACTCTGCTTGGCCGTGTAACACAGTTCATGCTGTCGGCTATAGGCTCAGTTGCAGGCCCCAGAGCTGCAGCTGGTTCTTTTAATGAGTTTGCTTCCAAATATCCTTAGGTCATGAGGCGGGCGGGTGAAGCACTACATAAGTTTCCGTTACTCCCCACTGTAAGCCAGGCCAAATAGCCATTACGTCTTGGTCGGTGCTATTCCTCTACCCCAATGTTTAGAGACTTGGGCCCTTATTTATGAAGGTCTTGCGCCACTTTTACGTGACTTTTAAAATGGGAAAAAGACACGCACCGGTGGCGCAAGGCCTTCATAAATAAGGCCCTTGTTGTTTTGGCCAGTAATAGTGCAAGTGCCACCAATTGTCTGTTGCTATCCTCGTGCTCTCAGCACAACAAAGCCATCATGACTTCCAAGCAGAGGACCTCCTTCACCATTTCTGACAGAGTCACAGCAAGCTCAGCCCAGTAACCATGAACATGTGGATATTGGCATGCAAGATAAATATATTTTGCGTCAGACACACCACATTGAAAACAGTTTGAATGCATGCCTAGCCTCATTTTACTGAGACTCAGTAGAGTATAACAAAAACTATAGAAATAGCAAAAATGAATCATACGAAGTTTGCTGCTCGATGAGAGTCTTGCTGTCTGGGAGAAGAAATGCTGCCAGACCTCCATTTGTTTTTGAAGTTGGTGACACATACAGGGCCTTCCTGTTGAACAGAGATGTACAGCGACACAACTAGCTTTCAGGGTGTGGCATTGGCCAGCAAAGATCCAAGCATTGTGGTAAGCATTTTGTGTACGCTAAAGAACGGCCTTCAGCCCATAGTATACGAGCATATCTAGGGTGTGCACTCTGCTACCTCTCTGAATTTTCTGATGTCATTGAAAAATCTGTAACAATACAGATCCACCCATTTATGAATGCGTCGTTTGTTGAGCTGTGAAATTGCCTTGTATTCAGAGGTCTTCGAGTGTAACAAAGTCAAACCCTTCCTTTCCCTCAACCTGTGCCATGCCTGTGCTGTGCTATATACCGTATTAAGCGTATTTAAGGGAGCGTGATTCAACACGCGTATCTGTTTTCACAAGGGTGTAGGAGATGTTGCAGCGGCCCCTAGCCTGTCCTTCAAGGGATGCGCCACACTCTTCCATTCTGCACTTATTCGACACAGAGGGGCGGCAATGTCTGCATATTGAATACTGTCGCACAGGGTAAATAAAGCAGATAGAAGCGTTCATGGGAGTTCCTTCCTACGGATGCAGCTCCATATATGCCAGGGAGCGGTTGATGGATAATGAGGCCAGCAGAGCTGCACTAGAGTGGGATCATCTTGCTGCTGGTTTTGTAGCTCCCCATGAATTGGGTGCTTTTAATGGTCAGTTGGACAATGAGCAGTTCTAAATAAATGTTTGCAGTAGGTCTGCGTATTTCTAAAATCTATAGTTTGGAAGCGCTTTTTATCTTTAACCAAAAATATATTTGCACATTTTGTGGCAGCCTATCTTATATTGTGTGCGATGCAGGTTTCAAATAATGATGTGCATATTTGAAGAAAGAAGAATGTAATGTCAAAACAAAGCTTATAAACTGACAAAGCATTTGAACTAGCAATGCTTTCTGAGACAGGCAGGTACTTCCTAGTACTAAAAATACACAAGTCACTATTCCCTGCTGCACCAAACAGGATTCCTATGTTAAAGGAATACTTTCTACATTTTAAAGTCTTTATCATGTTCTTACATTTTGTTTGTTGTGTAATTTACATCTCATATTTTAAAGATTCTACATGTTCTTCTGCACACAGGGATGAACCATACCACTGGTTTGGCCTTGGCAGACTGCAGAGTAAGAAGACATTGATAGAGTGGGCAGTTCCTCTGAGCCCAACGTTCCAAGTGGTCCAGCCCCTGACCCTCTCCCTCAAGCACAACCACCGGACTATTCCACCATCAGAGTTTGCCAGTCAGAAGGTGGTGCTTGTTCAACCACTTGACAGTGCCACTTCTGTTCTTGCCTCTCTGTTGAGACCACTCTGCAGGTACGTAAAACTACACGATACTCGTAGCATGCCCATCTGATTTTAGGAATTGTCTCACCTTCTTCATATCTTCATTATTTGTGTGGTTCTTAGAAACAACCCTTTAAATCAGTTGCTGCAGACTCTTATCTAAACTTTACTTCATTTTGCTCTTTAATTTCCTTTGTCTGGTAGTCCAGGGTCGCAGTTAGGAGATATGTAGTGACCCTGGTGCACACTGTAATACAGCAGTTTAACCTTCTTGAGGCTGAGAGACCAGTGCTTAATTTGGACCAGTGGTTTCTGGTGCTCGGCACCAGCACTTAATTGCCAACAGCGGCACTTATGACAGTCTTGCCACATGGTGGTTCTGTTTGTACTATTTATAGATGTGCACAGAAACTGTTGTTTATTAATTCAATGTACCTTACGAAGATGACAAATATCTGCCACTTATGCCATTTTTATAGCTTTGGGGGCCTGGATTAGTCTGAATTGTCACACTTGTAACTGTGTGATGGTTAGTAGGTGGGTTTGTACAGTCATTGGCAGCGAAGCGCTGGCATGGGCAAAGGGTGGTGCAAGTGGCATCCTGACAAGGGCCCTGGCACTTCCCTTTTTACAAATTAAACACTGTGTGAGACTACAGACAAGTTGTGGATTCCTCACATCCTGATATTAGGTGTGAGAATGTCGCCCACACTAGTGGAGGGTGAGTTGAGACAGATGTTTTTGTTCAACTTCTCTAAACTAGCAGAAGGTGAAAAAGTCAGATACCCTAATGCAGTAATTAATTTGTAAAACAATAAGTTCCAGAGCCCAACGTTTTGCTCAGAAGCCCGTGGACAGGCTTTCAAACATTGGGGATGCTGATTCCCAAGCTGCGTAGTTTTAAGTCCACCACATGCCTCAGCCATCCACCCCCAGACATTCTCTGCCTGTTTATCTCTCTCTTGGAGGTATTTTTTAAATCCCTTCTTTCTCCTTTTGTCCCTGTGTTCTGTCTTTCTCTTCCTCTTTCTTTCCAACTTTTGTCTTTTTATCTCCCTTGCTCTGGTTGAACCTGTGACGTGAAAAATAAATGCTCGCCCCTAAACATGAGGGCCGGTAGGCCCCACCGGCAACAACCAACTCAAATTAAATGCTGCTTAAAATTTGCCCAAACAGTTTGCCATGGGTTTTAAAATGTTTAGAAAGATAACGTTTTGTTGTTGTTTTCTCTCCAAGAACGATTGGGTAGAATTGATGCCCTTGACACCATGCTTAAGTGTATCAATTTACTATTGAACAAGGACATAACACGCCACCTGAATGTAGCATACCTAAAGCCCATCACATACAAAGCACAGCGACAAAGCACAGTTAATAAATAGTGCAGTATAAAAAAAACAGTACGCAAATGCACTGAACATTAGTGGGGCATGGCCTCTCCTAGGATGTGCCCTTAAAACGGACCTTTTGTCTTGAATTTTCACCTGAATTTTTACCCATAGTCCTGAATTTTTACATTCCGGACTTGAATTTGCCTCCATGTCAGGTGGTCTCCCTATAGCCCGGTCTTTGCAGACTCTTAAAACAAAAGCAAATGGGCAGTATTTTTCTCTTGAAAATGTGGTAAATCTAGAGCGGAGTCAGCAAAAAAGTAATGTCAGTCCTGGTGAGTGGTGAGGTGTGGCTCGCTGGTTAAAGGCGGCAGACCTGTAAGCAGAGAACGTCCCGGGACCAGGGTTCAATTCCTGACGCGGCAGGGTCATGGACCAGGGGTCAATGGACTCGATAATTCTCGCCTCAGTGAATACTCTAACCAGGGAACACACTGTGTAACTCTGGGCATTAAGCTTGCCTCATCTCTACAACGGCCCCCCACAGACGCCGTGGATGCCTGGTTTCACCCTGGAGATACCCAGAAAGGGACCATCTCATAGGGAAAACCAGGACGGGTTCCCCAGCGGTCTGCAGCGCCAGGATACTCGGTTAGAGTAACAGTGCGCTTTACAAATACCCCACATTTACATTTACATTTGGTGGGGGCCTTGTGATCTGCAATCTCTACCTTTTATAAGGCCAAACTTCCCCCCATCTCCCTTTCTCTCAGTAAACCTGCATCAACCAGGTAACGCAGAGCAAGGAGCTTCCTGATACCTCTAATCTCTATTTGTAGTTATTGGCAAAACAGTGATTTAAGTCCAGGGGTAAGGCGGTAGGGAACACTAGGTTTCTGGGAGGGGAACAGACAGCTTTAGGGAGCACCGAGCCAGATGTCCAGCTTGGCTCTAAGAGCCAGTGCACAAGCCGAGCCATCAAAAGATGTTAACAAGGTAACAAATGGCATGAAAAAAAGTGATAAAGACTTTAAAAGGTGTATGGACGAAAATGGAGTCAAAAATATTGTGTGGACAACAAATCGTGTCAAGAATATCGAGGAAAAGAATATTGTGAAGGTAAGTTTCTATGGGAAAACAAAATTGTACTATACGTAACAACACATATGTACCTTGATGATAAATCGTCAAGGTATGTAGAGCTAAAATTAAGAATTGTAAATATATACTTACCTATTTACACTTCCCTTCTCGATGTGTTGACCCTTGATATTTTTGACATGATCATCTGTCCACACAATATTTTATCCTCGATATTCTGTAAGTGATGCCTGTAAAATGACACAAATATACAATTATTAATTTGTTCTATTGTTTTTACTCAATTAGTGGAGTTAGAATCTTAAATATGACATTATATACACACGTATATACATGTAGGGGCCTAGTAGTGAGATTTCTGTCCAAGATTGTGTTGAACTTCACAAGCTACTCCTCACGGCGCTGTAACCAAAGCAGCAAACGATTCAGGAGCAACTAAACCTCTTTGTTTTTAAGACAAAGCCTTCCACATAGCAGAGCTTTCTGGTTGTGGGAGAATTATAGGGGGCGTTCTGAAAGCTTCCCTAGGACTGCAATCAGCCCATTGCTTATCAATTAATTTGTGAACTCACATTAGCTTGCTTTCATTTGCTGGCTTTATTTGTTTCAGGCTCTCCAGCATGTCCCCCGTGAAGCATAACTTGCTTAGCACCTCTCTGACTGGCTCTTTGTATTGTTCCACATGTGCTCATTTTCAGGGAACTCTTGTTTTTTCTTTTTCATGAGGCAGTTCAGGAGAGCAGATGTGTGGTTCAGTTATCTACTCTATGCTTACTCACAGCAGTAAACTGCTGTATTCCTTTGTAAAGGGTTCCTGCCTCCTATCATTCTGCTTGACTGATTCTACTTATCACTGACACTCCAGTTCATCAATCTGTGTCTATCAGCTTGTTTATTTCAGTCAATGCCCTTTACTAATGGCATAACTTAAACAGTCCTCTTCCTCAATTTCGGCCTGATGCCATGGGCACTGGAAGTAGGGGGAATTGGGGGCAATAAAACACCTCCAAAATAATCATGCTGGAGTTCAAAAGTGAATGAGCAATAAACAGGTCTTAAACATTGTTTTTATCTTGTCACATTTGCTGTTCATAAAAATATAGAGGTCAAATGTTAAGCTCTGTCTCACAGGGAGCTTGGTGTTTACTTTTTCTCCACTGCAAAGTGACAAGATGTATGTGACTATCTTATTAGGGTATGGGAGTGTAAAAAGTATGTAGAGTGTTGCAGGCTGTGGCAAGGCCATAACTTTTTAAGATGACTCTTCTATTGTGTGAGCATACAACTTGGCAGCCATCCTGGAGTGTTATTAGATATTGATACATACACCTTAAGCTTTTTAACTATGTCAAATTATCATTTCACAAAGGTACATGAAGAAGTACAAAGCAAGAGTTGGCATTTGGTATGCCCCCTTCAGCCCATGACTTTCATGCTTTTTTCATTGTTTGTCATTTTTTGGATGGGCTGTCCAACAAGGCCCATGGTCGTTTGAGGAGGGTTATATTGTTCCATTTGTGTTCCCATTAGGTTTTGATGAGGAGGCCATTAGATAATTTTTCTGTTAGACTGCAGAAACGACATGTAGTTTGAGACATATTTTGTGCTCTTTGATGTATATACTTTCCAGGCCAAATCCATTTTAGTTTATTATTTTTATGTTAAGTCCAGAGTTAGGCAAGACCTTTTGACTTTACTTAACTTTTATATATAATTTGTGCTCCCGGTTTTATGGTAATCATTTTTTTAACATTTCCATCTGTATTTCTCCATATTTATTTTTGGGCCATTTTCTCTGTATTTATTCATATTTATTTTGTGTTGTGCGTATAAATGAAGTTGAAAAACTACATTTCCATATTTATTTAACTGACGCGCACTCATACTTTGATATCTGTCGTGGTTTAGCTATTTAAGCTGTCAAATATTACTTAACAATACAACCACTGGTAAATACTAGCAGTATACCATACATGTATCTTGACATATACCGTTATTTAAATACATTTCATCCTGTTTTTTAATTTCCTGTGCTGTCCATATACTCAGCTGCTTGCCTCTAATTCATCAAAGCCAGCATGGAGATCACTTAAATGGAGCACAATTTTCTGTATTTATCCACTTTTAAAAATAAATGCAGACAGAAAACACTATGGGGTCAATTAGGATGGCGGACGGATCGCCACCGCCATGCAGGCGGTGGCGATCTGTCTGCCATCCTTGCCCGTCCGCCACCTTTCTTCCACCGGCCATATTACAATGGCCGGGGGGGACCGTGGCGGAGGGAAAGACGCCCGCGGCAGAAAAGGCCTGATATGGTGGCGGTGTCTATCAGACACCGCCAGCCAAATTCAGATGGCCTGGGAGGAATGCCTTTCCGTGGCGGCAATGCCGCCATGAAAAGGCATACGGTTCCTGCTTTAGGGGCCCATTGCGGGCCCCCAGGGTGAAGGGCGGTGGGGGGTGCACATGGGGGTACCTATGGTACCCCCTGCGTTTCACAGCACAACATGGCAGTCACCGCGCAGTGCATGTCATGTTGTGCTGTGAAACGCACAACAAGCATTTTTCACATTGCGGCGGCCGGTGCTTTAAGCACCGTCTGCCGCAATGTTAAAAATGCGGGATGCACCCGCCACTGTGGCAGGTGCATCCTAATTGGGGGCACGGTTCCTCCGCCCTTGTGGCGGATGGTACCGGCCCCCGACAGGATGGCAGACGGACTTTGTCCGTCCGCCATCCTAATGGACCCCATTGTTTTCTGTCTGTATTTATCTGTAAAAATCTGTAAAAACGGAAAACGGGGAGCCTTATATATAATATACGAACTTAAATGGACTTTCAGCCTGCCCTCTTCATCCATTGGCTTGTTGTTGCATCATTCACATTTTTATTCCACTCATTACAGCATGGGACAGTGGGTCAGACCTCTAAAGCCATTGGCTAACGTCACCATGAGTGATGTCCGGGATTACTGTGGCAATGTGTGCTTTTTGAGACCCAAAAATATTTTTGATTTTAGACATTTTCTATTTTAATACTGGTACGGGCCTGGCCGCTCCCCCATCAATAAGCCATTCTCCAGTATGTAACTTCACCCATCATTGGAAACAGCATGAAGGAATGAAACCAACAGGAGTCCAATCCAGCCCCACTTCCTCAGCAGGGATGACCCATATGCACCCTGATTATCTTTGGAGACTGTCTCATCCAGGAATTCTGTAATCTCTGTAAGTGCAGTTACATAGAACAAACCTCCCCATTATCTTCACAGTATGCCTATTGATGTCTCACAGAGACTTGCATCACAACATGGATCTGTAGTGCATGTTCTGTGCTCTCCCATGAAATCCTTCATTGATACTAATGTCTTTAAGGACCTGGTACTGGGCATTCGACTTGGAGGTGTGTGGCTTGGGATGGAGGTGGTGCCAGCTTCGAGTGGACCTGAATTCTGTGGTTGGGGCTCTGGTCTCCACTCGCCACATTCTAAATCTATGACGTCTTCCATACACTAGTGGGCTGTGATGTGGAATCTGTGGTGGTGGTCATGCATACTGTGTGCATGTTTATGAATTTGTAAAACAGAACAGTTACCCAATAGAGCCGCTGGGCACTGTGGATCAGAAAACTGTTTAAAATAGCCATGTTTTAAAGTGATTCCTGACAGAAATGTATTTAGAGATGGAGCACATGAAAATAAATGGGCAATTCCAGTGTTAGCTGGTGAAACTGAGAAGGAGCATCCAGAAAGATGGCTCAATTTCACCGCAGGCATGGAGAGCTTTGTTTGAAAGACTGAATGATGGGTGTGTTGAGAAATGTGGTGGCGAACTGTTGATTGCAAGTATAAGGTGCCCAGTTAATAAATGGAATTATGCACAAGACAAAGAGATTTTCAGATAACTCTTGTTAGAAAAGATTCTTTTTGCATTGTTTCTCCCCTACTTTTTGCTAGATTTAATTGCTGTTGTATGGACTCTGAACACTGGGGCATTGCAGTCCAGGGTCCAGTGACCCCTAAAAACATGTAGAATAGGCTAATCCTTGATTGTAAATTAGCTGTCAATGATGGACTGCAGGACATTGTGCCGCCAATAAAGTGACATTGCAACGCATGTCTTATGGCATGCTCCTGCAGCCTGAGTGTGCAGTATTTAAATTTCAAATGTGAGCTGGCAAAATAAACATTTTGCCAGGCCTAAATCTTCCTTTTTAACACTTATAATTCACCCCTAAGGTAGGCCCTAAATGCCCACAAGGCAGGGTGCATGGTATTTAAAAATTTGGACACATATTCTTCAGTTTTTTACGTGTCATGGCATTGAAGAATCCCCTAAGACTTTTTTCTGTGGTTAAACTGGCTCTCCTATAGAAAAGCATTAGGTTAGATTAGAACATCTTAAAACGTATAGCCCCCCTTTGAAAATAGCTCGAACCATTGTTCATGTACTCAAATAAATAGAAATTTTGAATCCAATGTGAGGAAAAGTCGGATTTTAAATTACTATTTTGAAAATGGCACTTTTTGAAAATTCGTATTTTCCTGCCTAAAGCCTCCAGCCGCCTTTTAAGAGTTAATACCAAATTGTCACCTGGCAGCATGATGGTTCTCAGGAAAGGGAACAAAAGGGCATTGACTGTGAGGCAGTGTGTCCTTCTCCTAGCAGGATGGCCTGGGGAATGTGCCCACCTACTGCACAAGCCTCAAATAGGCATCCTCTGTCAAAGGCAAATGTAACTCACACCTATATCTACCCTGGCCACAGTGGCATCAATTCCAGTGGGGTGATAACCTGTTACAGAACTGGTCCTTGTTTCTCTAGCCGAACCTCAGGGGTGTGTAAAGAACTCTGACCAGGGGAAGAAATATTCTGCCATTTTTGGCTGTAGCCAGAGCACTGTGGGATTATTGAGGCCCAAACCCCCAGGAAGTGATTTCAAAGTGGGCTGCCCCTTGGAACTTGATAGAAAGTTTCCACCAACTACAAGCTAGTACCAGGCATAAAAGTGGCACCCCTGGATACCTTCTTAAAAATATTGCTGAACCTGAAGTAGACAGTAGTAGAACTGCACCTGCTGAGCTCTCTGGACTTTAGAAAGAGGACTGCACCTATATAACCTACAGTGAACAACGGCAAGGCCTGGATCTGCTGCCACTTGAACCTAGAACTCCAAGGACTAGTTTGATAGCCTCCTGTTAAGCTACATAGACACAAAGGTTACAAGAAACCCACCTTCTAGAAGTTTCCAGCTGACCAGATCCAACAGGACTTGCCCTGGACCTTGCTGGTGGCTTACCCGGAAGTGGGTCCTGACCCACCCCTACGCCCTAGAGGTGTCCTGTGACTTGAGGCCCATGGATAAGTGTGAGATTGTATTTCTCCAGTCTAAGGTTGTGACATAGAAACGTTTTCAAGGATTTTAGCCAACTGAACCAGAGATTACCAATGGTCCGCTACCAAAGTCTCACTGATGTTCCGACACAACTTGCTAGTTTGCCCCACTGAGAGGATCCTAACTTTCAAAAACATTTCTAAGTCCGAAGTTAGACATCTTCAACTGACGAACGCACCAAAAAGATCCAGCAGGCGAGGCACCTTCCATGGGAGCAAATTTCTCATGCTCAAAGTTTTATCACCAGAAGTCAACGGCTTCACCAGGACTTTCTTCAATGGCTGTCCAGCCAGTCTTGGCCACAGCCTGCTGCCTTGTCCCACTGAGGATTTTCGACTTCCATTCCTGAGTCTAAGTCAGAAGGTAAAACTTTCACATGGACTAAATCTGGTCCCTGTATTTGACCTGCGCACAGTCTAGTGCAACCAGATATGAACGGTGGCACTTTTTGGTGCTATAAGCATCAGATGTTGTTGTTTTGGTGTCTGTTTGCTCATTAAAAGTTTATCTAATTTTATAAAATGGAGTAGGGGGTTTGTTATATTTTCTTCTTTTTAACTGTATTGGTACAGATAAATCCATTACACCTTTCTGTCAATGTTAAGCCTGTCTGATCTGTGCTACAGCTCTTGAAAGGAGAATTTAGAATGGCAATTCAACCTTTGGACTCCATGCCTGAATTTCAGCTTCCTCGACGACCCCTTGTGAGTGCTTTGTCATAAAAGAGAAAAGCCTTGAACCATCAACTGTCCGATGAGGCCAGACTTTTATCATTCCCTGACAGACAGACCAAATCCAATCAGGTGTCTGCGTCTTTTGCATCCTGGCTGCCCCTCCAATCCCAGTGCATGTTTCCTGCATGTTCACTATGTGATCGGTCCATGTGAGGAGGTCTCTTCCCGTCTCTTGGTACATGTCTGTCCTATCCACCAAAGAGGAATTTTAATTAATCGGTAGGCCCTGACCATCACCTAGCAGAAAGGGAGGGAATCTAAATACAGATAAGAGATAGTGCCTACCCCAAACCACCAAGCTTCTTCTGAGACCAAGGAGGGGCATGGGGGGAGCTGAAATGTCCAGCAGAACTGATACCAGCTCGGTTCACATTAAAGTAAATGGCTCACCATCCTTACCCTGTGAACCTACTGGCTCTCAATACACACATCCTGCATACCACAGAGGTAAATATACCCCAGGTAAAGGAAACTGCACACACTCTACCAGGAGGGAGTTAGTAGGTGGCTCCACCTAACGGCTACCAGAGTACAGGTACCCCTGCATATAGATTAATGCTGCCACTATTGTCAGTCTACCACAGCCTGGGTAGAGAGGGCAGTAGCCACTCTCTTTAGAAGAGGGATGCACTATACATGCCCCCTCAACCTCCGAGCCAAGCTCTGGGGTCTCAATCCATGTAAACAGGAAGACCCTCAGTGAACATGACAATAACTTATGTCCACTGAGGGTCTTCCTGTTTTACATGGGTTGAGACCCTAGAGATCAAGAAAACCTACAGTACTTTCAAGTAATTTGCCACGAGATCAGTATAGGGCAAGGAAGCATGCTTTCCTGAGTCATGCAGAAGTCTTCCCGTCCCAACAACCTCCTTTATCTCTACCTTCCTTTAGGGAATCCTGCTTTGTAATCAAATTTGAATCTAGTCTAGACTCAGATATGTTTTTATTTTATTAAAGGGAAATGTAGATTTTCCTAGTTATTATGACGGATAGTCTTAATTTTATTAAAGACACGGAGGCGAGTATTTTGCTTTTTTATCTTGCATTTATTCCAATAGCAGCCAAGATAAGTGTAAAAAACTACAGTTCCCAGGGGCCCAGGTAAACAAACTGGCCAATGGGAATGTAATAAAAAACTAAATCACATAACCAATCATGAAACAGTAACCTATAAAACGTCATATCTGACTGCGCAGCTTCCTCTTTTCGCTGACGAGCAGCTCAGATAAAGTCCGAAAACAGTGGAACAATTGCCAAAACAATAGAAAAAGCCAAAGTCCAGGAGCAAAGATCTTGAGCCACGTTCATCCAGAAGAAGAGAGCAACAGGATGCGTCGCAGGGGCTTTGGGTCCGGCGGAGAGATACCCTGTCAAGGAGGAGACCAAATCCGATGAGAAACAGGATCCTTACGACGATGCAGGTGGCAGTGCTGGATTCACTGAAGGGAGAAAGTAACACAGGTTAACAGTGTAGCGGAGGGATAATACTCACCTCCGTGTGTTTCATAAAATTAAGACTTTACGTCATAATACTTAGGTAAATCTACATTTTATGGCAAGACCGGAGGCTCCTATTATGCTTGTTTAAAGCATGTTAATTACCAAGGAAGTCACAGTATCAACAGGTTTGCAATAAAACATTAGAAAAACATTGTAATTGGTCCAGTCCTCTGTAATTGGTCCATGGCTCCCCTAGTGGAGTGAGCTCCGAAAACAGAGACATCGATGCCCGCAAGAGACATAACCCAACGCACCCACCGGGCTAGGGTGGCAGAAAAGTCCAGAAGAGACAGGAAGGTGGGGTTTTCGGAAGGAAATTAGGAGTTGGGAATGTGAGGGCGATCTGAGATCAGAAGTCCGTTGTTCATACACCTTAGACATTGACCTATGCGTAATTTGGGCTGAGAGGGGAAATAGGGATAAAACACAGTATTCAGGTTAGTCTTAGTTCTTCTGTGAACCTGGAACACTACACCTGTAGGAGAAAATTGGCGTGAAGAAAAATCTAAAGCTTTAACATCCAAAACACGTTTAATGGAAATCAAACATAAAAGCATGGTAAGTTTGGCTGACAACATTTTTAAAGAAAGAGCAGAATTATCTGGCCAATCAGTGAACAGTTTGAGCACAATAGAAACATCCCATAAATTGGAATACTTAGCCAACGGAGGTTTGGAAAAACAAACTCCTTTCAGCAGACAACAGATTAAAGGATAGGCACCTACATGTTTGCTGTCAATGGGAAAATGATTGAGGGAAATAGCAGATCTATACAATTGACCGTTCTGTAGGACTTACCTGCACTAGCTTCAGACTCTAGGAAATTGACCACAAAATTTAAAGGGGCTGAAAGGGGATCGATATGCCTTTCCAGACACCAGCTAGCCCAAAGAGACCAGGCAGATTTGTAAGCTTTTGAGGTCCCGGGGCCCAGACTTTGCTGATAAAGAGAGAAGCCTCTTGTGAAATGAGGATGTCAGAAGGGACAGGCCGGAAACTTTCCAGTTCGAAAAAACAGGGAATTGTCCAGAACGAGATTGTGAGGTAGCCCTAGCGGGCTCAGAAGCAAGTCCTCGCGAACAGGAAGAATCGTAGGAAAGTCTATTGCCATTTCCAAAAGAGACGGGAACCAGATTTGGGACTGCCAAAAGGGGGCCTCCGTCGATTGGCGATGAACCTGAGAGAGAATTCTGCTGATCATAATGAAAGGTTGGAAAGCATAGTTGAGGTGGAGCGACAAATCCTGCAGGAACGCATCCATAGCAAGAGCGGCCGGATCCGGATGCCAACTGAAGAACTGGGGCAACCGTGTGTTGAGGCGGAAAGCAAAGAGATCTATGGAGAAAGGGCCCCATTTTTGAGACAGGGATAGAAAAACAGAGGGAAGCAGCTTCCAGATGCTGGCATCTCGAAGATAACGAGAGTGCCAATCTACCACTGATCTCCCAGAAGATATTCTGCTGTCAAGGACAGTTGATTGCACAGACAGTATTCCCACAGGCTCTTTGCCAACTCTGCAAGGGGTTTGGATTTAGTCCCGCCGAGATGACTGATGTAGCAGACCGCAGAAACATTGTCCATGCGTAGAAGGATGGAACAGCAAACTCTGTTTTTTGAAAGGCTTTGGATTGCAAAGGAGCCTGCAAGCATCTCTAAACAGTTGATGTGCAATTTTGGCTCCTCGCTTGGCCATGTACCGCCAGTCGATATTGGACCACAATGGCTGGCATCTAATCTAAATGGTCGATCCACCATTGGAGTTCTAGACGTGATTCCTGATCTAATTCGATAAGATCGGCATAGGCCAAACCTGTCATAGGTGTCTTATTTTTAGGCGTTGAAGAGCCCGATAATGACGGGGACCAGGAAATATGACTTGGATTAAAGCAGAGAGAAGACCGACTATTCTCGCCAGCGATCTCAGAGATATGAGTGAAGTCCGTAGAACATGGGCAATTTCCGCTTTGATCATGGAAACTTTGGACTGGGGAAGGAAGAGAGAAGCTGCGACGGAGTCTATCAAGAAACCCAAGAACTCGATGGTCTGAGAAGGAATGAGCATCGACTTGTCTGCACTGAGGAGGAATCCCAAGTCCAAGAGGAGGGATTGAGTGGTATGAAGATCTGATAGGAGAAGCTGTTTGTCCGAATTCATGATCAAGATATCGTCTAAGTAAATAATAAGCCTGATCCCGAGGGATCGCAGACAGGTCACCACTGGCCTCAGAAGTTTTGTAAAGCACTAGGGTGCTGAGGAAAGACCGAAAGGGAAGGGAGGTAAAGCGGTAAGTGAGGCCCGACCACTGGACCTGGAAAAATTTGGAGTGGGAAGGATGGATGGGAACCATGAGGTAAGCGTCCTGTAAATCCAATCAAACCATCCAATCCGAAGGCTGCAGTGTATCCCGTAAGTGAAGAATGGTTTCCATCTTGAAGTGGCGGTACACAACAAATTGGTTGAACCATTTGAGATTGATCACTGGTTGCAGTTTCTTGTTCTTCTTCTGGACAAGAAAGATGGAGCTTAAGAACCCCGACGGGTCGAAAGGGGCGACCTGAATGGCTTGTTTCCAAAGAAGGGTTTGAATTTCTGAGGATATCAGGAGAGCCATGTCGTTTGAAAAAACTAGCGGGGGGGAAGAGAAGCTCTATAAGATAGCCTTGAACAGTATTTAGTACTCATGGATCTGTGCTGACGGTTTGCTACTTTGAAAGAAACAGTTTTTTTTTATTTCAAAGAGTTTTATTGAAGACATTTTATAATACAGTACAGTGGTAATGCGGGGTCGATACAGGTGAGATACAAATGCCTTGTGGTTACATTAGGCATCACCGAAGGGTAGGCTGATATTGGTAGTTGACGTATCTGTAAATCGACCTCCTACAGAGGGTGGGGGAGGAAAGAGACATACCTTGTTGCTTGTGGGTATTGCGGTAGTTCTTCTGTCCGTGTCCTCGGAAACCTCTACCCCGCTGAGGGTAGAATTGGAGTTTGTAGTCTTGAGAGGAATTGTTCAAGGATCCTCAGGAGCCCTGATTGTTGTGGGAACGGCCGGAAGAGCGGCTCCTGCATCTGCCGGCCCGTCCAAAAACCCGTGGGGCGAACACCTCCTGTATGGACAGTTGCACCTTATCTAGAGACGCAAAAGTGGACACAAATCTACTAAGATCCCTGAGCAAGGATTCGCCGAAGAGAAGACCATTAGCCTTACTACCCGGATCTTGAGGAGCTAAATTGGCAAGTTTGTGATCTCATTTTATTAAGAGGCCTTTGCGGCGCTCATGCGTAATGGCGGCATTTGCATTTCCCAGGAGACAAAAGGCTCGCTGAACCCACATTGAGATAACTTCGGCTGACAGGTCCGAACCATCTAAATGTGCAGCTTCAGCTATATCAAAAATGTGAGCCACATCGAGCAATTTATCCTGGCAATTAGCCAGGCTTTGTCCACCCCTTTGCGGGGATCTTTTCCAAACTTGGAAAAGAAGGTGAGGAGTGGCTGGTCAATAGTAGGCACCATGGAGATTTTTTCTGGCAAAGAAGGTTTGGGACATTCGGACTTGAGTCTGGACCTGAGTCTGGACCTGACCGCGGTCTCCAATGGAAGGCGTAGTCTTTTTGAAATGTATTCCCCTATGTGAGTAGCGGGCAACCACTCTGTGGAATTAGGATGACTTATTGTGGAAGGATCGAACATAGGAATACCTTCAGCATCAAAAACTGGTTCAAACACAAAAGAATCTGATTTGGTTTTTTTGAAGGGGGGAAGGAGGGGGTCAGAAATATCAAAGAGGTCAAACAGGTAGTCTGCTTCCTGCCATCCTGTCATCATCAGTGTCCATAATAGAAGAAATAACTAAGTTTTGCGGTGGCTCTGCGTGCTTCATTTAGAGTTTTCGTTTCCCCTCGGTACCTATAATCTCCTCCTGAACTGGAGACCTGGGAGGCACTATGTCCTCATTCAAGTGCGAGGGAACCTCCTGACTCAGTCGTGACGCAGTTTTGGAAGAGAGCAACGCAGCAGAGGAACCCACCTTTTTATGTCTGCTATACCCCACAGACTGGGCCAGAGCCTTGGACAGAAGGCTTAACATGGAATTTTCCTTTCCTTTTCACATGTGTAGCATAGAAGATTCTACTGCATTTTCCACAGATGAATTAATAAATTTATTTAGATCTTGCTTAAAGGCTTCGCCTTCATAATTCAATGAAATACGCTCAGGTGAGCTATCCATTTCCATAGTGCCCAGAATTAGCAGTAAGAGGCACGAGAAGTTAACAGAGAGGCATAGGGGAGGGGCGGCAAGAAAAAACACTCCCTGGGGCGTGTCAGGCAGGGCGAGCTCTCCAGAGCTCAAACGCGCTGCTGAGGTAGACCGGAAAACACTCTACGGTGAAAGCGCAATAAATTGCCACTCGGGACGGGCGCGTTGACCGGGCTGAAGCAAAACGCTTTACGCTACACCACGCCAAGGGAGCGCAAGCCGACAGCTGAACGCGAGCGGTAATAGCGCGCTGACCGGGAGAAAATGTAAGAAAGGGGGCTGAGGCAAAACCCTTGACGATACACCGGGCCAAGGGAACACAGGCCGAAAGGTGAGCGCAAGCGGTAATAGCCGCGAGAGGCAGCGGGCGTGACCACGGCGAGTGGAAGCAGCTCAAAGAGCAGCATCGCGGGAAAGCGGCGAACTACACGGGGCACAAGTGTGTAAAGCAGTGAAAAGGCAACAACACCGTAATAAATTAGATAACAATATAGTATAAAACTATCTGACGGGGCACAAGTGTGTAAAGCAGTGAAAAGGCAACAACACCATAATAAATTAGATAACAATATAGTATAAAACTGAGAGCAAAAAGATAAAGCACTTATCTGACTGCAAGCAGCAAGAAAAGAGGAAGCTTTGCAGTCAGATATGATGTTTTAAAGGTTACTGTTTCATGATTGGTTATTTGAATTAGTTTGTTTATTACATTTCCATTGGCCAGTTTGGTTACCTGGGCCCCTGGGAACTATACTTTTTTAGACTTATCTTTGCTGCTATTGGAATAAATGCAAGATAAGAAAGCATAATAGGAGCCTCCGGTCTTGCCATAAAATTGTGGTTATCTTACATAGTCCCAAAGACCAAACTAAAACAGCTGCTACTTCCTGTTATGATTAAGAATCAGGTGCTGCTTTCTGGTCAGTAGGAGCCATCTGGGAAGGGAGAAGACAGAGCTGCATCTTCTTTTACAGGTCTATTCGACAGTAGTATATAATGAGATTATGCATAGGTGCCCCTAGGTGTCAGTTGTATGACCGTACCCATCCTCCAAAAGCACTTTTAAAGCTACTTACATTATCAACACACCATTGAGTGGTGTCGATGTGGATGTAGTAGGATCCCTAATTACTTAATGCAGGTTACACAGGTATATCCTAGGTAAATTTCCTAGTACTTTGACCCTGATGTAAAAATCCCTGTTTGCAAACCAAGATGTGGAAATCACACATAAACTGGATTGCAAATGGATGCCATTTGGATTGCGACCTTTGTACCGTGTACATTGTTAAATGCTTGACTAGTATTGCCTCCAAGCTTTGAAAATTAAACTCAAAATAAAGTTTCCTAATTATAAGTTAAAAAGATAAGTAATTTGGAAAAGGAACATTTTTATGGGATAAGCATAAAGGGTATAAGGTATGGGGTTATTGTTGGGGGGGGGATATTGGTTTAAAGGTATATAGTAACAGGTTTATATGACAGGTTTATGGTTATGGAGAAAGGGGTTGAAGGCATAGGTAAGGGTGTGGGATGTAGAGTTAGGGCTACAGAAATAGATGGCAAGGGTATATGGCTAGGAGTATAGGGCTGTGGGCTTAAGGAATAATTTATAGAACAAAGGTTATTGGTAAAGGGTTAAGACTTAGCAGTTTAGGGTTAAGGTTATAGAGGTTATGGTATAGAGGCTAAGGGTATAGGGATTTGGGTTTAGGTGATAGGGCATATTGTTAAGGGTATAAGTCTAAGTGATATAGGCTAAGGGTTTGGTGTATAGGAAAGTGTTTCACACCCTCCCAGAGACTTTTATTCATGCCAACCCAAAAAGAGCTCCAGTAACCCCACCTAAGTCCGATATTTTGCTATGTCTATGGGAATAGACAACGTACACCGCAAATTGAAACAAGCATTAGAAATGCAATCTGGCTCGGATTTATTTGAGTTTGAGCTAATGGCATTGTAAATGCCAATGTATTGTTGCTATGTGTTATGGAGTGTGTTCATGTGGTGTGTACTGCCAGTGATCTCCTTGTGAGTGTGAGAATATTGCACCGTTACTGCCTGTGATGCCCTTCTTGTGAGTGTGAGAAGCTTGCACCTCTGCTGCCTGTGGTCTCCTTGTGAGTGTAAGAAGCTTGCACTGCTGCTGCCTGTGATGTCGTTCTTGTGAGTGGGAGAAGATTGCACCTCAGCTGCCTGTGGTCTCCTTGTGAGTGTAAGAAGCTTGCACAGCTGCTGCCTGTGATGTCCTACTCACTACTCTACTCACTACTCTACTCACTACTCTACTCACTACTCTGCACTCACTACTCACTACTCTACTCACTACTCTACTCACTACTCTGCACTCACTACTCACTACTCTACTCACTACTCTGCACTCACTACTCTACTCACTACTCTACTCACTACTCACTACTCTGCACTCACTACTCACTACTCTACTCACTACTCACTCACTACTCTACTCACTACTCTGCACCCACTACTCACTACTCTGCTCACTACTCACTACTCTACTCACTACTCTACTCACTACTCTGCTCACTACTCACTACTCTGCTCACTACTCACTACTCTCCACTCTACTCACTACTCACTACTCTACTCACTACTCTCCACTCTACTCACTACTCTACTCACTACTTTCTACTTTCTACTCACTACTCACTACTCACTACTCACTACTCACTACTCTACTCACTACTCTACTCACTACTCTGCACCCACTACTCACTACTCTGCTCACTACTCACTACTCTACTCACTACTCTACTCACTACTCTGCTCACTACTCACTACTCTGCTCACTACTCACTACTCTCCACTCTACTCACTACTCACTACTCTACTCACTACTCTCCACTCTACTCACTACTCTACTCACTACTTTCTACTTTCTACTCACTACTCACTACTCACTACTCACTTCTCTACTCACTACTCTACTCACTACTCTACTCACTACTCTACTCTACTCACTACTCTACTCACTACTCTACTCTACTCACTACTCTACTCACTACTCTACTCACTACTCTACTCACTACTCTACTCACTACTCACTACTCTGCACTCACTACTCTACTCACTACTCTACTCACTACTCACTACTCTACTCACTACTCACTACTCTGCACTCACTACTCTAATCACTACTCACTACTCTGCACTACTCTACTCACTACTCTACTCACTACTCTACTCACTACTCACTACTCTGCACTCACTACTCTACTCACTACTCACTACTCTGCACTCACTACTCACTACTCTACTCGCCATTCACTACTCACTACTCACTACTCTACTCCTCACTACTCACTTCTCTACTCACTACTCTAAAGTAGTGAGTGCACTCACTACTCTACTCACTACTCTGCACTCACTACTCACTACTCTGCACTCACTACTCACTACTCTGCACTCACTACTCACTACTCTACTCACTACTCTACTCACTACTCTACTCACTACTCACTACTCTACTCACTACTCTACTCACTACTCACTACTCTGCACTCACTACTCACTACTCTACTCACTACTCACTACTCACTACTCTACTCACTACTCTGCACTCACTACTCACTACTCTACTCACTACTCTACTCACTACTCTGCACTCACTACTTTACTCACTACTCTACTCACCTCACTACTCTACTCACCTCACTACTCTACTCACTACTCTGCACTCACTACTTTACTCACTACTCACTACTCTACTCACTACTCACTACTCTACTCACTACTCACTACTCTGCACTCACTACTTTACTCACTACTCTACTCACTACTCACTACTCTACTCACTACTCACTACTCTACTCACTACTCACTACTCACTACTCTACTCACTACTCTACTCACTACTCACTACTCTACTCACTACTCACTACTCTACTCACTACTCTGCACTCCCTACTCTGCCCTCCCTACTCTGCCCTCACTACTCTGCCCTCACTACTCTGCCCTCACTACTCTGCACTCACTACTCTGCACTCTGCCCTCACTACTCTGCACTCTGCCCTCACTACTCTGCCCTCACTACTCTGCACTCTGCACTCCCTACTCTGCACTCCCTACTCTGCACTCCCTACTCTGCCCTCACTACTCTGCCCTCACACGGACAAACAGTTGTACGGCAACACTCTCCGTAGAAACCTTCTTTTAAAGATAAATATATTTTATTTCATGTTAAGAAGTATATATAAATAAAACAAATATTGTTATTACAAAATATGTGAATAACTTTTAGTCAATGTATTTCTTTAAAAAACATTACTTTATTTTAAATAAATTCTATACGTAAACTTTAAGATTTTCAACCCCATCATAAATAAATGCACATTTTATACTTTAGGTGATGTTTTTTTTTATGCTAGAAACTTTTTTGGGGATGTAATTAGATATCTAATTTTTTTTAACTAAGCATGAATAATGCTGTAGCTTTTTTTGTATTTTCTACACTTACAATAGTTTATATTAATTTACATCAATATTTAACATGCAAATATTTGTATTAAATCATTTGTCAGTTTAATAAACGTTCAAAATCTTCCCCGTACATTACCATAGAGAGCTCTCCAGACCCCGTGGCAGAGATCCATGTGAAAAGCTACAAGTAGTAACATTACACTCGTAAATTAGTTAAGGTTTGTGAATAGCCCCCAAGTGTCAAGGTTATTCATCGACTGGCTGATTACACAAATGATAAATCACATGGTTACCTGACACTGGCAACAAAGAAAAAACGTTTTTTTTTAACAAGCCATATGCTTGTTACCCGTTTTTAGCCCAACAGCTCTTATTTTATAACGAGCTAAAAAAAACTGTGAAAAGTAATATTGTGCGCGAGCAAAATAAACACTTTCCGTTCAGCATCACATCCTCCCCCAGTACCCCCACCATGCACTTTCCATCATTGGGGTAAGACTGTTCTTTTATTTCATCATCATCTCTATAGCGCACACTGGCACTGTATGGCTTCAAAGCGCTGTCCGGAGTGCGGCCTCGTTCCAGCCTTTTCTGGGGTGCCCAGAGCCTGGTTCTGCTAGTGATGAGGTTATGAATACGCTGTTCTGGCCCGAGCCTCTGGTAGGTGGTTATGCCACAGGAAGTCCTTCAACGCACTCTCTTTACCCACCAGTGGAATTTCCCCTACACGTAGCGCTTCCCAGGGCCACCAAGCGCTACATCAGACGTATGATCTGTAGCGCTCTGCAACAGTAGCAGAATTACCAATTTGTACTTAAATTGCGTTGTTTCATAAAAACATCAACATGTTCGGCCTGGTATCAGGAGCTACAACAACTTTTATTTTATAACGAGCTAAAAAAAACTGTGAAGAGTAATATTGTGCGCAAGCAAAATGAACACTTTCCGTTCAGCATCACATCCTCCCCCAGTACCCCCACCATGCACTTTCCATCATTGGGGTAAGACTGTTCTTTTATTTCATCATCATCTCTATAGCGCACACTGGCACTGTATGGCTTCAAAGCGCTGTCCGCAGTGCGGCCTCGTTCCAGCCTTTTCTGGGGTGCCCAGAGCCTGGTTCTGCTAGTGATGAGGTTATGAATACGCTGTTCTGGCCCGAGCCTCTGGTAGGTGGTTATGCCACAGGAAGTCCTTCAACGCACTCTCTTTACCCACCAGTGGAATTTCCCCTACACGTAGCGCTTCCCAGGGCCACCAAGCGCTACATCAGACGTATGATCTGTAGCGCTCTGCAACAGTAGCAGAATTACCAATTTGTACTTAAATTGCGTTGTTTCATAAAAACATCAACACGTTCGGCCTGGTATCAGGAGCTACAACAGCTTTTATTTTATAACGAGCTAAAAAAAACTGTGAAAAGTAATATTGTGCGCGAGCAAAATGAACACTTTCCGTTCAGCATCACATCCTCCCCCAGTACCCCCACCATGCACTTTCCATCATTGGGGTAAGACTGTTCTTTTATTTCATCATCATCTCTATAGCGCACACTGGCACTGTATGGCTTCAAAGCGCTGTCCGCAGTGCGGCCTCGTTCCAGCCTTTTCTGGGGTGCCCAGAGCCTGGTTCTGCTAGTGATGAGGTTATGAATACGCTGTTCTGGCCCGAGCCTCTGGTAGGTGGTTATGCCACAGGAAGTCCTTCAACGCACTCTCTTTACCCACCAGTGGAATTTCCCCTACACGTAGCGCTTCCCAGGGCCACCAAGCGCTACATCAGACGTATGATCTGTAGCGCTCTGCAACAGTAGCAGAATTACCAATTTGTACTTAAATTGCGTTGTTTCATAAAAACATCAACACGTTCGGCCTGGTATCAGGAGCTACAACAACTTTTATTTTATAACGAGCTAAAAAAAACTGTGAAAAGTAATATTGTGCGCGAGCAAAATGAACACTTTCCGTTCAGCATCACATCCTCCCCCAGTACCCCCACCATGCACTTTCCATCATTGGGGTAAGACTGTTCTTTTATTTCATCATCATCTCTATAGCGCACACTGGCACTGTATGGCTTCAAAGCGCTGTCCGCAGTGCGGCCTCGTTCCAGCCTTTTCTGGGGTGCCCAGAGCCTGGTTCTGCTAGTGATGAGGTTATGAATACGCTGTTCTGGCCCGAGCCTCTGGTAGGTGGTTATGCCACAGGAAGTCCTTCAACGCACTCTCTTTACCCACCAGTGGAATTTCCCCTACACGTAGCGCTTCCCAGGGCCACCAAGCGCTACATCAGACGTATGATCTGTAGCGCTCTGCAACAGTAGCAGAATTACCAATTTGTACTTAAATTGCGTTGTTTTATAAAAACATCAACACGTTCGGCCTGGTATCAGGAGCTACAACAGCTTTTATTTTATAACGAGCTAAAAAAAACTGTGAAAAGTAATATTGTGCGCAAGCAAAATGAACACTTTCCGTTCAGCATCACATCCTCCCCCAGTACCCCCACCATGCACTTTCCATCATTGGGGTAAGACTGTTCTTTTATTTCATCATCATCTCTATAGCGCACACTGGCACTGTATGGCTTCAAAGCGCTGTCCGCAGTGCGGCCTCGTTCCAGCCTTTTCTGGGGTGCCCAGAGCCTGGTTCTGCTAGTGATGAGGTTATGAATACGCTGTTCTGGCCCGAGCCTCTGGTAGGTGGTTATGCCACAGGAAGTCCTTCAACGCACTCTCTTTACCCACCAGTGGAATTTCCCCTACACGTAGCGCTTCCCAGGGCCACCAAGCGCTACATCAGACGTATGATCTGTAGCGCTCTGCAACAGTAGCAGAATTACCAATTTGTACTTAAATTGCGTTGTTTCATAAAAACATCAACACGTTCGGCCTGGTATCAGGAGCTACAACAGCTTTTATTTTATAACGAGCTAAAAAAAACTGTGAAAAGTAATATTGTGCGCGAGCAAAATGAACACTTTCCGTTCAGCATCACATCCTCCCCCAGTACCCCCACCATGCACTTTCCATCATTGGGGTAAGACTGTTCTTTTATTTCATCATCATCTCTATAGCGCACACTGGCACTGTATGGCTTCAAAGCGCTGTCCGCAGTGCAGCCTCGTTCCAGCCTTTTCTGGGGTGCCCAGAGCCTGGTTCTGCTAGTGATGAGGTTATGAATACGCTGTTCTGGCCCGAGCCTCTGGTAGGTGGTTATGCCACAGGAAGTCCTTCAACGCACTCTCTTTACCCACCAGTGGAATTTCCCCTACACGTAGCGCTTCCCAGGGCCACCAAGCGCTACATCAGACGTATGATCTGTAGCGCTCTGCAACAGTAGCAGAATTACCAATTTGTACTTAAATTGCGTTGTTTCATAAAAACATCAACTCGTTCGGCCTGGTATCAGGAGCTACAACAGCTTTTATTTTATAACGAGCTAAAAAAAACTGTGAAAAGTAATATTGTGCGCGAGCAAAATGAACACTTTCCGTTCAGCATCACATCCTCCCCCAGTACCCCCACCATGCACTTTCCATCATTGGGGTAAGACTGTTCTTTTATTTCATCATCATCTCTATAGCGCACACTGGCACTGTATGGCTTCAAAGCGCTGTCCGCAGTGCGGCCTCGTTCCAGCCTTTTCTGGGGTGCCCAGAGCCTGGTTCTGCTAGTGATGAGGTTATGAATACACTGTTCTGGCACGAGCCTCTGGTAGGTGGTTATGCCACAGGAAGTCCTTCAACGCACTCTCTTTACCCACCAGTGGAATTTCCCCTACACGTAGCGCTTCCCAGGGCCACCAAGCGCTACATCAGACGTATGATCTGTAGCGCTCTGCAACAGTAGCAGAATTACCAATTTGTACTTAAATTGCGTTGTTTCATAAAAACATCAACACGTTCGGCCTGGTATCAGGAGCTACAACAGCTTTTATTTTATAACGAGCTAAAAAAAACTGTGAAAAGTAATATTGTGCGCGAGCAAAATGAACACTTTCCGTTCAGCATCACATCCTCCCCCAGTACCCCCACCATGCACTTTCCATCATTGGGGTAAGACTGTTCTTTTATTTCATCATCATCTCTATAGCGCACACTGGCACTGTATGGCTTCAAAGCGCTGTCCGCAGTGCGGCCTCGTTCCAGCCTTTTCTGGGGTGCCCAGAGCCTGGTTCTGCTAGTGATGAAGTTATGAATACGCTGTTCTGGCCCGAGCCTCTGGTAGGTGGTTATGCCACAGGAAGTCCTTCAACGCACTCTCTTTACCCACCAGTGGAATTTCCCCTACACGTAGCGCTTCCCAGGGCCACCAAGCGCTACATCAGACGTATGATCTGTAGCGCTCTGCAACAGTAGCAGAATTACCAATTTGTACTTAAATTGCGTTGTTTCATAAAAACATCAACACGTTCGGCCTGGTATCAGGAGCTACGCGCGTGAGTAAGCGCTTCAGCGCCGCAGACAGGAGGAGCAAGCGCTATATATAAATGCTATAATACAAGGACATGGGTGACTGGTCCAATAAATGGCAGAAACACCCAGACACACAGATAATCGATCCTGATGAATAATGCAAGCCCTAATCAATGCAAGTATCGACATCTGAAATGACCTAAGCTGCACTCCGGCCGGAGTCGGCCCTGGACACGTCAGCATTGGGGGAGGGGCACCCGGCGGGGGTCACCTCTGCAGGGCTCGTCTGCGACGATCAATGCACTGACATCAGAGTCAATGATTATCGGGACTGATAGAGCTCGGATAGAAATATTGCTTAGGCCAAAGCCAAAAATAACCGGTGAATTAAACAGCACCGTGTCTTTATTTTAAACATTTCTGAGTGTTTAAGAGTGGACAGTGCACTAAGCCTACAGGGCGCAACATCGGAGTATTTATATCACAGGTAAGTTTTTCATCCAATTGCATCGGAAGTCAATACATCGCAGAGGACATTACAGTATTTAAAAACGCCTTTAAACACCGTTTTTTAAACAAGACAAAAATAGTGCAGCGCAGCGTGCGAGGAAAAGAAGGAAATGGCGCCCTTTGGAAATGAGACTCTTCAGGAAACACAAGAACTACAGTGTGGACGAGCATGTATGAGTCATCTTCTGTGAGCCTCGCCTGCTGCCTCTCGTCATTTTACATTGAACGCGCTCACCGCTGGGAACGCGCTCGCATCATCTGGATTGCATTACACGGGCACTCTGACAGCTCCTAATTAAGATGAATCACTCTCCCGTGCTCGTTCGCGAACAGAAAATGCCAACTCAGGCACGCGTACATTGCATACAGCCTATCACGTCAACGCTACTGAATACACAGCACAGCGAAGACGAATCACTAGGCAGATGCCAAAAAAATCTAAGGAATGTCCCAGCCGGAGTCCTTTCTGAAACTTTTTTTCTAAATACTAAAGAGCTCGCAAGCTCCTCCTACACTCCGTGTAGGGGAGGCCCGAGCCCTAAAAAGTGAAGCTGTAACCAGCTTACGCTGCCACAAAAACATCTTTTGAGGTAGAGTTGGTTATTACAGAATATTTGCTTGGACCTTGCCCTAAGGCCACCACTTGGACAGATTTACTGCATAAGAGAAACCACTCTTCCCTTTTCTCTCCATCCCCTTGGTGACTGAGCCATTCCATATTCTGAGAACGTTGTTTTGCTTCGTAGCCACATTATAGTGTCCCACTTTGGGAAGCCTTTTCAATTGCACACAGATGCTTCTGCAATTGTTATAGAGGTTGTTCTATCACAGCCTGATTCTGATGGTGTAGAGTGATTATCTACCTCAGTCATAAACCATACCATAGAGAAGCTGCGAGAGAATTCCCATTTTTGCATGATCACTTTTATTGTATGCTAACTGATATTGATGGTTTTTTAACTCTACACATTGGGACACTGCTATCTTGTCACCAGTTTATGTGCTCTGACCCTTAAAACATGGTAAAATTGGTAAACCCCCAGTTGGCATATTTAACTTTCCAGGAAGGCCATAGTATATGGAACAGAAAAATACACGAGTGGCATAGAAAGTTAAATGTCACCTGTGGACTGCAGCACCAATTATGCTACCACTAGGCTGACAAGGAAAAAACATGGGCTCATTCCTACTTTGGCAGCTTGACTGCTGCAGATTTTAAACCTGTAGGCACACCTATCGAAGCAACTATTTTTGACAAGAAGGAACCCTGTTTTTAAATATTAAATGAGTAAGCCTCATAGCCTTTAAGGTAAGATGCCTAGTATTTAAAGGTGAACCATGTAAGAATTTTATGTTGGAATGTTCCTCCAAAAGCAATTTTCACTGGGAAAGGGCTGTAGCTTATCCTATGAGAAAATCTAATGTTCAAATAAAATACAATTCTTTGCTAACTTTGGTTTGGGGGTAAGCTACAGAAATGATTCAAACACTGTTTTAAACATTACAAAAAATCCAATTCAGCAGTAAAGCTAGATTTTTGATAAATATACAGGAAATGTTTGTTATGTTATGCAAATTTGTAAAGTGCACTATTACCCATGATGGGAGTAGGTGTGAGTCTAGCCAAACATAGGGCCTATTGGGGCGACTCAAAAATCTAGGGGCCTCATTTATGAAAAGTGACGCATCGCTGCGTGAAAACAGCGATGCGTCACTTTTCACTGCGCACTCCTTGCGACATTCCTGATGCGTCATATTTAATGTATGACGCATCATGTCGCAAGGAGTTACAGATACGTCAGTATTTCTGACGTATCTGTAAGCGCAAAAGTGACGCATTGCTGGAGTGTGTCACAAAAGTGACG
This sequence comes from Lissotriton vulgaris, assembly GCF_964263255.1. Taxonomy (NCBI): domain Eukaryota; kingdom Metazoa; phylum Chordata; class Amphibia; order Caudata; family Salamandridae; genus Lissotriton; species Lissotriton vulgaris. The sequence continues at coordinate 101,590,288 of NC_141688.1, forward strand.
CAACTCCAGCAATGCGTCCTTTCACATGGGGAAAGCCCCATGTGAAAGGTCTTGCGTCAGTCTTACGCCTGCTGTGAGGCAGGCGCAAGATTTTGACGCAAAAGCGTCCTAAAAGTGACGCAGTGAAATCTCATAGATTTCACTGCATCAATATTAGGAGGCTTTTTGCGGGGGAACCCCCCTCTGCATACATTATACCTGACGCAGGTATAATGTGGCGCAGGGGTTTAAAAAGTGACGCATCTACCTAGATGCGTCACTTTTTAAATATGGCGCAACAAGGCGCATTTTTTACACCGCTGGTGCGTCACAAAAAGTGACGCACCGGCGGCGCAAAACTAACGCAAGGCCTTCATAAATAAGGCCCAAGGTCTTCACCTTCTTGCAGAATTCAAGAAGTGAGGACGAGTCTCCTAAGCATAGTGGCAGGTTGTTCCATACTTTAGGAGTGATGTAGGAAAAGGATCAACTGCCGGACCTGGTTTTCCATACGTGTGGGATGTGTACAAATATGAGTCCAGGTGAGCAGAAGTGTTTAGAAGATTTGTGAAAGCAGATGCGATTGTTGCAGTATGCCGTGCCAGTGTAATGTAGTGCCTTGAAAGTGTGGATGAGGAGTTTGAATTGTGCATGTTTGTGTATGGGGAGCCAATGGAGATCCTTCAGTTGTAATATGAAGAGAGTGCGCCATTGGAGGTTGAGAATATTTCTGGCCGCCAAGCTCTGACTGCTCTGCAGCCTTAAGGGTAAGTTTTTTATTCCAGCACAGAGGGTGTTCCCATAGTCCAGCTTGCTTGTGATCAGGATGTGGGTCACCATTTTGTGGGTGCTGATGGGGAGCTATTTTAGCATCTTCCTCTGCAACTTCAGGGTATAAAAGCATGAGATCCGTGACTGCGTTGGCTTGTGCGGTCATGTCAAGTTTGCTGTTCCTGCCCAGCCCGAGGTTCTTGGCATTTGTTCTTGGGGATGGGTGCCGGACCTGTTGGCCACCAAGTGGAGTCCCATGATGAAGTACTGTCCCTGAATTTGGTCTTTGGTGGTCAGCTTTAGAGAGTTGGTTGAGATTTACAAAGTACCTTCGCACTCGTGGAGGAGGACCAGCAGTCATGGGGGAGTCAACGCACTTGTTGCAGAATCGCTGCAATGAGAATTCCAACCAACTAGTGGTGGGGTTCTGACTGGTGAACACAAGCCTGCCTGTTAGATTTGGGGGTCTCTAGTTGGCAGAGGTAGGTACCTTTGACCAAATAGGGACCCTTGCATCTAGTCAGGCTAAGGGGGTACACTTCTAAAATACCTCCTGCTCACCCCCTTGGTAGCTTGGCACGAGCAGACAGGCTTATCTCAGAGGCAGTGTGTAAAGCATTTGTGAACACATACAGTAACCCAGTAACAACACTACAGATGGACACCACACAAGCTGTAGTATAAAAATAAGTATTTTTATATAGACTTCACACGACCACAAATGACAAAAATCCACAATACCGTACTTTAAAAATGGTAGAAATAGCTTAGTTCTCTTTAGATGTGAAATGCAACACTTTAAGTTCAATGTACCTTCGGATGCGTAACGCTATACAACGAAAGTGTTGCAGGGAAGGTGATGCGTTGTTTTCTTACACTCAAGAACGGTGATGCGTTGGGTCCCTACTGCTGCGTAGCGGATGCATTGGTTCTTCTCCGCGTGGGAAGGTGAGGCGTCAGTTTCCTACTATGCTTCCGTGGCGATGCGACCAGCAGTGCCCTGATGCAATGAAGATCTGGTGCAATAAAACAAAAATGGCGTCTTCTTCTTGATGTGACAATAATGCGTGCACGCCTGACGGGCGTGCGGCGACTCAATGATTCTTCTGAGCCGCGACAGGTCCCGCGACACACTTCTCCGGTGATGCAATGGCGTCTGCTGCGATGGCGACACTTTGCTCCGGTGATGCGTGATGCTTTGGGGGATGCAATGGCAACAGCGACAGCGGCGGCACGCTTTTCCTGTAATATGACGGCATCTGCTGCGATGGCGACACTCTTCTCCGGTGATGCGACGACTATGGCTGCAGCGACGCGCCTTCTGAGAGACTGCGTATTGTGCTTCCAGCTCCCAGCAACACGCAGTCTCTCAGAAGGGCCAGCTCAACAGCAGGCACTTCAATTCCCAACAAGGGAAGGCAGGGACGCTGGTTGGTGAAGTCTGTTGTCCCTGATACTTCAGCAGGAGGCAAGCTCTATCTCAAGCCCTTGGAGATCCTTTACAAGTTGATTTGAAAGTAGCACAACGTGCTTTCTTCTTTCTTTGGCAGTAAGACAACCACTGTAGACCAATCCCCCAAACAGCACTCAGCTTAGGGATAGTCTCCTCCTCAGTTTCTCTGGTACCTCTCCTCAGCAAACGTTCTTCTTGTTTCCCAAAAGTGATCTAAAATTCTTGGGTCTGGGTCCCAATATTTATACTAGCAAATCCTTTATCCTCTGAAGGCAGAGGGGCCTGTACCCAGTCCAAACCAGTTCTGTTCAGTCCTGGAGAACTGTGTTGACAAGACTCCTTCTTTCCTTTTACAGTGTGGGCCAGGGACATCAGACGCACCACAGGAGGTTGGAGCCAGTATTGTGGAAGGCAGGTCCAACCCTATTCAGGTCCCAGGTGCAACTCCTCCCACACATCTACATGAAGATAGTTCTATTCAGCCCTGTGCTGACTCACCTGTCTCCTGGAATCCCCCAGCCCCAGCCCCTGTCACTCAAACTCCAGACAAGGAATACACAATCTAGCAGAGGCAGGCTTGGACAGTTTAGGCAAGACAATACCTACTTTCTAAAAGTAGTATTTTCCAACACAGAATGTTAAAAGATATAATTTACCATTCTGAGAGTTCAGGCATACTAAACTCAAATTTCTACCTAGTTCCCTGAGTCAGTTAGGATTATAAGATGCTATAATCAAACTGCCCATTCTGGCCTATGGGAAAAAGGTAGCCTTACAATAGTGAAAAACAAAAGGGCTGTAATTCACTATTAAGACATGCAACACACACCAGGGCATGTCCTACCTTTTACCTACAATGCACCCTGCCCTTGGGCCTACCATAGGGGTGACTAATATGCAGAAAATGGAAGGTTTAGGGACTGGCAAGTGGGTGCACTTGCCCCGTCAACATGGCAGTACCAGGCTGCACATATGCTCTGTTATGGGGCTGCACTGTCCATCCGAGTCACCAGAATCTCGGGGTGTATGAATCACATGAAGACAGCATATTTCGATAGAACGTGAACACTATGTGTATAGGAAAAACCGACACAGTACAGATCATTCATACATGGTTGACAAATCCAAAGCAAATAGCAAACAGTTACCATCAAATTGACTCAATGATCAGTCCTATCATTTGGCCAAACCCAGGTGCATATCAGGCTAGTCCCCTGATCATTGGGACATCAAGCGCCGCACCATTTGTTGCTGGTTAAGGATTTGGTCCACCAACACAAACGAACCGTCAATGATGGCTGATCTTTGATGGTCCGGGAATGATTGTACAGGAATGATGTTGAACATTTCAAAAGGCTTTGTAACTACGCTTTATGGTGCTCTATTTCTGTTTTACTTATTATATTTATGTTGTGCGGGGCCTCGTATAACCTGAGCAAGGTCCAGGTGAGGTGAGGTCCATTTTCCTACCATGAAGGGTGAGCATGAATACATTATTTTCTTTAATTACTTTTGGTGAAACACATTGTATAGGTGATTGACACATCAAGTTTACAATTACCGACTATACATTTTTCCTCCATAGAATTCGGAGTTCCCAATTGACATGGAGGGCTAATGTCTTCGGTTGTTACAGGTTGTACCGTATTCAACCATTATTACATTTTTACTTTTCCCACTTTGGTGGTGGTGGTGTTTCTTTTGTTTCATTACTACTAGTCCAACTATTGAAAGAACTGAGGCCCTGACGAATGCCATGGGATTAAATACCCGATAGGCAGAAACATGTTGGCCCGTTACTAGACAGATATTTGTTGACTGTCTCTCTTGCACTGTTCTAGGTTTTTAATTAGGAGGTGTGGTTCGTCCGCAGAATAAAGTTATTAGTAGGAGGACACTCCATCCTATTTTAAAGTCATTATATTTTCTGTTGCACTGTTATTCACCTGGCCATCAAAGATCAGCCATCATTGACGGTTCGTTTGTGTTGGTGGACCAAATCCTTAACCAGCAACAAATGGTGCGGCGCTTGATGTCCCAATGATCAGGGGACTAGCCTGATATGCACCTGGGTTTGGCCAAATGATAGGACTGATCATTGAGTCAATTTGATGGTAACCCTTTGCTATTTGCTTTGGGTTTGTCAACCATGTATGAATGATCTGTACTGTGTCGGTTTTTCCTATACACATAGTGTTCACCTTCTCTCGAAATATGCTGTCTTCATGTGATTCATACACCCCGAGATTCTGGTGACTCGGATGGACAGTGCAGCCACATAATTAAGCTGGTAGGCCCCCTGTGTTTTTGTGTTCTATATATAGAAGTAGCTGGGGATAATAATCAGGTACGGGTCTTTAAATTACATATCCCTTGGACCCTCTCTGAATTGTTTTGTTGTTGATGCACATATGCACTGCAATGGCAGACCTGAGACACACTTTTACAGGCAGCTTCTGTGGGAGGCATAACCAGTGCTGCAAGCCCACCAACATCTTTTGATTTACAATCCCTCTGCAAATTCAGTGCACTCTACTAGGGCCTGACAAGTAAACCAAACCAGCCAATCATGGAATCACTCTTCCATACACCAATTTACCATAGGGAGCACTTGCACTGTGGCACCGATTAAAAGTTGCACAGTGCCCAAAGCATCCATAACCAGCAAAAACACAGGAGTCAACTTCAAGAAATGGAAGGGAGACCCACGCCCACAGCGCCAGCTCTAAAACTGCCCATGAGCAGCCACCCCCAGAGGAGCCCCTTAGCCACATTGGCTAACAATGACACCCTTGCACTCTGCACCTGGCTGCCCTGGTAGCCAGGTGCACCTCAAGTGCTGAACTGAACCTTGGGGATCCTTGGCTCTAACCCCCAAAACTCAGTTACCAAAACTGTTTACTTACCTGCTAACATAACACTTTGTTTTTCTCCATAGGAGTGAATGGTGGTTTTTTTCTCTGAAAAATGTTCTAAGTGTTGAACCTGTTTTGACGGCAGCAGAGTAACTAAGGGGCATATTATCAACAACTAGCGATAATTTTTGTCTCTAACTTGTTTAGAGACAAAAATTATCGCCGCACATCGGCGATTTTTATCGCAGATAAACCTTGCTATTAGCAAGGTTTATCGCAAATGCGATAAAAAACGGCGGCAATGCATGAATATCGCTGAAAAGTCAGCGATATTCATGCATTATCGAGCAAATGCTCTTAGCCATGTTATCCACCTCCCATTGGATAACATGGCTAAGAACTGCTCAGGGCAGGTGTTAGCTTTTGGAGATATTCGCGCTTAGCCCGAATATCTCCAAAAGTTGGTAATAGGAGATAGCGATGTTAGGGACTGTTTCCAGTCTCTAACATCTTGGCACGCCCACTTTGCATGTCATTAGTGATAAATATCACTGACATGCAAAGCGGGGCCCAAGATGGTCGCTATCTCCTTTTAGCTGTCACTAACTGGTGTTAGCGACAGCTTGGTAATAGGGAGATAATTTTATCTCCGCTTTCTTGGCTTTTAAAGCCAAAAAAGCGGAGATAAACCCCCTTGATAATATGCCCCTAAGTGTCTTCAAAAAAGTTAACCTGCTTGCTAATGTACTACAATGCCCAAACTATGTGATTAGTTTGTTCTGTGCAAAAGTAGAAAAGTAACTGAAAAGTAACTAAAGAGTAATCTTAAGTAATTTCAAGTATTCTGAAGCGCTTACAGCCCATTTGTTTGACTGCAAAGTAATTTGTATGCTCCAACAAAACCAAATACACACTGTATAACACTGTATCTTGAAATGTTTAATTGTATTTAAAGTTGACTTAGGCAATGCTCAGGTCCGCTTTGGTGCCTTAAGAGACAGCAGACATTGTGGTTGATTTAAAGTTTGGCAGACAGAGGGTATTCAGTACGGATGGCAGATAACATTGCTCCAGCCATCCCAGGGGCCATCTGCCCACCAGTCCGTAAATAACTCATTGACTGTCAATGTTGAAAGGTTTGACTGACTGCTCCCACAAATTTTTTTTTGTTTTTCATTGTTCAAACACAAACTCCCAAAAGTGATAATTTATTTTTGGAAAAAGAAAAACTAATGACCCCCATACCAAGAAATGTGTCCCCTATAATGTCTGGTCATTATTGTTTTGTGTATGTTTTACTGTCCCTCACCACCTTTTTTACCTGGCATTCTTGGACAGCAAAAAAATCCATCTGATTGTCCACTTTAAATTGGCTGACCTCCGACCACCTATGCTCAGTCGGGCCTTCGGAGGAGTATGCTGGCTGCAGAGATGGAGTAAGCACCATCATCTACATTCTTTCAGACTGCTTGCAACTGAAGGAGTCTAGAACCACATTCTAGATTTTACTCTGGAACCCTAGGCCGATGTCTCTTTTCTGCACGAAAGTGTTGAGGGGAGGTAAATCGTTAACCAATCAATCATTTTTGTTCCAATGAACTGTGACTCAGAACAATCACAGACTACCAATCGATGTTAAGTAAATGTATTACAAAGCCAAGAACAATTGGAAAAACAAGCACCTCAAAACGAGGGTGTAGAAATACATTGTAACTAATACGAAGCCAAACCTCCGAATAAAGTTGAGACGGTGCAGCATGCACAGAATAATCAGTTCCACAATCAGGATACAGAAAAGAATGGCTCCAACATCCATATTTTCCTTCATTGGAGGTTCGTAAGTGAAAAGCATGTGTCTATTCCTACACTACCACTAACGTGCCATCCCTACTTAGCATTTCCCAGGCAAGTTCTGTAAAAGTATCCGCACGTGAAGACTTCCTAAGAAGTCTATTCATGTTGAATGGGCCAAGTAACATAAAGCTGCAGAGCTCCTTCTAAGATGCTCTCTCTTTCAAGGCAAGTCAGAAGCCCCCAGACTCTGTCCCTAACTTCGATACATTAGCTCGCAAGTAGCATCCCAAGATGCAACGCAACATCACACCATCCAAGCAAGTTACCTCCTTGTAGATAACTTTCTACACAGCAACAATGCTCCCATGCCTGGGCTTGATGACCTTGATTCCTAGGCTCTCTCGATAAGAAAATACACTGTCCCTCATTATCAGCACCGCCGTTCAATGTATCTTCTCTTCCCTAAGCCTAATTCCTAATACAAAGACATTATTCTGACTAACAAGGATGAATTTTTCCACCTGCAACAGAAACGTGAGTAAGAACAAATTCCACATGCACATGAAATTCACTTGCGAGACTAATATGAAAGCTTTCAGGGAGAAATACAGTTCAGGCCTACAGAAATCAGCCAACATAAGAATGGCACATAATTTCATAACGGACCCATACAAATGAACATTATTACTGAGCAAGTTCAAATTAACACATTACATAAGCACATTAATTGTAAGAATTTTCATTAACTACATATATGAACCCTACACGTAAAGGTTTTCGTCTAGTCACACATAATTAAATGTTAATTTCTTAATGTTTACTCTGAAATACACCTAGCACATCACTTTTCGCATTATTACGATACACGATCTAATGCCCTAATGTTAGCACAATAAAGGATTATATGCGGGAGTGAACTACCCATGATTATAATTCACGCCTACAAATGAAAGAGAAAAATCACACTCTAACACACTTAAATAAGATGGGTGGACCACAAATGTGGCCATTGCTATGGAGTGTACTCTCAGCCAAACTGTAAATCAGCCCCTCTGTCTGAAAAAAGGTAAATGGTCATCTTTCAAGCAAATAAAGCGGTAGGGGTACAGGTCAACAAGCTCCAGTGGCTGAGTCAGGTACTCCAATTGGTACAGTTTAGAAGGCCGGTAAGAGATGACACATCATCTCTGGAGGATGACCTGATTCTCTTAGAGAAAGCAGTGGGTCATCTGAGACGCCAAGTCATATTTTGCTATATTTTTAATGCAGGTTTTTGAACTAAAACTGACCCCAAAAACATGTTGAAATTGGTTTTACTCCTAATTTGCATGTTTAACTTACCTTTAAGTCCCTGTTATATGTTCCGGTGTGTATCCAGGGCCTATAAGCTAAATGTTACTAGTGGACTGCAGAATTGATTGTGCCACCACTAGAATGACAGCGCAAAACATGCCTGAATGGCTCCCACTGTTGCCCGTTTGTGCAGTTTTAAAACTGCAAATTCAAACTGCCAAAATAATCTGTTTTGGCAGAACTAACCTCCTTTTAAATATCAATAAGTTAACCCTATGTAGGCCCATAAGGCAGGATGCGTGTCATTTAAAAGTGGGTCATATAAATGGAAGAAAGAACCTGCCATGTTGGCTTTAGGTAGAGAGGTGCACTGTGGGATTGGTTGCAGAAGGGCACACAGGAACTGCTGCAAAAGTGGGTACAGTTACTCCTGGGACCTTTTTCTCTATTGATTTGGGAGGGGCCAGAAGTCCCATACCTTGGAATCCTAGGCACCCTCTTCAGAACAGTACTGGACCCATGGAAGACAGAGGAAGAGCTGCACCTGCTGTTCAAACCTTTGAGGAGAACCCAAAGGTCTAGATATGCTCCCACTTCTTTTCAGGCTAAAGGAATAACCTCCAGGGGTCAGTTGGTTGACTTCCTGTTAAGTTGCAGGGCCACAAATGCTGCCAGAAGCCCACACTCCTGGAAAAGCCTAGCTGACCAGTTTCCACTGGTGCTGCCCTGGACCCTGCACGTGGCTTCTGTTGGACTGAGTCCTGACGTCCAAGTACTGTTCCTGAGGTCCTGGAATCCTTGGTTGGTGCTATAGTATACTCCTCCTGTCTAGCCCTAAAACTTGGGAGCTCGAAACTGTTTGCTAACTTTTGCTTGGAGAACCATTGAGGGACTGGGAACTACCTGCCAGCAAATCTGCTGTGGGTGCATCGCCAGTGGGCCTGACTACGCTGCTGCTTCTACAATGTTCTTCACCACAGCAACGCGGCTTTAGCTAGACATGACCAGCGTCCAATGGCATCAAATCCCTCTTGGCTACCGACTACAGTCTTGCCTTGCTGAGGAAATTATACTTCCAGAAAAGACTCTAAGTGTGAAGTGCGAAAGTCTCATTGGGCTTAACTCGAGCAGCATCCGATTGACGTTAATGACTTCCTGGCCGCGAACTCCGGAGGTTTCCTGCTTGAAACTTTTCTATTTTTATACATCGGAATGGGATTTTTATTTAGTTGTGGTTTTGACCTTTTAAATGTTTTGGAACTTGTAAATGCTTTACACATTTTCTTAAGTTAAGGCAGTCTGATCTGTGCCATAGTTACCAGGGATGGAGCTCAGGTTTAAATTACTGAAACCTTTACTGGAACAAGAATTTATACCTTTATTATTTGTGGTGGACTGTCATTCAACCCAACTAACAGGAGTGAGCTGGGGGTCTAAAACTTTAATTAGTTTTTTAAATTCCCATGTTGGTTTTCCTTATTCTTTGTATTTTTGAGACCTCTGTCGCATGATTGCTTGTTAAGTATAAAGTGCACTGACACCTCTTGCTTAAATGTTGGGTCATAAAAATCATGTAAAATGTTCCATAATTTTTTAATATAGCCTGCCGTAGCGTTAACAAAGGAGCGGGACTTTAATAGCCAGTATAGCCAGCTACAAGGGCTATAAGGCTATTAGACCAATCTGCCACTAGAGGGCAAAATGTTCTAACAAATAAAACAAAGGCCTCTCGGAGCCAGAGGGGATTGAAAATGTGAACAACATTGGAATGTTGCACTGCGGGCTTTTACCGGCCGCTAGAATCACGGAGCAATCCATTGTCTGCAATGAAGTGCTCCACATTCCAATGTATTTTAAAGATAATAGGCCTCATTCTGGTCGCCAAGGAGTACTACCTGTAATTCCTATGTTAAAATGAATGGGAATTTGGAACACACATTCCCTCTAATCAGAGAGTGTGATGTCTCTGACAACCTTATTATACAAGATGTTTGTTGCATACACTTGTCTATGGTGAAGCCTTCCTAATTTGAAAATAACGTAAAAATAACTAAGTGTAATCTGATAAACCCACTCATTGCTTGTTCTTTTCTGCTTTTAGTTGTTAGAATGTCTAAGAAGCCTTGGGGTACAATTGTCCCGCCACCATTTCCTCTGGGCCACCAGATACTCTCCAACAATGAGATTCAACAAGTTGTGGACAGGCTGCATTCGAGCCCAAGATGTACAAGCTGCGGGACGGCTGCCCTTATTCGACGACCGAAAAATAGCAAATCTCTTAGCCCAGAAAGATTAATCAATCTCTTGGAACGACTTACCCTTCATGCTGCTGAGAAAGCACCAGATCAGAAGAGAATTGCACAAGGCAAAATGCAAAATATGGGTATTGTGAACTCCTACGCCTGGAAAGGGTGGAATTAGTGATTCCTAAAAATTGGAATAGGGATGAAATAAAGCAAACAGTCAAGCCTACTTAATCAACTGAGTTTTATTTTACTTTTTTATTTTGCAAAGGCTTACTTTTTAATGATCAAGATGAGATACATTGTTAGAATAAGATTATACACAATACTGGAAATATTTATCAGAATGTTTCATTTAACTAATCAGCGTCTGGGTTGCAATCCTTTGTGTAACCACATTTATACCTCTGATGTCATGAAGATGTGTTTGTTTTGTCATTTCTTTATATTATTTGTTTTTATTAAGGTCAGTAGACACCGGAGAATGTCAACACATTTTACAACAGTTCGAGGCAAGGCACTGTCACATACCTTCTTACATGAAAGACAGCTACCACACCACAGCGAGTAAAAGGAACAATGAGAGCAAAACATGACTACAGCTGGAAATATCCAAACAAAGCAAAACCTTGAAGCAGGCCTTTTTCTTTCTAGCCTACAGGTGGTGGCACCTTAAACCAGAACGCATCAGACTAAGGGTCTAATTCGTCTGCAGATGGGAAACATTTGAACACTCACCTCTTCAAATGACACCTACCAGACTGTTTCCTTTTTTCATACACTTCATTCTTCTGCCAATGCGCTTTTGCTCAGAGAGCGCCCTGGGCTATTCCAAATTTGGTGACCCCCTTCCCCGCACTAGTCCTCTTTATCTGCCTTTGTATTGACAATTAAAAAGGGGTGGGAGGCAGGTGAGGGGGGCAAGGTTAAGGAGCTCCATGAAATACAAACACATATCAGAGCAGGACTCCAGCAGCCTTCAGAAAAAGGGTTTAAACGCACTTTTGTTTGGACCTAAATCATAGGGAGACCGCTGCAGGGGGCTCCAGCGCCCCTCTGGAGGTCAGTGCCCTGGGGGTGGACACAGCTCGCACATGGTAAAGGCCCGTCCAGACCATGCTATGGAATTTCATTGATGTCGTTTGAGTTGAGTGAGTGGTTTACTGTTGTAAAGGTTCGTCTGCAGGTGTGGTCATTACAATTCCGTGACAGATTTTTTATCTTGGCAATGAATTTGACTATCTCTTTATTACTGCCCCGTGAAATGCACTCAGTAATAGCTTTTGTTTATGGGAAAGTATGTTGGAGGAGGTACATCTCAGGCACTGGTAGAAGGTACCATTTTAGATGGTGGACTGCATATTTTTGATTTGATTATGGACGTAAACTCGTATTTTAGGTATCTTGATAATTGATGTATTAAAGCACAGTTAAATGGTGGAAAGCTTGAACGGATGTCAGCCACTAGTCATTGCTCTCAGGGAGGTACCCTCGGTAGGCCAGGTATACCCCAGGTACCCTCGGTAGGCCAGGTATGCCCCAGGTACCCTCTGTAGGCCAGGTATGCCCCCGGGTACACTCAGTAAGCCAGGTATGCCCCCGGGTACCCTCGGTAGGCCAGGTATACCCCAGGTACCCTCTGTAGGCCAGGTATGCCCCCAGGTACCCTCGGTAGGATAGGTATGCCCCAGGTACCCTCAGTAGGCCAGGTATGCCCCAAGCGCGGGCCTCTTGGCGCGCTGTGTCCTACATTTGAAGCTGCATTTCACTAGAAGACATCGGGAAAGAAGGAGGCCCCGCTCTGTTAGAGATGGAAAAGTATAATGACCTCTAATGAACTGATCTATTGAGGTACAGAGTATGTGTACTCAACTTATCCATATATATGTATTTAGACACTAACTAAAACTAGTTGATTAAAAAGAGACTCAACCCAGACACAAACACATGGTAGGTGACTAGGCTAGGGAATAAAACTTGGTGAAAAAGGTGGGTTCTATAGATGGGCTATAGATGCAAGCTGGACCCACATGCAGAAATATAAGTAGGAGGGACTTACTTATACTTACTAATACTTTTCCATCTCTAACAGAGCGGGGCCTCCTTCTTTCCCGAGTGGGTGCCGGGTGAGGTGAGGCGCTTTCCCAGAGATCGCTGGGTGAGTAGAACATAGATTTACGAATAATGTGTAACTAATTTAAGTTATAAATCAGAAGACATATGTAGCTTCTGAAGGGTTGAGAAAAGTCTTCTGCAGCCCTTGCTTATTCTCAGTTGTGTTGTGTCTTTTGAAGTGCCACTTCTTCACCAATTGCCTCTCACATTCCATTTAGGAAAATCCAGACCAATTGGACGACTACCAAGGAATACTTTGGGCTCAAAGATCCGGTAGGACTAATCCAATATGTTAACTACACTACTTGTCTCTAACAGTGCAGATGCATAATATCTTAAGGTCCTGAAGAAAGCTCGGACTAGTTGTCCCCCGAGCTGAAACATGTCGACCACTATGCACTACGCCATGACATAGCCATTTTTTAAGACTATAGGCGTTGTTTTTACTCTTGACCCTGGACAATACTGAGTAAACATATTTTTTGTCCCAGGAGCCAATTTTAAATTCACCCTTATTTTTGGTTTTCACTAGCACTGCACCCCATTGGTCCTACCTCTGCAATACTGGGGTTAAGAAGATCACCTTCCAGAACCTATCTCTGCATCATTACTAGATGCATCAGGAGAAAATCTTGGTTCATGGTCCATATCCCACATGACGACACTCCACCAATAAGGGTGGGCTGATGGGACTTTTTCTAACCCAGTATTGTCATTGGGAGGTCAGTTTGGTGTAGTGGTCGCCTTGGCACGACACAACTCTTAGATAAGCAATCTGACCAGGTACCTTTTGTTTGTTTATTTAGTTGATAGAAGGGGTTTGAGTTACCGTGGTCATTAAACTTTCCCCTGTTGACCCCCCCACCCTCTGTTTCCAGCTACACACATAGGGCCTCATTACGATGTTGGTCGGAAATAATCCGAACAGCATTCACAGTTTCCTAACAAGTGTCGGAACCCATTTTTCCGATCGACTCGGAAACATTTCTGACTGAACGATTACTATAGAAGGTAACCGTTCAGTCTTTCTGACTCGGTTCAGACCGCCATTTGGAAACTCCAAGGCGGTCAGAGCCGAATCGTTCAGGTTCTACGGACCGCGTTTCTGACCGACCTATTACGATGTCGGATTCCGACAGCCTTTCTGAATCGGTCTGTCTGACATGGAAAGGATGCCAGAAACTGACTATGGGGGCCTGTAGCAGGCCCCCCTTCACTTGGAGGCCTCCAGTTGGGGCTCGTGGGGGTACCCATGGGACCCCTCTTTACAACCATCCACAGTGTGGCAGGCACATTGGGGTATCTGCGACAAGGTGCAAGGTTTTCTGCAACTACCCCTTTTTCTAAAGGGACCCTATGTTGTCGGTCGGAACACAGGCTCCCATTGAAGTCAATGGTAGGCCAACCGAACAGTGTTTGGAAACATCGTAATTGGTCGGTCAGACTTGCAGAACCTGAGTCGGTAGGTAACGATTCCAACAAGGAGTCGGTCAGATTGCTTTCCCACCGACATCGTAATGAGGCCCATATTTGTATGTCTTTAAAAGCATTTATCCTTTAGATCATGTGACCTTCTGGCAGTCCTAGGAGTGGCCCTCTCCCTCATTATGAGGGCAGAATATCTAAGCAATCCTCGGGTTTCTTTCCAGTGAATGAAAAAACATTTGCCCTGGTTTTACAACAGTGTGTAAATGCACCCAGTGAAACAACCAGGTCCCCAGGCCTGCGGCTGAGTGCAGAGGCGCTGCACTGCCCCCACCTCCCACAGCAGCAGAGGAGCAGCAAAGCTCCCCAAGTAGCCTACAGCCCCCCTGCCTCGACCTCCTCCATCCCCCGCCCTCACAACCCACAATCCCACACACTCAGTGAACCTTAGTACACCTAATAAAGTGAGCCTTTCATCTGCCGTCCAAGATGAAGACTAAACACCATCCCTCGTACATAGGTGCCAAGAACTCCAATGTTATGTGATGTGTAACACCTTCAGCCATTCTTGCATTTCTAGCCAACATCACTTTGCATGCTGAGATTTTTAACTGCATATTTACAATGGTGAAAGCTCACTTGTAAATCGCAGGATAATCTCTACTGCTGTCTAAAAATTCAGGGCCTGACTGCATGGCGTCCGCAGAAATTTTTCCAGGGGGGGGCAACATTTTTACTTCATCACCATCCTCCGACATGATTGAGCACAAGTATTAAATAAACAAATAAAAAAATCTAATAAGGCAAAGAGCTTAAAAAAACAAAGAAACCCATGGAGTGGGAGAAAAATCATGTGAGGCTTCACAGTAGATTACCTGGCAACCACAATGAAACAGAGGAAAAAACAAACATGCATTGGCATAGCCAATGGGTCTCGCCTTTGAGACCTTATAATTGTTTATCCATGCAACACTTGAAGTTGTTGCACCAAGGATATTGTGCTGGATAACTAAACACTTATAAGGTCCCAAAGGGGAGACCTATTGGCTATGTCAATGCTTTTCTTTTTTTTTAAATGACAAGCAGTACTATATGGCTCCGGCTGCCACTTAGTCCACCACATCCCACGTAGATGCAAGCAACCATTTTGTCCGCTACCTGCTTTGGTCTTATGCGCATGCTTAGGAAAGTGCTGCCACTTCTCCCTTTTCAAGCCCGTAGAATAATGGTGCAAGCCATTATCTTGTCCCGTCTGGACTATGGGAACTCCTTATACCTAGGGGCTCCTGCCTCTACAATAAGGAAGATTCAGGTGACTCAAAATGCGGCAGCCCGCCTTTTGTTGGGCCTCAACCAGCGGGAATCAGGAACAGCGGCCCTGAAGAAACTGGACTGGCTTCCCATTAAGGCCAGAGTATTGTTCAAATCCATGTGCATCATGCACAAGGCCATGTGGAAGACCGCTCCAGCACTGATCTGTTCCTTAGCGACCCCCTACCTCCCCCACAGATCATTGCGATCTAGCACAGCATTCCTAGCCACCGTCAATAAAATCAGACGTACCAGATGGGGCGGGCGCTCCTTTTCCTGGAACGCCGCCAAAGCCTGGAACTCCTTGCCTACTACCCTTCGCAGTGAACCCAACCTTCTGAAATTTCGGAAGGAACTGAAAAATCTTCTTTTCATCTAACCTGTTTTCTCATCTCATACTAGTCTGACTATACACAGCGCTACGAGGCCTCCGGGTTGTTTGCGGTTAACAAAACACAATTAATAATAATAATAATAATGCTGCAGCCATCTTTGAATGGTTTTAAAGCCAATTCAAAAGCTGTCACCAGTGTATGTTAATCCATATCTCAACTGTGAGACTGCTCTCCTGCGTCCTACTTCTATTAAATACAAATGATGTAAAAAGAACATCCCTTTCTGAGCTGCACGGCTCATCCTAAACTACGTTTCATTAGCAGATTTTAAATACTGATGGTTTGGTCTTCCTGGAATTCAACTGGTTGAGAGGTAGACAGGTGTAGAGAGATAGAGAGAGGTAGAGAGAGAGAGGTGTAGAGAGGTAGAAAGACAGGGGTAGAGAGAAGTAGAGAGAGAGGTAGAGGTGTAATGGTAAAGAGAGAGGTATAGAGATAGAGGGAGAGGTAGAGAAAGAGAGAGAAAGAGAGGTAGAGGGAGAGCAGTAGAGAGAGGTAGAGGTAGAGAGAGAGAGTGGGAGAGGTAGAGAGGGTGAGAGAGGTAAAGAGATAAAGAGGTAGAGAAAGAGGTAGAGAGAGAGAGAGGTAGAGAGAAGTAGCGAGGGGTAGAGAGGGGTAGAGTGAGAGGTAGAGAGAGGTAGAGAGAGAGAGGTAGAGGTAGAGGTAGGGAGAGAGAGAGGTAGAGAGAGGTAGAGAGGTAGAGAGAGAAAGAGGGGTAGAGAGAGAGAGGTAGAGAGAGAGAGAGAGAGAGAGAGAGAGATAGAGCAGTAGAGAGAGAGAGAGAGAGAGAGAGGGGTAGAGAGAGACGTACAGGTAGAGTTAGAGAGAGAGAGAGTGGTAGGGAGAGAGAGAGAGAGAGAGAGGTAGAGTAATAGAGGTAGGGAGAGAGAGAGGTAGAGGGAGAGAGGGAGAGAGGTAGAGGTAGAGAGGTAGAGGTAGAGAGAGAGTGGTAGAGGGAGAGGTAGAGAGGGAGAGAGAGAGGTAGAGAGAGAGTTATAGAGAGAGAATGAGGTATAGAGGGAGAGGAAGAGGGAGAGGAAGAGAGAGAGAAGTAAAGAGGGGTAGAGAGGTAGAGAGAGGGTTAGAGAGAGAGAGGTAGAGAGAGAGAGGTAAAGCTAGAGGTAGGGAGAGAGAGAGAGAGGTAGAGAGAGATGTAGAGAGGTAGAGGTAGAGAGGTAGAGAGAGAGAGGGGTAGAGAGAGAGATAGAGAGAGAGAGAGAGCAGTAGAGAGAGAGAGAGGGGTAGAGGTCAAGAGAGAGAGAGAGAGTGGTAGAGAGAGAGCGAGGTAGAGAGAGATAGGTAGAGAGAAGTAGAGAGAGAGAGGTAAAGGTAGGGAGAGAGAGGTAGAGGTAGGGAGAGAGAGAGAGAGGTAGGGAGAGAGAGGTAGGGAGAGAGAGGTAGGGAGAGAGAGGTAGAGAGAGAGAGGTAGAGCGAGAGGTAGAGAGAGAGGTAGAGGTAGAGAGGTAGAAGTAGAGAGGTAGAGGAAGAGAGGTTGAGAGAGAGGTTAGAGAGAGAGAGGTAGAGGGAGAGAGAGGTGGAGAGAGAGAGGTAGAGAGAGAGAGAGAGAGAGAGAGAGGGAGAGAGGTGTAGAGAGAGGTGTAGAGAGAAGTGTAGAGAGGTAGGTAGAGGTAGAGGTAAAGAGAGACATAGAGAGAGAGATGTAGAGAGAGAGGTAGAGAGAGAGGTAGAGGTAGAGAGGTAGTGGTAAAGAGGTAGAGAGAGAGAGAGGTGGAGAGAGAGAGGTAGAGAGAGAGAGAGAGAGAGGGAGAGGTAGAGAGAGAGAGGTGAAGAGAGAGAGGTAGAGAGGTAGAGAGAGAGGTAGAGAGAGAGATAGAGCGAGAGGTAGAGAGAGGTAGAGGTAGAGAGGTAGAGAGAGAGGTTAAGAGAGAGGTAGAGAGAGAGAGGTAGAGGGAGTGAGAGGTAGAGAGAGAGAGGTAGAGGTAGAGAGAGAGAGAGAGGTAGAGAGAGAGGTAGAGGTAGAGAGGTAGTGGTAGAGAGGTAGAGAGAGAGAGAGGTGGAGAGAGAGAGGTAGAGAGAGAGGTAGAGAGAGAGAGGTAGCGAGAGAGAGGTGGAGAGAGAGAGAGGTGGAGAGAGAGGTAGAGAGGGAGAGGTAGAGAGAGGTAGAGAGAGAGGTAGAGGTAGAGAGAGAGAGATAGAGAGAGACAGAGGTAGAGAGAGAGAGAGAGAGATATATATAGCGAGAGGTAGAGAGGTGTAGAGAGGTAGGTAGAGGTAGAGGTAAAGAGAGACATAGAGAGAGAGAGACGTAGAGAGAGAGGTAGAGAGAGAGGTAGGAAGAGAGAGAGGTAGAGAGAGAGAGATAGAGAGGGAGAGGTAGAAAGAGAGGTGGAGAGAGAGAGGTAGAGAGGTAGAGAGAGAGGTAGATAGGTAGAGAGGAAGGGAGAGAGAGAGAGGGAGAGAGATAGCGAGCGATAGAGAGGTGTAGAGAGAGGTGTAGAGAGGTAGGTAGAGGTAGAGGTAAAGAGAGACATAGAGAGAGAGAGACATAGAGAGAGAGAGGTAGAGAGAGGTAGAGAGAGAGAGGTAGAGAGAGAGGTAGAGGTAGAGAGGTAGTGGTAGAGAGGTAGAGAGAGAGAGGTGGAGAGAGAGAGGTGGAGAGAGAGAGGTAGAGAGAGAGGTAGAGAGAGAGATAGCGAGAGGTAGAGAGGTGTAGAGAGGTAGGTAGAGGTAGAGGTAAAGAGAGACATAGAGAGAGAGAGATGTAGAGAGAGGTGGAGAGAGGTAGAGAGGTAGGGAGAGGTAGAGAGAGAGGTAGAGAGAGGGGTAGAGGTAGAGAGAGAGAGGTGGAGAGAGAGAGGTGGAGAGAGAGAGAGGTGGAGAGAGAGAGGTAGAGAGAAGTAGCGAGGGGTAGAGAGGGGTAGAGTGAGAGGTAGAGAGAGGTAGAGAGAGAGAGGTAGAGGTAGGGTAGGTAGAGAGAGAGAGAGGTAGAGAGGTAGAGTGAGAAAGAGGGGTAGAGAGAGAGAGAGGTAGAGAGAGAGAGAGGTAGAGAGAGAGAGCAGTAGAGAGAGAGAGAGAGAGGTAGAGAGAGACGTACAGGTAGAGTTAGAGAGAGAGAGAGTGGTAGAGAGAGAGACAGAGGTAGAGTAATAGAGGTAGGGAGAGAGAGAGGTAGAGGGAGAGAGGTAGAGGTAGAGAGGTAGAGGTAGAGAGAGAGTGGTAGAGGGAGAGGTAGAGAGGGAGAGAGAGAGGTAGAGAGAGGTAGAGAGATAGAATGAGGTAGAGAGGGAGAGGAAGAGGGAGAGGAAGAGAGAGAAGTAGAGAGGGGTAGAGAGGTAGAGAGAGGGTAAGTGAGAGAGAGAGGTAGAGAGAGAGAGGTAGAGGTAGGGAGAGAGAGAGAGAGAGAGGTAGAGAGAGATGTAGAGAGGTAGAGGTAGAGAGGTAGAGAGAGAGAGGGGTAGAGAGAGAGGTAGAGGTAGAGAGAGAGCAGTAGAGAGAGAGAGAGTGGGGTACAGGGAGAGAAAGGTAGAGGTCAAGAGAGAGAGAGTGGTAGAGAGAGAGAGAGAGGTAGAGAGAGATAGGTAGAGAGAAGTAGAGAGAGAGTGGTATGGGTAGGGAGAGAGAGGGAGAGGTAGGGAGAGAGAGAGGGGTAGGCAGAGAGAGGTAGAGAGAGAGAGGTAGAGCAAGAGGTAGAGAGAGAGAGGTAGAGGTAGAGAGGTAGAGAGAGAGGTTGAGAGAGAGGTAGAGAGAGAGAGGTAGAGGGAGAGAGAGGTGGAGAGAGAGAGAGGTAGAGAGAGAGAGAGATAGAGAGGGAGAGAGGTGTAGAGAGAGGTGTAGAGTGAAGTGTAGAGAGGTAGGTAGAGGTAGAGGTAAAGAGAGACATAGAGAGAGAGAGAGAGAGATGTAGAGAGAGATGTAGAGAGAGAGGTAGAGAGAGAGGTAGAGGTAGAGAGGTAGTGGTAGAGAGGTAGAGAGAGAGAGAGGTGGAGAGAGAGAGGTAGAGAGAGAGAGATAAAGAGGGAGAGGTAGAGAGAGAGAGGTGAAGAGAGAGAGGTAGAGAGGTAGAGAGAGGGGTAGAGAGAGAGGTAGAGAGAGAGATAGAGCGAGAGGTAGAGAGAGAGGTAGAGGTAGAGGGGTAGAGAGAGAGGTTGAGAGAGAGGTAGAGAGAGAGAGGTAGAGGGAGTGAGAGGTAGAGAGAGAGAGGTAGAGAGAGAGAGGTAGAGAGAGGTAGAGAGAGAGGTAGGGAGAGAGGTAGAGGTAGAGAGGTAGTGGTAGAGAGGTAGAGAGAGAGAGGTGTAGAGAGAGAGGTAGAGATAGAGAGGTAGAGAGAGAGGTAGAGAGAGAGAGAGAGAGGTAGAGAGAGAGAGGTAGCGAGGGAGAGGTGGAGAGAGAGAGGTGGAGAGAGAGAGGTAGAGAGAAAGAGAGGTAGAGAGAGAGGTAGAGAGAAAGAGAGGTAGAGAGAGAGGTAGAGAGAGAGAGCGAGAGAGAGAGAGGTAGAGAGAGACCGAGGTAGAGAGAGAGAGAGAGAGAGAGAGAGAGAGAGAGAGAGACATGTATCAATGGTTTTCAAACGCAATGGCAATCACAAACCATTGATCTGATGCCAACACTGAACTGTAGTTAGTACATGATTCAGAAAAGAAAAGTTGTCCCTGTGGGACAGCTTTCCCTTCGGGAATCATGTCAGGCGACAGTGAGTTCAGACAGTGGTCCAGGGGCTACACTCGATACTGCAATGAACATGAAGGACTGCCCCTTTGGAGCTCATGGCTTAAGCGCTTTAATACATCTCATATGCAGACCCTTCTGTAATACTAGTGCTTATGGTGCAAAAAACAGGCATATCGTGTGTGGTGCAGACACTTCTGTTCAGTTTTAACTCTTTTTCAGTTGTCAACAAAATATTTTAATTCATATTTTGGTTTCCATTGTTAACTGTTTTTTAATATATCCATCATTTTATTTTAGATATATTAAAAAACGTGTAACAACAGTTAACAATGGAAACCAAAATATGAATTAAAATATTTTGTTGACAACTGAAAAAGAGTTAAAACTGATTATTACCATGGAAAAGAAATTGATGAAACTCAAGATATGGTAGACGAAAGGGCACCTAAAGAGTAGGTACCAGGATGTAGTAGTACCAAGAAAAGAAAGGAATATAGCTTGAGTATGAATAAATCACGAGTGCACAGAAGGACTTTTCAATTGATCTCGCAATAAACAGGCAGTCACACTCATTGCATCTCTGGGCGAATTGTGTAATTCGGTGCCGGTGTTAATGAGGCTTTGATGGTTTTCACTTCTTCCTAGGGCCCCTGGCTGCTTAGCTTGAAAAATGTGCCCCCCTCCCCGAAATTTGACTCTAGGTGCGCCTCTGCTTCAAGCTGTGGGAGCAGCCAGGCCTGGACCTACTCTCTTGCCCATCAGCAGCAGTTATCCCGCTCATCAAGCAGGACCGTCATTGCAAGCGCTTTCTCACGCTTTTAAAATTGACGGCCCCGCAGACAAACACCACTGTGGGGGCTGTCAATAGTGACGGACCGGTGTTCCAGGGGGGGGCAAGTGCCCCCCCCTTGCCCTCCCCTGCGGACGCCCATGCGGACTGCAGATAACATGGAGTTACTTGGAGGCTATGCTTTTGATAGACAGCCTCTTAAAGAGAACAGCACATTCAAAAGTTTATTGTTGTGTTTGATGGCTCTCTCTCCTTACACCGTCTGGCCAGTTAGACGACACAGAAGCTAGTCTGACACTGATTGGTCTGTGGATTGGAATGATCAGTCAGATAAATACACAATGAGTGTGTTCTATTGGTAGTCTTGCTATGCTGCTCTTAGACAATGAAAAAGTTTACGCCTCCAAAGAACCTGTCCTTTTAGTGTCCCAGCATGACATTTCTTTACATAAAAGATCACTATTCTCCACTTAGACTGGCTCCCACGCATACAAGTTTCTTGTTATTAACGTTCCCGCGAATGACGACCGATTGAAAGGATTGTATATACTTCTGAACTGTCGTAATGTCCTCCTTTTTATTCAACTGCAAGTCTTGAACCACTAGAGGGCACTGCAGTATTTTGCATCTTTTCTTCCATTAGCTTGCAGAATCTTAAGAGTAAAGCATTCTTTTGATTAATGTAATTATTTTTCAAATCGCATGTGTTTTAGTTTCACATTGGGGAAATGACGTAAATTATTTCCTTTCACTGTACTGAATATTGAGAGCTCTTGTAGCGCATTATGTTTCTCACTGTACAGTAAAAATTTTTTCATAAAGGTATGAATTGGCTTTTCCATTAAGACATTTATGTACATTGGTATCAACTATACTGTCAATTAGGCATAACATTATTGCATTTCATAAGTGCAAATAAAGTCGGCGCTGGAGTGTCATTATACACACGGAAGCGCCCATTATTTTTTTTAAATTGTATCTGACCTTTGACCTTTGAGATACAACCCAGCACATGAACTCTCCTCTTAACAGATGTTGTCTATAGGGCCTGTATGATACTGCGTTAATAATATTATGGTCATTATTATTAGTTATTGTTAATTGCGATAGTGTGCCTAGATTTATTGAATAAGCAATATGCGCAGTGGTGTTAGTCCTCACGTCTTCTCACGGATACAAAGAGAGATGATGGGCAGGACGGACCCCCTGGACCTCCAATGAGAGGGCGGATGGAAGCATCCTAGGAGGAGCGCCCCAAAGACATCCGGCACCCTCTCAAGACAAAGCCCTGTTTTATCCAGGGGGTCTGCAGGCCAAGGGCAGTAGTCACCCAGGTTCAACTCTTGTCTCACTTCTTATGACGACACAACGTAGCTTCTAGCAGTTATGGCAGAGACTTTACTGGGTTAATTTACTATACTATTGTCAAGCTTATTATTCCCGATCTCATTGTGATTTTTGCTATCACGTTATCTGTGTTCTGTATGAACATAGTGAATAATAAATACGTATACTATATACATTATTTGTAACGCTGGGCCTGGTGGCTTAGTTGACTAATGCGCCCACTGATATCTGTAGCGTTCTAGCCTACGCACGTCACGCCAGCGTGACGTGCGACGGCCATGTTGGCGCCGGATGCGCGCGCATCCACTCGCGCTCGGCAAATACACGGAGAAGAGCGCCGGCCGGCGCTCCTCGGTGCAGTTTATGCTGTATGTCAAATAAATACAGATTTCACCTACATACCGTCTGCCTGTCATCATTAGACAACTCTACAGTGGCGACGAGGTCGGGAGACACCACCTGACAACCACAAAGAAAAAAATAGGATCGTCGACCCCACGTGGCAACCACGAGGCACAGGAGAACCTGGACACAGCCACTGGGCCCACTCACACACGAGCAGGACCCACCGGGCACTGCCAATCGACGACAAGGACACACCAGAGGTACGGGGGGAAACCGAGGAGCGTGGCAGTGCCACGGCGCAGCACAGAGGCGGCGAATAAGCCAGAGTAGCGGCGCGACCACCCTGCAAGCTACAAGACGCGCGTGTGGCGTTCCGGAGAACTGAAGCCAGGGAGGACCAGCGCTGGCTACCAAAGGGGAGGAGGAGGGGACCAACAGTAAGAGTCCCCAAGAAGTTACCAACTCAGAGGTTAAGGATAACACCCCAGGCAGCCCCACAGGCAAAAGTACCGACGCAATAGCCACCAGGGAAGTAAAGATGAGCACACCGGCAGGGTATGCAATAGCACCAGTGCAATTCCTGCCGAAACCGGGTGAACCACTGATGAAGTGGGAGGACTGGAAAGAATACATAGATAACTTCATAGGGGTCCTGGAAGATGAAAATGAAGAAAAGTTCACCCCTCAAAGGAAGAAACGTATTCTGTTGCTGAATTTGGGTCCAGAAGGACTCAGAATCTACAAAAGTCTAGTACCGAAAAAGAGAGAAGACACCGATAAGGATGTATATGCACATGCGGTGGAAGACCTAGATGAACGATATCGACCCACCATCTGCGTCTCGGTGGACAGATACAATTTCCAGCAAAGGAAACAAAAAGCGGGAGAAACTATCGAAGAATACGTGGCGGCCCTGAGGAAACTGGCGGCCACGTGCAAATACGTACTGTGGGAAGACGAGTTCATCAAGGACCAGATTGTCATGCACACCACGAGTACAAATATACAAGACAAGCTGTGGGCGAGCGGCGACACTACGCTCAAAGATGCGTTAGTCATTGTAAAAAGAGCGGAACTCGCACGGAGGTGCGCGAATGCGACTAAGAAGGAAACGGCCAACCCGACCATGGTGAACAGGATACAAGAAGAGGAGCACCGTAGAGACCAGAAAAGCAAGCCACCAGGAGCCAAGGGAACCAACAGATGGCAAGGGAAACCGGCAACCAACGAAAGCAGGAAAACGTGCTACAGGTGCGGAAGTTGGACCCATGAAGCACATGATAGGAGGTGTCCGGCGTTCCGGGCCAAATGCCTACACTGTGGCATCATAGGCCACTATGAGAAGGTGTGTCGGAAGAAACAGCAAAAGGGAATGGTAAAATACGTAGAGCAAGGGGAGGAAGACCAAGAGGAAGCCACGGAAGAAGAAGTGATCACCGTATTATGCATATACGACCAGGTACTGAGCGTGGATGGGAAAAGGTCGACCAAACCTGTTCTAGACATGTCCATGGGCGGCATCACCATCACAGTAGTGGCAGACACCGGCTCTCCATTTACCATTATTCAACGGGCAGTATGGGAAGCAGAATTCCAACCCCAGCTGGGCCCAGAATTGGAGAAATTAGACATTCGACCTGTCACCTACAACGGAGATCGCATCCCCATGTTGGGATTCCGACGCCTGCTGTTTGAGTTCAGAGACCGATCCGCATGGTGCAAACTATACGTCGCGGAAAAAGGGCCGTCCGTACTAGGATGGTTGGATCAAGGCGACCTGGGTATAAAACTAGATCCCGGAGGAAGGGAACAAATCCTACTCACAGAACAGGAGGAATGGCCGGACATGAGCAGATGGAAAGAGCACTATCCGAAGGTGTTTGGAGGCACCGTGGGGAGAATGGAGAAGTTTCAACATAAGATTGTGCTCAAGGAAGGAGCCGTCCCAGTTGCGCATAAGGTGAGAAACGTGCCAATAGCTGTGAGGGAAGCAGTCCAGACAGAACTTCAAGAATTGGAGAGGAAAGGCATAATAGAACCGATCACCTGCGCCGAATGGCTGGCGCCCTTAGTAGTCGTAATGAAGCCCAACGGGAAGGTCAGGCTCTGTGTGGACCTGAGAGAACTGAACAAAAACATAGTAGTGGAGAAATTTCCCCTTCCCAGAATTGAAGAGATGTTAGCCAAGACCAGAGGAGTAAGATGGTACTCCACAATCGACTTGACCTCGGCCTACCACCAAGTAGCACTGCACCCAGACAGCAAAAGCCTCACATCCTTCATCACCCCGTTCGGGTGCTACCGGTTCCGTTGCATGCCGTTTGGGCTGGCCTCGGCGGCGGCAGTCTTCCAAAAGATGATGCACCAACTGTTCAAGGGTTGCGAGGGAGTCCAATACTTCCAGGATGACATCCTAGTGATGGGGTGTGACAGGAAGGATCATGACCGGAAACTGGAGAAGGTGCTACAGACTCTGGAAATCAAAGGCCTCACAGCAGAATGGTCGAAATGCCGTTTGGGCCTACAGTCGGTGACATACCTAGGCCATGAAATTGGACAACAAGGGGTCACACCAAAGATGGAAAACGTAAAAGCTATTGCAGAAGCACCACCCCCCAAGAACAAGGAAGAAGTCAGGTCGTTCTTGGGAATGGCAGAGTACTATAGTAAATTCGTGGTACACTTCGCCTCCAAGACCTACAACATGAGGTTGCTGACCAGGGAGAGCGCAGCGTTCCAGTGGACACCGGAAGCCCAAGCAGAGTTCGAAACCATCAAAAAGGACATCACAGGTGCCATACCCCTCAAGGGATACGATCCACAGGGCAACACGGTGCTCACCACCGATGCAAGTGACAAAGGGTTGGGCGCTGTGCTCATGCAAGACCGAGGAAGAGGGGACATGGAGACAATCAGCTTCGCATCCAGGGCACTGACGGATACCGAAAGCAAGTACAGCGTCATCGAGAAAGAGATGCTAGCGGTGGTTTGGGCCATGACGAGGTTCCGGCAATTCTTGTGGGGTACCCGATTCCTGCTCAAGACCGACCACAAGCCATTGGTAAAGGTATTGACGTCGTGCGGGGATGCCAGCGCTACCCCCAGGATATCCAAAATGTCCTTAAAATTGCTTGAATTCAGGTACGATGTGGAGTACATCCCGGGGAACCGGAACCGAGTGGCGGACTACCTGAGTAGAGCAGCGGCCATGGAACCCGGAGAAGAAGACCCTGCGGACAAAGGGGAGATGGTAGCTCTTATAGAAGACCAGGAGAAGCTGATCAGTCAACAAGAATGGACAGAAGCATACGAAGAAGATACCGACCTAAAGGAAGTAAAGATGCATGTCATACAAGGATGGCCAGACAAGAGGAACATGAAGACGAGTATCAGGCCATATTTTGAAGTAAAGGAGGAACTGTCAGTAGGAGACAAGGGGATATTCATCTACAGAGGAGACAAGGTGATTCCCCCAAGGAACATCGTCAAAAGGTTACTGGACCTGCTACATGAAGGCCATTTGGGCATAGGAAAACTAAAGGCCCGATCCAAACAAAACTACTGGTGGCCAGGCATGGACATAAGAGCAGAGAGGCATGTCCGGGAGTGTCCACAATGTCAAGGAGCCGACAAGACATTGAAACCACTTCGCCCAGCTCTTGGGAAGTTCGATTCTCCCTCCAACCCGTGGGAAGAGCTGTCCGTAGACATTTTGGGACCAGTACTAGACGATCAGGGCATGCAGAAATATGTGTGTGTACTCATGGATCGATACTCCAAGTGGCCCGAGCTGAAGGTGGGTGAGTCCATGGACACTGAGAACATCCTGAAGTTCCTGTCCGAAACATTCACAAGGGAAGGAATCCCCAAGATCATCTTAAGTGATAATGGCCCGCAGTTTACATCAGAGAGATGGAATCAATTCATGGCGAGAAATGGCATCACCATCAGACACACTGCAATTTATCACCCGGCTGGCAATGGCCTAGTAGAACGCTTTAACAGAGTAGTCATGGGAGCCATACAAGCGGCCATATCCAGCAACAAAGACTGGGAGAAAGCATTGGAGAACATGGTGTGGGCCTACAGAATAACTCCCACCGGCACGGGGTACAGCCCGTTTCAAATATTGAGAGGACGTGAACCCTTCACGCATGACAACAGGATCTGGAAGGAAAAGGTGGTAACCAGCGAGTGGTCCCCGGCAGTAGTAAGAGCCAATCTGGAGAGAGCGCAAGAAATCTACACAAACCACTACAACAAACGGAGGAATGCGAGGGAGACTGGCCTAGAGAAGGGAGAGTGGGTGAGAGTAAAGCTAGCCACTCTACAAAAGAAAGGTGACAGCAAATATAGCAAGCCGATGCAAGTCAAGGAAGTGTACGATCGAGCGGCTTTGCTCAGCGATGGCAATGTGTGGTCACAGGACCGCATGGCCCGATGTAACAAGGTATTGAGATGGGAACAACGTGGTACCGAGAGTGGAGACTGGGATGAATCGAATGTAGACAGTGGACAAAGCGAAAGTGGACAAGGCGACGGAGCAAGTGAGGAGAGAGAAAGAGTAAGTGAAGAAGGAACTGAGAGGCGAGGAGCAGAGATGGATACGTTGGGAGAAGAGACTAACGGTGATGGAGCAGTAAGTGAACACCTGACAGGAAGTGAGACACAGTCACAAGGTACGCAAGAGAACTCTGGCAGAAGAACCAGGAGTGGAAGGCAGGTGGTAAGACCTTCCAGATTTCGAGATTTTGAGATGGAGAACGACATGTAAGTGACTATTCAGACATTGGTAAAAGGGGGAGATATGTAGCGTTCTAGCCTACGCACGTCACGCCAGCGTGACGTGCGACGGCCATGTTGGCGCCGGATGCGCGCGCATCCACTCGCGCTTGGCAAATACACGGAGAAGAGCGCCGGCCGGCGCTCCTCGGTGCAGTTTATGCTGTATGTCAAATAAATACAGATTTCACCTACATACCGTCTGCCTGTCATCATTAGACAACTCTACAATATCCACATTAGTTTGCTTCACTGATGCCAAATAACTAAGATCAAAAGTCCCGCGAAGTCACTTTCTGTGATGTCACTTGGAGGGGCCTCACATCTTCCCTTTCGCCCGGGACCTCAGAAGGCCTAGGAACGGCACTGACTGTAGGGGCCTGTGTTCAACCTCATGGTCACAGGTACAAATCACAGCGGCTCCACTCAGCCCTTCATCCTTCTGAGGGTGTTAAAATGAGTACAATTGTGTTGGGTAACTACAAACATCCGTTATTCAGTGCCAAGAGGCCTATGGGTTAACATGTGCTTTACAGATACA
Source organism: Lissotriton vulgaris (assembly GCF_964263255.1). Classification (NCBI taxonomy): domain Eukaryota; kingdom Metazoa; phylum Chordata; class Amphibia; order Caudata; family Salamandridae; genus Lissotriton; species Lissotriton vulgaris. The sequence goes on from NC_141688.1 coordinate 101,618,356, forward strand.
CGTTATGTTATTTATCTTTCGTTTGTGTGTGTAAATAAGGGAGTCGACCACGGGAAACTCAGGCACCAACCCAAGTCTGATTTCTGTTACGAGTCCTCCAGTGGTCCTTACTCTACTGTATTGTAAAGGAGGAGCTTATGGGTCCTTCAAGGTCTTGGTGGCAAGAGAACTCAGCCCAGTGTGACAAAAAATCCTCTTGTGTAGCCGTACAATCGACCATGGTGCTCCGGTACACTGGGCCCTATAAGCCTGGGAGACTTTATTTTGGTAGACTGAAGATCTGTCTCAGTTACATAAGAGACAAGAAACAATGGTTCTTGTGGAATATATGCTTACTAATGATTGGGAAGAAAAGGCGAAAATCGCATTTGGCCAGGGGTTATAGTTGATGTCCCAGAGAAAGGAACACTTATACACTGACTCCGTTTTTTTCTATAGTTGTATTCAAAAGTAAATTGCCAATTTTTATAAACATATAAAGAAACTATTTACAGTTGTGTATGATGTCCCAAGTGAAACATGAACCTAAATAACATAAGTGACGTTGTGTGACAATATTTACAAGGTTTCAAAGGTTTTTTGTTTTTGAAAGCGACCAAGGTTACAAATTTTTCAAATACAAAGTTCCTATATAATGTTTCAATGGTTCACGTTTCCTTTTTCTGTCGTCGGCTTTTCGACCCTATTTTGGGTGTAGGGTCTCTTCAGGACCTACAATGTTAGGAACATCTAGGGAAAATGGGGTCAGTTCATGCCACATGTGAAATACTGTCTCTGCCGCCAGGGCATCAGGTCCATATAGAGAATTTCGCCGATTGATGCTCACCGTGGAGGAAGTGTCCATGTAAATGACCAGATCTCTTCGGAGCTGAGCACCCAGTCATTCAGGACAATCAGATGAGCCACTAGGAAGTATGGTTTTTATATATGCCGCACCCAGTCCTCGTCAATTGTAGGTTGGTAGAATTATATAATAGACACTCTGCACCCCTCCTGCCCAAAGAGCAGATTGAAGCTGCTGTGTGAGATTCTGATCCATTCACCTTTGTTTATAATGCAAGTTAAGATAGATTAGAAATGTTGGGCCAAATGAACTATATTGAAGAACATCGGATAGGTATCCTTATTCGAGGGTGTCAAAAGCTTTGAATGTGTCGAAAAGGATGACCAGCAAAGGGCCCTCGTGATATCCTGGGAAGCAAAGTTACCTTTTCAGTGTTATGTCCACTGCCTTCCCTTTTTATGGACCCTATTTATTTGTTTTTAGGACTCTGCATGCTGTGGGACTGCCAGTCGTTACCACAGTGTGCGTGCTCACCTCTTAAAATGTTACTGTAAAATTTGTTTTATTCAGCTGTCCAGAAATTGTACCAATGATGTAGAAGTTAATTGTCATGTGTGGGCTGATTTGTGTATTTACACCTCCCACATATATCACAAACATGGATAGGTGTCAAGAACACCTCTTTGCTGTAGCTGGGCTGCAGTCTAAAAGCAAAGCAGTGGCATATGGAAAGTAGAAATGCAATACTATATAGGAAAACCTATTTTTATATATCAATACGTTTTTTCTAAAGTATAACTTGTAATACTACTGGCCTGGGTGCCTTGTAAATAAAACGTGGCACACAACATATCAGCAAGAGTGCCCTCAAAGTGAATAATAAACCCAAAGATGTCTACATTCTGTAGGTTAAACACATTTTCCAAGAAATCTTAATTTCACATCTCCACTTGAGAAAATGCAAGGAAAATATTATTTTGAATTTAGTTTCAAAATATGATCTGAAGGTGAAAATAGATATACTGCCCTTTATGCTGCCTGAACCAAAGCTGGTTTAGAACCAGCTTGTCTCTCAGTGCCACCTGCTAATCTTTCCTGGGTGAGAGTTAGCAATAAAGCTGTCAGGCACCGTCTCAGTGCTCCTCGGGGCTGTGTTGAAAAGACCTATACCCACACCCACACAACAATCCCGGAGCCTGAAGTAGTTAACACAGACTCACAGAACAGTTCCGTGAGCGCGGAAAAGGAAGGGGACAGCGGGGAGGGAGATCTGAAATGACAAAGACAATTTGTTTAGAACAACACCCCCCTTCTATCTCACTTGATTCCTTCTAACAACCGGTTTTATACCAAAAAACATGTGTCTCTGAACCCCTACCTGAAAAGGAAAATAATGAAGTCTTTGTCTACAGGAGAGATAGGCTCAGGGTAATTACCGAGACTGCAACCAACTAGAAAAGAACAATGAATAGCATAAGGTAATCCAATATTCCTTAAAGGTTGTATATACATTAACCCCAATACCTTACATACCACTTTAGTTATGTGTTCTGTCTTGGGTTGCGCTTTTCCCTCTGATTAGATACCCCCCCTTGTAGTTTCTCTCCTGCACTGAAGAAAATAATGAAGAAATGTTGTCGACAGAAAAAACAAATAAGAACACTGTAGGTTACTTCATAAGCATGGGCGGAAAATCCGTTTCGCTCGCGGATTTTGCAGATTTTCGGTAAATTCGCAATCCGCGAGATTTGCGAATCTCCCGCAAAATCCGCAAAATTTTATGGCTTGCTCGCACTGTTCGCGTGAGTTCGCGGCTTCCCAGTACAACTTCGCACCCCGCGAATAAGCGCTAAATTGCAGAAATACGATCTTAGCAAAACTGAAACTACTTACCAGGTTCAAAAGTTCAGGCTCATCATTAGTAGCCATTTCCTGTAGTGCTTCCTGAGGGGCCCCTCCAGAGTTCAGTTGCCAGTTGCAACTATTATGTGACCCTGCTCTGAACCTCAGAATAGTTACACATATGCCACAAAGGTCCTGAATTACAGCTAAGGGAGACAAGCAGGAGCCAGGCTGGAAGTTCAAATCCATTAATCAGCCCCTAATTCATTATTGTCAGTTGGGGCAGGGCAGGTGTTGTAACTAATTTTGCAACAATGAAAGCACTTAGCAAGTGCAAAAGATCACTAATCAGGAAGCACTAAGGAAGCAGGTGCCAGCTAAAAAAATATTCTGTGACACATTAATCAGCCCCAAATTAATTCAGGTCACTTGAGGCAGGGAAGGTGTGCTTTGCTTTGCCACAATAATGTACACTGACTGAACAACCAGAGGGTGCTGTGATGAAACAGAGGGTGGCATGGGTGGGCCAGAGGGTGGCATGAGTAGTCAGAGAGTGGCAGTGGTGACAGAGAGTGGCAAACACAAAAAAAAAAAAATTCGCGAGAATTCGCGGATTTTGCGGATTGCGAGTTCGCAAATCCGCAAAATTCGCGAACGCGAGATTCGCAAAATTCGCCCATGCTTATTACTTCACCATCAAATCTTTCCTTCCCAGAAACGAAGGGCTCTAAAAATCTTTGTGCAAAATGGGTCCTTGCAACTCCTTCGTAGTCTTTAGAAAGATGCAAGTTAATCGTCTAGCAGTTTGAACCCAAACCGCCTTGACCGTGAGAAAGAGTTGAATTACCCAAAACCCAATACTGTTAATTGTTCAACTCCAACATAACATCTGACTGGTCACTAGATTTTCCCTGCATGAGAAGGCAGCTGAACTTCTCCTCCAACAGGGAAAACAAACGCTGGTTCCACAGAGAAAAAATGCAAATGAGAGAGGGTATGATACACACAGCCGCGTGTATCTCTGGACGGTACCACTCGAACCAAACCCGACACAAAGCCGGGTGCCTCCAAACCAAGTTCCAAAAGAACGAGTATTACTCACGATTGTACCGCTTACACACTCTCTTAACAACCCGAACACCAGCTCGGCAAGAATTATCGGCACCGACAGCAGACGCCACAGAGCTTTAGTTCCTGGTATTGTGTGGCTTGCGCCGCTACGTTGCGTAGCCGCTTGGCTTGCTGGGAAACGTAGTTCGATCATGGAGGATTGCCAAATGCCACACATAATGCGGACAGCGGCGCACTCTGACCATAATTCTGACAAATGCTCCCAGATGCTAAAGCCTGCCCTCAGGGAAACAGTATTCCCCTTGTGGAGCACTGCCCAGATTCTAGTCTAGATTTGCCCAGCTGGAGGATTTTGAGAGCCAAAAAAGTTACTAATTCCAAAAGTTAGACCTTGGTCCTGAGTAAGGCAGCAAATCTATCAGCAAAGGGACCTTGATGGCTGCAAAATCCCCCTTTGACCCACTCAAGGCATGTGATGCCAAAACCAAAGTCTTCAGTGGGAACTTGGCAAATCCATATGCAACTTCGAGGGACCAGTGCCTTCTTCAGCCTTTGGAAGTTTTTGAGATCCTAAAAAAAAGACGAAAGCACTAACTTTGAGTCTGGCAGATGGGTTACTCCATCATAAATTTTACAGATATCCTGTCTGCATTAATACAAATGCATTACATCGTATGGCAGGTGGATCAGATTTCTGTCATGTTTGTGATGAAGTAGCCCATGCGCCAACTCTAAATCAAGCTCAAAGTAAAAACTATGACCAGTACAACTCACTTATGGCCATATGTAGGAAGCCAAATTGCAATCACAAACGTTGAAATTCACAGAATTTCAGCATTTGCGATCGCAATTTGGGGAGTGTGCTATGTAGCAGACAAAACCCCACTCGCAAAATGAGGAATCGCAGAATTTGTTATTCCCTATTTTGCGAATGCATTTAAGGAATCCCAAATTGTGATTCCTTAAATGTAATGTAGGAAGCCCCCAAGTTGTGTGATTTTGTCTTAAGGAATTGCAAATTACCACCAACTTCAGGTTGGTGGTAAGTTGCGACTTCTTTGAAAAATTCATTTTTTTTGCATTTTTCAAAGTGCCACGGGACGCACAAACATGCACTTAGCGCATGTCTGTGCTCCACATTTGCACACATGCTTATTTCAGGGGTGCAACAGGGTGTCCTATTGACACCCTTGAAACCTTGAAATTGCATTCTCAAGTTGTGATTCTCTCATTGGGAATCGCAAATTGAGAATATCTTCCCATTCATTCCGCTGGGCCTTCTAGCCACAAGAATGAATGGGAAGATATTCCTTATTTGCGATTTGCAAATAAGGAATATGAAGGATTCGCTAAATATTTAGCAAATCCTACCTAAGAAACCCTTAGAAGGATTTGCAGTGCTGGTCTGCCAGACATCTTCCATGATTGCTTTGAAAGTTCTACACTTGTAGAGATTATGCCTACCAAGGAAAAATTAAACCACTAAATGCACTTGAAAAATATGGTGCACTTTCACATGTGTGTGTTTTACCAAATACATTATAGCTACTATTAGCTTCAAGAACAAAAAGGCATTCCTGAGCAATGTTGTAAGATCATATTTTACGATTGTTGTGAATTACAAAACTTTGATGTCAAGAAGAAACATATAAAACTGGGGTATTCACTCATTTTAGCCCTTTTTGCGTCTTTCAAAATGTTCAGCATGTAAGGGTCAAGGATGGCCTATCTTCGGATGGTAGTGGGATGGACATCAAGCTTCTACACTGTAACCTCGGAGCAAGAAGACCTAGGTTCAAATCTGGACAAATATTGTGATCTTGGACAAGTTATTGTCTGTATTTTTCTTAGGTCACCTATCTGCCACAAGATTGTGCACCTAAAAGCAATTAGTTTCAAGTATACGTTATCCAAGAAAAAAGAATGATTTCATATTGAACCAATATCCGCTTCCTACACCGATCTCCAGAGGTCAGATTCCAGGAAATGGTGGATCAAACTTTCGAAAAAAAAAAAAGTCAATCCACAAACTGTAGCTTCCAAGCACCAAATGATCAGGTGTTCTAGTTACCGAAATAATGGTAGTTTGTTTATCAACCTCAAAAGGGTGGAAGAATGAGCTGGCCTTACTGGTATTTGAACTTGTGACCAGCAGATACCTTCATGCTTTTGAAGTTTTTACTACCAATGTAATAAAATTGCCTTTTTCTTTTAAGAATTACAAATATCAGATTGTCAAACTGTTTTTACCTTCTATTATTACCACCACTTTTTCACAAATTGCCTGGGATTGGGAATCATCATGGCCTGCTTATTTGGCAATACAAAAGGGGATGATGGACGGAGCGTTTGAGCAAATCAAACACTCACCCCCAGTCAACTGATCTGGGTTTAATCCATCACCATTCTTTAGCTCACTCAGCCAACCCAGTTCAGACATTGCCATATGCAAATCAGTCTGACCCTGTGCCTCATGGGAACAGTCCAGCTCGAACTGCCAAGCCATGTCTTCCCTGGACCGGAAACAAGCATCCTGGGACCGGTTTCGGATTCATAATTTGCTCTAACGCTCCGTTCATCATCCCCTTTTGTATCGCTTTGTTCGCCCTAAATTGGCAGGGTATGCTCAGACTTGAGTCCCTTGCTCACTTGGCCACTGGATTCAAGATAGCCTGGCTGATGAGGATTATGAATCCGAAACCGGTTCAGGCTACATGTTACACAAGTTTGTGGGCTGAAGTAAAATCTTGCCGCTTACCCCTCGAGTGCGTTATACGTTTTCTTGACGGAAGCGATTGGAGCCTGATTAGTTACCGCGAGTATCGGCGCAGAATCTGCACCCGCTGGTGAGTGCCTCGGGATTACCGATGCGACTTGGGAGCTTTGATATATATATATATCTATATATATATAGATATCACCAACAACAAGGTGCCCCCAGGTGAGGACGCACTTGAGACATCAAGCGGAGGCTGTGATTTTCAAAAGCGTCCTTTAATTACATTTCTGCTCGGTCCGAATACAATGCCTTTTCAGTCCATTCAGCCCTACGCGTTTCGGAGCTCCTGCTCCTTGGTCACGGGCATTGGATGATGTCAGCTGGGTGGGGAAGAGGAGCCAACCCGGTCTCTCCACTTTTTAAATTGATGACAACCACAGGGCTGAATGGACTGAAAAGGCATTGTATTCGGACCGAGCAGAAATGTAATTAAAGGACGCTTTTGAAAATCACAGCCTCCGCTTGATGTCTCAAGTGCGTCCTCACCTGGGGGCACCTTGTTGTTGGAAATATTTCGGCCCGTCCTGGCCGAGAGGATCGCACTCCCATTTAAAGTGATAATGGGCTGCGCGCACAGACTGCCTGGAAGCGCATGCAGGCTGACATCAAATATCAGAGAACTCTGCCTAAACGTCGGAATCCGACATTTGCTCCTCACCAGAGAGGTTAAAAGGAACATTAATTATGTCACCCTGGAGGGAAACTCCATTGAAGGAACTTAAAATGCACGAAGCATGAGGGGTAAACTACAGGTCCCAGAAGCCTGTAAATGCTGACTGAGCCCATCGGAGGGCGTGTCCCACCTGTGGTTGTCATCAATTTAAAAAGTGGAGAGACCGGGTTGGCTCCTCTTCCCCACCCAGCTGACATCATCCAATGCCCGTGACCAAGGAGCAGGAGCTCCGAAACGCGTAGGGCTGAATGGACTGAAAAGGCATTATATTCGGACCGAGCAGAAATGTAATTAAAGGACGCTTTTGAAAATCACAGCCTCCGCTTGATGTCTCAAGTGCGTCCTCACCTGGGGGCACCTTGTTGTTGGATATATATAGATGTATATATATGTATATATATATATATATATATATATATATATATATATATATATATATATATATATATATATATATATATATATTCACTGAAAAAAACATAGGTTTTAGGCCTTATATAATTAGGAATTAACATATAAAAAAACATTGAAATTCACTGAAAAAAACATAGGTTTCAGGCCTTATATAGTTAGGAATTAACATATAAAAAACCATTGAAATTCCTCCTATATAGTTAGCTGGACATTTCATTGATATAAAACCAATGAAATTCCACATATAGTTAGTTGCACTAACTATATATTTCGCGCATCCGCAATCCAATGCTGATGATGTCACATATTACATCATTCATGACATGGTCAGTGACATCACTGATGACATCACTGATGACATCTCAAATGACATCACTGATGACATCACTGATGACAACATCCAGTGACTGTATGTTTCTGTAAAGTTAAAATATGTTTTACATATTGAAGAATGAGTGGATGTATAAGAGTATGGATGAAGGATTTGATTGTATAAGTGAGTAAGTATGTGTTAGTATATCTGTGAAAATGTAAGCTGTCCTGTGTTTAACTGTATAGATGAAGAAATCAAAGTGTGATTGATTCTTTACAAGACTGACTAGGTGTGTGAGTAACTCCATGGATGAGTGGCAGTGTGTGAGTGTCTGCATAGGTGTATGAGTGCATATGATAGTGTTGTAATGATGAGTGACTGTATGTACGAGAAATTGTATGGGTAAATGAATGAATGTGTGTGTAGACGTAGGAATCAGTGAGTGCGTATGTAGTAAATGGTATTCGTGTGTCAATAGTTTCAAAAATGATACTCTGTATTTTACACTAGGTGTAACAGAGGTTATATTAGAGTGTAAGGAGGTGCATTGTATTATCACATAAAGTATATCATCAGTGGTGTGATCATTGATGTTAAATGAGATGTCATCAGTGATGTCATCAGTGATGTCACTGACCATGTCATGAATGATGTAATATGTGACATCATCAGCATTGGATTGCGGATGCGCGAAATATATAGTTAGTGCAACTAACTATATGTGGAATTTCATTGGTTTTATATCAATGAAATGTCCAGCTAACTATATAGGAGGAATTTCAATGGTTTTTTATATGTTAATTCCTAACTATATAAGGCCTGAAACCTATGGTTTTTTCAGTGAATTTCAATGGTTTTTTATATGTTAATTCCTAACTATATAAGGCCTAAAACCTATGGTTTTTTCAGTGAATTTCAAAGGTTTTTTTAAATGCTAATTCCTACCTCAATAAGGCCAGAAACCTATGTTTTTTTCAGTGAATTTGCAAGGTTTTGAAAATGCTAATTCTATTAGCGGATAACGTTTAAATATGTTAATATCCTTGTGGGACCACCTGAGCAGCCCTAGGAATCCGATTTTTGGACCGGAGCAAGATGCTCTCTGATTGTGCCATATTTCTTCGCTTCTGCCCCCCTGATTGTGCCGTATTTGTTGCACATTCGGAGGTGTAAGGAAAGAAAACACATGATGACGAAAAACATTCAGACTCTACCATTTTGACAAGTTTGGTGTAATTCAGTTCAGCGGTTCAAGCTGTAGCCGTGTCTAAAGGTCCTATGCAAATTAACATGGGGAAAACACGTTTTGGGACCCCCCTTTTTTCTCAGCCCCCACTTGACTAATCCCCCCAAAACTTTCAGGGAAGGAGAGGAGTCGAGCGGGCCATCTTCTTTGAGAAATTTTCAAAGATTCATCAACCAGCGCCAAAGTTATTCCCAATAGAATGTTGGGGATTACCTATGGAAACTAGGTCCTAACTATATATACCTACTGGCTACTGCCAGTAGGTAATATATTTATATGTATATATATATGCATTACACTTTTAAAGTCAGCAGTGCAGAAAGTAAAACGCCAGTCTTCCAAGATGAAGTGCATGGTCTTGACCATGGTATCTCAACGGAGCGTAGCCCGATTACCTGCAGTACCAGAATTCATACATATGATAGGAAACACCCGTTACAAGGAATGGATCTCATCGCGATGACATCGCAACGCAACTATTACATCGCGCCAGGATCCACAACGCATGCTATCTGTACGCATGCTACTACATCACATGCACAGATACATCGCTAGCAATGCCAATGTGTGACCGACTTTACTTTGATGTGAAATAAACAAGCAAATACGACTTAATTTGGTGCTGGGAAACAAGGAAAGAAAAGGTGTGTGAAAGTTTTATGGCCATAAAAGCGACTTAATTTGGTGCTGGGAAACAAGGTTCGAGGCACGGTTCGAGCCTATTATACGTATCATCAAAACTGCAGGGCCACACCACAGGGGAGAGGATGTGGACTGACGGCTAGCGCGGCCGACTTTGGTGCTGGGAAACCAGGTTCGAGCCTGTTATCCAGCACTGACAAGCTGCGTGAAAGTTTCATGCCCGTGAAAATTATAAACAATTAATGTGAATCATGTATCTTTTATGACCATAAACATTTATACATGACTTTGGTGTAAAATAAATAGATGGTTTAAAAACAAACAATGATGTTCCGACTAAGGTTTGGAATTGTTGTGAAAAAAATAGATGTTTTACAAACAATTAATATGAATCATGTATCTTTGGTGCTGGGAAACAATGTTTAAGTCTTGTATTGAACACTGACAAGCTGTGTGCAAGTTATATGGCCATAAAATACATGAATGATGGATGGAAGCATGGATGCATGCATGATGGGTGGATGCATGATGGATGGGTGGATGCATGAACGATGGTTGGATGCATGATGGATGAATGATTGTTGGGTGGATGCATGGATGGATGCATGCATGATAGATGGGTGAATGGATGCATGAATGATGGATGGATGCAGGATGGATGGATGGGTGGGTGGATGTATCGGGGGCATGAATGGTGGGTGGGAGGGTGGCTGGGTGTTGGATGGATGCATGATTGTTGGCTGGAAGATGGATGGATGGCTGGTGGATGCATGATGGATGAATGATTGTTGAGTGGATGCATGATGGGTGAATGCATGATGGGTGAGTGGGTGGATGAATGAATGCTGGGTGGATGCATGATGGTTGGATGCAGGGTGGATGGATGGATGGATGCATGGGTGGATGCATGTTGGGTGGATAGCTGGATGGATGGGTGGATGCATGCATGCATGAATGAATAATGGATGGATGTATGATGGCTGGATGGGTGGCTGGATGGATGATGGATGGATGGGTGGCTGGATGGTGGACTGTGTGAGTGGTGGGTGAGCAGTATCAGACTGCTTGCACAATGTCAGGGTGACTGTGCGTAGTAAATGGTGGGTGAGTGTGCAGGGTGAGCAGTGTTTGAGGATAGGTGAAAGGTATGCAAGTAATATGTAGCAGAATACATTGAATAAAAATAGGTGGATCGATAGGTGAACGGTTGTGTGGATGGATGGTAGGGTGCGGATGGATGAAGGATGGGTCAATGGATGGATGAATGGATGGATGGGTTGACAGGTGGATGGCCCAGTGGGGTGTCACAGGTAATTAGTATTGTGCCAATGTTCCCAAAATTACAATTATTATTTGAACTCTAGTGGGCCTCTGAATGTCAATGCCAGTTTTTCTAATTATCTGCTGCCATCTACTGCACCAAAGAGAGGCTCGGAAAGTTCCATCCCCCTACAGCTCCTGACAAAGTAATTGGATGGTGCTGTCTTCACAGCTGGACGGCCGCATTAATATATTCAAAACACAATGCCCAAAACATTCAAGATGCACTCCACAGCAGATTATGTTGAAACCTTGCTTCATTCTCCGCCGATGTTCCCAAAATTACAATTATTATTATTTGCACTCAGCGAGCCTCTGATTCTCAACGCCAGTGTTTACAATTATTTACTGCCCATCCGCGCGGAAAGTTCCATGCCCCTGCCGCTCCTCACGCAGTAATGGGATGGTGCTATCTTCATGGCAGGACGGACTCGTTAATATAATCAAATCCAAAACTTCCAAAAGGATTAAATATGCACTCCGCAGCAGAATATTTTTATTGGCACCCCTGCATAGTCAAACAGTTTCATTCCTTGTGCCTTACGCGTGTCAGACTTCCTGTTCCTTGGTCACAGGCTGAGAACCACCTACGCAGAGCATTACCCTCCCACGGGGCCTCGCAGGTGAGTGCAATAAGTATTGTATTTTGGGACATATAGTGTTCCCTTTTATGTTGAAACCTTGTTTTGTTCTGCACTGATGTTCCCAAATATACAAATGCTGTTATTTTGCACTCCGGTGAGCATCTGAATCAGAAAGCCAGTTTTTACAATTATTTATTGCCCATCCGATGCCCTGAAGAGAGGCTCGTAAAGCTCCATGCCCCTGCTGCTCCTCACATAGGTAAAATACGGTTCATGTGGCCACCCTTGTTCCAACTGTGACCACTGACCATCCTGGGGCTTCAGGTACTCGGTAATGTATTCAGATTAGTTGAGGGAAGTGTCAGGGCATTGAAATGTGTTTAGCGGGGCCGTTAGGGAGAATTTTGCGGTGTGATAGAATGCGTGGTCGTAGTGTGCGATGAAAATGTCTTTTGCATGCGTGTGAATGCGGAGTCCGATGTAATGGTTTGCGTGGTGAATGCGTGCGATGGTGTGTGCGATGTGAGGAATGCGAGTATGGTGTGCGTTGTGTTTGTTTGTTGGAGCCTCTCGTGGGCTCAGAAGAAATGCTCCCACTCGTTGGAGTCCCACTCGGGGGACTCGAAACAACTATGCCCCCAAGCTGCCCCCAAGCTGCCCCCAAGCTGAGGAGCTCTCTGCAGAGGCGCCGCACTCACCTGCTTCTGTTGATCGGAGAGCGGCTCCTTCTCCAGCTGTAAGCTCCTTCGGTACCACGGGCGGGGCTCCTCCTCTCCGGGGCCTCGCCGGTCAGCCGCGCCTCGGCTGCCTCACCCTGGGGCTCTAGCCATGGACACAGCAGTGATGGTTTGGTCGGCAACATCACCCGGTCTCCCCTCGGCACGGGAGACCGGACGGGCACAGCCAAGGCTTCCCCCAGGCAGGGGGAAGCAGAAACCACGTCCTCCCGGCCCCGCCCACAACCAGGCGGCGGCCATCTTAAGGCTGCTCGGGTGGCAGCGGTGATCTCGGGGGGCAAAACGAGGGGTGGGCACCCTCGAAATTAAATTAAAAACATTAAAATGAAAGAGAGAAGCCCCCCCCAAAAAAAAAAATCGCGAAAAATCGCAGGGTGCACGCACTGTGCGCGCTTATAGATATATAATTGATTTCTCTTCTAATTTTCTCAGAAACTACTGGAGGGATTTACACTATTTAACAAAAAGCGTGATCTGCGTACCAGACACTACCATTTTGACAAGTTTGGTGTAATTCCCTTCAGTGGTTCAAGCTGTAGCCGTGTCTAAAGGTCCTATGGAAATTAACATGGGGAAAACACGTTTTGGGACCCCCCTTTTTTCTCAGCCCCCACTTGACTAATCCCCCCCAAACTTTCAGGGAAGGAGAGGAGCGGAGCGAGCCATCTTCTTTGAGAAATTTGCAAAGATTCATCAACCAGCGCCAAAGTTATTCCCAATAGAATGTTGGGGATTTCCTATGGAAACTAGGTCCTAACTATATATACCTACTGGCTACCGCCAGTAGGTATATATATATATATATATATATATATATATATATATATATATATATATATATATATATATATATATATATATAACGCTCCAACTCCCCTTGGTGTTTACAAAAGGACAAACAGCGCTCGGAAGGCAAATATGTCGATCACGCTGATTTTATTTTCGAGGAAGGGGCACACACAGACGCGTTTCGGCATGCTGCCTTCGTCAGTGTGTGTTACACTGAGTATCATGTCGGCATGTTTTTAAAGCCACACACATTGTTTCGGACATCGACATAGACAAGGGACTTTCGCCACAACAGTAAAAGGGCGCGCCATCTTTAAATGTTTTCAATGTTATTCATGCAGCTCATTATTATGCATTAAATGAAACCAAGCCCATAGATGGGCATTTGCCCGGATAAAGTCGTGGTACAGATGATATACATTAGTCCATAAAGTGAACAAAGATCAAGCCGCGGATCGGCTAATGTCCCTTGTCATACAAATCAGTACTGTCCATCATATTATAAAACTTCACATTTTGTATCATGCATTTAGAAGTTACTTATAAATAAAATAGAATATGGATGTGGCTGAATGCTATAGGTATAGCGGGGGATAGAAAGTGGCATGAAAACTAAGCATAGTAAGTGAGCACAGTTGAATAATCACCCTGCATTCAATCAATGTCTCAGGTTTTGGCAGTGACGTTGAACAATCTTACTTAGCGATTCATTTCATTCTAGGTTGCAAAATTAGAATAGCCTCGACTTAGTTTCTCTGCCCTCAGAAATTATTTCAAATACAGAGAATGAGATACACCATATTGCAAACCCAATTTTCATCTTTTCAAGATGTCATCACGAAAAACAGAATAAATCATATAAATCTGTCTAAAATTTCAATTCACCTGACAACTGTCAAATATTACGATGTTCCAATGTTCAATATGTGGAACCATCACATGTGATAGTGGAATACCAGATCTTGGGAGATACATTACCATTCAGACAAGGTCTCATCACAGCATTATAGTCTGACAATGTTCAAATTCAAATTCTCAAAACAGTGTGGAGGTCAGTGTGTCTTATTTCCCCAGATGAAATGCCATCTCTTCCCCACTGTTAAGGCCTTTCGGATGTTTCGTTGAAAGGTCTATAATGTATCTCGATTCCAACCTCTGCAGTCTCCTTAGCCGATCACCACCTCTCACATTGGGAGGCACAATATCAAGACCGAAGTATTGAAGTTTGTTGCGGTCCTGCTTATGAGCCTCAGCGAAGTGGCGGGCCACTGGATAGGCCTGATCCGCCTTGTCTATAGCTCTAAGGTGCTCAAGTATTCTCAACTTGAGCTCCTTAATAGTGCTCCCAATGTAGCGAAGGCCACATGGGCACTGTAAGCAGTAGACGGCATATTGCGTACTACAGGGGATAAATTTGTTTATAGTCATTTTTCTCCCTGTATCTGCTATTACGTATGACAGGACCCGTTTACTGCCTGCGCACGCTTTGCAGCGGCCGCAGGGGTAAAAGCCTTTTTGATCCCTTAAGGTGTTAACTCTCTGGGGTAGTTTCTCAAAGTGGCTGGTCACTAGCATGTCGCCTACTGATCTGGCTTTGCTAAACGTTAGAAGAGGATGGATTGGTAGGTCTTCCTTAAGCACATTATCCGTCAGAAGAATGTACCAGTTTTTATTTAGCATCACTCTTAGGTCTTTGGCCCCTGACGAGTATGGAGTTATTAATCTGAATTTTCCTTTGTTGTTATTTGCTTGCTCCGTACGTCTACCCCGTATAGGGTTCGTCGTTAGGAGAGTGCGTCTTTCAATTTTCCTTACTTTATTTAGAGTCTTTCTCAGCAATTTCTCACAGTATCCCCTGATCTTAAAGCGGGATACACACTCCGAGGCAGCCGCCTTGAAGTCAGACTCCATGGAACAGTTTCTGCGAAGCCTAAGTAGTTCCCTTACGGGATGCTGTTGATCAGTTGGGGAGGATGGCTGCTGCTGGCAAAGACTGTACACTCATGTCGGTGGTGCGGAAGTCCATAACTAAACCGGAGGTAATGCCCAGCAGCTGGAAAGAGATGCATGGCATGTGGCAAGCTAAATAATTTTGTAAATGTGTGCCACTTAAGACAAAAGTCAGCAAAACCTTGCTAGAAGCAGGTGCGAGCAGTCAAAGCAGCACCAGAAGTCTCAGAAGACAGCGATATGAATGATGATGACCAAGGTAGTGCAGTCAAATCAGGCTCCAAGCACCCCTGTGCCACATTGAGCTGCCAGCTCCGCCTCCAGTGTGTCCCAGTAATGGCCCTCATAGATACAGGGGCATCCATCAACCTGATACCCAGAGAAAAATATGCATCGCTACCAACACCCCCAACTCTCCAGCCCACGAGAATAAGGGTCATGCATGTGGAAATTCAATATCTGCAAATATCTGCTTACCTCAGCCATTGTGACTCCAACACAAGAGCTAAGGTGTGCGTCTCACAAGAAGGGACGAGATTCCTACTCGGCTGCCAAACTGCGCAGGATCTGGGTCTTTTCCAGTTTGCCTTCTCCATCCAAGCAGTTGAGATAGATGCTTTGTTGTAAGAGTTTTCCCTGCCATTTCAAGGAATTGGGTGCCTGAAGAACAAATCAGTGTTCCTGCACATAGAAAAATCAATCCAGTCTGTTGCCCTCCATCACTGAAGGGTGGCATCCCAACTGCCCCCACAGCCGAACAGGAGTTAAAACAACTTGAAGAGGCAGAAATTATTGAGAAAGTCACAGACCCACCCCTGGGACTTCCCCATTGTGGTGACTAAAATAAAACAACACAACCTGAGGCTGGAAGAATATGTGTCAAAATGAGGATACCCAGCCTGGAAACCAAACAAGAGAAACATTTGACCCCCACTATCGCTTATATCATAGAGAACTAGCTGGTTCAAAATGGTTCTCTAATAAGGACCTGTGGGTGGGGTACAGCCAGATACCTCTGCACCCCAACTCATGACACATAACTACTTTGTCAACGCACGTTGGATTATGGCAGTACAAGAGACTGAGTTTTGATATCTAAAGCACACTGAAATATTCTAGAATATCATAAAAAATAGCTCTTGAGGCTCAGTGCTGTACTGAATGTCAGAGACACTATCCTGGTGGATGCCCCTACCATTGAAAATCATCTGACGCAGCTGCGGTCAGGCGTCCTATGGTTATAGGATTAGAGTCTCACTCTCCATAAAGAGAAGTTTGAATTCTTTTGGGAACACTATTTTTCTTTACCACTTCATGAAAAATTGAGTTGCCACTGACCCAGAAAAAGTATGTGACATATGAGAGGTGTCAGCCCCCACGTCAGTGTCCTGAGTCCAAAGCTTTCTGGGGATGGTCACTTATTGTAGCCATTTCATGCGGAACCGTGCTGATCCTACAACACTGCTCTGAAAGCTCACTTAGGGCTCGAACCCTCGTTCGGGGGTAAATCTCAAGAGATAGTGTTCCAGAAAACAAAATCAGCGCTGTCTGCATAAAGCAAGCTTGCATACTTTGGTCCCTAGAGAAGATCAGAACTGGAGGTAGATGCAGTCGCCACAGGTATAGGAGCCGTGCTGTCACAATGCCAAGGAGTTGGAGAATAGGCCCCAGACGCATACTCAAGCTGCAATACTGACTCCAACTGAACAAAGGCCATTGTAGTGCACTGGGGATGCTGCCATTTTCATTTGTACCTGTATGGGCACCCTATTATGTTCTACACCAACCATAAGACACTGCTTCTCAACCCTTGCTGCGATTCAAGAAATGGATCGTGCATTTCCAAGAATAGAACTTCAGTGTTGAGAACAGACATCCTCTCAAGACAACAGTGCAGAAGTGTACTGAATACCAAGGAACCAGCCTCCCAGACCCACTAGCCCCCGTGTTCACTGAGGAAGGTCCAATTTTCATGTGGCAAAAATTCACTGCTGACTAATGGCAAATATCAAAAAGTCAATCTGATACCTTCCACATCCACAGGGGGTGTTATTCCAAAGATGCAGAAGATCATGGCAGCTCATGAACTAATGGGCGATATCCTGACTGATTATGGACTTCCTCCTATCCAGTGCTTTTTAATGGATTACCTCCAGTCCAGGAATACCCAACACCGATGCATTATGCTACAGTGGCCCCAAGCCAATGTGGATGCAGAACGGTTAATGGGGAGCCTAAAGAAAGTGATCCGCATTGCAGAGGCAGAAAGGAAGGCATAGAGAATAGGATATACATGTTTCTGAAAGACTTCAGAGCTACACCACACTCCACCACCGGCATGGGGGGGGAACAGTAATGCACACTATTTCCTATCATCGTCAGTAGGTTGATATTCATGAGCCACAGGAACAGTTATTCAGCCAGAGGCAATGCCATAATGACTAAGATAGTAGAAGACTGTGAACCTGGTACAGAACATTTGAGCCAGGGGACAAATTCCTAATCAAATACCAAAACCCTGGAAAAATTATAGCTGCCTTTTTAGCCCCATTCATGGACAGTAACTGAGGTGAAGGGAGCCAGAGAGACAGCTCAACAAGGAAGATGCAGTGTCTCAAGGAATATATCACACTTTAAATGTTTTCTAACAGAAGTATATCCTGAGGAAGGGGACACCATAAGCCTGAATGAGGGGAGTGTGGAAGTGTATTCAGAAAAAGAAGATGATGAAAATAGTTTTGCACGCCCACCACCCGAGAGGACCCCAGTCACTGTGACTTGAAGGAGATCAAGGCAGAGACTGTCAAACCTCTAGCCCAAAGTGGAGGGTCCCAGGGATACCATTTGAAAATAAACCCAGCGCCGTCACAAACATACAAAGCCTATGTGCTGGAATGAGTGAGCAGAAGGTGTTTTGGTCCTTAGGAAAGGACAGTCAAGAACAGCCGGATGCGGTGTGGTACCTGCCTATCTAAAGCACAATGTGATATGTTAAGTATATTTGATGTGTTTTCCTATGTTTCCTGTATTGCTACGCCTGCAAGTCTGAAGTTTGATGTGATATGTGACATATTTCTGTTTTCCTGTGTTTTTATTCCTATGATATCCCTGTTGGAACAAGGGTTTTGTTTTCAAGGTGTTTTAATTTTAGTTAAGGTAAAGGAGAAATATAGATTTGGTAGACATGTGATGTCACTACCATTTGTGTGACATCAGCCGGGGGAATTTGATAAACCCACCTTAAGACGTCAGGGCTATGGTTTGGTCCGACGTGCTGATGGAAGAGGTAAATACAAATTCCCAGCCCCAAGGCAGGGCAAATTAAAACAGCATGCTGAAGTGATAGTATTTTGTTTGTGCACCTGCCACCCAGGCCATATTCTACAACGTGGGGTCAATCATTATTTCTGGGACCAAGAACAGCTGCCTACATTGATGTCCACCCAATTTAGATGGAATGAGAGCAACAGCCAGACAAGCCCAGATACAGAGAGCTGTTTGGGATGCCAGGATTTGTTGCTGCCCTTGCACCAATCTGCCCTGGTCTGAAAGCTACCCTGGTGGAACATCACAGAAGTGCACCACTAAATGAGGCCTTGTAAAATCACAGACATTCTGTCCTCCACAGCTTGGAGCGTCTGAACAATGTGACGGAGATGGGAGCCACACAGAGTATGTAACATAGCTTACAACTCTTCACAGCTGCTTGGTGGGTAGAATGAAAACAGACTCTGTTGACTATGATTACAGCAGTGAGAGCTTGATCCCACTGTACCATCACATTAGTAAGGGGATTCATCAGTGTCCCAGCAGTGCCTTCTCAGCACTTTAGGACTCTTGCAAAGTCAACTTTTTCGAGAAATGCTTTCTCATTTTTAAAGAATCCCATTCACAAAACGTCATTTGTAATTGCCTTGTCAGTGATTTTGTGATCCAAGGTGGGGCCACTTTCCTTCTGCAGTGTCTTATGTGCAGTTGAGGACTTGTGAGCTTTCTTTTGACCTTATCATCAGCATC
The DNA here is from genome assembly GCF_964263255.1 of Lissotriton vulgaris. Classification (NCBI taxonomy): domain Eukaryota; kingdom Metazoa; phylum Chordata; class Amphibia; order Caudata; family Salamandridae; genus Lissotriton; species Lissotriton vulgaris. The sequence goes on from NC_141688.1 coordinate 101,637,517, forward strand.
TTGTAAGTGTGATCCTCCTTCAATAATGCCTTCTTCATACCTTAGGATCTGAGATAGTATCAACTTTTGCCAACAGTGCCTCCCTAGTGCCAGATGACACATTTGCAAACTATTACTATTTTACACAGATTTCCTTGCTCATTTCACTATTCTACTACATATTTATGTTTTTGTATGAAAACGTACATGTTTCAGTAGCATATCCACTGGCAATTAGGGAAATGTTGGTACTAATGTTTCAGTACTGCCCCCAGTGGGAGTTTAAAAGGTACTATAGGCCCTAATGCAAAGAAGGAAAATAGACCCCTACAAACTCTGGTTAGGTAGTGTGAACACACCGCAACCAGGTGCAATGAACTAGTGTCGCCTGGGCCCTGGTGTCATTGCACCTACTGCAACACATCACTGACAGCTTTGTTCCTGCCTGTCCTCCACAGAATGTTATTGTCTTCTTGCCCAGGAGTCAGGGGGAGCTTTTTCGGTTGGATGGGTAGCCATGAGCCAACCCTACAAGAGCGCATGCCCCTTTTCTAGCCACAACTACTTGGCAATGACCCGACTCGACTAAACAACTTGTTGGCTCGCATGCTCCCCTGGAGAAATGGCACCCATCACTTGTAGTGAACAGAACTCACAAAGTCATAAATCTGCACCCATATATTCACTACTTCACAAGGGTGCAGATGTATGACTTTCAGGCATTCACACAGCCATAACAGCTGCAGTATTCGAAAAGGTACTTCTGGACAGATCTGAATCAATGGAGAAAGGGTATGAACTCGTGCTCCCTGCAAGAGAAGCAAATCTGGACGAGTTGTGTTGCCCAAAAAAGTAGGACCGAATAGGGCGACTCTGGACTTCTCAACAGCATGCGACTTGACCAGGTTGAACCTTCTGATCAGAAAGTTTTAACGTGTGGGATGGTGGGGGTTTCCGCAGAGAAGGGATGAACACAAATTGCAATATCTGCTTGTGATATATTGGTAACAGGCCTATGAATCTGAGAGGTGGGGGATGTTCAATCTTATCATTTGTCTTTGAAATTTTCAATAAAAAGATTTATTTAAAAAATGAAAAAAGTACTTTTAGAAAGCTTTTATAAATTGCTATTTGCAGTAATATTCATCCTACCAATCAGTGCATGATGTCAGAAATCCCCTGTTAATGATGTAATCTAACTCCTATTTATTGAATGTACTACAAAAAAACGGAGGTAAATGCATGGAATACTTTTACTGACAGCACAACACTAACATAATAACCAACTCACCAATTCATTTTAACCACTAACCATTGGTTCCAGAGTAGCATGGTACTATTGTAAAGTGTTTCAATGGTTTGTCAGAGGTAAATAAATCCAATTACAATACCATCTCCAATACTCCCATTAATCTCACCACCATTAATGCCAATACTACCACAACCACACTTCACCAAGATCATAACAATATGACTAAAACCACCACAAAGAAAACCACAGCCAATAACACCACCACCACACTCCAGCAAGGCCACACAATATGACTAATACCACCACCAATAAGAGGGCAGATACTGGACTCACCCATACCCCTCCCATCCACATATTCCTTTCAGACACTTGTGTTTATAGATATATAGTGAGAAACTGGGTTGAGGGGTCTGAAACTCTACTCAAGCAACAGCCACAATCCTTGTCAGGGTGAACAACTAAAAGTCTCTAAATTGACCTGTACTTAACTGTCTGGTGGTACAAAAGCAGTCTGGCTTAGCCTCAAGGTATTGTTTAAAGTGCAAGGTAATATGTGCCTCGCTACCTCTCTGCTGACCGCCGGACTTTAGCATTGGCTACTGGCCATCTGTGGCACGGAAATTAGTGAGCAGAGGCTCCGGCCTTTTGGGCTTCGCGTGGGCACCCGGAGAGGCTGACCTCCGGGAGAAGACGGCTCGTCTGTGACTTCCAGCCTGGAGGCAGTGGGGAGTGAATTGGCAGGAAGCCTGCGGCCTGTGATGGACTCAGCAACATCCACCGCTGCCCCGATGTCGAGCCTGCTGTTAGTGGTGTGCGTTACCCTGCCGGACGCCCCCACGTGCTTATCACTACAAGGGGGCTTGGGGAGGGGGGCAGCCGACCCCTGGGAGGTCCCCCCCCGGGCTGTTTGGGAGGTTTGGGTGGGGGCCATCTTGGAGCAGCCTAGTTTTTTGGGCTGTTTTGGGCTTCTTTTGGTTGTTTTATGGAGCCCAACCTATAAGGGGGTTGGGCTCCTCCTCCCGGCCACCATTTTAGGCTTAGGTGACCTGGTGGCCGGGTGGTATTGGTAGTTAGTTTTTGTAGGTCATTTCAGTAGTCAATTTGTGTAGGTTTGATTGTTTATTGAGCGTTTCGTCATGGCTGGTGAAGATTATCGCGTTCTTGAAGCGATATGCCTGCTTAGTGAAGCGCGCCGCTTGGATTTGGTCATAGGTGACCGGGAGCAGGTCGGGCCCCAGCGTCCCCAACATTTGGCGTCCGCAGGGGTGTCGGCGGTTGTGGCGGCGTGTGTCTCGCCAAAACGTCGTCGTCAAGAGGGGGTAAGTGAAAGGGGCCGCTCTAGAACTAGGAGAGCGGCCCCGGGTGTGAGGGCTCGGCGGGGGAGTGGTTTGGGGCTCTCCGAGCCGGTTTGTGCACGGGGATTTGCTGTGGGCGGGCCCGCGAATGTTGGGGAGCTTCAGGCTGCGCCGGTTGAAGTACTGGTGGCAGCCTTACATGACAGAGCCGCTTCGGCTCCACTACTTCGAGGTCGGCGTGCCTCTAGACAGCGTGGTTGTACTCGGCGCTCTGCCAGCGTGAGGCATCGGTTTTCCTGCCGATGCAAGGCGGGCAAGCTGAGCCTGGGATTGAAGTGGTTTTTTCTCCTCAGGGCAATGATACGCAGGCTGATTTTTCAGCGCCGGGGGAGGTTCAGGGAGAGTTGTTTGTTACTCCTTCTCGCACACATGGTGGGTCTTTTCCAGTAGGTCAAGAAAATGTTTCTTTGGCAGGGGGGGCTGTTGCAACTGGTGCAGCTGTGGTTCCTATTAGCCCTTTATTGTTTTCACCTCCGGTATCTGTTAGGGGTGAGGTGGTTTCTGTGTGCAGTGGTTCTGTGGGGGAGGGTGAGTGGGCACAGATGGGGGGTCATGAGGGGTCTTCCCTTTTGCAGTCAGGTCTCGGGATGGGGCTTTGGTTTTTTCTCAGGTTCCTTCCTTTTCTGGGGTAGGGGACAGGGGAGTGGAGGGGTCTTCTCCTGTGGTTGGGCATTTGAGTGGGTCTCACTCGGGGGTTAGGGCTCAGTCTTGGGGGGGCCTGGATATTTTTCCCTCTTGGGCTGAAGGCTTGAGTGACGCTAAAAAGTTTCAGAAAATGGAGGGTCATGGTGATAAGGTTTCAAGGTCTGGTCCGGTGAATTTTCCAGGTTTACAGGTTGGTGGGCGCAATAGGGTGTCAAGGGGTCTTGAAGTGGCGCATGAGGAGGGCGTGGGTCAGGGTGCTCAGGTGCAGGGTCCGGCGTCTGCGTTAGTTCAAGCCATGTTGTATTGGAGTAGTGATGAGGAGGTGTGTGGGCCTTCCCCCCCTCCCCCTCAGGTGGTTACTGTTTTAAAGGGGAGGGAGCCTGTTGGTTCAGTTAATGTTCAGGGAGGTGTTCAGAGTTTTGGTAGTGCGACAGTAGGAGAGTTTTCAGGTGCTTGTTATGTATGTAGTAAGGGACCCGGCACATCAGTCCGGCCTTTTTCTTTTCAGGATAGGGAGCGGTCTGGTGCAGCGGACTTGGTAGGGTGGAATGCAGCCCAGTTGCGCCAAGGTGAAGGGAGGGTGGAGCCTGGCGCGGCACGTCCCGAACCATCGAGGGATTCCATCGTGGCCAGCAAAAGCAGGTTCAGTGCAACCTCGGTGGCCCCAGCGAGGGAAGTCAACAAAGGCAGTGTAAGTAGGTCAAGCGCGACCTCGCTGGCCCCATTGAGGGATTACAGCGCTGCTCGCAAGAGCAGGCCCGGAGCGACTTCTCTTGTTCCGCAGGCTCTTTAATTTCGCCAAATGGTTTTGCCGGTGGAGAAAGGTTTTGTGAGTGGTAACAGTGGAGGAGTGTACCGGCGAGTTCAGTCGGCCTCCCCGCCACGGTCACAGTTAAGGGTTGGTAAGGCCCGTGAGCGTTCGCATACCTTTGAAAAGGTCCAAAAGGATGTGGTGTTGCCTGCCCCTCCCCAGTTAGATGAGTCGTTAATTCTTGACTATGATGAGGATAGTCCAGAGGAGGGTGAAGTACGGGACATGGTGTCTGGGGGGGGGCATTTTCATGTCTCTCATAGTTCTTTACAGGCACCGGTGGTGCAGACTCGAGCGGCGTTGTCAGGACCACGAGAGCTCGGCCCCTCAGTGAGGGCTCCTCGGAGGGCAGATGAAGTTTCACATGTGACATGGAGAGCCGAGCCAAGTCAGCCTCCTTTGTTGCGTCCAGGTGAGAATGTGGGTCCTCAGGTGCAACTTAAAATGGTATCTGTTGGGATTGGGGAGGATTTGGTATCTGGGGGGACTGATGGTAAGTTATATAAGGGTCGCATTGTGAAAGACTAAAGTGTAGGTACTGCAGACGATGATAAAGGTGTAGGTGCCAAGATGGATAGTGGCACTTCCACAGTTGGGTTGGACATGGCAAAAAATGTCTTACATAGTAAAGAGTTAAAAATTAAAAAGTTGCCCTATATGGGCGTTACTAAGCCTTTGGGGGCTCATTTAATGTTGAGCACTAAAGAGAGGATATGGAATGGTGAGTACGTTGAGCTTTTAAAGTTATTACATAGGGAGGTCCGTGCGAAAGAGGGTTCTAAAGAGGAGGAATACGAACTAGCTAAGCGCCCCAAGGTCCCTTTGAATATTGAAAACTGGACGGCAGCCTTTTTGATTTATGCCAGTGTTTATTGTGAAAAGTTCCCTGAGCGTTGCGTCTCACTGTTTAAGTATATGGATGTGATTAGAAAAGCGCAAATCACAAGGAATGATTTTGCATGGACGCAATATAATGAGGAGTTTAGGGCGCGCATGGCTTGGGACCCGGAGGCAAAATGGGGGGAACTGGACACGGACCTCTGGCAACACACTATGGGTTCCTCTGCTAGTGGTAAAACAATTTTTACAGCTAGTGGTTTTCCTTTGGTTTATCGCCCCTTTCAGGCGCGACCCACCCGGGGAGGGGTGGGGGCCATTCCATCAGCACAGTCTAGTTTCGGGACCTGCTGGGATTTCAATAAAGGGGCATGCAATAGAGAGTTTTGTAAGTTCCGACATGAATGTTCCCAATGTGGAAGGAAAAATCACCCCTTGTCGAGATGCTGGGGGCCTAGGCCTTCAGGTGGGCAACAGTGGCCAAAGCAGGGTTCGGGACCTCATGTCACACCACAGCCTCCTCCAGCTTCCAGGGGAAGGAAATCTTCAACAGGGGTTGGCCCCAAAGGCTCATACACCGGTTAATGTCCTTCATTTGGCTGACGCTTTGCAGGGTTATGGGTCTGCAGAGTTGCGGAAGTTTTTATTGACAGGCTTTCAAGAAGGTTTTCATCTGGGTTCTGATGGGCCTCATTTGAGGCGTTGGTCTAAGAATCTAAAATCAGCAATCGAACATAAGGATGTGGTCCAAGAGAAGTTAAATAAAGAAGTGTGTGAGGGCAGAATGGCAGGTCCTTTTGATGATTGGCCTTTGGAGAATCTAATAATTTCACCCATTGGTGTGGTCCCCAAAAAAGAACCGGGGCAGTTCAGGCTCATCCAACATTTGTCATGGCCAGAGGGTGGGTCGGTGTATGATTTTATTGACGATGAAGCTGCTTCTGTGTCCTATTCTTCTGTTGATGTGGCTATGGCATTGGTAGTGGCAGCGGGCCCTTCTGCTCTAATGGCAAAATGCGATATTAAATCTGCATTTCGACTGCTTCCAGTCCATCCTGAGGATTGGAGTCTTCTGGGTATCCATTTCCTTGGGAAGTGGTACGTGGACAAGGCATTGCTAATGGGCTGCTCCATGTCATGTGCATTGTTTGAAACTTTCAGTACGTTTTTACAATGGTTTTTCACACAACAATGTGGACATACGTTGGTCACACACTACTTGGATGATTTCTTTTTTGTGGGTGCTGCAGATTCTTCGGACTGCCAGAATGCTCTGTTTACGTTTCAAAAACTTATGGATCATTTGGGTGTGCCATTGGCTCCTGAGAAGACCATGTGTCCTTGCGCGACCATGTCTTTTTTGGGAATAGAAATTGACTCACAGTCTATGCAGGCTCGTTTACCACTTGACAAGAAACGGAAATGTTGGAATTAGTGGAAATGATGTTATCTAAAGAGAAAGTTCTGGTGAGGGAGGTTCAAGTTTTGCTGGGTCACCTTAATTTTGCATGTACGATGGTCAGGGCGGGCAGAACCTTCTGTAGGCGCCTGGGCAGGGCTCTGTCTGGCCATTACTTGCCGCATCACCAAGTTCGATTGTCAGCGGGGGTCAAAGAGGATTTGCGTATGTGGGTCACTTTTTTGCATTCTTTCAATGGTGTTCCTTTATGCAGGGAGGTTGATTGGTTGTGGGATGTTCAGATTTTTTCTGATGCGGCTGGGAGCGATGGTTTTGGCTTGTACTGGCAAGGAAAGTGGTGTGCACAACAGTGGCCGGAGAGTTGGAAGAATGGAGGTAGGAGCATTGCATTTTTGGAATTGTTCCCAGTAGTTGTGGCAGTTACTTTGTGGGGCCAGGATTTGGCTCACAAGAACGTTCTTTTCAGAATTGATAATATGGCTGTGGTACAAGTAATCAACAGACAATCTGCTAGGGACATGCAAGTCTTGAATTTGCTCAGGGTCTTTGTGTTGGGTTGCCTCAAGTTTGACATTTGCTTTAGGGCCCTGCACGTTCCTGGTGTGGACAATGACATTGCGGATGCTTTGTCTCGTTCACAGTCGGAGAGATTCCGTGGGCTAGCTTTGGAGGCAGACGAGACGCCGACTCCCATGCCGGAGCATCTGTGGACGGTAGGCAACACAGGGTTGTTCAGCTGGTGGTAGGCTCTTTGGCTCCTTCTACTAGAATTGCCTATGAGTTAGCATGGAAGGAGTTTTTATCTTCTGGAGCTAGTAAGAGAGAAATGCATTGGCAGAGGTCAGAAGATGTGGTTCAGTTTATTTTGTGGTTAATGGATAAAGGTTTATCTAGAGTTACTATTGCTGGGAAGTTAGCGGGTGTTTCTTTTATGGGTAAGTTGTTCTGGGGTTACTCGCCGTCTGCTGGGGAGTTGGGGAGGAGAATGTTGGAAGGGTGGGCCCGGGAGCGGGGCGGTGTTCAGGCGGTTCGGTCCCCTTTGTCGTGGCAGAAGTTGGCAAATATTGTGGCGGTTTTGCCTGTAGTTTGCAAGGATAGGTCGGAAGCTTGTCTTTTTGCCACTTTAATGGTATGGATGTTTTTTGGAGCGTTTAGGGAGTCTGAGTTGTTGGGCAACAAATTTAACAAAGGTGTTTTGTGGGGGGATGTTCATTTGTCAGTTAGAGGAGTTCATATCTGGCTTTCTCATTCAAAGACGGATCAGAGGAATAAAGGCAAAGGTATTTGGTTGGACGCTGTTTCCTCCCCGGAGACTTGCCCTTTGCGATGGGCGCGGTGCTGGTGGGAATTTTCGGGTGGGATTGTGGAGCATAATGTTTTTCAACACCTGGATGGTTCTGTGGTCACTAATTATCAACTGCGCATGGTGTTGCGGAAAGCGCTGCGTCAGCTTGGCCTTGATGAATCCTTATATGGCATGCATTCTTTTAAGATTGGAGCTGCAACGGAGGCTTTTAATAGGGGTTGTTCGAGGGAGGACATTATGCATCTGGGGCGCTGGACTTCAAATTGCTTTCAGTGCTATGTCAGACGGGAGGTCGGGGAAGCGCATGCGTCTTCTTTTGTTTTGCCTATCTGATACTTCTTTTTCTTTCAGGTTCCGTGGCTGGTCCTCGTTCTGAATTCTTGACTGTTTGGATCGTGGGGCACTCCTTCATAAAAAGAGCCCAACTGCAAGCTCGTTTGAGTTATTTTGGCACCAGGCTTGGTTTCAATGACCGTTTATTCAATATTGTTTGGAAGGGTAGGGAGGGTATGTTGTGGAAGGACTTGATCCCAGCTCTTAATTCTTGGTTGGTAGGTGGGGTTTGTCCGGATGTTTTGGTTATACATCTTGGGGAGAATGATTTGTGTGCGGTAAAAGGTGTTGTGTTTCTTAGAGCCATAAAAAAAGACCTTTCTTTTTTGCATCAGAATTGGGCTGGGTGTCACGTCCTTTGGACAGAACTGATTCCTAGGAGGCTTTGGAGGAATGCGATTAAACCTAAGGCTATTGACAAGTCTCACAGGAAGGTTAATCTTGAAGTTTCTAGGTTTTGTAGAGATTTAGGTTTTGGTCGTGTTGTTCACAGTGACATTCGTTATGATGCTGTAGAATTTTTTAAGAGTGATGGGGTCCATTTGTCACGAATGGGGATGGATTTATATCTCTTGGAGCTGCGGGAGGTGCTGTCCCGCTGTTTGAAAGTTCAAAGTTTCTTAGGTTAGGGGTGTTTTTCCTTCAGCCTTGTTTTCTGCTTTGTTTGCACTTCCACCCCCCCAACCCCCCCATTGCCTATTTTCTTTTTGTGGGGGCAGAAAGGTGGGGTTCTGTGTTACTTCCCCCACTGCTTTCTGGGTGGCGGAGTATTTTGGTTTGCCAGTTTTGGGCATGAGGGGAGTTGATAGTTTTGAATTGGGATTTTGTCGGGGGGAGATTTGCAGGTTGAATTTGGGTTTGGAGACATAGGTTGGGGGATCTGGACTGGCTTGGGCTGTAATTGGGGTTTTGAGATAGGGTTTTGGGACATGTTGAAGTTATAATGTTTTAATGGGGTTGTTGTATGGTTTTAATATGTGATGGGGTATGTACGGGTGGGGGCGGGTTTTATGAGGGGCGAGGGGCAGGGGGGTGTTTTGGGGGTTGAAAAACAATACAATAATTTGGTAAGGGTTTAGATTGTTAGGCATTTGCCGAGGTTATTGTTGTGTAAATGTGCACCTGTTTCACTAAAGCGGCCTTTTTCACACTGTATCTGGTCTCTTGCTCTGCTCACCTCCCCCCACCCCTCCCTCCCAATCGCGGGTGCTCCTGGCCTGACAGTAAATCTGGAAAGCTGAGACCGGCTGGAGGGCGTGGCCCGAGCCCCGGCCTGCCACCTTATTGGGGCTGATCAGACAGCGGGTGCCGGAGTGCAGAGGTGAGAGAGTGTCTTCGGTGCCCCGCGGGGGGTGGGGGGAGGGCTGGTATTCATTCATGGGCCAGAGAGCGGCCCCGCAACACGGAGTGTAGGAGGTCAGCATTGAGACAGCTGGCCAATCCCTGGTAGAATTTAAGAGAGGCCCCGGCTCCTCCATTGACTGCGGCCTCGACTGACGACAACGCCAGTCCTGCCACATGGGATGGGACCGGACTACCTATTCTAACAGCGCATTTCTGGAGTCAGAGACGGCAAAACTCTATAGGGGGCTGCACCTCCGCTGATCCGTCTTTGAGGACCCAAGCAAACCGGGCCTACAGCTACCATTGCTGGGGAGCTTGTTCAGGTCGCGCATCCACCGCCCCACTGCCAAACCAAAGAGCGGCGACTGGGCCGCCTTCTCCTAAGCCTTCAGGTGAGCCAGCACCATAGAGGATCAGCTGGGTCGCAGCTCGAGGAAGGTGGGGCTTGGCCGCTTCGGATATGTCTGCGAGAGGTACATCATGCTTGGCTTTGTGCCTAGGGTGGCGCAGCTGTAGCGGGGCCTTGTTTGTGCTGGGCGGGCCCTGTCTCACTGCCTTGGAGCAGCAGAAGGCCGTTATCTGTAAGGAGATTGCATGCTGGGTGGCTCTCCCCTGGGCCCTCTGAGTTCACAGCTCCTCAGCATTGACGGACGGGTCCAGATTCGACTGGTTCGAGGGGGGACCTGGGGAGAGCCGTGCGCGAGCCGGTCTCTCCCCGGGTAGGTTCGCGCGAGGAGATGGCCACGACAGGTGGGGTCCTGAGTAGTGAGGGACCGGTGGGGCAATTAGGGTCAGCGTGAGGCAAGGGTTCACTGCGCACTAGGGAGGCGGGCAGAGAGGTTCGTTTCTGTGGATCGGAAATTGAACGTGCGGCATATGGCTGTTTTTGCCTTTTAGTTGGAGTATTTTAACCTCGCTTAGATACAGCAGCGTCTTGCTCGTAATTCATTATTACCGGAGGCGTGTGCCCGATATTGACTGATACAGGTATGTGAGGCGTGGCTTTAGTACTTAAATCCCTGCTCACTGTGCACCAATATTCTGTTTAGCAGCAGTTAGAGAGAAGGTTAAATATATTGTTGTTTTTTCTGCCTTGACTGCTGGTGGCACTGCATTTTATTTACACCGGGACTATTAGGCACGTCCATAATGCTGAATTGATTAGGACCACGTGCGTGTGGCCGTTTTTGTTGAATTACGTGGCAACAAGGTACATGCCGAATGTAAGCATAGCGGTTGAATTATTCAGATGCTATGCTCGCAAATATGAGTGGCAACATAGCGACTTAGGTGGGGATATTTATAATGGGAAAGCATGCACTAACGTGGTGAGGGAGGTGTCTGATGATATTTATCATCTTTTGACCAGATTTTTAACAATTCTGATGTGGTTTCTTAATCCACATGTTGTCGGGCAACAATTTTACTTAGGACTAGGAAATGGGTTGCAGTCTTGTTAATGCCCAGACTATCGAAATCCGTATCGAAATTAGTATCTTGTGTCACTTTTTAGCTTTAGATAGTGACGTTAATTTTTGTTTTCAGAGTTTATGGCTACCAATGCAAAGAACATTGAATGACCACTAAGTTTTAAAGAGACTGCGGGATCTACTAGTGTGATAGAGGTCTGTTTAGTAACCTAATGAAGATGGCATTTCTGTGGCTTACTGCTGCGTCCCTCACCAGTTTGTGGTGCTGTGGAGGAGTCTGCGGTGGTACGGCGGGCTATTCGGGTTCTCAGTGGCACGGGACGCAAGGACTTTCTCGTCCCTGCAGTTCTGATGCAGCGGGGGTCGGGCGTGGGCACCCTTTCCGGACTTAGGCTGGAGGCGTGGATATGGCGTCGCCGGCCTCTTTGTCACTGCATCTGGGTGGAGAGAACGGCGCTGCCGCCCTGCCCCTTGTGCGGCTGGATGGGGTCTGCCCAGCCCCCCCACGTCGGATGGTGCCCCCCCCACTCCTTCTCCTGGGCGCTCCTGTGCAGGTGCGTTCTGCCCCCCCCTGGGGCGGGGGTCTTTGGGGGTGCGCCTGGTGGCAGCCGGGGGAGGTCCTTTGGTTGGGCTGCTCGGGTGCGGGGCGGGGAGTTTGGCATGGGGTTCCCCATTCAGCTTCTGGAGGCGGGGGAGGGACCTGTTTATTGGAGCAGCCCTCGCTCGGCTGTTTATTTTCTTCTCTCTGTTTTCAGTGCTGCGGTTTGTGTGGTGCGGGTTTCTTTCCTCGGGGATGTCGGAGTGCTTTGCATCACGCACCTCTTTCCCCTTGTTCACACAGTATGCTTCCTCTCCATTTGGTTTGCCTTTGATACTTGCACAGGTACCCCCCCTTGCCTACGTTACGTTGATGCTTGTGTCTGGGTTGTCTAGCTTGAATTGCGGAATCCTCTACTTGTTCTTGTTTCTTTTGTAACCTGCACACTTGTCATTTTTTCCTCCTGGCGCTTTTGCTACACATGTATTTTGTTCTCTCGCAATTGTAGTTTTTCTATCATGTTACTTACCGTCTGCTTTTGTAATCTGTTCGTGGGTAATGTTCTCCTCATGTATCAGTCTGTTCTTTTTGGGGATCGCTCTGGCGCCTTCGGGTGGGGTTTGCGCTTTCTGGAAACGCGTGAATGGTTGTCTAGCTACCTAACTATATGACCTTATGTTTTGCGTGCTTTGCATAGGGGATGCATAGAGGGAACTGGTGCGGGTGCAGGCTGTAGGGTCGCACAATGGGGAGACTGGTGCTTATAGTTATCTCTGTGTACGTGGGATGTGATACGCATGGGTATACTCTACGGGTTACTTCGGAATTGTAGAGTACAGAGGATATACTCTGAGCGTCACATCGGCATGGTTGAGGGTACAATGGCCCCACCTCGTGCCCCTGCTTCTCCGGTGTGTAGTGGGGCTGGCCAGGTTTTCGCTACGTCTCTACGATTACTTGGAAGGGGTTCTGTGCTGTCCCCCTCTTCCAGCAGGTTCAGCCTGGGGCCCTTGGTTCGTCTTGTTTCGCCGTCGGCTTGTTTGTGGGGCATGGGGGTGTGTTGCCACTGAGGTACGCTTCTTTTCCTTTGGGACGCAAGGTGGTTAGGCCTGCCTCTCTGCATGCTGCGGTGTCCTCGTCCGGGAGCCTGCTCCAGGTGGCGATTCCTGCGCAGTTGTTTCCACTACTGCGGTGGGGGTTTGTGGGTGTCTCAGTACGGTGCAGTCTGGCTTGAGCGGCTACGGCGGCACGGATACAGCTACAGTGCGTCGGTCCTCGGCTGGCAGGACTCAGTTCCGGGCTGAGCAGGAGGCATTTTCTGTCTGGGGTGGAGGGCACTGGCAGGGGATCTGGAGCGGATTTTCTATTCTGGAATGTGAGGTGCGGTGTGCCGCGAAGTTATCCAAGGGCATTCATACGCTGGTGGAATTGGTGCTGGCAAGTTGCCTAGGGGCTGTGGGGTTTATGTTGGACATGATGATGACCTTATTTTGGATGTCTCTAATGATAACATGGAGGGGGGGATGGGTTGAGTCAATCTGTTGCGGGCTGCCCCAACGGCGGTTTTTTGGGGAGGGGAGAGCAGAAGAGGTTTCTGGAGCGGATTCCTCTTTTACGGAAGTATTACGATGGAGTTGTGGGAGATGGGGATATTCTTGGTGGAATTGGAAGTTTTGTTGGGGGGTGAATTACGATTTGAGGATGTTGCACATGTTTTAGTCACAACTGAAAGGGGTGGGTTGGGGCAATCTGTTTCTCTCAGTATTTTGCAGGAGTCATGTGCGGACCATGCAAAGTTCAAGTCTCATCGTCAATCGAGTCGCGTCCAGGGGACCATGAGTTGTTTCAACAGAGACTGTTGCGGTGTCGGAAGGTAAGTAAGGCTGGTGGTCTGTTTGGCACAAAGGGGAGAGTCTCCCTGTTTCGTACTAGCTCTATTGGTATTGGGGATGAGGTTGTTGGGGAGCAAGTTGCTCTTCAAACGCTGCTTGTGCGGCAAGCTGATGTGAATAATAAGTTTGGAGGGGACGATGCCGCCATTTCACGTGACGGGCAGGGGACTCTGTTGCGGGCTGCCCCAATGGCGGTTTTTGGGGAGGGGAGAGCGGAAGAGGATTCTGGAGCGGATTCCTCTTTTACGGAACAGGGCACAGTGCGCAGTGATGGTAGCCAATGGGAGTATTATGATGGAGGTGTGGGCGATGGGGAGATTCCTGGTGGATGTGGTAAGTATGTTGAGGATGATGTCTTGCATTGGGATATTGCCGATGATGATTTGGAAGACGGTGAAGTACGTGATGGGGAGGTTGGAAATGTTGCCACAAGGATTGGGAAAAGGGGTGTGGGGCAATCCCATGTTGTTAGTTTTTTGCAGGAGTCTGGTGCGGACCACGCAAAAGTGAGATTTACGTCTCCAACTAAGCCACGCCAAGGTGATCCTCTGATGTTTCGACAGCATTTGGCGCAGTTGCCTAAGGGTCAAGAAGGGTGGTGGTCTGTGCGGCGCCAGGGGGAGAGTCTCCCCGTCAAAGGTACTCGTTCTTTTGGTATTGGGGATGGGGATGTTGGTGAGCACGTTGCTCTTACCCAGCTGTCTGAGCGGCATGCTGCTGTGAATGGTAAGTCACAAGGGGAGGTTGCCACCGTTCGTGCTGGGCGGACAGGGGATGATGCTCACACAATGACTTCAGGTGAAGGGGACCTGTCTGTTCACACAAAGTTGCCTTATTCTGGAATTGGTATGCCGTTGGGTTCAAACTTATCGGAGCAACTAGTCTGGACTTTGGAGTAGCGAGTTTGTTGCTGTTTTTCGGTTGCCATCTCTGGCAAATTGGCGGGGGTCTCTTTTTATGGGTTGCTGCGGTGGGGAAGAGATCCAGTGGGGGGCGTTGGTCAAGAAGGTATTGAAGGGCCTGGGTAGGCTGCAGTCTGTTTTCAGGTGTTTGCGTCGGCCAGTCACTTTTGAATTAGCTCCAGCAAATGTTGTTTCACTTAAGGGGTTGCTGTTATGATGAGTTTGAGTATTTCAAATTTAGGTTGTGTTTTGTGTGGTTGTTTTTTCGGGGCCTTTCGGGCTTCTGCGCTTTTGGGCATGCGCACCAGGGTGGGCATGACCAGTGAGGCAGTGGTTCTTGCACCAGATAGGTTGCGCACCTGTTTGCGCGCTTCCAAAACGGACCAGCTGGGTAGGGTTGAGTGGGGTTTTTTCTTGGTAGGAGTGGGGTTGTGGCTTGTTGCCCGGTGTGTGTGGGAGTGGTTTTTGAAGTCTTGTGTTTTTTCCGTCTGGTGTGATCTTTTGTCTCGTTGATGGCAGTCCCGTTGCAGTTGTCCAGTTATTGGTTGTGTTACGGAAGGTTTTTGTTAGCTCTGGATTGGAGTCTTCGCAATTTGGTACCCATTCTTTAGGATTGGGGTGGCGACTGAGGCTCCCCGGCGGGGGTGGAACTGGTCTCCGATCCGGAGAATTGAGAGGTGGAGGTCAGGGTGATGTGAGAAATATGTGAGACAGTAGCATATCTTTGCTTCGTTAACATTTCTTTTTCTACTAGGTCCCTGGCTCGGGCTGGCCGGTTTCAGACGGAGGGTGTGGATTATTCGACACTCCTTCGTGAGGTGGGCTGCAGTGGCTGCGGCAGGACAACATTGTGGGCGATCTTTAGGTCTTACCGGTTTAACACATGAGGTTGTTTGGCATGGTATTGGAGGATTGCTTGGGGGGGTTTGTTTACTTTGCTGGCTACTCTTGGTATTAAGGGTGGGGGCCTGCCTGACCTGCTAGTCATTCATCTGGGCAAAAACGACATGGTCTCTTTATCTGGCTTAACTTTGATTCACAAAATGCCAATGGATATGGAGGTACTCGGAGACGCATGGGCGAGCACCATGGTGATCTGGACAGAATTCGTGCCTCGACTTCACTGGACTGGTGCACGGGAGGATTCTGCGATGGACAAGGCGCGGAAGAAGCGGAACCGTTCTATGAGATTGTTTTGTATGGATTTGGGTATTTATGCTTTGTCTCACCCTCATTTGCAGGTTTCGAATGGCACCTATTTCCTGCGGATGGTGTCCACCTTTCTCGCATGGGTCAATCAATGAGTCAATGTAATTTATCTTTTAGAATTACATGATTTACTTGCAAAAGTTCTTGATGTTCAATTGTGGTGCTCTCAGAGTTCCATTTACCTGTTGGGGTGGGGCAGGAAAACTCTAAAGGTTTTCCTGGGTGGCGGATTTTAGTGGGGGTGGGCAGCCTGGAGCGGGTTGGTCCATCCTCAATAGACAGTTGTAGGAAAGGAAGGGGTATACATAAGAGTTAGGGGATTCTGGTTTGGTTAAGTTTAACTTGGTGGGGGGTTTATCAGTGGGTAGGAATGACCTGTTAGGCTGAGAGCAATTTGAATTAATAATTAAATAAATAAATAAAGAAGTGGTTTGATGTTTTGTCTATAACCTGTCTTAATAAAGTGGCCTTTCTTGCTGACTAAGAAGTTGTGGACATGGACTTTATTGCGCGAAGTAGCATTGTGCTCCCCTTGCGCATACTCCAGGGTATGCGCAAGGGGAGCACACTTAGTAACCCCCACAGAGTGTCTCATCATGCACAGACCGGCGCGTTGACCCTGCCAGCCCCCCTGGAGGGGCTCAAAGCAATTGGAACCCGGACACTGTAGGGGTCAGAGTGTGGCCAGCGTTAGAGGTGGTTGCTGAGGGTGGAACCCGGCTCCGTGTGGAGGAGGCCCGGCTAGGTTTGGGTGTGGCTTGCAGGTGAGCTGTGTAGTCTTCCGCTCGACCCCTCAACTGGACTACCCCCCTCCCCCCCTGAGGGCTGCATGCTCCTTAGCTTCAAAGACAGTGCACCACGAGCGGACGCCTGCTTGCCACGTATATCGTAGAGCGCATAAGAAACAGCTGTGGTGCTGTCGTGGCTGGAGTCACACCTGTCTCCTGGTGGGGGCTCATATAGGCTCTACCAATTGTCACCGGCTCAACACAAGTCTCTCTGTGGCCTGACTCATTGGAATTGGCGGCTCATTTTATCCGGTCCTCCACACCGCTTGGTTAGGTTATGACCACTACTACGGTCAAGAAATATAGGATGCTCAAAGAAAAGTCCCTGAAGGATCTCGTTTCGCATACCCCAGGGGCCGGCATCTTAGATCCCTTCTCTCAAGGATCCCTATTTACAAAGCTTCGCGAGGACTTGCAAACAGTGAAACGCGACCTTACCTCCGAAATTAAAGACATCCGCAGAGATGTCGACAACATTGGTGAGCAGGTGGCCACGCTGGAGGACAAGGGGGACAACAGAGATACAGAACTTTCATCATTGCAACAGGAAGTCCTTTGCATTCATTATCAACAAGTAGATTTACAAACGCACCTCGAAAACCGCTCTCAGACGCATAACATCCGAATCCAGGAAATTCGCACCAATGCAGAAGCTGGAGAAATATTTAGCTATGTGAGGGAACTCTTTAATCATATCTTGGGCAATCCTCCAGAATTTGCATCAAGATTGACAGAGCCCATAGGGTGGGTTCCCCGGAGGGCGACTGGGCATCGCCTGCAGACATTCTAGCTATTTCTGGGGGGAGACCTTAACCTGGTATTTGACAACACACTGGATAGATCAGTTCAACGTTCCGGTCAGGTGGGAGCACTCTCTCAGGCGGGCCTGTCCTGACTTTTGGAGCTTGGGCTAGAAGACCTTTGGAGGGCTCAGCACTCCAACAATAGAGAATACACATTCTATTCCAGCCCCCACAAGTCCCACGCCAGGCTTGATTATTTGCTGGGCTCCCCTGAGCTAAGCAGCATTGCTTCGGCAGTTGACATACTGGTAAAATCTCTCTCCGATCACGCTCCGGTAGTGGCTACCTTGACTCTTCCCCCTATTCAGTGCCCGATACGCCACTGGCAACACTCTCTTGCACCGAGAGGAAGTGGTAGCTCAGATCCAACGAACCCTAGATGACTACTTACTCCATAACGATAACCCAGACACTCTCCTGTCTACCAGATGGGAAGCGCTTAAGGCAATACTTAGGGGTGAGTTTATCACTATCGCCACAGCAGAGAATGCGGACCATAGGCGCTTGCGAGATGCAGAAGGTGAGGGAGCTGAAGCAAATGCATCAGCACACAGGTGCACCTCGCATCTGGAGCCAACTTAAAGCCATTAGGGTACAATTGCCGGCCATAGATCAAGACAGAGTGGAATATGCTACGTTTTATCTCCGACATGCCTTTTACATGGGAGGGGACAAAGTGGACCCTTATTGGCCCAAAACCTGCGTGAGAAAAGACTGCAACAGGGAGTTCGGGAACTACTCGATGACGCAGAGGGGTAACCACAGACGATGCACGTATTGCAGCGACATTTAGGGGCTTTTACGCCCACCTTCATACTGCCCAACAGCTGAACGCTTAAGACGCGGACGCAACCTATCACAGACACAGCTTCCCACGCTGACTCCCGAGCAGGCAGAATATCTGGACGGTGACGTTCGGATTGAAGAGTTCATGGCCGTCATAGCACAAATCAAATTAGCTAAGTCTCCCGGCCCAGACGGTTATACAGCGGCAATTTACAAACAGTTCTGCGCCACTCTGGCACCCCTCCTTACGGGACTTTATAATTCATTCGCGTCTCCTGGGGCGATCCCCCGTTCCATGCTTGAGGCAGCGGTAGTGGTTATCCCCAAGCCAGGGAAAGATAAGACCAACTGTGGGGCGTCCACCATGCTCAATCTGTCTTTATCACCACAGGCACTGGTTAGCCTTCAGCGTCAACATCAGATCCAGAGGTCTGAGGACAAAGTCCTGTACTTAGGTATACTACTGGCCCCTACTTTACAGGCTACGGCGGCAGCCAACTATGCCAAGCTACAATCCTTGGTCAGATCGGACCTACAGAGGTGGAAGCACTATCCTATCTTGTGGTTCGGGCAGATTGCCCCTCTTAAAATTACGATCTTACATTAGATATTATATTTCTTCCAGACCATTCTTCTGCAACCCCCGCAGGCTGGATAAAGCGCAAGCAATCTGAGCTCTTACTGTTCATTTGGCAGGACCGTAAACCAAGGCTGAAACAATTAGTGGGCGTCCTTTCACCGATGGATGGTGGACTGGATATCCCAGACATTCAACTTTATTATAAGGCTTCGCATTTGAGATACTTGATTAAGTGGCACCACACTAAGATGGAGAAACATTGGTTGTTTGAAGATCACGCGGTAGCGGGCACCTCCTTAGGAAAATTCAATTTCTCCGCAAGATGAAATGGCCCCCCAACCTACTTGGCCTTCATCAGGATCAAGTGACAGCTACTGCAATAAGTAAATAAACAAAAAAAAGTGTGAAAGTAACAAATAGCGATGTTTAATACTGAACCAGTGGTCCTGTAGTTCAGTAATTCCACAGCTGGAACCTACAAAAGTTAGGAAATTAACTGCATCTGTCCTGGACAATGAGCCATAGGGACATACGCCAACCAACCCGTATAACGTGGCGTGGAAGCTGAGGCGTATGTCTAACTAACCACTGGTTCAGTATTATACAACGCTATTTATTTTCACACAGTTTTTTTGTTTCTTCACTTATTTCAGTAGCTGTCAATTGATCCTGATGAAGGCCAAGACACACCTATAGGTCCCCAGGCTGAAACATGTTGATCATCTTCCAATGCAACTGTCTCTAATGTTGGCATTTGCATCACTGTTTATGTGTTTTTAATCCTGTCCCAATGTAGTTGAATAAAGCTCGCCATAGCTAACCTTGTAGCCAGTTTTAACTCACAATTCACTCTAGCACTGCACCCCATCCACCACACACCACGCTCACATAGGGTTTTAGAGTAACCCGCTCTTCCAATTAAAACATCCCTGAGCTCCACCCTCACAACAAGGGGGTCATGGCATGCGTTAAGACTAGGCTCTTAAGACGAGGAGGCAACCCTATGATGAAACATGACACCTTTGGTGTGTGAGAGGAACTGTCCTTAAAAGGAATCCCGGGCCCTTACACATGGCTGTCACACTTCACAAGTCCGTCACATCGACGTTCTGGACCCATGGGTTCCTTTTGTGATAGACCAAGTAATTATGGCACATAAATGCCAACTTTCTAAAATTGAGAAAAAAGATGATGGGGGTTGATACCCCAAAACCGGTCCCAAGAGGTCTGTTTCCAGTCCAGAGAAGCCATGGACAGCAGCATCAAGACTGATATGCATATCACTGAGTCCAAACTGGAATGGCATGATGAGCATAAAAACAATGGATTTAGACCCATGTATATGTACTGAGAGTGAATGTTTGACGTTGTTCAGCATTGCGTCCAACAATTGTTCTTTTTGCAACTTTTAAAAAGTGGCATTTTTAGAATTGTGATCTACAATCCTAGTTTATCATTAATGAGGAATTAAAATTACACTTCTAATAATAATAATAATTCTGAGCTTATACAGCGCCTGGTTACACTAACCAGTGAGCCCCCGCGCTATTCTTCAGACACCAAACATGATTTTCCTACCTACTCCCAATCAAAAGTTACCATTTAATAAATGTCATGCAGCCTGCCTATGGGCTGTTGATGACCTTCCTTAGGGGTTCTTATGTATTAAAAAGGGGGTTTAAGGCTTGGCAGAGGAGGCATTTTGACAAATCGAATTTTCAGTTCCAGACTGCTGGCAGGCTCCAATGGCATTTCTGAGACATATTTTACAGGGCTGCTAGCCTTGGTGGCACATTAAGTACCGCAAGCCCACCAGTAGAATTTCTTTTACAGGCCCTGGGTATATTGTTCCACTTTACTAGGGACTTCTAAATAAATTAAATATCCCAATCAGGTGTAAGCCAATTTGACAATTTTATAGGAAGTTAGAACAACCACGTTAACACTGGTTGACAGAGATAAAGTGCACAGAGTCCTAAGGTAAAAAAAACAAATTTAGAAAAAAAAGAGGGTGAAGCATAAGGTTTGTAGGTGACACTGCAGAGAGGACCTAGAGGACCTCTAAGGACCTTAGCAGAGTCCAACAAGACCACATTCCACTCAAAAGCCAGGTGAGACCATGATGGGATTCCCTGCTTAGGTGCTAGAACATGGACAATACCCTTCAACTGCATAAACCCTTGCCAGTTTTATGCCCTTCTGATTTCAGTTGGACCCCTCTGTCTACACTCTCCTGAGTCAGTGTACTGACCATGGGGAACCCTTCTCCTCATCTGTGGACCCCATCTGTGAAGAACAGAACCTTAGCTTGCAGCCCCGGTCTGTAATGGGTGTACCTGCAGGGGTTTGACGTGGGGAGGGGTAGGGGCAGGGTTGGGGCTAGTAATCTATGGATGACGGAGTTTTACAGGTAAGTAAACATATAAATAAACAAAATGAATTTGGTTGTGTGCACTGCACCCCCATATGCGATGCAGTGCGCGCAACATTTGTTTTATTTATTTATATGTTTACTTACCTGTAAAGCTCTGTAATCCATAGATTACTACCCCCCACCCTGCCCCTCCCCACGTCACCGCCCTGCAGGTACACCGATTACTGACCGTGGCTGTTATCTTGATCACATATCCATCCCACTAGGCAGACAGGACCACTGTGGCCAAAAAAGTGATGTGGTCCATTCAACTCCTTCAGTCAGACTTCTGTCCCCAACCCTTGGAAAATTCTGCCCATAAGAACATCAACCAACAGAGGCCACTAATGAACAACAGTGTTACAATCCAGGGCCCAGGCTAGCCAGGGTTCTCTGTCTTATGAGGTTTCCCAGAGTGGGAGGCAACATCCCCAAATGTTAGGCA
Source organism: Lissotriton vulgaris (assembly GCF_964263255.1). Classification (NCBI taxonomy): domain Eukaryota; kingdom Metazoa; phylum Chordata; class Amphibia; order Caudata; family Salamandridae; genus Lissotriton; species Lissotriton vulgaris. The sequence continues at coordinate 101,658,585 of NC_141688.1, forward strand.
CCTTTTGTCCACTCTCCTTCCCACCAGCCCAGAGGTGGTAGCCTGAGACTTGCCACTCAGCCCTGGTCTGTACCCTGAAGCTGAACAAGAGACAGAGATGAGCCTGTCCTACCCCTGCCCTTCTATCTGGGCCTATGGACCCTCTGCTTGGCAGTGGTGGCTCCAGTAAACTCAGCTTCCAGGGTGCCCTGGGTGGCCATCCCTCCCAGCTCACCTGACACCAGTGGTAACCCATTTCCCAAAATTCTGTCACTGGGCATCTGGAGACTAACTATGACCCTGCGCTTGGCCACCTCCCCACCGTACTCCAGGGATACCATAGCCATTGGGAGAACATTGTCCTGTTTCCGTTATCCTACACACCTGTCCAGTGTACTGCTCTGAGGACCCCAGTCTTTCCACTACCATGGTCTGGCTGACCTGGTGTCCCTCAGAGCAGTGAGAGGGATCTAATTCCCTATCACCTAATGGAAGTGTTATTAGGGCATGTTCTACTCGCCATTCTCAGCGCCAGGAAGCCGCTTGGCCGCAGTGCGCTTTAGCAAGTCCCTTCTTTCATTTCATTTCATTTCTACTTACCCCTGAGACCACATTATCCACTCATGCAGAGGTGCAACAAGTGGATAATTTCTTAGGGAAGACTGAGGCCCTTGCTTGTGTCCTAACTGACAACACTCAAAGCAAATGGGATGTCCTGGCCCCTGCCCACCAGAACCTCCCTCTTGTTTCTCAGAAAGAGCCTGGGAATCCTTTCCCTCACCTTGCTCCGGGACTTTTCTGTGTCTTGAGGTCCCCTTCACTCTGTAGGGGGAACCTGAATCTCTCTTCTTGGGGCCACTCCTAGGTACCTTCTTATGGCTCCTGGTGCTGAGCCTTTAGTCTTCCTCCTTAGCATGCTCCCTGGGGTCAGAGAGGCTGCTATCAATAAGGTGTTGGAGAAGAAACAACAATTCATCTGGCTCTAATCAGCAAGGCTGAGCCCTTCAACAGAGAAAACAACCACAAGTGCCTATACTGACATTTATTTATCCCTTACTTAGCAAGGCGGAAAAACATTGAGTCAGTGTCCACCTATTTTACTTAATAAAGTTTTTTATTTTGTACAACTTACTTATTTTTTTCAAAGAGAAAATAAATAGACAACACATTACTCATACAATTAGGAAAAATAGAGCAAACACTATGTCAAGTTATTGAAAGGAAACAACAGTATGTGCCTCTACACAGAATAAACCTTTATGCACAAAACCCTACCTAACCTAAAAGGTGTCACAATGTTTACATTCAAACTTCACCATTCAAAACTCATTCCACCTTCACACTAGTCTTCAAACATACACAAATACATGGCTCCTTGGTAACAAAGGGGGATACTTTTCTTATTCCCCAAGAGAACCAAGGAGCATCGACCAAACAATGCAAAAGTCTAATGGCAAAACTTAGATGTGCAATGAACCACTTTTTCATGTCAGCAAAAGATCACAAAGGTATGATTTATATACTGCACAGTCAGCCCAATCTAGTCCAATGTTGCAATTGTTTGGTATCCAACAGAAAAATGGTCCACACGTTTCGAACCACCATAATTTTGTGGTTCTCCTCAGGACCAAAGACAACTGTAAAAACAAAGAAAAATATAACAGATATTTTAAAACTTGTGTCTAAATTTCTCATGGGCGCTTCCACCGAAGCATAGCAGCTAACAACAGTTCTTACCTATTTTATCAATCCCAGATGTGAACAATAAAGTTTCTTTGTGTTCAAACATGGACCAGGATAGTCTACACAAACATGAATCGACACCAAGAGAAAGAGAAAAAGAAAAAAAAGAACAAAAACGCTGTCAACCTACTTCGTGTGTTCAATATAGCGTAAAGGATTTGTGTCTGGGCTGTCAAAATGTAAAATTCTTACCAGTTGGAATTCAGAAGTGGCAGGGGGGCAAAAATGACGGCTGCTGGCTTTTTCTCCAAAATCTGCAACTGCTGCGTGTGAAACACACAATGTCACACTTATGTTTATCCAATAGTGATTCTATCACGATGTTTCTGACACCTCAACATACCTTTTAATGGTGCCTCGATTGAAAATAGGGTTACGGCGGTTTATTTTGAACTGCAGAGCATCCATGCGTGTTTCTGAAAGAAAGCGTACATGATCACATTAAAAAGATCATAGAAAAAGATCGAATCGCGGTACATCAATGCTTCTCCTGGCCAACTCCTCAGTTGTGATTTTTAGGGTTCGCCTGCTGATGCGCATGCGCATAGCTGGTGAAGCTCTAAAATGGCTTAAACAGAGTTCAAGCACTGGCGATTCCACTGGCGATTCCTTGCAGTGCATGTGCGCTTTTTAGGTCATTGAGCAAGCGCAAGCACTAAAAAGCGCGTGCACAATGCCACCAGCCGCCTGCCTGCCTGCCTCGCATTACCACTTCAAAGGCAGCTTCTCAACGTGCGCTCATCCCCTAATTATTCACGGCCGGCCGGCCGTACTTTCAGTTTTGCGCCGTGTCTCCTTTTATGCTCTCTTCATTGTCATTTTCTATAATATTCCGATTAAAAATAAAAGGCTTTAAAGGGCTCGGCAGGGCTCAAATGTGTGACCTTCAGGTTACGGACGGACAGGTTGCTGGTGTAGAAATAACACGTTAAACCCATATCACGGAGTACGGGGTGTATGGAAAGACGCTGCATTAAACAGATGGAATTCTGTGAAATCTCACATCGGTAAACAGTTCTACTTTTACCCAATAGATGGCCCCCTTGACTTCTTCAGGAAACCAGTGCTGGGAAAGCACATTTAGCTGTGAATATAACGAGAAGAGAAAAACAGCAAGGGTTTTGGCTAGAGCGCAGTAAGGCTGCGCCAATCCTATATATTTTATATTTTTGATTAAATGCGCAGTACTGGCATTTTGTTTGTTTAATATAGGATTGGCGCAGCCTTACTGCGCTCTAGCCAAAACCCTTGCTGTTTTTCTCTTGAGTAGCGGGCACCCGCTCGCGAGATTTTTCCTACGCTTTTTAGCGTTTAAATCATAAAAACCACACCATTCTGTCACCAGTTGGGAACTTTTCCCCATTTCACGTTATTCCCTGTATAAAGTTTTCATTATCTATTTTTATCATTGATGTTTGATGAATGTATGTGTATGATTGTATAGTCAAAGGCATTGAGACACAGCAACACTGTATTTGGAAAGATATCTTACAAATTCTGGATTTTTGATTTATCATGTCAGAAGATCAAACATTCGCTTACAGCAAAGAACATATAAAAAAGCTACTGAGCAACCCTCCTTCGTTTGGTTCAGCTACCCTCAGCAGTAACGCTCAGACAAATAACGAATCAGACAAACTCATCCGTTTAAAGAAAAAGCAAATCCGGACAGACTTGCTTGGCTACTATTTGCTCCAACATCTCAGATCAGGCACTATCCCATCAGGTTTGATAGTCAAAAACATACCAGTCATTTTCACAGAAGATAACATCTACAAAAAAGGCTTCAGCTTTATTGAGACTAAATGTAGCCGAGACCTTATGGTCTTAACTATAGAAACCGCTCAACGGTTGTCAAAAATTCAACTGGAAGAGATAGAAGCACTGGAAGCGGAAATTAAATCTAATCCCTTAATTCAAGATTCTAAAATTCTACTTGAAAAAGTTGAAAAGGACATTTTGGAGTTCAAAGATTACACAGTACAACAAAAAGAGAGCAACTTTGACAGAGATAAATGCAATTTTTCCTTTGAGAAAGCCTATCCATATTTACAACAGGATTTTTATTCTCGTCCGGAGGCCAGACGCTTTATGCCAGACAACCAATGCCGATCACAAACCAAATATTTGACCTTCTCAGACACATCATCATCAGGAGGTAGTGACTCAGATCAAGGTACTTACCGGCCCCAATTTGGTCGGCGGGGAGGATATCAAACAAATGCCAACAACAATACCAACAGAATTACCAACAAAACATCCCACAACAACAACAGCAGCCTTTTTTAGCACAAGGCCATCCAAAAGCTCGCGGGAAAACGTGATACCAACAACCATGGGAAATGTCCACGAGGAGGCAAAATTACAAAAACTAGAGAAATCATCAATCATTAATCTCTCAACTAAACCCCTCACCTCGACAGAAATAAGTGTTTTGGAAAAAGGACTGACTTTTGTTCCTTCGAAATCAACAGACTTTGTCAGAATGAAATTAGAATTCATTGAGTTCTGCCGGAAGATCCGATTAATCTCATTCTTTTCAGACAAAGAAATGATATCCCCAACAGAAGCCACTGGACTAAAGAAAAAATCAACCTTTTGCCCACCAGCTTTTAAAGTACCAAAGGAAGTGATTTATTTTGAGAAAACAGTGTTATCGGCAATTGGGGCTCAAGAAAAAGAGGAAAACTACTATGTCAAATCCAACTTGAATATAGCGGAAAAACAAGCGTTATATTCTCTAAAAAATGATGAGAATATTATAGTAAAACAAGCCGATAAAGGCGGCTCCATTGTCATCTGGGGAACAAATGAATACATAGCGGAAGCCAACAGACAACTACTTAACATTGAGTGCTACCGGAAAATCAAAGTGGATCCAACTATGGAACACCAAAATGAATTAGGTAAAATCTTAAATAGTGGTTTTGAACAAGGCTTCCTCAATTCAATTTATTTATTATGTTTTGGCTCTCAAAAGAGGGCCACATAAAATATACAATGTAAAACAACAGGACAAATACAGAGAAAATCAAGACATTTGAGGAACACGATTGAATCCAAAATAGACACGCGGAAAATAATCTACAAAAGGTCGGACAGACAAAACAATCTCCAGGTACATATTAATAAATAGCTAAAAAACCTTTGAAAAAGTTAAAAATATGGAAACAGAACATTTCGTTAGGAGGGCAATAAAGTGCATGGAGAAAGCCATTTAAAGTGACAATGCCAAGGCGGAGACAAATAACTTTTAACCATCGATTGCGCAATTTACGGAGCATGGGGCAAATCAGTAAAACGTGCATACAGTCCTGGGTGCTCAATTTACATAAATTGCACAAAGCAGAGGAGCCATACCATTTGGATAACAGTAGATTTAGTGGAATTAAATCATAACGTAACAGAAACCAAAATCTACGCATACCATGCGGTAGGTTCCATATGACATAGGGTTGAGGCCGCTTCAACACATAGGAATTAAGGAGAGGTTCCACGTTCCTTTTTTCACAAACTAACTTTTTATCAGAATGAAAACAAAGATCCCACGAGGCCTCCTTTAAAACGAGTTTTAACTGTAAGGGAGAATAAGAAAACAGAACGCTTTCATCTAACTTAAGAAGGGTTACAGCCCTTCTAAAGTTACTTACAAGTTTAGAAAACTCTTTAAAATTACCCAATAGTTCACTTCTGAGGAGAGCTCGCATAGTCCCTACTCCCGCTCTAGCCAAACAGGCTACCCATCTTATTATGGCACATAGTCCCTGTACCCAGCTGCTCCTGAGTCCAAAGTCAAGCCTGCAAGCGGCCAGAGAACATGCAGTATTTAGGGAAGATAGGGATCTTAAGAGTTTCCCCTCAATCTTGTGGCAAAAGTCCCAGTTTTTCACCTCTATGAGTTCGATACCATACAAAATTGTTGCGGGAATTTTTGATCTAAAAACTTCCAGTAGACTTGAAAAGTGCCTTTTTCCCGTTGCCTGGTATAGAGAGTTTAAACCATTGCCATGGGCAAGAGCCTTGCGTGAGCAATGCTCTATATGGAGCCTCTCACTCAAGCTAGCCGTGATTATTTTTCCCAGAAATGTATAGGAATTTACGACCTCCAATCTTTGGCCCCCAATAGCCCAACCATAATTTACAGAGCGGCACTTCTTCTTACCGGCTATGCACATCACTTTACTTTTGGTAGTGTTAATCTTCATACAATGGTCTACAGCAAAAGCGTGAAGAGCATGTAGCCGATTTGCAAGACCTTTGGGGGTCAAGTCGAGGATAAGGACATCATCGGCATACATCAGGCAGGATATTGGGGTCCCCCCCACCACCGGGGCAATACCCTCACTGGCAGACAAGGCGGCGGGTAGGTCAGCCGTGTATAAGGAGAACAAAAGGGGAGCCAATGAACAGCCTTGTTTAAGGCCATTCAAAGATGGAACAAGGCTTCCTCGGAAAACAGGAATTTAACTATCTGGTGAACAAACACCCGCGAACACCACTATTCTATGTACTTTCAAAAGTACATAAGAACGAAAGATCGCCTCCAGAACGCCCAATTATTTCTGGGTGTGATTCTCTATTCGAGCCAGTCTCAAAGTTTATTGATTTTTTTCTAAAACCTTTTACCGAGACAGTCAAATCCTTTCTCAGGGACACAATGGATTTTCTGAATAAGTTACAGGATTTAACATTCACAGAAGAAAAAGATCTTCTAGTGAGCATGGACATTGTCTCACTGTATACACAAATCCCCCAAGACCAGGCACTAGAGGTTTTAGAAATCTTTTTGGACAAGAGAGATCGTCCATTTAAAATACCAACTGAATTCATCCTCGATCTAGCAAAGATGGCTTTGATGAAAAATTACTTTAAGTTCCAAGACGACTTCTTCTTTCAGATAAAAGGAGTAGCCATGGGCTGACCTTTTGCTCCGGAACTTGCTATCTTGTTTATGAGCCAATATGAGGACACATATGTCCATAACAAAAACCCATTCCAACAATGGATTGGAGGCTGGGTTCGTTTTATCGACGATATCTTCTTTACAACTGAACAACTCTCTGAATTTCATGAATGGCTGAACAACCGAACAAGAGACATAAAATTCAGTATTCAATCATCACATACTAGACTCTCTTTTTTAGATGTGGAAGTTTACTGTACCAATGGCCAATTAGTAACGACACTCTTCAAGAAAAAAAAAGACCGCAACAAAGCTCTACACTATTCGAGCAATCACCCAAGAAGTTTAAAATAAAATCTACCCATTGGCCAGTTCCTTCGAAAACGAAGAAATTGTACCTTCAAGGATGAGTACATGCATCATGCCAGTGCCTTAAAGGAGAGATTATTGGACCGTGGGTACCCATCTAAACTATTAAAACAAGCCATAAAACGAGCGTGGTGGACACCACATGAAGAACTAAAGAAAGAGAAGAAAGATCTGAAACGCACAGTGTGCGTATCAACCTTCTGCCCATCATCTAATTTTTTTTAAAAAGTTATTCACCAGAACTGGCATTTGATAAAAGACATAGATGCCCAGTTTATGGCCACACCACTCTTCGCTTTTAAAAAAGACAAGAGCATTGCGAATCAAATAGTGCGAGCAGCCGTACCGAAAACAAAAGTTCCTACATTTCGTGATTATGTGAACCTCCCTCCAATCACAGGACATAAGAAATGTGGAACATGCTTGTGCTGTAACTCCACAATTGAAGGCAATGTGTTCCAACATGAAGGAATATCGTGGAAACATGACATCTTCACAAATTGTAAATCGCGCAACCTGGTCTATGCAATTCTTTGCCCATGCAATAAACTGTATATAGGGAAAACCAATCAGGAAGCTAGGCAAAGAATATCACAACACAAATCCAGGCTAAAGAGAAAAGTGGTCACCGCCCCTCTAGTACAACACTGGATTGACGAAGCCCATGGGGATTTAGACTTCAAATGGACAGTAATGTCAAAAGCGGAAACTGATCTGAGAGGCGGAGACCTAGAGGCCAAATTAAGACAGCGAGAAGCAATGCTCATTTTGAAATTTATTACTGCTACCCGAGGTTTAAACAAAATGTCTGAATTATATAACCTATGAAAACATAACAAGAGATAGGGTTTCACCTGAATGGTCCACTTTGAGAGAACACACAAAATTCAAATTAGAACTCCTTATGCAATGACATCCACTGGTCTGTTTAAACTACACCGTTCTATCATTTAGTCTACTGGTCCATCCAGAACTCTGGCAGTTTAAAATTGACAGCCCTCATAAAAAAACTCCATTCTGCTGCGAACTATTAGTGTGTTAAGGATTTTAATTCAAACGCCGGTAAAAACTATTTATGGAACCAAGAATAAACTTCAACTGTACTCCGAAACACCACATTACATAGAAAATCAACGTCCGACTACAACTCCCAGCATGCCGTTGACCAGGAATTGATCTCCATTTCAACCTGCTGAACCGGAATCAGTGTACGGCGTTCCGATCGAGGAAAGAGATGCCCTTGGAGGACTCCCGGTTTTGACCCGAAGGTAAGACTTAACAACCAAGCGCAGGGACTGTTTAACCATCGAGACGTCCACCTAAGCTATATGCTGCACCTTATGACAAGTTCTAAGATGCAAGTTAGCCGCGATCCAAGTTTTCAAACTTCTACAAATATGCAGTTGTCTAACAGTTCATTTATTCCATAAGCATGTCTCACCCCGTTATGGGGCTCTATGCAATGTTGTGATTAAGCACGTCTAAAGAGCAAAAAACAACCTCTTTACCAACAATGCAAAAAGTCAGTTTTTCACAAGCATGTCCCACCCCGTTCCGGGGTACCATCGATTGTTGCGAATAAGCACGCTTTTTTAAGCATACAACAACCTCAATGCCATCCAACAACAATGTGAAAAATGCGAACATCCATTGAACGCTTGCTTTTCAACCGAACCTACATCCCGGGGCACCATCGATTGTTGTGATTAAGCACGCTTTTTAAGCATACAACAACCTCAATGCCATCCAACAACAATGTGAAAAATGCGAGCATCCATCGAACACTTGCTTTTTAACCTACACGCATTAGCTGAGCCCAACGCAGATTTTTCCACATATATATGTGACATCCTTTATTCTTCAAACAAACGAATATCCGGTATAGAATATCCCGGCATCCATGATTTTTAGTGGTTTGAGTTTCCATCCACCAAACAAAGTATTGAACACCCCCAACTTTGTTGATCTTTTTCAGAAAACATCAAAAGCGGACGAATTGTATTCATTCCAAAAAAAGACACAATAGTCTGACGACTATAGAGACCAGAAGAGATTCATTCTCCCACACGTCCAAGTGAGTACTGTAACTTTCTCCCTGAACGTTTGTGCTCTCATCATGAAAGATCCCATTCAATTGTAAAAATTCACGAACCCCTTCTCCAAATTTTCATATTTTAGTAAATCAACTTCTGCCCTTCAGGGACCAATGAGTATTCACAGAAGTCCAGGTATGAGCTGAGTGTGTGAGGGACTGAATGTTAAGTCGCGAGTTGCTCAGCCGTGTGACTGACAGAATGTTTTGAATTAATTTTTCCAGATTTTGTCCACATGGTCCTGATGAGAATCCCACCACTCAAAGGGATTCGAAACACGTCGACCTCCATTTGCCCATTAATCTAGACCAATCTCATGCTACTATAGTTTAAATGTTCAAATTGTTGATGGTCTGTTGTTTTGTTTGAAGCAAAACCTTGTGTTTCTTCTGTTCCATTCAGTGGAGGTGGTAGCACCTGCTCCCATAAATAGGACTAGCGCTGGGCGTACACACATCCTTTTTACCTTTCCCTCCCCCCTCGCACCATCCCTTGAATTGTTTGGTCTCGTATTTATGTGTTTCAATTAAGTGCACTGTCTGTAGTCTATTCAATGTAGTGTGTTCCTCCAAAACTATTTTTCTCTCACAATCCTCTTTCCAACATCGCCCCTACCATTAATAACCTGGTTTCACTGTATATAAATTGTGAAATATACTAGACTTAGTAGGAGCTACTTCAATATTGTTTTGTTTCCTATTTTTTTTTAAAAACCTTTGCAATTCTACTAAAAAAGAAAGAAAGAAAAATTTAAATAAACTGAATAATGTTTGATAAATTGGACTGAAAGAGTGGTCTTTGTAATTGAGGAAGCTTAACTCAATTACTTTCAGTTTTGATTAAATGCGCAGTACTGGCATAGTGAATATAATGAGAGCACAAGAAAATAAATAAAAACTGCTGGTTCACTTTTCGGATTTATTAGAGCGTGGTAATACTGTACGGCGCACCGTACCAGCACGTGCTCAGCAAATGCCTCAGGGGCCTCACAAATTCTAGCGCTATTAAAAGCAGAGAAAGTTTCACAGACTTTTGGATGGTATCCATGCCTTTGTTTCGTTTACGTCTGCAGGCCTGTGTGTGGAAAAGCAGCTTTTTATTCAAGATTCAAAGTAGACGATTTACCAATGATGTAACTGGATGAGTTTGAGAAGAACACGTTACAAACGTGATTGCCGTGACGATGCTACTGAAAAGAAGCAGAAACGTTCTGCATTTAAATCCATGGATTATAAATTATTGCTTGTTTATTATTTGTTAAGCACTGGCCTAGGCCAGGCATCTATGAGAGGCAGCAGCTGAAAGTAGACGGTGGTGACTCAGTTTACTTCACTGAGAACATGAAAAGTTCAAGGAGAATCCATCTTCAAAAGGAGTCCACCCTCAACTGCCAGTGATCGCATCAATCACAGTAAACACACTGAAGCATCAGGTATTTCTTCCGAGGCAAGCTCGTGGACCTCCACTATGATATGAAGGGCAATGCAGTGTACCGACCCACCCTGGCACAATTCATTTGAAAACTGAAGCGCCCAGAAGCGAGTTAACCATAGCTCGTTAACCAATCACATGGGCGGAAAATCCGCAAATTCGCACGCAGCGGATTTTTTTTCTTGGTGATACAATATTGCGGCGTGCGGCGTTCACTAACTATCATTCAGCGTTTGCCGAGTTGTTTTTCTCGATATTTTGCGAGTGCTGCGCCATTTTGGATCTTGCTGCGGGATCCCGCGGGAGTTTAGCGATCGCGATTACGTAATCGCGGCTTGCCACCTTGCACAGCACGCATGGCGAGCGTTCGCAATTGCGAACACGTAGATGCGGCGAGCAGCAACAAACTCGCACGTGCGAAATTACAAAATTTGAAATTCTGCACAAGAAATCCACCAGCAAGCAGCATAAACCTTCTGAAAATGATGATTTTTATCAGAATAACTCCTCAGGTTGACATTTGCCTGCACTTTTTTTGCAAGGAGTCCATTTTTGGGGGTGGGGGGGGAGGAAGGAAGTGCCCCACAGTCTCCAACTTTCTGTTCCTGTCCAGCAGGCTCCTCCCAGTGCTTTCTTCATGTGCTGGTCACTTTCATTCGGATTCTTGACCTGGAAGGATTACTTTTTGTGGATGCTGCTGGATATTTGGATTTGAGGCCTTTTTGACTTTCTTTGGATCACTTTTGGATTAGAAATTTCACAAGTAGGTTTGTTTGGGGCATTACAGTTTCTGCAACTACAATTTTGGAATTTTCGATTTTTGGGCTGTTGTTGGGGCCTTTTGACCAGGGGACTAGTGAGTGGTGCATGGGCCTAGTCTTTCTGTGGGGTGTCTTGAATTTAAACATCATGGAGGGCATGGATGGCATGGGATTGTGCTGATTTTTCTGTGTTTTTCGATTTTTGGGCTGTTGTTGTGGTCTTTTGACCAGGGGTAGTGAGTGGCACATGGGCCTAGTCTTTCTGTGGGGTGTCTTGAATTTAAACATCATGGAGGGCATGGAAGGCATGGGATTGTGCAGATTTTTCTGTGTTTTTCGATTTTATGGGGTGTACATGGGGACAGGCCATGTGGGTGGGGGCCATTTTGAGTGCTGGTACAGGCTGGCCCTGGCCATGTGCTGGGAGGCAGGGGGCCATTTTGAATGCAGGCAGTGTTCCTAGGTCTGCAACCATTTTGCCTAGCTTTCAACCATTATGCCCAGGGGTAGTGAGTGGTGCATGGGCCTAGTCTTTCTGTGGGGTGTCTTGAATTTAAACATCATGGAGGGCATGGATGGCATGGGATTGTGCTGATTTTTCTGTGTTTTTCGATTTTTTGGGCTGTTGTTGTGGTCTTTTGACCAGGGGTAGTGAGTGGTGCATGGGCCTAGTCTTTCTGTGGGGTGTCTTGAATTTAAACATCATGGAGGGCATGGATGGCATGGGATTGTGCTGATTTTTCTGTGTTTTTCGATTTTTGGGTTGTTGTTGTGGCCTTTTGACCAGGGGTAGTGAGTGGTGCATGGGCCTAGTCTTTCTGTGGGGTGTCTAGAATTTAAACATCATGGAGGGCATGGAAGGCATGGGATTGTGCTGATTTTTCTGTGTTTTTCGATTTTTTTGGGGTGTACATGGGGACAGGCCATGAGGGTGGGGGCCATTTTGAGTGCTGTTACAGGCAGGCCCTGGCCATGTGCTGGGAGGCAGGGGGCCATTTTGAATGCAGGCAGTGTTCCTAGGTCTGCAACCATTTTGCCTAGCTTTCAACCATTATGCCCAGGGGTAGTGAGTGGTGCATGGGCCTAGTCTTTCTGTGGGGTGTCTTGAATTTAAACATCATGGAGGGCATGGATGGCATGGGATTGTGCTGATTTTTCTGTGTTTTTCGATTTTTGGGCTGTTGTTGAGGCCTTTTGACCAGGGGCAGTGAGTGGTGCATGGGCCTAGTCTTTCTGTGGGATGTCTTGAATTTAAACATCATGGAGGGCGTGGATGGCATGGGATTGTGCTGATTTTTCTGTGTTTTTCGTTTTTTTGGGGGTGTTCATGGGGACAGGCCATGTGGGTGGGGGGCATTTTGAGTGGTGGTACAGGCAGGCCCTGGCCATGTGCTGGGAGGCAGGGGGCCATTTTGAATGCAGGCAGTGTTCTTAGGCCTGCAACCATTTTGCCTAGCTTTCAACCATTATGCCCAGGGGTAGTGAGTGGTGCATGGGCCTAGTCTTTCTGTGGGGTGTCTTGAATTTAAACATCATGGAGGGCATGGATGGCATGGGATTGTGCTGATTTTTCTGTGCTTTTCGATTTTTTGGGCTGTTGTTGTGGCCTTTTGACCAGGAGTAGTGAGTGGTGCATGGGACTAGTCTTTCTGTGGGGTGTCTTGAATTTAAACATCATGGAGGGCATGGATGGCATGGGATTGTGCTGATTTTTCTGTGTTTTTCGATTTTTGGGCTGTTGTTGGGGCCTTTTGACCAGGGGTAGTGAGTGGTGCATGGGCCTATTCTTTCTGTGGGGTGTCTTGAATTTAAACATCATGGAGGGCATGGATGGCATGGGATTGTGCTGATTTTTCTGTGTATTTCGATTTTTTCGGGTGTTCATGGGGAAAGGGCATGTGGGTGGGGGCCATTTTGAGTGGTGGTACAGGCAGGCCCTGGCCATGTGCTGGGAGGCAGGGGGCCATTTTGAATGCAGGCAGTGTTCTTAGGCCTGCAACCATTTTGCCTAGCTTTCAACCATTATGCCCAGGGGTAGTGAGTGGTGCATGGGCCTAGTCTTTCTGTGGGGTGTCTTGAATTTAAACATCATGGAGGGCATGGATGGCATGGGATTGTGCTGATTTTTCTGTGTTTTTCGATTTTTTGGGCTGTTGTTGTGGCCTTTTTACCAGGGGTAGTGAGTGGTGCATGGGCCTAGTCTTTCTGTGGGGTGTCTTGAATTTAAACATCATGGAGGGCATGGATGGCATGGGATTGTGCTGATTTTTTTGTGTTTTTCGATTTTTTGGGGTGTTCATGGGGACAGGCCATGTGGGTGGGGGTCATTTTGAGTGGTGGTACAGGCAGGCCCCGGCCATGTGCTGGGAGGCAGGGGGCCATTTTGAATGCAGGCAGTGCTCTTAGGCCTGCAACCATTTTGCCTAGCTTTCAACCATTATGCCCAGGGGTAGTGAGTGGTGCATGGGCCTAGTCTTTCTGTGGGGTGTCTTGAATTTAAACATCATGAAGGGCATGGATGGCATGGGATTGTGCTGATTTTTCTGTGCTTTTCGATTTTTTGGGCTGTTGTTGTGGCCTTTTGACCAGGAGTAGTGAGTGGTGCATGGGACAAGTCTTTCTGTGGGGTGTCTTGAATTTAAACATCGTGGAGGGCATGGATGGCATGGGATTGTGCTGATTTTTCTGTGTTTTTCGATTTTTGGGCTGTTGTCGGGGCCTTTTGACCAGGGGTAGTGAGTGGTGCATGGGCCTATTCTTTCTGTGGGGTGTCTTGAATTTAAACATCATGGAGGGCATGGATGGCATGGGATTGTGCTGATTTTTCTGTGTATTTCAATTTTTTGGGGTGTTCATGGGGAAAGGGCATGTGGGTGGGGGCCATTTTGAGTGGTGGTACAGGCAGGCCCTGGCCATGTGCTGGGAGGCAGGGGGCCATTTTGAATGCAGGCAATGTTCTTAGGTCTGCAACCATTTTGCCTAGCTTTCAACCATTATGCCCAATGGTAGTGAGTGGTGCATGGGTCTAGTCTTTCTGTGGGGTGTCTTGAATTTAAACATCATGGAGGGCATGGATGGCATGGTGTAGTGCAGTTCCTAGTTTCCCACTAGGCCCTGCGCATTGGAATAACATAAACAGTAGTATCGACGTGGAACTGCGGATATTCCAGGCCTCCACTGACTATGCTAAACTTAATTGGGTGTGTTACCAACTAGCTCAGAGGTCACTGGAAACTTTCTTCTCTGCATGGGAAGTGATCAGCTTCCCTGGCACAGACAAGAAGGAATTCAGCTTTCCAACAACCGTGCAACATGACAACTTTGCTCCTCAGATCAAGAGTCAATCTCTAGGGTCGTGTGAAACAATAGACATGTATTTCACTCAGTCAGTTTAGTGCAGTTTACTTTCACGAGATGTAGAGAATAGAGAGACGGGCGTTTGTCAATAAAGGGTTAACATTTATTGAACAGTCTTTCTTCTCGTACAAGAGAAATGTATTGCCACAATTGCAAGACTTGTTATTATAAAAAGTACGTACAGTAAGATAAGGATTGCGAAATAGAACTGTAAAAGCATTGATATGGTTTCTTAGCCATACAATGGTTTAAAAGTAATAAAACATATATACAGTCATATATACATTTAGGCTAACATACTCAACTGGTGCTTCTAACTACGCCTACCCCAGTGTGCCTGACCTAAGCCTAACACGTGGAAGGGGAGTAAGTAAGTAGCTTTAAGTTAAGTTGGTTTTGCCAAGGTTTGCTTCAAGAATTCTCTTCTAAGGTTTTAGTCAACACCATACCTCTGAATAGAATGATGGAAGTCTGGTATTTCCTTCAGGGGGCACTCGATATCCCAGTCACCCGCGAGGGCAGACCGGAAACGCTGGAGCTGGATTTCTCTGCAGGAGAAAGGCAGCGGCTCTCTTCAGCGCGTCGAGGAAGGAGGGGGGACAGCGTCCGCGGGCAGCTTGGCATCTGCTGGGCTCTTCGCAGAGGGACGGCTGTTCAGCTCCTAAGCATACTGCACCATCGTTCGCGCTTTAGCAGCGATAATGGTATCAGTAGCTTCACCACCAAGGGGACAGCAGGCTGCAGCGACAGGGTGCTAGCTTCACCAACACGGGGTCTTGCAGACAGCTAACAACAGGCAACGAGCAACGAGCTCTTGCTTAAGGCAACGTTGGTAATATTTATACCTGACAGGTGCCGGGTTTGACGCAAGTTTGCTGGACATAAGACGTCAATTAAAGATGTCACTAGGAAGTGATAGCTATCAGTTGCTCATTAGAGTTCCATTACTAATCAAAACACAGCAAGCGGGGATTTCCAGGTTTGCTGAGTTTTTATCTTGTTGAAGAACTCGGAGTGTTAATCTAGGAATCTCAGATAGTGACTCCTGCTCTGTCATTGCACTAATTGGTCGCAAAGGAAGTGGCAGAGAGCTATGCTGGAATGTGGCTCTGTTCGTGTGAGGCCAGAGATGACTTTCTGAAAATCGCACTTGAACGGTTATGCCAATAATAAATGGATTTATAGCCGAATAGGGGCATAAGGTCACAATATCGATCAGGAACCTAGATAAACACGCAACACCCACTCCACGTTTTCATGTCCATCAAATTACTAAAACTAGAGCAATAGGATGCATATGTAACATTGCCCACCCCAAAATACATAAATGCATTCGAAATAGGCGTATATTGTAATACGTGAAATTTAGGTACTGTACGTTTTTTGAAGCATAGAAATCATTCAAAAATTATTGCATATGAAATCAATGAACGATTATGCAAAAAGAATTACACATGAAGTATCTCTGACAGAAGAAGGGCGAGATAAATCATCACATATAAATGCATTGCAATAACATGTGCTAGAGGCTGATGTAAGTTTGTTATGTCTCTAGATGTGTTTAGAAATAGAAGTTTGAAGCTTCTGTTCTCTAAGAATAGTTTTTACGTTAAGCAAAGAATTGTTTGTGCCAAAAAAAGGGTGAATATTAAAAAATGTTCAATTCAAAAGAATTATTGCTTGAAGGGGGAAAAATAGAGTTCCAAAGCTTTTTGCAGTGTTTGTTGATCAAAACTGAAGGCCGAATTCAGAGTTCATGGGAACGCTGTGAGTCGGAAAGCTTCTCTAAAGTTATTATTTTTGTACGGGTGAGAACATCGTATCAGACAGGCTCTCAAAGAATTGGTCTACAAAATCAGGTGTCAGTTCAACCAAATTTGATAGCGCTGTAACTTGGCAGGTGTGAGAATGATTGCTGTCATCCTAGTCAGGAGCAGCAATGCTCACAGAAGGCCGTACCTGGGTGATGTTGCTTTTGTCACTCGCTCCACTGTTACCACCTAATCGTAGTACAGGTGTCTCAACGAATGCTGTCATCAGGATTGGTAGCCGCTGGGGACAACACAATGCGTGAGCCGTTATTGGACTGAGCAAAGTATCGACGTCCCCATGGGGTGTTCATGGGGAAAGGGCATGTGGGTGGGCGCCATTTTGAGTGGTGGTACAGGCAGGCCCTGGCCATGTGCTGGGAGGCAGGGGGCCATTTTGAATGCAGGCAGTGTTCTTAGGCCTGCAACCATTTTGCCTAGCTTTCAACCATTATGCCCAGGGGTAGTGAGTGGTGCATGGGCCTAGTCTTTCTGTGGGGTGTCTTGAATTTAAACATCATGGAGGGCATGGATGGCATGGGATTGTGCTGATTTTTCTGTGTTTTTCGATTTTTTGGGCTGTTGTTGTGGCCTTTTTACCAGGGGTAGTGAGTGGTGCATGGGCCTAGTCTTTCTGTGGGGTGTCTTGAATTTAAACATCATGGAGGGCATGGATGGCATGGGATTGTGCTGATTTTTTTGTGTTTTTCGATTTTTTGGGATGTTCATGGGGACAGGCCATGTGGGTGGGGGTCATTTTGAGTGGTGGTACAGGCAGGCCCCGGCCATGTGCTGGGAGGCAGGGGGCCATTTTGAATGCAGGCAGTGCTCTTAGACCTGCAACCATTTTGCCTAGCTTTCAACCATTATGCCCAGGGGTAGTGAGTGGTGCATGGGCCTAGTCTTTCTGTGGGGTGTCTTGAATTTAAACATCATGGAGGGCATGGATGGCATGGGATTGTGCTGATTTTTCTGTGCTTTTCGATTTTTTGGGCTGTTGTTGTGGCCTTTTGACCAGGAGTAGTGAGTGGTGCATGGGACTAGTCTTTCTGTGGGGTGTCTTGAATTTAAACATCATGGAGGGCATGGATGGCATGGGATTGTGCTGATTTTTCTGTGTTTTTCGATTTTTGGGCTGTTGTCGGGGCCTTTTGACCAGGGGTAGTGAGTGGTGCATGGGCCTATTCTTTCTGTGGGGTGTCTTGAATTTAAACATCATGGAGGGCATGGATGGCATGGGATTGTGCTGATTTTTCTGTGTATTTCAATTTTTTGGGGTGTTCATGGGGAAAGGGCATGTGGGTGGGGGCCATTTTGAGTGGTGGTACAGGCAGGCCCTGGCCATGTGCTGGGAGGCAGGGGGCCATTTTGAATGCAGGCAATGTTCTT
Source organism: Lissotriton vulgaris (assembly GCF_964263255.1). NCBI lineage: Eukaryota > Metazoa > Chordata > Amphibia > Caudata > Salamandridae > Lissotriton > Lissotriton vulgaris. Next base: position 101,676,418 of record NC_141688.1, read on the forward strand.
AGGTCTGCAACCATTTTGCCTAGCTTTCAACCATTATGCCCAGTGGTAGTGAGTGGTGCTTGGGTCTAATCTTTCTGTGGGGTGTCTTGAATTTAAACATCATGGAGGGCATGGATGGCATGGTGTAGTGTAGTTCCTAGTTTCCCACTAGGCCCTGCGCATTGGAATAACATAAACAGTAGTATCGACGTGGAACTGCGGATATTCCAGGCCTCCACTGACTATGCTAAACTTAATTGGGTGTGTTACCAACTAGCTCAGAGGTCACTGGAAACTTTCTTCTCTGCATGGGAAGTGATCAGCTTCCCTGGCACAGACAAGAAGGAATTCAGCTTTCCAACAACCGTGCAACATGACAACTTTGCTCCTCAGATCAAGAGTCAATCTCTAGGGTCGTGTGAAACAATAGACATGTATTTCACTCAGTCAGTTTAGTGCAGTTTACTTTCACGAGATGTAGAGAATAGAGAGACGGGCGTTTGTCAATAAAGGGTTAACATTTATTGAACAGTCTTTCTTCTCGTACAAGAGAAATGTATTGCCACAATTGCAAGACTTGTTATTATAAAAAGTACGTACAGTAAGATAAGGATTGCGAAATAGAACTGTAAAAGCATTGATATGGTTTCTTAGCCATACAACGGTTTAAAAGTAATAAAACATATATACAGTCATATATACATTTAGGCTAACATACTCAACTGGTGCTTCTAACTACGCCTACCCCAGTGTGCCTGACCTAAGCCTAACACGTGGAAGGGGAGTAAGTAAGTAGCTTTAAGTTAAGTTGGTTTTGCCAAGGTTTGCTTCAAGAATTCTCTTCTAAGGTTTTAGTCAACACCATACCTCTGAATAGAATGATGGAAGTCTGGTATTTCCTTCAGGGGGCACTCGATATCCCAGTCACCCGCGAGGGCAGACCGGAAACGCTGGAGCTGGATTTCTCTGCAGGAGAAAGGCAGCGGCTCTCTTCAGCGCATCGAGGAAGGAGGGGGGACAGCGTCCGCGGGCAGCTTGGCATCTGCTGGGCTCTTCGCAGAGGGACGGCTGTTCAGCTCCTAAGCATACTGCACCATCGTTCGCGCTTTAGCAGCGATAATGGTATCAGTAGCTTCACCACCAAGGGGACAGCAGGCTGCAGCGACAGGGTGCTAGCTTCACCAACACGGGGTCTTGCAGACAGCTAACAACAGGCAACGAGCAACGAGCTCTTGCTTAAGGCAACGTTGGTAATATTTATACCTGACAGGTGCCGGGTTTGACGCAAGTTTGCTGGACATAAGACGTCAATTAAAGATGTCACTAGGAAGTGATAGCTATCAGTTGCTCATTAGAGTTCCATTACTAATCAAAACACAGCAAGCGGGGATTTCCAGGTTTGCTGAGTTTTTATCTTGTTGAAGAACTCGGAGTGTTAATCTAGGAATCTCAGATAGTGACTCCTGCTCTGTCATTGCACTAATTGGTCGCAAAGGAAGTGGCAGAGAGCTATGCTGGAATGTGGCTCTGTTCGTGTGAGGCCAGAGATTAAGCATGGGCGGAAAATCCGTTACGCTCGCGGATTTTGCGGATTTTCGGGAAATTCGCAATCCACGAGATTTGCGAATTTCCCGCAAAATCCGCAAATTCGCACGCAGCGGATTTTTTTTGCGGCGCGCGGCGTTGGTGATACAATTTTTGCGGCGCGCGGCGTTTATCATCGTTTGCCGAGTTGTTTTTCTCGATATTTTGCGAGTGCTGCGCCATTTTGGATCTTGCTGTGTGATCCCGCGGGAATTTGGCGAGCGCGATTACGTCATCGCGGCTTGCCAACTTGCACAGCGAGAGTTTGTCAACGCGAGTACGGCGAGATCACGTCTCGCGGTACTTCGCAATTGCGAGATTTGAGATGCGGCGAGCAGCAACAATCTCGCACAAGCAAAAATATAAAATTTGCAATTCTGCACAAGAAATCCACCAGCAAGCAGCATAAACCTTCTTGAAATGATGATTTTTATCTGAATAACTCCTTAGGTTGACATTTGTCTGCACTTTTTTAGCGAGGAGTCCATTTTGGGGAGGGGGGAGGGGGTGGGAGGAAGGAAGTGCCCCACAGTATTCAACTTCCTGTTCCTGTCCAGCAGGCTCCTCCCAGTGCTTTGTCCATCTCCTGGTCACTTTTCATTTCGATCTGGAGCTGGAAGGATTACTTTTTGTGGATGCTGCTGGATATTTGGATTTGAGGCCTTTTTGACTTTCTTTGGATCACTGTTGGATTAGAAATTTTACAAGTAAGTTTGTTTGGGGCATTACAGTTGCTGCAATTAAAATTTTGTAATTTTCGATTTTTGGGCTGTTTTGGGGCCTTTTGCCCAGGGGTACCCAGTGGTGGGTGGACTGAGTCTTTCTGTGGGTTGTCTTGAACTTAAACATCATGGAGGCCATGGATGAATTGGGATTGTGCTGATTTTTCTGTGTTTTTCGATTTTTGACCTGTTGTTGGGGCCTTGACCAGGGGTAGTGAGTGGTGCATGGGCCTAGTCTTTCTGTGGGCTGTCTTGAACTTAAACATCATGGAGGGCATGGATGGAATGGGATTGTGCTGATTTTTCTGTGTTTTTCGATTTTTGACCTGTTGTTGGGGCCTTGACCAGGGGTAGTGAGTGGTGCATGGGCCTAGTCTTTCTGTGGGGTGTCTTGAATTTAAACATCATGGAGGGCATGGATGGAATGGGATTGTGCTGATTTTGCAGTGTTTTTCGATTTTTGGGGGTGTTCATGGGGACAGGCCATGTGGGTGGGGGCCATTTTGAGTGCTGGTACAGGCAGGCCCTGGCCATGTGCTAGGAGGCAAGTGGCCATTTTGAATGCAGGCTTTGTTGTTAGGCCTCCAACCATTTTGCCTACTTTTCAACCTTTATTTATGCCCAGGGGTAGTGAGTCTTGCATGGGCCTAGTCTTTCTGTGGGTTGTCTTGAATTTAAACATCATGGAGGCCATGGATGGAATGGGATTGTGCTGATTTTGCAGTGTTTTTCGATTTTTGGGGGTGTTCATGGGGAGGGACATGCCATGTGGCTGGTGGCCATTTTGAGTGCAGCTACAGGCACTGGCCATGTGCTGGCAGGCAAGTGGCCATTTTGAATGCAGGCTTTGTTGTTAGGCCTCCAACCATTTTGCCTACTTTTCAACCTTTATTTATGCCTAGGGGTAGTGAGTCTTGCATGGGCCTAGTCTTTCTGTGGGTTGTCTTGAATTTAAACATCATGGAGGCCATGGATGGAATGGGATTGTGCTGATTTTGCAGTGTTTTTCGATTTTTGGGGGTGTTCATGGGGAGGGACATGCCATGTGGCTGGTGGCCATTTTGAGTGCAGCTACAGGCACTGGCCATGTGCTGGCAGGCAAGTGGCCATTTTGAATGCAGGCTTTGTTGTTAGGCCTCCAACCATTTTGCCTACTTTTCAACCTTTATTTATGCCCAGGGGTAGTGAGTCTTGCATGGGCCTAGTCTTTCTGTGGGGTGTCTTGAATTTAAACATCATGGAGGGCATGGATGGAATGGGATTGTGCTGATTTTGCAGTGTTTTTCGATTTTTGGGGGTGTTCATGGGGACAGGCCATGTGGGTGGGGGCCATTTTGAGTGCTGGTACAGGCAGGCCCTGGCCATGTGCTAAAAGGCAAGTGGCCATTTTGAATGCAGGCTTTGTTGTTAGGCCTCCAACCATTTTGCCTACTTTTCAACCTTTATTTATGCCCAGGGGTAGTGAGTCTTGCATGGGCCTAGTCTTTCTGTGGGTTGTCTTGAATTTAAACATCATGGAGGCCATGGATGGAATGGGATTGTGCTGATTTTGCAGTGTTTTTCGATTTTTGGGGGTGTTCATGGGGAGGGACATGCCATGTGGCTGGTGGCCATTTTGAGTGCAGCTACAGGCACTGGCCATGTGCTGGCAGGCAAGTGGCCATTTTGAATGCAGGCTTTGTTGTTAGGCCTCCAACCATTTTGCCTACTTTTCAACCTTTATTTATGCCTAGGGGTAGTGAGTCTTGCATGGGCCTAGTCTTTCTGTGGGTTGTCTTGAATTTAAACATCATGGAGGCCATGGATGGAATGGGATTGTGCTGATTTTGCAGTGTTTTTCGATTTTTGGGGGTGTTCATGGGGAGGGACATGCCATGTGGCTGGTGGCCATTTTGAGTGCAGCTACAGGCACTGGCCATGTGCTGGCAGGCAAGTGGCCATTTTGAATGCAGGCTTTGTTGTTAGGCCTCCAACCATTTTGCCTACTTTTCAACCTTTATTTATGCCCAGGGGTAGTGAGTCTTGCATGGGCCTAGTCTTTCTGTGGGTTGTCTTGAATTTAAACATCATGGAGGCCATGGATGGAATGGGATTGTGCAGATTTTTCAGTGATTTTCGTTTTTTGGGCCTGTACTTGTGGCCTTTTCACCAGGGGTATTTGAGTCTGGCATGGGCCTAGTCTTTCTGTGGGCTGTCTTGAACTTAAACATCATGGAGGGCATGGATGGAATGGGATTGTGCTGATTTTTCTGTGTTTTTCGATTTTTGACCTGTTGTTGGGGCCTTGACCAGGGGTAGTGAGTGGTGCATGGGCCTAGTCTTTCTGTGGGGTGTCTTGAATTTAAACATCATGGAGGGCATGGATGGAATGGGATTGTGCTGATTTTTCAGTGTTTTTCGATTTTTGGGGGTGTTCATGGGGAGGGACATGTGGGTGGGGGCCATTTTGAGTGCTGGTACAGGCAGGCCCTGGCCATGTGCTAGGAGGCAAGTGGCCATTTTGAATGCAGGCTTTGTTGTTAGGCCTCCAACCATTTTGCCTACTTTTCAACCTTTATTTATGCCCAGGGGTAGTGAGTCTTGCATGGGCCTAGTCTTTCTGTGGGTTGTCTTGAATTTAAACATCATGGAGGCCATGGATGGAATGGGATTGTGCTGATTTTGCAGTGTTTTTCGATTTTTTTGTGCTCTATAACTGAACTGATGTTCCTCTGTCTTCCATTTTTTTTAGGTGCACAAGACTCAAGAGAACCACCAGTGCCAGGAAGAAGTCCTGCAGCGGTGTCTGTGTGCAGCATAACGTCACGCGACGTCACGTCTGGCCTCAGACAACTCTACAATTCGTGCAACTGCGGCCTGCTGTCTGACCTGCTCTGAAGAAGATGGCCCCAAAGAAAGTTCTCCGTAGCTCCTCTAGCAAGAAAGTTGCTAGTAAGGAGCAGAAGAAGCAAGTTACCAAGGAGGCTGGTGTGCCACCCGCCACGTTTTTTGGGAGAAAAAAAAAAAGTACGCCTGCAGCAGCAGGATCTGCTGGGGACCAAGCTGGGAGCAGCACCCCTGCTCCATTGGGTTCAGTGCCTCCACCACCACGCCAACTTAAGTCAAAGCCCTTGAGTGCTTCAGAGGCAGTCAGTGTACTTCTCCAATCACCATCGACCAGTGATGTTGGCTCATCGCAAGAAAGTAGCAGCAATGTCCCTGAATCAACACAGGTTGTTGTAACTCATCTGACAAGTGTTGAACAACCACAGCCGCAACAACAACACCATGTGCAAGTACACGCCCAAGTACATGTGGAAGGAGAGGCAGCAAAAGGAGATGCGCAAGCAAAGGTGCATGGAGGTTCACAAGTGCCCACAATAGTTGTTCCTCCCGAAGTAGGGGCACATCAGGAAATCGACAATGAACCCGAGGTATCATTGGAAGCCACTCCTCCTGATGATCATTCATTGTCTTCCACATCCCTAGCAAGGAAAAGATCAAGGGGGGTGTCTACATCTTCTTCAAGCCCACCTCGTTCTGATGCAAGTGATCTGTCTTGGGAACCACAACTGCGGTCTGACAGTGAGGCACACCATGATCTGACACCGGTACCTAAGCGTAAAAGGAAGGTCGTCCAAAAACTCAAACCTATGGAGTGTGATGAGGCTCAACAAGAAGTGACAGATACTGCTGGTGATGAAGCCTCTCACGATGACGACGAGCCAGTCATCACAAAGGTCACTGCAGCCCCACCGGGCATGCAGCAAAGAGACATTTTGACCCTATCCCGAGAAGCTGATGAGCGTGATGATGATGTCGGCGAGGAGGCAATGGAAATGGAATCATTAGATTTGGAGTTAAGTAGTACACCAAAACCTACCGCTTCCATATTTCTTCCTCGCAAGAAGGTACCCACCTCGTCCTCGACCTCAATTCGTGGTGGTGAAAGTGCAAAACGTACTGAAGTTCGGCAATCTACATCCTCCACTTCATCTGACATTAGCAGCAGGACCACCACCACCACCAGTATCGCCGCCTCCTCCGGCCCCCGAAGACATTTCAAGTCTCCAGTTTGGGACTTCTTTAGTGTTTGCCCAAAAAATGAAAACGTAGCCATTTGTAGCATTTGTAAGCTTCGAGTTAGTCGTGGTAAGTTGGGTTCCAACTATGGTACCGGAGGCCAGAGAGGTCATCTTAGGAGAACGCACGATGTCCAATGGTTTGCGCACCTACACGCGATCAAGGAAGCCGGAATTGCACGCAATGAAAACGTTGTTTTTTCATCTGATGATGACGAGGGGGAAGAAGGCGATTCAAACACTTCACTTACACCCAGTTCCCCTGTCAGCAGCACACCCCATGGGAGCCACACTAAGAGTGTGGGAGAGAGTGAGACATCAATGCGGAAAAGTTCATCAGCGAGCGTAACTGGGTCGAAGAGATCATCATCATCCCGTAAATCCTTGGTCCAGGGCAACATTAAAAAGATGTTGTTTACAGAAGCGCAATATGAACGCAACCACCCAATGACCCGTCTGTATAACACTAAGCTGGCTAAAATGCTAGCTCTGGACCTTCTCCCTTTTTCTTTTGTAGAAGGGGTTGGTTTTCTAGAATTAGTGACAGCGCTCTGCCCTAAATGGAAGGTTCCTAGCCGGTTCTATTTTGCCCGAGTTGCGGTTCCAGCACTACATGAAGATGTTCTGAAGGTGATTGGGGCAGCTTTGCAGAAGAGTGCTGTTCACACTATACATCTGACAACAGACATGTCGACCAGTGGCGCAGGCGCTGATTACATGTGCATCACTGCACACTGGGTCTCTTTTTCAGGGGCTAAATCAAAGCTAAACGCAGGTGTTGACACGAACATTGTTTTTAAAGGTGCTCGGAAACATGCAACACTAGCCATGTTTGGTTTGGAGAAACGTCACACAGCAGAAAACATTTTGGATGTCTTTAACACAAAGGTCCTTAACTGGCTGTCCCCACTAAAACGCAAGGTTGGTTATGTTTCCACGGACAATGGCGCCAATATAGTTAAGGCCATGAGGGACGGTTACTATTTCAGAGTGCCGTGTTTGGCGCACTGTATAAACCTGGTTGTCCAAAAATTCTTGGGTAATAAAGGCAGTGCAGCGTACAGTGTATTGGACACCTGCCGAAAAATGTGCAAGCATTTCAGCCATTCTTTTAAGGCCCGGAAGCAGCTGAGGAGCCTGCTATATCAACGTCAAATGCCAGTGAAAGCACTCATCCAGGAGGTGGTAACACGTTGGAACTCAACCTTCTACATGCTTGAGCGTCTGTATGAGCAGTATACGGAACTCGATCAATATTTCCTTAAAGAGGGTACAGAGGAGCTGAGGATGGGTGGGCCGCAATGGAACATAGTTGAAAGCCTGACACGCATGCTTCGTCCTTTTGAGTTCTTCACGCGTGCAGTCAGCAAGGAGGACTCTAATTTGGGAAAAGCTATCCCATTGTTGTACATGCTGGAGGACCAACTGAAGGAGGTGTGTTCTGTGTTTGGAAAAGATAAAAACCAAGACTCTTTGCTTCTGGCTGAGCAATTATTAGAGCTCCTACAAGGTGATGAACGTCTTAAAAAGATCCACTCAGAACAGCATTACATTTGTGCTACTATTCTGGATCCACGCTACAAAAAGGCGCTGGCAGGCCAAGCATTCTTTCCTTTTGATGATGAACATGTTCCAAAGTACAAACGTTGGCTAGCCTTGTCAGCCAAGAAGTTTGAAACAGAACGGCTGGAAATTGAAGGAAATGGCAGTACATCAGCAGGCCATCCCCAGTCAAAACAATCCACTTCTGCACCTGTGGCTGTGGCACAAGTGACCTCTCAGCCGTTAAAGACACCGGCAACCGGATCATCTGCACGAAAGACAACAGAAACATTGGAGGCTGAAGAGGATTGGCTAGCTCTGCGTGGGTTTGGTTCTCAAAAGGTCAGAGGCACAGCAAGAGCTAAGCAAAGTGGAGGAACATTGGATGAGGACCTTGAGTCGATGGTGAAGGACTATCTGAATGACTCAACAGAGGTCTATGTTAATTCTGACCCATTGGCGTATTGGCATGGGAAAAAAGAATTGTGGCCACAGCTCACCAACCAGGCTTTAAACTACTTGTCTTGCCCACTCGCAAGCGTGTCTTCTGAACGGGTTTTCAGTGCGGCTGGTGGGATTGTAACTCCCAAACGGAGCCGCCTCTCGCCCAAAAATGTGGAGAGGTTAACAATGATCAAGATGAATCAGCACCTCATACCACCAGATTTCAGAGTACGAGAGAGCGTGCCGGATGAAGAGGAGGTGGCCAGCAACATAGATGAGGGAATTTCTACTCTGTCAGGTGACACTGAGCTCACCCTGCCTGAATTCGCAGAGTATGATGACGAAGCCTTATTCTTATTCCTGGACCGTGATACCGAGCCGTGAAAATGAGACAACGAATCAATAACTTTCTTTTTCATCCTTATTCACTTTTATTCCTGTGTGTCTGTCTTTCTTTGTTGTGCACAGTTAATATAATTCAAACTTTAATCAGATAATCACAAAAACAAGCCCATCAGCAGAACTGTCTTCACTTGTTTGCGAATTGATTTGAAGGTGCCGCAGTCTGCATTCCTCAGGTTCAGAAGTTCCGAAGAACATGCTCCTCTATCCTCCTCCTCCAGACTCCTATTTCCATCAAAGCAGAGGGCTGGTTTACGCCCAATGAAGAAAGACTCAGCACTTGTGGGGGTGTTGTTCTACCTCTTTGCAGGTGAGTTGACGGGTCTCTGGGGCCATTTCTGGGAAGCACTAAAAGTGGTTTGGACCAAATCCGAGGCGGAAATTTTTTTGTGTTTTTGATGACTTGCTTGCCTTTGAGGTGCTCTTAGGGGGGGTTCCGTCTGTTTGTGGGTGAGTTTCGTGGTCTGGGAGCATTGCTGGGACACTCTAATCTTGATTGCATTTGCTTTTCAGGAAATCCGTTGTGCCAACCCCGACTTATGGCCTAGCTACGCAGCGCGTTTGGACCGAAGGCCCAGAAATATTGCAAGTATGAGATTTTGCTTTTCGGCCTGTTTGGGGGTGTTATGCTTCCTGGCGGGTGGGTCGGCGGGTCTTGGGGCATTCCTGGGAAGGTCTAATACCGGGTAGAAGTGGTTGGGACAAAATCCAGGCCGATTTTTTTTTGGCTATTTCTGACATTTTGCTCTATGTAGCGTTTTCGGGGGCCTGTTTGGGGGGCTTCCTGGTGTTTGTGGGTGAGTTTCATGGTCTGGGAGCACTGCTGGGACACTCTAATCTTGATTGCATTTGCTTTTCAGGAAATCCGTCGTGGCAACCCCGACTTATGGCCTAGCTACGCAGTGCGTTTGGACCGAAGGCCCAGAAATATTGCAAGTATGAGATTTTGCTTTTGGCCTGTTTGGGGGTGTTATGCTTCTTGGCGGGTGGGTTGGCGGGTCTTGGGGCATTCCTGGGAAGGTCTAATACCGGGTAGAAGTGGTTGGGACAAAATCCAGGCCGATTTTTTTTTGGCTATTTCTGACATTTTGCTCTATGTAGCGTTTTCGGGGGCCTGTTTGGGGGGCTTCCTGGTGTTTGTGGGTGAGTTTCGTGGTCTGGGAGCACTGCTGGGACACTCTAATCTTGATTGCATTTGCTTTTCAGGAAATCCGTCGTGGCAACCCCGACTTATGGCCTAGCTACGCAGTGCGTTTGGACCGAAGGCCCAGAAATATTGCAAGTATGAGATTTTGCTTTTGGCCTGTTTGGGGGTGTTATGCTTCTTGGCGGGTGGGTTGGCGGGTCTTGGGGCATTCCTGGGAAGGTCTAATACCGGGTAGAAGTGGTTGGGACAAAATCCAGGCCGATTTTTTTTTGGCTATTTCTGACATTTTGCTCTATGTAGCGTTTTCGGGGGCCTGTTTGGGGGGCTTCCTGGTGTTTGTGGGTGAGTTTCGTGGTCTGGGAGCACTGCTGGCTATATATACTTTACTTTGCAAGAGGTTTGAAGCAAATCCATGGTGGCAGAGGGGAGTTAGGGCCTAGCTGCAGAGCGCGCGCGGAGTGATTTGGGAAATTTGTGAAAAATTGACTAAGTCCCCATTTTTGTACTTTTGCTCTTTGGCTGTTTGGGGGTCTTCTACTCGTTTTCTCCTGGGTTGACGGCTCTGGGGCCATTGCTGGGAAGCTCTAATACCGGATAAAAGTGTTTTGGACCAAATCCCAGGCGGAATTTTTTTCGTGTTTTTGATGACTTGCTTGCCTTTGAGGTGCTCTTAGGGGGCGTTACGTCTGTTTGTGGGTGAGTTTCGTGGTCTGGGAGCATTGCTGGGACACTCTAATCTTGATTGCATTTGCTTTTCAGGAAATCCGTTGTGCCAACCCCGACTTATGGCCTAGCTACGCAGCGCGTTTGGACCGAAGGCCCAGAAATATTGCAAGTATGAGATTTTGCTTTTGGCCTGTTTGGGGGTGTTATGCTTCTTGGCGGGTGGGTTGGCGGGTCTTGGGGCATTCCTGGGAAGGTCTAATACCGGGTAGAAGTTGTTGGGACAAAATCCAGGCGGATTTTTTTTTTGGCTATTTCTGACATTTTGCTCTATGTAGCGTTTTCGGGGGCCTGTTTGGGGGGCTTCCTGGTGTTTGTGGGTGAGTTTCGTGGTCTGGGAGCACTGCTGGCTATATATACTTTACTTTGCAAGAGGTTTGAAGCAAATCCATGGTGGCAGAGGGGAGTTAGGGCCTAGCTGCAGAGCGCGCGCGGAGTGATTTGGGAAATTTGTGAAAAATTGACTGAGTCCCCATTTTTGTACTTTTGCTCTTTGGCTGTTTGGGGGTCTTCTACTCGTTTTCTCCTGGGTTGACGGCTCTGGGGCCATTGCTGGGAAGCTCTAATACTTGATAAAAGTGTTTTGGACCAAATCCCAGGCGGAATTTTTTTCGTGTTTTTGATGACTTGCTTGCCTTTGAGGTGCTCTTAGGGGGGGTTACGTCTGTTTGTGGGTGAGTTTCGTGGTCTGGGAGCATTGCTGGGACACTCTAATCTTGATTGCATTTGCTTTTCAGGAAATCCGTTGTGCCAACCCCGACTTATGGCCTAGCTACGCAGCGCGTTTGGACCGAAGGCCCAGAAATATTGCAAGTATGAGATTTTGCTTTTGGCCTGTTTGGGGGTGTTATGCTTCTTGGCGGGTGGGTTGGCGGGTCTTGGGGCATTCCTGGGAAGGTCTAATACCGGGTAGAAGTGGTTGGGACAAAATCCAGGCCGATTTTTTTTTTGGCTATTTCTGACATTTTGCTCTATGTAGCGTTTTCGGGGGCCTGTTTGGGGGGCTTCCTGGTGTTTGTGGGTGAGTTTCGTGGTCTGGGAGCACTGCTGGGACACTCTAATCTTGATTGCATTTGCTTTTCAGGAAATCCGTCGTGGCAACCCCGACTTATGGCCTAGCTACGCAGTGCGTTTGGACCGAAGGCCCAGAAATATTGCAAGTATGAGATTTTGCTTTTGGCCTGTTTGGGGGTGTTATGCTTCTTGGCGGGTGGGTTGGCGGGTCTTGGGGCATTCCTGGGAAGGTCTAATACCGGGTAGAAGTGGTTGGGACAAAATCCAGGCCGATTTTTTTTTGGCTATTTCTGACATTTTGCTCTATGTAGCGTTTTCAGGGGCCTGTTTGGGGGGCTTCCTGGTGTTTGTGGGTGAGTTTCGTGGTCTGGGAGCACTGCTGGCTATATATACTTTACTTTGCAAGAGGTTTGAAGCAAATCCATGGTGGCAGAGGGGAGTTAGGGCCTAGCTGCAGAGCGCGCGCGGAGTGATTTGGGAAATTTGTGAAAAATTGACTAAGTCCCCATTTTTTTACTTTTGCTCTTTGGCTGTTTGGGGGTCTTCTACTCGTTTTCTCCTGGGTTGACGGCTCTGGGGCCATTGCTGGGAAGCTCTAATACCGGATAAAAGTGTTTTGGACCAAATCCCAGGCGGAAATTTTTTTGTGTTTTTGATGACTTGCTTGCCTTTGAGGTGCTCTTAGGGGGGGTTCCGTCTGTTTGTGGGTGAGTTTCGTGGTCTGGGAGCACTGCTGGGACACTCTAATCTTGATTGCATTTGCTTTTCAGGAAATCCGTCGTGGCAACCCCGACTTATGGCCTAGCTACGCAGTGCGTTTGGACCGAAGGCCCAGAAATATTGCAAGTATGAGATTATGCTTTTGGCCTGTTTGGGGGTGTTATGCTTCTTGGCGGGTGGGTTGGCGTGTCTTGGGGCATTCCTGGGAAGGTCTAATACCGGGTAGAAGTGGTTGGGACAAAATCCTCGCGGAAAAGCCTTTTGGCACTTTTTGTAACTTAGGGTTCGTTAGGGTTAGCCCTAGCAGCAGGATTGCATGTGTTTCGGGGTGTTCTAGATTTTTCCAACTGAGTTCTGGGGTCTTAGAGCACTCGTGAGAATGTGTAATTTTGGTTGCAAGTCATTTGAAGAAAATCCATGGTGGGAAAGGGGGGATTTGGCATAGTTAAAGAAAGCCTTTGCCACTATTCTTAACTTAGGGTTCGTTAGGGTTAGCAGTATTTCTATTGCATGTGTTTGAGTGGGGGGGATTTCGAGTCTTGGAGCGATGCTGGCTATGGCTACTTTTGCTTGGTTGCTTGCAAGTGGTTTGAATGCAATCCACGGTGGGTAAGGGGTAATTAGGAAGGGGGTACTTCGGCCTACTTTTACTTTCAAAGTAAGTTTTGTCACCAGTTTCCTGCTAGGCCTCGTTTTTTGAGATTTGATTGGGGGTCTTCTACATTTTTGCGACTGGCTTTAGTAAGGGTCTGGGTGGGAGCACTGCTAGGAAGATCTAATTTTGTTCTAAAACACAGTTTACAGTACACCTAGCTTGAGGGGCAAGATCCGCTACATTAATTTGCCCATAATTATTTATCCTTCAAAAGGTGACTCAGAGTACGCACTTTCAAAAATATTGTACTGTCTACTAGGAAAATCAAATTGTGACTTTTTGCACTCCACAGCCTACATACCTTATATTTATTTATCAGTGGTGTTGTAATATTATATCACTTCCTGTTTTTCGTTGAATAATTACAGGCCGGGTTTCAGTCTCTGCAATGGGGAAAAAAGGATGGAGTCAGGCTTCACAGTAGCGAGCCACAATTCAGCATCAGGCAGGCAGTGGACAGGGTGTCTTCTGGTGACCTACATCGATGGACGAAGCGTCGGCTGCAATGGAGGAGTGCCGCTAATAGGAGGATTTTTTTTCTGCAGGCAACTTACTTACCACTTCCAACAGGACCACTACAACCACATAGATACAGTATCCCTTGCCTTTTTCTCTGACTGTGACTGCATTTCTTGGATCTCTCTCTGCTTCTAAATTGATCCCTTAACACATCACTTAGTCCACTCCACTATCACATCTGCACCACACATAGTCATTTGTAAGTGCTCCTATGTAATTCGCAAGTCGCAGCACGCTCCAGGCCGTAGAGGACTGGGATGGCCCCAATGATGAAGCATGTCACCAAGGGGCAACCCTGGTGAGTGAGGGGACACCTAGAAAACAAGCAATTTCTCCTTTTCTATCTACTATACCTTCCAGACCAACCCCACTGAGTGTTGTTGTGAATGGATTTATAGTGACCAGCAAGGCTCTCGGGTATCTGGCTAAGTACAGAGACCTTATGTTGAATATCGTTATCAATAATTCCACACAGGCCCTGTACTGTCGCATTCTTTCTTCCACAGTTGTCGAATGTACTACTTACTTTTCACTGACATGCATGCAGTAGTGCATGCACTTTCAAAGATTGATGGATAGGTTTGTACCCAAAGAATTGTTTATGTTCCATTGTTTGTCTATGCTGTGCTTTTTTTTACAGGGTGTCTTCTGGTGACCAACATCGATGGACGAAGCGTCGGCTGCAATGGAGGAGTGCCGCTAAAAGGAGGATTTTTTTTCTGCAGGCAACTTACTTACCACTTCCAACAGGACCACTACAACCACATAGATACAGTATCCCTTGCCTTTTTCTCTGACTGTGACTGCATTTCTTGGATCTCTCTCTGCTTCTAAATTGATCCCTTAACACATCACTTAGTCCACTCCACTATCACATCTGCACCAAACATAGTCATTTGTAAGTGCTCCTACGTAATTCGCAAGTCGCAGCACGCCCCAGCCCATAGAGGACTGGGATGGCCCCAATGATGAAGCATGTCACCAAGGGGCAACCCTGGTGAGTGAGGGGACACCTAGAAAACAAGCAATTTCTCCTTTTCTATCTACCATACCTTCCAGACCAACCCCACTGAGTGTTGTTGTGAATGGATTTATAGTGACCAGCAAGGCTCTCGGGTATCTGGCTAAGTACAGAGACCTTATGTTGAATATCGTTATCAATAATTCCACACAGGCCCTGTACTATCGCATTCTTTCTTCCACAGTTGTCGAATGTACTACTTACTTTTCACTGACATGCATGCAGTAGTGCATGCACTTTCAAAGATTGATGGATAGGTTTGTACCCAAAGAATTGTTTATGTTCCATTGTTTGTCTATGCTGTGCTTTTTTTTACAGGGTGTCTTCTGGTGACCAACATCGATGGACGAAGCGTCGGCTGCAATGGAGGAGTGCCGCTAAAAGGAGGATTTTTTTTCTGCAGGCAACTTACTTACCACTTCCAACAGGACCACTACAACCACATAGATACAGTATCCCTTGCCTTTTTCTCTGACTGTGACTGCATTTCTTGGATCTCTCTCTGCTTCTAAATTGATCCCTTAACACATCACTTAGTCCACTCCACTATCACATCTGCACCACACATAGTCATTTGTAAGTGCTCCTACGTAATTCGCAAGTCGCAGCACGCCCCAGCCCGTAGAGGACTGGGATGGCCCCAATGATGAGGCATGTCACCAAGGGGCAACCCTGGTGAGTGAGGGAACACCTAGAAAAAAAGCAATTTCTCCTTTTCTATCTACTATACCTTCCAGACCAACCCCATTGAGTGTTGTTGTGAATGGATTTATAGTGACCAGCAAGGCTCTCAGGTATCTGGCTACAGAGACCTTATGTTGAATATAGTTATCAATATTTCCACCCACACCCTGTACTGTCGCATTCTTTCTTCCACAGTTGTCGAAAGTACTACTTACTTTTAACTGACATGCATGCAGTAGTGTATGCACTTTCAAAGATTGATGGATAGGTTTGTACCCAAAGATTTGTTTATGTTCACAATTGTTCGTCCATGCTGTGCTACTTTTTCTTGTCTCCCAAAACCTTTCCCAAAAACCCCCGTACCCATCCATTTTTCAAACCCTAACCCTCTTCCCCCGGGCTGTGTGGTTTTGATTAATGTGTGACTAAATTACAGCAACAAATCCACACACTTGCTGGGGAGGATAAGGTGATAGCAACAGGCTGGTGAAGAAATCCGAGGATATATTCTTACTCTGCTTGACAAAGACCCATGGCTAATGTCAAAGAACTTCAACCGAATTAGTTATACTTTAACATTTGTTAGGCTACAACGTGGCACTGTTCTAGTGTACTTCTGTCACCTGCTATATTCTGTATTGTACCTTTGTATTGCTCAGGAGGACAAACCAGATTTCATTTTCTTTTTTTTCATAGGCAAGCAACTGCCACTGTGTCACACCACTAGTACCACCGCTATGAGGAAATTTTATCCGCCCAGGATTGCCAACCTTATTTGCTGTTTCCCGTGGAGCCAGCCCTGGGCCTAGCCCTACTTGCAAACAGAAATTACAGGTAAGATAGGCGTTTGGTTGGAGGTAGTATAATGGAGTATTAGGAGAGACGAGAGATTTGATTGACGGTAGTACTACTAAAGTCCTAGGACTATTCAGGAAAACAAACTTACTGTTATGTTAAACCCCCACCCACCAGACTCAAAAGCAGTAAAAAACAGGTATGGTCAGATAAAGTTTCAAAAAGTATATTTTTATAGCCCTAACAAAAGAATCTTCCGCAAGACCCTCCCTAACCCCAACGATTGTCCTTCAAAAGTCCCCAAAAATCACAACTCCCAATTCCCACCCCCCAAAAGTCTCTAAAAAAGGGGCAAGGGACACTATGGCAGGGTGCTGTTGGAATTAGCAGCCAGGGCATCATGCTCCTTGCGGAGGGTGGCAAGTTCGAAGCGGAGGCCCTCCACCACGTTCTTATAATTATGGACCTCCTGCTCCAGGTAGGACAGTCTGAGGGATAAGCGGCGCCGGTGTGCCTTGCAAATCCTGTGAGGGGCAGCTGCTTTCTTTGCTGCTGGGCGGTGGCGTTTGGCTTTGGTAGCCCGGCTCCGTACCGCTGGAGCACTGCGCTGGCTGGCAGCCCGCACGGAGGAGGATGCAGCTGTCCCAGTGGACGTTGTTGTTGTTCCAGACTGCGTCTCCTCCTCCTCCAGGGCCACCAGCCGCCGATATTCAGCAACAGTGGCATCCAGCCTCCGTTGCTGGGCCATTCGAGCCAGCTCCTTCCTCCTTGATGGTGTCTTGGATTTGGAAGGAGCAACTACATGAAAAAAGAAAGACATAGTCTGTAACCAATGCTCCTTAAGATTAACACAAAATGATTGAGCAGAAATTTGTCACAGTACAAGTAGCAAATTGAAAGCACAGTGCATAACTATTGAGGACAGTATCTATGTAACCTCCGACTTCTTCATCCTTGCTCTAACATTAGTGGGAGTTTAAGGAACAAATTCTAAGAGCACTATGGACTTCTATTACAGTCGACTATGACAGTACACCACTCTTATTCTTCTTCTTCTCTCTTGTTTAGGAAAATTGGTACGTTATCTTATGCAAGCCGGCATAATGCCAGCGCAGTGAACTTGCACCCGAGAAAAACAGACGCACACCATGGTGAGTGAGACAGACTTGCGTTACTGTACCGGTCCAGTACATGCAGGTGGTGAAGCTCTTACTTTTCTATTACGGGTGGCACTGAGAATACTCTGTTAAAAGGGCTACTGCTTAATTAATTTAGCTTTCACCCTACAGTGCAAATGAGTATTAGAAAAGGAAAATGAAGAAGCTAAATTATCTGATTATCTATCACTTCACATGGGATGTATTTGATGACATATGGGATGACTTTAGGTGCTTTGCTTATTATTGAGTGAACAGTGATACCCCCACACATGAATGACGTACTACTACTAAACTAAAGTTATTAAGGGAGGTAGGGAGTGTCCACCGTAATAACTGGATATATGCTGTGCTTGCAGTTGCAATACAAACTACTGCTACTATTCATGGTAGTCTTTGGACAACGTTACAACTTCTTTTCCTTGCCTTTCCTACACTGGAACGGACGTGCGGGTGCGGTGTTACATGCTCTTCAAAGTAACACTTAGTTCATCCAGTGACCGTCTACTCTCTCTAGATTCACCTATGCTATCTAAGAGTCAGATAGTACCATGAATGATCCAGGCATCCATCCATTCAAAGTATATTGCACACATACAGTTTCTGTCTCACCCACCCAGGCTGTTCTCCTTCCACCCATCCTTGCTTCATCATTCACCCAGCCATGCACCATACCATTTTCTTACCTTCCCAGCCACCTCGGGGACCAAGCAAACACATATCATTCTTCTTTGCCAGTCATCATTACATTTCTCGTGCTTCCACACTTACTTACACCCTTCTTTCGCTTTTCGTTCATCCCATCCATCAATTTCACCTCAGATCTGATTGGGATTCTTCTCGCCAAAAACTTCACAGCTAAGTCGAAGTACATTTAGAGGAGGCTACTACCTGCTTTTTTTATAATACACCCGTGCAGAAAGCACACTCTGCAGTCTTCAATCTCAATGACTAAGGAATGTGTAGCTTACCTCTGCCCGCCACCACCGTGTGAACCCTCACAGGCATGTCCTTTTCCGGCACTTGCACCGCCTCCTCCCCAGAGTTGTCCTCCTCGTCCAATGCCACCACCTCCGCGCTGGCCCCGTCTCCAGATGTTCCACCTACAAAGTACATTTAATAATGTTAGAATACACCACTCACTACTATATAATATTTGGTCTAGGAGGAAGAAAGAAATGTGAAAAAAAGTGTACAATGTAATAATTTTTGACTGTGTACTCTAGAGTAAAAATGTCCCTTTTTCCAGGGAAGGCTGTTGTCTTGCTGCACTTTTTGGCACAACTGATGAATGTTTGCTTTTTACTTTTTAACACGCACCACTTTTTCTCAAACAGACAGAACCTTGACTTCTAAGAACACGAGCAGGATCAAGTTCAAACCAGGTGAGAGCTCGGCTCGACCAAAAGAAATGTGTCCAATTAATCGTCAGCACTAAGCACTTTTCCATTTTCAGTTACACGTTCACTTTTATGACAAACTTGAATTTAATAAATGTGTTTACTTTTAATAAAGCTTTTAAACTTAAATAGACTCTGTGGTTTTTGGTCCTCCAGACTAGAGTGGATGAGCTAAAGGTTTTCGAATTTTTGCAAGCATGAGTCCGTGCCTCTGCCATCGGTGACTTTGGGAGCTAAATGACTCTGCCACACTATCTAGTCAGTAAGGAGATTGGGGGTTCAACTACAAAGTCTGTTATCACTGAGGTATGTGGAAAGTCTAACAGTTACAGCACCTATTATAATTGATAAGCTAAGCGATGCATTATTTAGTGTCCATAGTTCTGTTTGTGCAGATTTGTCCCTGCAACAGTAGTAGAATGGATTGTCCTCCTATCCAAACCAAAAGTAAAGTAGTATCTTATTATTTCTTGGTGGTGGTCATTCACCTTTTTATTGTTGGCAATGGTCAAAGCATAAACATTTAGAATACTTGAAAAGACATTATGGACAATCCCAGAGGACTACACTCAGTGCATAGAGCTATTGCTGACTAGAATGGGAGTCCAATGGAAATGCCAAATGTGCAATCTTAGTTAGCTACACAGACAGACTAATAAGAATAATCTAGTAATACCACACGGAGTCATAGTCGAGGCAGGATAAGAATTTAGATCCTGTCTACAAGAAGATCAAAGACGATTTAGAAAAAATCGAATGAGGAACGCTAGGAAAAAATAAGTACTCTATATTAAAATTAAAACTTACTGGGGCCAGCAAAGGAGCCCTCGACTGCCCGGTCCTGGCCTGCATCGACAACAGCACCCTCCTCCTCCTGTGTCCTCCTCTTGCCCCTGGGGGAAGCTGATGTACAACATGAAAGAAAGAAAAACAGAAAACATGGATGATATTTCTCAACCAAATCAAACATTTAAAAAAGAACTAACAAAGTAACAAAATATTTTTGCGAAATAGCAAATAGGGAACGACTCCACGGGATATATTATTGACCAATCTCATGTGGTCGACTACGTCATTACTTTAGTATTGCTTGATTTGCGGACCGTCGAATTGGAAACTACCCTATGTAACTCACTAAACAAAGTACTAAAAAGGTTTGCCTAGGATTGGCAGGCAGCAGTCCGCAGCACGCAAAGGGACAGCCAAAGTCCATCGTGATTGAAGATCAGCGACAACACTAAAGTTTCCTACTACATTCACCAGTCATTAAAATACTCAAACTATTAATCCACCACCACTATTTCTTCTTATCGCCATGTGTACAAAGGAAGGACTGGACTTGAGTCTGTAGGGGCTGATTTAGAAGGCCCTTGCGGCTCTTTTGCTCCATTGTTGCGTGACTTTTGTGACGCAGCGACAGCACAAAAGAGGCGCAATGGTGCGGCGTATATTAACAACGTGACGCATCTGGGAGATGCATCACGTTGTAAAGCCCTGCGCCAATAGGGGTGTTCCGGCGCAAGGGAGGGCGTTCCTGCGCAGGAACGCATCCTAAAAGTGGCTGAGGGAAATCTACAAGATTTCAATCAGTCACTTTGAGGACAATGATGCGTGACTCAAACCCTGCGCCTGCTTGAAGCAGACGTACGGCTTGACGCAGCATTGGGGAGATAGGGCACCCCAGAGAATTGATGGAGCTGCACCATCGTTGCGACGCAACTCCAGCAATGCGCCGCCTTTACGGCACAGATGCGTAACGCTTTGGTGACGTTTTGGGCCCATGGCGCGCCGCATTGTAAATACGGCGCACCATGGGTGATGGTGGCGTGACGCACAATTACTGGCGCATCCCTGCAACTTTGCAGGGATGCGCCGGTAATTAAAAATCTGAACCTTAGTGTGTAGCATTGCGCAGTTCTTTCAACTACACTCATACATAATTTCACAGGCCAATGAAATGAACACAAAATCTAAAACAAATAAGCATAGTAGCAACACTACTGAGAAGGAGAGCAGTGTACCTGAAATGCACAGAAGATTTTGAAATAAAATTTACCTACAATGTAATGAGCAGCATTATTGCTCTTGGTAAAAAACAAAAATTTGCAATATAATAACACAGCAGGAGAAAACATAGTAGTAAAGACATAGCTACTACTCCTCACCAAGCCCGGGGATCTCAAGGCCAAGGAGGTCGAGCAGATCTCGCTCACGGGTCAGGACATCCGTCCAGCGGTGGGTGGCCTGGTTGTAGGTGCGCCAGACCCGAGAGTGGTGGTAAATGGCCTGGCACACCTTCTCCCACCGCTTCCGGCGCTCCCGGGCCCCGTACCCGGCACTGATCTTGCCGCCTCCCATGATGGTCCTGGGGAGGCGGCGCTGAACATAAAAAATGAGTTGGGCCACCTCCTCCGGGGTAAAGATCTCCCGTGGCATCACTAGCTCCCCCCTCAAACGCCCGCACGGGAGCCGGACACGGGGTGCGGGACCCTTCCCCTTCTCGGGATGCTTCCCGGCTCCCTTCACCATGGTCTGGGCGGAAAGGAATAAAGAAAATAGAATAGGGAAGAGAAGAAAAGAAAAGAGTTTACAAAAGTAGTTTAAAATTAACCAAAAGTAGCAGTAAACACAAAAATATAGGGCTAGAAAAATAGAGGGATAGATAATAAGTAAAATAGATAAAAAAAAACTTCAAACAAGCAAAGGATGGCAGAGATTGACAGAGGATACAAAGACCATGCCCAGAACCATAGCAATGAATGAGAAACAAGATGGCCGCGCCCGTTCACGACCGCGCGGGTAAGTTCGCGCGAGATTTTCCTTGCGAACACGCGCGAGACTGTACTGGCAAGCCGCGGACTTTGCGAGATTACACTTCGCGCCCGGAAACGGAAATACGTCAGGCAAACAAGATGGCTGCGCCCTTGAACGACCGCGAGGGTAACTTCGCGTCTTGCGCTACGAGCGGCTCGCAAAAACGCACAAAACCTTGCCAACTAACACGCCGCAAAAAAAAACAAATTGCATATTCGCACGAATTTGCGGCTTCCGAATCCGATCTCGCGCGTGTTCGCACCCCGCGAACCCCGCGAAATCGCAGAAAAACGAGTTTTTCAAAACTGAAAGCACTCGGCAGGGGCAAGAGTTCAAACTCATCATTAGTAACAATTCCCGGTAGTGCTTCCTGACTGGGGCCCCTCCAGAATTCAGTTGCTAGTTGCAACAATTGTATGACCCTGCTCTGACCCTCACAGCAGGCTCATACAATAGCTACAAGTAGGCCACAAAGAAGGTCCTGGGGGAAAAAAATGCACTGCAACAGAAAGCAAAGTTACAGATAAGGAAGCAGGTGCCAGACTGGAATTTTAAAACAGTGACACATTAATAAACTAACCCCAAATTAATTCATCTCAGTTGAAGCAGGGCTGGTGTGCTTGCTTTTCCCCCCCATAATCTACAGTAATGATGAACCAGAGGGTGGCATTGATGTAACAGAGGGTTGCAGTGGTGAAACAGAGGGTGCTGGGAACCTGTGATGATGAACCAGACGTAGAAACAACATAATTCGCGACCGTTGCGCGACAAAATGTAAGTTCGCAATTGCGAACTGGTACGAAACCCTCGCGAACTGGCAGAAATCCTTGCGAACACAAAAAAAAAAAATCCGCAAATTCGCAAGAATTCGCGAACGCGAGATTCGCAAAATTTGCCCATGCTTACCAGAGATGACTTTCTGAGAACGGTTATGCCAATAATAAATGGATTTATAGCCGAATAGGGGCATAAGGTCACAATATCGATCAGGAACCTAGATAAACACGCAACACCCACTCCACGTTTTCATGTCCATCAAATTACTAAAACTAGAGCAATAGGATGCATATGTAACATTGCCCACCCCAAAATACATAAATGCATTCGAAATAGGCGTATATTGTAATACGTGAAATTTAGGTACTGTACGTTTTTTGAAGCATAGAAATCATTCAAAAATTATTGCATATGAAATCAATGAACGATTATGCAAAAAGAATTACACATGAAGTATCTCTGACAGAAGAAGGGCGAGATAAATCATCACATATAAATGCATTGCAATAACATGTGCTAGAGGCTGATGTAAGTTTGTTATGTCTCTAGATGTGTTTAGAAATAGAAGTTTGAAGCTTCTGTTCTCTAAGAATAGTTTTTACGTTAAGCAAAGAATTGTTTGTGCCAAAAAAAGGGTGAATATTAAAAAATGTTCAATTCAAAAGAATTATTGCTTGAAGGGGGAAAAATAGAGTTCCAAAGCTTTTTGCAGTTTTTGTTGATCAAAACTGAAGGCCGAATTCAGAGTTCATGGGAACGCTGTGAGTCGGAAAGCTACTCTAAAGTTATTATTTTTGTACGGGTGAGAACATCGTATCAGACAGGCTCTCAAAGAATTGGTCTACAAAATCAGGTGACAGTTCAACCAAATTTGATAGCGCTGTAACTTGGCAGGTGTGAGAATGATTGCTGTCATCGTAGTCAGGAGCAGCAATGCTCACAGAAGGCCGTACCTGGGTGATGTTGCTTTTGTCACTCGCTCCACTGTTACCACCTAATCGTAGTACAGGTGTCTCAACGAATGCTGTCATCAGGATTGGTAGCCGCTGGGGACAACACAATGCGTGAGCCGTTATTGGACTGAGCAAAGTATCGACGTCCGTTGGTACTGCTGATGGAAGTGAAAGACAGATGTCCAACACGCATTCATCTCCGCATAGCATACATCTCAGTACCGGTAAGATACAGTTCTGCCATATAGGTCTGAATGAAAGGAACCAGGTCATGTTTAG
The DNA here is from genome assembly GCF_964263255.1 of Lissotriton vulgaris. Taxonomy (NCBI): domain Eukaryota; kingdom Metazoa; phylum Chordata; class Amphibia; order Caudata; family Salamandridae; genus Lissotriton; species Lissotriton vulgaris. The sequence continues at coordinate 101,699,810 of NC_141688.1, forward strand.
ATCTCTCAGCCTGGCCAATCCAAGGACGTTAGTTATCCTGTCCCGGTAGCGCATTGCTAGGATTGTCTCTTCCATTCCCATGGGAGCTATGTCTGAGTTTCGGCTTGCCATAACGAAGCAGGAGGGTCAAAAATAAAATCCCTGCGACGAGTCCCAAAAATAATGGTATGCCGCCAAAAACAGAGTGTAAAAAATTAGGAACGATTCCCAAAATTGCCTGGAAGGGTGTTAGCAGTCCCGTAAAGACTGTCTTAAATATGCCTGGGATGCTTGTGGCACTAGACATGTTAAGGAGTTGGCTCAACATTTCTACGAAATGCACGGGGCAATTTGTTGATAAAAGGTCATGAACTTCAGTAGCTGTCCTTGCAACTAGAAGATCATACGTCTCTTTTGATGACGTTATAGGCACTGTTGTCTGTAAAAGTACAGATTTCATTTTGCTTAATGTATCAATTCGTATAGAATAGAGATTCAGACGAGGCCAGATGGGAGTCACTGTGTCTGCAGGCCCACTTGGAAACAATGCTTGCATACAGCATTTGACCATGGATGTTACTCTTACTAGATAACTTTTCCCTGGCACAAGGCCACAACATCTGTGATCCGTTCTAAGAATGTAACTCCCATTTGAAAGTTGCATAAAGAAGGGCTCTATCTGAGTTGCAGGTGTGACTAGCTGGTGGCATGAAAGGTTGTTAGAATTTCCATCACATGCTCCGTGTAAATTAATACCCTGACACAAAAGTATACCGCTTAGTGAATGTTTACAGTTCTCACCACTAAGAAATACATTTTTGTCGCTGTCACTATAGCAAGAATGTGTGTATGGTAATTTCCATTCAGATTTTACATATCCTTTACCCAATTGTTCATACTGGCCAGTAGGTATGTATTCAAGGCACTTTTTAAATCGGAAAGTTGTTAACGGAATTGTGATAATTCCGTGTATTATCCATTCAATGACAGGACTCTCTGACATTGTCAATGGTAATCTCTCAAGTTTTTCGATGCTCAGGATTGTATAGTCTGCTCCTTTCTGTGCCAAACTGATCTGTTTATCAGTAAGGTTAAAAATGGAAAATAATGACGTTGTGTTGATTAAACGCCAAGGCACATAGCCTGAACCAAGATTTTGCAGCGTCCAGTCTAATTCTATAATAGAGCGTAATTGAGACTGGCCATGTTGTAACATTAGCAAGTCTCTGTCTATCACATCAAAGGCAGAGGATACAATATTGTCCAACAAATATATTCTGGAAGACAGAGTCATTAACCCATTGTCTACTACAGAAAGTGATTTTTCCAAATTAATACAATCAATTTCTCGTATTTTTTCAGCAGTTTCAATTTGTTTGACTTTCCAAGCCTCGTTGTACGCAGCATAGATACTGGTCGCTATGAAACGCTTCTGACGCTGTTTGCGTGGTCCAAGAATGAAATCGCGCAAATCAGCACCTTCTTTTAGTAAAGACAAGTGTTGCTTAATTTCAGCCAGTGTGGATGTTGTTAGCCATTCAAGGCAGAGTTTCCCTACACTGTATGTTGTTATAATCCCTGGATGTTGTCTCTGGGAATATCTCGGGTCTAGTCTGGTCATTTTTAACCCCTGTGTTTTATTCAGGAATCTATCTTGACAGCTGTTTGTGTCTGTAGGCCAGATTAACCACTTTTTCCAATCAGGATGTGTTCTGTTAAAATGTAAAATTTGTGATACGTCCAACTCAATATCTGCAGTTATATTCTCAGGTATTGGCTTTGGTATAGACGGTGTTTTAAGGTCTTTGATCTTAGCTAGGCCAAGACAAGATGTTTGGTGTATTGTGTCATTTAAAAACAACATTTGTTCTGGTATCATGCAGGTTCTAAATAGTGCTTCAATGCCTTGCACCTGCCAATCTTTTGTACCCCAAATTGTTTTCGTTTCAATATTATTTTTCCAATAATCAAAACCAAATGTCATCATTTTGTCATAAAATGCTTCTGAATATATCAATTTAGAATTTGTCAGCATTGTTTTCATTCCTGTTTTATCTAACAGTTTGTAATAAAACGTTTCTGCATCACTAGTGTTAAACCCTGAGAAGTATTTGAATTTCTCAAAAAATGCTTTAGAACTGCTTTTAGGTGGTGTAGCACAATGTTCCCATTGATTATACATAAAAACATTTCTAGGCTGTGCAGATTTATGCAAGTAATGATCACCATAGTGTGTGTAACAGAATAACTGCTCATAACTAGATGAACCTTGTAAATAATCATGATCTGTGAATCTAGCTGACATTACTAAATCAGACATCATGTCATTAATACTGTTAAAGTCCCAATCATCAGAGAATGTACTAGGTTTTACAAAGTCACTTAAGGAAACCTTCAGTTGATGAGGATACTTCAGGATTTCGACCGGACCATATATCTCATAGTCTGTTTTCTCCCATACTACCCCACCAGGTATTGGAATTGCTGTGACATTTACTGTTGACAGTTCTCTTTTCTTCACGTGGGATGATCTGTGTGGTTTCAGGACTAGGTTGATGTTCTGACTTGCTGTGTCCATTGGAATATATTTTCCCTCAATGAATCTTCCCAAACACAGTACCATGATGAGCCAAAGCAGGAGGAAAAATACACCTAGACCGAACCAGAACTCTAGCCAGGGGGAAACAAGGTAGATTTTCTTCAATTGATGAAAGAGTTCCGTTGCTTTTTCTTTAAAAGTCTTTTTTGTTTCTGGCATCACTTCGGGGTCGTTTTGATCTTCAGAGAAGTTGTCGAAGTTGATGAAATAACCAGAGGCAGTTCTGTCAATTGATGGGATTGTTCTTTCAATCTGTCTTTCGGTAGCATTTTCTGATGCCACATCATTGTAGACTGGTGTTGTTTCTTGACGAACTGTTTCAATCTGTGTTTCAAGAGGCACGAGTTCCATGGCATTATTGCATAGTCCTTCATTGTGCACTGCAGGCTGATCGAATGTGATGAGTCTTTCAGTTTGAACCTCTTGGATTGTTGCAAGTTTGGGTATTCTGTTGTTTCTTGGGAGTCAACTGGGCCTACTGTTGATTATAGGCCACATGCTTGTGGTTTTACGAGGTCGATGGACACGACTCTGTTCTCCTTTTTACCAGCAAGGGGCGGTAGCACAACTGATCTTGTTCCGGTGACTGCCAAGACAGGTACTGCTTTTCTGTAAGAAGGCCCAAATTCCTTCTTCACCGCGATCTTTTCTCTGACTAGATCCCCAATCTTTGGAATCCAGACAGGCCTTGCTGGGGCTGTTGCTGGTGGTGCCTCATCAGTGGTACTTGGCTGTTGCTTTAACTTTATGTTGCTTAAGGATATTCTTGTTTCATTCAGTTCCTGTAAAACAGCCAAACGATCTTTGATGTCAAAGTTTGTTGTTTTTTCTTGTACCACTGACATCTGACTATCGAGGTCCTGAATACGCATTCTAATTCCGAACAATAGTTCGTATGGGCTGAAACCTTTTGGAGAATTTCTTGGCATGTTGTTAAGACTAGTCTGGACACTTATTAAATGTTTGACCCACCCAGCGCCTGAACCTAATACCTTAGCTGTTATAGATTGCTTTATGTCCCGGTTTTTTCTTTCTACCACACTGTTCCCTTCGGGGTGCGACGGACAAGAATACCGCAACCCAATTCCCATGCTAGCCATGGCCTCCTTATAAACTCGAGAGCTGAAAGCAGGACCCTGGTCAGAATGGAACGTGGTAATTGCGTATGTGCCGATAAAGACTCGCAAATCTTTTATAACCGTTCTAGCGTCAGCCGAGCGCTGGAGGCCTCATTTTTTAAGTGTGTTTAGCCTTAACTGATTAATAGGACGCAGGTTGGGGTGCAGGCAGCGTTACGCTGTTTCTGATCGGTAGCCGGTAGCATTGTTCACTACTGCGATCCCTATTGCAGTTTTCACAGTTGTTTGCATATATTTGGTGTTCTACACTCATTCCCGGCCACCAGTATGCTGATTGTAATTCAGTCAGAGAGTCCCTGATTGTTTGGTGTCTCAGACCCAATCCCATGTGTGCGTCTGCTATTAAAAATATTCTCCTGTTCATGTTTGGAATTACTCTGTCCCCCACTCCAGGGATTCGAGCAAAAGGAACAGAGTTTGCATCGATTATGTATGCATAATTGAGTGGATAGTTCACGGGTAGTGCTGCACAGTCGCCTTTTACGGTCGTTTTTACTGCCAGCATGGTTTCCCCGTCTATGTATTTATCTGTACGCTTTTTTGTGGCTACGGAAGCCGGTTTAGTTGCTTCCGCTGTGGCTGTATTAGCCAATGAATTCCCTGCAACGTGAACGCCATCACTTTGAAGACTCTGTGCGTGAATCACGTGAGTCTTTTGTAGTTCTTTGTGTAAAAGAGCTACCTGTTTCCAGAGCAATTTATGCTTTATTGTGGCACCTGTGTCATCTTTGTAGTCGTTTTCGATCCAACTCTGCAGCTTATTGTTGTAAGAGTTGACGCAAAAATGAGAATCGCACACTATAAGTGTCGGGAATTCACGTTCTGCATTTTCGAGCGCCATCTTTAAAGATCTGATTTCAGTTCTCTGAACCGAACAGTTTCTTACAGATCCAGTTTTTGTTACTTTCGGTCTGAATTTACCGCACAGCCAACGACCTTTAATGATCGCACATGCTGCATCGTAGGATTTTCTCTCTAGTTTGAAATGCTGTACAAAGCTATCTGTATAGATTATACAGGCGTATTGTGGGAGAGGCAGAATTTCGATTGGCAGAGGATATTCTTCTTCATATTCTAAATCATTCAGTTCTTCAAATTGCGGGGCTAAATAGTATTTCACGTCTTCCGCTCCTAGAGAATCTATGCACTGTATCCATTTCGGATCCAGTGACACTGTAGGCAGGTTTACTGGGCTGAATAGCGCTTCGAAGGCGGATTCCGCTGTAAGGATATTAATCCGTTTGCCGTGTGCTAGTTCTCGTTCATTTGCTAATGCGATTTGCACTGCTTTCACAGTTCTTTCTGTGTGACTGAATGTTTTTTCTGCTTGTGTGTACAAGTGTGATTTAATTGAAATTGGTACCTTTTCTCCCTCATTAGAGGTCAGGTATGTGAATCCGCATCTTCCTGGGATGACTCGGATTACAAGATCGATCGTGTTGTCACGTGTATCTAACTTTGTTTTTGCTAACATGTCTGTTTGCAGTGATCTCAAAATTTCTGTGTGTTTTTGAGTCCAATTGATTTGTTTAAAATCAGGTTTAATTAGTTCGTAGAGAGGTTTAACCCTCTCTGCGTAATTTAGAATGTAAGTTCTTCCGAAATTCAGAAAACCTAGAATGGATTGTAAATTCTTCAGCGTTTTTGGAGCTTGGAGTACAGCGCACTTTTCTAAGAAGTTGTCCGCTAGGCTTTTTCCTTCACTTGATAATTCGTACCCTAAGAATAGTACTGTCAGATGGGCAATTCGAGACTTTTTAAAGTTGAATTTGTAACCCTCTGCTGCGAACCCAAGTATAATGGTGTTCACTCTTTTCAAGTGAGTATCCAAGTCGTCGTCTGTGAGATAGATATCATCTACGTAAGATAATGCTTCATCATCATAGATTTGTAGTAACTCTGTTACCCTAGCTGAGAATAGTCCTGGGCTGTTCTTGAACCCCTGTGGGAGTCGACAGAATTTTTCTGCGACCCAAATGCAGAGAAAGCGGTCAAATATCTGCTTTCCGGTGCAATGTTCTGACAAAAGAAACCATTAGATATGTCTAATGTCGTTTTATATTTTTTCCTAACTATGTTATTCATTAGGGCTGCACTATGCGAGTTTTGTACTGCAAAAGTTTTGCAACATGTATTAAGGTGTCTGTAGTCCAAAACTAGACAATATGAATTGTCTGGCTTGGAGACAGGAAACAAAGGATTGTTCATTTGAGAGGTGCATGTTTCAATCACCCCCTGGTATTCAAGTTGATCTAAGATCTCCCTGACCTGTTTTTTAGCTTCTTGCTTTATGGGATACTGCCGTTAGGCAGTTGGTTCACTTTTTAATTGGATTTTGTGAGGAGGAGAGTCCTCATCCCATCCTACATGATTTTTATACAATGCCGGAGCCTGGGCTACTGCCCATTTCCTTGCATATGTATATTTTTTGTGAATCGGAATGTGATTCGAGAAGGCAGGCATAATCACTTCTTCGCCACGAGGGCACTCCCTGACAAACTCCGGGGGCCAATCTTTTTCAGCTAACAGAATATCATAGCCTTTTGAGAGCTTATCCCAAAATAGACTCCTTATTTTCCTAGTCTTATCACCCTCTATACGCAATGTTATTTCGTATATTTTATGGGGCTCGCTAAGTCTGGTGTCGGCAGTTTCAACCTGAATGTATTCATTCGTGTCCACTGTCTCCAGATGACTCATCAAGATCTTGCGCGCTATACTGATTTCTGCTGCACTGTCCAACATTGTCAATGCCCACTCCCCGTTTTTCAACTTTGTCCTCAGTATTCTTGGCATGGTTGATTACTCTAATACTGGCTACCTTCTTTTTCTGAAATTGAGATTTTTTACTCTGAGCAGGTTCCTTGTCTTTGGACTTGGTGTGCTCTCCTGGGTCTGACCGTCCTCTTCTTTCCGAATTCTGTGGAAAAGATCGAGAGGGACGTGTATCAATACTTTGATATCTATCAGGTTTTTTCAGATTATCCCTATTTCTAAGGTTATATCTTTTCTCAGAGGGTTCCCTCTGGGGAGACTGGTGTTCTCGAGTCGGAGTTCTTTCCCTCCGTCGAGGAGACCTTCCTCTGGACTGGAAAACTTTTTCCTTGGGAGTGGATTGTTTATTTCCATCCCAGCTCTTTTTAGGAGTGTTTGAATTATTTTTAATAAATAATTTTTCAGGATTTTCGAGCAGTTGGGGCTTTACCGGTTTCCCACCCAAGCTGTCTCTACCTAATTCTTCATAGCATTTTTCTATGATTTTGGCAAGCTCAACAGGATCTTTTATATCTGTTTCCTTCAACTTCTGGCGGATCGCCACAGATGCTGCTTCTCCTTTTATGTTGGCTAATAATATAGTTGAGACCTGCTTGAAGTCTTTCAGTAATTTCATACCTAGATTTAAAGCGGGCTCTGGACCGTATTCGTTTTGAATCTGTTTTAGCACTTCTGGTATTACCGCCATAGACGGAACACCGTGTGTTTTTGTGTAAATGGAAGCAAAGACTGTACCCCAAGTGTCGCAGTCCTCCATGTGTGGTGTGATTCCCATTGGAAGGCAGATGGTCAAGATTCTGTGTTTCTCTATAGGGGTAGTATCAGGAAATACTGCCTCTGTTTTACGAAGAAATGACTGTATGTTCTGTGGTGTGATTTTATTAGTGTTCCCCTGATGAGGGGTCAGCTGTGGTGTATTTACAGCTGGTTGGACTGTTGCAGTCCGCATTACATATTGGACTAATTGCCTATGTATTTTTATTAATGTGTTTAGCTGTACTAACAGCTCTTCTCTAGACATTTTTACAATGTCCGGATGTGGTGTGTAGCTGGCTAGAACCGGCCACGTTGCTCCTGGTCTACCTAGTGGACCGAGCCTGGTAATGTGATCAGCGTGTTTTAGGGCGCCATTAAACCAGAGCAGGTGCTCTTGAAATTTAAGTGGAATTTCAATCTCCTCGAAAGGAGCGTACTCTTCCGGAGGTTTCTCTATTTTGTAATAGTGAAACTCTTTTGTTGTAGCGTTTACCGCTGGAAAGTTTATCCATGAATAGAATACCTCTGTCTGCCGATACTCGTGAGCCTCTATCACGAAAATTACTGTACCACCTTGTGGTGTCAGTCCGTTCTCTATAAGTTTTAATGTTATAGATTTTCTTAAATGTGCCAAGATGATTACTGCACCCGGTACCATATCGTCGGAATCCTGCTGAGTTGCATTTACTGCGGCCCCAGTGGTTCCGTTCTTTTCTCCTGGCATTGTTAACATGCAAGGTTTGCAGAGTAGGTCTCCAAGGAGACAAAGATTAGGTGCACAATATTTTGGAACACTGTATCCTTCAACGTTGAATAATCCAGAGCTTTACATAGGAATCTCTTCCTACTGAGTTCGGGCGGATTTTAACCTTTCACCCACTCCAGACGTCTATTGGAGTATATACGGGAGAAAAGGGGTGTGAAATATGCACGACTGAGTTACTCTAACGTCTTGCGTTAGTTTATCGCCTTACCAAACGTTTGGGCGCCATGTAGTGTAGTTCCTAGTTTCCCACTAGGCCCTGCGCATTGGAATAACATAAACAGTAGTATCGACGTGGAACTGCGGATATTCCAGGCCTCCACTGACTATGCTAAACTTAATTGGGTGTGTTACCAACTAGCTCAGAGGTCACTGGAAACTTTCTTCTCTGCATGGGAAGTGATCAGCTTCCCTGGCACAGACAAGAAGGGATTCAGCTTTCCAACAACCGTGCAACATGACAACTTTGCTCCTCAGATCAAGAGTCAATCTCTAGGGTCGTGTGAAACAATAGACATGTATTTCACTCAGTCAGTTTAGTGCAGTTTACTTTCACGAGATGTAGAGAATAGAGAGACGGGCGTTTGTCAATAAAGGGTTAACATTTATTGAACAGTCTTTCTTCTCGTACAAGAGAAATGTATTGCCACAATTGCAAGACTTGTTATTATAAAAAGTACGTATAGTAAGATAAGGATTGCGAAATAGAACTGTAAAAGCATTGATATGGTTTCTTAGCCATACAATGGTTTAAAAGTAATAAAACATATATACAGTCATATATACATTTAGGCTAACATACTCAACTGGTGCTTCTAACTACGCCTACCCCAGTGTGCCTGACCTAAGCCTAACACGTGGAAGGGAGTAAGTAAGTAGCTTTAAGTTAAGTTGGTTTTGCCAAGGTTTGTTTCAAGAATTCTCATCTAAGGTTTTAGTCAACACCATACCTCTGAATAGAATGATGGAAGTCTGGTATTTCCTTCAGGGGGCACTCGATATCCCAGTCACCCGCGAGGGCAGACCGGAAACGCTGGAGCTGGATTTCTCTGCAGGAGAAAGGCAGCGGCTCTCTTCAGCGCGTCGAGGAAGGAGGGGGGACAGCGTCCGCGGGCAGCTTGGCATCTGCTGGGCTCTTCGCAGAGGGACGGCTGTTCAGCTCCTAAGCATACTGCACCATCGTTCGCGCTTTAGCAGCGATAATGGTATCAGTAGCTTCACCACCAAGGGGACAGCAGGCTGCAGCGACAGGGTGCTAGCTTCACCAACACGGGGTCTTGCAGACAGCTAACAACAGGCAACGAGCAACGAGCTCTTGCTTAAGGCAACGTTGGTAATATTTATACCTGACAGGTGCCGGGTTTGACGCAAGTTTGCTGGACATAAGACGTCAATTAAAGATGTCACTAGGAAGTGATAGCTATCAGTTGCTCATTAGAGTTCCATTACTAATCAAAACACAGCAAGCGGGGATTTCCAGGTTTGCTGAGTTTTTATCTTGTTGAAGAACTCGGAGTGTTAATCTAGGAATCTCAGATAGTGACTCCTGCTCTGTCATTGCACTAATTGGTCGCAAAGGAAGTGGCAGAGAGCTATGCTGGAATGTGGCTCTGTTCGTGTGAGGCCAGAGATGACTTTCTGAAAATCGCACTTGAACGGTTATGCCAATAATAAATGGATTTATAGCCGAATAGGGGCATAAGGTCACAATATCGATCAGGAACCTAGATAAACACGCAACACCCACTCCACGTTTTCATGTCCATCAAATTACTAAAACTAGAGCAATAGGATGCATATGTAACATTGCCCACCCCAAAATACATAAATGCATTCGAAATAGGCGTATATTGTAATACGTGAAATTTAGGTACTGTACGTTTTTTGAAGCATAGAAATCATTCAAAAATTATTGCATATGAAATCAATGAACGATTATGCAAAAAGAATTACACATGAAGTATCTCTGACAGAAGAAGGGCGAGATAAATCATCACATATAAATGCATTGCAATAACATGTGCTAGAGGCTGATGTAAGTTTGTTATGTCTCTAGATGTGTTTAGAAATAGAAGTTTGAAGCTTCTGTTCTCTAAGAATAGTTTTTACGTTAAGCAAAGAATTGTTTGTGCCAAAAAAAGGGTGAATATTAAAAAATGTTCAATTCAAAAGAATTATTGCTTGAAGGGGGAAAAATAGAGTTCCAAAGCTTTTTGCAGTGTTTGTTGATCAAAACTGAAAGCCGAATTCAGAGTTCATGGGAACGCTGTGAGTCGGAAAGCTTCTCTAAAGTTATTATTTTTGTACGGGTGAGAACATCGTATCAGACAGGCTCTCAAAGAATTGGTCTACAAAATCAGGTGTCAGTTCAACCAAATTTGATAGCGCTGTAACTTGGCAGGTGTGAGAATGATTGCTGTCATCCTAGTCAGGAGCAGCAATGCTCACAGAAGGCCGTACCTGGGTGATGTTGCTTTTGTCACTCGCTCCACTGTTACCACCTAATCGTAGTACAGGTGTCTCAACGAATGCTGTCATCAGGATTGGTAGCCGCTGGGGACAACACAATGCGTGAGCCGTTATTGGACTGAGCAAAGTATCGACGTCCCCATGGGGTGTTCATGGGGAAAGGGCATGTGGGTGGGCGCCATTTTGAGTGGTGGTACAGGCAGGCCCTGGCCATGTGCTGGGAGGCAGGGGGCCATTTTGAATGCAGGCAGTGTTCTTAGGCCTGCAACCATTTTGCCTAGCTTTCAACCATTATGCCCAGGGGTAGTGAGTGGTGCATGGGCCTAGTCTTTCTGTGGGGTGTCTTGAATTTAAACATCATGGAGGGCATGGATGGCATGAGATTGTGCTGATTTTTCTGTGTTTTTCGATTTTTTGGGCTGTTGTTGTGGCCTTTTTACCAGGGGTAGTGAGTGGTGCATGGGCCTAGTCTTTCTGTGGGGTGTCTTGAATTTAAACATCATGGAGGGCATGGATGGCATGGGATTGTGCTGATTTTTTTGTGTTTTTCGATTTTTTGGGATGTTCATGGGGACAGGCCATGTGGGTGGGGGTCATTTTGAGTGGTGGTACAGGCAGGCCCCGGCCATGTGCTGGGAGGCAGGGGGCCATTTTGAATGCAGGCAGTGCTCTTAGACCTGCAACCATTTTGCCTAGCTTTCAACCATTATGCCCAGGGGTAGTGAGTGGTGCATGGGCCTAGTCTTTCTGTGGGGTGTCTTGAATTTAAACATCATGGAGGGCATGGATGGCATGGGATTGTGCTGATTTTTCTGTGCTTTTCGATTTTTTGGGCTGTTGTTGTGGCCTTTTGACCAGGAGTAGTGAGTGGTGCATGGGACTAGTCTTTCTGTGGGGTGTCTTGAATTTAAACATCATGGAGGGCATGGATGGCATGGGATTGTGCTGATTTTTCTGTGTTTTTCGATTTTTGGGCTGTTGTCGGGGCCTTTTGACCAGGGGTAGTGAGTGGTGCATGGGCCTATTCTTTCTGTGGGGTGTCTTGAATTTAAACATCATGGAGGGCATGGATGGCATGGGATTGTGCTGATTTTTCTGTGTATTTCAATTTTTTGGGGTGTTCATGGGGAAAGGGCATGTGGGTGGGGGCCATTTTGAGTGGTGGTACAGGCAGGCCCTGGCCATGTGCTGGGAGGCAGGGGGCCATTTTGAATGCAGGCAATGTTCTTAGGTCTGCAACCATTTTGCCTAGCTTTCAACCATTATGCCCAGTGGTAGTGAGTGGTGCTTGGGTCTAATCTTTCTGTGGGGTGTCTTGAATTTAAACATCATGGAGGGCATGGATGGCATGGTGTAGTGTAGTTCCTAGTTTCCCACTAGGCCCTGCGCATTGGAATAACATAAACAGTAGTATCGACGTGGAACTGCGGATATTCCAGGCCTCCACTGACTATGCTAAACTTAATTGGGTGTGTTACCAACTAGCTCAGAGGTCACTGGAAACTTTCTTCTCTGCATGGGAAGTGATCAGCTTCCCTGGCACAGACAAGAAGGAATTCAGCTTTCCAACAACCGTGCAACATGACAACTTTGCTCCTCAGATCAAGAGTCAATCTCTAGGGTCGTGTGAAACAATAGACATGTATTTCACTCAGTCAGTTTAGTGCAGTTTACTTTCACGAGATGTAGAGAATAGAGAGACGGGCGTTTGTCAATAAAGGGTTAACATTTATTGAACAGTCTTTCTTCTCGTACAAGAGAAATGTATTGCCACAATTGCAAGACTTGTTATTATAAAAAGTACGTACAGTAAGATAAGGATTGCGAAATAGAACTGTAAAAGCATTGTTATGGTTTCTTAGCCATACAACGGTTTAAAAGTAATAAAACATATATACAGTCATATATACATTTAGGCTAACATACTCAACTGGTGCTTCTAACTACGCCTACCCCAGTGTGCCTGACCTAAGCCTAACACGTGGAAGGGGAGTAAGTAAGTAGCTTTAAGTTAAGTTGGTTTTGCCAAGGTTTGCTTCAAGAATTCTCTTCTAAGGTTTTAGTCAACACCATACCTCTGAATAGAATGATGGAAGTCTGGTATTTCCTTCAGGGGGCACTCGATATCCCAGTCACCCGCGAGGGCAGACCGGAAATGCTGGAGCTGGATTTCTCTGCAGGAGAAAGGCAGCGGCTCTCTTCAGCGCATCGAGGAAGGAGGGGGGACAGCGTCCGCGGGCAGCTTGGCATCTGCTGGGCTCTTCGCAGAGGGACGGCTGTTCAGCTCCTAAGCATACTGCACCATCGTTCGCGCTTTAGCAGCGATAATGGTATCAGTAGCTTCACCACCAAGGGGACAGCAGGCTGCAGCGACAGGGTGCTAGCTTCACCAACACGGGGTCTTGCAGACAGCTAACAACAGGCAACGAGCAACGAGCTCTTGCTTAAGGCAACGTTGGTAATATTTATACCTGACAGGTGCCGGGTTTGACGCAAGTTTGCTGGACATAAGACGTCAATTAAAGATGTCACTAGGAAGTGATAGCTATCAGTTGCTCATTAGAGTTCCATTACTAATCAAAACACAGCAAGCGGGGATTTCCAGGTTTGCTGAGTTTTTATCTTGTTGAAGAACTCGGAGTGTTAATCTAGGAATCTCAGATAGTGACTCCTGCTCTGTCATTGCACTAATTGGTCGCAAAGGAAGTGGCAGAGAGCTATGCTGGAATGTGGCTCTGTTCGTGTGAGGCCAGAGATTAAGCATGGGCGGAAAATCCGTTACGCTCGCGGATTTTGCGGATTTTCGGGAAATTCGCAATCCACGAGATTTGCGAATTTCCCGCAAAATCCGCAAATTCGCACGCAGCGGATTTTTTTTGCGGCGCGCGGCGTTGGTGATACAATTTTTGCGGCGCGCGGCGTTTATCATCGTTTGCCGAGTTGTTTTTCTCGATATTTTGCGAGTGCTGCGCCATTTTGGATCTTGCTGTGTGATCCCGCGGGAATTTGGCGAGCGCGATTACGTCATCGCGGCTTGCCAACTTGCACAGCGAGAGTTTGTCAACGCGAGTACGGCGAGATCACGTCTCGCGGTACTTCGCAATTGCGAGATTTGAGATGCGGCGAGCAGCAACAATCTCGCACAAGCAAAAATATAAAATTTGCAATTCTGCACAAGAAATCCACCAGCAAGCAGCATAAACCTTCTTGAAATGATGATTTTTATCTGAATAACTCCTTAGGTTGACATTTGTCTGCACTTTTTTAGCGAGGAGTCCATTTTGGGGAGGGGGGAGGGGGTGGGAGGAAGGAAGTGCCCCACAGTATTCAACTTCCTGTTCCTGTCCAGCAGGCTCCTCCCAGTGCTTTGTCCATCTCCTGGTCACTTTTCATTTCGATCTGGAGCTGGAAGGATTACTTTTTGTGGATGCTGCTGGATATTTGGATTTGAGGCCTTTTTGACTTTCTTTGGATCACTGTTGGATTAGAAATTTTACAAGTAAGTTTGTTTGGGGCATTACAGTTGCTGCAATTAAAATTTTGTAATTTTCGATTTTTGGGCTGTTTTGGGGCCTTTTGCCCAGGGGTACCCAGTGGTGGGTGGACTGAGTCTTTCTGTGGGTTGTCTTGAACTTAAACATCATGGAGGCCATGGATGAATTGGGATTGTGCTGATTTTTCTGTGTTTTTCGATTTTTGACCTGTTGTTGGGGCCTTGACCAGGGGTAGTGAGTGGTGCATGGGCCTAGTCTTTCTGTGGGCTGTCTTGAACTTAAACATCATGGAGGGCATGGATGGAATGGGATTGTGCTGATTTTTCTGTGTTTTTCGATTTTTGACCTGTTGTTGGGGCCTTGACCAGGGGTAGTGAGTGGTGCATGGGCCTAGTCTTTCTGTGGGGTGTCTTGAATTTAAACATCATGGAGGGCATGGATGGAATGGGATTGTGCTGATTTTGCAGTGTTTTTCGATTTTTGGGGGTGTTCATGGGGACAGGCCATGTGGGTGGGGGCCATTTTGAGTGCTGGTACAGGCAGGCCCTGGCCATGTGCTAGGAGGCAAGTGGCCATTTTGAATGCAGGCTTTGTTGTTAGGCCTCCAACCATTTTGCCTACTTTTCAACCTTTATTTATGCCCAGGGGTAGTGAGTCTTGCATGGGCCTAGTCTTTCTGTGGGTTGTCTTGAATTTAAACATCATGGAGGCCATGGATGGAATGGGATTGTGCTGATTTTGCAGTGTTTTTCGATTTTTGGGGGTGTTCATGGGGAGGGACATGCCATGTGGCTGGTGGCCATTTTGAGTGCAGCTACAGGCACTGGCCATGTGCTGGCAGGCAAGTGGCCATTTTGAATGCAGGCTTTGTTGTTAGGCCTCCAACCATTTTGCCTACTTTTCAACCTTTATTTATGCCTAGGGGTAGTGAGTCTTGCATGGGCCTAGTCTTTCTGTGGGTTGTCTTGAATTTAAACATCATGGAGGCCATGGATGGAATGGGATTGTGCTGATTTTGCAGTGTTTTTCGATTTTTGGGGGTGTTCATGGGGAGGGACATGCCATGTGGCTGGTGGCCATTTTGAGTGCAGCTACAGGCACTGGCCATGTGCTGGCAGGCAAGTGGCCATTTTGAATGCAGGCTTTGTTGTTAGGCCTCCAACCATTTTGCCTACTTTTCAACCTTTATTTATGCCCAGGGGTAGTGAGTCTTGCATGGGCCTAGTCTTTCTGTGGGGTGTCTTGAATTTAAACATCATGGAGGGCATGGATGGAATGGGATTGTGCTGATTTTGCAGTGTTTTTCGATTTTTGGGGGTGTTCATGGGGACAGGCCATGTGGGTGGGGGCCATTTTGAGTGCTGGTACAGGCAGGCCCTGGCCATGTGCTAAAAGGCAAGTGGCCATTTTGGATGCAGGCTTTGTTGTTAGGCCTCCAACCATTTTGCCTACTTTTCAACCTTTATTTATGCCCAGGGGTAGTGAGTCTTGCATGGGCCTAGTCTTTCTGTGGGTTGTCTTGAATTTAAACATCATGGAGGCCATGGATGGAATGGGATTGTGCTGATTTTGCAGTGTTTTTCGATTTTTGGGGGTGTTCATGGGGAGGGACATGCCATGTGGCTGGTGGCCATTTTGAGTGCAGCTACAGGCACTGGCCATGTGCTGGCAGGCAAGTGGCCATTTTGAATGCAGGCTTTGTTGTTAGGCCTCCAACCATTTTGCCTACTTTTCAACCTTTATTTATGCCTAGGGGTAGTGAGTCTTGCATGGGCCTAGTCTTTCTGTGGGTTGTCTTGAATTTAAACATCATGGAGGCCATGGATGGAATGGGATTGTGCTGATTTTGCAGTGTTTTTCGATTTTTGGGGGTGTTCATGGGGAGGGACATGCCATGTGGCTGGTGGCCATTTTGAGTGCAGCTACAGGCACTGGCCATGTGCTGGCAGGCAAGTGGCCATTTTGAATGCAGGCTTTGTTGTTAGGCCTCCAACCATTTTGCCTACTTTTCAACCTTTATTTATGCCCAGGGGTAGTGAGTCTTGCATGGGCCTAGTCTTTCTGTGGGTTGTCTTGAATTTAAACATCATGGAGGCCATGGATGGAATGGGATTGTGCAGATTTTTCAGTGATTTTCGTTTTTTGGGCCTGTACTTGTGGCCTTTTCACCAGGGGTATTTGAGTCTGGCATGGGCCTAGTCTTTCTGTGGGCTGTCTTGAACTTAAACATCATGGAGGGCATGGATGGAATGGGATTGTGCTGATTTTTCTGTGTTTTTCGATTTTTGACCTGTTGTTGGGGCCTTGACCAGGGGTAGTGAGTGGTGCATGGGCCTAGTCTTTCTGTGGGGTGTCTTGAATTTAAACATCATGGAGGGCATGGATGGAATGGGATTGTGCTGATTTTTCAGTGTTTTTCGATTTTTGGGGGTGTTCATGGGGAGGGACATGTGGGTGGGGGCCATTTTGAGTGCTGGTACAGGCAGGCCCTGGCCATGTGCTAGGAGGCAAGTGGCCATTTTGAATGCAGGCTTTGTTGTTAGGCCTCCAACCATTTTGCCTACTTTTCAACCTTTATTTATGCCCAGGGGTAGTGAGTCTTGCATGGGCCTAGTCTTTCTGTGGGTTGTCTTGAATTTAAACATCATGGAGGCCATGGATGGAATGGGATTGTGCTGATTTTGCAGTGTTTTTCGATTTTTTTGTGCTCTATAACTGAACTGATGTTCCTCTGTCTTCCATTTTTTTTAGGTGCACAAGACTCAAGAGAACCACCAGTGCCAGGAAGAAGTCCTGCAGCGGTGTCTGTGTGCAGCATAACGTCACGCGACGTCACGTCTGGCCTCAGACAACTCTACAATTCGTGCAACTGCGGCCTGCTGTCTGACCTGCTCTGAAGAAGATGGCCCCAAAGAAAGTTCTCCGTAGCTCCTCTAGCAAGAAAGTTGCTAGTAAGGAGCAGAAGAAGCAAGTTACCAAGGAGGCTGGTGTGCCACCCGCCACGTTTTTTGGGAGAAAAAAAAAAAGTACGCCTGCAGCAGCAGGATCTGCTGGGGACCAAGCTGGGAGCAGCACCCCTGCTCCATTGGGTTCAGTGCCTCCACCACCACGCCAACTTAAGTCAAAGCCCTTGAGTGCTTCAGAGGCAGTCAGTGTACTTCTCCAATCACCATCGACCAGTGATGTTGGCTCATCGCAAGAAAGTAGCAGCAATGTCCCTGAATCAACACAGGTTGTTGTAACTCATCTGACAAGTGTTGAACAACCACAGCCGCAACAACAACACCATGTGCAAGTACACGCCCAAGTACATGTGGAAGGAGAGGCAGCAAAAGGAGATGCGCAAGCAAAGGTGCATGGAGGTTCACAAGTGCCCACAATAGTTGTTCCTCCCGAAGTAGGGGCACATCAGGAAATCGACAATGAACCCGAGGTATCATTGGAAGCCACTCCTCCTGATGATCATTCATTGTCTTCCACATCCCTAGCAAGGAAAAGATCAAGGGGGGTGTCTACATCTTCTTCAAGCCCACCTCGTTCTGATGCAAGTGATCTGTCTTGGGAACCACAACTGCGGTCTGACAGTGAGGCACACCATGATCTGACACCGGTACCTCAGCGTAAAAGGAAGGTCGTCCAAAAACTCAAACCTATGGAGTGTGATGAGGCTCAACAAGAAGTGACAGATACTCCTGGTGATGAAGCCTCTCACGATGACGACGAGCCAGTCATCACAAAGGTCACTGCAGCCCCACCGGGCATGCAGCAAAGAGACATTTTGACCCTATCCCGAGAAGCTGATGAGCGTGATGATGATGTCGGCGAGGAGGCAATGGAAATGGAATCATTAGATTTGGAGTTAAGTAGTACACCAAAACCTACCGCTTCCATATTTCTTCCTCGCAAGAAGGTACCCACCTCGTCCTCGACCTCAATTCGTGGTGGTGAAAGTGCAAAACGTACTGAAGTTCGGCAATCCACATCCTCCACTTCATCTGACATTAGCAGCAGGACCACCACCACCACCAGTATCGCCGCCTCCTCCGGCCCCCGAAGACATTTCAAGTCTCCAGTTTGGGACTTCTTTAGTGTTTGCCCAAAAAATGAAAACGTAGCCATTTGTAGCATTTGTAAGCTTCGAGTTAGTCGTGGTAAGTTGGGTTCCAACTATGGTACCGGAGGCCAGAGAGGTCATCTTAGGAGAACGCACGATGTCCAATGGTTTGCGCACCTACACGCGATCAAGGAAGCCGGAATTGCACGCAATGAAAACGTTGTTTTTTCATCTGATGATGACGAGGGGGAAGAAGGCGATTCAAACACTTCACTTACACCCAGTTCCCCTGTCAGCAGCACACCCCATGGGAGCCACACTAAGAGTGTGGGAGAGAGTGAGACATCAATGCGGAAAAGTTCATCAGCGAGCGTAACTGGGTCGAAGAGATCATCATCATCCCGTAAATCCTTGGTCCAGGGCAACATTAAAAAGATGTTGTTTACAGAAGCGCAATATGAACGCAACCACCCAATGACCCGTCTGTATAACACTAAGCTGGCTAAAATGCTAGCTCTGGACCTTCTCCCTTTTTCTTTTGTAGAAGGGGTTGGTTTTCTAGAATTAGTGACAGCGCTCTGCCCTAAATGGAAGGTTCCTAGCCGGTTCTATTTTGCCCGAGTTGCGGTTCCAGCACTACATGAAGATGTTCTGAAGGTGATTGGGGCAGCTTTGCAGAAGAGTGCTGTTCACACTATACATCTGACAACAGACATGTCGACCAGTGGCGCAGGCGCTGATTACATGTGCATCACTGCACACTGGGTCTCTTTTTCAGGGGCTAAATCAAAGCTAAACGCAGGTGTTGACACGAACATTGTTTTTAAAGGTGCTCGGAAACATGCAACACTAGCCATGTTTGGTTTGGAGAAACGTCACACAGCAGAAAACATTTTGGATGTCTTTAACACAAAGGTCCTTAACTGGCTGTCCCCACTAAAACGCAAGGTTGGTTATGTTTCCACGGACAATGGCGCCAATATAGTTAAGGCCATGAGGGACGGTTACTATTTCAGAGTGCCGTGTTTGGCGCACTGTATAAACCTGGTTGTCCAAAAATTCTTGGGTAATAAAGGCAGTGCAGCGTACAGTGTATTGGACACCTGCCGAAAAATGTGCAAGCATTTCAGCCATTCTTTTAAGGCCCGGAAGCAGCTGAGGAGCCTGCTATATCAACGTCAAATGCCAGTGAAAGCACTCATCCAGGAGGTGGTAACACGTTGGAACTCAACCTTCTACATGCTTGAGCGTCTGTATGAGCAGTATACGGAACTCGATCAATATTTCCTTAAAGAGGGTACAGAGGAGCTGAGGATGGGTGGGCCGCAATGGAACATAGTTGAAAGCCTGACACGCATGCTTCGTCCTTTTGAGTTCTTCACGCGTGCAGTCAGCAAGGAGGACTCTAATTTGGGAAAAGCTATCCCATTGTTGTACATGCTGGAGGACCAACTGAAGGAGGTGTGTTCTGTGTTTGGAAAAGATAAAAACCAAGACTCTTTGCTTCTGGCTGAGCAATTATTAGAGCTCCTACAAGGTGATGAACGTCTTAAAAAGATCCACTCAGAACAGCATTACATTTGTGCTACTATTCTGGATCCACGCTACAAAAAGGCGCTGGCAGGCCAAGCATTCTTTCCTTTTGATGATGAACATGTTCCAAAGTACAAACGTTGGCTAGCCTTGTCAGCCAAGAAGTTTGAAACAGAACGGCTGGAAATTGAAGGAAATGGCAGTACATCAGCAGGCCATCCCCAGTCAAAACAATCCACTTCTGCACCTGTGGCTGTGGCACAAGTGACCTCTCAGCCGTTAAAGACACCGGCAACCGGATCATCTGCACGAAAGACAACAGAAACATTGGAGGCTGAAGAGGATTGGCTAGCTCTGCGTGGGTTTGGTTCTCAAAAGGTCAGAGGCACAGCAAGAGCTAAGCAAAGTGGAGGAACATTGGATGAGGACCTTGAGTCGATGGTGAAGGACTATCTGAATGACTCAACAGAGGTCTATGTTAATTCTGACCCATTGGCGTATTGGCATGGGAAAAAAGAATTGTGGCCACAGCTCACCAACCAGGCTTTAAACTACTTGTCTTGCCCACTAGCAAGCGTGTCTTCTGAACGGGTTTTCAGTGCGGCTGGTGGGATTGTAACTCCCAAACGGAGCCGCCTCTCGCCCAAAAATGTGGAGAGGTTAACAATGATCAAGATGAATCAGCACCTCATACCACCAGATTTCAGAGTACGAGAGAGCGTGCCGGATGAAGAGGAGGTGGCCAGCAACATAGATGAGGGAATTTCTACTCTGTCAGGTGACACTGAGCTCACCCTGCCTGAATTCGCAGAGTATGATGACGAAGCCTTATTCTTATTCCTGGACCGTGATACCGAGCCGTGAAAATGAGACAACGAATCAATAACTTTCTTTTTCATCCTTATTCACTTTTATTCCTGTGTGTCTGTCTTTCTTTGTTGTGCACAGTTAATATAATTCAAACTTTAATCAGATAATCACAAAAACAAGCCCATCAGCAGAACTGTCTTCACTTGTTTGCGAATTGATTTGAAGGTGCCGCAGTCTGCATTCCTCAGGTTCAGAAGTTCCGAAGAACATGCTCCTCTATCCTCCTCCTCCAGACTCCTATTTCCATCAAAGCAGAGGGCTGGTTTACGCCCAATGAAGAAAGACTCAGCACTTGTGGGGGTGTTGTTCTACCTCTTTGCAGGTGAGTTGACGGGTCTCTGGGGCCATTTCTGGGAAGCACTAAAAGTGGTTTGGACCAAATCCGAGGCGGAAATTTTTTTGTGTTTTTGATGACTTGCTTGCCTTTGAGGTGCTCTTAGGGGGGGTTCCGTCTGTTTGTGGGTGAGTTTCGTGGTCTGGGAGCATTGCTGGGACACTCTAATCTTGATTGCATTTGCTTTTCAGGAAATCCGTTGTGCCAACCCCGACTTATGGCCTAGCTACGCAGCGCGTTTGGACCGAAGGCCCAGAAATATTGCAAGTATGAGATTTTGCTTTTCGGCCTGTTTGGGGGTGTTATGCTTCCTGGCGGGTGGGTCGGCGGGTCTTGGGGCATTCCTGGGAAGGTCTAATACCGGGTAGAAGTGGTTGGGACAAAATCCAGGCCGATTTTTTTTTGGCTATTTCTGACATTTTGCTCTATGTAGCGTTTTCGGGGGCCTGTTTGGGGGGCTTCCTGGTGTTTGTGGGTGAGTTTCATGGTCTGGGAGCACTGCTGGGACACTCTAATCTTGATTGCATTTGCTTTTCAGGAAATCCGTCGTGGCAACCCCGACTTATGGCCTAGCTACGCAGTGCGTTTGGACCGAAGGCCCAGAAATATTGCAAGTATGAGATTTTGCTTTTGGCCTGTTTGGGGGTGTTATGCTTCTTGGCGGGTGGGTTGGCGGGTCTTGGGGCATTCCTGGGAAGGTCTAATACCGGGTAGAAGTGGTTGGGACAAAATCCAGGCCGATTTTTTTTTGGCTATTTCTGACATTTTGCTCTATGTAGCGTTTTCGGGGGCCTGTTTGGGGGGCTTCCTGGTGTTTGTGGGTGAGTTTCGTGGTCTGGGAGCACTGCTGGGACACTCTAATCTTGATTGCATTTGCTTTTCAGGAAATCCGTCGTGGCAACCCCGACTTATGGCCTAGCTACGCAGTGCGTTTGGACCGAAGGCCCAGAAATATTGCAAGTATGAGATTTTGCTTTTGGCCTGTTTGGGGGTGTTATGCTTCTTGGCGGGTGGGTTGGCGGGTCTTGGGGCATTCCTGGGAAGGTCTAATACCGGGTAGAAGTGGTTGGGACAAAATCCAGGCAGATTTTTTTTTGGCTATTTCTGACATTTTGCTCTATGTAGCGTTTTCGGGGGCCTGTTTGGGGGGCTTCCTGGTGTTTGTGGGTGAGTTTCGTGGTCTGGGAGCACTGCTGGCTATATATACTTTACTTTGCAAGAGGTTTGAAGCAAATCCATGGTGGCAGAGGGGAGTTAGGGCCTAGCTGCAGAGCGCGCGCGGAGTGATTTGGGAAATTTGTGAAAAATTGACTAAGTCCCCATTTTTGTACTTTTGCTCTTTGGCTGTTTGGGGGTCTTCTACTCGTTTTCTCCTGGGTTGACGGCTCTGGGGCCATTGCTGGGAAGCTCTAATACCGGATAAAAGTGTTTTGGACCAAATCCCAGGCGGAATTTTTTTCGTGTTTTTGATGACTTGCTTGCCTTTGAGGTGCTCTTAGGGGGCGTTACGTCTGTTTGTGGGTGAGTTTCGTGGTCTGGGAGCATTGCTGGGACACTCTAATCTTGATTGCATTTGCTTTTCAGGAAATCCGTTGTGCCAACCCCGACTTATGGCCTAGCTACGCAGCGCGTTTGGACCGAAGGCCCAGAAATATTGCAAGTATGAGATTTTGCTTTTGGCCTGTTTGGGGGTGTTATGCTTCTTGGCGGGTGGGTTGGCGGGTCTTGGGGCATTCCTGGGAAGGTCTAATACCGGGTAGAAGTTGTTGGGACAAAATCCAGGCGGATTTTTTTTTTGGCTATTTCTGACATTTTGCTCTATGTAGCGTTTTCGGGGGCCTGTTTGGGGGGCTTCCTGGTGTTTGTGGGTGAGTTTCGTGGTCTGGGAGCACTGCTGGCTATATATACTTTACTTTGCAAGAAGTTTGAAGCAAATCCATGGTGGCAGAGGGGAGTTAGGGCCTAGCTGCAGAGCGCGCGCGGAGTGATTTGGGAAATTTGTGAAAAATTGACTGAGTCCCCATTTTTGTACTTTTGCTCTTTGGCTGTTTGGGGGTCTTCTACTCGTTTTCTCCTGGGTTGACGGCTCTGGGGCCATTGCTGGGAAGCTCTAATACTTGATAAAAGTGTTTTGGACCAAATCCCAGGCGGAATTTTTTTCGTGTTTTTGATGACTTGCTTGCCTTTGAGGTGCTCTTAGGGGGGGTTACGTCTGTTTGTGGGTGAGTTTCGTGGTCTGGGAGCATTGCTGGGACACTCTAATCTTGATTGCATTTGCTTTTCAGGAAATCCGTTGTGCCAACCCCGACTTATGGCCTAGCTACGCAGCGCGTTTGGACCGAAGGCCCAGAAATATTGCAAGTATGAGATTTTGCTTTTGGCCTGTTTGGGGGTGTTATGCTTCTTGGCGGGTGGGTTGGCGGGTCTTGGGGCATTCCTGGGAAGGTCTAATACCGGGTAGAAGTGGTTGGGACAAAATCCAGGCCGATTTTTTTTTTGGCTATTTCTGACATTTTGCTCTATGTAGCGTTTTCGGGGGCCTGTTTGGGGGGCTTCCTGGTGTTTGTGGGTGAGTTTCGTGGTCTGGGAGCACTGCTGGGACACTCTAATCTTGATTGCATTTGCTTTTCAGGAAATCCGTCGTGGCAACCCCGACTTATGGCCTAGCTACGCAGTGCGTTTGGACCGAAGGCCCAGAAATATTGCAAGTATGAGATTTTGCTTTTGGCCTGTTTGGGGGTGTTATGCTTCTTGGCGGGTGGGTTGGCGGGTCTTGGGGCATTCCTGGGAAGGTCTAATACCGGGTAGAAGTGGTTGGGACAAAATCCAGGCCGATTTTTTTTTGGCTATTTCTGACATTTTGCTCTATGTAGCGTTTTCAGGGGCCTGTTTGGGGGGCTTCCTGGTGTTTGTGGGTGAGTTTCGTGGTCTGGGAGCACTGCTGGCTATATATACTTTACTTTGCAAGAGGTTTGAAGCAAATCCATGGTGGCAGAGGGGAGTTAGGGCCTAGCTGCAGAGCGCGCGCGGAGTGATTTGGGAAATTTGTGAAAAATTGACTAAGTCCCCATTTTTTTACTTTTGCTCTTTGGCTGTTTGGGGGTCTTCTACTCGTTTTCTCCTGGGTTGACGGCTCTGGGGCCATTGCTGGGAAGCTCTAATACCGGATAAAAGTGTTTTGGACCAAATCCCAGGCGGAAATTTTTTTGTGTTTTTGATGACTTGCTTGCCTTTGAGGTGCTCTTAGGGGGGGTTCCGTCTGTTTGTGGGTGAGTTTCGTGGTCTGGGAGCACTGCTGGGACACTCTAATCTTGATTGCATTTGCTTTTCAGGAAATCCGTCGTGGCAACCCCGACTTATGGCCTAGCTACGCAGTGCGTTTGGACCGAAGGCCCAGAAATATTGCAAGTATGAGATTATGCTTTTGGCCTGTTTGGGGGTGTTATGCTTCTTGGCGGGTGGGTTGGCGTGTCTTGGGGCATTCCTGGGAAGGTTTAATACCGGGTAGAAGTGGTTGGGACAAAATCCTCGCGGAAAAGCCTTTTGGCACTTTTTGTAACTTAGGGTTCGTTAGGGTTAGCCCTAGCAGCAGGATTGCATGTGTTTCGGGGTGTTCTAGATTTTTCCAACTGAGTTCTGGGGTCTTAGAGCACTCGTGAGAATGTATAATTTTGGTTGCAAGTCATTTGAAGAAAATCCATGGTGGGAAAGGGGGGATTTGGCATAGTTAAAGAAAGCCTTTGCCACTATTCTTAACTTAGGGTTCGTTAGGGTTAGCAGTATTTCTATTGCATGTGTTTGAGTGGGGGGGATTTCGAGTCTTGGAGCGATGCTGGCTATGGCTACTTTTGCTTGGTTGCTTGCAAGTGGTTTGAATGCAATCCACGGTGGGTAAGGGGTAATTAGGAAGGGGGTACTTCGGCCTACTTTTACTTTCAAAGTAAGTTTTGTCACCAGTTTCCTGCTAGGCCTCGTTTTTTGAGATTTGATTGGGGGTCTTCTACATTTTTGCGACTGGCTTTAGTAAGGGTCTGGGTGGGAGCACTGCTAGGAAGATCTAATTTTGTTCTAAAACACAGTTTACAGTACACCTAGCTTGAGGGGCAAGATCCGCTACATTAATTTGCCCATAATTATTTATCCTTCAAAAGGTGACTCAGAGTACGCACTTTCAAAAATATTGTACTGTCTACTAGGAAAATCAAATTGTGACTTTTTGCACTCCACAGCCTACATACCTTATATTTATTTATCAGTGGTGTTGTAATATTATATCACTTCCTGTTTTTCGTTGAATAATTACAGGCCGGGTTTCAGTCTCTGCAATGGGGAAAAAAGGATGGAGTCAGGCTTCACAGTAGCGAGCCACAATTCAGCATCAGGCAGGCAGTGGACAGGGTGTCTTCTGGTGACCTACATCGATGGACGAAGCGTCGGCTGCAATGGAGGAGTGCCGCTAATAGGAGGATTTTTTTTCTGCAGGCAACTTACTTACCACTTCCAACAGGACCACTACAACCACATAGATACAGTATCCCTTGCCTTTTTCTCTGACTGTGACTGCATTTCTTGGATCTCTCTCTGCTTCTAAATTGATCCCTTAACACATCACTTAGTCCACTCCACTATCACATCTGCACCACACATAGTCATTTGTAAGTGCTCCTATGTAATTCGCAAGTCGCAGCACGCTCCAGGCCGTAGAGGACTGGGATGGCCCCAATGATGAAGCATGTCACCAAGGGGCAACCCTGGTGAGTGAGGGGACACCTAGAAAACAAGCAATTTCTCCTTTTCTATCTACTATACCTTCCAGACCAACCCCACTGAGTGTTGTTGTGAATGGATTTATAGTGACCAGCAAGGCTCTCGGGTATCTGGCTAAGTACAGAGACCTTATGTTGAATATCGTTATCAATAATTCCACACAGGCCCTGTACTGTCGCATTCTTTCTTCCACAGTTGTCGAATGTACTACTTACTTTTCACTGACATGCATACAGTAGTGCATGCACTTTCAAAGATTGATGGATAGGTTTGTACCCAAAGAATTGTTTATGTTCCATTGTTTGTCTATGCTGTGCTTTTTTTTACAGGGTGTCTTCTGGTGACCAACATCGATGGACGAAGCGTCGGCTGCAATGGAGGAGTGCCGCTAAAAGGAGGATTTTTTTTCTGCAGGCAACTTACTTACCACTTCCAACAGGACCACTACAACCACATAGATACAGTATCCCTTGCCTTTTTCTCTGACTGTGACTGCATTTCTTGGATCTCTCTCTGCTTCTAAATTGATCCCTTAACACATCACTTAGTCCACTCCACTATCACATCTGCACCAAACATAGTCATTTGTAAGTGCTCCTACGTAATTCGCAAGTCGCAGCACGCCCCAGCCCATAGAGGACTGGGATGGCCCCAATGATGAAGCATGTCACCAAGGGGCAACCCTGGTGAGTGAGGGGACACCTAGAAAACAAGCAATTTCTCCTTTTCTATCTACCATACCTTCCAGACCAACCCCACTGAGTGTTGTTGTGAATGGATTTATAGTGACCAGCAAGGCTCTCGGGTATCTGGCTAAGTACAGAGACCTTATGTTGAATATCGTTATCAATAATTCCACACAGGCCCTGTACTATCGCATTCTTTCTTCCACAGTTGTCGAATGTACTACTTACTTTTCACTGACATGCATGCAGTAGTGCATGCACTTTCAAAGATTGATGGATAGGTTTGTACCCAAAGAATTGTTTATGTTCCATTGTTTGTCTATGCTGTGCTTTTTTTTACAGGGTGTCTTCTGGTGACCAACATCGATGGACGAAGCGTCGGCTGCAATGGAGGAGTGCCGCTAAAAGGAGGATTTTTTTTCTGCAGGCAACTTACTTACCACTTCCAACAGGACCACTACAACCACATAGATACAGTATCCCTTGCCTTTTTCTCTGACTGTGACTGCATTTCTTGGATCTCTCTCTGCTTCTAAATTGATCCCTTAACACATCACTTAGTCCACTCCACTATCACATCTGCACCACACATAGTCATTTGTAAGTGCTCCTACGTAATTCGCAAGTCGCAGCACGCCCCAGCCCGTAGAGGACTGGGATGGCCCCAATGATGAAGCATGTCACCAAGGGGCAACCCTGGTGAGTGAGGGAACACCTAGAAAAAAAGCAATTTCTCCTTTTCTATCTACTATACCTTCCAGACCAACCCCATTGAGTGTTGTTGTGAATGGATTTATAGTGACCAGCAAGGCTCTCAGGTATCTGGCTACAGAGACCTTATGTTGAATATAGTTATCAATATTTCCACCCACACCCTGTACTGTCGCATTCTTTCTTCCACAGTTGTCGAAAGTACTACTTACTTTTAACTGACATGCATGCAGTAGTGTATGCACTTTCAAAGATTGATGGATAGGTTTGTACCCAAAGATTTGTTTATGTTCACAATTGTTCGTCCATGCTGTGCTACTTTTTCTTGTCTCCCAAAACCTTTCCCAAAAACCCCCGTACCCATCCATTTTTCAAACCCTAACCCTCTTCCCCCGGGCTGTGTGGTTTTGATTAATGTGTGACTAAATTACAGCAACAAATCCACACACTTGCTGGGGAGGATAAGGTGATAGCAACAGGCTGGTGAAGAAATCCGAGGATATATTCTTACTCTGCTTGACAAAGACCCATGGCTAATGTCAAAGAACTTCAACCGAATTAGTTATACTTTAACATTTGTTAGGCTACAACGTGGCACTGTTCTAGTGTACTTCTGTCACCTGCTATATTCTGTATTGTACCTTTGTATTGCTCAGGAGGACAAACCAGATTTCATTTTCTTTTTTTTCATAGGCAAGCAACTGCCACTGTGTCACACCACTAGTACCACCGCTATGAGGAAATTTTATCCCCCCAGGATTGCCAACCTTATTTGCTGTTTCCCGTGGAGCCAGCCCTGGGCCTAGCCCTACTTGCAAACAGAAATTACAGGTAAGATAGGCGTTTGGTTGGAGGTAGTATAATGGAGTATTAGGAGAGACGAGAGATTTGATTGACGGTAGTACTACTAAAGTCCTAGGACTATTCAGGAAAACAAACTTACTGTTATGTTAAACCCCCACCCACCAGACTCAAAAGCAGTAAAAAACAGGTATGGTCAGATAAAGTTTCAAAAAGTATATTTTTATAGCCCTAACAAAAGAATCTCCCGCAAGACCCTCCCTAACCCCAACGATTGTCCTTCAAAAGTCCCCAAAAATCACAACTCCCAATTCCCACCCCCCAAAAGTCTCTAAAAAAGGGGCAAGGGACACTATGGCAGGGTGCTGTTGGAATTAGCAGCCAGGGCATCATGCTCCTTGCGGAGGGTGGCAAGTTCGAAGCGGAGGCCCTCCACCACGTTCTTATAATTATGGACCTCCTGCTCCAGGTAGGACAGTCTGAGGGATAAGCGGCGCCGGTGTGCCTTGCAAATCCTGTGAGGGGCAGCTGCTTTCTTTGCTGCTGGGCGGTGGCGTTTGGCTTTGGTAGCCCGGCTCCGTACCGCTGGAGCACTGCGCTGGCTGGCAGCCCGCACGGAGGAGGATGCAGCTGTCCCAGTGGACGTTGTTGTTGTTCCAGACTGCGTCTCCTCCTCCTCCAGGGCCACCAGCCGCCGATATTCAGCAACAGTGGCATCCAGCCTCCGTTGCTGGGCCATTCGAGCCAGCTCCATCCTCCTTGATGGTGTCTTGGATTTGGAAGGAGCAACTACATGAAAAAAGAAAGACATAGTCTGTAACCAATGCTCCTTAAGATTAACACAAAATGATTGAGCAGAAATTTGTCACAGTACAAGTAGCAAATTGAAAGCACAGTGCATAACTATTGAGGACAGTATCTATGTAACCTCCGACTTCTTCATCCTTGCTCTAACATTAGTGGGAGTTTAAGGAACAAATTCTACGAGCACTATGGACTTCTATTACAGTCGACTATGACAGTACACCACTCTTATTCTTCTTCTTCTCTCTTGTTTAGGAAAATTGGTACGTTATCTTATGCAAGCCGGCATAATGCCAGCGCAGTGAACTTGCACCCGAGAAAAACAGACGCACACCATGGTGAGTGAGACAGACTTGCGTTACTGTACCGGTCCAGTACATGCAGGTGGTGAAGCTCTTACTTTTCTATTACGGGTGGCACTGAGAATACTCTGTTAAAAGGGCTACTGCTTAATTAATTTAGCTTTCACCCTACAGTGCAAATGAGTATTAGAAAAGGAAAATGAAGAAGCTAAATTATCTGATTATCTATCACTTCACATGGGATGTATTTGATGACATATGGGATGACTTTAGGTGCTTTGCTTATTATTGAGTGAACAGTGATACCCCCACACATGAATGACGTACTACTACTAAACTAAAGTTATTAAGGGAGGTAGGGAGTGTCCACCGTAATAACTGGATATATGCTGTGCTTGCAGTTGCAATACAAACTACTGCTACTATTCATGGTAGTCTTTGGACAACGTTACAACTTCTTTTCCTTGCCTTTCCTACACTGGAACGGACGTGCGGGTGCGGTGTTACATGCTCTTCAAAGTAACACTTAGTTCATCCAGTGACCGTCTACTCTCTCTAGATTCACCTATGCTATCTAAGAGTCAGATAGTACCATGAATGATCCAGGCATCCATCCATTCAAAGTATATTGCACACATACAGTTTCTGTCTCACCCACCCAGGCTGTTCTCCTTCCACCCATCCTTGCTTCATCATTCACCCAGCCATGCACCATACCATTTTCTTACCTTCCCAGCCACCTCGGGGACCAAGCAAACACATATCATTCTTCTTTGCCAGTCATCATTACATTTCTCGTGCTTCCACACTTACTTACACCCTTCTTTCGCTTTTCGTTCATCCCATCCATCAATTTCACCTCAGATCTGATTGGGATTCTTCTCGCCAAAAACTTCACAGCTAAGTCGAAGTACATTTAGAGGAGGCTACTACCTGCTTTTTTTATAATACACCCGTGCAGAAAGCACACTCTGCAGTCTTCAATCTCAATGACTAAGGAATGTGTAGCTTACCTCTGCCCGCCACCACCGTGTGAACCCTCACAGGCATGTCCTTTTCCGGCACTTGCACCGCCTCCTCCCCAGAGTTGTCCTCCTCGTCCAATGCCACCACCTCCGCGCTGGCCCCGTCTCCAGATGTTCCACCTACAAAGTACATTTAATAATGTTAGAATACACCACTCACTACTATATAATATTTG
Organism: Lissotriton vulgaris; assembly: GCF_964263255.1. Taxonomy (NCBI): domain Eukaryota; kingdom Metazoa; phylum Chordata; class Amphibia; order Caudata; family Salamandridae; genus Lissotriton; species Lissotriton vulgaris. The sequence goes on from NC_141688.1 coordinate 101,729,847, forward strand.
GTCTAGGAGGAAGAAAGAAATGTGAAAAAAAGTGTACAATGTAATAATTTTTGACTGTGTACTCTAGAGTAAAAATGTCCCTTTTTCCAGGGAAGGCTGTTGTCTTGCTGCACTTTTGGGCACAACTGATGAATGTTTGCTTTTTACTTTTTAACACGCACCACTTTTTCTCAAACAGACAGAACCTTGACTTCTAAGAACACGAGCAGGATCAAGTTCAAACCAGGTGAGAGCTCGGCTCGACCAAAAGAAATGTGTCCAATTAATCGTCAGCACTAAGCACTTTTCCATTTTCAGTTACACGTTCACTTTTATGACAAACTTGAATTTAATAAATGTGTTTACTTTTAATAAAGCTTTTAAACTTAAATAGACTCTGTGGTTTTTGGTCCTCCAGACTAGAGTGGATGAGCTAAAGGTTTTCGAATTTTTGCAAGCATGAGTCCGTGCCTCTGCCATCGGTGACTTTGGGAGCTAAATGACTCTGCCACACTATCTAGTCAGTAAGGAGATTGGGGGTTCAACTACAAAGTCTGTTATCACTGAGGTATGTGGAAAGTCTAACAGTTACAGCACCTATTATAATTGATAAGCTAAGCGATGCATTATTTAGTGTCCATAGTTCTGTTTGTGCATATTTGTCCCTGCAACAGTAGTAGAATGGATTGTCCTCCTATCCAAACCAAAAGTAAAGTAGTATCTTATTATTTCTTGGTGGTGGTCATTCACCTTTTTATTGTTGGCAATGGTCAAAGCATAAACATTTAGAATACTTGAAAAGACATTATGGACAATCCCAGAGGACTACACTCAGTGCATAGAGCTATTGCTGACTAGAATGGGAGTCCAATGGAAATGCCAAATGTGCAATCTTAGTTAGCTACACAGACAGACTAATAAGAATAATCTAGTAATACCACACGGAGTCATAGTCGAGGCAGGATAAGAATTTAGATCCTGTCTACAAGAAGATCAAAGACGATTTAGAAAAAATCGAATGAGGAACGCTAGGAAAAAATAAGTACTCTATATTAAAATTAAAACTTACTGGGGCCAGCAAAGGAGCCCTCGACTGCCCAGTCCTGGCCTGCATCGACAACAGCACCCTCCTCCTCCTGTGTCCTCCTCTTGCCCCTGGGGGAAGCTGATGTACAACATGAAAGAAAGAAAAACAGAAAACATGGATGATATTTCTCAACCAAATCAAACATTTAAAAAAGAACTAACAAAGTAACAAAATATTTTTGCGAAATAGCAAATAGGGAACGACTCCACGGGATATATTATTGACCAATCTCATGTGGTCGACTACGTCATTACTTTAGTATTGCTTGATTTGCGGACCGTCGAATTGGAAACTACCCTATGTAACTCACTAAACAAAGTACTAAAAAGGTTTGCCTAGGATTGGCAGGCAGCAGTCCGCAGCACGCAAAGGGACAGCCAAAGTCCATCGTGATTGAAGATCAGCGACAACACTAAAGTTTCCTACTACATTCACCAGTCATTAAAATACTCAAACTATTAATCCACCACCACTATTTCTTCTTATCGCCATGTGTACAAAGGAAGGACTGGACTTGAGTCTGTAGGGGCTGATTTAGAAGGCCCTTGCGGCTCTTTTGCTCCATTGTTGCGTGACTTTTGTGACGCAGCGACAGCACAAAAGAGGCGCAATGGTGCGGCGTATATTAACAACGTGACGCATCTGGGAGATGCATCACGTTGTAAAGCCCTGCGCCAATAGGGGTGTTCCGGCGCAAGGGAGGGCGTTCCTGCGCAGGAACGCATCCTAAAAGTGGCTGAGGGAAATCTACAAGATTTCAATTAGTCACTTTGAGGACAATGATGCGTGACTCAAACCCTGCGCCTGCTTGAAGCAGACGTACGGCTTGACGCAGCATTGGGGAGATAGGGCACCCCAGAGAATTGATGGAGCTGCACCATCGTTGCGACGCAACTCCAGCAATGCGCCGCCTTTACGGCACAGATGCGTAACGCTTTGGTGACGTTTTGGGCCCATGGCGCGCCGCATTGTAAATACGGCGCACCATGGGTGATGGTGGCGTGACGCACAATTACTGGCGCATCCCTGCAACTTTGCAGGGATGCGCCGGTAATTAAAAATCTGAACCTTAGTGTGTAGCATTGCGCAGTTCTTTCAACTACACTCATACATAATTTCACAGGCCAATGAAATGAACACAAAATCTAAAACAAATAAGCATAGTAGCAACACTACTGAGAAGGAGAGCAGTGTACCTGAAATGCACAGAAGATTTTGAAATAAAATTTACCTACAATGTAATGAGCAGCATTATTGCTCTTGGTAAAAAACAAAAATTTGCAATATAATAACACAGCAGGAGAAAACATAGTAGTAAAGACATAGCTACTACTCCTCACCAAGCCCGGGGATCTCAAGGCCAAGGAGGTCGAGCAGATCTCGCTCACGGGTCAGGACATCCGTCCAGCGGTGGGTGGCCTGGTTGTAGGTGCGCCAGACCCGAGAGTGGTGGTAAATGGCCTGGCACACCTTCTCCCACCGCTTCCGGCGCTCCCGGGCCCCGTACCCGGCACTGATCTTGCCGCCTCCCATGATGGTCCTGGGGAGGCGGCGCTGAACATAAAAAATGAGTTGGGCCACCTCCTCCGGGGTAAAGATCTCCCGTGGCATCACTAGCTCCCCCCTCAAACGCCCGCACGGGAGCCGGACACGGGGTGCGGGACCCTTCCCCTTCTCGGGATGCTTCCCGGCTCCCTTCACCATGGTCTGGGCGGAAAGGAATAAAGAAAATAGAATAGGGAAGAGAAGAAAAGAAAAGAGTTTACAAAAGTAGTTTAAAATTAACCAAAAGTAGCAGTAAACACAAAAATATAGGGCTAGAAAAATAGAGGGATAGATAATAAGTAAAATAGATAAAAAAAAACTTCAAACAAGCAAAGGATGGCAGAGATTGACAGAGGATACAAAGACCATGCCCAGAACCATAGCAATGAATGAGAAACAAGATGGCCGCGCCCGTTCACGACCGCGCGGGTAAGTTCGCGCGAGATTTTCCTTGCGAACACGCGCGAGACTGTACTGGCAAGCCGCGGACTTTGCGAGATTACACTTCGCGCCCGGAAACGGAAATACGTCAGGCAAACAAGATGGCTGCGCCCTTGAACGACCGCGAGGGTAACTTCGCGTCTTGCGCTACGAGCGGCTCGCAAAAACGCACAAAACCTTGCCAACTAACACGCCGCAAAAAAAAACAAATTGCATATTCGCACGAATTTGCGGCTTCCGAATCCGATCTCGCGCGTGTTCGCACCCCGCGAACCCCGCGAAATCGCAGAAAAACGAGTTTTTCAAAACTGAAAGCACTCGGCAGGGGCAAGAGTTCAAACTCATCATTAGTAACAATTCCCGGTAGTGCTTCCTGACTGGGGCCCCTCCAGAATTCAGTTGCTAGTTGCAACAATTGTATGACCCTGCTCTGACCCTCACAGCAGGCTCATACAATAGCTACAAGTAGGCCACAAAGAAGGTCCTGGGGGAAAAAAATGCACTGCAACAGAAAGCAAAGTTACAGATAAGGAAGCAGGTGCCAGACTGGAATTTTAAAACAGTGACACATTAATAAACTAACCCCAAATTAATTCATCTCAGTTGAAGCTGGTGTGCTTGCTTTTCCCCCCCATAATCTACAGTAATGATGAACCAGAGGGTGGCATTGATGTAACAGAGGGTTGCAGTGGTGAAACAGAGGGTGCTGGGAACCTGTGATGATGAACCAGACGTAGAAACAACATAATTCGCGACCGTTGCGCGACAAAATGTAAGTTCGCAATTGCGAACTGGTACGAAACCCTCGCGAACTGGCAGAAATCCTTGCGAACACAAAAAAAAAAATCCGCAAATTCGCAAGAATTCGCGGATTTTGCGGATTGCGAGTTCGCAAATCCGCAAAATTCGCGAACGCGAGATTCGCAAAATTTGCCCATGCTTACCAGAGATGACTTTCTGAGAACGGTTATGCCAATAATAAATGGATTTATAGCCGAATAGGGGCATAAGGTCACAATATCGATCAGGAACCTAGATAAACACGCAACACCCACTCCACGTTTTCATGTCCATCAAATTACTAAAACTAGAGCAATAGGATGCATATGTAACATTGCCCACCCCAAAATACATAAATGCATTCGAAATAGGCGTATATTGTAATACGTGAAATTTAGGTACTGTACGTTTTTTGAAGCATAGAAATCATTCAAAAATTATTGCATATGAAATCAATGAACGATTATGCAAAAAGAATTACACATGAAGTATCTCTGACAGAAGAAGGGCGAGATAAATCATCACATATAAATGCATTGCAATAACATGTGCTAGAGGCTGATGTAAGTTTGTTATGTCTCTAGATGTGTTTAGAAATAGAAGTTTGAAGCTTCTGTTCTCTAAGAATAGTTTTTACGTTAAGCAAAGAATTGTTTGTGCCAAAAAAAGGGTGAATATTAAAAAATGTTCAATTCAAAAGAATTATTGCTTGAAGGGGGAAAAATAGAGTTCCAAAGCTTTTTGCAGTTTTTGTTGATCAAAACTGAAGGCCGAATTCAGAGTTCATGGGAACGCTGTGAGTCGGAAAGCTACTCTAAAGTTATTATTTTTGTACGGGTGAGAACATCGTATCAGACAGGCTCTCAAAGAATTGGTCTACAAAATCAGGTGACAGTTCAACCAAATTTGATAGCGCTGTAACTTGGCAGGTGTGAGAATGATTGCTGTCATCGTAGTCAGGAGCAGCAATGCTCACAGAAGGCCGTACCTGGGTGATGTTGCTTTTGTCACTCGCTCCACTGTTACCACCTAATCGTAGTACAGGTGTCTCAACGAATGCTGTCATCAGGATTGGTAGCCGCTGGGGACAACACAATGCGTGAGCCGTTATTGGACTGAGCAAAGTATCGACGTCCGTTGGTACTGCTGATGGAAGTGAAAGACAGATGTCCAACACGCATTCATCTCCGCATAGCATACATCTCAGTACCGGTAAGATACAGTTCTGCCATATAGGTCTGAATGAAAGGAACCAGGTCATGTTTAGATCTCTCAGCCTGGCCAATCCAAGGACGTTAGTTATCCTGTCCCGGTAGCGCATTGCTAGGATTGTCTCTTCCATTCCCATGGGAGCTATGTCTGAGTTTCGGCTTGCCATAACGAAGCAGGAGGGTCAAAAATAAAATCCCTGCGACGAGTCCCAAAAATAATGGTATGCCGCCAAAAACAGAGTGTAAAAAATTAGGAACGATTCCCAAAATTGCCTGGAAGGGTGTTAGCAGTCCCGTAAAGACTGTCTCAAATATGCCTGGGATGCTTGTGGCACTAGACATGTTAAGGAGTTGGCTCAACATTTCTACGAAATGCACGGGGCAATTTGTTGATAAAAGGTCATGAACTTCAGTAGCTGTCCTTGCAACTAGAAGATCATACGTCTCTTTTGATGACGTTATAGGCACTGTTGTCTGTAAAAGTACAGATTTCATTTTGCTTAATGTATCAATTCGTATAGAATAGAGATTCAGACGAGGCCAGATGGGAGTCACTGTGTCTGCAGGCCCACTTGGAAACAATGCTTGCATACAGCATTTGACCATGGATGTTACTCTTACTAGATAACTTTTCCCTGGCACAAGGCCACAACATCTGTGATCCGTTCTAAGAATGTAACTCCCATTTGAAAGTTGCATAAAGAAGGGCTCTATCTGAGTTGCAGGTGTGACTAGCTGGTGGCATGAAAGGTTGTTAGAATTTCCATCACATGCTCCGTGTAAATTAATACCCTGACACAAAAGTATACCGCTTAGTGAATGTTTACAGTTCTCACCACTAAGAAATACATTTTTGTCGCTGTCACTATAGCAAGAATGTGTGTATGGTAATTTCCATTCAGATTTTACATATCCTTTACCCAATTGTTCATACTGGCCAGTAGGTATGTATTCAAGGCACTTTTTAAATCGGAAAGTTGTTAACGGAATTGTGATAATTCCGTGTATTATCCATTCAATGACAGGACTCTCTGACATTGTCAATGGTAATCTCTCAAGTTTTTCGATGCTCAGGATTGTATAGTCTGCTCCTTTCTGTGCCAAACTGATCTGTTTATCAGTAAGGTTAAAAATGGAAAATAATGACGTTGTGTTGATTAAACGCCAAGGCACATAGCCTGAACCAAGATTTTGCAGCGTCCAGTCTAATTCTATAATAGAGCGTAATTGAGACTGGCCATGTTGTAACATTAGCAAGTCTCTGTCTATCAAATCAAAGGCAGAGGATACAATATTGTCCAACAAATATATTCTGGAAGACAGAGTCATTAACCCATTGTCTACTACAGAAAGTGATTTTTCCAAATTAATACAATCAATTTCTCGTATTTTTTCAGCAGTTTCAATTTGTTTGACTTTCCAAGCCTCGTTGTACGCAGCATAGATACTGGTCGCTATGAAACGCTTCTGACGCTGTTTGCGTGGTCCAAGAATGAAATCGCGCAAATCAGCACCTTCTTTTAGTAAAGACAAGTGTTGCTTAATTTCAGCCAGTGTGGATGTTGTTAGCCATTCAAGGCAGAGTTTCCCTACACTGTATGTTGTTATAATCCCTGGATGTTGTCTCTGGGAATATCTCGGGTCTAGTCTGGTCATTTTTAACCCCTGTGTTTTATTCAGGAATCTATCTTGACAGCTGTTTGTGTCTGTAGGCCAGATTAACCACTTTTTCCAATCAGGATGTGTTCTGTTAAAATGTAAAATTTGTGATACGTCCAACTCAATATCTGCAGTTATATTCTCAGGTATTGGCTTTGGTATAGACGGTGTTTTAAGGTCTTTGATCTTAGCTAGGCCAAGACAAGATGTTTGGTGTATTGTGTCATTTAAAAACAACATTTGTTCTGGTATCATGCAGGTTCTAAATAGTGCTTCAATGCCTTGCACCTGCCAATCTTTTGTACCCCAAATTGTTTTCGTTTCAATATTATTTTTCCAATAATCAAAACCAAATGTCATCATTTTGTCATAAAATGCTTCTGAATATATCAATTTAGAATTTGTCAGCATTGTTTTCATTCCTGTTTTATCTAACAGTTTGTAATAAAACGTTTCTGCATCACTAGTGTTAAACCCTGAGAAGTATTTGAATTTCTCAAAAAATGCTTTAGAACTGCTTTTAGGTGGTGTAGCACAATGTTCCCATTGATTATACATAAAAACATTTCTAGGCTGTGCAGATTTATGCAAGTAATGATCACCATAGTGTGTGTAACAGAATAACTGCTCATAACTAGATGAACCTTGTAAATAATCATGATCTGTGAATCTAGCTGACATTACTAAATCAGACATCATGTCATTAATACTGTTAAAGTCCCAATCATCAGAGAATGTACTAGGTTTTACAAAGTCACTTAAGGAAACCTTCAGTTGATGAGGATACTTCAGGATTTCGACCGGACCATATATCTCATAGTCTGTTTTCTCCCATACTACCCCACCAGGTATTGGAATTGCTGTGACATTTACTGTTGACAGTTCTCTTTTCTTCACGTGGGATGATCTGTGTGGTTTCAGGACTAGGTTGATGTTCTGACTTGCTGTGTCCATTGGAATATATTTTCCCTCAATGAATCTTCCCAAACACAGTACCATGATGAGCCAAAGCAGGAGGAAAAATACACCTAGACCGAACCAGAACTCTAGCCAGGGGGAAACAAGGTAGATTTTCTTCAATTGATGAAAGAGTTCCGTTGCTTTTTCTTTAAAAGTCTTTTTTGTTTCTGGCATCACTTCGGGGTCGTTTTGATCTTCAGAGAAGTTGTCGAAGTTGATGAAATAACCAGAGGCAGTTCTGTCAATTGATGGGATTGTTCTTTCAATCTGTCTTTCGGTAGCATTTTCTGATGCCACATCATTGTAGACTGGTGTTGTTTCTTGACGAACTGTTTCAATCTGTGTTTCAAGAGGCACGAGTTCCATGGCATTATTGCATAGTCCTTCATTGTGCACTGCAGGCTGATCGAATGTGATGAGTCTTTCAGTTTGAACCTCTTGGATTGTTGCAAGTTTGGGTATTCTGTTGTTTCTTGGGAGTCAACTGGGCCTACTGTTGATTATAGGCCACATGCTTGTGGTTTTACCAGGTCGATGGACACGACTCTGTTCTCCTTTTTACCAGCAAGGGGCGGTAGCACAACTGATCTTGTTCCGGTGACTGCCAAGACAGGTACTGCTTTTCTGTAAGAAGGCCCAAATTCCTTCTTCACCGCGATCTTTTCTCTGACTAGATCCCCAATCTTTGGAATCCAGACAGGCCTTGCTGGGGCTGTTGCTGGTGGTGCCTCATCAGTGGTACTTGGCTGTTGCTTTAACTTTATGTTGCTTAAGGATATTCTTGTTTCATTCAGTTCCTGTAAAACAGCCAAACGATCTTTGATGTCAAAGTTTGTTGTTTTTTCTTGTACCACTGACATCTGACTATCGAGGTCCTGAATACGCATTCTAATTCCGAACAATAGTTCGTATGGGCTGAAACCTTTTGGAGAATTTCTTGGCATGTTGTTAAGACTAGTCTGGACACTTATTAAATGTTTGACCCACCCAGCGCCTGAACCTAATACCTTAGCTGTTATAGATTGCTTTATGTCCCGGTTTTTTCTTTCTACCACACTGTTCCCTTCGGGGTGCGACGGACAAGAATACCGCAACCCAATTCCCATGCTAGCCATGGCCTCCTTATAAACTCGAGAGCTGAAAGCAGGACCCTGGTCAGAATGGAACGTGGTAATTGCGTATGTGCCGATAAAGACTCGCAAATCTTTTATAACCGTTCTAGCGTCAGCCGAGCGCTGGAGGCCTCATTTTTTAAGTGTGTTTAGCCTTAACTGATTAATAGGACGCAGGTTGGGGTGCAGGCAGCGTTACGCTGTTTCTGATCGGTAGCCGGTAGCATTGTTCACTACTGCGATCCCTATTGCAGTTTTCACAGTTGTTTGCATATATTTGGTGTTCTACACTCATTCCCGGCCACCAGTATGCTGATTGTAATTCAGTCAGAGAGTCCCTGATTGTTTGGTGTCTCAGACCCAATCCCATGTGTGCGTCTGCTATTAAAAATATTCTCCTGTTCATGTTTGGAATTACTCTGTCCCCCACTCCAGGGATTCGAGCAAAAGGAACAGAGTTTGCATCGATTATGTATGCATAATTGAGTGGATAGTTCACGGGTAGTGCTGCACAGTCGCCTTTTACGGTCGTTTTTACTGCCAGCATGGTTTCCCCGTCTATGTATTTATCTGTACGCTTTTTTGTGGCTACGGAAGCCGGTTTAGTTGCTTCCGCTGTGGCTGTATTAGCCAATGAATTCCCTGCAACGTGAACGCCATCACTTTGAAGACTCTGTGCGTGAATCACGTGAGTCTTTTGTAGTTCTTTGTGTAAAAGAGCTACCTGTTTCCAGAGCAATTTATGCTTTATTGTGGCACCTGTGTCATCTTTGTAGTCGTTTTCGATCCAACTCTGCAGCTTATTGTTGTAAGAGTTGACGCAAAAATGAGAATCGCACACTATAAGTGTCGGGAATTCACGTTCTGCATTTTCGAGCGCCATCTTTAAAGATCTGATTTCAGTTCTCTGAACCGAACAGTTTCTTACAGATCCAGTTTTTGTTACTTTCGGTCTGAATTTACCGCACAGCCAACGACCTTTAATGATCGCACATGCTGCATCGTAGGATTTTCTCTCTAGTTTGAAATGCTGTACAAAGCTATCTGTATAGATTATACAGGCGTATTGTGGGAGAGGCAGAATTTCGATTGGCAGAGGATATTCTTCTTCATATTCTAAATCATTCAGTTCTTCAAATTGCGGGGCTAAATAGTATTTCACGTCTTCCGCTCCTAGAGAATCTATGCACTGTATCCATTTCGGATCCAGTGACACTGTAGGCAGGTTTACTGGGCTGAATAGCGCTTCGAAGGCGGATTCCGCTGTAAGGATATTAATCCGTTTGCCGTGTGCTAGTTCTCGTTCATTTGCTAATGCGATTTGCACTGCTTTCACAGTTCTTTCTGTGTGACTGAATGTTTTTTCTGCTTGTGTGTACAAGTGTGATTTAATTGAAATTGGTACCTTTTCTCCCTCATTAGAGGTCAGGTATGTGAATCCGCATCTTCCTGGGATGACTCGGATTACAAGATCGATCGTGTTGTCACGTGTATCTAACTTTGTTTTTGCTAACATGTCTGTTTGCAGTGATCTCAAAATTTCTGTGTGTTTTTGAGTCCAATTGATTTGTTTAAAATCAGGTTTAATTAGTTCGTAGAGAGGTTTAACCCTCTCTGCGTAATTTAGAATGTAAGTTCTTCCGAAATTCAGAAAACCTAGAATGGATTGTAAATTCTTCAGCGTTTTTGGAGCTTGGAGTACAGCGCACTTTTCTAAGAAGTTGTCCGCTAGGCTTTTTCCTTCACTTGATAATTCGTACCCTAAGAATAGTACTGTCAGATGGGCAATTCGAGACTTTTTAAAGTTGAATTTGTAACCCTCTGCTGCGAACCCAAGTATAATGGTGTTCACTCTTTTCAAGTGAGTATCCAAGTCGTCGTCTGTGAGATAGATATCATCTACGTAAGATAATGCTTCATCATCATAGATTTGTAGTAACTCTGTTACCCTAGCTGAGAATAGTCCTGGGCTGTTCTTGAACCCTTGTGGGAGTCGACAGAATTTTTCTGCGACCCAAATGCAGAGAAAGCGGTCAAATATCTGCTTTCCGGTGCAATGTTCTGACAAAAGAAACCATTAGATATGTCTAATGTCGTTTTATATTTTTTCCTAACTATGTTATTCATTAGGGCTGCACTATGCGAGTTTTGTACTGCAAAAGTTTTGCAACATGTATTAAGGTGTCTGTAGTCCAAAACTAGACAATATGAATTGTCTGGCTTGGAGACAGGAAACAAAGGATTGTTCATTTGAGAGGTGCATGTTTCAATCACCCCCTGGTATTCAAGTTGATCTAAGATCTCCCTGACCTGTTTTTTAGCTTCTTGCTTTATGGGATACTGCCGTTAGGCAGTTGGTTCACTTTTTAATTGGATTTTGTGAGGAGGAGAGTCCTCATCCCATCCTACATGATTTTTATACAATGCCGGAGCCTGGGCTACTGCCCATTTCCTTGCATATGTATATTTTTTGTGAATCGGAATGTGATTCGAGAAGGCAGGCATAATCACTTCTTCGCCACGAGGGCACTCCCTGACAAACTCCGGGGGCCAATCTTTTTCAGCTAACAGAATATCATAGCCTTTTGAGAGCTTATCCCAAAATAGACTCCTTATTTTCCTAGTCTTATCACCCTCTATACGCAATGTTATTTCGTATATTTTATGGGGCTCGCTAAGTCTGGTGTCGGCAGTTTCAACCTGAATGTATTCATTCGTGTCCACTGTCTCCAGATGACTCATCAAGATCTTGCGCGCTATACTGATTTCTGCTGCACTGTCCAACATTGTCAATGCCCACTCCCCGTTTTTCAACTTTGTCCTCAGTATTCTTGGCATGGTTGATTACTCTAATACTGGCTACCTTCTTTTTCTGAAATTGAGATTTTTTACTCTGAGCAGGTTCCTTGTCTTTGGACTTGGTGTGCTCTCCTGGGTCTGACCGTCCTCTTCTTTCCGAATTCTGTGGAAAAGATCGAGAGGGACGTGTATCAATACTTTGATATCTATCAGGTTTTTTCAGATTATCCCTATTTCTAAGGTTATATCTTTTCTCAGAGGGTTCCCTCTGGGGAGACTGGTGTTCTCGAGTCGGAGTTCTTTCCCTCCGTCGAGGAGACCTTCCTCTGGACTGGAAAACTTTTTCCTTGGGAGTGGATTGTTTATTTCCATCCCAGCTCTTTTTAGGAGTGTTTGAATTATTTTTAATAAATAATTTTTCAGGATTTTCGAGCAGTTGGGGCTTTACCGGTTTCCCACCCAAGCTGTCTCTACCTAATTCTTCATAGCATTTTTCTATGATTTTGGCAAGCTCAACAGGATCTTTTATATCTGTTTCCTTCAACTTCTGGCGGATCGCCACAGATGCTGCTTCTCCTTTTATGTTGGCTAATAATATAGTTGAGACCTGCTTGAAGTCTTTCAGTAATTTCATACCTAGATTTAAAGCGGGCTCTGGACCGTATTCGTTTTGAATCTGTTTTAGCACTTCTGGTATTACCGCCATAGACGGAACACCGTGTGTTTTTGTGTAAATGGAAGCAAAGACTGTACCCCAAGTGTCGCAGTCCTCCATGTGTGGTGTGATTCCCATTGGAAGGCAGATGGTCAAGATTCTGTGTTTCTCTATAGGGGTAGTATCAGGAAATACTGCCTCTGTTTTACGAAGAAATGACTGTATGTTCTGTGGTGTGATTTTATTAGTGTTCCCCTGATGAGGGGTCAGCTGTGGTGTATTTACAGCTGGTTGGACTGTTGCAGTCCGCATTACATATTGGACTAATTGCCTATGTATTTTTATTAATGTGTTTAGCTGTACTAACAGCTCTTCTCTAGACATTTTTACAATGTCCGGATGTGGTGTGTAGCTGGCTAGAACCGGCCACGTTGCTCCTGGTCTACCTAGTGGACCGAGCCTGGTAATGTGATCAGTATGTTTTAGGGCGCCATTAAACCAGAGCAGGTGCTCTTGAAATTTAAGTGGAATTTCAATCTCCTCGAAAGGAGCGTACTCTTCCGGAGGTTTCTCTATTTTGTAATAGTGAAACTCTTTTGTTGTAGCGTTTACCGCTGGAAAGTTTATCCATGAATAGAATACCTCTGTCTGCCGATACTCGTGAGCCTCTATCACGAAAATTACTGTACCACCTTGTGGTGTCAGTCCGTTCTCTATAAGTTTTAATGTTATAGATTTTCTTAAATGTGCCGGGATGATTACTGCACCCGGTACCATATCGTCGGAATCCTGCTGAGTTGCATTTACTGCGGCCCCAGTGGTTCCGTTCTTTTCTCCTGGCATTGTTAACATGCAAGGTTTGCAGAGTAGGTCTCCAAGGAGACAAAGATTAGGTGCACAATATTTTGGAACACTGTATCCTTCAACGTTGAATAATCCAGAGCTTTACATAGGAATCTCTTCCTACTGAGTTCGGGCGGATTTTAACCTTTCACCCACTCCAGACGTCTATTGGAGTATATACGGGAGAAAAGGGGTGTGAAATATGCACGACTGAGTTACTCTAACGTCTTGCGTTAGTTTATCGCCTTACCAAACGTTTGGGCGCCATGTAGTGTAGTTCCTAGTTTCCCACTAGGCCCTGCGCATTGGAATAACATAAACAGTAGTATCGACGTGGAACTGCGGATATTCCAGGCCTCCACTGACTATGCTAAACTTAATTGGGTGTGTTACCAACTAGCTCAGAGGTCACTGGAAACTTTCTTCTCTGCATGGGAAGTGATCAGCTTCCCTGGCACAGACAAGAAGGGATTCAGCTTTCCAACAACCGTGCAACATGACAACTTTGCTCCTCAGATCAAGAGTCAATCTCTAGGGTCGTGTGAAACAATAGACATGTATTTCACTCAGTCAGTTTAGTGCAGTTTACTTTCACGAGATGTAGAGAATAGAGAGACGGGCGTTTGTCAATAAAGGGTTAACATTTATTGAACAGTCTTTCTTCTCGTACAAGAGAAATGTATTGCCACAATTGCAAGACTTGTTATTATAAAAAGTACGTATAGTAAGATAAGGATTGCGAAATAGAACTGTAAAAGCATTGATATGGTTTCTTAGCCATACAATGGTTTAAAAGTAATAAAACATATATACAGTCATATATACATTTAGGCTAACATACTCAACTGGTGCTTCTAACTACGCCTACCCCAGTGTGCCTGACCTAAGCCTAACACGTGGAAGGGAGTAAGTAAGTAGCTTTAAGTTAAGTTGGTTTTGCCAAGGTTTGTTTCAAGAATTCTCATCTAAGGTTTTAGTCAACACCATACCTCTGAATAGAATGATGGAAGTCTGGTATTTCCTTCAGGGGGCACTCGATATCCCAGTCACCCGCGAGGGCAGACCGGAAACGCTGGAGCTGGATTTCTCTGCAGGAGAAAGACAGCGGCTCTCTTCAGCGCGTCGAGGAAGGAGGGGGGACAGCGTCCGCGGGCAGCTTGGCATCTGCTGGGCTCTTCGCAGAGGGACGGCTGTTCAGCTCCTAAGCATACTGCACCATCGTTCGCGCTTTAGCAGCGATAATGGTATCAGTAGCTTCACCACCAAGGGGACAGCAGGCTGCAGCGACAGGGTGCTAGCTTCACCAACACGGGGTCTTGCAGACAGCTAACAACAGGCAACGAGCAACGAGCTCTTGCTTAAGGCAACGTTGGTAATATTTATACCTGACAGGTGCCGGGTTTGACGCAAGTTTGCTGGACATAAGACGTCAATTAAAGATGTCACTAGGAAGTGATAGCTATCAGTTGCTCATTAGAGTTCCATTACTAATCAAAACACAGCAAGCGGGGATTTCCAGGTTTGCTGAGTTTTTATCTTGTTGAAGAACTCGGAGTGTTAATCTAGGAATCTCAGATAGTGACTCCTGCTCTGTCATTGCACTAATTGGTCACAAAGGAAGTGGCAGAGAGCTATGCTGGAATGTGGCTCTGTTCGTGTGAGGCCAGAGATGACTTTCTGAAAATCGCACTTGAACGGTTATGCCAATAATAAATGGATTTATAGCCGAATAGGGGCATAAGGTCACAATATCGATCAGGAACCTAGATAAACACGCAACAATGGGATTGTGCTGAATTTTCTGTGTTTTTCGATGTTTGGGCTGTTGTTGGGGCCTTTTGACCAGGGGTAGTTATTGGTGCATGGGCTTAGTCTTTTTGTGGGGTGTCTTGAATTTAAACATCATGGAGGGCATGGATGCCATGGGATTGTGCTGATTTTTATGTGTTTTTCGAGTTTTTGGGGTGTATAACTGAACTGATGTTCCTCTGTCTTCCATTGCTTTTAGGTGCACAAGACTCAAGAGAACCACCAGTGCCAGGAAGAAGTCCTGCAGCGGTGTGTGTGTGCAGCATAACGTCACGCGATGTCACGTCTGGCCACAGACAACTCTGCAACTCGTGCAACTGCGGCCTGCTGTTCTGACCTCTGAAGAAGATGGCCCCAAAAAACTTTCCCCGTAGCTCCTCTAGCAAGAAAGTTGCCAGTAAGGAGCAGAAGAAGCAAGTTACCAAGGAGACTGGTGTGCCGCCCGCCACATTTTTTGGGAGTAAAAAAAAAAGTACGCCTGCAGCAGCAGCGGGATCTGCTGGGGACTAAGCTGGGAGCAGCACCCCCGCACCATTGGGCTCAGTGCCACCACCACCACGCCAACTTACGTCCAGGCCCTTGAGTGCTGCAGAGGCACTTAGTCTAGTTGTTCAATCACCATCGACCAGTGATGTTGGCTCATCGCAAGAAAGTAGCAGCAATGTCCCTCAATCAACACAGGTTGTTGTAACTCATCTGACGAGTGTTGAACAACCACAGCCGCAACAACAACCACATGTGCAAGTACAAGCCCAAGTACTTGTGGAAAGAGAGGCAGCGCAAGGAGATGTGCAAGCAGAGGTGCATGGAGGGTCACAAGTGCCCACAATTGTTGTTCCTCCCGAAGTAGGGGCACATCAGGAAATCGACAATCAAGCCGAGGTATCATTTGAGGAAGCCACTCCTCCTGATGATTCATTGTCTTCCAGATCCCCAGCAAGGAAAAGATCAAGGGTGGTGTCTACATCTTCTTCAAGCCCACCTCCTTCTGATGATATGGATCAAACTTGGGAACCAACACTGCCGTCTGAGAGTGAGGCACACCATGATCTGATAAAGGTAGTTAAGCGTAAAAGGAAGGTCGTCAAAAGTCTCATAGTTATGGAGTGTGATGAGGCTCAACAAGAGGTGGCGGATTCTCCTGCTGATGAAGACTCTCACGACGACGACGCAGTCATCATAAAGGTCACTGCAGCCCCAGCGGGCATGCAGCAAACAGACATTTTGACCCTACCCCGAGAAGCTGCTGAGCGTGATGATGATGTTGTCGACGAGGAGGCAATGGAAACACCACAATCATTGGAGTTAACTAGTACACCAACACGTACCGCTTCCATATTTCTTCCTCGCCAGAAGGGACCTCCACCCACCTCGACCACAATTAGTGGTGGTGAAAGTGCACAACGTAATAAAGTTCGGCAATCCACATCCTCCACTTCATCTGGCATTAGAAGCATGACCACCACCACCAGTGTCGCCACCTCCTCCGGCCCCCACAGACATTTCAAGTCCACAGTTTGGGACTTCTTTAGTGTTTGCCCAAAAAAGGAAAACTTCGCCATTTGTAGCATTTGTAAGCTTGCAGTTAGTCGTGGTAAGCTTGGTACCAACTATGGTACCGGAGGCCAGAGAGGTCATCTTAAGAGACAGCACGCTGTCCAATGGTTTGCGCACCTAAAGGAGATCAAGGAAGCCCGAATTGCAAGTCAAGACAACGTTGATGTTTCATCTGATGATGTCGAGGAGGAAGAAGACGTGTCAAACACTTCACTTACACCCAGTACTCCTGTCAGCAGCACACCCCATGTGAGCCACATTAAGAGTGTGGGAGAGAGTGAGACACCAATGCGAAAAAGTTCATCAGCGAGCGTAACTGGGTCGAAGAAGTCATCATCATCATCATCATCCCGTAAATGCATGGTCCAGGGCAACATTAGAACCATGTTGTTTTCAGACGCGCCATATGATTGCAACCACCCACTGACGCGTCTGTATAACACTAAGCTGGCTAAAATGCTAGCTCTGGACCTTCTCCCTTTTTCTTTTGTAGAAGGGGTTGGTTTTCTAGAATTAGTGGCAGCGCTCTGCCCTAAAAGGAAGGTTCCTAGCCGGTTCTATTTTGCCAGAGTTGCTGTTCCAGGACTACATGAAGATGTGCTGGAGGTGATTGGGGCAGCTTTGCAGAAGAGTGCTGTTCACACTATACATCTGACAACAGATATGTGGACCAGTGGCGCAGGTGCTGATTACATGTGCATCACTGTACACTGGGTCTCTTTTTCAGGGGTTAAAGCAAAGCTAAACGCAGGTGTTGACCCGGACCAAGTTTTTAAAGCTGCTCTGAAACATGCAACACTAGCCATGTTTGGCTTGGAGAAACTTCATACAGCAGAAAACATTTTGAATGAGTTTAACACAAAGGTCTTTCACTGGCTGTCCCCAAAAAAACGCCAGATTGGTTATGTTTCCACGGATAATGGCGCCAATGTAGTTAAGGCCATGGATCTGGGTCACTATTTCAGAGTGCTGTGTTTGGCGCACTGTATAAACCTGGTTGTTAAAAAATTCTTGAGTGAAGACAGTCCAGCGTGCGAGTTAGTGTCCACCTGCCGAAGAAGGTGCAACCATTTCAGCCATTCTTTTAAGGCCCGGAAGCATCTGAGGAGCCTGCTACATGAACGTCGAATGCCAGTGAAAGCACTCATCCAGGAGGTGCCAACACGTTGGAACTCAACCTTCTACATGCTTGAGCGTCTGTATGAGCAGTATACGGTACTCGATCACTATTTATTCACACTGGGTACAGCTCAGAAGGACCTGAGGCTAGATGCGGCGCAATGGAAGCTAGTTAAAAGCCTGACAGACATGCTTCGTCCTTTTGAGGTCTTCATGCGTACAGTCAGCAGGGAGGACTGTAATTTGGGAAAAGCTATCCCATTGTTGCGCATGCTGGAGCACCAACTGAAGGCGGTATCTTCTATGTTTCAAAAAGATGAAGAAAAGAAAGACGCTTTTGTTTTGGCGGAGAAATTATTAGAGCGCCTACTTGGCGATGAACGTCTTAAAATGATTCACTCAGAACAGCATTACATTTGTGCTACTATTCTGGATCCACGGTACAAAAAGGCGCTGGCAGGCCGAGCATTCTTTCCTTTTAATGATGAAGATGTTACAAAGTACAAACGTTGGCTAGCCTTGTCAGCCATGAGGTTTGAAAGAGAACGGCAGCAAATTGAAGGAAAAGGCAGTACATCAGCATCAGCAGGCCATCCCCAGTCAAAAGAATCCACTTCTGCACCTGTGGCTGTGGAACAAGTGACCTCTCAGCCGTTAAAGACACCGGCAACCGGATCATCTGCACCAGACACAACAGTAACATTGGGTGAAGAAGAGGATTGGCTAACTTGGCTTGGGTTTGCTTCTCAAAAGGTCCCAGCAAAAAGTAAGCAAAGTGAAGGAACCTTGGAGAACCTTGAGTCGATGGTGCAGGACTATCTGAATGACTCAACAGAGGTCTATGTTAATGCTGACCCATTGGCGTATTGGCATGGGAAAAAAAAATTGTGGGCACAGCTCTGCAACCTGGCTATAAACTACTTGTCTTGCCCACTCGCAAGTGTGTCTTCTGAACGTGTTTTCAGTGCTGCCGGTGGCATTGTAACTTCCAAACGGAGCCGCCTCTCGCCCAAAAATGTGGAGAGGTTAACAATGATCAAGATGAATCAGCACCTCATACCACCAGATTACAAAGTACGAGAACCCACGCCGGATGAAGACGAGGAGGACAGCAACGTAGATGAAGGAATTTCTTCTCTGTTAGGTGACACTGACCTACTCCTGCCTGAATTCGCAGAGTATGAGGACGAACTCTTATTCTTATTCCCTGACACCGAGCCCTGAAAATGAGACAATGAATCAATAAATGTCTTTTTTGTCCTTATTCACTTTTATTCCTGTGTGTCTGTCTTTCTTTGTTTTGCACAGTTAATATAATTAAAACTTTAATCACCTAATCACAAAAACAAGCCCATCAGCAGAACTGTCTTCACTTGTTTGCTTCTTGATTTGAAGGTGCCGCACTCTGCATTCCTCAGGTTCACAAGTTCACAAGAACATGCTCCTCTATCCTTCTCCTCCAGACTCCTATTTCCCTCAAAGCAGAGGGCTGGATTACGCCCAATGAAGAAAGACTCTGCACTTGTGGGGGTGTTCTACTTCTTTGCGGGTGAGTTGGCGGGTCTTGGGGCATTGCTGGGAAGCTCTAGTACCGGATAAAAGTGGTTTGGACCAAATAGGAGGCAACTTGTTTTTTTGCGTTTTTGCTTACTTGCTTGCCTTTGAGGTGCTCTTTGGGGGGTTCCGGGTGTTTGTGGGTGGGTTTTGGGGTCTGGGAGCACTGCTGGGACAGTCTAATATTGATTGCATTGCCTTTTCAGGAAATCCGTGGTGGAAAACGGGAGTTATGACCTAGCTGCACAGGGCGTTTGGACCGAATGCCGGTAAATATTGTAAGTATGAGATTTTCCTTTTTGGATGTTTAGGGGTGTTGTGCTTTTTTGCGGGTGGGTTGGTGGGTCTTGGGGCATTTCTGGGAAGGTCTAATACCGGATAGAACTGGTTTGGAGAAAATCCATGATGACATTTTTTTTGCTATTTCTGACATTTCGCTCAATGTAGCGTTTTCGGGGGCCTGTTTGGGGGGTTTCCTGGTGTTTGTGGGTGGGTTTCGGGGTCTGGGAGCACTGCTGGATATTGATACTTTTGATTGCAAGCGGTTTGAAGCAAATCCATGGTGGCAGAGGGGAGTTAGGGCCTAGCTGCAGAGCGAGCGCGGAGTGATTTTGGAAATTGCCATGAAAATGACTAAGTCCCCATTTTTGTACTTTTGCTTTTTGGCTGTTTGGGGGTCTTCTACTAGTTTTCTCCTGGGTTGACAGCTCTGGGGCCATTGCTGGGAAGCTCTAATACCAAATAAAAGTGGTTTGGACCAAATCAGAGGCGAAATTATTTTTGCGTTTTTGCTGACTTGCTTGCCTTTGAGGTGCTCTTTGGGGGGGGTTCCGGGGGTTTGTGGGTGGGTTTTGGGGTCTGGGAGCACTGCTGGGACAGTCTAATTTTGATTGCATTGCCTTTTCAGGAAATCCGTGGTGGAAAACGGGAGTTATGACCTAGCTGCACAGTGCGTTTGGACCGAAGGCCGATAAATATTGTAAGTATGAGATTTTCCTTTGTGGCTGTTTGGAGGTGTTGTGCTTTTTTGCGGGTGGGTTGGCGGGTCTTGGGTCACTGCTGGGAAGGTCTAATACCGGATAGAACTGGTTTGGAGAAAATCCATGATGAATTTTATTTTACTATTTCTGACATTTTGCTCAATGTAGTGTTTTCGGGGGCCTGTTTGGGGGGCTTCCTGGTGTTTGTGGGTGGTTTTCGGGGTCTGGGAGCACTGCTGGCTAGTGATACTTTTGATTGCAAGAGGTTTGAAGCAAATCCATGGTGGCAGAGGGGAGTTAGGGCCTAGCTGCAGAGTGGGCGCGGAGTGATTTTGGAAATTGCCATGAAAATGACTAAGTCCCCATTTTTGTACTTTAGCTTTTTGGCTGTTTGGGGGTCTTCTACTAGTTTTATCCTGGGTTGACGGCTCTGGGGCCATTGCTGGGAAGCTCTAATACCGGATAAAAGTGGTTTGGACCAAATCGGAGGCAAATTTGTTTTGCGATTTTACTGACTTGCTTGCCTTTGAGGTGCTCTTTGGGGGGGTTCTGGGTGTTTGTGGGTGGGTTTTGGGGTCTGGGAGCACTGCTGGGACAGTCTAATTTTGATTGCATTGCCTTTTCAGGATATCCGTGGTGGAAAACAGGAGTTATGACCTAGCTGCACAGCGCGTTTGGACCGAAGGCCGATCGATATTGTAAGTATGAGATTTTCCTTTTTTGCTGCTTGGAGGTGTTGTGCTTTTTTGCGGGTGGGTTGGCGGGTCTTGGGGCATTGCTGGGAAGGTCTACCACCGGATAGAACTGGTTTGGAGAAAATCCATGCGGAAAAGCCTTTTGGCACTTTTTGTAACTTAGGGTTCGTTAGGGTTAGCCCTAGCAGCAGGATTGCATGTGTTTCGGGGTGTTCTAGATTTTTGCAACTGAGTTCTGGGGTCTTAGAGCACTCGTGGGAATGTGTAATTTTGGTTGCAAGTGATGTGTTGAAAATCCATGGTGGGAAAGGGGGGATTTGGCATAGTTAAAGAAAGCGTTTGCCACTATTCTTAACTTAGGGCTCGTTAGGGTTAGCAGTATTTGTATTGCATGTGTTTGGGTGGGGGGCTGATTGTGGGGGGGTTTGCGAGTCTTGGAGCGATGCTAGATATGGATACTTTTGCTTGCTTGCAAGTGGTTTGAATCAATCCACGGTGGGTAAGGGGGTATTTGGGCCTACTTTTACTTTCAAAGTACGTTTTGTCACCAGTTTTCTACTAGGCCTCGTTTATTGAGATCTGATTGGGGGTCTTCTACATTTTTGCGACTGGCTTTAGTAAGGGTCTGGGTGGGAGCACTGCTGGGAAGGTCTAATTTTGTTCTAAAACACAGTTTACAGTACACCTAGCTTGAGGGGAAAGATCCGCTAAATTAATTTGTCCTTCATAAGGAGACTCAGACAAAGTACGCACTTTCAAAAATATTGTACTGTCTATTAGGAAACTCAAAGTGTGACTTTTTGCACTACACAGCGTCGTACCTTATATTTATTTGCCAGTGGTGTTCTAATATCACTTCCTGTTTTTCCAACAATAATTACAGGCCAGGTTTCAGTCTGTGCAATGGGAAAAAAAGGATGAAGTCAGGCTTCACATTAGCGAGCCGCAATTCAGCATCCTTCAGGCAGGCAGGGTGTCTTCTGGTCACCAACATTGATGGACGGAGCATCTGCTGGAATGGAGGAGTGCCGCTAATAAGAGGAATGGTGTGATGCATACAACTTACCTACCAAATTCAACAGGACAACTACAACAACATACAGATACAGTATCCATTCTAATGTTTTTTTAAGTAATGTTATTGCTGTGAACTTCTATGAGTGTGACTCTGCATTTCTTGGATCTCTCTCTGCTTCTAAATTGATCCCTACAGCCATTCTATAGGTTTCACTTCGGCTATTTTTTAATCCTAATTTAATGTAAGAAGTGTTTCTCTGAGTGCAGAGATAGGCAAGTGAAAACGCTGCAGCCCTGTACTGTCGCATTCTGTCATTCACGGTTGTCGAAAGTACTACTTACTTTTCAGTAACAATGCATGCAGTAGTGCATGCACTTCCTTTATGTCACTTAAAAGATTTATGGTTAGCTTTGTACCCAAAGATTTCTTTATCTTCAATTATTGTTTGTCCATGCTGTGCTTTTTTTTCTTCTCTCAACAAAACTTACCCAAAAAGAAACCCCCATTCCCATCCATTTTCCAAACCCTAACCCTCTTCCCCCGGGCTGTGTGGTTTTGATTGATGTGTGACTAAATGACAGCAATAATTCCACACACTTGCTGGGGAGGATAAGGTCATAGCAACAGGCTGGTGATGGAATCCGAGGATATATTCTAGACTTACTCAGCTTCAGTACTATTTCTTGTAGTAGTAGCCAATGTCAAAGAAATTCAACGCAAGTACTAGTTATACTTTCAATACTTTACCATTTGTTAGGCTACATTGTGGCACTGTTCTAGTGTACTGTCACCTGCTATATTCTCTATCGTACCGTTGTAATGCTCCAGTAAGGACAAAGCAGGTTTCATTTTCTTTTTTTCCATAGGCATGCAACTGCCACTGTGTCACACCACTAGTACCACCGCAAAGAGGACATTTCATCCGCCCAGGATTGCCAACCTTAATCGCCATTTCCCGTGGAACCAGCCCTGGGCCTATCCCTACTTTAAAACACAAATTACAGGTAAGATAAGCGTTTGGTGGGAGGTAGTATAATGGAGTATTAGGAGAGACGAGAGATTGATGGTAGTACTACTAAAGTCCTAGGACTCTTGAATTCACTTACTCTGTGAGAGGCACTTAGTGTTGAAAACATTTAGCCATTTACACTTTAAGGAAGAAAATGACACAGACTTAAGTTTCAGGAAAACAAACTTTCTGTTAAACCCCGACCCACCAGACTCAAAAGCAGTAAAAAACAGGTATGCTCATATAAAGTTTCAAAAAGTGTATTTGTGTAGCCCTAACAAAATAATCTCCCGCAAGACCCTCCCTAACCCCAACGATTGTCCTTCAAAAGTCCCAAAAACAACCCAACTCCCAATTCCCACCCCCCAAAAGTCTCTAAAAAAGGGGCAAGAGACACTACGGCAGGATGCTGTTCACTTTAGCGGCCAGAGAATCATACTCCTTGCGGAGGGTGGCATGGTCGGAGCGGAGGCCCTCCACCAAGGTCTTATATGTTAGGACCTCCTGCTCCAGGTAGGACACTCTGAGGCATATGCGGTGCTGGCGTGCCTTGCAACTCCTGTGGGGGGCAGCTGCTGTCTTTGCTGCTCGGCGGTTGCAGTTGGCTTTGGTAGCCCGGCTCTGTACTGCTGGAGCACTGCGCTGGCTGGTAGCCCGTGGGGGCACGGAGGAGGATGCAGCTGTCCCAGTGGATGTACCAGTAGACTGCGTGTCCTCCTCCTCTAGGGCCACCAGCCGCCGATATTCGGCGGCAGTGGCATCCAGCCTCCATTGCCGGGCCATCCGAGCCAGCTCCTTCCTTGTTGGTTTTGTTGATTTGGAAGGAGCAACTATATGAAGAAAGAAAGACATAGTCTGTAACCAATGCTCCTTAAGATTAACACAAAATGATTGAGCAGAAAGTTGTGTCACAGTACAACGAGCAACTTGAAAGCACAGTACATAACTATTGAGGCCAGTATCTATCTAACCTCCCACTTCTTCATCCTTGCTCTAACATTAGTGGGAGTTTAAGGAACAAATTCTACGAGCACTATGGACTTCCATTACAGTCGACTATGACAGTACACCAGTCTTATTCTTCTTCTTCTCTCTTGTTTAGGAAAATTGGTACGTTATCTTATGCAAGCCGGCATAATGCCAGCGCAGTGAACTTGCACCTGAGAAAAACAGACGCACACCATGATGAGTGAGACAGACTTGCGTTACTGTACCGGTCCAGTACATGCAGGTGGTGAAGCTCTTACTTTTCTATTACGGGTGGCACTGAGAATACTCTGTTAACCCCTTCGATGCTGATGACGAGCTCAGCTCGTCATCAGCCACGGGGGGCGTGTGCGGATGACGAGCTGAGCTCGTCATCTAACGCAGCTTTTTGAAAAAAGCAGCGTAGCGCAAAAATTACCGCCGCAGCGATGTGGTTAAAAGGGCTACTGCTTAATTAATTTAACTTTCACCCTACAGTGCAAATGAGTACTAGAAAAGGAAAATGAAGAAGCTAAATAATCTGATTATCTATCACTTCACATGGGATGTATTTGATTACATATGGGATGACTTTAGGTGCTTTGCTTTTTATTGAGTGAACAGTGATACACCCACACAAAGTAACACTTAGTTCATCCAGTGACCGTCTACTCTCTCTAGATACACACATGCTATCTAAGAGTCAGATAGTACCATGATCCAGGCATCCATCCATTCAAAGTATATGCACACATACAGTTTCTGTTTCACCCACCCAGGCTATTCTCCTTCCACCCATCCTTGCTTCATCATTCACCCAGCCATGCACCATACCATATTCTTTCCTTCCCAGCCACCTCGGGGACCAAGCAAACACATATCATTCTTCTTTGCCAGTCATCATTACATTTCTCGTCCTTCCACACTTACTTACACCCTTCTTTCGCTTTTCGTTCATCCCATCCATCAAGTTCATCTCAGATCTGATTGGGATTCTTCTTGCCAAAAACTTCACAGCTAAGTCGAAGTACATTTAGAGGAGGCTACTACCTGGTTGATTTATAATACACCTGTGCAGAAAGCACACTATGCAGTCTTCAATCTCAATAAGTAAGGAATATATAGCTTACCTCTGCCCGCCACCACCGTGTGAACCCTCACAGGCACATTGGTGTCGTCCGGCACTTGCATCGCCGCCTCCTCCCCAGAAGTGTTCTCCTCATCCAGCACCCCCACCTCCGCGCTGGCCCCGCCACCAGATGTTCCACCTACAAAGTACATTTAAGAATGTTAGAATACACCACTCACTACGATATAATATTTGGTATAGGAATAAAGAAATGTCAAAAAAACAGAAAACAATGTAATAATTTGTGACTGTCTACTCTAAAGTAAAAATGTCCCTTTTTCCAGGGAAGGCTGTTGTCTTGCTGCACTTTTTGGCACAACTGATGAATGCTTGCTTTTTATTTTTAACACGCACCACTTTTTCTCCTAACAGACAGAAGCTTGACTTCTAAGAACACGAGCAAGATCAAATTCAAACCAGGTGAGAGCTCGGCTCGACCACAAGAAATGTGTTCAATTAATCGTCAGCACTAAGCACTTTTCCATTTTCAGTAAAACGTTTAGTTTTATGACAAACTTGATTTTAATAAATGTGTTTACTTTTAATAAAGCTTTTAAACTTAAATAGACTCTGTGGTTTTTTGTCCTCCAGACTAGAGTGGCTGAGCTAAAGGTTTTGCAATTTTTGCAAGCATGAGTCCGTGCCTCTGACACTTCTTGACTCTGACTCTGTACTCTTGTCCTGCGTTGGATAATCATCATTGGGGATCAATCATCGGTGACTTTGGGAGCTAAATGACTCTGCCACACTATCTAGTCAGTAAGGAGATTGGGGGTTCAACTACAAAGTCTGTTATCACTGAGGTATGTGGAAAGTCTAACAGCGCCTATTATAATTGATAAGCTAAGCAATGCATTATTTAGTGTCCATAGTTCTGTTTGTGCAGATTTGTCCCTGCAACAGTAGTAGAATGCATTGTCCTCCTATCCAAACCAAAAGTAAAGTAGTATCCTGTTCTTTCTTTGTGGTCATTCACCTTTTTATTGTTGGCAACTGTCAAAGCATAAACATTTAGAAGATTTGAAAAGACATTATGGACAATCCCAGAGGACTGCACTCAGTGCATAGAGCTATTGCTGACTAGAATCGGAGTCCAATGGAATTGCCAAATGTGCAATCTTAGTTACCTACACAGACAGACTAATAAGAATAATCTAGTAATACCACAGGGAGTCATAGTCGAGGCAGGATAAGAATTTAGATACAGTCTACAAGAAGATCAAAGACGATTTAGAAAAAATCGAATGAGGAACGCTAGGAAAAAATAGGTACTCTATATTAAATTTAAAACTTACCGGGGCCAGCAAAGGAGCCCTCTCCTGCCGATCCTGGCCTGCATCCTGTTGAACAGCAGCCTCCTCCTCCTGTGTCCTCTTGCCCCTGGGGGGAGCTGATGTACAACATGAAAGAAAGAAAGACCAGAAAACATGGATGATATTTGTCAACCAAATCAAACATTTCAAAAGAACAATAACAAAATATTTTGGAGAAATAGCGACTAGACAAGTATTCCACGGGATATATTGACCGATCTCGTGTGGTCTAATATGTTATTAGTATTGTTTGATTTGCGGACCGTCGACTTGGAAAGTTCTTATGTAACTCACTAAACAAACTACTAAAAAGGTTCGCATAGGACTCAGATCAGCAACAACACTAAAAAGTTTTCTACTACATTAACCAGTCATTAAAAATACTCAAACTATCAATCCACCACCACTATTTCTTCTTATCGCCATGTGTACAAAGGAAGGACTGGACTTGAGTCTGTAGGGGCTGATTTAGAAGCCCCTTGCGGCTCTTTTGCTCCATTGTTGCGTGACTTTTGTGACGCAGCGGCAGAACAAAAGAGGCGCCATGGTGCGGCGTATATTAACAACGTGATGCATATGGGAGATGCATCACGTTGTAAAGCACTGCGCCATCAGGGGGCGTTCCGGCGCAAGGGAGGGCGTTCCTGCGCAGGAACGCATCCTAAAAGTGGCTGAGGGAAATCTACAAGATTTCAATCAGTCACTTTGAGGACACTGATGCGTGACTCAAACCCTGCGCCTGCTTGAAGCAGACGTACGGCTTGAAGCAGCATTGGGGAGATAGGGCACCCCAGAGCATTGCTGGAGCTGCGCCATCGTTGCGACGCAACTCCAGCAATGCGCCACGTTTACGGCACAGATGCGTAACGCTTTGGTGACGTTTTGGGCCCATGGTGCGCCGCATTGTAAATACGGCGCACCATGGGTGGTGGTGGCGTGGCGCACAATTACTGGCGCATCCCTGCTACTTTGCAGGGATACGCCGGTAATTAAAAATCTGACCCTTAGTGTCTAGCATTACGCAGTTCTTTAAACAACACTCATACATAATTTCACAGGCCAATGAAATGAACACAAAATCGAAAACAAATAAGCATAGTAGCAACGCTACTGAGAAGGAGAGCAGTGCACCTGAAATGCACAGAACATTTCGAAATATAATTTACCTACAATGTAATCAGCAGCATTAATGCTCTTGGTAAAAAACAAAAATTTGCAACATAATAACAAACAGAGCAGGAGAAAACAGAGTAGTAAAGAAATAGCTACTACTACTCACCAAGCCCGGGGATCTCAAGGCCGAGGAGGTCGAGCAGATTGCATTCCCGGTCCAGGAGATCCATCCAATGGTTGGTGGCCTGGTTGTAGGTGCGCCGGACCCAAGAGTGTTGGTACATGGCCCGGCACACCTTCTCCCACCGCTTCCGGCGCTCCTGGATCCCGTACCCGCGAGCGATCTTGCCGCCTGCCATGATGTCCTGGGGAGGCGGTGCTGAACATAAAAAATTAGTGCGGCCACCTCCTCCGGGCTGAAGATCTCCCTGGGTGCGACCTGCTCCCCCCTCAAACGCCCGCACGGGAGCCGGGCAAGGGGTGCGGGACCCTTCCCCTTCTCGGGATGCTTCCCGGCTCCTTTACCATGGTCTGGGCAGAAAGGAAGCTAAATAATAAAGACAATAGAATAGGGAAGAAGAAAAGAAAAGAGTTTAAAAAAGTAGTTTAAAATTAACCAAAAGTAGCAGAAAACACAAAAATATAGAGCTAGAAAAATAGAGGGATAGATAATAAGTAAAATAGATCAAAAAAAACTTCAAACAAGCAAAGGATGGCAGAGATTCAGAGAGGATAGAAAAAGCATGCCCAGAACCATAGCAATGAATGAGAAACAAGATGACTGCGCCCGTTCACGACCGCGTGGGTAAGTTTGCGCAAGATTTTCCTCGCAAACACACGCGAAATTGTACTAGCGAGCCGCACACTTTGCGTGATTACACATCGCGCCCGGAAATGGAAATACTTCATGCAAACAAGATGGCCGCGCCCATGAACGACCGTGAGGGTACCTTCGCGCCGTTGCGCTACAAGCGGCTCACTAAAACGCACAAAACCTTGCGAACTAACACGCCACAAAAAAACAAATCGCATATTCGCACGAATTCGCGGCTTCCGAATTTGATCTCGCGCACGTTTGCGCCCCGCGAATCCCGCGAAATTGCAGAAAAACAAGTTTTGCAAAACTGAAAGCACTCATCAGTTGCAAAAGTTCAAACTCATCATTAGTAACCATTCCCTGTAGTGCTTCCTGACTGGGGCCCCTCCAGAGTTCAGTTGTTAGTTGCAACAATTGTATGACCCTGCTCTGACCCTCACAGCAGGCTCATAGAATAGCTACAAATAGGCCACAAAGGTCCTGGAAAAAAAATGCACTGCAACAGAAAGCAAATTACAGATAAGGAAGCAGGTGCCAGACTGGAATTTTAAAACAGTGACACATTAATAAATCAACCCCAAATTAATTCATGTCAGTTGAAGCAGGGCAGGTGTGCTTGCTTTTCCCCCCCATAATCTACAGTGATGATGATGAACCAGAGGGTGGCATTGATGTACCAGAGGGTGGCATGTGAGAAACAGAGGGTGGCAGTGTTGAAACAGAGGGTGCTGTGAACCTGTGATGATGAACCAGACGTAGAAACAACCTAGTCATGACCGTTGCGTGCCGACAAGTAAGTTCGCAATTGCGAACTGGTACAAAACCCTCGCGAACTGGCAGAAACCCTTGCGAACACAAAGAAACCAAAAAAATCTGCAAATTCGCGAGAATTCGCGGATTTTGCAGATTGCAAGTTCGCAAATACGCAAATTCGCGAACGCCAGATTCGCAAAATTCGCCCATGTTTACCAATCACTCACGTGAATAAACTTTTAAAAAACACCAGGGAGACACCAGTAGTGGGGCTGACAGTAAGCAAAGATCTGTGGTTGTAGACCAAAGGGACATTACATTCACATAAGTGTCAGAGGACAGAGGGCATTAAACTACAGAATGCTACAAGATGGTGTCGCTTAGGTCCTGGTTTGGTAACTGAAGTTCAAGATGATAAAAAAAAAACACACATTCCCAAATGGTTTGAAAAGCAGGATTGCATTTCTATTGGCTGTAACAAGACCATGCTCTTAATCTCTGAGGACGCATGACCTTGATGTGGAAAGCCTCCGCCTGTAAAACTGTGACCCTCAACTCCCCGATTATTTCTCAGTCCCTCTCCTTAGGGTAACAAAACCAACACAGAGCTTGGCTTTATAGTGTTGACACGCAGTTTTACCGAAATAGATTCTACCAGCATGGATCAAATATTTTCACGAATCCTCCCGCCCTCTCTAATCTCATATCCTTACCCGCCAACCCTGATCAGCCCCTTCCCTGCCTCTGCCTAGATTACTCCTTCCTTAGCATTCTCACCCCTCATATGTCTAGCCTCTACAAGACCCCTTATTATTTCTCCCTATCCTAGCCCTTTCCTTTACTCCCCACCCCCCACTCCCACACCGCCGGCCTCGTGCTATTTGTAAGCCCTCCTCCCCCACACCCTCCTTGTTTATTTCTCCCCTGGACAATGATGGCGTTTTATGAAGTTCTAACCGGTTTTTGTCAGGGAGATCCTTCTCGCTTCTATGCAGCTCAGTGTGACGGATTAAACATCGACTAGTTAAATAAAAATTTATATCAACCGCCTCCTAACTTCTAATGTCATGTTGTTTATAACTAATGAACTGATTAGAGGATAAACACATCAGCGAGACATTTCTGCATGCCTGCCTCTGCTGCGGAGAGGCAGGCACCAGCAGAGTCCCTGCTTTCACCTAGGCTGCCAGATAGCTGCTATTCCAGTTTCTCTCTTCTCATTAGAGCTCCAGCGACAAGCATTTTATGATATCTATTTTTTACTCGATGACGTATTGGATTTATAAAAGTAAAACTGCTGAAAATGTTCTTAATTTTCATATTTGTTTGGCTGATTTCAGTACAACACTATACTTTTGGATTGGAGGATTTTATAGCAGTAGAACTACTGAAATATTTAAAACAAATGTTTCATCAGCTCCTTTGCATACTTTACGTTCTCTTTTCTCTAACCCTCATATTTTATCAAAGCTGTGCCGCTTTACACTTTTAAAGATCAATTCAAACGAACAGAATTATTTTCTTTTGGGCCTTGCTTTAGATTCAGGGGGAAGCTGGGGAAGGAATTATACAGCACAAAATAAAGACATGCGATTATTTTCGGGGACCCCACCGACACCCACAACACAGCTCCACCGATGCAGCCACCACACAGCTCCACTGACACAGCTCCACCGAGGTACCCACCACACAGCTCCACCTATGCACCCACCACACAGCTCCACCGATGCACCCACCACACAGCTCCACCGATGCAGCCACCACACAGCTCCACCGACACAGCTCCAATGATGCACCCACCACCCAGCTCCACCGATGACCCCACCACACAGCTCCACTGACACAGCTCCACCGATGCACCCACCACACAGCTCCACCGATGCACCCACCACACAGCTCCACAGAGGCACCCACCACACAGCTCCACCGATGCACCCACCACACAGCTCCACCGATGCACCCACCACACAGCTCCACAGATGCACCCACCACACAGCTCCACAGATGCACCCATCACACAGCTCCACCGAAGCACCCACCACACAGCTCCACCGATGCACCCACCACACAGCTCCACAGATGCATCCACCACACAGCTCCACCGATGCACCCACCACACAGCTCCACCGATGCACCCACCACACAGCTCCACCGATGCAGCCACCACACAGCTCCACCGACACAGCTCCAATGATGCACCCACCACCCAGCTCCACAGATGACCCCACCACACAGTTCCACTGACACAGCTCCACCGATGCACCCACCACACAGCTCCACCGATGCACCCACCAAACAGCTCCACAGAGGCACCCACCACACAGCTCCACCGATGCACCCACCACACAGCTCCACAGATGCACCCACCACACAGCTCCACAGATGCACCCATCACACAGCTCCGCCGAGGCACCCACCACACAGCTCCACCGATACACCCACCACACAGCTCCACCGATGCTCCAACTAAGCTCCCCCAATGCACCCACCACCAAGCTCCATCAATGCACCCACTAAGCACCACCGATGCACCCACCACACAGCTCCACCTACACAGCTCCACCGATGCACCCACCACACAGCTCCACCGATGCACCCACCACACAGCTCCACCAAGGCACCCACCACACAGCTCCACCGATGCACCCACCACACAGCTCCATCGATGCACCCACCACACAGCTCCACCGATGCACCCACCACACAGCTCCACCGACACAGCTCCAACGATGCACCCACCACCCAGCTCCACCGATGCACCCACCACACAGCTCCACCGATGCACCCACCACACAGCTCCGCCGAGGCACCCACCACACAGCTCCACCGATACACCCACCACACAGCTCCACCAATGCTCCAACTAAGCTCCACCAATGCACCCACCACACAGCTCCATCAATGCACCCACTAAGCTCCACTGTTGCACCCACCACATAGCTCCACCTACACAGCTCCACCGATTCACCCACCACACAGCTCCACAAAGGCACCACCACACAGCTTCACCGATGCACCCACCACACAGCTCCACCGATGCAACCACCACACAGGTCCACTGACACAGCTCCAACGATGCACCCACCACACAGCTCCACCGATGCACCCACCACACAGCTCCACAGATGCACCCACCTCACAGCTCCACAGATGCACCCACCACACAGCTCCACCAAAGCACCCACCACACAGCTCCACCGATGCACCCACCACACAGCTCCACAGATGCACCCACCACACAGCTCCACCGATGATCCAACTAAGCTCCACCAATGCACCCACCACACAGCTCCATCAATGCACCCACTAAGCTCCACCAATGCACCCACCACACAGCTCCACCTACACAGCTCCACCGATGCACCCACCACACAGCTCCACCGATGCACCCACCACACAGCTCCACCAAGGCACCCACCACACAGCTCCACCGATGCACCCACCACACAGCTCCACCAATGCACCCACCACACAGCTACACCGACACAGCTCCAGCGATGCACCCACCACCCAGCTCCACCGATGCACCCACCACACAGCTCCACCAACACAGCTCCACCGATGCACCCACCACACAGCTCCACTGATTCAGCCACCACACAGCTCCGCCGAGACACCCACCACACAGCTCCACCTATGATCCAACTAAGCTCCACCAATGCACCCACCACACAGCTCCATCAATGCACCCACTAAGCTCCACCGATGCACCTACCACACAGCTCCACCTACACAGCTCCACCGATGCACCCACCACACAGCTCCACCGATGCACCCACCACACAGCTCCACAAAGGCACCCACCACACAGCTCCACCGATGCACCCACCACACAGCTCCACCGATGCACCCACCACACAGCTCCACCGACACAGCTCCAACGATGCACCCACCACCCAGCTCCACCGATGCACCCACCACACAGCTCCACCGACACAGCTCCACCGATGCACCCACCACACAGCTCCACCGATGCACCCACCACACAGCTCCACCTACACGGCTCCACCGATGCACCCACCACACAGCTCCACCAAGGCACCCACCACACAGCTCCACCGATGCACCCACCACACAGCTCCACCAATGCACCCACCACACAGCTCCACCAATGCACCGACCACACAGCTCCACCGACACAGCTTCAAGGATGCACCCACCACCCAGCTCCACCGATGCACCCACCACACAGCTCCACCAACACAGCTCCACCGATGTACCCACCACACAGCTCCAACGATGCACGCACCATGCAGCTCCACCGATGCACCCACCACACAGCTCCACCTACACAGCTCCACCGATGCACCCACCACACAGCTCCACCTACACAGCTCCACCGATGCACCCATCACACAGCTCCACTGATGCACCCACCACACAGCTCCACCGATGCACCCACCACACAGCTCCACTGATGCACCCACCACACAGCTCCACTGATGCACCCACCACACAGCTCCGCCGAGCCACCCACCACACAGCTCCACCGATGCAGCCACCACACAGCTCCACTGACATAGCTACAACGATGCACCCACCACCCGGTTCCACCGATGCACCCACCACACAGCTCCACCTACACGGCTCCACCGATGCACCCACCACACAGCTCCACCAAGGCACCCACCACACAGCTCCACCGATGCACCCACCGCACAGCTCCACCAATGCACCCACCACACAGCTCCACCGATGCACCCACCACACAGCTCCACCGACACAGCTCCAAGGATGCACCCACCACCCAGCTCCACCGATGCACCCACCACACAGCTCCACCGACACAGCTCCACCGATGTACCCACCACACAGCTCCAACGATGCACGCACCACACAGCTCCACCGATGCACCCACCACACAGCTCCACCTACACAGCTCCACCGATGCACCCACCACACAGCTCCACCTACACAGCTCCACCGATGCACCCACCACACAGCTCCACCGATGCACCCACCACACAGCTCCACTGATGCACCCACCACACAGCTCCACTGATGCACCCACCACACAGCTCCGCCGAGCCACCCACCACACAGCTCCACCGATGCAGCCACCACACAGCTCCACTGACACAGCTACAACGATGCACCCACCACCCAGTTCCACCGATGCACCCACCACACAGCTCCACCGACACAGCTCCGCCAATGCACCCACCACACAGCTCCACCGATGCACCCACCACACTGCTCCACAGAGGCACCCACCATACATTCCACCAAGGCACCCACCACACAGCTCCACTGAGGCACCCACCACACAGCTCCACCGAGGCACCCACCATACAGCTCCACCAAGGCACCCACCACACAGCTCCACAGATGTACCCAACACACAGCTCCACAGATGTACCCACCACACAGCTCCACAGATGCACCCACCACACAGCTCCACCAAAGCACCCACCACACAGCTCCACCGATGCACCCACCACACAGCTCCACCGATGCACCCACCACACTGCTCCGCCGAGGCACCCACCACACAGCTCCACCGATACACCCACCACACAGCTCCACTGATGCTCCAACTAAGCTCCACCAATGCACCCACCACACAGCTCCATCAATGCACCCACTAAGCTCCACCGATGCACACACCACTCAGCGCAACCTCAGCATCACTCAGCGCAGCCACAGCATCACTCAGCGCCATCACAACATCACTCAGCGCAACCACAGCATCACTCAGCGCAGCCACAGCATCACTCAGCGCAACCACAGCATCACTGGTTCAAATATGTTCTTTCAATGTTTCAAGCTGTTTTCAAGCTTTCATGCTTTATTACAAATCACAAAAAGATGTTAATATTTCACTTCTGTTCTTGGATTTTTGTCACAATAAAAAACACTGACCATAATCTTCACACAATGTATTTACAAAGTTTAAGCTATTGCCATTGCCATTGTTATTTGTAATATCAATACATCTAAGTCACGTAAATACACAACATGTTGCATTACAAATGCTATACGTGTTTGCAAAAGTTATAACTATTGGCATAATAGACAAAGTTATTAATTTATCTATTTTAAAAAATAGCACATAAATAAAAAAAAAATCATTTATAAGACCATTATCTCAAACTTTCCTAATGCGAGCCCTATTGCATTTCCAATGCTTGTTTATTGTACAACCCTCGCTGCTTTGCATTATACCCGATATTTCCTGCTTGGATTGTTTCTGGGTTTGGTGAAAACCAAAAACAATTAGGGAGCGCGAGTGTTCTATGATGCTAGAATTCAATTCTATAATGCCTCCGGTTTATTATTGTTAAAAAATAATAAATAATAAATAAATAAATGGCACGTACCTAGCACTGTTACTGATGCTGCAGTATGTATAATAGCACATCATGTGAGCGCACTTAGCGGTGCAGCGATCGAATCTTCATTACTTCTTATGAATGTGCCTGCAAAAGATTTGAAGTCTCAGTGAACATCGCCCGACTCCATTACGGAAAGCTTGCCTAAATTGCGGTAGCTTAAATAGTTAAGTTTTCTCGACATACCTTGAAGAAAGCTTTTATCTTCTATACAATCAAAACGGTGTCCTCTGCATCTCACTCGAAACGCTGGCTATCACAGCAGTGTTCTGGCAGCCATTATTTGTTTACTGGCTCGTTTATCCCAGAGCTCATGTGAGTTCTACCGCTATTGATTCTGGTCAATGTAGTATTAGATGGCCTGTTTGTGTTCATAATACGGCAGCCGGCTAGTAGTCCTATTAAATCAACCCGCTAGGAGTTATGGTTATTGTAGTATTCTGAATACTTCCCCACTTATTAAATGGCAGCAAATTTCACATCTTACAAGTTGTAAATTTCGGATAATTCATTTAGCTCGGAGTATGCTGTATTACATTTAACAATTAGCAATGCCTCATGTCGTGACAGCTTCAACTCTGGATTACCACCTCGTTGGTCTTTTCCGACCTTGGATAAGACAGTCCAGCGAAAGTCTTGTTCAGAATGAGACTTTTTTGTCCAATGATTTACCAGAAGGGCAGTAGTCACTTGCTTTCTAATCCGTGATTTATGTTGCGTTATGCGTTGTCATACATCCTGGTTCGTATTTCCAATGTACAGCAGAGGGCAGAGACATAGCACACCATAGATTACATTTTTTGTTTTGCAATTTGTAAACATGTCATGTTTCTAATGTATTCCATTGTGGCTGAATAAAGAGCCTTCGATTATCTGGTCACAACAGGCACATGTGCCAAATTTGTGATGTCCTGTAACTGGAGTTAAGCCGACAAGTTGTCTGAGTGACGGGTTTGCCTGGACTTTAAGGGCC
Organism: Lissotriton vulgaris; assembly: GCF_964263255.1. Classification (NCBI taxonomy): domain Eukaryota; kingdom Metazoa; phylum Chordata; class Amphibia; order Caudata; family Salamandridae; genus Lissotriton; species Lissotriton vulgaris. The sequence continues at coordinate 101,766,055 of NC_141688.1, forward strand.
ACCCTTACAATATGATTAGATAGACTTTTCTCCTTCCTAAATGCAAACAATAGGGGATTGGTAAAGGCCGGATCTAATTTCTGGATCAAGTGCCAGTTTTGATTGATTTTCATTTAAGAAGATTAGAGTTGGGACAAAAAGTTATTACAAACACTTGGCGTTGTATTGGCTTTTTTTCAGTTTTTTGTAAAAGTGTCTCCCTAGGGGTCCACCATGCTCTTTCCTTTGCAGACTTGATTTTTTTTTTCGGATACCCTCGTTCCATCAATGTCTCTCCCAAATTGTTGGCGTGTATATTGAATTTGTCCTTGAACGAACAATTGTGCCAAATTCTCAAAAATTGGCCGAATGGAAGGATTTCTTTCAGACTCCTGGGGTGGTTGCTGGAGAAAAGTAATGCCTTATTTCTATCTGTGGGTTTTTGAAACAGAGTTGTCACTAGGCCTCCTTCTGAAGGGTACACCTCGACATCTAGGAAAAGCATCCTGACCGATGAATGATTCATGCTGAACTTTATGTCCGGTGATCTTTGGTTCAGCCAATCAAAAAACTGTTGTAATTCATCTGTAGTGCCTGACCACACCATAAAGATGTCGTCGATGTAATGCATCCATTATGTAATCAACTGTCTGAAGGGATTGTTTTTGTACACAAATTTCTCTTCATACATTTCCATGTAGAGTACGGCCAACTCTGGAGTGAAGGGACATCCCATCGCCACTCCTTTTGTTTGATAAAAAATTTCCTTCCCAAACATGAAGTAGTTTTTTTTCAATGCAAATGTTGCCAATTCAAGAATGAATTCGGTGGGCACCCGTTGGGGTTTTGCCCTTTTCTCCAAGTAATATGCAAAGGCCTCCAGGCCATCATCCTGTGGAATCTGGGTATATAATGAAGTAACGTCTAAGGTTACCATTATATCTCTATTAGTTTGAAACGAGACATTGCCCAATTTGTTTATAAAATCCATTGTATCCTGGAGGTACGATTGAACTTCCACCATAAACGGTTTCAGGAAAAAGTCAACATATTTAGAAATCGGTTCGATCAAGGAGTCACATCCAGAGACGATTGGACGTCCTGGAGGACAAGACTCATTTTTGTGCACTTTAGGTAGCACATAAAACACTGGAATTCGGGGAAATTTGTTCTGTAGAAAAGCATACTCCTTTTGGCCCAAAAAGCCATCTTCGAATCCAGATTTTAGGATAGAGAACAGTTGGCATTGGAGTTCTTTGTCAGATCTTTTAGGATCCGTCTGTAACAGGCGGGATCATTAAGTTGCTTGAGTGCTTCTGCTGAGTACTCAAGGGTGCCCCAAGCTACAATCGAGCCCCCTTTATCTGCTTGTTTTATAATCACTGAGGGGTTATCTTTGAGAGAGATGATAGCGTCCCGTTATGCTTTTGTGATGTTATGTTTTACATATTTAGATTTTTGTTCCATATTTGAAATTGCAGACAAAATGTTTTTTTAAGATCTTAATCTCTTGTGGAATTGTATTTGCTGGTGGGCAGAAATTGGATTTTTTCCGAAGTCCTGTGACTTCCATTGATGTTGGCATTTCATTGTCAACGAAGAACATTTTTAAGCGAATCTTACGGCAGAATTCAATCGCTTCTGTCTTCATTTTTATAATATCTGTATATCTTTTAGGGACAAACGTGAGGCCCTTTTTGAGTACGCTCTCTTTCGCATCTGTAAGCATCCGTCCAGATAGATTGAAAATTGGCGATGGATTCAATTTTTGTAGTGCTGGCATCTGGTGGTTATCTCCCAAGGTTGATTGGTGAATGTGGTTCGTCCTCTTGGTCTCGATTGGCCTCTCCCTAAAGACTGCCCTGATTGTTGTTTGGCATTCCATCTTTTATTTGCATTTGGACATCCTTCACTGCTATCTGTTTCTCCCCCAGAGGATGAGGAGGTCTCTGAAAATGAAATGAATTGGTTTTTAGATCTGCCCTGAAATTCAGGTAAATATCTGCGAGATTCGGCCCTCGTGTAAAAGTCTGCCTGTAGATAGGGGTAAAACGTATCCAATGAGAAGGTCTTTTTGTCTTTTTCAAATTTTGCCTCTTTTTGGTTAATAGTGTAATCTTTGAAATCCAAGATCTCTTTGTCAACTTTCTCTAATAAAGTTTTTGAGTCCATAATCAATTGGTTGTTTTTGATCTCTGTTTCTAAAGTTGCGATTTCATCAAGTTGTTGCTGAGAAATCTTTACCGCCGTTTTGACAGTAAGGACCATTAGGTCCCTACTGCAATTAGTCTCTATTCTACTGAAGTAAGTAAGTTGTACAAAATAAAAAACGTTATGAACTAAAATAGGTGGACACTGACTCAATATTTTTCCGCCTTGCTAAGTAAGGGACAAGTAAATATCAGTATTGGCACTTGTGGTTGTTTTCTCTATCAATTAGGTGTTAGCGCAGGTCTGGAAACAGTTGTTGATCATGGGCTCCCTTGCAAACTAATTTTAACTAGCAAAAGAATTAAGTCCAAGCATGCAAAGTTTTTTGTGGGAGCTCACTGCTGCCTAGTCTTGAGTCCACCTCATACCCTTCTCTTCCACCACCCTACACTTCCTCTTATCATAACCCTTGTAGGTTCTGTCTTCCTTTGCCACTATTTTTCTGTCCTAAAGTTCCTCCTTCGTTCTTCCTTTTTTGGCCTTCTTATCTCTTGCTTTGGGTCAAAGAGTATTGATGTAAAAGATGTCTGAGCCCCCACAAATGAGTTCTGGTGCCCAATATGTGGTTGCACGTATAAGAGGTAGAATGCACACCAAAATGTAAAGTTCTTCAAAAGGTTTTGCAATGCTTAAGGCAGTATATAGGGCATGCCACCCTGGAACGTGCTCTATTCATGCTTGTAAATATATCAATATAGAAGATGGAGCCTCATCAGGTCAGGTCCCCCAACCCAGGAACAACAGCTAACAAATATCTATTAACAATCCAATAACGTTCAAACAATGTCTTTCATTCAAAGACCAGTTTATTCAACAAGTAATCCATGTTTCAACCATACCTTTTTATGCTCCAATATTTCCACAATAAGTTCAGTGAGTGCCTATTTAAGCTTTACTCTAGGACACATAGTGGTTTACAATTCCTTATAATTGAACATGGATGCAGTTTACCTAACCTGGACATGTTAAACACTGGTCCATCACCTGGGAGGAGTGTGGTTATAGTTGCAGAATCTCTGGGTAGAGCGTTCAGCTAAGCAACCTGTCATGAATTATGTCTTAGTTAACCTGCCTTTTTAATCCAGCAGCACATTGATGTTATGATTTGGAACTCCAACAGGGAATATGTTCTGGAAATGCGTGTTAGTGTCTTAAGTGTCTGGCCCTGTGAGGCACAGGTACTAGCCTGAAATACAGCATGATCATTGTGTAATTATAGGCAACTGGTAGCCTCTCAAACTCACCTGTTCTAGTCGTAGCATTCACACATGAACGTCATTTGGAAATGAGTGTGGTCTCCTGAAAAACGTTTCAGACACCGCAAGGATTCCCCGTCAGTCCATGTTTGATCACTGCTAGGAACATTTAAGGTCCTATACAATCAATTGCTCATAATGGACAGTTCAGCTAGCTATCAGGTACTGATTGTACCCAGAAAGCTAAAGTTTCCTAGTTTCATGCATAAGTAACTCATCCGCTCCAATCTTTAGCTTTGTATCCTGGTACTTGTAGTCCTATTTTTTTTAATTATAATACCAGGACTGTGTGTACCAAGTGCAAAGAAAACTTGATACTGGGTAATAGCAGAGATGTGAGGGACCTTCAAGAGTGTGAAGATGAAATGAAGATGTTTATTTCCAAATTACATATATTTTTAAGGGAAGTGGCTATTTACCTGGCAACCGGTCAAATAGTACATAATTTCTGCTATGTGTATAAAATCTGCTATTTCGCCGGCCATATGATAAATATTAGAGATGATGTACACTTTAACTGGTTGCCGAATTAACAGTGTGAAGGAGCTTTTTACTTAGCGGCCGTGAAAAAAAAGGGGCAACAATCAATGGTAGAGTGGTGGCTATCTTGTAATGGGGATGCAACTTGTGTGACACATTGGAATGTAAGTGCATATAGAAAAACATAATCGTTTGTACAAAGGTAAGTGCATGAATTAAGCTAAGTTTACAGATGAAAACAAAAGCAAAATCAATTTTGAATAAAACATTTATTTTATTTTAATATTCAAATAAGAAATGTAGGAATTAAACTTCTATTTAAGGACTGACACAATATGGCATTCAGATGTTTTCTCTGCAGTCTAGGATTGTTTGGCTGCATGCAAAGAAGAATGAGTATGGTTTTCAAGCAAGTTACATAAATATATTATTAACTCATGAAAATACACTGTTTTTTAATGTTCATGATGCTTCTTTTGATGATTTTTGCAGGGCTGAGCTCTTTTTGAGCTTCTTATGGAAGGCCTTTTGCTAGCTCTAGGCTTCTTTTGAAGGGGTTGTACTTGCTTAGTATTTCAAACTAGCAACACAGCAGCAGTTGACGATCAGCAACAAACAGGGAATGCAGACAGATAGGTGTTATATAGGCTGCAGTGGGTGACATACGTACAGTAGGCAATTGGTGCTTAGGGGAACAGTGTTTGGGACACTTGCAGGAGGTACATTGAGTGAGGCACAGTAATGGGGTGTCTTCGGAATGGGGAAGTGAAAGCAGGAGACAGATAAGTAATGTATGTGATTAGTTCACAGGGGTGTACAGACAAAATATCGACTCCAAAATATCGACTGGACATAATATCGAGTTTTAAATATAGACTGGACAAAATATCGACTGGACATAATATCGACTACAAAAATATCGTTTTTCAGGTAAGTGAAGTAATATCGACTGTATAAAATATAGATAGCAAAAATATCGAATTTTTAATAATATATAATATTTTATAGTGTATTTTTATGTAATAATATGTGTGAATAGTGTGTATTAATGTTATAAAATATTTTATTAAATTAATTTTGTTTTTATAATAATTGCGTAATGTAATTCTGTAGCGGGTTGTGGGTTTATAGGGGAATAGGGTGGGAAGTAATTTAATAATAATTAATTAATTAATATATGTTTGTTAATATTTTTAATTAATAATTAATTGATAATTAATTAATATTAATTAGTTAATTAATTAATATAATTTTGAACATATTTTGTATTAGTAATTAATTGTTAATTAATTGTAATTAGTTAATTACATTAATTAGAGTACATTTTTAATATATATAATTTTGTGTTATTTTTAAGTAATTAATTTGGAAAAAATAATATTAATTATTAAAATAATTACAGCTAATGTTCTAATATATTTACTTTATTGTTATTGTTAATTAATAATTAATTGGTAATTAAATAATATTGATAAATTTTGGGTAAAGGAGCATTTTTAGGGTTCAGGGTCAGTTTTCAGTTTTAGGGTAAAGGGGTATTTTTGGGGTTCAGGGTCAGTTTTCAGTTTTTGGGTAAAGGGGCATTTTTAGGGTTCAGGGTCAGTTTTCAGTTTTAGGGTAAAGGGGTATTTTTAGGGTTCAGGGTCAGTTTTCAGTTCATGGGTAAAGGGCTATTTTTAGGGTTCAGGGTCAGTTTTCAGTTCTTGGATAAAGGGGTATTTTTAGGGTTCAGGGTCAGTTTTCAGTTTTTGGGTAAAGGGGCATTTTTAGGGTTCAGGGTCAGTTTTCAGTTTTTGGGTAAAGGGGTATTTTTAGGGTTCAGGGTCAGTTTTGGGTTTTTGGGTAAAGGGGTATTTTTAGGGTTCAGGGTCAGTTTTGGGTTTTTGGGTAAAGGGGTATTTTTAGGGTTCAGGGTCAACAAATAAGATTGTAAAAAATTATTTTTATTATTTTCATTTATTATTTAATTATTATAATTTAATTTAAGTAGTTTTAAGTATATTTTAGTAATTAAAATTTAATATTAATTTAATTTAACACTGTTTTTAATAAAGTCGATATTTTTTACATCTATATTATTGTTAACGATATTTTGTACTCGATATTTTTGTACTTACCTGTTTGTAGATACAAACTCGATATTTTGACTGTCGATATTTTGTCCACGATATTTTGGCAAGTCGATATTTTGTCCCTCGATATTATTTCAGTGATCCGTTCACAGGAGGAGTTTTTAGGCATAGATGCTTATTGATCCCATGTTATGAGTTGCCCCTTCAGCCACACAGACATTTTAGCCACCTGCAAAACATAGTGAATAATAGTTTACATTTTTTGAATATGCTAAACAGTGTTTAAGTGGGCAAAGACCTGTCTCTATTGAGCTCTCATTTCTGGCATTGACAGTGCTGTCCCAGCAACAGAAATCCTTAAGCCAAAAAAATGTAAATCTGTGTGACATGATTGAAGGCTTTACCTTTCTAACTTCATTTTGGAGGGGTTGTGGAGAATGAAGGAGTAGGACCAGAAGGATGAGGATGATGACAAGTAGCAGAGGAAAATATGGACCAGAAGGTGGACCACCAGGGGGCTAGGACGACCAGAGCCACGAGAACAAGAAAAGCTAGGCCCAGGGAGACTTATTCTACAAGTACCAGTGTTGACAATACCCGACTGAAGCAGGAACAAATAGGAACAGGGCAAGGAAAAACAGGACAAAGGATATTTGGATATGGGTGAGAAGGATCAGGAGTGCCAGGAGGATGTGAAACTCTGTGATCTTGACCCAGTGGACAAGGGCGTGAATAAAAAGAAGTACCAGGGGTAGAAGGAATATAAGGTCCTGGACCATAACAACAAGGAGGGACTGACAGCAACAACCAGAGCTAGAGTGAGTATGGGCGAAATGTGCGAATTCGCGATCCACGAATTCGTGCGAAAGCGAACTCGCAATTTGCAAAATCCGCGAATTTGTGCGAATTTGCTTTTTTGCACGTTCGTAAGGGTTTTTGCCAGCTCGCGAGGGAGAGGAACGCGAACTTACTTGTGTGGGCACAACGGTCATGACCATGTTGTTTCTACGTGTCCAGCCTGTTTGCCACCCTGTGGTTCATCGTGACCACCCTCCGGTTCATCACTGCCACCCTCTGGGTCACCAATGCCACCCTCTTGGTTTGCCACTGCCACCCTCTGGATCATCACTGCCACCCTCTGGTTCACCACTGCCACCCTCTGGTTCATCACTGCCATCCTCTGGTTCATCACCTTGTGGTTCACCACTGCCACCCTCTGGTTCATCACTGCCACCCTCTGGTTCATTACTGCCACCCTCTGGTTCGCCACTGCCACCCTCTGGTTCATCACTGCCACCCTCTGGTTCATCACTGCCACCCTCTGGTTTGCCACTGCCACCCTCTGGAACATCACTGCCACCCTCTGGTTCACCAGTGCCACCCTCTGGTTTATCACTGCCACCCTCTGGTTCATCACTGCTACCCTCTGGCTCAAGGCTGCTACCCTCTGGTTGATCACTGCCATCCTCTACGTTCATCCCTGCCACCCTCTGGTTCATCACTGCCACCCTCTGGTTCCACACTGCGACCCACTGGTTCACCAGTGCCACCCTCTGGTTCATCACTGCCACCCTCTGGTTGATCACTGCCACCCTCTGGTTCAAGACTGCCACCCTTTGGTTCAGCACTGCTATCTTCTGGTTCATAACCCTCTGGTTCACCACTGCCACCCTCTGGTTCATCACTGCCACCCTCTGGTCCATCACAGTACCCTCTGGTTCATCACTGCCACCCTCTGGTTCACCACTGCCACCCTCTGGTTCATCACATCACCCTCTGGTTCACCACTGCCACCCTCTGGTTCAAGAATGCCACCCTCTGGTTGATCACTACCATCCTCTGGTTCACCACTACCACCCTCTGGTTCAAGACTGCCACCCTCTGGTTCATCACTGCTATCCTCTGGTTCTTCACCCTCTGGTTCACCACGGCCACCCTCTGGTTCATCATTGCCACCCTCTGGTTCATCACAGCACCCTCTGGTTCACAAATGCCACCCTCTGGTTCACCACTGCCACCCTCTGGTTCATCACAGCACCCTCTGGTTCACCACTGTCACTCTCTGGTTTACCACTGTCACCCTCTGGTTCACCACTACCACCCTCTGGTTCACCACTGCCACCCTCTGGTTCATCACATCACCCTCTGGTTCACCACTGCCACCCTCTGGTTCAAGACTGCCACCCTCTGGTTGATCACTACCATCCTCTGGTTCATCACAGCACCCTCTGGTTCGCCACTGCCACCCTCTGGATCATCACTGCCACCCTCTGGTTCATCACTGCCACCCTCTGGTTCATCACTGCCACCCTCTGGTTCACCACTACCACCCTCTGGTTCACCACTGCCACCCTCCGGTTCAAGACTGCCACCCTCTGGTTGATCACTGCCATCCTCAGGTTCATCACAGCACCCCCTGGTTCACCACTGCCACCCTCTGGGTCATCACTGCCACCCTCTGGTTCACCACTGCCACCCTCTGGTTCATCACTGCTATCCTCTGGTTCATCACCTTGTGGTTCACCACTGCCACCCTCTGGTTCATCACAGCACTCTCTGGTTCATCACTGCCACCCTCTGGTTCATTACTGCCACCCTCTGGTTCACCACTGCCACCCTCTGGATCATCACTGCCACCCTCTGGTTCATCACTGCTATCCTCTGGTTCATCACCTTGTGGTTCACCACTGCCACCCTCTGGTTCATCACAGCACTCTCTGGTTCATCACTGCCACCCTCTGGTTTGTTACTGCCACCCTCTGGTTCACCACTGCCACCCTCAGGATCATCACTGCCACCCTCTGGTCCCTCTGGTTCACCCCTGCCACCCTCTGGTTCAGCACTCACCACTGCCACCCTCTGGTTCATCACAGCACCCTCTGGTTCATCACTGCCACCCTGTGGTTTGCCACTGCCACCCTCTGGATCATCACTGCCACCCTCTGGTTCACCAGTGCCACCCTCTGGTTCATCACTGCCACCCTCTAGTTCATCACTGCCACCCTCTAGTTCAAGGCTGCCACCCTCTGGTTGATCACTGCCATCCTCTGGTTCATCCTTGCCACCCTCTGGTTCATCACTGCCACCCTCTGGTTCCGCACTGCCACCCTCTGGTTCACCAGTGCCACCCTCTGGATCATCACTGCCACCCTCTGGTTGATCACTGCCACCCTCTGGTTCAAGACTGCCACCCTCTGGTTCATCACTGCTATCCTCTGGTTCATCACCCTCTGGTTCACCACTGCCACCCTCTGGTTCATCATTGCCACCCTCTGGTTCATCACAACACCCTCTGGTTCACAAATGCCACCCTCTGGTTCACCACTGCCACCCTCTGGTTCATCACAGCACCCTCTGGTTCACCACTGTCACTCTCTGGTTTACCACTGTCACCCTCTGGTTCACCACTACCACCCTCTGGTTCACCACTGCCACCCTCTGGTTCATCACATCACCCTCTGGTTCACCACTGCCACCCTCTGGTTCAAGACTGCCACCCTCTGGTTGATCACTACCATCCTCTGGTTCATCACAGCACCCTCTGGTTCGCCACTGCCACCCTCTGGATCATCACTGCCACCCTCTGGTTCATCACTGCCACCCTCTGGTTCATCACTGCCACCCTCTGGTTCAAGGCTGCCACCCTCTGGTTGATCACTGCCATCATCTGGTTCATCCCTGCCACCTACTGGTTCATCACTGACACCCTCTGGTTCCGCACTGCCACCCTCTGGCTCACCAGTGCCACCCTCTGGTTGATCACTGCCACCCTCTGGTTCATCACTGCTATCCTCTGGTTCATCACCCTCGGGTTCACCACTGCCACCCTCTGGTTCATCACTGCCACCCTCTGGTTCATCACAGCACCCTTTGGGTCACCACTGCCACCCTCTGGTTCACCCTGCCACCTTCTGGTTCATCACAGCACCCTCTGGTTCACCACTGCCACCCTCTGGTTCAAGACTGTCCCCCTCTGGTTGATTACTGCCATCCTCTGGTTCATCACAGCACCCTCTGGTTCACCACTGCCATCCTCTGGATCATCACTGCCACCCTCCGGTTCATCACTGCCACCCTCTGGTTTGCCACTGCCACCCTCTGGATCATCACTGCCACCCTCTGTTCATCACTGCCACCCTCTGGTTTGCCACTACGACCCTCTGGATCATCACTGCCAACCTCTGATTTACCAGTGCCACCCTCTGGTTCATCACTGCCACCCTCTGGTTCATCACTGCCACCCTCTGGTTCAAGGCTGCCACCCTCTGGTTGATCACTGCCATCCTCTGGTTCATCCTTGCCACCCTCTGGTTGATCTCTGCCACCCTCTGGTTCAAGACTGCCACCCTCTGGTTGATTACTGCCATCCTCTGGTTTATCACAGCACCTTCTGGTTCACCACTGTCACACTTTGGATCATCACTGCCACCCTCTGGTTCATCCCTACCACCCTCTGGTTCATCACTGCCGCCCTCTGGTTCATCCCTGCCACCCTCTGGTTCATCACTGCCACCCTCTGGTTCATCACATCACCCTCTGGTTCACCACTGTAGATTATGGGGGGAAAGCACACCTGCCCAGCCTCAACTGAGATGAATTAATTTGGGGCTGGTTAATGTGTCACTGAATTTGAGCTTCAAGTCTAGCACCTGCTTCCTTAGCTGTAAGTGCTTCCTGTTGCAGTTTAATTTTTTTTACAGGAGCATTGTGCCATACTTGTAACTATTCTCTGACCCTGCTTTGAGGGTCAGAGCAGGGTCAGAGAATAGTTGCAAGTAGGCAACTGAACGTTGGAGGGGCCCCTCAGGAAGCACTACAGGGAATGGTTACAAATTAGGTTGAACTTTTGCACCTGCTAAGTGCTTTCAGTTTTGCAAAATTCGTTTTTGTGCAATTTTGCGAGATTCGCGGTGCGCGAATTCGTGCTAAATCGAACACCTAATCCGCGAATTCGTGCAAATTAGCGGATTGTTTTTTTTTGCGTGTTCGAGGAGTTTTTTGCGTCTTCGCAAGCCGCTTGCTGCGCACCGACCGCGAAGTTACCCATGCGGTCGTACATGGGCGCGGCCATCTTGTGCGCATTGCGTATTTCCGGTTCCGGCACAATTGGCAATCTCGCGTTGTGTGCGGCGCGCTATTACGAGTTCACCTGTGGTTTTGTATGCTCGCGGGGAAAATATTGCACGAACTTACCCACGCGGTCCTCTATGGGCGGGGCCATCTTGTTTTTCATTCATTGCTATGGTTTTTGGGCATGCTACCTTTCTATCCATCTTACATCTTTGTAATCCTATGTTTTTCTGAACTTTTTTTGCTTATTATCTATCTACAATTTCCTACATCTATATTTTTGTGTTTTTTTAAACTTTTTGTTACTTTATTACCTACTTTATTTCTTTCGCTCTCTCTCTTACTTTTTTTTCACACCTATTCTTCTTTCCTTTTTCTTGTGCCCAGGACCATGGCAAAGGGAGCCGACAAGGGCAAGGGGAAGGGCCCAGCACCCCGTACCCGTCTCCCTTGCGGGCGTTTGAGGGGAGAGCTAGTCCAGGCCAGGAAGATCTTCTCTGCGGTGGACATGGCCGCCTTGATGGTGTTTGTGCACGTCCACCTCCCTAAGACCGTGGCAGCAGGTGGGCGGATTGCTTCCGGTAACGTCGCCTACTGTGGGAGAAGGTGTGCCGGCACATGTGGTAGGAGTCTGGGATCCGGCGCACCTACCAGCAAGCGACGCACCGGTGGACTGACATCCTGGACCGGGAGCATGATATGCTCGACCTGCTAGGATTGGAGATCCCTGGCCTTGGTAAGTAGCTATTTAATAACTACTTCTTTTTCTTTTGCTCTGTTATATTGCTAATCTATTTCTTTCCTGACGAGTACAAATGCTGCTGATTCGATTACATTGCAGGTAAATTAATCCTGAAAAAGCTTCTCTCATTGCAGGTGCTCGCCTGGTTATTGGCGTTGCTACTATGCTTACTTGTTTGCAACTTTTTACTCATTTGAGAGCATTACTGCGTAATGGTAGAGACAGTACACTCAAGTCTAGTCCTTCTTTGTACTCCTGCTGCTGCCACTTTGAAGAGATAGTGGTGGATTGATACGTTGAGTATATTATTTATTACTTGTTATAGGACATTTGTTAGTGGTCTGCAATCATGATGACGGACTGTGCCTGTCACGCGACGTCTCGTGCTGCTGAGTGATGGCAGTCGTACTAGAACCTTTTTGTTGTTGGTGTAGTTAGTGAATTACATAACTTTCCTATTAGACTGTCTGCGAATCCTGATAAACTGTACTACTATCCTCCTAGTTGACCAGATCAGATGCAATTGTTGTTAATTTGTTTCCCCGACATAATTTTAGATTGTTTTCAAAGAAATCAAATATTTCCCAAAAAACAATCATCCATGTTGTGTTTCTTTATTTCATGTTCACCAGAAGCTCCCAGGGGCAAGGCGGCAACGGCGACTGAGACTCCGGTGGATGAAGGTGGACAGGATCAGTCACTTGCAGGCTCTTCTGCTGGCCCCAGTAAGCTGTTCTATTGTTATATTAATACTTATACTTTCCTAACTTTTACAGCTCCTATTCATTACAAACTGTTTCCTAATAATTCTCTGTTTCTCAAAATAGTCTTTGATCTTCTTCTAATGTAGACTACTTTCTACAGTCTTATCCTGCCTCTACCATCACTCTCTATGCTACTACTATTTACGATTATGAGTCGGTCTGTGTAGGTAGCTAAGCTTGCCCAGTCGGCAAACGGTGAGAAACAAAACTCTGATCCAGCAAGAGCTCTAGGCACTGAGTGCAGTCCTCTGGGTTGCCCTTGCTGTCTATTCCAGTCTTCTTAATGTAAGTGCTTTGACAATTTCCAACAACAAAATGTCATTGTTTACACCAAGTAAAAGGTAGCAGTTGCCTTTTTGATTTGAGAGGAGCACATCCCATACCGCTAGTGTTTCAGGGACTATTCTGCACACAAAGAAGTATGGACAAGAGAAATAGGAAATTGTTGATGATAGGTGCAGTTCGACTTTCGACATAGCTCAGTCCAAACAGAAGTTGAACCCCCAATCCCCTGACCGACTATCTAGTGTGTCTGACTAATGATTTTACGACCCCGAAGAACACAAGAAAACTACCGCCGAGTCCCGGCCTATCTTATGCACTGAAACATGACTGCCAAGTGCAGTAGTTCAAACCCTTCCGCTCACTCACTCGTGAACAAAAACCACACAGTTTTTGTTAGTTTTAAAGTTTTATTTTCAATTAAGAAATGAAAACATTATTTCTTTATTTTTAATAGCGTAGTATTCGGAGCGAGCAATGGTGATGGATGAAGACGACGTTAAAGTTTAAACAACATTCCCATGAATTAAATTACTATGACTCAAACTTAATAATAGTTAACAGACACATGAAATTATTAGAATAACTGTGCAGGAGCCCCCACCTTCTTTAAAGTACTTAAAATACTGCTGGTGATGACTTACTAGTAGTTGGTGAATCGTCTGGCAGAAGGGCAATGGAATCTTCTTTCTGTATTGAGAAAAATGGTGCACGGTAAGCAAGCATTCATCAGTTGTCATAAGAAGAAGTGTAGCCTTTAATGGAATAATCATATAAAAGGTTAACACTTCCTCCCCAAAACCGTTACTTTTTTCAATCCCAGTAATAAAAAATGTGTTATGTAACATTTTCTTCCATTACGAGACAAAATAGGGGGTTGTGTACGGCATCTGAAAATATGAAATGTCCTAGACGTCACAACATCTGATGCGGCACAGATGACCACCAGTGCCGGGGCCAGCAGTGCAGAGGGGTCCACTCTGGATGTGGCGGCGCCAACAGGAGGAGCTGGGGGGGGGGAGACTCAGCGGCGGCTGAGTTCTTATACTCCTTACTCATTGAAAGGTTTTTGAGTAGGCTCGCAAAGGAGTGTATGATGTACTGTACAGTAGTACACAGTACACTAGTATAAGTAGACTGTACTGTTAAGAACAGTTACTAATTTAGAACTACTTTTTGGGCTACTATCACGGAGAAGACAGTCAACCTTGACTTGTAATAGCATTAGCTGCGGTACTTCTCGGGTAACCAATGGCCCCCTCTATTTCACTTCAACTCAGCTGGCAAAGTTTTATTGTGAAGCCAAGTCATATCAGATGTAGTTTAGTGATGTGAAGAACGAAAAGTTAAAGAAGGGTGAAACGAAGGACGAGCGAGTCTTAATATTTATGACTGTAAAGAATGGTTTTGTTGAATGCGATTCAAGATAAGAAGACGGCGGTTTCCAAAATATAATGAAACGGGTGTTAGTTGGTTGTTGACAAAAAGAAATTTTGGTACATTTGAGACAGTAAGAAGAATCATAGACATACTTTGGAAGCCTTGATGTTATCTTCTTTATCCTCATCGATAGCAGAGGTGTATGATGTAGTAGAGCAGACGCTGAGTGGATGAAGTATGGCCAGTGGCAGTGCCACCCCTATAGAAAAGTAACACATTCCTATCCCCACCTGCATGTACTGCTTAAAGTACTGCGAGTCTGCATCATCATGACCTGTGTCTGTATTTCTTGGGTGAAAGCTGAGTGAGCTGCCATTATGGCGGCTGCCACCAGTTCCAGTACCAGTAATTTGTTTTGCAACACAAGAGAAAAAAAGTAAAAAAGGCCTTTTTTTAGTACTCTCTGACTAGTAGTGAGTCCACCCATAGTGCTGTTAGTGGAATTCCTGAAACTCCCAGTAATGTCACAGGCTTACAAAGACAGCGGAAAGATACATGCCAAAATGTTATACTGTCACAACAGGTATCTGTGCACACGTCGCCTTTTACAGAGTAAATGCTGTAGGTAATCAAAAAACACAAGCAATAGACAAACAATGTGAAAGTAGTCTTGATGGAAGTTTTTCTTCAATTCAGATTTTATTCACCACGTCCAGCCAACACGTGTTTCATCAGGGCTAGTAGCCCACGACTTCATCAGGGCTCCCGCGGGCAGCAGTTCCAAAGCTATTGCCACAATGGCTATGTGCTCTCAGCCGGTTCTAATTCCGACCCGGCTACCGGGTACTGTGGAGGTTCTCGCTGATTCGTCTCAGCCTTCTCAGCTTTCCAGCGTCTCCGCGTGTAAAAAATGACTTCAGCATCTACACGCTGAGACGCTGGAAAGCAGTACGGCTTAACCTGCTGCGCACACGGATACTCCTATGGTGTGTCGCATCTTTGGTATTAACCATCACACGGACGGCTGAGACGAATCAGCAAAAACCTCCACAGTACCCGGTAGCCGGGTCGGAATTAGAACCGGCTGAGAGCACATAGCCATTGTGGCAATAGCTTTGGATCCGCTGCCCGCGGGAGCCCTGATGAAGTCGTGGGCTACTAGCCCTGACGAAACACGTGTTGGCTGGGCGTGGTGAATAAAATCTGAATTGAAGAAAAACTATCATCAAGACTACTTCCACATTGTTTGTCTATTGCTTGTGTTGTTTGATTACCTACAGCATTTACTCTGTAAAAGGCGACGTGTGCAAAGATACCTGTTGTATCAATTATGTTTGGATCTTGGTCCTAATTGGAGGTTTAGGTTCTTCCTCCTATCTGGGGCACCGTCAAAATAGTGGTTATAAATTATAAATAATGTCACACACGGGAGGCGCCAGTTGTGGATTGACAATCAAAAAACCTGGTCCGTTATATTCAAAATGATATACTGTGTTTGCTACTTGCTGATGTTACTGATGCTGGTGTTACTGAGTGTCAACTTTCCGTTGAATTATTTTGACTTTATGTTAAGGACTATTGGCTACAGTATTTTTCTTTCTTTCTTCATAGATGCTACTCCAAAAAAGCTCACCCGCAAGGAGATGGCTGTCCGGGCCAGGGCCCGTAAGCTGGAGGCTATTTGTGCCGAGTATCGGCGGTTGTGGGCTCGGGAGCATGAGGACACATCAACATCAACTAGTACATCCTCCTCCACTGCCCCCGGGTCCACCAGCCACAAGCCTCCAGCCAAACAGAGCCGTGGCCCGACAACCTCCCGCCGCCGCAGCACAGCAGCAAAAACAACAGCTGCCCCCCCCCCCAGAGCCTGGATGGCACGTGTGCGCCGCCTCTGAAAGCGAGTGGACTACCTGGAGCGGTTGGGCAAAAAACATCAGCGCCAGCTCCGGCACCTCCGCAAAGAGCTGCGTGACGTGCAGCACCAGCTGTCCACACTACGCCACCGGAGGAAGTGACTGTCCCTTGCCCCTTTTTTAAAGACTGTTGGGGGGTGGGAATTGGGTTTTTGGGAAAGGGGACTTTTTGATTTTTGGACATTGGTTTGGTTAGTGAGGGGGGTGAGTTGGGTAATTTATTTTATTTTTGTGACAACATCCATAATTTATACTTCTTAATAATTATATTTTTCATAACAAAACACAGTATACGCGCTCATATTATTTTGTGTGGGGTTGGCGGTGGTTACTGGACGTTTGGTTTTTCAAACTTACCAGCATGAATGAAACATCTTGTCCTGAAATGTACCAAAATGCAAGTAACCGAGTTAGTCAATTCAGTAGCCCTACTACTGTACTTTACTAGTAGTACTGTCAGTCTATGCTCTCCTCCCAACTTAGTCCTAGCCCACTATTCTACTACCTCTCCAATATGCTTATCTTACCTGTGATTTGTGAATCACGGTTGGTGAATAAGGTTGGTTGTTGACTTGAATCCTCGACGGATGCAATATCATTGTTGTGCTGGTAAAAAAAAAGGAAATGAAACATTGAGTGGGCAGAGCGTAGCATTAGAAACAGTACATTAGATAGTACGGTAGAGAACAGTGCCCTAAATTGTAGCATAAGCAGTGTTAAATTAATGTAAATATAAGTAGTTGCATGGAGTTGGACTGCTATAAGAAATTAAGGCAAAGGACACGTCATCAATGTAACATAAGCATTAAGCATTTGATTGTTCACGTCGTGTAGGAGGAGGATGTTCTTATCAATCCACGATGGTGCACATGAACTTCTGATTGTAATGATTTTGGCTGCTTTGACCTTATCCTCCCCAGAAAGTGTGTAGAATTTATTGTTGTTGTCAGTCACACCACAATGAAATACAACAAAGCCCGGGGGAAGAGGGTTAGGGTTTGAAAATTGGATGGGAATGGGGTTTTTTGGGAAAGTTTGGTAGAGAGGAAAAAAAAACACAGCATGGACAGTCACACAACAAATGAAGAGAAACAAATCTTTGGATTTGAATATATTGATAAATCTTTAAAGGGACATAAAGGAAGTGCACTACTGCATGCCAGAAGTTGTTTACTAAATGGATGGTTAGGTTACTGCAAAGTAGCACTACTACTTACTGCAACTTACTAGTAACTACGAAGAAGCAAGTTGAGAGTACAGGGCTGCAGTCAGTACGCAATTTCACTTGCCTCTCTGCCCTCAGAGAGAATAAACACTTAGAACATTAAATTACTGTTAAACATAGCAAAAACATAGCAAATTTAGAAGCAGAGAGCAAAGAAATGCAGAGTCACACTCATAGAAGTTCACAGCAATAACATTACTTAAAAGATAAGTAGAAATGAATGGATACTGTTACTGTATGTTGTTGAACTTGTCCTGCAGAATTTGGGAAGTTGCATGCATCAAGCCATTCCTCTTATTTGCGGTACTCCTCCGTTCCATCTGACGCTCCATCGATCAATGTTGGTGACCAGAAGACACCCTGTCCACTGCCTGCCTGGCGGATGCTGAATTGCGGGTCGCTAATGTGAAGCCTGGCTTCATCCTTTTTTCCATTGCACAGGGTGAAAGCCGCCCTGTAAATGTTGATGCAAAAACAGGAAGTGATATTAAAACACCACTGAGTAAAAAATATAAGGTACGTACGCTGTGTAGTGCAAAAAGTCACACTTTCAGTTTCAGAATCAACAGTACAATAGTTTCGAAAAGGCGTACTCTGAGTCTCCTTTTGAAGGATAAATAAGTATGGGCGAATTTTGCGGATCTTTCCCCTCAAGCTAGGTGTAGTGTAAACTACGATTTTAAAACAAGATTAGACCTTCCCAGCAGTGCTCCCTGACCCTTAAACACAGTCGCTAAAATGTAGAATACCCCCAATCAGACCACAAAAAACGTACGATACTGCTACCTGTCTGAGGCCTAGTGGAAAATGTTGACAAAACGAACTTTGAAAGTAAAGTAGCCCCAAATCCCCCCTTTCCCACCATGGATTTTCTTCAAACCACTTGCAACCAAAATTAGAAATTTCTCGACAAGTGCTCCAAGAGTAGACCCCAGAACCCAGTTGCCAAAATCTCGAACACCCCCAAACACATGCAATACTGCTAACCCTAACGAGCCCTAAGTTAAAAATAGTGTCAAACGCTTTCTTCAATTAGGCCCTAACTCCCCTTTGCCACCATGGATTTTCTTCAAACCTCTTGCAATCAAAAGTATCCATACCCAGCGTTGCTCCAAGACCCCCAAACCCACCCACAAACACCGGGAACTCCCCAAACAGCCCCCCAAAAACGCTAAAGTGAACAAAATGCCTGAAAATGGAAAACCTTTTTCACCTCCGATTTTCTCCAAACCACTTTTATCCGGTATTAGACCTTCACAGCAATGCCCCCAGACCTGTCAACCAAGGCGGAAACAAGTTTAACCCCCCCCAAACAGCCAAAAAGCAAAAATTTTGAAATGGGCACTTTGACAAATTTCTGCATATTTCCCAGATCACTCCGTGCGCGTTCTGCAGCTAGGGCCTAACTCCCCTTTGCCACCATGGATTTTTTTCAAACCTCTTGCAATCAAAAGTATCCATACCCAGCATTGCTCCAAACCCCCAAACCCACCCACAAACACCGGGAACCCCCCAAACAGCCCCCCGAAAACGCTAAAGTGAGCGAAATGCCTGAAAATGGAAAAACTTTTTCACCTCTGATTTTCTCCAAACCACTTTTATCCGGTATTAGACCTTCACAGCAATTCCCCCAGACCCGTCAACCCAGGCGGAAACAAGTTTAACCCCTCCAAACAGCCAAAAAGCACAAATGGAAAAATGGGCACTTTGACAAATTTCTGCATATTTCCCAGATCACTCCGTGCGCGCCCTGCAGCTAGGCCCTAACTCCCCTTTGCCACCATGGATTTTCGTCAAACCTCTTGCAATCAAAAGTATCCATACCCAGCATTGCTCCAAGACCCCAAAACCCACCCTAAACACCAGGAACCCCCCCAAACTGCCCCCCGAAAACGCAAAAGTGAGTGAAATGCCTGAAAATGGAAAAACTTTTTCAACTCCGATTTTCTCCAAACCACTTTTATCCGGTATTAGACCTTCACAGCAATGCCCCCAGACCCGTCAACCCAGGCGGAAACAAGTTTAACCCCCCCAAACAGCCAAAAAGCTAAACCGCAAAAAGTGAGACAGCATATTTCGGGCCTACCTGGAATTCAGTCCAAATGCGCTGTGCAGCTAGGCCCTAACTCCCTTTTTCCACCATGGATTTCCTGAAAAACAAATGCACTCAACATTAGACTGTACCAGCAGTGCTCCCAGACCCCAAAACCCACCCACAAAAACCTAGAAGCCCCCCAAACAGCACCCCAAAGACAGGCAAGTGAGCAAAAACGCAAAAACTTTTTCACCATGGATTTGGCCCAAAACACTTGATTGCGATATTAGACCTTCAGAGCAATAACCCCAGAACCCTGCAGCCACCCGCCAAAAAGCAGAACACCCCCAAACAGGCAAAAAGCAAAAATGGGCCTACCTTCAATTCAGTCCAAATACGCTCTGCAGCTAGGCCCTAACTCCCCTTTTCCACCATGGAATTCCTGAAAAATAAATGCACTCAACATTAGACTGTGCCAGCAGTGCTCCCAGACCCCAAAACCCACCCACAAAAACCTAGAAGCCCCCAAACAGCACCCCAAAGACAGGCAAGTGAGTAATAACGCAAAAACCTTTTCACCATGGATTTGGTCCAAAACACTTGATTCCGATATTAGACCTTCTGAGCTATGCCCCCAGACCTCTGCAGCCACCCGCCAAAAAGCAGAACACCCCCAAACAGGCAAAAAGCAAAAATGGGCCTACCTTCAATTCAGTCCAAATACGCTCTGCAGCTAGGCCCTAACTCCCCTTTTCCACCATGGATTTCCTGAAAAACAAATGCAATCAACATTAGACTGTGCCAGCAGTGCTCCCAGACCCCAAAACCCACCAAAATAAAAACCTAGAAGCCCCCCAAACAGCACCCCAAAGACAGGCAAGTGAGCAAAAACGCAAAAACTTTTTCACCATGTATTTGGTCCAAAACACTTGATTCCGATATTAGACCTTCCGAGCTATACCCCCAGACCCCTGCAGCCACCCGCAAAAAAGCAGAACACCACCAAACAGGCAAAAAGCAAAAATTCAAAAACTTATACTTAGAAAATTTTCAGCCAACCAGTCAACATCGGTCCAAACGCGCTCTGCAGCTAGGCCCTAACTCCTTTTTCCCACCATGGATTTTCTTCAAATCACTTCCAATAAAAATTATGCTATCCCAGCAGTGCTCCCAGTTCCTCACTAAGCATGGGCGGAAAATCCGTTACGCTCGCGGATTTTGCGGATTTTCGGTAAATTCGCGATCCGCGAACGCTCGCGAATTTACCGAAAATCCGCAAATTCGCACGCAGCGGATTTTTTTTTCTTGGTGATACAATTTTGCGGCGTGCGGCGTAAGTTCGCAATTGCGAACATGTAGGTGCGGCGGTCAGCAACAATCTCGCACTCGCGAAATTACAAAATTTGCAGTTCTGCACAAGAAATCCACTAGCAAGCAGCATAGACCTTCTGAAAATAATGATTTTTATCAGAATAACTCCTCAGGCTGACATTTGCCTGCCCTTTTTTGGATTTGAGGCCTTTTGACTTTCTTTGGATCACTTTTGGATTAGAAATCAACTTTCACAAGTAAGTTTGTTTGGGGCATTACATTTGCTGTTCTGCAGAAAAACTGCAGTGGAAATATGCTCGGACTCACATTGTGAGGGTTTGGCCTCTTTCTTCCATGAAAAAGTGCAAGCCATCTATCGCACTTTTACAACGGGTTCCCTGATGCTAGAGCAGGTTGGTCGCACCTTAGGTGAGGGGGAATGTCTTTCTATCTTACCCCCCTTATCTTTGGAGGTGTTTGACTCTCTCAGCGCCAAAATCAAGTCTGGATCTCCGGCAGACCCGCTGAAACCGGCACAACTCAAGACCCTGGCGCCGGTTTGCCGCACCCCGGTGCTGTCCTTGATCAACCTGTCCCTCTCTTCTGGAGTGGTTCCCGTCAGATGGAAGCAGGCAGTAGTCACGCCAATTCTGAAGAAGGCGACCCTTGACCCCCTTAAACCTGAAAGCTACCGCCCTATCTCCCTTCTCCCTTGGGCCACGAAAATAGCGGAGGCCCATGTGAATGCCACTCTTACAGACCATCTTGGTAGGCTTAACATTCTCGACCCTACCCAGAACGGGTTCCGTGTGGGTCACAGCAAGGAGACGGCCCTTCTCTCGATGGTCGAGCATCTGCGTTCCGTGCTGGATTCCGGTCGGACGGCGGCACTATTGTTATTAGATCTCAGTGCCACCTTCCACACGGTCTCGCATGGGATTCTGATTCGGCGTCTTGAGGAGGTGGGTGTTTCTGGCTCCGCCTTGCACTTGTTTCGATCCTTCCTTACGGATAGGTCATTCCAGGTGGCGATCCGGCCCGGTAAGTCCTCATCCAACCCTAGACCAGGGAGTCCCACAGGGGTCATCACTGAGTCCCACCCTTTTCAATCTGTATGTGAGACCGTTGGCTGCGGTCGTCAAGCGGTGGGGCCTGACCATGGTCTCTTACGCAGATGACACGCAGCTGGCGATCACACTGAGTGGGGACTCAGACCTGGAGGCTCCCAGGTTCTGTGATGGTCTGCGGGAAGTGGCTAACTGGATGAACTCCAACTGTCTCCAGTTAAACACCAAGAAGACGGACATTATGGTGGTTGGTAAACAGGTGGCTTTGTGGGGTGACAAATGGTGGCCTTCGGAGTTGGGTGTGACTCCCCTCCCAGCGGCAGAGATAAAAAACCTGGGGGTGTGGCTTGATCCTTCTCTGAGTTTCATCTGTCATACCAAGAAGGTGGCGACTTCTTGCTATGGCATCATCAGAGGACTTTGACCCATCCTCAAATTCTTTGATGCACCCACAAGACAGCTGGTGGTCCAAGCATCAGTGCTGTCCAGGCTGGACTATGCCAGCTCCCTACTGGCGGGGGTTAACCAGTCAGAATTTCTGCGGCTCCAGCGGGTTCAAAACGCTGCGTCCCGACTGGTGACCGGTCTGCCCAGGCGGTGCTCGGTGTCCAATGCCCTGCGCTCTCTCCACTGGCTCCCTGTGCAGCAGAGGATTAGATTCAAGGTTCTCTGCCTTGCATTTAAAATCCTCAAGGGTACTTCCCCACAAATCTTGGAGAAACTGCTGATCCCCTATGTCCCCTCTCACACTCTTAGATCGCTAGGCCAGAACTTAGCAGTGGTCCCGCGTTTTAAGTAAAGCAGAATTGGTGGCCGCTCCTTTCGAGTCCTGGCAGCGAGCTGGTGGAATTCTCTTCCTCCACAAATCCGGGCCATCGATGAGCTCCTTCAGTTTAGACGGGCTATCAAGACCTTTTTATTTGTTTAGCTCATCTGTTGTGTCTCTTCTCTTTTCTGCTTGGTTTTATTGCTGTGTTGTGTTTACCTTCTCAAAGCTCCAGGACGCCCCTTTGCTGGGGCAGCTGTGCGCGGTACAAATAAAAATAACATAACATAACATAAACTGAAAGCACTCAGCAGGTGCAAAAGTTCAAATTCATCATTGGTAACCATTCGCTGTAGTGCTTCCTGACTGGGGCCCCTCCAGAGTTCAGTTGCTAGTTGCAACAATTGTATGACCCTGCTCTGACCCTCACAGCCGGATCATAGAATAGCTACAAGTAGGCCACAAAGGTCCTGGAAAAAAAAATTGCACTGCAACAGAAAGCAAATTACAGATAAGGAAGCAGGTGCCAGACTGGAATTTTAAAACAGTGACACATTAATAAATCAACCCCAAATTAATTCATGTCAGTTGAAGCAGGGCAGGTGTGCTTGCTTTTTCCCCCCATAATCTACAGTGATGATGATGAACCAGAGGATGGCATTGATGTACCAGAGGGTGGCATGGGTGAAACAGAGGGTGGCAGTGTTGAAACAGAGGGTGCTGTGAACCAGTGATGATGAACCAGACGTAGAAACAACATAGTCGCGACCGTTGCGTGCCGACAAGTAAGTTCGCAATCGCGAACTGGTACAAAATCCTCGCGAACTGGCAGAAACCCTTGCGAATACTATAAAAACAAAAAAATCTGCAAATTCGCGAGAATTTGCGGATTTTGCGGATTGCGAGTTCGCAAATACGCAAATTTGCGAACGCCAGATTTGCAAAATTTGCCCATGCTTATTCCTCACACCCTCCCCCACAAATCTAGAACACCCCCAAACAGCCCCCCAAAAACATGCAATACTGGTATATTCAAAACATGGCAAATTGCGCTATTCACAAAACATTGCTGTTTTCAGCACTTCCACTGCTTTGATCCTCTTGAAACTCACCTGGACAGTCACTTGTTCTAGCGATTCACAAGAATCTCAGCAAGGCAGAACAAAATTGAACCACTGCGCTCTTTGAAGAAGAAGAAGAAGAAGAAGAAGGTCTACGACTAGTTCTCACTTAGTTTTCACCCAAACACACGCGCCCGCAAAACACCCAAAAAGGCCAAAATTCTGCCAATTCTGGACCAAAGAACACCAAACCCCCCTAAAACATTGCCAACATCATTATGAACGAGCCTGCATCGGGCCCAAACCCTAGTATCAGCGTGAACCATACCAACTTAAACCCAAAAACCCTAGTAAATCGCACTGAACCCTAAACCGTAGATATGCTTTGTCTGTCTGTGTCAAAGAGCCTAGGTATGCTACATCAGGAGGATGCTTCACTCAGTGGGGCCTGCCTTGACCGTCTGCATGGCCCTGCCGCAAGCATAGGCCAAAAATCTGTTCTGCTCAACAATTTGCAATTTTTAGTTACTTTCGCGAGATTTTCGAAATACCGAAAATCAGCAAATTTTGCAAACATAACGGATGTTTGGCCCAAGCTTGAGGCAGTGCCATGCAGAGGGTCAAGGCAGGCACCACTGAGTGAAGCAACCTGATGTAGCATACCTAGGCTCTTTGTCAGACAGACAAAGCATATCTAATTGTATGCAGCAAGCCACATAGCCCCAATTTTAAATGAACTGCTGTCTGGAGTGGACTCTGCCTGGCATAACAACAACAGTACACTGCCTCGCCCTCGACCAATACATACCACGAATAGACAGACATGTAGTCCTGCTGTAGTAGTTGTTGTAGACTGGCTTACCTGTTTGCCACTCACAAATTGGCCATAGTTCTTCCGCAAATCGACGCTGATGATCCATCCATCCCAGTGAGTGACTGTAAGGAAAAAATATATATTATTTAATCAATCATCATGGTATATTGGCAAGTGAGTCCGCTCCAAGGACATTTTGCATATTTTGTGAAATGCAATATAGTGGCCCCTGAATTTGAAGTACAATTTTAATTAAACAAGGTAAAAAAAAAAGAGTTGTTGACATGAGTTACAATTACTGTGTGAAAGATTAAATAATAACTAAGACAAGACATATGAATCATCATTTCATTCACAAAAAACAAACAGCAATTGGTTTCATCAGAGCCAGACAGCCATTGCTGTCCAGTGCATGCCATCTTCTCAATTATTCATTACCTGTTCTACTTTTTGTCCGCATCTTCTTCGGAAAGTGAGGGCCCACAGGGCAGCCTCTCCTGTCAATATCCGAAGTAACTCTGTCAGCAATCAGCAAGCATGTAGTCAGTCAGTAACTTCAGTCCCACTTGTGGGGGCTCGTCGTAATCCATCCATCTGCCTTGAGGGAAATGGATAGGGGGAGTCTGGAGGAGGAGTATAAAAGAGCATGATTGAGTTGTGAACTTGTGAACCTCAGGAATGCAGACTGCGGCACCTTCAAATCAATAAGGAATATAAGATGAAGACAGTGCTGCTGATGGACTTGTTGTGATTAGTTGATTAAAGTTTTATTGTGGTAAAAGTTGCATAACAAAGAAAGAGACACAGGAATAAAAGTGAATAAGGACGAAAAAAAGGAAGTCATTTTCAGGGCTCGGTGTCAGGGAAGTAGAGCTGGCAAACATGGCTAATGTTGCATGTTTCCGAGTAGCTTGAAAAACTGTGTCCAGGTCAACAACTGCACTTGACTTGTCCCTAACCCCTCTAAAAGACCCTGCAAAAGAGACCCAGTGTGCAGTGATGCACATGTAATCAAGGGCTTGGCAACTGGTCCACATGTATGTTGTCAAGTGGATAGTGTGAACAGAACTCTTCTTCAAAGCTGCCCCAATCACCTCCAGCACATCTTGATGTAGTGCTGGAACCGCAACTCTGGCAAAATAGGACCGGCTAGGAACCTTCCATTTAGGGCAGACTGTTGCCACTAATTCTAGAAACCCCACCCCTTCCACAAAAGAAAAAGGGAGAAGGTCCAGTGCTAGCATTTTAGCCAGCTTTGCTTTATACAGACGTACCGTTGGGTGGTTGCGTTCAAATGGCTCCTAGGACCACAACATTCCGCGAATGGTGGGCTGGGTCATTTTACGTGATGATGATGATGATGACGTCTTCAAACCAGTTAGGCCCATTGATGTAGTTTTTCGCATTGGTGTCTCTACAACACTCTTAGTGTGCCTCATAGATGTTGCAGGGGTAGAGGGTGTGGGCGTTACCACTGCAGTGCTGCTGCCAGCAGAACTGGGTGTACCAGAAAAAATGTCTGTCGCTTCTTCAGTTCCCCCCTGCACGATCAGATTCTTGTCATCATCAGATGCAATATCAAGGGATACATTTGGATTTGTTTTTCTTTTGCCTTCCTCGATCTTCCTCATGTGTGCTTCCCAAATGATAGTGTGGTGTTGCTTGAGATGACCTCTCTGGCCTCTGGTACCATAGTTGGTACCAAGCTTACCCCGACTAACGGATACTTTACAAATGGACCAAACGACCATATTTTCCACCTTTGCGCTAACAGTAAAGAAGTCCCAAACTGGAGACTGGGGACTGGTGATGTCTGCTGAAGGTGGAGGTGCTACTTTGACTTTCAATGCCAGATGAAGTGGAGGATGGGCGTGGCTGAATTCGTTTCTGTTGTTCACTTAAAGCACCACTACTTGAGGTTGAGCTGGATGGAAGTCCATGACGGCCCTTCAGACTAAAAAAGATGGAAGCTGTAGGTCATGTTGGTATTGTAGTCAACGGTGGTGGTACCAGTGCCACGCCACCCATATCCCGCTCAGCAGCCATTCGGGATAGGGTCAAAATGTGTGTCTGCTGCATGCCTACTGGGGCTGGAGTGACGACTGTGATGACTGGGTCGTCATCAGACTGTTCATCAGCAGCAGAAGACACCACTTCTTGTTCGTCGTTATCAGCCATAAGTCGAAGCTTTGCGGGAGCCTTCCTTTTAGGCTTAGCTACCTTTGTCGGCTCATGGCGTGACTCACTCTCAGACTGCATTGGTGGGTTCCAATCAACATCAAGATCATAAGAAGGAAGGGGGCTTGAAGAAGAACTTTTAGTAGCCCTCCATTACCTTTTTCTTGCTGGGGATCTGGAAGACAATGGATCATCATCAGGAGGAGTGGCTTCCTCGGATGATACCTCCTCTTGAATAGCAATTTCCTGATGTGCCCCTACTTCTGGAGGAACAAGCGTTGTAGGCAGTTGTGCTGCTCTATGAACCTCTAGTCCACCTCTCCATGCACCTGTCCATGCGTCTCTCCTTTCGGCTCTACTTGCGCCTCTCCTTGCGGCTGTACTTGCGCCTCTCCTTGCCCATGTACTTGCGCTTGTACTAGTTTCACCTGTGTTTGTGGCCGTGGTTGTTGAACACTCGTCAGCTGAGTTACATCCGGCGTTGATTGGATGGTACTTTCTTGTGATGAGCCAAGATCACTGGTCGATGGTGATTCAACAACCAAAGTGGCTGCCGCTGCAGCACTCATGGTGGTCTTGGCGTGGTGGCACTGAGCACAATGAAGCGGAGGTGCTGCTTACAGCTTGGTCCCCGGTGGACACCGCTGCTGCTGCAGGCGTAGTTTTTTTCTCCCAAAAAAGGTGTCGGTGGGCACACCAGTCTCCTTGGTAGGTGGTGCCACTTGCTTCTTCTGCTCCTTCTTACTGGCAGTGGCACTGGCAACGTTTTTCGCGGAGGCGCTACGGCCAACTTTCTTTGGGGCCATCTTCTTGAGATGTGATGTCACGTGACGTTGTGCTGCACACACCGCTGCAGGACTTCTTCCTGGCACTAGTGGTTCTCTTGTGCACCTAAAAGCAATGGAAGCCAGAGGAACATCAGTTATACACCCTAAACAGTCGAAAAACACTCAGAAATCACCACAATTCCATGCCATCCATGCCCTCAATGATGTTTAAATTCAAGACACCCCAGAGAAAGACTAGGCCCATGCACCACGGAGTACCCCTGGGCATAATGGTTGAAAGCAAGGCAAACTGGGTGCAGGCCTGAGCACACTGCCTGGCTTCAAAATGGCCCCTTGACCCCCACCACATGGCCAGGCCCTGCCTGTACCAGGCCTCAAAATGGCCTCCACCCACATGGCCAGGCCCCAACAAGACCCCAAAAAGTCGGAAAACACTCAAAAATCACAACAATCGTATGCCATCCATGCCCTCAATGATGTTTAAATTCAAGACACCCCACAGAAAGACTAGGCCCATGCACCACTAAGTACCCCGGGGCATAATGGTTGAAAGCAAGGCAAACTGGGTGCAGGCCTGAACACACTGCCTGGCTTCAAAATGGCCCCTTGACCACCACCACATGGCCAGGCCCTGCCTGTACCAGGCCTCAAAATGGACCCCACCCACATGGTCAGGCCCCAACAACACCCCAAAAAGTAAAAAAACACTCAAAAATCACCACAATACCATGCCATCCATGCCCTCAATGATGTTTAAATTCAAGACACCCCACAGAAAGACTAGGCCCATGCACCACTCACCACACCTGGGCCTACTGGCAAGTGAGGCTTTACAGGCACCCCAACATTTAAAAAAATCAACATATAACAGTGAGCTAAAATTCCATGAGATAAATGAGAATTAAGTGAAAAACAAATCACAGAAACAGTTGTATCATGCACCCATGACTAACTCTGGGCCTACTGGATGCTTTGGCTACCCACCACAATATATATTTTGTTAAAGTTGTGAAAAAAGATTTAGAACTGTAGTTGCCTCGACTGCAATGCCCCAAACAAACATCACCAACTTACTTGTAAAATCTCAAGTCCAAAAGTGATCCAAACTCCAAAGTCCAAAAAGTCCTCAAATACAAATATCCAGCAGCAGTCACAGAAAGTAATCCTTCCAGCTCCACAGCCAAATGAAAAGTGACCAGTACATGGACAAAGCACTGGGAGGAGCCTGCTGGACAGGAACAGGAAGTTGGAGACTCTGAGGCACTTCCTTCCTCCCACCCTACCCCAAAAAAATGGACTATTGCACCAAAAAGTGCATCCAAATGTCAATCTGAGGAGTTATTCTGATCAAAATCATCATTTTCACAAGGTTTATGCTTCCTGCGGTGGATTTCTTGTGCAGAATTGCAATTTTTGCAATTTCGGGAACGCGAGCTGTTAAAATCTCTAGCCGGAAGTCAGCTGTGTGCCGTCGCGGGCCTTTATGACGTACTCGCGTTATCAAACTATTGCCGTGCAAGATGGCAAGCCGCGATAACGTAATTGCATTCGAAAAACTCTTGCACGATAACGCAGCAAGATCGAAAATGGCGCAGCACATGCAAAACCGGGAGAAAAACAACTCGGCGGACTCAGAATCATGGTAAGTCAACGCCGCACGCGCGATATTATATGTTTCAAGCACGACCAAGCAAAATAATTTTCTAGCTTGCGAATTTGCGGATTTTTGGGTAAATTTGCGCGATTCGTGGATCGCGAAATCGTCAAAAATCCGCAAATTCGCCTGCGAAACGGATTTTACGCTCATACTTAGGCTAGAGGAACGAGGATGACCGGATCCAGTAGTAGCAGACCCAGGTAGAGAGACCAAAGAGGACCAGTAGCAGGAGACCATTGGAAAGAAGGGCCAAGACAGGAGGGTCAAGACCACAGAGATTAGATCAGGGAGGGTGAATGGGGCAGAAGCGAATGGACAAGTCCTGGAAAGACCACAACCAGGAAGATCCTGGGCTAGAAAGACGTAGAGACCCTAGATTGGAATCAGGAAGTATATCCCCAGTGAGAACAGTTTCATAAGGTCCATGAGGGTCAGACTCAGGTATCCTAAACCAACATGACAAGTACTACATGAACCAGAGTGACCCATAACATGAGAACTTGGAGGACCGGTGCCAATGGATGAAGAACACCAGCCCTAAAAGAACCATTTCTAGGAGGACCATGATAGAGGGGAATTGACGGGGAAGTCTGTATTTCCTAACTACGCAATGTAGAACAGGCTTGTTGAAATGGGTTTCTGTCAATTACAGTTCACTAATAAGAAAATACTCATACCTATAATGTTTATTCATGGCTGTACAATACCTGGGGCACAGACATGAAGACAGCAGCCTCCCTGTGACCACTAACTTCAACCACGCCACATGCAGGACTTGGTCCACCTCACCCATTACAGCTATAGTCTGCCCAATAGTAGACATGACCATCCATAGAGCGTGGGCAGAGCCACAAAAGCAAGAATAAATATGTTCCTTCTCCTGACTTGCTCTGTCTTCCCCCTTCTTTTCTCATGTTGCCCAATATGGCACATGACAGTGGTTTCATTGATGGCCTTCACCGCCATTTTCTTCTCGCATTTCAACTGTTGAGCAGGGATGGCTCCTTTGCTTGAGAGGAGAAGTGTTGCCCCAATTAAAATCCCCCTAAAACCCCCAGAGATGAGAAATAAGATGTTAATTTATTACCATTTTATTTTTCATCCCTTGTCCCAAATAGAGCATCAGGAAGGGGGGGGGGGGGGGGGGGGCTGCAGAGTGACATCAGCAGGGAGGAGGGTGTGCTGTCTTTGGGCTGTTTAAAGTGTGCATGTCTTTTTTTCCGGCCGTCTTGCGATATCCAGCTACACAAGTGCACTTTAAACATTTCTCACCCAGCTGTCTTGGTCATCCAGTTCCTGTGGAAAAAAGAGGACCAGAGTGGAGTTTGTTGTGTTCCATAAGTTTTATTTATTTTTATTTTGTTTTGCCCATGCACCAGTAGCTGCCAGCCACCACTGCTGTCACACGTCCTAATGTGATCCCACTATCATAAAACCCAACCATTTCTTTAAATTCTTTGCAACAATAAGCCTCATCTTGATCCAGTTCTTCTAAACTCTCTTTCTTTCCTTGGTTTTCTTCTATATCTTATCTCCGCTTTGTAACTATTTTGTGCTATTTGTTTGCTTCATAAACTACTTCTTTCTTCTCACTTAGCCTCCATTTTGTTCTCACTTGCCTTCCCTTTTTGTTTCAACTGGTTGTACATCCACCCCTGTCATAAGCAATCTTTCTCTCAGCATTCCCTCCTGAATTCTCGGAAAAGTCTAACAGTGTTGATCGGTTGTATTTCCTCCTGCATTTTTGCAGTTTCTCTTTCAATCATTCTTCTTGATAGGCCCTGAAGTTTTGATCGTACTGACTGTTGCTCATTTGAACCTCTAAAGTTATACTCTTTACACTCTATTTTATAAAATCATGTCCTCTCGGAAGAATTTACTGAATGATAACCGCAAGATAACTCAATTTTGTCCTTGTTATCTCATTTCATATTAGATTCCTTTTCATTGTAGAGTTGGTTACTCTGTGCAGCCCTTTGATACTATGCAGTGGTAAAATATACAATAATCATTTACATGACTAAAAAACTGAAAAGTACATGATGTTGAGTCCTCTTCAAAAAGTTAAATTTACATGCGTAGATTTACTCACACACCTAGAGGTAAATCTACCCTTTTTTTTATTCACCATTTCCAAGTGTAGATTTACGCCTAAATGTAGACTCATTTGCTTTCTGTGTCTCCACCCCTGAAACCAGTGATTGGAGACATCTAAAGCTGAATTTACAAGTATAAAGTTATTGCTAGTAACTTTTCATTCTTCAAGATCTTCACTACAAGAGTGGAGTTTTCCCAATTGCAAAGTACATCAAAAAATAATGAACTTTATTATTTATTGAAAAAATATTATACTACTTTAATGAATAACAAAAGTGTAAATAACATTTAAATATGTATTATTTACCTATAAATAATACAATAAAATGTCACAGCAGATTAAGATTAACATTACATTAACATTACAGCAGAGTAACATAAATGTTATAATTAATAATTACAATAAATTATTTTAATTTATAAATTTTATTCTTTAAAAAAATATAAAAAATCCCAGCCACTTCAGCATTTTAGTATGCACCTAATATTTATTGCAAGAGAAGATCTTACTTGAGCTTCTAATTGGTGATCGTCGCAGTGGGTGAGTTTGGCATAAGCTGGTCAGTTCGCGGCCGTGACAAGCCCAAACTTTAGGTTTCTCACCTTTTATCTCAAGAGAAGATCTCCTTGATGCCAACCCGAGGACACCTCTCAGGGATCAGGAGCCACTCCATCAGAGCCCAGCAGGAAGGCTTAGGCCTGTCCAGACAGGTCCAGGTGTAGCTGGAAGCTTTTTGTCTACCTGTAGCCCATGCAGGAGGTCAACCAGTTGATCTTTGGAGCCACTCTGAGTAGCCTGGAATCAACGCATGGAGGTCCAGTCTTCCTTCCTCAAACACCAAGGCAGGCCTTTAAGCAGCATGGCAGTCCTTCTGGCAAAAGGGTAGTCCTTCCTCTGAATTTTCACAGGTCCAGGAGTGTTCTGATGAGTGCTTCTCAATGTCTCTTTTTAGGTCGAGCATTTGAGACCTGTTGTAATTTCTTATGTTGGGTTAAAGCCACCCCCAGCGTTTCATTTGCCTATGTCAGTGTCCTTCAAAAATTCCTGCTTGCCAGAGGTTAGTCCTGCCTCCTTATCCCTCCTTTCTCTCCTCCGTTCCTACCGTGTAGCAGGGACTAAGTACTGGCTCATTCCACTATTGTTCTTTATTTTTTCTCTGGGGGACTCTTTTCTTTCTTGGTTTCCTGCTCTGTTAGTGTTTGTCTCTGTTCAACTGCAGTTCCCTACCTGCTTACGATTACATGTAGCTGTCTCACTCCCAACCCCTCTTTATGCCACAGATACTTTACTGATGCCTCTCTTGCAGTGCTTCCAGCTCTGTTGCCTGTATTATTTTTAGGGTTCTTTAGGCTTTTTTAGGTTTGTGTAAGTTGGGCTTTTTTTGTGGTAGAATTGTTTGGTTTGGGCTTCATTTTAAGGTAGGATTGGGCTTGTTTTTTCCTGTCAGCTTCTGCTCACTTAATTATTCCACTATTGTGGTCTACTCCCATAATAGTGCAGGCCCCCACCACCCTTCCAATACCGATCAATGCATTTTATTGTGCAAACATTTGCCCACAATCATTCAAAGGATGTCAAAGCGATGCAGAGGCTCGAACACGGATTCCCAGGTCCGAAGTCTGCAGCTCTGGCTGCTGAGCCATGCCAGCTCTGGCGATCCCTGCTGGAGTCGTGTTTGCATCAAGTCACGCATGAGCAGCAGCTCGTTCTCCGCTTTTTGTTTCATTCTGTAGTGCTTTTCAAAAGCATCATTTTGGGATAGTATTGCTTAATTATTTTGACATTTTTTAAACACGGTAACACTAAGCAAAGATTTCGCCTCATCAGTACCAGTTTATAACCAAAATACAGCAATAAACAACAGAAAGATGTCTAGTCATCCTTTATGAAGGGCCTTCCACTCCGCAGTGTCGCCACATTAGAAGCTCACCTGGCCCTGGCCGGGAGCAGCACGGGTCCCTTAAAACCCTGGCGGTCTTGTGCAGAGCCAAGCAGTGCACACCCACCTCTTTCCTCCCACCCCTCCCACCCCATCTCCTTTATCCCTCTCTCCCTTTGCAGGCCATTTTCTTTCACCCCTTTTTACAACTGCTGAACAATCCCCATTCAACCTCTTACTGCACCTTTAATCATCTTTCGGTGTCCTGTCTTTTCTATCCCCTCATCTCTAACAGTCTCTCTTATTTATCTCATGGACTCCCTGGCCCCATCTCCTCTCTCAACCCTCAGCACTTCTCATTCACCTCAAGTCCCTCCCTTCAAATTTCTGTCTTATCTATTTGTATCTTACACTTCTCCAGTCTCACCATTCATCGTTCCCATCTCACCTTTGTTCTTCCACACCTTCTTGAACTAACGTTCCTCTCACCTGTTACCTCAGCACCCACCCCAGCTTTCCCTATATTCCCCTTTTGCTGCTCCCCCTCACCCACGTCAGAACAAATTCTCTTTATACCTCATGGATCACCTCTCAGCTATCTTCTCTTACCCTTTAATGGTAGCTCTCCTCTCTGCCTTGACCTTTCTCTCACACTCACCTCTCCTATTGTGTTTCTGCACTTCCTTCGCCACTTCGCATTTATCTTCATCCCTGACCTCCCAAATTGAATTCTCTGACTCCCTTGCTGCCCTCCTCACTTCTCTCATATGTCTTCTCCCATCCCGTCTCTCTCACCCTCATCTCTCCTCACCTCTCACATCTTCCCCTCTCACCCCTCCCATGTCTCTCACATTGCCTCTCCTCAATTCTCTCACACCATCCACCCCTTCTCCCCTGTCCCCACTCACACCTACATCCCGCCTCTCACCTCTAGCTCCACACCTCTCTCCGTGCCTCCCATTCGGCCTCGCACACCCCCATCTCCTGTAAGTTAAAGTATGTCTGGCCCTGACTTTCAATACTAACAATCACACACACAGTGCCTTGTCGGTCCAGGCTCCTCCCCTTCATCCCTACAGTGTTATCCCCCTTCAAACCCTTCTCTGTCTCAACCAAGCACATTGCCCTTCTGTCAGCTGCATGATGGCGGTGCCACTTCTAAAGGGGGAAGAGCACCTGCAGCCTTCACCACAGCCGCACTGGCACAGCCCTGCCTCTGGAAGAAAGTAAAAGGCACACACCTAGCACACAACACGTGACGCCTCTGGTTGGATTCTCCTTATTTTCATATGTTGAATACTCATGATTGAGTTTTTTTAAGAATGGGTAGTTTTGTGTTCCAATACCCTTTTTTGTTTGAAAAGATAGTTCTTTACCCTGACGCAGTTGGGAGTGTGACGGCCTACCTTGGGAACTCTAAAGCACAGATGGAAGTGTCAGATTGAAAAGAATGTGGGATAACATTGCAATAAAAGTCGAATAACAGAGGTCAGTAAGTGAAATTCATGCTATTTACCAAATGTAACTGGCTTGGTAGATGCCACTGGGACAGTGTAGAGTAGGGTTTTAAGGTGTGTGGGCAGTTGTTAGGGAGAACTGAGCTGATTGCTCAATGCCCACTTGGCTCAAAGGGCTTCAGCTCCAGCCTCCATATCCTCCCTCCCCCCCTTGTGTGTTGTCAGCCTGGGCTGAGACAGCTTCCCGGGCACACACAGAGACAGTTTTTGAGCTGTTGTGGTCTGGCATCAGTCTCATCGCAGCCTCACTCAAGTACTTCACAGGTCTTTAAAAGACCATTTACTTGTTAACAAGGCTTTGTTTTTCTTTCACCGGTTCTTACAGCACCTGCATCTTCAATATGCCAATTGCTAGAAGAATTGCACCCCCCCCCATTCAAAGGTTTTATTAGCCCCCCTGAAACTTGACACTAGTTGCGCCTCGGTGTGGAAAAAGGGTAGGGCTGATGGCCTTTTTCAAAGTTGCCCGGCGCTAACCGCCTCTATACCATTTCAGTTATCAAACAAAGAGGCAGGCGCTGGAGACTGGAAGGCAGGGAACAGAAGTTTTATTCCGACGGAGCAGAACACATCAGATCAGACAACAAGGTATCGTTTCGAGGTGCTCTAACAGCCTCTCTGAGGCCTGGCCTCTTATACACTGGTTTATGGCATGTGACCTTTCTTTATTACAATCAAGACATTGTGAAGCAAGGAAAAAAGACATCCCCGTAATCCTCGTGTCAATCCCACCCCACATGCATCCACAATAGAGGTCCACAACCTGCTGATAAGGGGAGGGGGCTATCACGCAGCTGAGTGTTCCGCCGATTCTTAGGATGTGTGCGCCTGATGTATCCCAGGGGGTGGGGAGGCCATGATCAATAGAGGGTCCTTTGAAGAGGAGTGACTCCACACAATAGGGGGCAGTAAACTGTATCTCCCGGCTTAGGCGATGGCCCCGGACCTGTACGGACAATCGGACTCGGTGGAAGGGGTCATCAAAGGAGAGGTATTCATGCCACGTGGACAATCAAGTGCAGAGGGAGAGTTTACCAACAGAGGGGTATTCATGAAGGGAGGGGAGGTGTTGGTCAGGCGCGGGCGTGACTCCCAAGGACAGGGTCATGCGGACTTGTGCATGTGAGGGAGGGGGCAGCCAGGGTGCGTGGAGGATGCTCGCAGGGTCAGGGGAGCGTGCTGGTGATCGATCGCGAACAGGGAGACCATGGTACCCAAAATGGCTGCCGTGCAGGTTATGCGTGGGTGACAAGCTGGCGCAGATGATGTTTAGTTCGAAAACTTGAATTTCCACATCGGGGCCTGCATGCTCACTTCCAGGGAAGCAAGTACACAGAGAAGTGTGACCTACACAGGGATTTCCATTTGCACATAGTGCATTTACTTCTGGGGTTTGATTGGTCCTTAGCTTTTGTTAAAAATAGCTAATTTTGTTTTCGAAAAAACTCGTTTTGTTTGAAAAGATTGGTCTCGGTGGCGCAGGTGGGAGTCTGACTGCCTCCCCCATCCTCCCCTCCCCCTCTAACTCCACCCTACACCAGAGCCCGGGATAGCCTATGTGGGCTTTCCCCAAGCCAAAACGGAGGTCAGAGTACCGCAAAAGTTAACAACGCGAGGTCAGAGCAGAGTAATTTCAAAGACAGCAGTGTGGGAAAGGGCGGCCGTGAAAATAAACGAGTGTTCTGGATTCCAGTTCCCAGAAGTGCAACCGGGAATGCGTGACCCCTGATCATTAACTCCATGCCCCCCCCGGGGGTCGCGCCCCACAGATTGAAGACCCCTGCCTTATGGTATAACCTAGCTGGGTAGAGGAGTCAAGAAAAGAACAAGGGTGATGGTGGTGGTCCGGGGTGTGGGAGGGCTTAGGTGAGAAAGGCCCCCCTGCGAGGCCCCTGCATACTCCCACCCTCCCCACACCCTCCATGGCCTGAAATCGTTGGCCCAGCAATGCCTGGCCCCTGCTTCTGGGCCAGGCGGCCACACGAGGCGAACCCTGGTGCTGGAAACCAGGGTTTGAGCCTCAAGGTTGCGTCCACATCCTGTGATTCTGGGCAAATAACTTAATCTCCCCGTGCCTGAATGTGTAATGTAAATACGGTGCTCATGTAAAGCGCTCCAATACCTTCGGGTCGAGTGCGCGCTATATAAAAAATATGCAAAAACAAAGAAACAAACAAAAAAAATGTGCCAGAACAACACCTAGCGCCAAGCCTCAGTTTGACAGCATGGCAGGGGAGTGCCCATGATAACGGTGACACTTCACAGGTCCTGGACTGGAAAAGATAGTAAGTTACTGTGGGCCGGTTTACAGAGGCCCTAAAAAACAGCCCACAGATGACCGTGAGGCACCGGCCCATCACTCTATGCCAGACTGTCTGCCTTCCCAATCCGACCCTGCCCCTGGGTGCCTAACTTACCTTTGAACCTGACCTGTATAGTTTTAAAATAGACCTCTGGATTAGAAACTCCTACTACATTCAAAACAGTCATCTCTTCAAGCTTTCAGATTTCTTAGGCCTGTCCTGCCTCCAGAGCACCCACCCCCGCTGATATTCACGAAACTGAACACAATACTTTTTATCCCTGCATAGCCTCCACCGGTAGTGGAGATCTTAAATAACAAATTTCAGATTTCATCTTTCTACTGTCAATTATCCATTCATTCCTAAGGTTGCTGGACTTCGGCTATACAAACTGTAAGCCAGGATCGTGAGCAAAGCTGTCAGCTATATAAGACTTAGCAAAGAGGTAGCACGCTCTCTCCATGTGGTGCTATCATCTATTTGTTTAAATACAGGATAACTTAAGACTGTAATGAAGGCATTTTCCACAAGCTTAGGTAAAATTACTTTTCAAAACAGGGTTGTTTAGAGCCAAAATGGACAGAAAAGATGATGTAAACACGTGTTTGTAGTGCTTTTCAAAACTGACTAATTTTGTTTTCGATAAAACCCTTTTTGTTTGAAAAGATTGGTCTCGTTGGCGCAGGGGGGGAGTCTAACTGCCTCCTCCCATCCTCCCCTCCCACTCCAACTCCACCCTACACCAGAGCCCGGGATAGCCTATGTGGGCTTTCCCCAAGCCAAAACGGAGGTCAGAGTACCGCAAAAGTTAACAATGCGAGGTCAGAGCAGAGTAATTTCAAAGACAGCAGTGTGGGAAAGGGCGGGCATGAAAATAAACGAGTGTTCTGGATTCCAGTTCCCAGAAGTGCAACCGGGAATGCGCGACCCCTGATCTACGACTACACCCCCCCCCCCCGGGGGGTCGCGCCTCACAGATTGAAGACCCCTGCTCTAAGGGCTGTAGCATGTATTGTAACACCCTAAGAGACCCCTCACGAAACACAGACATATTGCCACTGTAGCCTGCATGTTTTGGTGCAGGTAAACGTGAAGAGTCTACGTGGCACACATCCCTGCACTGAGCTTACACCGCTTGAGGTTCCAGCATCTGCAATTCCAGTGCCCCCCTGAAAGTCTACCTGCAGGTCACACTTAAAATCATAGTCATGTTATGCCAATTGACAGGTCTGCCACAGTCTTGATGGGTTATGAAGCGTACTTAAATAAGTTATGTCTTTCTTGTCTGAGGATGCAGTGGTTGGCATCAAACAGCAAATGGTCCAAAACACCTAAGTGTCTTCACTCACTAGCATCCCGAAGGTGATGCGCAGGCCTCACCATTGTTGCTAAAGTTCTATAAAGAATAATCACACTATGCCGGTTATGAAGTTTAATGCCAACAGGACCTCTGTGATGCTCTCTGAAGGAAAATGCAACGCAACTGTCCTCCAAGGAACCACACATGAGATTCCAAGAATAATCGACCTTCTATGATCTCTTAAAGACAGAACAGCACCCTTGCCAAGTGAGCACCTTTGCAAACCCTTGACAGTGGCTACGATCCACAGCTCCAGTTGTTAAATGTGGTTCTTACACTGTGTGGCAGGTGTGGTGAGGTAAGGTTGCAACCATTCTTCCAGTTCCATTATCTGCTGATTGTTACAGTGATGAAACCCTACAACAAAATTAAAGCATATTCTTCATTATATCTTCAGCATGCAATAAGATGATGATGTGGCGATTGCTCCAATATGTTGCTTTGAATGTGCTAAATAAAAACATATTATTTGTATCAGTACATAATACTACCAAAGAGTTACATGTTTTTGACAACTTAACACTGATTTTCTGAAGAGAAATACATTTGGCACAGAGCTGTATAAGCACGCAGGCAGTCATAGGATGGATGGTGTCAAAAGATGCAAAGAGCAGAATCTCTGTGTTGGAAATCCCCTCTTTGAGAGAGAAGAGGTGGATGAAAACTTGGCTGAATATTTGTGTTAGTGTTTTTCGCTTTCCTGTGGAGCAGAAGCAGACTGCAGCACTCATCTTCGGTGCTGCCAACGTCCGTTTTGGCCTGCCAAACAATGCCGCCAATGCTGAGGTGGAACTCAGTCCCCTAGCGCGACGTGCCTCCTGGAAAGGGGCGGGCCACACACACCTGATGCCGTAAAGGCATGCCTGCACTCCCGCAGCGCGAGACGCTTTCCTGTGGAGCAGAGGCAGACTACAGCACTGACCTTCGGTGCTGCCAACGTCCATCGGTTGAACTCCCTTTCCCTGTCTCTCCATTTTTGCCCGCCAAACAATGCCGCCATTGCTGGGGTGGGAATCTGTCCCCTAGCGTGACGCGCCTCCTGGAAAGGGGCAGGGCCACACACACCTGATACCGTAAAGGTGCGCCACCACTCCCACAGCTTGGGACATGTGCGGGTGTGCCCGGGCTGTGCCCTGGCAAAGCCTGGGCCAACGGCGGACCCATCTGTGCCCATCCGAAACTGGACGAGGCTGAGCCACCACCCGGTCAAAACACACAGATGAGTGCTTTATTAACCTTGACAAAGGCTGCTTTGACCCCACGCTGTTACTGTTGTTGACGTTAAGCTCCCATCAGCTGCAACATGGTGAGCGCAACCTGGGACTTTTCCACTATTTACCAAGCACCTGCTTTTGAATCTGACCCTTTTATTAATAGGGTGCCACCTGGAGTCTCATCTATACTACTATTATAAAGGAAGAACTTTGAACCTTTGAGGTGGGTAAACTCGGGAACCACAGCGCCAAACCACACACCTGATACATCGTTGTAATCGTCCGGGTGTGCAGATGGACATAGGCTATATAAACGTAATAAATATAAGTTATTTAAAAAAAGTAGTCCCTTGGAAGAAGCGCCGGCCGCGACGTGCGTGCCAGACGCGAGGAGCGCAGGGAGGAGTGGCGTCCAGGAGCGCCGAGGAGGACCGGCGGACATGGCGCGGGGAGGAGCGGTGAGGAGCGGGGGACAGGCGGTGAGGAGCGGCGGACAGGCGGGGAGGAGCAGTGAGCGGCGGATGAGAGGTAGGTTATTTATTTATTTATTTAGGAGCGGTGTGCGGCGGAAAAATGAAGCAAAAATGAAAATCGTGAGCAAGAGGAAGCAAACGGAGCATTACAAAAGTGAGCCAAACAGTGCATTACTGGAGGAAAAAGTTACATGTGCAGGTTACAAAAGCGTACATCGTGAGCAAGAGGAAGCAAACGGAGCATTACAAAAGTGAGCCAAACGGTGCATTACAGGAGGAAAAAGTTACGTGTGCAGGTTACAAAAAGCGTACAAAGTAAACATAGAGGTATAATACTGCAATATATGGAGGAAGGATCCGGGGGACCCACGGACAACGTTGGGGCGGGCGGGGGCCCTGAAGCCTAATTGCTCCCGGACAACGTCGGGACGGGCTGCTACAAAAGCGTACAAAGTAAACATAGAGGTATAATACTGCAATATATGGAGGAAGGCTCCGGGGGACCCACGGACAACATCGGGGCGGGCAGGGGGCCCTGAAGCCTAATTGCTCCCGGACAACGTCGGGACGGGCTGCTAGTTATCAATAAACGAGGTTGAGGAGGCTATACGTCAGAGTGCGGGCAATAAAGCCCCAGGCCCTGATGGGTTGCCCATCGATCTTATTAAATATAAACCAGATTTTTGGGCCCCACATTTGTGAAATATTTTTAAGAATCCAACCAATGCCCCACTGCCTAAGACATGGTCTACTAGCACGATTGTTCCCATTTTTAAAAAGGGCGATCATACACAACCTAGTTGCTATAGACCGATCTCCCTCATAGATAACACCCTTAAAAGATTTGGAAAGCGTTAACCTAGGTAGACTGTTTGCCAATTCGAACACAGCTGTAACAATGGACAAAAACATTTTAAAGACAGCACTGTACTCACTTAATAGCGTGGATAGACTAGAAAGGGAATTGAAGAAACAAACTGTCGCAAAATTTATGTCCATTGAGTACCATGAGCATTGTCTACCAAGTTATATTGTACTACCGATGTCCCAATGGGAGAGAGGCCTCCTATTCAGTCTAAGAGCTGGGACAGTAAGATATTTGCTTTGTTTTCCCTATGGGTATAACACAAAACTTGCCATGTCCATCTGATGGTCACAGCGGTCAAACACTTTTTCACTTTTTATTCTTTTGTAAATACTATATGAAATATGCACAATGGTTGTTAATTCCGTATTTTAAAAAATTGTCAACTATTAATTTAACAGACTCTCTTGACTGCATGTTTAAATTGGACAATGTTGAATTGATCTTGCGCATTGGCACCTTTCTGAGAGTAGCTACGGGTGCAAGGAAATCTATGTGAGATCTATGAAGTTACATGTTACATGTTATGGGTGTCTTATATAGCGCTCGGCTACTCCAAGGAGTGTCCCGGCGCTTTCTGACCCATAGCTGAAAAAGAGAGTAAAAGAAACGGAAAACAGACCAGTTATTGACTATAAAGCCAAGTTTTCAGGCCCTTTCTAAAGGCCAACAAATTAGGAGTGCAACGGAGATCCAAGGGGAGGGAGTTCCACAACTTGGGGGCGAGATGTTTAAAAGAACGTCCACCTATCCTAGCTTTTCTAATGATTGGGACAGTAGCCAGAGCGACAGATTCAGATCAAAGGGATCTAGTAGGCTTATAAAAAGTAAGACGTTTCTGAATGTAGTTGGCTCCAACTGAATGGAGTGCCTTATGGGCCAATGTAAGTGCCTTGAAGACAATCCGCTTCCTGACAGGAAGCCAGTGAAGGGAGAGTAGCAGCTCCGATGCTCTAGCGTGGCGGGGGAGGCCGAAAATGGCCCTCGCCGCAGAGTTTTGGACCACTTGAAGTTTTTGCAGAAGGTAGTCCGGAAGACCCAAGTAAAGAACATTAGAATAGTCGAGCCTGGAACAAATTAAGGCCTGTACCGTTAACCTCCTATGGACCAGAGGAAGCAGAGGGAGGAATTTGCGCAGTATTTTCAGGAGACCGAAGCATGTACCGGTGAGGCCTGTTATCTGGGATTTCAAAGAAAGATTGTTATCGATTTTAACCCCAAGATTTTTGGCCACCGAGGAGGAAGATGATGGAGGAGACATACTCACCGGCCACCAGTCCTGCCAAGGTGGGTCTACCTGACAACCAAAGAAGGGCACCTCCGATTTATCAGGGTTGCACTTGAGGCTGCTTCGCTGAAACCAGTCGAAGACAGCCCCAAGGCAACCACGGATGCTCTCTCCGTCAAACTCCGCACCCTTTTTACAGGTGAAGAGAAGCTGGGTGTCGTCAGCGTATGATATGATCTGGGCACCAAGAGACTCCGCCAGTACCGCCAATGGAGTCATAAAGATGTTAAAAAGGGTCGGGCTAAGCACCGACCCTTGAGGGACTCCGACCTCCAACGGCGGCACTTCGGCAGAGTGCGGGGGGGCCCAGACCACCTGTCGACGACCCGCTAAATAGGATCTAAGCCAGCTCAACACCGTCCCTCTTAGGCCGATCTCATAGAGTCTACTCAAGAGACCCTCGTGGGGGACGATGTCGAAGGCCGCCGACAGATCTAACATCACCAGCATAGCTCTTCCACCTGAGTCAAGAACTTCCTTGATGGCTTCATTTACTTCCAAGAGAGCGGTCTCGGTGCTCAGATTGGAGCGGAAGCCTGACTGGGTGGGGTGGAGTAGACCATGATCTTCCAGGAAAGTGGAGAGAACAGAGTGGACGTGCTTTTCCACAATCTTTGCTAAACTGGGTAAAAGAGATATTGGCCTGTAGTTTACATGCTTCTCAGTGTCAAGGCCAGGCTTTTTCAGAAGTGGAACAACCATTGCCCTTTTCCAGGCAGGGGGGACAGTGCCGCTTGTCAGGGATAGATTGAGAACAGGATTTATTAAAGGGTTCAGAATCTTGGCGGTACTGGCTAGAAAGGTCGCAGGACACGGGTCCAATGGAGAGCCTGACTTGATCCTGAGAAGGAGATCCAGAGAGGTAGATGTAGACATAACTGGAAACTCCGATAAGACAGGACTGGATTCATTGGATGAGGTTGAAGGATTACTATCAATGAGATCTGAGCTAAGGCCAGAGGGGGAAAAAGAGTCTTGGATCTGTTTGATTTTTAAAGTAAAGAAGTTAGCCAACTCAGTGACCCATGATTCAGAGAACTTATACTGAACTGCACTGGCTTTGGGAGAAACAAACTCCTTGACAATAGTAAAGATTTCTTTACAGGAGTTGGATGCTGACTCAATTCTGGTGGAAAACTAATTCTTTTTTGCCTCCAGGATATCGGCGTGATAGGACTTAATAGATGATTTGTAAGCGGACTTGGCTTCCGCATCATATTGCTTACGCCATAGTCTTTCGGCTAACTTACAGTTACGCCGGGATAGAGCCAAAGACTCGGAAAACCAAGGCGCCGAGCTACGCTTGGTGGATGAATGGGGCGTAGAGAGTGGAGCAAGGTCATCTAGCCGCTCAGTCAGCCATCTCTGTAACGTATCAAGGTCACTCTCCAGATTACCTGATAAGATGCAGGGATGTTCCTGATAGGCTTGGGCCAGACTTTCAGGAGTGACCTTATGGTATGGCCTACTGGGGTGCCTGAGATGGTTAGAATTTGTACAGGATGGTTTACTTCTGCCCTGAATTAGAAAACAGATCAAAAAATGGTCAGACCAGAGAACTGGGATGGGACAGGTCATGACAAGGGGGACGGTAGAAAACACTTGATCCAAAGTGTGGCCCTTATCATGAGTCGCACCCGACAGATAGGGAGTTAGACCTAAAGGGGCGGTGATGTCATTGATTTTAATTGCATCACCATCTAACTCGGCGTCCATGTGAATATTAAAGTCCCCTAGCACTATGCAGTGTTCAACCTTCAAGCAAAGTGTGGTAATTGCTGATTGTAACTCATCAAAGAAGGGACCCCGCAGGCCAGGAGGTCTATAAATCAAGAGCCCAGAGAACGATTGATGGGGGGACAGAGTGATGGAAAAGACAAGGGATTCGCAGCCAGAGATGGACAAAGATGGCACGACCACACAAGTGACAGATCTTTGGACTACAAGAAGTCAT
This sequence comes from Lissotriton vulgaris, assembly GCF_964263255.1. Lineage (NCBI taxonomy): Eukaryota > Metazoa > Chordata > Amphibia > Caudata > Salamandridae > Lissotriton > Lissotriton vulgaris. The sequence continues at coordinate 101,810,057 of NC_141688.1, forward strand.
TCGTATTTTACTATTCACAATATGCACTTTGCCAATGTCTACTGTATTTTACTACATTATGGATTGGACATTGCTATATAGATATATTTTTCTAATGTTTTTTATCCTGTACATGTTATTTTTATGGATACGTTGCTATCCGAATAAAGTCTTTTGGATTGGATTGGTTAGTCTTTTTCAGTGTAATTTTAAGCTACAATTGTATTTAGCTGTTTGAGCCTCTGTTCTTCGAGTGTAAATAGTTTTCGGTTTTATTTTGGTTGTTTAAACCAATGTCGATGAGACAGTTGCCAAGCACAGGGCCACAGCGTTAAAACTTACTTGTCGCCAATAGCCCGGAGCACAGGCTTAACGCGGCCTCCGCCTGTGTTTTGTTTCGACCTCGCTCTCCGCGCGCTTTGTTTCACTTCTGCCAGGTAGGCAGCTCGCGCCTACCAGGCACGAGTTGCTATGGGCACGTGCGCAAACATTTTAGAGACAGTGACACACACGAGCAACTCAAGAAACCTGCAGAGACTTTCACATCGTTGACCATCCTCGCGGATTCCGAGCGCCGCCCGTGATGTCAGCCTGACTACCAGAGTGTAGGTGAGCTTCAGTTCCAGATTTCCCCCAAAGTAAACGCGTATAATTGAAGATCCGCTCTGTATACTCGATATTCTTGGAGCATGCAGGTGCAGTCCTGAATCAGCTGCTGTTGTAATAGACGTAAACAGGCATACATTGATTTCGAAAGAAGGAGATACCTATCTTCATATGATTGACGTATTCCTTTCAATCACATCAATTCACTTTCGATTTATTTAATCCCTTTCGAGTGTCAGCGCTGTCACGTAAACCATGCTCGACAATACACAAAAGTGTGCTTGCTGCTCTGCAGTAGTTAAATATTAATTATTTTGTAAATTGTCTGATCTGCAATCCTAGTGAAAACGATATCTAAAAGTACTTTTAGTAGGAAAATGACTGGTATTATGCGGTTTACAACATTGTTGACTTTAGATAATGACTCACATTGAGTAAAGTTCCGGAATTACTCGTCCCATTTCTCAGCAAATGTAATACACACCATATTAAGCTCTGCAAAGCTGCATACGGCTTTTTCAGATGTAACATTCCTGCACTGAGATAAAATCCCATTCACTAGTCCATGTGAATACTGGCAGGGTATATTTGTAATGTGCAATCTGTGAGGAAGTCGGTGGTGTTATAACTTGTAATGTGACTGATGGTGGGTGTAACTTGGGTAATTCTGTGAGGTGTGCTGGACCAGTGTTATACAGTGCCTTGAACATGTGGATGAGGAATTGTGCTTGTTTGTGAATGGGGAGCCAGTGGAGCTCCTTACGGTGTGGTGTGATGTGATTGCCGCGCGGGAGGGTGTGCATGATTCTGGCTGCCAAGTCCTGAATTGTCTGCAGTGTTCTGGTGAGTTTGTGTTGATTTCAACTTTGTGGGTGTTTTCATAGTCCAGCTTACTTTTGACCAGGGTGTGCGTGACGGTTTACAAGGTGATGATTGCGAGCCATGTGAAAATCTTCCCCAGGCTCTTCAGAGTACGGAAGCATGAGGGGGTGACAGCATTGACTTGGTCAGTACTGTTGAGTTTGCTGTTGAGGATGATCCAGAGGTACTGGTTTCGGGTAGAGGGGGTTGGTGTCGGTCCTACCTCTGTTGACCACCAGGTGGAGTCCCACAGTGATGTACTCTTCCCAAAGAACATCATTTTGGGCTTGTCAATCTTCAGCTTTAGACAGCTGGTCTTCATTCAGTGGGGGATTTTAGCCATGCAGGCATTGAACTTGATCCAGGTTCTGAATGTCTTCTTTGTAAGAAGAAAATTAGTTGTATGTCACCAGCATAGGAGAGGACATTAATATCATGAGAGCACATGATGATGCTGGCTAGAGGGCTCATATATGCATTGAGGCGCGTCGAGCTCAGGGAACTTTGTAAATGAGGTTGCGGGTGTCCGATGTGTACTGTGCCAGGCTGACTGACCGGGCCGTTCCAGTCTCGAAGGAGCAGATCCATTGCTTTGCACGTCCTTGGATTCCGACTTCATGTAGGAATTGGATGAGAATGGAGTTTTAGACTGTCAAATGCTGTAGAGAGATCAAGGAGGATGAGGGCGGCTGTGTCTCCTCTATCCAAAGTAATGTGGATATCATCCTTGGTGATGATGAGGGCAGTTTCTGTGCTGTGGCTGGGTCTGAAACCAGACTGAGTGGTGTTGAGAAGTTGGTGGTCGTTGAGGTACTCTGTGAAGTGTCTGTTTATGATTTTCTCTAAGACTGTGACTGGGAATGGTAACAGGGAGATCGGTATGTAGTTTGCAAGCGTAGTAGGATCTGCAGAGTGTTTCTTCAGCAATGGGAGGACAGTTGCCTTAATCCAAGCATCTGGGAAGGTCTCAGAAGAAGTGGAGGCATTCATAATGAGTGTGAGCATGGGGAGTGTGAGCATGGTGCTGATGGGTTGCCGTCCTCTGGAGTGGGCATGGTAGGAACAGCGTTCCGATGGGGCCCCTGAGTGTATGGACTTCATGAAGGTTTCAGTTTCTTTTGGGGTGATGACAGGCCTTGTGGTTAGCATTGGTTCTTTGCATAAGATAGGGAGGCCGTTGCCGAGGACTGAAGAGTCCATTTATGGGTTGAAGTCAGGCCCGGACTGGCCGTTGCGGGCACCGGGCAATCCCCCGGTGCGCCGCAAGGATGGGGGCCGGTTTTGGGCCCAGGGGGGCCTTTTTGTTACAGTGCCGGTTTTGCAGCATAGCTGCAAAAGCGGCCCTGTAACAAAATCATCCGAAAACCGGCACGACAAAGAGCTCGGTCGCACCCCCAGGGGACCGGCCGAGCACTTTGCCAGGGCCGGTTTAGGTTCTCAGTCCGGCCCTGGTTGAAGTTGCTTTAAACTGGTGGTGAGTTTGCTGCAGAAGAATTGAGAGAGAGTGTTGCAGAAGGGGTGATCAAGTTGGAGGAGGCTGATGGTGAGGTGAAATCTTTCACTAAGGTGAAGATTTCTTTGCTTCTGTAGGTGCTGGTGTCGTTGCACTCTACCAGAGCAGCACGTTTGGTGATTGGGCTCATTTGCTGTTAGCGTCTTAAGGCACATTTGAACATGCTGTTGTCTGCATTGTCCTGGCTCATTTTCGCTTTGGCTGGGCTGATGCATGTATTCATTCTTCCAATTGTGAAAATAAAAGCAACATAACTGAATTCAAGAACTATGAAGACTCCCGTCTACATATGTTTCATTAATGCCATGATTTAAAAGATTATATTGTACTTGATGTATGAATTGCTTTAGATATTAGTGTTCTCCTTGATACTATCTTTGCTATTAGAAGAGAAATTAGTTTTCTCTGAAATTTGACCGCTCAGTAGTGGGGTCAAGTCAAGTGTAAGCACCTTTGTGCTATATCAGATATTGAGGACTTATTTACTACCATTCGTTAATCTCCTGTCTTCGCATAAGATTCCTTTCAAGATTGGACAAAGAGAAATTGTTAGGGCAGTGCCATTAGAAATGTATATGTTTAGGACACATGCTTTACATAGCATACCATTACAACGCGGTCGTTACAATTACCACGTTGTTACAACGCAAACCATTACATCGCAAGTCATTTCAACGACTTGCTGTAGTGGGCGCGCTGGATTTAGGAATAGTATAATTTACTATTCCTACTCCAGTTTCTGCAACAGAAGAGAAGGTGTTGGATTGTAAATCCAACACCTTCTGCCCTCTACAGCAAATCGTTGTAATGACTTGCGATGTAATGGTTCGCGTTGTAACAATGCGGTCGTTGTAATGACCGCGTTGCAATGGCATGCAATGTAAAGCATGCAATCTAAAGGCTGTTTCCCTGCCATTAGCCTGAAATTCTTTTTAAAAGAACTCAGTACAAATATTTCTATATAATCCCTCATATTTCCAAAACTATAAGCAATAATTATACAAATGCTCCAAAAATTAACCTTGTAGCTACCACCAGACCTTTTTCAAGAACTAAATACCCTAATTATAGGAGGCTTGCACTGTTAGGCCAGCTTGTGAGTAGTCTGTGCAGCCCACACAGACCACATAACACACTTTCAGATATAGAAATATATCTTTGCCAATACTCATATATATTACACATATGTAACTGATTGTGGATCACCCAGAACTGCTACTACAGTTAGCTTTCAATATGTTGTCAATGAGTGACATAAACTGCAAAAAGTTTCCTCTTCCTGCATATGCACAAATCCATCAAGACTTATTTGGACACACAGTTCCAAGAATACTCTTTAACCAGATATCAGTGACAGAAACAGAATTGCACAACTGCTCAGTACTGAAAAAGGGTTCCACAAGCAAACGGAGTAGAGGCCTATAGATAAACAAAACATTTGAGACCAGATGGCAAATCAAGTATAAATGGTGAGCGGATATTCAAGCCAAAGACCTAAACAGTCATTGTTGATAAGTTTTAATTAATTTGGTGGCCACTTATATGTTGCTGAGTTTGGAACCTATAAGAACCAATTTGAGGGTCGTACCAAGGCAGGAACAATTGTCTAGCTTCTACCGACTACTGTATACGGCTCTCCAGACAATCTTCTTGGGCTCCCTCCTCTCCTCTATTTTTACTTCCTGTATATGAGAGATTGGATTTTTGGTTGGCTGGAGTGTGAGCTGTTGTCAAGCGAAAGCCATGATCCTTTGCAGTGTGAACTAAAATAAGTCACTGAATTAACCTGTGCCTAATCCTGGGTAGCTTGGCACAAAAACAGTCAGGCTTAAGTTAGAGGCAATGTGGAAAGTATTTATGCAGCACACAAACAGTAATACATTGAAATCACAGCCCAAGAGACATACAACACATATTTAGAACAATAAATTACATTTTAATAGGTTATTTGACACTATAACAATATAAATTCATTTTGTTGAACGGGAGATATGAATTTCTGAACATTAGAGAAAATAGTGCCAAAAAGCACAAATCGCCAACAAAGGATATCTGCTCGCCTGGATCGGGTGAAAGTCACAGGTTTTAGCCAACCGCGAGGGAGCGCAGGTCAGCAAAAGTCACCAGATTAGTGCTGCCGAAAGTTTACCTTCTCAAATCAGTGCCAAGAGCCCCATTTATGGTGAAGGGGCCGTGAGGAGCAGGCTGAGCATCTCGGTTGCCTGCAGAGTAGCACAAAAAGCAGGCCAGGCGTCACAGCCTGGCATTGCTGGAGCTACACGTTGGCATTCCACATGAGAAGTTGATGCTATATGGCGAAGAGGCAACTGTCTGAACTTTGCTTCGAATGGTAGCAAGAGTGGTGTTTTCTTGACGTGAACGGGCCATTTACGGTCGTGAAGAGCCAGAAAATTCCAATCAAGCTCTCAGAGGCCACACCAAAGGTCCAAGTTCTTAGGGGCACCACTTGAGGGTCAGGAACTCACTTCATCTGGGTCCAGGTGCTGCTGATGCAGGATGTTGGGGAGCCATTTATGTTCCTGAGGCTCAGCTCAGAAGGCTCGCAGAATAGACCTTGGAGTCACACTTGTAGCCCTAGGTTGAGTATGAACTTGCCGGTCAAGTTGTCCTTTCCATGCAAGAGGATTACAGGGCAGCAATCCAGCAGAATAGCAGTCATTTCAGCAGCACAGCAGTCCGTCTTCCTGGTGGACCCCACAGTTGCAGAAGTGTACTCAAGAGTTGGTATCTGAGCCTTCATTTTTATACCCTGGTGCCCTCCTTCTGGAAGATGGGAGAAGCTTCTAGTGGCTCTGAAGTGAATGGAATTTACTGACTACCCTGCCCTGGCTCCAAGCTGGCTGCAGTGACAATGTGTAGGTGATAGCTCCTTTATGTGAAGGCAGAGTACTCCCTATTCAGTTGCAATTGGGCTGCATTCAGCTCCACCGGCTCATCCTTCCAGCAGATGGCCCATTAAAACACATCTAATCCATCTATTGTTTGGCTGTCTGGGAGTAATTCACAAAGTCTAACTGTCAGTTAAACCCGGTCATGTGACCCAAGACAGGCTACAGGCACTAAAGGGCTAAGGGCATTTTCAAATTGTAACTAAAAACCAGACTTCACAGGGGTTTTCATTACAGTTCCAAGGACACCAAAGATAACATAGCTATGTTCTCCTAATTGGAAATTACAGTTTATTAAATTCAAAAAGGAATCCCCAATGTTATCCTATGAGGGTGGGGGGCATGCCTCAAAGTAGTAAAAAACGAATTTAGGAGTGCTTCATTACCACGACATGCAAAGTGCATTTTCAACCTTTCAAGTACAATGCACACTGCCCTCTGAGCTACCTAGTACCTACCTAGAGGTGCCATTATAAATCTGCTGACCTGTTTTCTTGTGCTTTATATGACAATTCTCTTTTGCTGCCTAGAGTCAATTATTTCATATGTTTTATTTAGAGTCAATTATTTCATATGTTTTATTTATTGGTCTTATTTTTATTATTATATTTGAGAAGTAAATACAGTAATACATTTTCTAGCGTGTGTACAGCATTAGCTTGCAAACCTATAGATATCACTATAAATAGTAGTCCCTAATTATGATAAGCACGGTGGACAATAAGATAAGGGCTGATTACGATGGCAGTTGGATGAGTATCCGATCACCATCATTGTGGGACGGGACCAGCTGACAGGTACCCAGCAGTCCTGCCTGCTGGACTGTTCCCAAGAGGCACAGGGTCAAGACTGATTTGCATATGGTTGGGTTAAAACTGGAATGACATGGTGAGCAAAAAACGATGGATTTAGGTCCAGATCTCTGTACTGGGGTGAGTGTATGACATTGTTCTGCATTCTGTCAATCAACTGTTGTTTTTGCATTTGTCACCCCGAGTGGGACGTGTATGCCCAGACATGGGTCCCGTGCTCCCCATGCCACTGGAATCAAGCTATCCTGTCCTAGGATTCTTGTTTACAGTCCAGAGAGGACCTGGCTTGGCATTTCCAGCTGGACTGTTCCCGTGAGGCACAGGGTCAAGACTGATTTGCATATGGCTGGGTTCAAACTGGAATGGCATGTTGAGCAAAAAAATGATGGATTTAGGCCCTGATCTCTGTACTGGAGTGAATGTATTGTATTGTATTGTATATTGGATTTATATAGCGCTTATCACCCAGGGGTCTCTAAGCGCTTGCCTTGGGAACCCGTCCTGGCTTTTCCCTGTGAGATAGCCCCTACAGGGCATCCCCAAGGTGAAAGCCAGGCATCCCGCCGCGGGGGGCCTTTGTGGAGATTAAGCAAGCTTAATGCCCAGAGTTGCAGAGTGTGAACCCATGATTAGGTCAGGCACCGAAGCGAGAATTATCGAGTACGTGGACATTTTGAGCTCAAGACCCTGCCGCGTCGGGAATTGAACCCTGGTCCCGGGTCTGACCTCTGCTTCAGGGTCTGCCTGCTCTAACCAGTGAGCCACACTTCTCCACTGAATGTATGACATTGTTATGCATTCTGTCCATCAACTGTTGTTTTTGCATTTGTCACCCCGAGTGGGACGGGTATACCCAGACGTGGATCCCGTGCTCTCCATGCCACTGGAATCAAGCTATAATGGCTGAAGAGGGGTGAAACCCCGAAATATGTCCTAGGATGCTTGTTTACAGTCCAGGGAGGACCTGACTTGGCAGTTCGGGCTGGACTGTTCCCATGAGGCACAGGGTCAAGACTGATTTGCATATGGCTGGGTGCAAACTGGAATGGCATGGTAAGTAAAAAAACGATGGATTTAGGCCCAGATCCCTGTACTGGGGTCAATGTATGACATTGTTCTGCATTCTGTCCAGCAACTGTTGTTTTAAAATCTATTTTAAGCACAGCTTTCTTCAATGCTTTTTTTAAGCACAGCTTTCTTAATATTTTAGTACTTACGCTCTGGCCCTGTGGCTGTTCTCTGCCTCGTGCTCGCTCCCTGTTCCACCGTGGATTTTCCATTTGCGTGGTTGGAGCCTGCGAGAGTGGGCGGGTGACTTCTGGGTGGTGGAGGTCACGGGAGGGAGCATTCTCTTGCTTGCTGCCTAAGCCGCATGGCAGCGTAGACAGGCAGCTGTATTGCGGGTAACACGCTGCAAATATTTTATGTATTTGGGCTCAGTTTACTTCAAGGGCTAGCTTCACGTTTTAGACGCTGAATCTATTTTAGGCACAACTTTCTTAAATATTTTATTTTCAGCACAGCTTCTTAATATTTTAGTACTCATACTTTGACCCTGTGGCTGTTCTCTGCCTTGCACTCGCTCCCTGTTCCACTGCGGGTCAGTCAAGCTTGTAATCCTTCCAAAGAGTTGTACAAAATTCTTAAACTTTACAAATCCTACGGTAGCTAAGGACATTGCCTCTCCTTGTCAAGGATAGTGGGACAACATTACCAACCATTTAAAAGAGAAAATAAATCCAATCTATGCCTCATTTTCTGTAAGCCCTATGAAATCCCTCTCTTACCCCCCCAATAACAACTAACAAGATGCCCCCCTTAGATAACTTTACTCCCTTACAATCCCACACGGTGGAGAGAATGTTAAAATCAGCCAAGTCTGGCTCTCCTACAGACATTATACCAGCAAGAGTTGCTACCCTTCTATCTGCGCAGCTTTCGCCTACCATGTTCTCATTATTTAATCTTTTCGTGAGTAAAGGCTTACTTCCTCTGGAATAGAAGGCAACGCAGGTGATCTTGATTCGCAAAAAGGCGGATTTACCGGAAAACCTCCTGCTGTAGCGCCGGGAAATCCTGTTTGGTAGCTGGGCACTTTATACATCTTTATAAATCAATATCCCGGTTCTCAGAGGACATGAAAGCTATCTCCACATGGATATCGGACAACTACCTCCAGCTAAATGCTGATAAGGAAGAGAGTATGCTGTTCGGTAATGCCAAGAGGTTCTGGGCTACGGATTGGTGGCCAGCGGCTATGGGGATTGGCCTCATCCCCAAGACGGTGGTAAAAATCTTGGGTGTTTACTTAGATCAGACACTGTCTATGCAAGGCCAAGTGAGGGCGACCTTAGGGACCTGCTTCCATATGCTACGCTTGCTGCACAGAGTCTTCTCCCTCCTTTCTCTGGCGGTACGCAAAACGCTTGTCCAGGCCCTGGTTATGAGTCACTTGGACTACTGGAATGCACTTTTAGGTGCTGCCAACAATTCTTTGTTAAATAGAGTACAGGTTGTACAAAGCACAGCAGCATGCCTCCTAGAAAGGCCTCCCTTGCCCTCCTACAGCAACTCCACTGGCTGCCCATCCGCCAGAGAATCATATTCAAAGTATGCTTCACAGTCCACAAAGCCTAAAACGGAAAAGGACCTAGCTATTTGGCTCAGAAACGTATTCCTTACCAGCCCAGCAGAGTATTAAGCTCAGGTATGAAAAATGTGCTTAATACTCCCCTAGTTGAGAAAGCGCAGTCTGGTGGCAAAGCCTTCTCTTATAGGGTTCCTTGGCTGTGGAACTCATTACCCCTCACTTTGCCCAACTGTGAGGTCACTAGTGCTTCAGAAAACACCTGAAAACTGTACTCTTCATGGCTTAATTATCCGCAGCCCTAGCACTGCATGTCTGCAGCACGGAGATACCCCCCAGTGGGTGAGTCCGGCACTTTATAATCCTCTAAAATAAAGAGAAAATAAAATATAACTGTAGCTTAGTTACCTAGGGTGCTAAAATGATTCACAAGAACCGAAGACTGCTTCTGTAAATTTCTCTAATGAAAAGAAAAAACAAAAACATGGTTTCTTCTTTGCTGGGCCTAATCTCTGTAATCATCTTTCTTGCCATACAAGGAGAACCCCATGCCTTCCTGTTTTTCAGAAATCACATTTGCCCTCCAAGTATTCCCCACTTAAATACTGCCCCTCTGGATTATTACATTTGACAGATGTCACTTCTTACTGGTCTTAAATGTGCTTGAGGCACCAAGTTGTTTGGTAATTGTGAAGCACTCCCCTTTGGGGAGAACCACACCATTTTAAAATAAATATCTGTAATAACAAATCTCTCACAGTTTACCTCTCCTGCATTTGCACTCCATTAACATGTTGCTCTCCTACCTTGATTGTAGTGCCCTTTTGGCACCACAGTACTCAGAAACCCACAAAGCTCTAACAATGCAACTCAACGCTTTTGTGATTGGATCACTGAACTCAGTTGACCCATGGACCCTATAGGCTCAGACAACCTACACGGACGTAAAAAAGTGTCTGCTCCATGGTTCTCACTGTCTTTAAAGTAGAAACTAGGTGAGGTCAGAGCGCTGGAACGGAGGTGGCGCCGGAATTATGAGGCCGAGGATCTCAGTATTTATAAAACAGCCCGGAGGCAGTATCATGCCTTGATTAAACTCGCCAAAAAAGCATATTATCTGGAAGCCATTACCTCCGCTAATAACAGACAAAAAGAGATCTTCAGGATCGTTAACAGTTTTAGGAACCCCAGAGTGCTCTCGCAGGACATTCCGCCCTCATCGACCCTCTGCAATACCATCGCTAACTACTTTGAGCAAAAGATACAAGACATAATCAAAGACTTCCCTCAACCGGTGTTATCCCCCCTTGATGGGGTGTATGGGGAGGACTCCAGGACAGTCTGGTTAAAACATTCTGCCCCATCAGTCTAGAAGAGTCCCGCCAGGGTATACTAGCTAGTAAATCTGGCTCTCCCTTCGACCCCTGCCCCCGATGCTTCTACGAGCTATAGTGGACATGGTGAACCCTACTATTAACGGCATCATTAATTCCTCACTTTCCTCTGCTGAGATTCCCAGGGAATGGAAACTCGCCGCTGTAAAGCCCCTACAGAAAAAACCTCTAGCAGACCCGACAACGCTTTCGAATCTCCGTCCCATTTCATTACTTCCAGTACTATTTAAACTGACGGAGGCATTCAGAAATAAGCAACTCACCAAGTTTCTGGAGGATAATGATATCCTGCACACGAATCAGTCAGGGTTCATGGCCCTGCACTCGACGGAAACTGCCCTCCTGTTCACTGTGGAGACCTTGCGGGCCGCCATAGACCAGGGGAAGAAAGCCGTCCTGATTTTACTCGATCTATCGGCGGCTTTCGATACGGTCTCGCACTCCATATTGATAGACCGCCTGGTAACATCGGGGATAGCAGGAGTGGTGCTGGAGTGGCTGAAAAACCTTCTCAATCAAAGGCGGCAAGTCACCGTTCTAGGAGAGTTTTGCTCTGTAGAGAAAGCCTTGGAGACAGGGGTGCCGCAGGGCTCTAGTTTGAGCCCTGTACTTTTCAACCTGTATATGGTCCCCCTGATCGAACTAATCTCATCCTTCCAGATTAGCACAATTTCGTATGCTGATGATACTCAGCTAATCCTAGTGCTGGATAGCGAGGTACCTGGAGCAGAAGAAAATCTTAAAAACTGCCTCGCAGCCACCTTCGATTGGATGAGGAACAATCTCCTCAAGTGTAACTCGGGCAAAAACTAAATTCTGCCATTTGGACAGCAAAACCTGTTTTCACCTAAACAATGGTGGCCGGAGGATGCAGAAGTCCCTCCTAGCACCATTGTTACTGCCCGTAATCTGGGCATTAAGTTCGATGACTCCCGGTCATTTAAACAACAGACGGTGACGGTGGCTGGCACCTGTTTTAATATCATCAGAGGTCTCAGGAAATTTTTTGACCTTCTTCCATTGGCAGCCAGGCAAATGGTGGCGGTGGCACTTATATCATCTAGGTTGGATTACTGTAGCAGCCTGTATGCGGGAGCGAATAAATCGGTTCTACACAGGCTGCAGATGGTCCAACATGCAGCCGCCCGTTTAGTCCTTGGCTGGCCGAGGAAGTCGTCCGCCTCGGCTGCGCTTAACGCCCTTCATTGGTTGCCAATACACAAGCGCATCCTGTTTAAAATATTGGTCATCACATTCAGGGCCTTCCATCTGCGAGGACCCAAATACCTCTCGAATGGCTTCAGACAGTATCTGCCATCACGGAATCCTAGGTCCTCAAATATGAATCTATTGGCGATCCCTAAATTTAAGCTTGTCACCAAGGGAGGGAAATCCCTTGCAGTGATTGGATCTAGGGCGTGGAACCAGCTCCCATTTCATCCCCAGCAATCCCCGCGGAGAGCCAATTTAGGAAATCTCTGAAAACTTGGATATACAATCTTACGGACACCACATGTAAAGCTTTAGTATAAGTGTGCAGGCCTTCTGATTTTCGAGCAGTCTGCTAGCCAAGCCCATCTGGCTACGGTCCACAGCGCCAAGATGCTCCTTGGAGTGATAGCCGCGCTGTAGAAATGTGCCCTTACATTACATTACATCCTCATTTGTATCATGGATTAGTTGATCAGTGTGGCGGGATCCACAGAGCTCTCACAGCACATCCTAAACCTGATTTGCATTGTATATTGGTATCACACTGCTAGAAAATCTATAAGAATTTACAATGCGCCCCCAAATTGACTTGCAGCATGTCCCCGCTGAAACATTTATAGGGCTTTGAGCAAGTATATTGTTTCTGTTTGTGACCTACTTTTCAGAGGACTGCTGCAGAACTCTGCATGGTTCCAGTTCCAGGAAGATATCTCAAAAGCTACACTGTCATTCTACAGAGATGTGCACGTGTAACCTACTAGTCCCATGCTCACATTACAGAGGCGATAATGCCTTTTAGTTGTTGTTAACTCAGACTTTCCATTGAAAAGGCATTTTTTGTTTTCCTAATAACTTTGGTGTTGTTCATTGAATTTTCATGGAACTTTCCATAAAAAGAATTTAAATTTGGAGATCTTTATGGCATGTTTTGTGCAGATCCATCAAGTAGGAGCTTAAAAATAAGGTAGGGTGTACAAAAAGTAACATTTCCCATTTTAACTCCCACATGATACTTTGCTCCTTGATACAGAAAAAAACGGTTGAATGCAGTCACGCTAAACTTGCCATGTAAATAGAACTTTATTCAAGAAAGTACTTTTACTTGGTATGGTGTAATTACACTCAGTAGTAAAAAAAAATTGCTTTAAACAAAGCAGTCTGTCTTGGCATGGAAGGTTACATTTCAGAGATAATTCAGCCGTTTATGAAGGATTCACAAATTCAATTAAAAAACATAAAGGCATGTTTTTCAATTGAATTTGTGAATGAGGCATGCTTTCTTTCAGAGAAAACAAGAAAAGTATGAGACTATTAAAGATTTACTTTTCAGTTTAGAAAAAACTGGCTATCGTGTGTAGGTTTGGATCAGATAGTTATGTATGCAAAAAACAAAGGTATAGGGGAGAGATTATGAGTTGAGGGAAATTCCAGTCTCAATGATATGGCAATAGTGAAAAAAGCCAGACTATCTGAACGGTGTGCCAAGGCTACTCTATCTCAGGAGAAGGAGGAAAGTTTGAATACATTTCGAATGGCAATTCCAAAAGCATGGAAACTAGAGGGTTATACAACACTAAGAAGAAAGATAAGTGCAAAAAGCGATCATACTGTTGTCATAAAGAATCTTAACTTTACGTGCTACTGGTGTGCTAGTGGTTCACACACTGCAAGATTTGACAAATGTCAGCTTAATCGGCCTAATGTTTGGAGTGTCGAATTTGCAAAGAAATGATGTACAAGAGTAAAGGAAGACTCAAACAACAATGCCATGCCATTATTATCAATTTTAGCTACATTAGACAGATGGCCACGTTTCAATGCTCCCACTTGAAGTACTACTTCATCACCCATCTCTTTCACAGAATCTTTCATCCTACTTTTATTCCTGCAGCACTTGACAAAATGTCCTCTTTTGCGACATTTAGTACACGTCACCATGATATCTTGGACTCTTTCCAGTTGGCCATGTGGCTAGCTAAACCACAATAAAATAACTTTCCCTTAACTTATAAAAAGTACTTCCTCCTTTACTTTCCTCAACACTCACATCAACTTTCTTCCTGACATCAAATCTCAATTCTTCCATAGAACATATGATGTGCTTTACACATTTGGCTGCTGAGATCATACCAGCTGTGGTCACACCATGCCACTAGAGTCAAGCAAGCCTGGCTGAATCGGAGTGATACCCCGAAACTGGTCCCAGAATGCTTGTTCCAGGTACAGGAAGGACCTGGCCAGTCAGGTCGGGCTGGACTGTTCCCCTGGTGAGCGGGGGCAAGACTGATTTGCCTATTTCTGTCAGCTTAATCGGCCTAGTGTTTGGAGTGTCGTTTGGTTGGCTATTTTGTCAGAGTGTTCAAAATGAAAGAAAAAAAGAAAAGTAGTAAGGTGGCATGTGTGAGGGAGAATGATGGTGATGATTCTTCATCCAAGGAGAGTGCGGATGGGTTAGGTTCTAAATGTGATTACAAAAAGAAAGTGGTACTGAAAGTTTTGCGTGAAGGCGATAACAAACTTCTTTGTTGGGTATCATTCGGTCAGTATCTTTACTGGTAGCAGCTAACTTAGGGTCACCATACATGATTATTGCAGAGTGTGGGTGTGAGAAGCACCACTTTGCAGTCATCAGTAATTATTTGGAACCACTTGATGTCAATCCAGAAAGCTACATAGGGTAGAAGAGTGTTATGGTAGGGTTTGGGCATCTGGTATCTAGGTTCAAGAATATACATTCTCTATGCAAATTGAATGTAGTTAAAGAAGTGCCATCCGGGCTTGGTTCGAAGGACCACAGAAAATTAAACATAACTCTGGATCCAGAACCGGTATTAGTGGCTTGTGAGGTTGAGGATACAAAGTAATGGGTGTTGGATGAATTGCTATCAGTCATCAATGGTAAAATTGGTAAATTGAGGTGGTTTTACTCACCAAATTCGATTTAAAAGTATTGTGACTTCCAAGATTAATAAAGGCCACAATATCCCCCTCATAGCCAGGAAGGAAATGAATGAAGATGGAGTCAAAAAAACTTAGAGAGTCCCGCATATTGAACCAGTGGAGGAACTAAATGTATTGACAAAGTTTGAGGAAAAAAGCTTAAAGGTATACCATTGACCAGGCGAGCCTTTTTTCCCCATCGTCCATTGGGGATCCTCAAATCTGACCAGATTTGCAAAACTGGCATGCTAGGATTAACTGGCTGTCACAGAAACATTTCTGTTGTGATCACTATTACTCAGTTCTGTGTATGAAGCACCATATTTCTGAAAAAGAATAAGGCGCAAGGTTACCTACCCTGACCCCCCTGGCCCATGTGGCTAGTGGCCAGGTCCTAAGGCTAATCCCAGCTGCTCATGGCTGAAAGCCACTCTCTGCCTGTGTTAGCTGTCCACAGAGAATTTGATGCAGAGCCTAGCCATAGAGTAGGGTGCGGAGCATGGGTAGGCCACCTGCAGAGGGCTGAGTGCAGAGAAATCTTTGATCTGGTATATGATAATAAAACACAAACATTTATTGAAAAACCACAAAGATTAAAGTGAAGTTATGCTTAGCTTTAGTTCTAACACCTCAATGCACATTTAAAAAAAGTTCAACTAAAGCCACCGTTGAATTTCTATTACCCTTATGCATAAACAAACATACTAGAATTCGAAGATTATGGTTAGGAGCACAGGCCATAACTCACACAACAATGATGAAAACCAGAACTTGCACACCTCATGCTTAGGTCGTTAATGTGCTAAGTGCAAGATCTTCCTTAGCCTGCAGGTGGCAGGATCTAATCCATGAAAGAGAACTGAGTTGTGAACTTTTCCTACATCCTAGAACTACCCGTAATCTGACAATCAAAGGTTTTAATCTCATCCAAAAAGTACATCAAGCCAACATCTCTGTGAATCATATCAAAAGCCTTCTCTCTTGCTTCAGGAAGATACTGGAGCCATTTATCTTGAAATGTATCCATAAGGTACTACTTGGACTGCTTAAACCACATAGAAACCTTTAAAGAGAGTCTTCCCATTTACAAACAAGTCTTAATTTCTCATACTGTGCAACCCCATGCTATTATTCAGTGTTCTGTTGCATTATACCCTTACATAGACAGGCACTGACTTACAAAAATGTGAATCCCTGTGAGGACTTTGTCGTCTGACTTTTAGTGTTGACAAAACAAGCACTTCTGGATGTAGCAATATTTCTCAAATTGAGTCGTGTTACTTAGAAGTTAATTATTTATCCTGCTTTCCATCTCCTACCACACACTGCAGCCATAGAACAACAGATTAGGTTCCTCGCAGCATCCCTCAGGAGATCAGACAACATGCATGCATAACATTTGTAAATGATGGGCTTTGAATCAATATTGTCTTCCTAAAGAGTAGCAGTCAGGGATGTCTGAACAGATTTTAGAAACCCCCTGACCTATTCTCTACTTCTATGTAATATGAAATATAAAAATACAAAATCATGCCATATATTTATATTGTACCTTCCCAATACTGCGTGGGGGTGATATCTTACACCTGTATAGTCATAAATAGAAGTCAGAGGACAAACACTGTAATAACGTATTAAACACTGAAAGATAAACATACTCAAATCTTTTAGAATTGACAGGTGCCATGCATCCCCAGCAGGCCTGCCACATCAGATGATTAGATTTAAAGATTTACAAGCAGTCCGAAGCTAGGATCCATAAAACCCATGGATCGTTGAAATTAGCATAATATATGAGGTTCTTTAAGAAATATATTTCACATTCTTAATATGGTTATGTACATATAATCCCAGAGGGGTCGGCTTTATACAACTGCTGAAGATGTAACATAGATTTTACAGGATAAACACTTGGATAACGCATTAAACAGTAAAATGTGAATATATTTAAAACCTGAGGATGATATAGCGATACTGGCTCAAAATGGTGAGCACCGTACACTTTCAGCATGTCTGCCACATTAGATGGTTGAACCCAGTTATCACCCTTAACATACAAACTCTCACTTTATGCCTACTTTTAGATGTGTTTATGTTAAAGCAGGTGAAGTTGTGGGGTAGAGAACCTGGTTGAAGTTGCAGGTACTGTGGACCATCTCTTGGTTGGGAGAGGACTGTGCTGTATTTCTATAAAGTGGATACGTGGCTGACAAATGTTCTAACTGATCACCCACAAGATCATCCATGATCCTCTGAAAAATGGACACCACTCAGACAAGCCAAACCAACATCCTAAAAAAGTGTAAGAACCCATGTGTGTTATAAAGCTGCTAGATTCTGTAAACACTCCTCCAACCTGATCAGGTGGTACGCAGAAACTAGGACAAGGAAGGTGAAAAAGTTGGCATCAGACACAGTGTACAATATTTCTATCAAATTAATTAGAGGAAGCTTATCTATGATCACCTCACTTTCTGTTTAAACTTCTCAGGACTACATACATCCATATGTCACCATAAGTCTTTCTAGCATTGCCAACTAGTGTCAACCATGCTATTGCTTCCACATGAACAATGATGCCATCATCACATGATCTCTTCAGTTCACTCTTAACAGCTTCATGAACATTTCTGGGCATTCTTCACACCTTGATTACCACAGCAGTGGAATCATTACTGAGATGTGTCCTGTAAGAATAATTCCAGAGACACCTCAACTTTGGTCTAAAACTCTGGTCTTCTACTTGAAACACAAACACCTGGCATTACACATTAGGATCAAGGCAGACTCCAAGGCCTTTTTTGGTGAGGCCAAACCAAAATGGTATCCCTGTTTCTAGGCACTTCGATCTTTCCCTCAGTATACTTTCGATAAAATCCAATACCAGCATGCAAAAATGTAAAAATGTTTATCTGATGACCCCATAACCTCTCAGTTTGATACCCATTTTCCTGAGAGCCACCTTCCCAACATAAAAATTCTTATGAATTTGCAAAGAAATGATGCACAAGAGTAAAGGAACACTCAAACAACAATACCATGCCATTATTATCAATTTTAGCTACATTAGACAGATGGCCACGTTTCAGTACTCCCACTTGAAGTACTACTTCATCACCCATCTCTTTCACAGAATCTTTCATCCTACTTTTATTCCTGCAGCACTTGACAAAATGTCCTCTTTTGCGACATTTAGTACACGTCACCATGATATCTTGGACTCTTTCCAGTTGGCCATGTGGCTAGCTAAACCACAATAAAATAACTTTCCCTTAACTTATAAAAAGTACTTCCTCCTTTACTTTCCTCAACACTCACATCAACTTTCTTCCTGACATCAAATCTCAATTCTTCCATAGAACATATGATGTGCTTTACATATTTGGCTGCTGAGATCATACCAGCCGTGGTCACACCATGCCACTAGAGTCAAGCAAGCCTGGCTGAATCGGAGTGATACCCCAAAACTGGTCCCAGAATGCTTGTTCCAGGTACAGGAAGGACCTGGCCAGGCCGGTCGGGCTAGACTGTTCCCCTGGGGAGTGGGGGCAAGACTGATTTGCCTATTTCTGGGTAAAAACTAGAATGGCACAGTGAGCAAAGAAAATATGGATTTGGGCCTAGATCGCTGTACTGAGGGTAAATGTTTTACATTCTTCAGCATTCCAGCCATCAATTGTTCTCTTTGCATTTTTGAGCCAGAACATCTCCCTTATTCTGTCTGATAGACAAACAAATTACTCCCTATGAATTCCTCATTTAAGGTGCCTACCCTTACATGTGAAGCCTCATCTAGAATCGTATGACGTCAACAGGGTGGTGATCCAAGGTATGACAGTTGCTGAAGATAGTTCATAGCTGAGTTTGAAATAAAAGTTACCTTCATGGTGTAGGCTGCCAGTTTACCAGTGGAGGCATAAATAAACTGAAAGGTTATATTCATCTCTAGAGAGTTTTATGAAAAGTGTGCCTTCCTAACTCAGCTTATGTACACCCAATATTGTTCATCTCATAACTAAATAATGACTAATGATGGGGGTTACACTTTGGTATGCACTGGTGAGCATTCAATTTTAAATTTCAATCAAAGTACTATTTATTGAGACGTTCCACTTCCTGTGGCCCACTGTCAAAACCATTCTCATACCCAAAAATATATCAATTCCAGAAGGAACGCAGTTATCCAAACAATCAACAATCAAATATTGTAGTCCAAATGATGAAATCCTGCTGTCAACTTTATATTCAGTTGTTTATTTGAACAAAGTATTATTCTTCAGAAGTGTTGAAATCTTTCATAATCCAACAGAACAATTATTGATTTGCACAGCCTACGCGTTTCGTTTCCCATAGGGACATCATCAGGGCTGAAAAGTGAAAAAGTAGCATAATATCACGATCCAATACTTGATAAATTTAACAAAGTTTACGTATAATAACAGAAATATACATTTCCTCAGTATTAATAATTCTATCCATACGGGATACAAAAACCAGCCTATTTAACAATCTGCAATCTCGGAAAGAGATACCTGTACACAGAATTTATCTCAAACATATTCAGCTGTGGAATAAACTTCCTATGGCATTAAGGGTGTGTCTGGATTTGTACAAATTAAAAAAATTACTGAAAACTGAATTTTTTTCAGTCAGACTACCTCTCCACCTTCATATGTTTACAGATAGCGCTGAGATATCCCTGTAGGAGGGAATTCCTGAGCTCTATAAATACCTTAATCATTCATTAATTCATGCCTTCCGGGTCTGCTGACCAAATGAGGGGGGAAGGTTTTTCACCCCAACCTCCCTTCGCTGAGATTGACAGCATGGCTCCTGAGTTCTTACAATATGGTCACCTATGCCTCTCGCAGGACTGTAGGCAGATATTAAAGAAGCGAGAAGGCCTTCAACAAGAAAGTCATATGCTTTCAAATGGAAGCATTTTTATCTATGGTGTACAGCTAATGGTCATGACCCTATCACAGGTCAAGAACAGGTTATTTACCCATATCTTCTATACTAAGCTAAAACAGGCTGAAAGTTTTCCTCTATCAGAGTACATCTGGCATCAATTAGTCTATAGACAGTCTCCTACTCAGACTTCTTTCTTTCAAATGCCAGTTGTTAAAGACTTCCTGGAAGGGCTAAAAAATGTCTACCCACCAATTTGGTTACCTTCTGCTGCCTGGGAGCTTAATGTGGTCCTTTCTAAATTAATGGGTACCCCCTTGAACCCATTCACAAAGCTGCTCTACAGAACCTTCCCTGAAAGGTCGCTTTTTTACTGGCTATTACCTCTGCTTCCAGGGTAAGCGAGATTCAGGCCTTATGTTCTGCAGAGCCTTATCTCATTTTCCAAGAGAATTGAGGGTTTATGAGGACTCACCCGAGTTTCTTACCTAAAGTGAACTCAGATTTTCATATTAATCAATCGATCACTCTTCCTACATTTTTATTGTTTCCAAATCCTACCATGCCTCCTGAGAGGGCATTGCATTCTCTTAATCTGAAGAGTGTTACATTTCTGTTTAGTTAGAATAAAAGGTACACGAAAGTCGGACCGTCTATCCGTTAACTATGGTCCCATGCACACTAATTACCTTTTTCTAAAAGATCCATCGAGATAGATAGTATCTTGCATCACATTAGCCTACCAGCTAGCTCACAAACAGCTCCCTGGCACGCCAAGGGTTCACTCTACAAGGGGGTAAAGGCGCTACTACGGCTATGCTTAATTATGTACATATTCAAGAGATATGTAAAGCAGCTACGTGGCGGTCGGTCTACACCTTTGCCCACCATTACTGCTGAGATTATGATACTCAAGAAGATGCTCGGTTTGGGCAAGCACCCTTGAGAAATTTATTCGGATGATTGTACGGTTCAATATTTACTATGCAGGTATTCGTCCGCCGGGTTCAGGGATGCGCTTGTTACTCTATTCAGTGCTTATGACTATTGATGTGTATCCCCTGGAAGCGAAGGATAAACTACTTACCTGTAATCCAAGTTCTTTTCCAGGGGTATACTCATCAAAGTCATAAGCAACCCTCCCTCCTTCCCGGACGCATACCATAATTATGACAGACTATATTTTCACAATGTAATACGCCGTCAAAAAGACCTGACCCAACTGTCACCTGTGGGGCATGATGGGAGCCTAGAGGTCGTGGAGGTCTTAAAGGCATGGCACCAGTTTTTTGGGTGTTCTATATACAGCCTTCTAGGCTAATCTGCCTGCTATCACCTTGCCTTTTCCCCTGAAAATAAAGGCTGCATTTTCTTCAAACAGGTTAAGAGTACATTTTCACTATATCTTCAAAATGGTAATTATATGATGCTTTTTCAAGTGAAAAATACAATGCAATATTGGCATATTTGAGCCTAGTTTTTAATTTTAGGCTGCATATGCATATACATGTGTGTATGGGGGTATGATAACATCCTTCAGTCCTGTGAAGGCCTTGGTCTTTTTTAGCAAGTGTCTAAAGTCACTCATAGTGGTGGGCATCTCTTGGACTTAATTTTCTCAGAGGTTAATCACTTGTTCATTGGGGAGGTTTTACCTTTGGTCTGGACAGATCACTTCCTGATTAAATTCGATGTGAACTTTGCCATGAAAGTGCCTCGGACAGCTGATCTCCGGTGTGAATATATGAGCTGAGACTGGAAGGCTCTTTTTCGTAAAAGGGGACTAGATCCGTTGTTCCTGGTTGAAGACTGTTTCTCCTCTGATTTACAAATTGAGGAGAATTATTCTGCTCTCTGCTCAAAAATCACGTTGGCCCTGGATTCTCTAGTGCCTTTAAAGAAACATCTTAAGAGGGGCAGACGCTCGGCCCGTGGTTTAATGAGAGTTTGAAAAATCTAACTTGATTGTAAACATGCCGAGAGGAGATGGAGACATGGCTATCAGGAGGAGGATAAGCGCACCTGTAAAATCAAGATGGGGGATATCAGAAGGCGATCAATAAGGCTAAGGCTGAACATTTTTCCACTCTGATCCTCAATGCTCCTAATAGTTCTAGAAGCATTTTCAACATCTTGAACAGTTTGACTAACCCTTAATGTGCTAAGAATGTGACACCCCCCTCCCAAGAGCTATGCGAGAACCTGGCTAGGTTCTTTTATGCTAAAATTAAAAATATCATCGATGATTTGGGTGGGGTCTATCCTCAATTTGAGGCGGGAGATGCCATGATGGTGGGCACTAAGGGAACAGGTGTGGAGGCAGCTGGGGTTAATTTAGAAAGTGGGCCGGTTAATCACTTTTCTGAATTTCTGCCCCTTGAGGCAGAGGACTTATATGGACTAGTGTGTGGGATTCTCTCTGGATCTCCCTTAGACCCGCTGCCCTATAAAATCTGGAAAGAGATTAAGGTCGAGCTATTTCCCACACTCCATCAGATTTGTAATCGACTAGTTAGTGATCTCCTCCTTTTTAGAAAGAGGCTAAAAACACAGCTGTTTCCAAAGATTTAGACGGATGTCTGTAGTGCGGCCATATACTTGCTTTGTCTTCTGAAAGTGCTAGCACCAGGATGCCTGCCAGGTGACAGTGTGCTCTAGAAATACAATAAATAAATAAATATATGCTTATTGTTATTATATATATATGCTTATATATGCATATATTATTGTTAATGCTCCAGGGATCCGGCCCGTGGGTGGGACTATTCAACCAATCAATCAGGGATTTATAAAGCGTGCTACTCACTAACTGTGGGCCAAAAATCTGTTCCGCTCGCGGAATTTGCAGATTTTCGGCAATTTCGCGATCCGGGAATCTCGCGAAAATTGCCAAAAAAAACGCAAATCCGCTCGCGGGGGGATTTTTTTTTGGACCACAGGAAGCACTTACAGAGTTAAGGCAGGTGCTCGAGTTGAAGCTATCTTTGTAACCATTTTAGAATGGCACCGGCAAGCTGCCAGAGTTGAAGTTGCTTACTTGCCAGTTGCAACTTCAACTCTGGCAGCTTGCCGGCGCCATTCTAAAATGGTTACAAAGTTAGCTTCAACTCGGGCACCTGCCTTAACTCTGTAAGTGCTTTCTGTGGGCTCAGGGGCCAGCCCACAGACCCATGCGTCGGCACCACCTGGTAGCAGGTCCCCTCACTCTCAAGTCCCGATCTGACTGAGCACATGGTATCTCTACTGCTCTACATATACACCCCTCCTCCCACCTACCAGAAGGAGCTGGAAGCTTCTAGAAGGTCCCTGGCAGTTCCAGCCTCACTGTCACTGGGGGAAGTGTAGAGCACCTTGTCACTTCAAAAACTAGACTGCCAACCCACCTCAGTCAGGCGGCACAAGCAGACAGAAATGGCGTCCATTTTAAAAGTGACATTTTACAAAGGTACATTTCTACAATGGTGAAAATGACTCTGCGTACGCCATTGCGCAGCATGTATCACTGCATCTCGCACCACACATGGACTATACATTCCTCTACTATGGGGGAGATATAGGTGCGTACACCATTGCACAGCATTTAACATTTGCATTTGAAATACATCCATGTGACCTGTTGATTCCCACAAAAGCGAAAAGATTCAGGGGAAAAAGGGCCAAGTGCAACACAACTCCCCCCAGCCAAAAGCCATGGTAGACCGATCAATGCCTTCATGGGCTTCCCTGCTTGGGGCGAGAAAACGCGGACGTAGGCCCCCAACTGCAGGGGCACCTGCAGGTTCTTCGCCATTCTGGAACCCAGTGGCTCCCTTTCTCAAACGTCCGTTGACCAACTAAACCACCCCACTGGCGCTCTCTAGCTGGTTGTGGCCAGGACCGGCCCGTAGGCCATCCAGATGTCTCTGGCCCTTGCTCTCTCCAAGAGAGGGGGGCTTTAGCCCCAGGCCCGTAGTACCCAATGACCACTCTCCTTCTCCTCCTTGCAGTTCCAAACTGCCACTGGTCCTCCCACCTGGGGTCCGCACCCTCAGGCTGACCAGCCATCAGGGGCAAGGCTCTCCTCCCCCTACCTCTCCTTCTGGGGTTCCGCCCTCTCCTTCTATGCAGGGCACCCTCAGACCACCACTCTCTCACTCGTTCAGGGCCGTGGACGTCCAACTGCTTCACCAGCCCAGGGTCTAAACCCTTAAGCTGCACCGGTGCCAGGGGCGAGTCCTCCCTCCCCCTGCACCCCCTCCCAGAATTCTGCACCCTCCTAACTGGAGTAATACCCCTGGAAGACAATTCTGGGGGGACACTGCTTATAGACGTCCCACCCACCAGGTCAGGCAGTACCTGTCCCTGGTCCCCCAACCCAGGATCTAAGCCCTGTGGCTGAGCCGGTGCCAGAGGCGAGACCTTCCTCCCTCTGCACCCCCTTCCAGAGTTCCGCACCCTCCCACCTGGAGTAGTACCCCTGGAAGACAATTCTGGGGGGACACTGCTTACAGATGTCCCACTCGCCAGGTCAGGCAGTACCTGTCCCTGGCCTCCCAACCCAGTATCTACACCCTGTGGCTGAGCCGGTGCCAGAGGCGAGCCCTTCCTCCCTCTGCACCCCCTTCCAGAGTTCCGCACCCTCCCACCTGGAGAAGTACCCCTGGAAGTCAACTTGGTGGGGACCCTGACTACAGGTGTCCCACCCTACAGGTCAGGCAGCCCCTGAACCTGGCACCCCAGCTCAGGATCTAAACCCTGCGACTGAGCAGACCCCAGAACCTCTGGAGCTCAGATTACAGATGCCCCGGGTACTCCAGACACTAGGGGCTCCCCTTCACTGGATGGCCTATCAGGACAGCCTAGGCTCCCAACCTGGGGTTCCTTTATGGAACTCTCTAGGCCCTGAGACTGTGGTTGGGGCACCTTGGGACACCTCCCTGTCTCACTCCTTCCTGTCGATAGGACGTGAGGCCCTACAACCCTCTCACTTCCCTGGGACCTAGCTGGGCTATACTGCACATCTCCCGCCTCGCTGGGTCGGACGATCCCTGCTCCATTCCCTTCGGGACCACTCCCCAATTTCCTCTCAAACTCTCTGGCACTCACCCAAAGGTCTGCCTCCCGTGCAAGTTCCCTGGGGTCGGAGAACCTACACTGCAACAGGTGGTGACGCAACCTTGGGAAGCAATTCCTCAGCATGTGTTCCCTGATAACTACCTGGAACAGCCCTTCCCCATCATCCACTGTGCTACTCACCACCCAATCCTCCAATGCAGTCCAACAAACGTCCACAGACTCCCCCCAAGACTGGTGGGATAGTTTTCCCCTGCCCCGGAACTCCAACATGTCCCCCTCCTGGGAATCAGGCACCGTGTCCCTGGCTCTGGGAGTGGGACTCCCTGCACTGGTTTCACTCTCGCTGCCACCACTGGATCCCACCTTCACTGGTGAATCCAGACCACAAAAACCACTCTCAGGGGACAACCAACCCACCTGAGCTAGTCTCTCCCTGGCGAAGGACCTCTCTGCCTCTGCCATCCTCTCCTGCGGTAGGACCTTCTCTGTATCTAGCCACTTCTCCTCCTCCCTCAGCTGCGCTAACTCCTTGGTGTGCTCCAACCTGAGCTTCTCCAACGCCAGCTGATGTTCCCTTTCTTCCCTCCTATCCACACACTCTTCTGGGGACAGGGAAAGGGATGGGGCAGTGCCCCCGGGACTGGACCCAGCACTAGACTCCCTATCTAAGGAGTCCTCACTACCTACTGGTGTCCCTGCCCTGTCATCTTGCACTTCCTGTTCAAGATCCTTAGGGCCACCCTTTAAATATGCTGAGGGGTAATCGGAAAGGTCCCCACAGGGCTCTAAGGGTTCCCCCCTCCTGAGGGCCTCATAGAGAAACAACTTCCTGTGAATGATGCCTACTAAGGGTATCCCTCTCTCTTTGCAGAAAGCTATCACTTCCTGCTCTGTGTACTCCATAAGGTAATCCTCATTGTAGATTAACCCCATCCTGGTGAGGAACTCCCGAGACACACCACCCACAGTGTAACAAGGTAACACAATAAAAAAAAATACTTTTAGAAGGAAAGTACAATCAGTAAAAACAATAATCCCCACAAAAAACGGTGATTACTTTTCAATGCTCTATTTGCAGTGTACCCCGTTGCCGCTGCGGTACTGCGCAAACACAAGTCCTATCCCACCACTCGCCACCAATGTTGGAAACGGGGTAGCGTGGTGCAGAGCGGGCGGGCCAAACTCCAGAGGACATGTGTAAAGCATCCACGCAGTACACACAGGCGACACACAAGGCACACTACAAAAAGAGACCACACCAGTTTAGGTGAAAAACAGCATGTGTATTATGCACAACTTAGCAAGAGGTAATCACAGGGGTGAACATGGTGCCAACTGGCACCCGGTAGTCATGTACAGAAGGGGATTATTTACAGGGCAGGGCCCATCGGGTCGCTTCCAGAACCATCACACGGTACAACTAGGTTAAAGGTAGATGTAAGGAATAAATGTAGAGTCCATCAGCTGTAGCCTTAAGGGAAAAATATTCTCAGCATGGCTGTAACAACATTAGCACCACAGTATTGTCATAAGGCCTAAACCTGGGACATAAATCACATTAGCATGACGCATTAGGCAGGAATATCCCATTAGCATCAATAATGAACGTAGAGCAGCCCGTACCTACTGGCAAGGTCAAGAACGCCGTGTCTCATGATAGGCATCAATCGCTGGGTGAGCGGGCCTGAAACAGCAACCCCTCAACACCTTCTTAGACATAGAGACACAATCTTTGTAGTCTCATTGGCCAGTGACACCTTAAATCAGGCCCCTTATGCATTAAACCATCTTAGTATTAGGTATAAACAGGTGAGCACCAAAACATGTCAGTCAGGATAAATCACACGAGCATGAATACACCATCCCTAGACATCACGTACATTATGCATACCCGTATTAGCAGGACCTTGGGCATTCCATTAGCATGTGCATCACATTATGCATTGTAGCAGTAGGGCAGATACAGTAGCACTTGGAACATTGTGCCTTATCATTGGGCACAATCATGGGTATCAGTTACCTCCTGCATTTGCATGAAAAACACAAGGGCATAAACATGTGAGCATAGGGGCTTATTATACTCAACAACCTTCAGTGTAAGGGAATCTACCTATTTGCATAAATCCTGGGGCATCTAATTGGGTAATAATCACAGGGTGTGCTCTCAGTAGGCCCTGACATAAGCAGGGGGCATCCGAATAGGCATAACCCTCATTATCATAAATGCAAGGGTGCGGGAGGCCTGGAATAGAACATCATTGCATGTCTGTAGGCTAAATGGCAGTAACCCCTCTAGGTAGCCAATCTGGGGCAATACTGTCACTAGGCATTAATCACAATGTGCATAGATCAACCTCATTGCATTGGACATAAGCATAAACCTTAGCAGCACTGCAATAAGCATAAAAGTGTTAGCATTGACACAGTAGCATAAATGCACTAGGATCACCACATGAGCTTGAGTCACATTAGGAGGGGGCATAAAACATTAACAGCCATGCAGTCATTGAAGGAAAGCGGCAAACATTATAAGTACCATCTGCCTTGCAGGTTAGCCTTTGGCGCCACAGCGCCTGGGGAAAATGGAGTCCCTCTTCTGGACTCTGTAATTAAGAGTGCCCCACAATGTTGAAGCTGCCCGCTGTCAACCAAGCAGGCAGGGGGGAATCCGACACGCCGGGATTCCCTCGTAGCGCTTTAGAATCCCGGCGCTGCAGACGTCCTCGCCTCTTCTCCTGGGCACAGTTGTAGCGCCTTGGCAGCAAGCAGAGCACAGTCACTCCTAGAGACCCCCATTTCTAACATTCAACATGGCGTCAAGCCTGCCCATACCTGTCTAAATATTTCACCTCTCTCTCTGTCCAATCCTGAAACTCTATCTACAACTGATTGGTCTGTTTTAGTGCATCTTCATAGTCTTTTCCTTTCAGTCTCTGCAGCTGAGCTTCCCTTTTTCCAAGGTGATGACTTACATCACGTAAAATCCCTTAGTATTTAGAAATAGTCATCCCGTAGGTGTAGACTTTAAATGTCTCCCACACAATTGCATACCCATACCCATTGATTGAGCCCTAATTAATTTTAAAAAAATGGTTATCAATAATTTAAGATCTTAGAAGGAGAGTCTGTCCCACAAAGTCATAGATGCTATGCTAAATTAGCCAGACCATTAAGTTCCATCTCTACTGGAGAACAGAATGCGGGATAATTATTTAATATCCATGACCCAGACTGTAGTGTCAGCCCAGAGGAACCAATAGCCTAGTTTAGACTATAATGGACTGATGAGTAGAAGGAGAAAATATTTTTAAGCCCCTTTTTTGTACTCTTCATGCATTAGACAATTCATACTCTTTTAGTATCCATTGGAGGAGTTTTCCTTGCCATGAGCACACTACAGGAGACCCACGTGATCTCTCTAACTCAGATTCACCTACTGTATTAAAGTCTCTTCCACAGAGCACTTGTGCATAGTCACATCTCTGCAGCCGTACATCCAGGCTTTCAAAGAATTGTGGTAAGTCAATATCATGGGCATATACATTTTGAAATATGCATTTATGTTCACACAGAAAACCATTTACTTGCACACATCTACCCTCAGCATCTTTCAGCATGGCAATTGGAGTGAAAGGTACTGAATTCCTGATAAGGGTAGCAACTATCCAGGAATGCAAACTATATGATGAAAAGTATCTAAAAGGGCCTCATTGAGAGAAAAACTCATGGGAACAGCCCGGATCTATATGAGTCTCTTGAAGGAATGCCATGTCACTCTAAATATGCTAACACTAGTGTGGCTTTGTTAGGGTTGTTGAGTCCCTTCATATTCCAAGTCAAGCATTTCAGATAGTGTAAAAGGGAATCTTGGCCATAATTGATACATTCTACCACAGTACATTATCATCTCGAGCATCAACAGTACACTATCCATAATAATTATCTTCCCATCACCATTGCATGAACAACACTTCTCACTCTTCCCCAACCCTTCAACCCCCTTCTCCCACTCGCACCACTGTCCCAAACTAAGTCTAGATACTCATAATATCACTGACCAAAGAAAAAGACAAAAAACAATCCCGACATGAGTCAACAAACTATAAGTGTGGATTTCACTTAGATGAAATGAGCCAATCAAAGCCAACGTAGAATACCTGCACCGATATAAGAAATGAAAAGGACTATATAATGACTTTTATCGCATGCCTCACCTGACGTTAAAGTATATCATTTTACAATAGGTCAGGGTCATCCCCATCTAAGCATATTAGAGACATTAACTGATAATATGCATCACAAGGAACAGAAACACTGAGAAATAAGTTATTCTATAGCCTTTATTGGGCACCTAAAGTACCTCTCCTCCAATTGCAAATTTGCATTGTTATGTTGGAAAAATGTTTGCAAGATCGTAGAGCATCTACAACAGAAGTTGAAATCAGTGTGTTAACTCTATGAATATCCAATTTCAAATACTGAGATACATTTACTCGAAATTCAACACATGAGAAATTGCACACTCCCTCAAAAGGCAATGATTACGGTCTGCCTCTTCATTGAATATTTATTTTCTGGCAACCCAAAGCCATGAAAGAGCAGCTCGTTTTGCAAGCACTAAGGGGCACATGCATCAAGGTAGGATTTTGCGATTCCTTTATTGAGATTATTAAAGAATCGCAAAAGCCTATGCAGGTAGAAATGGCAAAAAAACAGCGATTTCTAAACCTTCCTTAAGTGCGAGTCGCTAATTGCGAGTCGCAATTAAGGAATGTCTTCCCATTCATTCCTACGGGCCTAAAGGCCCATAGGAATGAATGGGAATTGCATTCACAATTTGCGAGTACCCAATAGGTACTCGCAAATTGCAAATGCAATTTCAAGGGTGCAAGGGTCCCAAAAGGATACCCTGTTGCACCCCTGAAATATGCGTATGAGTACATGTTGCACACACACATGCCCCAAGGGCATGTGTGTGTTTAAAATAGAACTACAACAGAAGTTGAAATCAGTGTGTTAACTCTGTGAATATCCAATTGCAAATACTGAGATAAATTTACTAGAAATTCAACACATGAGAAATTGCACACTCCCTCAAAAGGCAATGATTACGGTCTGCCTCTTCATTGAATATTTATTTTCTGGCAACCCAAAGCCATGAAAGAGCAGCTCGTTTTCCAAGCACTAAGGGGCACATGCATCAAGGTAGGATTTTGCAATTCCTTAATTGAGATTATTAAAGAATCGCAAAAGCCTATGCAGGTAGAAATCGCAAAAAAATAGCGATTTCTAAACCTTCCTTAATTGCGAGTTGCTAATTGCGAGTCGCAATTAAGGAATGTCTTCCCATTCATTCCTACGGGCCTAGAGGCCCATAGGAATGAATGGGAGTTGCATTCACAATTTGCGAGTACCCAATAGGTACTCGCAAATTGCGAATGCAATTTCAAGGGTGCAAGTGTCCCAAAAGGATACCCTGTTGCACCCCTGAAATATGCGTATGAGTACATGTTGCACACACACATGTCCCAAGGGCATGTGTGTGTTTAAAATAGAACTTTGAAAAATGCACTTTAGTGCATTTTTCAAAGTTTTTGCAAATTACCATCAAGTACAAATTGATGGTAATTTGCGACTCCTATGAGCGAAATCGCAAATTGTTTTACTTTAATGCATTGCATTTAAGGAATCTCAATTTGCAATTCCTTAAATGCAACCGCAATTTGCGATTCCTTAAATGCAACAGCAATTTAAGGAATCGCAAATTTAGAGATTACTTAAATTGCGATTTTTGCATTTGGGATGATGCATCCCAAATGCAAAAATACCGATTGCAATGGGGCAGATTCTGGGAATATGCCCTTTTGCGACTGGTTTTTCTTTTGATGTATGTGGCTCTAAGTGACAACCCATCGCTAAAGCCAGCAAAAGATAGCTATACATGGCCCTTTCTCGTTGTAGTTTTCCAGCACACAGAAATGCTGCCTGCATTAACTTACTCTCCATCAGGATTGCATAAGTGAAATGGGTATACGCTTGTGTACATTTATAATATGGTTACAGACCTTTTTCTATCAAATGTAAAAATAGACTTGACAGAATATTCATGTTTTGAAAATTGAGTGAGAAATGTTCGTGCCTTTTCAATAAAGTTAAATTGCTGAAGCACAAATTTGATTTTCATATGCACTTTTGTAAACGTATCAATTTAACCTATTGTTTTTTTAATTAAAGTATGTGTGCATCTATATCTCCATTGAATCGTGCATGTACTGATTAATATCTATCATTTTTTTCTGCAGGTTTTTGTGTATTCTAAGAAATGGCTTCTCTCTTGAACTCCAATACATCTGAGGATTACTTTGGCAACCAAACCCTCGCCATTCAGGCTAAAATACAGAAATTATCCAAAGCGGCTGTTGAGTGCTTTGACAGGGAGGACGTCACCGTTGCTTTAGCTAAATTCAAGAAGGCATATCTCCTCTCCTGCAGTGTGCCAGAGAAGCATATGCAGAAAGTGTGCTTGTTTAATTTGGGTGCTGCCTACATTTCTAATGAGAAACCTAAAAAAGGACTTAAGTGCCTTATCAAATCTGTGACCAAAGGAAACGCAAAGAGAGACGGGGACCTATGCTTTAATATCGGAATTGCTTATGATGCACTGAAGGATCCTGCAAAGGCCGGGAAATTCTATGCGAAGGCGATTAATGAGTATGAACAGGGGGACATCAGCAATATTTCTGATGCTTTGGTTAAACTGGGGTACACTTTTGTGGAGACGGGAAATCTGGACTCGGCTGCCCAGGCCTTCAAACTTGCAGGCAGTTCCTACCAAAAGGCACAGAAGAATGTGGATGCGGCCATGGCTTTGCGAGAGGCAGCCAATTATATGATCAGGAGCCAGGAGTTCTCCATCACTGAGGTGCTCCAGGCTTTAAATGGCGCTGTAGAGCTGTGCAAAGGGATCACCGATAACCGTCTTTTAGGTAAGAAATGTTTGGTAAACACCCAAAGTTGAAGGTTTTCTTTTGATGACCTAATGAGAATCTAAACATATGATCAGTGAAATCTACCATACGTGCACTATTATTTTGCGCTAAATTCTCTTTATTCAATGGTTATTATGACTTTCAGCACCGGCTAACCTATAAATCGAAAGCTTTAGGCTGAATGGATTCTATTTGTTACAAATAGACTACAACTCCATTTGCTCCCTCATGCCAATGTGCTGCTTGAGGCTCCCAGTCAAAACTGAGGTAGCATTGAGTTCAAAATACCGATGGACTGGGTCATTTCCAGTGGGTGAGATTAAATGTAAGCATTCCGTCCATCAATCTTAGGTCTCGGCTAGACCACGCATGGGTTGTTTCGAAGAGATATGTGTTTAATCTGTGGGCTTCAGCCTGCCCACAGGCTTCCTATTTGCTTGCTCCATCCCCTGTCTCATATTCTTTGTCGTAGACAAAAAGGAGCTTAGAGGGAAAAACGGTCACTGGTCGCCCTCCACTCAGTTTTATATTTACAAAACAAGACCTAGACCGACCAGGCATAGAAAATTCAATCAGTAACTGGTGCACCATCAACTGCAAAAACTTTTTGCACAATACTCCTCTCTTTTAATTGTTGAGGTAGGAGGTACATCCAAAGTATGCCATAGTATAAGAACAACTGCCCAAACCCTTGAGGAAACAAAAAACGGCTGTGAGACACACACCTATGTGTCTAGATAGGTAAATGAAGAAAAGTCGAAAAAGTGTGTGAGAGCGAGATGACACCTCACGGGCGAACCACCAATGGGAACCTGGCAGGTACTCACCAGGATTGCCCTGTTCTCATCATTGGCGCCATCAGGCTCGAAAGGAAAGTGAGTGTCCACAAAACAAACAAAACAGGTGTGTGTTAATTGTTGTCTCACAACTGTTTTTTGTTTCCTCAAGGGTTTGGGCAGTTGTTCTTATACTATGGCATACTTTGGATGTACCTCCTAACTCAACAATTAAAAGAGAGGAGTATTGTGCAAAACGTTTTTGCAGTTGATGGTGCACCAGTTACTGATTGAATTTTTTATGCCTGGTCGGTCTAGGTCTTGTTTTGTAAATATCATATTCTTTGTCGCCATTTGTTCACAGTATGCATGGTCATGACTCTTCTTGTGTTTAGCCCTCCCCCAGAGCATGGACAAAGTACCTATAAACATCCACTGCTCCTGTCTTTATGAACATTTCAGGAATTACTTTTTTCTTTCTTTTTCAGAACTCTACACAGTGCTTGTGCTTTTACCAGCTCCTTCTCCTCCCAGCACCCTCATGCCCCACCCACAAATCACCCCCTCCCCATCATTGCTTTTCCCTCGCTTGCTGCTTTCTGATTCCCACCGCTACTCGCTCCAGTTTCTGATTGCTTCTTTGCACCTCCCATGGCTTGCCCCTTTCACAAATCACATCCTCAATCGGAAACATCCTTAACATTGTGGTCAGTACACCGCGATGCTGTTACATCGCGGTGTACTGACCATGACCAGTCGTTTTAGTTACAACGACTGCGATGTAACCACGCTGTGCCATTACAACCCAAGTCTTTACATCGACTTGCGCTAGATAGCGTGCTAACATTACAAATAGTGTACTTTACTATCCAAACACCTTCTCTACTATTAAGTGGACTGGAGTTAGAGTAGTAAATTACACTTTTCTAATGTTAGCTCGCCATCAAGCGCAAGTCGATATAAAGACTTGCGCTGTAATGGCATAGCGTGGTAACATCGCAGTTGTTACAACGGCACGCAATGTACTGACTCGCGTTGTATCGTCATACATCCTCCCTCAACAGACTCAGTCACTACTTTATACCCCCCACTGTTGTCTGTTTCGTTCTAGTGAGTTGTGGTGTTCTGCCTTTTCATGTCCTGTTAGTTTATAGCTGGTGTGCTGATTGGAGCATTACTTGCAACACATGTTGTCTCTCTTTATTTTCCATGTGTATGGGTACTAGTTATGTGCATGTGAGAAGTTGGCCTGATATGTAGGGTTTCCAATTCTGGAACCACTGGGTATCAGTCCAAACAAACCCCAAAGATGTCAGGTTGTAAGTCAACCTTGTAGACAAGCTATCCTAATGGTAGCATGGACTAAGCAGCCTTAAAGGCTTAACTTAAGAGGTCGTGTTAAGCGAGCTTGTTTTACCACATACAATCCTGTAATCAAATGAAAGGACACCACACAAGTATATATTGTAAAAATATATGTATTTATTTCTAAATTACTCCCCAGTACTCTTTATGAGGAAAGGGGCACAAGCGTTAAATCAAAAGCACAGTAAAACATATAAAGTTGCACAATTATGGATGAGGGCGGGTGGCCACTCAGACCATATACTAAAAAAGTGGTATAAGGAACACTTATCGAACAATGGTTAGGCCTAGGGCCTAGAGATTCGCTGGGAGCAGTCAGGACTAGCAATGATGAAGTCGGGAGTAGCCCACAGGAGACGGGTGCAGCACGGAAAGTGCGGCGAGCACCAATGCAATGTCAATGGTGCGTAAAAGTTAGATAAAGTGAATTAAAAGATACTTCCGCTGAACCTAGAGGAACAAAACTTTAGACACAGACCCTAGAGGTGTGTACCAGTGTAAGAACACCGGCGTTGCAATGTTACCTCACCCACAGGCCGTGGGTGCACAGGGTCGAAGTGGCGTCGGGTTCTGACACGCAGGTTCTTGGCGCTTGAAGCTGAAGATGCTGCAGGCGCTGTGAAGGAGAAGTGTCCGGTGGATCCAAGGGTGGATCTGAAGTGGTGAAGACCTGAAAGCAGAGGGGACAATGTTCAAAGTCACTGACCAGTGACCACCGTGGAACCAGGCAAAGTCGGGTGCAAACAGGTGATCAGGGGTTGCTTCTCTCTGCAGCTGCGTGGACACGAAGAGGTCAAAGACGTCCAGGAGTCGATCACGAGCTGTCCCTCAAAGGCTCTAGCTGATGGCGGTGTCGGCAACTCGATTGAAGCAAACAAGCCTTGGCTAATGCAAGCCACGGGGAAAGTGAAAAAGGCTTATTACTCGGACCAGCAAGGTCAGAGCGGGTACTCCTTTCTACAGGAGCGAGGGCAGGTCTGGAGCAACCAGACCCACAGTGTAAATTGTAGGTTTCGTCGCCAAGATGGCTGCTGACCACGTGACAAGCGGACGGGATGGCGAGTCGAGTGGCACAAAACAAAAGGGCCCCACGCAGATCGTGGAGATGCTGGAGGGCTGATCTTTGGTGCAAATGCTGCTCGGTTATGGGGCTTCTCAAACCCCAGAGCACAGAGTCGAGGGTGCCTCGGGTGCTGCGCAGTCAGCGTCTCGGGGGTCTTTCAAGATGGCCGCTCCCACGTCTCTCGGTGCCTCCACGGGTCCCTTCTTTGCAGGGACTGTGGATCGGGCTGGGAGAAGTCTGGGAAGCTGTGTCTTGTCAGGCTCTGCACTCGGGCTCCGGCGGGAGGTGGCGGCAAAGCAGACGTCGAGGTGCTGGGTGGTGCCTGTGTTCACAGGGTGGCCCCTCCTAGGCCACAAGGGAGATGCTCTTCAGTCTTCTATCATCAGAATGTCGAAGTCCAGTCGTCTTCTTAGTTTAAAGTTGATTTCAGGATGATCTCAGTTGCAT
Source organism: Lissotriton vulgaris (assembly GCF_964263255.1). Lineage (NCBI taxonomy): Eukaryota > Metazoa > Chordata > Amphibia > Caudata > Salamandridae > Lissotriton > Lissotriton vulgaris. Next base: position 101,845,476 of record NC_141688.1, read on the forward strand.
TGGCACTGCTCCCCCTCTTATTCCAATCTGAGGGGTGGATCTCCTGCTAGGTCCCTCCCCTATGGGTGGGACCAGGAAGGGGGGTGGTTACACCCCCTTTCCTTTGTCCAGGTCTCACTGGAGCTGGGGCTGGGCTGCCCCAGAACCGGTTTGACCGGATTATGCAAGGGGAAGCCTTGTGCTCCCCAGGCACTGTCTGGTTTCATTCAAACTTCCCTGCTACAATCCACTATCTCCTGTCTGGGGTGGTGTCACACCTCCCTGTGACAGGAAATCCTTTGTCCAGGCCTCCTCTGCTGAGTTTCGGTCAGCAGCAGGAGGTCAGACATGTGTCTGTGGCAGAAGCATCCATTTTGTGGATCTGAGGCTCTTTTAAAAATCAACCGCGTTTTAGCAAAAGTAACATGTCGTCCCCTCTAGAGGGGTGGAATGCTACCCCCGTCGCCAGGACTGGCGAGGGGGTAGTATTCCAAATCGTATGACACCTTACACGACATGTTTTGATAAAGCCAAACCAAAGTTGACATATAACCGCGAGGATTATAATGCACTTAATAGTATATGGTTTGGCATTATCCCGGAACAGCTAAGGGAATTGGTCCCGACAGCTGCAGACAGGCTCAGCTCATGCTAGAGCACCATCTCACATTAAACCACGCACTCTGCCTTCAGGATTGTTAAGGCCTGCCATAGGAGTGGCTCACAGGTTTATATGTGTCCAGATAGGTTTAGATATAGGCATACTATATCTAAGCAAGGGGTGATTACACCACCTTGCCCCAGCTGAGTGATCAGCCAGTTGTGTCAATTTTAGATAGCCAGCCAGGGGTGGCAAAAGATATGCTGCAGCCCCTGGTAGGCCTTGGATGCACCTATGCCCTGGGCACCTATAGTGCTCTGTACAGGGGCTGATAAGGTGACCCAAGCCAATCTAGTTATGCACCTAGGGTACATGGAATCCATTTTACAGAGAGAGCAGATAGCCTGGGGCCCTGATTAGCAGGGAACCAGGCCAACTAAGTCGAAAACCAGCTAAACACAAGGCAAAAAATCTGGGGTAACCATAGTCAGGTAGCCACCTTCCTACATAACCCCCCCCCAAACGAAAGGAGATAAGGCTATCCTTGGCCAGGTAAGCCTTTATTGCCTGAGTGGCCATATAAGGAAGTACCTGCACTAGCATGGGTACCCCTTGTCTCATGGTCCACTAAGCAGTCCCTCACCCTAGGGGTATTAGAGGGTCTCCACCATAGGGAATCACTACCTTGGGTGTGTTTATGCAAAGTTAAAGGCTGGTTTGGATATGGAGTATTGAAGTGAGGCTCCACTATTTTTGGGCTCAACTTCCTCCAATTATCTTCCACCATGTGTGCCTTTCATTCTTCAACTGAGTTGCACTGAGCTCTCAGGGTCAACCTCTGGCTACCTAAAGCTGGAGGCTGGGTCCCTCTGTTTGGCTTGCTGGAGGGACAGTTCAGGGTTGGGCCCTTTGGGTCCCAGGTTTGGCTGTGCCCAACAGAATCCATCTGTGGGAGGTCCCTAACTGTTTTTAAGGGGGCTCCCTCAGGAGTTTTTAAAGTTTTCACCTTACTAGGCCTACTAGTTTTGGTGCCCCTAATCTGTTGATGGGGGTGCTTTATTTGACAGGGGGCCCTCTGGGTCTCACTGTCCTTCTTGTCCTCTGCAGCCCTGGGCTGACTAAGGCAAGGTAGAGAGGGGCAGGTTACCTGCTCCAGACTGGATCCCACCTGAGAAGGGTCCACTGCCATCAGAGGCTCTGTCAGGCCAGGCCTATCAACCTCTGGGGCAGTTCCTTCATCAGGGGTAAGATCAGTTCCCTGAGGAGGCTGATCCTGTCCTAATGTCTGGTGAGGGGAAGATTTATCTTCCTCCTCCATGCTCTCAGTTTGGGTGGAGTGATCCATCATTTCAGGCTTCACAACAACCGTATCTGTTTGAGTTTGGGCTGTGGCCATCACAGCCCCACCAACCTTTTCAGGAGGAGACTCAGTTTGGGTTTCTGCTGTTATCATAACAGCTTTGCTATTCTGGTTTGGAAGAGTTTCTGGTAAAGATGGGGCAGAGAGTTGCTCAGCCCTACCAACCTTTTCAGGAAGGACATCTTGAATTGGGGCTATAGCCAGTACAGCCCCACTAACCTTTCCATTGGAGTTTACCATTCTAGAATGGATTTCCTGTTCAACCTCAGCCCAGGCTGAGATTTCCAAATCATTACCCAGTAGACAGTCTACAGGCAAGTTTGGTGACACTGCCACTCTCTTTGGGCCAATGACACCTCCCCAGCTGAGACTTACTACTGCCATGGGATGATTTGTTTGGATGCCATCAATGTTTGTTACCTGGTATCTGGCACCAGGTAAAAGTTGCTTAGAGGGGACTATACAGTCAGCCACCATGGTGATGCTAGCCCCTGTGTCTCTGAAAGCTTCAACTTTCAAACCATTGATGATGGGTTCTTGTCTATATTTGCTCAAGGTATTTGGGCAAACAGAGAAGTTGGCAATCCCCATGCCAGTCTCATAAACAAGATCATTTGGGGATGGGGACCTGGATAGGCCAGGGTCCCCTTGGGCTCCAAAAGTAAACCCACCCAGATTCCTGGGTGTGCTCCCACTTCCTGGGGGATTACTGCTGACAGTAACAGGAGGTGTTGGAGCTGGCTTTGGAGGTATGTTTTCTTTATTGCCATTCTTGGGACAACAGTTGTCTGTTTTGTAATGCCCAACCTGTTTACAGGCATGACAATAAGGCCTTTTCTCTGTTGAAGAAGTGTCGCGGGGCCCACCCATTTCCTTGGAATTTTGGGGCCCTGGGGAAGTCTTTTCTTTACTTTTATCCCCACCCTTATCTTGAGGCTTGGTAGACTCCTTCTTCTGGTTATTGTCCTGATTCTTAGGCCTAATCCTGGTTCTGACCCATTTATCTGCCCTCTTTCCCAATTCTTGGGGAGAGGTCAAATCTGAGTCCACCAGGTGCTGGTGTAAGAGCTGGTTCTGACAATTACTTAGGATCTGCTCCCTCATAATCAAATTATACAATCCTGTGAAGTCATGTACTTTGCTGCCATTTAGCCAACCCTCCAGAGCCTTAGTTGCACAATCAACAAAATCAGTCCAGTCCTGAGTCTGTGTCTTCTGGGTATCTCTGAACTTTAACCTGTACTGTTCAGTGGTTAAGCCAAACCCATCTATTAGGACACTCTTCAGGACTTTGTAATTGCTGGCATCCTCATGTCTGACAGTGAGGAGCCTATCTCTCCCTTTCTCTGAAAAGGAGTACCATAAGATTGCTGCCCACTGTTCCTCAGGAACCTGCTGTACCATGCAGGCTCTCTCCAGAGCAGTCATCCATTTGTGGATGTCATCCCCTTCCTGATAGGGGGGCACAATCTTTGTCAGGTTTCTACTATCATAGGACCTGGGTTTCTCTTTAGGAACTTTGCTGCCACCAGTGGCATCTAAGCCACACAATTTTCTTTCTCTTGCTAAAGCAAGTTTAGCTTGAGCCAAGGCTACCTCTTCCCTTTCTATTTGGAGTTGGACAGCCCTCATCCTGGCCCTATGCTCTTTTCTCTGGGAGGAAGTCATTCCTCTTTGAGATTCTCTTGAGGCACTAGAAAGGTGAGAGTCCCTTGATAGAGATCTCTCCCTTCTATTGCCTGGGAGAATTAGGTTATGAGATCTGGGGTGGTGCTGGCCCCCCCCATTCCCATGTAGGTCCAAGTTGGCCTGGTTAAGGCTGGCAACCTGTACCTGGTTTCCCCTCTGATCCTGATCTTCAGGCTCTTCTAAATCAGAGCCTTCCTCTTCCTCTTCCTCCTCCTCTTCTTCTTCTGGAAGATTCTCATTCTCAGGGGAGTTGTTCCCTTCACCTGAATCTAAGGGAGTCTGACTCACCTTATCTAGATCATCCTTTTCTAGGAGAGCTATTAGGGAAGGAATGGTAGGGCCTCTGCCCTTTTTTTAGCCCCCTGGCTGTCACAAGGCACTCAGGTCTTTGTGGCTAAGGTTGTCATATCTGGATGTTGTCCCTATAGGATCAACTTCTACAGGAGCAGAACCTGAGGGTCTACCTGTATCAGACATGACTGCTAGTGAGGTGTAAGTGGTGCACTTACCTACACTAAGTGGTTTCCTACTGTACCTTGCTAGTGAGTTGTAGTCAGGGTGTGCTAATCCCTTTAATCTACAACTACTAAGTTCAGTAGAACTTAATATGCTAAGCTTTTGATTTATATGTACCTAGAGGTACTTGATGTGATCTTTCAATTTGATAAAGATTGCAATGGTAAAACAAACAGCAAGCTCAAATCCGCACCGCTGCACACCAATGTGAGAAGTTGGCCTGATATGTAGGGTTTCCAATTCTGGAACCACTGGGTATCAGTCCAAACAAACCCCAAAGATGTCAGGTTGTAAGTCAACCTTGTAGACAAGCTATCCTAATGGTAGCATGGACTAAGCAGCCTTAAAGGCTTAACTTAAGAGGTCGTGTTAAGCGAGCTTGTTTTACCACATACAATCCTGTAATCAAATGAAAGGACACCACACAAGTATATATTGTAAAAATATATGTATTTATTTCTAAATTACTCCCCAGTACTCTTTATGAGGAAAGGGGCACAAGCGTTAAATCAAAAGCACAGTAAAACATATAAAGTTGCACAATTATGGATGAGGGCGGGTGGCCACTCAGACCATATACTAAAAAAGTGGTATAAGGAACACTTATCGAACAATGGTTAGGCCTAGGGCCTAGAGATTCGCTGGGAGCAGTCAGGACTAGCAATGATGAAGTCGGGAGTAGCCCACAGGAGACGGGTGCAGCACGGAAAGTGCGGCGAGCACCAATGCAATGTCAATGGTGCGTAAAAGTTAGATAAAGTGAATTAAAAGATACTTCCGCTGAACCTAGAGGAACAAAACTTTAGACACAGACCCTAGAGGTGTGTACCAGTGTAAGAACACCGGCGTTGCAATGTTACCTCACCCACAGGCCGTGGGTGCACAGGGTCGAAGTGGCGTCGGGTTCTGACACGCAGGTTCTTGGCGCTTGAAGCTGAAGATGCTGCAGGCGCTGTGAAGGAGAAGTGTCCGGTGGATCCAAGGGTGGATCTGAAGTGGTGAAGACCTGAAAGCAGAGGGGACAATGTTCAAAGTCACTGACCAGTGACCACCGTGGAACCAGGCAAAGTCGGGTGCAAACAGGTGATCAGGGGTTGCTTCTCTCTGCAGCTGCGTGGACACGAAGAGGTCAAAGACATCCAGGAGTCGATCACGAGCTGTCCCTCAAAGGCTCTAGCTGATGGCGGTGTCGGCAACTCGATTGAAGCAAACAAGCCTTGGCTAATGCAAGCCACGGGGAAAGTGAAAAAGGCTTATTACTCGGACCAGCAAGGTCAGAGCGGGTACTCCTTTCTACAGGAGCGAGGGCAGGTCTGGAGCAACCAGACCCACAGTGTAAATTGTAGGTTTCGTCGCCAAGATGGCTGCTGACCACGTGACAAGCGGACGGGATGGCGAGTCGAGTGGCACAAAACAAAAGGGCCCCACGCAGATCGTGAAGATGCTGGAGGGCTGATCTTTGGTGCAAATGCTGCTCGGTTATGGGGCTTCTCAAACCCCAGAGCACAGAGTCGAGGGTGCCTCGGGTGCTGCGCAGTCAGCGTCTCGGGGGTCTTTCAAGATGGCCGCTCCCACGTCTCTCGGTGCCTCCACGGGTCCCTTCTTTGCAGGGACTGTGGATCGGGCTGGGAGAAGTCTGGGAAGCTGTGTCTTGTCAGGCTCTGCACTCGGGCTCCGGCGGGAGGTGGCGGCAAAGCAGACGTCGAGGTGCTGGGTGGTGCCTGTGTTCACAGGGTGGCCCCTCCTAGGCCACAAGGGAGATGCTCTTCAGTCTTCTATCATCAGAATGTCGAAGTCCAGTCGTCTTCTTAGTTTAAAGTTGATTTCAGGATGATCTCAGTTGCATTGGCACTGCTCCCCCTCTTATTCCAATCTGAGGGGTGGATCTCCTGCTAGGTCCCTCCCCTATGGGTGGGACCAGGAAGGGGGGTGGTTACACCCCCTTTCCTTTGTCCAGGTCTCACTGGAGCTGGGGCTGGGCTGCCCCAGAACCGGTTTGACCGGATTATGCAAGGGGAAGCCTTGTGCTCCCCAGGCACTGTCTGGTTTCATTCAAACCTCCCTGCTACAATCCACTATCTCCTGTCTGGGGTGGTGTCACACCTCCCTGTGACAGGAAATCCTTTGTCCAGGCCTCCTCTGCTGAGTTTCGGTCAGCAGCAGGAGGTCAGACATGTGTCTGTGGCAGAAGCATCCATTTTGTGGATCTGAGGCTCTTTTAAAAATCAACCGCGTTTTAGCAAAAGTAACATGTCGTCCCCTCTAGAGGGGTGGAATGCTACCCCCGTCGCCAGGACTGGCGAGGGGGTAGTATTCCAAATCGTATGACACCTTACACGACATGTTTTGATAAAGCCAAACCAAAGTTGACATATAACCGCGAGGATTATAATGCACTTAATAGTATATGGTTTGGCATTATCCCGGAACAGCTAAGGGAATTGGTCCCGACAGCTGCAGACAGGCTCAGCTCATGCTAGAGCACCATCTCACATTAAACCACGCACTCTGCCTTCAGGATTGTTAAGGCCTGCCATAGGAGTGGCTCACAGGTTTATATGTGTCCAGATAGGTTTAGATATAGGCATACTATATCTAAGCAAGGGGTGATTACACCACCTTGCCCCAGCTGAGTGATCAGCCAGTTGTGTCAATTTTAGATAGCCAGCCAGGGGTGGCAAAAGATATGCTGCAGCCCCTGGTAGGCCTTGGATGCACCTATGCCCTGGGCACCTATAGTGCTCTGTACAGGGGCTGATAAGGTGACCCAAGCCAATCTAGTTATGCACCTAGGGTACATGGAATCCATTTTACAGAGAGAGCAGATAGCCTGGGGCCCTGATTAGCAGGGAACCAGGCCAACTAAGTCGAAAACCAGCTAAACACAAGGCAAAAAATCTGGGGTAACCATAGTCAGGTAGCCACCTTCCTACAGTGCATGTTTACACCATATGTGGTAAATCAGCAAGGGCATTTATAGCTGGAAAATCAGAACTCAAGTGAATTAGGTTTGCTTTATCACAGGGCATGTCAGACCTGCTAAACCTTAAATCAAAGAGGGGGGACAGAAGAGCGAATCTTTAGAGAGGTCCTACACCTATGTTCCTACAGGGACTAACATAAGGATTATCAAGTATATGGGGTAGTTCCTCTGCCAGACAGATGCACGTATTGATGCTATTTGGCCGCAGTACGTGTTGCTAGGAGATCGGTAAATCACATCGTAATGCTCTCACACACCTGTTGGGGTGTCATGCTTCTTCGTTGGGCGCTCCTCGTCAGTTCGGCGCTGCAATGCCTGACGGGCCTGGTGGCTACTTTAGCGGAGTTCTTTTGATCTGAGGATGCCGCAAATGATGAGTGCAAGTGGGTGGTATGAGTGGTGCAATCTGGTGTAAAAAAGTGACTTAAAATAGGCACAGGAGCTGATTTACAGATTTCCCAGCAACACGTACTCCGGCCAAATGGCAGAAATACGTGTGTCTGTCTGGCAGAGGAACTGCTAAACCTCCTGTGTCTTCTTATGTAATTGCATAACCACGTTTTTTTCTTTGCAAAATGATTGAACTGTTGTTGCTTCTCATTTCATAGGGTGGACTCTATTTCTTAAAATTTCTCCCATTGGGACACTTTTTTAATATATCCGCATTCACCGGAAAAGTTTCAGTGCGCCTTCATTGCTTACCTCGAAGTCTCTTCAAAAGATCCAGGCTCAGCCTTGAGCCTTGATGTCATCAAGGTGTTCCTGCCCCTCAGTGGCAAAGTAGTCCTTTTAATGTGGTTGCTGATGTATTTTCTCATATTTACTTTCAGTCTAACACTATGATTATTTCTAGTATTTTGGTGCAGTTTTATACAGTGCCAACACCATCCGAAGGTAGTGGAGCGCTTTACATTAGCACCACTTATTTATTTAGCGCAGTTTTATATAGTGCCAACACCATCCAAAGGTGCTGGAGCTCTTTACATTAGCACAAGTTCCTTTTCACAAGGACAGATTCCTTTTTGTGGGCACGGAGAGATTAAGTATTTTGCTTAGAATCAAGGATGTTAAGCTGACGATGATACTCAAACCCATTTTCTCAGCTCCATAGTCGGCGGCTCTGGCCCTTACGCCACATCCTCTCCCGAGGATGCCACCTCATCTCCCTAGCTTCCCTGTTAGTTCCACATTTTATTTATTACGGGCAAACCCTCTAATCTCCCTGTAGTTCCTCAGATTTGCTGGTGGTTGCCAGGCCACTTTCTGCCCGTCTCTGCTTGCCCCTGTTGAACTCCGTTGCACAGATCCCCTCATCCAGCGACTCTGTTTCTCAAATTTTTTATGGGCAGTTTTATGTGGCATCAACATCAATCGTAGGTATTGGAGCACTTTACATACATAAGCACCAGTTACTTTTTTTGTGCAGTTTTATATAATTACACCACCACCACCAAAGGTATTGGAGCGGTTTACAGTACGGCAATTACATTTTTTTGTGCAGTATTACATAGCGCCAACACCACCCGAAGGTATTGAAGTGCTTTACATTAGCACCAGTTACTTTTTTCATGCAGTTTTATCTAGCGCCAAAACCACTAAAGGTATTGGAGTGCCTTACATTAGCACCAGTTACTTTTCACAAGGACACATTCATTTTCTTTGGCACAGCGAGATTAAGTGATTTGCTTAAAATCAAGGATGCTCAGCCGACCGCAAAACTCAATCCATCTTACCAGCTTACCAGCTCCTTTGTCAACAGATCTGGCCCTTATGCCACATCCTCTCCCGAAAGTAGCCAAATCATCCACCTGTCTGCCCTCAGTTCCAAATTTTGTGATTATGGATAAATCACTTAATCTCCCCATTCCTAAACACAAAAAGCAGTGGCAAAGGCAGTAGGTTTTGCCTGTGCGAAATCTATTGTTTTTAGGTCTCTACTAGACAGCGCATGCGCTGCATGACTAAAATGTCCATGAGATGTCTCAAGAAACATGTTGTGATCTATCTATTGGCTTAAAGGCTGCCCATCTCCTACCATTGGTAAACTTCAACATCGCTCTCATTTATTTTTTATGTCATTCGTCATGGAAATGCGTGCATCAAGCCTTCTTTTTTAGGTCTCGCCTACGCAGCGTGCATGCATTGCATAGGAGGAGACTTTTAGGGATCGATTCAGCTTTTGGCCAAAAAACATGCACGCGTTGCATTGCTTTCAATGGCAACGCGTGCACGTTTGGTGATTCCCTTGCGGGAGCGAGCTTTGAAACCATCTGTTTGTAATTAACAGATGGTTCCTGCTCGCTGCTGCAATGGAAATAGGTGCAGGCCCCTCCTCTCTCCCCTCCCCTCCCCTCCCCCTGCTGCCTCCTCCTCCTCTCCTTGTCGACCCAGGTCGTACCTAGATCACAGACCATTACAACCAGGGGGTTACTAGGGTCTATTGTGGCAGGCGGCCCCAGAACTCAGTGTGAGTCAGAGATAGCTATGACTGTCCACATTTCAGGCTCACAAATCCAATGAATTAATGGGTTAAAAGCAAAGAGGCTGAATTTCAACCTCAGCTGACATAAAGATTATTTAACGAGAGAGACATCAAATGGTGTAACTGCAGCAAACAAGTTCCAAGAGTTTGCTGGCAAATTAAAGTGCTTTACAGAAAACTCCTAAGTGTTGAAGTAAATATAAAAATGGATGTTTGCTTCAATTATTTAAGGTTGTCTTTCAGTTTTCACAATACAAAAACAATGCGTCATGAACTTTGCTTGAGACTATACTAAATTGTCCTACAAGGCTTGCTTGTTACAGAGTCTTACATACGTTACTCACTTTGCCTTCAACTCCCAGAATGCTCATCTTCTCTTGTCAATCACAATCTTAATTCGCGCAATTAGTTCCAGGTGGAGCGTTCTGATGTGTGGACCTCGGGCTTGATTGCGTTGAGTGTTGTATGTATGTATGTATGTATGTATGTACGTATTTATTGCTTATTGAGCGCAGCTGTCACCCAAAGGGTATCCTGGCGCTGAGACCTATCCATGCATCTATTACATAAGCTACAATACTCTGGGGAACAAGTAAGTTTTGAGGTCCTTTTTAAAAGTAAGCAGATCAGGGCGACTCCTCAATGCCAGAGGGAGAGTATTCCACAGCGTGGCAGCCGTAAAACTAAAAGCGCGACCACCCATTCTCATTCTGTTGATTTTAGGGACTTTTACCAGGAACGCCGAAGACGATCTTAGAGGTCTGGCTGCCTGATACCAGAGGAAGAGATTCTGAAGAGGTATTGGTCCCAGTCCATGCAGGGCCCTAAAAACAAGGCAGAGAGCTTTAAACACAATTCTCTGCTGGACTGGGAGCCAATGCAAATCGGCCAAAGCTGCCGATGAAGAGGCGGACCGCGGTCGAGACAAGGCCAATTTAGCGGCCATATTCTGGATCCTTTGGAGCTTTAGGACCAGAATCTTCGGGGCACCCAGAAGTAGTGCGTTGCAGTAGCCGATCCTACTGAGAATGGAACTACACACTACCTCAGCTCTGGAGCCCCGTGGGAGAAGTGGCAAGATTTTCCGTAGAACACGGAGCAAACCCATACACGTTGCTGCCGTCTTGTTTATGGATAACTTGAAAGATCCAAGCGCACTCCTTTTTCAATACTGTTTGTGCCATTTTTTGACAATTTCAAATGTTCAGCGTGCACTCAATTAGCGGTCTGTCCCGGGACCACGTGGGTAAATACTAAACAAGAAATTGAAGCGGGTAAGCCTCAGACTTGAGTGCACTGCAAATGCCCGATAGGCGTATTCAAAACTCCACAAATGTAGTCAAAATTTAGTCCTTTTATTATAGGTTTCTTCAACATATTTCTCAATTGTACTGGTTGCGTAGTAGACAGTTAAAAGTATAAATGCTTTTACATGGCAGCTGTGTATCAACCTCTTGCTGTCGTATGCCCATACTTTTAAACACATCTTTCAGTGACTTCTTTTTCCCAATGCATTTCGAGCTTTTGTTATAGCTCTTCGTCAGGGGATCACTATAAATTTAAGAAAACGTGAATGTTAGAATTTAACATGGCCCAACCATATAACATAATTAATTTTGAGAAATCTTTAAACTGTTCAACAGTATACCGCTATGCGCCATGGCGCTACAAATTTACACATGAAAAAACAAACATCATAGTGCATTTCCTTGACTGTTGTTAACTATTTTATATCATAATCTGCTGTAAATCGAGTTAACACGCGTGCATTTCTTCTCCCTACCTTCAATCACGCCCGCCTCCTGTTTTCCAAACTGTCATCATTACTTGACTAACCAACATCATGTGTCTTAATAGGTGTAACACGGGGCTCCTCCCCCCTATGGTAACCAATGTGCGGTGAAACGATTGGTAGACCAAACGAAAAACTACAATCTCCATAATGCCATCTTAATGACCCACAGTTCACCCGCCCCTCAATGCACATGATTTAGTTCAAACATGTTAAAAAATTCTATGAGCAATATAAACTCGTATATCCCACCCACCCTTGTTGGATTTCACTACTGTCAATCAGAACATCCCAACTTAATAACATCGGTATCCCCGCTTATAGCAAGCGATATGGTCACTACAAATCAAAGTCCAACTTGTTGAATTGCCGACTGTCGAATGAACGGTGCGAATTAGCAGTCTTTGAATGGTGTTCGAATGCTTGTTTCATCCTTGGTAATCGTGGGTGCAAGCTTGGTTTAGGACAAGGGTATATCAATAACTTGAAAGATCCAAGCGCACTCCTTTTTCAATACTGTTTGTGCCATTTTTTGACAATTTCAAATGTTCAGCGTGCACTCAATTAGCGGTCTGTCCCGGGACCACGTGGGTAAATACTAAACAAGAGGTTGATACACAGCTGCCATGTAAAAGCATTTATACTTTTAACTGTCTACTACGCAACCAGTACAATTGAGAAATATGTTGAAGAAACCTATAATAAAAGGACTAAATTTTGACTACATTTGTGGAGTTTTGAATACGCCTATCGGGCATTTGCAGTGCACTCAAGTCTGAGGCTTACCCGCTTCAATTTCTTGTCTTGTTTATGGAGGCATCAAGCTGCAAATTGGGTTCGAATAGAACTCCCAGGTTGCGAGCTGACTCTGCCGCCTCCACCAAGCCCGGGATGGACGCTGGCCAAAAAACGGCCGGTAGTGTACGGGGAGTTCGGTCCAAGGAGCAGTAGAGTACCTCTGTTTTTGACCCATTGAATTGCAACGCATTGGCTCGCAGCCATGCTGCTGTGGCAGCCATACAACGGTGAAAGGCATCCCTTGAAATAGTCTCTGATCCCTCAAATGAAAAGATCAACTGAGTGTTGAGTATTTCCTGAGTTTGAGCCCAACTGTGGATCAAGTAAGGTGGTGGCACTGGGATTACTATTTCCCTTCACCATGATATATTCCTGTTTTCCTCATCTAAGCCATCTAATGTTATTCCTGGCAGTTCTGTCAAAATTGCGCTCATTGTGATGATCTTTGGTGACAAAGTAATTATCAGAAACTTTGCCTGTCAACCTTCTATTCCTTACGTAATTATCACTGTAAAATGCGTTTATATACTCGCAGCACTTCTTGTTCACTGAATCAGCTCATCCTCCATGTCATGTTTGTCATGCACACTCGCTAAAATGGTTTTATGGATGTGTAGCTTTGTGTGGACCTATTTGTACTGAATCACTGACAGAATTTCGATTACACAAAAATCGACCTACTATAACATCGAGTCTCAAACATCGATATCACTAATATCGACACCCTATACGTAACATGAAAACGACAAAAATATCGAGCAAACTATATCGATGTACAAAAATATCGTCTACACAAATATCGTTAACAGTATTTTCGACTACCATAATATCGACACTCAATACTACATATAGCACACTACAATAATATCGAATACTAAAAAATCGATAACACTATTTTCGTCTATATAAAAATATCGATTGCTAAATAATACTCAATTTTTAATATATAACACCAATAAATCTATTCTCTTAGTAATACACACATTTTAAAAGACTTCACTATTTTTTTTTCAAATTATTAAGTAAGATAAACTGTAAAAAATTGTGTTTTCGCACACTAACGATATTTGGATATAAAGTCATTGTAAACATACATTTTTTAGACTTAGTACTCATTGTACATATTCTATATTAATTACAAGAGTTTTTTATAACATAAATATATCATTTCAGTTCCTCTAGATAAACAATATAAGAAGATATATCTTAAATGTTTAAGTTAAAAAAAATTCAAACTAACCAATAGTAACTCGTCTTTACATATCTGACCAATCAGATAGCAAACTTAATTACACATAGACTATATAAACCAGTCACAAACAGCCATACAACTTGCAGGGAATATTCTTCGTGACCACATACTGCCAATTTTGGGAGCACCATCTATATTCTTCTGTGCAAGAAAATTCGTCCTGAAACTACAAGTAAGTAATGATATAGCTCTGTTAATAAATGCTAATCCTTTTTACTATTACTTATAGACCAAGATTTGTAAACTAAATTGTTGTTTCTTTATGTACTTTGCCTTTAAACAGACTCTACAAACAAATAAAGTTATACTTCAACTTCAAGATACTGGACACTTTACATTTAAAAAAGGTATCTACATATTTTTAATATTTACTTAACGTTATTTGACAATTAGTGTCCTAATTTCTAACTCTCTAATTTGTTTCTTCGGCTGTAACTCTTAATACATATTGTGAAGCCAGAATGTTTTGGGGAAAAAACGTTACAATGCTGTGTAAAAAATTATTTAATCCTGTTCTTAAATATGTTTCTTTTGCTTTAACTCATAATACATGTGTCATCCCAGGTTCTTTTCAGCAAATAAGTAACAATGCTTTATAACAAGTGTGTATTGTTTATGGAACATATAAACGCATTGGTAATTTTCATAAACTTTCTCTCTAAACAGACCTCAAAGCTACAGAAAACAGATAATTCACATCAAAGAACAAACATTCTGCTACTACTCTAATTCTCTAGGTAAGTTCAGAAATAAAACATAACTAGTCATTATAAACTCTATAGAATATACTCGAACAAAAAATGACTCTTTGTATGCTTATGTTAATATTATCTTGGAAATTTCTCTTTTAAAATCCAATTAAACTAAAGTATTTTTAGAGACGTTATAAACTACCAAAGATGTAACCCAAAAAAAAAATTGTAACTTTTCCTATAACAAACTTAATTTTTTTTCAACAGACCGTGGCAATAGAACAACAACATCGGACTCAACAAGCACCTACTTTCGATACATAGAACATTACTGCTGGTAAGTAAATTACTATAAGAGTACTTGCTTTATTTTAAATCTTTTATACATTTCACATTTTATTAATATTTATATATTAACTTTTCTAGATACCAGAACTCAAGAATGACTGATGATGCAAGATTTATTACATCTCAGAAAGGCAAATTTTTGTTATGCTATATGGGCTACATTTATACTCAGGAGAAACAAAAAGACCTAAAAGTAAATTGGAAGTGTACGAAATATTACTCCAATAAATGCTATGGCCGTGCTACAACAAGGGAAACTAGTGTTCTTAATACCACTGAACATAATCACCCACCAAACATCTCGGAAATCGAAGTGAGATCCACTCTCGAGAATATCAAAGAATTAAGTAGCAGATCAGAACTACCTACCAACGTAATTCTGAAAGAATTACTACCTAAAGTTCCCAGAGAAGCAAGAGGTCAGCTACCATCTATTGCTTCCATTAAAAGAACAATAGCAAGGACAAAGAAAGCAAGTAGACCCAATATACCAACTCCTAGAACTTTTGAGGAAGTCATAATTCCGCCTGAGCTTGTAATCACTCATAATGACGAGCCATTTATTTTGTATGATAATCATAGCAAGGACAAAAGAATAATAATGTTTGCAACTAATAACAATATGAAAAAATTAACAGAAAGTGCTACTTGGATGATGGATGGAACTTTTTCTATATGCCCAAAGCCTTTCTACCAATTATACACAATTCATGGGCAATATCATAATACCTGTATCCCCTTCATATACTGTTTATTACCGAACAAACAAGCCACAACTTACTCAGAAATTTTGCAAAAAATAAAAGAACAAACTTCTGACTACTTCCCAATGAAAATCATCATAGACTTCGAACAAGCTATGATTAATTCTATTTTGAAAAGTTACCCACACACATCCATTCAAGGATGTTATTTTCATTTCAATCAATGTCTCTGGAGATATTTACAAAAATCTGCCCTTAGTGTTGAGTATGCAACAAATATAACTTTTGCATACCAAATCAAACATCTCATTGCTCTGGCATGTGTACCAGTAACTGATGTGGCAGAACATTACAATCTATTAATTGAAAGTCCTTTCTACACCCAAAATGAGCAAAGACTCGCCCCACTTTTAGATTACTTTAAGGACAACTGGGTAGGAAGACTACATAGGTCAGGCCACAGACGCCAGCCTAAATTTTTAATTCCCTGGTCGAATGTGTATCTACCAACGCTGAACCAAGAGGCAAAAACGAACAATGCTGTTGAAGGTTGGCACAATGCCTTCCTCTCTTCTACTGGACGTACAACACCCACATTACACAAGCTACTCACAGCTATACAAAAAGAGCAAAGCTTTCAGGAATTACGTATAGAGCAATCTGTCATACAACTAAAACCAAAAATCTCTAGACAAACTGCTCAAATGTATCTATATCTTCAACAGCAAGTCCAACTATATCCTACAACAAGAGGACTGGAATATTTAAAAATGATAGCCAAAACATTAAACTAATTGCAATAAGTAAATCAATGGATAAACATCAAACAATAGCCTGAATATGATAACACACATATTCTAATATAATAAATCTATATTTATTTAGTCAAATTTAATTTTTTACACTATTATAAAAAGACTAAATAAATATATCATTATATGAAATTATTTTTTTTTAAATACTGTTTCCATCCAAACAAAATAATAAAAATGAATAACTTACCTTTAAATAGAACATCATAAAGATTAATCCTTTACCGACAATACAATGTGTAAATCTCAAACACTTAATCCAACAAATCATTAAATATTTTTCTATTAACTGTGCTAAAACTATCCATCATCCAAATAAAACGACAATTTAAATGCCATTGAAAATGACGACAGTTATCTTAAACTGTGATAAATATTTCAGAGAACTCAAAATATAAAGGAAGAATGTTATACATCTCCGTTCTAACAACTGAAACACACTTCCTTTCCCAAAAAAAAGAGTAATCGGAAACGGAAATAGCTGTTTCAAAATACGAGACAAAAAAATTCAAAACAATCCCACCGACATAACACTAACGAGTATACCATAATATATAAACATAACATTCCGATTTGTTTTAATTTTAATTAAATGATACCACATACTCATTAACTCCAACTATTTCAAATGGCCCAAAAACTCGTTAACGAAAATACGTATTGAGTCCACTCCATTATATCATACTTTATTTACCAACCCCAAAATAACAAAGGAGTACCTTTAATTTTTAGTTACAATACTTTAAAAAGATAAAAGTAGAATCGTACGTACTCAAACGTGAACCTGCTTCCAACCGCGACTTTCCCTTTCCCAAAATAACGCAAAAAGACAAAGAGTGGTTACAAAATAAAAGAACCGAATTATATGTAACTGTGAAAAGTACTACTATAAATGTCCATTATTGTTATATATATGGTTCGAAATTATGTGTAATGTACAAAAAATTGCATAGTATATTGTAAAATGTACATATTTTTTGCTGTATATTAATTATATTTTACATACTTTTAATATTTATTACATTAAGTATAAAAATGTAGAAATATTTAATGTAATATATTATTAAAATTATTATATAACTAAATGTGTAATATTGTATTTGTTTTCCTGATTTACTTGTTTACAATATGACGAATATGTGAATATTATTATTAAAACGTATTTATTAATAATAATAATTATACATAACAATATTGTATTGTTAAAAAAATCATTGATGATGATGTAAATGTTCTAATAAAGATATTTATATTATATTATACATTTAAAAGTGTTCATATATTAATATCATCATCTGTATATCACTATATTTATAGAAATTTTGTGATTTATGTTTTTCATTACACATGTTTAATGTTTTATTAAGAAATAATATTTATATTATGTATGTATAATATCATACATTGCATTATATTAACTAACCACTTTTTCTCTACAAATTAAAAGTACTTTTCAAGAAAACTACTCAAAAATGTGATTATTAAAAGAACATTGTCCTTCTTTTTTTTAATATTTATACCAAACATAGCTTGATAAAATGTATATGTGATCGTATTTTTCAATTGTTCAATAAAAATAATTATAGTCAACAAAAATTGTGTAATTATTTTCTATTACCTATTACAAAATCATTTTTATATATTTTTGCAAATGTATTATAACTGTAATGTTCTATCTATTTCTATATACCACATGTAATTAGAGTACATACTATACACTGAACCTATAACAGTTATTAATCATACACCCATATACATATAATATCAATATTTGAAGGACACAGAATTAATAAATTTAATATTCCGACTCCAATCACCATTTACTTTAGGTAATTGCTTGTCAAAAATCTTTAATAATTTACTATTACAACTGCAATCACCATTTAATTAGGGTAAGTGCAGGACACAGAACCTATTTAATTTACTATTCTAACTCCAATCACCAATTAATTTGAGTAAGTGCAGGACATGAATTCAATGTAAATTACTATCGTAAATTAAATGAAAAAAAAAGTAATGTAATATAATTTATTTTAATTTCATTTAAATAATTTAATTTAAATTTAATCTTAATTTATTTTTTCCCTGTACCCCTGTACCCCAAAAACTAAAAACTGACTCAGAACACCATAATACCCCTTTACCCAAAAACTAAAAACTGACCCTGTAACCTGAAAATACCCCTTTACCCACAAACTAAAAACTGACCGTGAAACCTAAAAATACCCCTTTACCCACAAACTAAAAACTGACCCTGAAACCTAAAAATACCCCTTTACCCACAAACTAAAAACTGACCCTGAAACCTAAAAATACCCCTTTACCGACAAACTAAAAACTGACACTGAACCCAAAAAAAAACCCTTTACCCACAAACTAAAAACTGACCCTGAAACCTAAAAATACCCCTTTACCCACAAACTAAAAACTGACCCTGAACTCTAAAAAAAACCCTTTATCCACAAACTAAAAACTGACCCTGAAACCTAAAAATACCCCTTTACCCACAAACTAAAAACTGACCCAGAAACCTAAAAATACCCCTTTACCCACAAACTAAAAACTGACCCTGAAACATAAAAATACCCCTTTACCGACAAACTAAAAACTGACCCTGAAACCTAAAAAAACCCTTTACCCACAAACTAAAAAGTGACCCTGAAACCTAAAATACCCCTTTACCCACAAACTAAAAACTGACCCTGAACTCTAAAAAAACACCTTTACCCATAAACTAAAAGCTGACCCTGAAACCTAAAAATACCCCTTTACCCACAAACTAAAAACTGACCCTGTAACCTAAAAATACCCCTTTACCCACAAACTAAAAACTGACCCTGAACTCTAAAAAAAACCCTTTACCCACAAACTAAAAACTGACCCTGAAACCTAAAAATACCCCTTTACCCACAAACTAAAAACTGACCCTGAACACTAACAAAACCCCTTTACCCACAAACTAAAAACTGACCCTGAAACATAAAAATACCCCTTTACCCACAAACTAAAAACTGACCCTGAAACCTAAAAATACCCCTTTACCCACAAACTAAAAACTGACCCTGAAACCTAAAATACCCCTTTACCCACAAACTAAAAACTGACCCTGAACCCTAAAATTTTTCCTTGAAAAACACTACCCACCCTTATCCACTATAAACTCGACATCCCGCTCCTAAAATTATGATACATTTCTTTATTAAATATCTACGAAAATATATATTTATAATACTTTTTACTACATACACAAAATCACAAAAATAAAAAACATAACATAATTGTGTATGAAATTACGCATTTAACAAATATGTATTTAAAATTTCGAAATGTTGAAATAATTTAATAAAATACGAAATTTATTATTGTATGATTACAGTATACTTTTTTTTATACACTACCCACCCTTATCCCCTTGAAACTCTACATCCCACTCCTAAAATAATTATACAAATATATGTTAAATATATATAAAAAGTTTATATTTACAATTCTTATTAGTACATACACAAAATCAAACTAAAAAATGTTGTACTATACTCCATAAATTTCGATATAATTTCGACTTGTTCAAATATTTATTTCAAATTTCTAAATTTAGAAATTTTAATTAAAATGCGAAATTTTAATTTCTATAATTAAACTATATTTTTTAAAATACTACCCACCCTTATCCCCTATAAACTTTACATCCCGCTCCTAAAATTATTTTACAAATATTTATAAAATTTAAAAAAAAATTAATATTTTCTAAACTTTTTAGTACATACACAAAAGAAAATTTTAATTTTTATTTATATACTACCAAAATTTCGATAAAATTTCGAAAAGTTCAAAAATGTATTTCAATAATCGAAATTTCGAAATGTAAATGAAATTTCGAAATTTTAAATTGTATAATTACACTATACTTTTTTAAAACACTACCCACCCTTATCCCCGATAAACTCTACATCCCGCTCCTAAAATTATTATACAATTATTTCGTAAATATTTAAATATCAATATATATTTTCAAAAATTTGTACTACATACACAAAATCAAACTACAATTAATTTAACAATACTCCATAAATTTATATAAAATTTCGCCTTTTACAAATATTTAAATCAAATTTCGAAAATGTACAATTTTACTTAAAATTCGAAATTTAATATTCCATAATTACACTATACTTTTTTAAAACACTACCCACCCTTATCCCCTATAAACTCTACATCCCGCTCCTACACTTATAACTAAAATTATTGGAATTATATATATAAATTACCTTATATATAGACAACATTTTACTATATCATTACTTAACTTACTTTAAAACATCACTTTTACATATCGATATTTTTGACTATCGATATTTTAAGCTTCGATATTACTGATTTCGAAATTCATGTCTTCGATAATATTAACACACACATAAATCGATATTTTCTACAACGATATTTTGGTTGTCGATATTTCTTACCATCGACTTTTAGGACTCGATAATATGGTACTTCGACATTAACAACTCGATATTTAGACTGCCTACCATTTGTACTACATCCATCTCCACCAAGTGCCAAGCATCATGGGTCCGACTCAGACTAACGCAAATCATTAGTCATTCCAGCATTCCACAACTGGATCATTTTGCCATTCAATTTGTAGAGTTACTCTGTGCTCAGCAGCAGTCATTCTTTTGGTGCCACAAGTGGGAAAATCTATTTGCCAGCAAGATGAGAAAGACTCTGGAACACAGCATATAACTGCTTCTGATGTCTGCAGCCAGGACAGATGATAAGGGGTCAAGGAAAGATTAACGGCTGTTGTGGTAAACCTTGGGACTGTGTGCATTGTGTTACACGGCTGATGGTAAGTGGTCCCTGCTATCTGCATATGCAGGTAACTGTAAATTCAATGGCATTATGCCACCAGTAAGCAGTGCTCCCTCAGTTCAAGTACATTTGAACAACAAGCATTGGTATAGCCAATAGGTCTCACCTTTGGGACTTTATAAGTGTTTAGCCATGCAACACTTGATGTTGTTGCACCAAGAAAATTGTGCTGGATAACTAAACACTTATAAGGTCCCAAAGGCGCGACTTATTGGCTATGCCAATGCTTGTCGTGTTTGGCCCTCAAATAGCGCAGAGATCATGAGCATGTCTTTGTGCAGCTGTTTTTTCTTTGTTTTAAAGTACTTCATGCGAGTACATGTTTTTTCAGGCTGTCTCCCTTCTAATCATACACACATACCACTAAATGCACGCATGTGTACATACCAAATGCAATTCTTAAAATGCTGTTAAAAATGGAACAGTACTAGTTTAGTTATTTTTTTCATTGATCCGATGGTATTGGAGCGCTCACTCCATCTTGCCACAGCGTGAATACAAGCTGATGGTATTGGAGCACTTTAAGTGCTTACCAGTTATGTTCCACAACGACACATTAAATTGTATCACTGATCCTGTTTCAATGAAGGTATTTTTTTACCTCTTCATTGTTGCTTTCTTCCGACCTCTCTCGTAGTTGATGGCCCATCTCACCATCCCCTCCAGCTTCCCTGCATGAACCGTCCCCCCACTATCTCCCTTGTTGCTGCTGCTTTCACCTTAAAAAAGATTTGTATGATCCAATGGTATTGTGCTTGTTCTGAACTCCGTCTTGACATACTCTCCCTCGAACATATGCATACGAATAAAATGGATGCGTGTGCACCTAAATAAATGCATTTCCTAAAAAGTTATGAAAATATTGAACAGTTGTTTACTTTTATTTTATGCAAGATCTGATGTTATTGGTACGCTCACTCCATACATGCCAACATTTCAGGAGAGCAAAGTGGGAGATTTAAAAAAATAAATCGGGAGAATGGGGCTTTGAATCGGGTTACTGGCATGTATGGGCTTTGGAAGTGGCTGCTGCAGGATCGGACATTTGAAACGTAAATGCACGTTTTTTTCTTACCTTTCGGAAGCATGGAGCATAATGGCAGGCAGAGAGAGGGTGATGCAAGTGTTGGGCACTGGCCTGGCAGGTTGTTGGTAGTGCATGCACCCCCACCCCTCTGTGGCAGCCCGGGCTGAAACAGCCCCTCCCCGTACTTCGCAGGTTTTTGAAAGACGATTCCCAAGTTAATGATGCTTTGTTGGTTTTTCACCCCTTCGAGAGCCCCTGCATCGCCACTCTTTGTTGGAAGAATTAGCACTTTACACAATACCAAGCCCTGTCAGCTGAAACCCCAGACAAATCGGGTTTTTGCTTGTACGAATCAGGAGGCGGGAGACTAGCCTTCAAATCGGTAGTCTCACGCCTGAATCAGGAGGGTTGGCATGTCTGGCTCACACCATCCTCTGTCTTTCCATAGCGCGAACACGAGACAATGATATTGGAGCACTTTAAGTGCTCACCAGTTACATTCCACAATTACTCATAGATTTTTGTTACTGATTCTGCTTCAATTACGGTATTTTTTCCCCCTTCATTGTTGCTTCCTCCCGCACTCTCCCATCATCGCTTGCATATCTCCCCATACCCTCCTGCTTTCCTACTTGACCCGTCACCCCACAACAGGTTTCACAGAGAGGCAAGTGAGTGCTTTGCCCAGAATCACAAACTGTTCCGCCGACCCCGAGATTCGAACGTGGTTCCCTAGTTCTCATGTTGGTAGCTCTGGCCTTTATGCTACATCCTAACTTCACTTCAGACCTCCTCAACTGTTTCTCACAATCACTTCCACATTTGTTCAGCAAGACTACGTGAACACCAAACAAGCACTGGCAAGCCATTAGATCTCAGCAATGCCCGAGCTATATGCCTTGTCAGCATGAATATATTTTATCCATGTCATCTAGAAGCACATCTGCTGTTCAGCATGGCTGAAAGTCACTGAAAACAGTGCTATGATGTTGCCAGCACAGGCCATGTCATAGCGTTTTTTTTATTAGGAGCACAGGACATTAAATTCAACAGGGGGATGAAGATACTCGGCGTCGGCTAAACATCATGTGTATCTGTTCTTTCACTGGCAATGATAATGTTTTCCTGGAATATAAGTGATTGGGGAGTTAGCTTTCCTGGTCAGTCTGAAGGCATTGTGCTCAGTATAACCAGTAAATGTCCACTTTAGATGTGTGTTTGCAAGGTAATTCACAATCTGTGCATGAGGGCTTAATCTTACACTTATGACATGACAACTGGCTCTGGGCGTGCCAGCAGACCAGGCAGATACAACTATATTACCTTGCCAGAATGGCAACTGCAAGTTGTGCCTTTGGTTTGTTTTCCTTTCTTGGTTATACTGAAATGTTACAATAAAATCAGCAGTGCACGTCAAGAGAGCCCAGGAGACAGATATTAGAGAGAGCTAGATCGAACACCAGGAGAAGAGAGACAAGTACTGACAAAATAAAAGCTTACTTTAATTCAATTTAAAATGAAAGCTGTTGATGGAGTCTTTTGTAAACGAACTCAATAACACAACTGTTATATATTTTATCATTCCCACTGAATTGTCTGATTGTCGGGTAATTTTAAATGTAGATGTATTGTAAATACCGTCATCATTATTACAAGAGCAGAGCACGGAAGGAATTCTTCTATGTCTATGAACTTCTTGGACCTATTTCTATAGGAATTTGGTGTTTGTTAATCACTTGACGAAGGCCACGCCAAAACGTGCCGTCCTTACTTTGGTGCACAATAAAATATTGTGCTGTCCTCTGGTGTGCCACATCTTGTTTTCAGTCCAGTTGGATACTTTACAGGAACCTTGTGTGAACTTTAAGCGGCGGCTGCTGCCGCTTGCTGGCACCAACGCCAAAGGCGGAGAACCACGAAATATAGCGTTTGTGTACATACATACATATATATATATATACTAGCAGCCCGTCCCGACGTTATCTGGAAGTGAATTGCTGCCGACAAGTAGTATATTGTTTTGTAGGATTTCGTTTTGATAGCATTTCTTATCTGTGACAGGCCTGTGAAACGCTCCGGTTCACAGTGCACTGCTGATGCACTTAAGTGTGTGCGTTTAGTAGTGTGTGAACTCGAGTTTCCCTACTTTATTTTTCCTTGCAATATTATATAGCGCGAACTCGACAACGTGGCATGAGCACAATTTACATTACAGAAGAACACATTCATTTGTGGTAGGCACGGGGAGACAAAGCGATTTGCCTGGAATCACAGGATGTTGAGCTGATGCCGAGGTTCGAACGTAGCTCCCCAGCTCTAAAGTTCGCAATTCTAGAACTTGTGGTGGGAGGTGTGTCTAAAAGTGTATGTCGGTGCTGGCCATCAATGAGAGACCTGTGCATTTTTTTAAATCGGTGGTGAAAAAATATGGGTATGTTGCTGGAGATGTGGGCCGCCGTGCCACCAATGTACTTACCGGGGGAAGGTAAGCACCCATTATTCCGCAGCTTTCTTTCCGCATACCATCACTCCGCATACTTTCATTACGAAAGTACCATGATTCCGCAATGCCATTATAACGCATTGCATTACATTTTATATGCTTTTACCACGCATACATTTACAACGAAATTCGTTCTAAATGCATGAATGGTAAAAGCATGTTTTTTTAAAATGTTTGGATAAGGTAAGTATGGGTATGGGGTATATGTTTTGGGGTGTTTGGGTATTTTAAGGGTTCAGATATAGTTTTGGGTTATGGGGTACAGGGGTAGTTTTAGGGTTTAGGGATAGGTATGGGTTTTGGGATACAGGGGTATTTTTAGGGTTCAGGGCTAGGTTTGGGTTTTGGGGTATAAGGGTATTTTTAGGGTTCAAGGGTAGGTTTGGGGTTTGGGGTACAGGGGTATTTTAAGGGTTCAGGGCTAGGTTTGGATTTTGGGGTACAGGGGTATTTTTAGGGTTCAGGGCTAGGTTTGGGTTTTGGAATACAGGGGTATTTTAGGGTTCAGGGGTAAGTTTGGGTTTTGGGGCACAGGGTTATTTTTATGGCTCAGAGCTAGGTTTGGGTTTTGGGGTACAGGGGTATTTTTAGGGTTCAGGGGTAGGTTTGGGTACAGGGGTACAGGGGTATTTTAAGGGTTCAGGGCTAGGTTTGGGTTTTGGGGTACAGGGGTATTTTAGGGTTCATGGGTAGGTTTGGGTTTTTGGGGTACAGGGGTATATTTCGGGTTCAGGGCTAGGTTTGGGTTTTGAGGTACAGGGGTATTTATAGGGTTCAGGGATAGGTTTGGGTTTTGGGGTACAGGGGTATTTTTAGGGTTTAGGGATAGGTTTGGGTTTTGGGGTACAGGGTATATTTATAGGGTTAAGATGGGTTAGTGTTTAAGGGTGTTGGGGGATTTTAAGGAGTATGGGTGGGTTATGATTATGGGGTGCAGGGGTATTTAAAGGGAGCAGGGTGGATACCCGGAGCTGGAATGTACAGAACCTGGGAAGAAAAAACAATGAAATATTGGGCACAACGCTCGCTTTTTTTCTGTAATCCCGCACCCAGTACACGCCCACGCCCCCAGCACACGCCCACAGCACACGATTTGAGACATGGCATGAAGGGCGGAACGTACCACACGCCCCCAGCACACGGTCACAGCACAACGCAGACACGCCCACAAGGTACTACTTTCCTGGCACGGATCTTTTACATTTTCAATGTATATGGTGGGGGTCTGCATAGCCTATGTCCTTCTGCTGCAACTGCCCTTTCCAACGCTGTATTGGGTGTTGTGATTGGTGCTCGGGTTCCTGAGATTACCCGCCTCAAAGGTTTGGGCTCTCTCTTTATTATATTAGTATATATATATATATATATATATATATATATATTCACAGAAAAAACCATAGGTTATAGTGGATATATAGTTAGGAATTTGCATTTACAAAACCTTGAAAATTCAATGAAAAAACCATTGGTTTTAGGCCATATATAGTTAGGGATTTGCATTTACAAAACCTTATTTTACTCGCATAAAACCATTGAAATTCCATATATAGTTATAAGCGCTAACTATATATCGCGCACCCGCAATCCACTGCTGATGATGTCACATATTACATCATTCATGACATGGTTAGTGACATCACTGATGACATCTCAAATGACATCACTGATGACATCACTGATGACAACATCCAGTGACTGTATGTTTCTGTAAAGTTAAAATATGTTTTACATATTGAAGAATGAGTGGATGTATAAGTGTCTGGATGAAGGATTTAGTAGGTGCATGACTGACTGTATGAGTGAGTGATTAAATGTGTCTCACTGAGTGCATGGGTTAGTGACTAAACTGTCTTAATTTGTGCATCATTATGTCTGTTGTTCTGTGAACTGTTGCATGTGTTGATAAGTAGCTATATGAGTAACTATATGGGTTATTGATTGGTTGCCCAAGTATTAGTATGGGATACTGTGTGTGTGTGTGGGTGGCTGGGAGGTGTGTGACTCTGTGCATAGATGTGTGAGCAGTTGATTCACTAGATGTATGGTTTCAAAAGTGCATGTGGAAACAGCTGTATGGGCGGTTGACTGTGTGCATGAGTGTATTGGTGAGTGAATGGATATCTCAGTGCTACATGTCAAATTAAGTACATATGTAAAACACAGTACATGTGAGAGTTGACATATATAAATAACTGTGCATAAGAGCCAGTGAATGTGTGAGTGGCTGTATGGATCATTGTGAACTTGTATCAGGGATTGTATAATAGAGTAAATATGTGTTAGTATATGTTTGAATAAGTAAATTTTGTATAACTGTATAGTTGAGGAAATGGAGGTGTGATTGATTCTTTGCATGACTGACTAGGTGTGTGAGTAACTCCATGGATGAGTGACAGTCTGTGAGTGTCTGTTTACACTGATTGTATCTAAGGTTATATTAGAGTCTGAAGAGGTTCATCGTATTATCACATGAATGATATCATCAGTGATGTTATCAGTCATGTCAAACGAGATGTTTTCAGTGATGTCATCAGTGATGTCATTTGAGATGTCATCAGTGATGTCATCAGTGATGTCACTAACCATGTCATGAATGATGTAATATGTGACATCATCAGCAGTGGATTGCGGGTGCGCGATATATAGTTAGCGCTTATAACTATATATGGAATTTCAATGGTTTTATGCGAGTAAAATAAGGTTTTGTAAATGCAAATCCCTAACTATATATGGCCTAAAACCAATGGTTTTTTCATTGAATTTTCAAGGTTTTGTAAATGCAAATTCCTAACTATATATCCACTATAACCTATGGTTTTTTCTGTGAATTTCATTGGTTTTTTAATAGCAAATATGAAAAGCTTTAAAATGTCAAGTACGTGATAGATGAAAACATTTTCGTATTTATGCACGCTGATGTGCTTTGAACGCTGCACCCCCCCCCTCCCCTCTTTTGTCTTAGTAGTACTCTCTCTTTGCAGATAGTGAACGGTAGTTAACGCAAGCCTTTCCCCCCTTTTTAATCCGTCGTGCCTGCTTGTCTCTCCATTTGATTGATTGTTGTCCAAGCATTTACTGTTTTAGAATTGGTTCTCTTTGGATCATTCTCTATTTACAAACAAGCACAAAGTCGCAATACTCTGTTTAGTCTTTGCAGATAGTGAAAAATCGTGTAAAAAAAATAAAAGTAATCGAGCAAAATCAGTAGGCCACTAATTGGATCTCTTTTTGACCTCGCTAAAATAGAAATATTAGGAACAACCATACATGAGAAATACGAAAATAGTGAGATGAACTGAGCTCCACACCATGAGGGCTGCAAGACAGCTCGGCTCCATCACCCATCCCGCACAAAATAACGACAAACCCTATGCAAATATTAAAAATATAGACAACACACCAGCAAAGAAACAGGGTAAAACATTTTATTAAAAAACGATTTACATAACGTTGGTTTATAAGATGATATCAGTAGTGGACCGATGTGTGAATAGATCGAAAGCAGCACAAGGCTCCAAGATCCGGATGGCAAGCTCCTGGATGTTGGGTGCCATAGTTTAGAGTTCTGAATTTGAGCCTTTTTCAATGCCTGTGCTTTGTTGAATCAAAATGGCGGCTTGACACAAAGCTGACTCAAGCGTTGCTACTGATGCTATGCAGACCAAAACTGGTTTTCAGTTTGTACATTTTTCTAGATTTTTCAATCCAAGTTTGGTTGACTTTGTAGAACGATGGCTTCAAATTTTCAACATACGGTGTGGTGGCGCTGACTGGGAGGGGGCGCTTCGCTCCTGCCCCCTCCCCAAGTAAGATTTTCATACGTGAAAGTACGTTAATGGTTTTGGTCCCTGAGATGCTTCGATGTCACTGCCATTCTCAAATAGCATAAGTTCTGGATGTTGGGTGCCATAGTTCAGAGTTCTGAGCAGCGCTTGTAACACTGTCTGAAGCTTATTTCCACCTACTGCAGCTTCACTATTCTCAAAGTATGTGAGTGTCGTTTGTGGACCTGACTGCATTAGAAAACTTGGGCGGTGTGATGGCCATGGACTCGGAGAAGACGCTTGGCTCCGACACCCTCCCCAAGTCTTATAGCACTGGTGTAGCCTGAGATCGCCCCCGACATAGGCGGCCGGCTCCCGGGGTCCGGCGGAACTTTTTGCCTTTTGATGACTCTTCAATTCTGGACCTTGTCCCACAATCCGTTTCACCTGAAGACAAGCTGTAGAGGGGCGCCCCTTTACCGTTTTAGTTGCCATTCCGCCCGCTTTTGCTACACTGTGCCTCTTCCGCCATTCAGCTGTTTACCGCCCGCTCTTGCGACTACAGCGTCTCGCTCATCATGTAGTTGAGTTGCTCCCGCTCTTGCGGTGCAGCGATAGGCGGCTGCCACAGGACTCTCAAAATGGCGGCCGGCTCTTCGGTTTTGGGCCTGGTCCACTAAAATGGCCCTGGGACACCTTGGAACTCGGACGCTTCCCTGATAGGGCTTGGGTCCCATTCTCGAAAAGCGTCCCCTCAGCCGTGAAGATTCTACAAAAGTCTTGGGAGCCTCCGACTCCCGCAGGCTTCTGGTGGGGAGCGGCTGCCATGATTGCTCGTGGAATGGCCACGACGGAGCTACGAGATGGTAGTGGTCTCATGCTGACGCCAGCTTTAGTCTGAAACATCCAGAAACACCGTAGACTACCAATTCGATCAGTTCCGGTAGCGCCCCAACATGACCCGGAAGAGAAGAACTTGCCCTCCCCTCTTTGACTGATGGTTCTTGTTTCCTGTCACCTCTGTTGTCATTTAACAGAACTTTTTGGACTGCTGAAAGGGGTTGTATTCTGAACGCTGGTTGGTGGAGACATTTTGACTATATTCTTGACCTACGTTGTCGCGTAATGCGTTATATGACACGCCGCGTTAGCGCACCCGGAAGTGATCCGAGGCGCGGCGCGCAGCGCGTAACGTAAGCATAACAGGTCATATGACTTGTTAATAAAACTTTTCATTGGTTCATTTTACTTTTGTTAATTTAATGATGAAAAGCTTGGTCATATGACCTAAAAATTACGCTTTTTATTGTTTTCGAACAATATTTTTTTTTCAAACATATGTTATAATATTCCAGGCTAATGTACTTTCCCGGAAAATTTACAACTGACTTGCAAGTAAAATATATTCCTTTTTCGAGAAAAAGGGCGTTTCTTCCTTCCATGACGGAACCGTTGAGTAAAAGAGATTCGGCCTGCTGTCTTAGTCGCCGATACGCCTGATTATCAGATTCTTATCGATCACTTTATGTTGCAGACATGAAAAACACAACTGCCCTTGACCATTTATCTTTACTGCGTTCCTACATATTATACCTTTTATCCGTCATGTAATTGGACTGCTTTATTTCACTTGCCTTTTACTGATTCGAAAACAGTGACTAAAAGTAAAAACTTTACCAATGTAAATACTACTACCGTGTTTTGTTTTAAAAACCTTTATTGTGAAAATGTCAGTATACAAATACGGGCCTATAACCACGTGGGCCGGCCACGGAGCAAACTGAAATCGTATATGATGAGGAGACATTTACACTGTAGAGGAACGTAACGAGCGGGCCATTAGGTTGCAAGAACTAAGGTGTCTAACAGTTGCGGAATCGGTGGACATACATTTTGTAATTAAAATAGGACAGGGCCACTTACAATAACATTTTCTAGATATACATTTGCGGGCAAGGAGTTACGAGTCCCATTTATACCGGCGCCATTTTGGGCGAGGCCGGGCAGGTCCAAGATATAGTCAAAATGTCTCCACCAACCATCGGCCAGACCAGAACCCCTTTCGGCCCTTTATGCTACAAGATGGTGTCTTCCATTCAGAAAATATTGTTGGCAGCATTTTGAAAGGAAACAGAAACAGCGGTTCTCCTAGTGAGTTTCACATTGTTACATTTAGGAAGAATGTTGAAGAGTAGTATGTGGAAAATCTGAAGCCATTTTTCTACAAACTCTCAATCAGACTTGGATGGAAAAAAAAAACATGAAGAATGTACAAACTGAAAACCAATTTTTGTCTGTATAGCATCAACAGTAACGCTTGAGTCAGCTTTGTGTCAAGCCGCCATTTTCATTCAATCAATAGCGTCCCCCTGCACACATTCAGGGACCTGGTCGTGTCTTCAGATGAAACGGATTGTAGGAAAAGAAGCAGAAAGGAAAAGGCAAAAAGTTCCGCCGGACATCGGGAGCCGGCCGCCTATGTCATGTGCGACCTTTGGCCACACAAGGGCAATAGTGAAGCTGCAGCAGATGCAAATAAGCTTCAGACAATCTTACAAGCACTGCTCAGAAATCTCAACTGAGGCACTCAACATCCAGGACTTGCCATTCGAATCTTGGCGCCTTGTGCTGGTTCCGACCTATTCACACATCGGTCCTGGATCTCGGCGCGTTCGACTCACTGTACCGCAACAGTGACCGCAATTCAGCTGGACAAGCCGCCATTTTCATTCACTCAATAGCGTCCCCCTACACACATTCAGGGACCTGGTCGTGTCTTCAGATGAAACGGATTGTAGGAAAAGAAGCAGAAAGGAAAAGGAAAAAAGTTCCGCTGAACACCACCTTGGGCAATAGTGAAGCTGCAAAAGGTGCAAATGAGCTTCAGACAGTCTTCAACTTACTCTGATTCTTATAATAAACTTCAGATAGTCTTACAAGCACTGCTCAGAACTCTCAACTGAGGCACTCAACATCCAGGACTTGCCATTCGGATCTTGGCGCCTTGTGCTGGTTCCGACCTATTCACACATCGGTCCACTACTGACATCACCTCATAAGCCAACGGGGCACCCCACGCCGACTTTCGGCGCAGCATTGTAGGATGGCCACACCAGTGCGGCAACTTGCTGGACACAACATCGGGGCCATCCAGATCTCGGCGCGTTCGACTCACTGTACCGCAACAGTGACCGCAACTCAGCTGGACACGCCGTCTTTCGGCGCAGCATTGTAGGATGGCCACACCAGTGCAGCAATTTGCTGGACACCACCTCGGTGCCATCCGGATCTCGGCGCGTTCGAGTCACTGTACCGCAACAGTGACCGCAATTCAGCTGGACACGCCGTCTTTCGGCGCAGCATTGTAGGATGGCCACACCAGTGCGGCAATTTGCTGGACACCACCTCGGTGCCATCCAGATCTGGCGCGTTCGAGTCACTGTACCGCAACAGTGACCGCAACTCAGCTGGACACGCCGTCTTTCGGCGCAGCATTGTAGGATGGCCACACCAGTGCGGCAATTTGCTGGACACCACCTCGGTGCCATCCGGATCTCGGCGCGTTGTGCTGCCTTCGGCCTATTCGCACATCGGTCCGCTACTGACGCCGCCTCACGTGCCAACGGATTTTCTACGCTTTTTGTAGCCCTATGCCGCATAACAGGTCATGTGACTTGTTTATAAAACTTTTCATTGGTTCATTTTACTTTTGGTTTCCTAAAGATGGAAGGCTTGGTCATATGACCTAAAAATAACACTTTTCATTGGTTTAGAACATTTTTTTTTCCCAAACGATGAAAGCCCCACCTTGTTTCTGGATCATTCAGACTGAAGCTGGCGTCAGCATGAGAGCACCACCATCTCGTGGCTCCGTCGTGGTCATTCCGCGAGCAATCATGGCAGCCGCTCCCCACCGGAAGCCTGCGGGAGTCGGGGGCCCCCAAGACTTTTGTAGAATCTTCACGGCTGAGGGGACGCTTTTCGAGAATGGAGCCCAAGCCCTAGCAGGCAAGCGTCCGAGTTCCAAGGTGTCCCAGGGTCATTTCAGTGGACCAGGCCCAAAACCGAGGAGCCGTCCGCCATTTTAAGAGCCATGTGGCAGCCGCCTATCGCTGCACTGCAAGAGTGGAAGCAACTCAACAACATGGTGAGCGAGACGCTGTAGCCGCAAAAGCGGAGCGCAACTCAGCTAGATGGCCGCCACCTGGGGAGGCCCGTTCACGCCGCCTCCCCCACCCCCGGGCCGCCGCACGCCAATTTTCGGAGCAGCATTGTAGGATACGAAAACCAGTGCGGCAGTTTACTGGACATCACCTGGGTGCCTGTCGTACATGTTGTGTCAGCCATGTGACACTGGACACAGTCCCATCAACATCTCAACGCGTTCTGCTGCCTTGGGACTATTCGCACAACAGACCGCTACTGACGAGGCCTTCCCCCGCACCACCCGGGACGCCCCACGCTGTTTTTCTGTGCTGCATTGTAGGATCCCAAAACCAGTGCGGCACCCAGGCGACATCACCTGGGTGCCGTCCAGAACTCTGCACGTTGTGCTGCCTTGGGACTATTCGCACAAAAGACAGCTTCTAACCATTGTTGCTTTTTGTGTTGAAAAATGTTTAAATGTTTTTAGTTTTTGTTCCGTTCGTTATAGTTAATAGTTAATAAAGTTTTATAATCTTACTTTGTTGGAGTGTTATCTATTTTTTTTAAAACGGGTGAATGGGGCCTTGAATCGGGTTATTGTCATGTGTGGGCTTTGGAAGTGTGCTGCTGCAGGATCGGACATTACAAACTCAAATGCACGTTCTTTTTCTTACCTTTCCGAAGCATGGAGCGCAATAGCAGGCAGAGAAAGGGTGATGCACGTGCTGAACACTACCTGACCTGGCAAGTTGCTGGCAGTGCCCCCCCCCCCCCCGCCTGCTCCTGAAAGAGGACACACACCGCTGCCCCGAGTACTTCACAAATCTTTAAAAGACCATGCGCTTGTTCATGAGGCTTAAATGGTTTATCACCTCTTCTAGAACCCCTGCATCGACCCTCTGACGTTTCCTGGAAAAATTACCATGTAACACAATACCAAGCCCTGTCAGCTGAAACCCCCAAGGAATCGTGGGGCATATTATCAAGGGGGTTTATCTCCGCTTTTTTGGCTTTAAAAGCCAAGAAAGCGGAGATAAAAATATCTCCCTATTACCAAGCTGTCGCTAACACCAGTTAGTGACAGCTAAAAGGAGATAGCGACCATCTTGGGCCCCGCTTTGCATGTCAGTGATACTTATCACTAATGACATGCAAAGCAGGCGTGCCAAGATGTTAGCGACTGGAAACAGTCCCTAACATCGCTATCTCCTATTACCAACTTTTGGAGATATTCGCGCTAAGCGCGAATATCTCCAAAATCTAACACCTGCCCTGAGCAGTTCTTAGCCATGTTATCCAATGGGAGGTGGATAACATGGCTAAGAGCATTTGCTCGATAATACATGAATATCGCTGACTTTTCTGCGATAATAGCAAGGTTTATCTGCGATAAAAATCGCCGATGTGCGGCGATAATTTTTGTCTCTAAACAAGTTAGAGACAAAAATTATCGCTAGCTGTTCGTAATATGCCCCCGAGTTTTTGCTTGCAGAAATCGGGAGGCGGGAGACTAGCACTGAAATCAGTAGTCACACGCCTGAATCGGGAGGGTTGGCATGTCTGAATTCTCTACAGCTGGGGCCATAAACTACATCCGCAGGGGTAGGTGATAGCCTAGGTCCGGCCTGGACAATCGGACACAGAGGAAGAGGAGTGTCAGAGGGTGCGGTAGTGAATAGGGTGAAAGAGAGGTGTCGGGAGGGCACAGGGTGTGATTCTCAGAGAAGAGCAGCGCAGATGGGGGGAAGTATATGGCCCATGCATGAGAGAGAGAGCGGGGATGACCAGTGCGTGGGGGAGATGCTTGCGAGGGTGGGAAGCCATGCTGAGGATCGGCGGCGTGCAGAGAGTGGGCCTGGTCAAGGCATCTAAAATGGCTGCCGTGCACGACAAAATTGTGGCATTGGACAAAAAGGCAAGATGGCGCAGACAATGTTTTTCAATAAGGATTCATTTATAACAAAATATTTACTCGCTGGTTTTCATGGTAGCCCAGCCGTGGACAGCGCAACACCGCAATTAGTACAGTGGGCCGTGGGGCTTGAAATCACGTCTGGCTCCTTGGGGGAAGCAGCATTTACCGCATCCAGAGTGCGCGTCGCTTGTGGGCAACTCGGAGCATCTTAAATATATATATATAGGGTATTTGGAGGTATGCAACTTTACAGAGTTGGCGTTTTTTCACATATTTTAGGATTTGCTGCAATTGCCACATAATCCATCATCTGCTGCATATTCTGCAGTTTTTAAGAAGAAAATGTTTTCTACTTCAAACAGATCAAAAGTTAATAAAAACTAAGCAACATATGTTGCCTCGCAGTGGGAGGCTCTTTATAAAGGTGGATGATTACCTTTCAGTTGCTTATTGCTATATTTAGGGCTTTAACTGGTACTAACAGTGGCAGCTCTTCTGCTAAGGCAGGAGCGTTGTCACACTGCTCGCGGAGCAGTGTAAAAAAATGAAATGATAATACCAGAAGTTATTTTTGTTATTATAATTTTTTTTCTGGCCAGTTTGGGCATGCTGGGCTACCGTGACATCCAGGAGGAGGAGTGGTTCCTGCACACTCTAAAGTGCTCATGACTGCTTGGACGGTCCTTCGCCAGGCTTCATGCAAACATTCAAACATGCCACAAATGCCATTGTTGCCACATGATTTAATCAACCCTGCTACATGATTTAGTCCTCCCTCACTGACTGATATTGGCCATTCCCATAAACACTGAGCATTTGGAACCTGAGCAAAGTTGTGTGTTATTCAGGTGATTTTCAACTGTATCGGCAGAGACTGCAATGGAGGATTCCACCAGCCTCTAATTGAAATATTAAGTCTATTCTTTACGTTCACATTTCTAATAATTTTCTGTGCTAATGCTTTTCCTATTTTCACCATAAACATGCAATTTTCTATGCTTAAACAAATGTGTAACAACAACTTTCAAATATAGGATTATAATATGTATTGACCGCTCAGAACAGTTTGTTTGGGAACCACATAAACGAATAACCCTTCAAGCCTGTCTGTCAAGTTTGGAATAGTCTTAATACCAACTCATTTTGTTTGACCTAGCCCACAGAAGGTCACTGAGACCCCTGTCATTTTCCCTGTTATGTTGGCCCACCAGCTATCTACACAAGACTAAGGGCCAACCAATGTCTAAAAGGGGTGCTGTGGGAGAAGGGGACTTTGGTTCGCAACACTGCCATGTTATCATGTTACTCTCATGCATTCCCAGTACTCTCCACGTTGGACCTCAGCAAGTGCTGGATGTTTCCTTTTGGCAACAGTAATTTAATCAATGTTGAAAATAAAAGGTGGAGAAGTAAAGAGAAACAAGTTTTACTTCTGCAATAGGACCCAATATTAGTTTACATCTTTTAAAGCAGTACAAACATAGATGATTCAATGAAAGCATGTCATTGTGCATGCGTGAGACAGTCGAACATGACATACTAATCCAAAGATTTGAGAAAGTCTGCATAGAAGGTACCACTCTCGTTTGGATCTCATCTTACCTACACAATAGAAAAATATGATGCATACCCCTGCTTTCTCATCCAACTCCTACGGCATAAACATAGGAGTCCCCCAAGGCTCTGTTATTTCACACATCTTCAACACATACCAGAACTGATCAATGTTTTTGACTTCACCTGCTATGTGACTATGAAGAAGACACACAAATACTTATTGAATTGGAAATTCTCAAGGACAATGGAAACTAAAAAATCTTCTGTTGTCTGTGGGCCGTTAACCTCTGGATGCCCTGGAGCCACCTCAAATTGAACAAATTGAATGCATCCAAAACTAAAATGCCTGCGGTGAAAGGAAAGCTCATGACTCTCTCTGCACCTGGTCTGATGGTCTAAGACCAACGTCAAAAATATCCGAGTAGATATGAAGCCTTGTAATATCTGTCGTCTCCAAGCTGTTCAGGAATGCCCAAGTGCATAAGATATCCAGATCAAGCTTCCTTACCACAAAAATGCTGCATCTTCCCACACTTAGGATTCCCCTACAAGGTCCAAGCAACAGTCTCTCCTGTTCTACCAAACTAGATTATTCTAATTTACAGAGAATTCAGAGGTCTGCTGCCAGACTACTTTTAAATATAAAAGCACAGGCCCAAATCTACGCCACTTTAAGAGCCCTCCACGGATTACCAGTTGTGAGAAGATCCCCCTTCTAGCTACTTTGTGATACCCACAAGTTATTACATGGCAAAGGACCATATATCATTGGGAAAAAAAATTGAAAATACATGCAACAAAGAAATGCACACTCTAGACTGTCCCTACATCTCAAGCTTATAAGAAAACACCATGGATGGAACGTCTTTCTCTGTGCAAAATGCTAAACTATGGAATTCCTTACTACAAAAAATAAGATTCACTAAGAACCATCTCAGCTTCAGAAGATTAGTCAAGAGCTGGCTCTTCCCATTATGATTACAATACTCACAACACAACAATGTACACAATGTACAGCAATAGTATGAACAAGTCATAAAAGCAAAACATTTTATAAGAATGAAACCTCTGCTATTTATATAACCTTACATGTGTATTTCTACCTTACATTTTTCTATATGTCTTTGTATGGAGAAATCATATTGGATAGGGTTTCTACTTTGTATAAGGATGGCACAGTGTCTATTTGTGCCTATGACTATATTCATTCAATATATAACTATAAAATGTAAAAAATAATAAAAAATATTTATTTGCTAGGTATATGGAAAGGTAGGCTTATTTATGCACTACGAACAAACTCTTTATCTGGACCAACAGAATATTCACCAAAAGGCAACAGACCATTCAGAATTCTGTGGCGATAATCACTCTCAACCTCCCACACCCCACTCACTCCACACCGTACTTGAAGGAGCTCCACTGGCTCACCATACACAAACAAGCACAGTTCAAACTCCTCAACCACAGTTTCGAAGCACTACATAACACAGCTCAGCATACCTCAACAATTGCATCTGCTTTTACAAATCTTCTAAACACCTCCACTCTGACTCCTACTTGAACATGTCCTACATGTACAGAAAATCAGTTCCGGCGGTCGACCCTTCGCCTACATTGCTCCTAAAGCATGGAACGACCTGCCACTATACGTAAAAGCTTCCTCCACACTTCTTGAATTTTGCATGAAGCTGAAGACATGCTTTTTTTTAGTAGGCCCACTAGGCCTTATGTTAAGCCACTGAGTTCTGTATTGGCTCCCACAAAATTTCTGTTCAAGCTACAGCCAGCCAGAGCGCTTGCTACCAAAATGGCCCTCTAGGCCAATCAGAAAGCTTGAATTTTTTAAGTTAAGCCCAACTGTCAACATGTCTATAAATCTTTAACCTTTCATCAGAACCACTGAATGGATTTGCGCCTAATCTCAAAAAGCATGCCTTCTGGTTAAATATCTGCCACGTTTGCTGTAATTTAGTTTAGCAGGTTTGGCTGCAGCGCTGGCTAAATACCCTATGGAAATTGCATATGGCAGCTGCGTTTTAGGACACACCCTTTTTTTCTGCCCCTGT
This sequence comes from Lissotriton vulgaris, assembly GCF_964263255.1. Taxonomy (NCBI): domain Eukaryota; kingdom Metazoa; phylum Chordata; class Amphibia; order Caudata; family Salamandridae; genus Lissotriton; species Lissotriton vulgaris. The sequence continues at coordinate 101,883,340 of NC_141688.1, forward strand.
TGGAGTTGATTATTTTTTTATGTTAAGTTTTCTGAAGGTAAGATTTGTCAAACTCTCTTCGTTTGGAAAATCTGGCCAAACTATAACATCACAGTGACAACTGCAACTCTGCTACACATACAAACACACACACACACACACACACACACACACATATATATATATATATATATTATATATTATATATAGGTAGTTATAGTTAGGGGCTAGTTTTCATAGGAAAAACGTTTATTGTTTTCCCAATAACTTTGGCACTGTTTGACAAATCTTAACAAAATTTTCAAAACTAGTATGGCACTCGGTTCAATTCGTGTTTTGACAGCTTTGAGGTGATTTGTCAAGGAGGGCCTGAGAAAAAGGGGGTGCCCAAAACGCATTTTCCCCATGCAATTTTCCATAGATATTGTAGTCACAACTAGAGCCCAAACCGCTGGACAGAATTACACCAAGTCTGGCATAAAAGTAGCTTTTGGTCCAGAAAGCAACCTTTTTGTGAATTGGTATAAACCCTTTCAGTAATTTTTGAGATATAAATAAAAATCAAATTCTTTATATAGTGGGACGCGAAGGGTTCGCAAACCCTCTCAATCTCGTGCTGAGATCTTATTGACTGCCAATACATCAACCAGGAAGTGATGGCAGCCATCTTGGGACTCTACTTCAGCTGAGTCCCACAAAAAAACACAGCACATAGGTTCCTGCACAGCATGGACTTTCGAGTCCATGCCATGCAGGAACCTTGTGAGGTGTCCCTATTGCAATGCCTTTTAAGAAGGCACCGCCCCCTTTGAAAGTGCAGCACAAGGGGAACTGACATTCTGCTTGCCCCCTAGACAACTGTAAAGTATTAACATGGCGGGCGGGCGTCCGTTTGCACCTCCGCGTCACCTCTCTGCTGTGAGGTCATAATTAGGCCCTTAATCTCAAAGGTTAGTGGTTACAGTTAGGAAATTAAATTAAAAATCCTTACAAATTCACTTAAAAAGCCAAAGGTTACAGGGACATTATAGTTAGGAAATAGAACTTAAAAAACATAGAAATTCACTGAAAAAAACAAAAGTTACAGGAACATCATAGTTTTGTTCAGATTTCACTAATACAAAACCAGTGAAATTCAGCAGTTATAGTTCCTGAGCTAACTATAACTTACACCCCCACAATGCATTGCTTATGACCTCATATATTACATTACTCATGAAGTTTTCAGAGACATCACTCATGACATCACTGATGACATCGCAAATGACATCACTGATTACATCATTCAGTGATTGTGAGTGTTTTTTAAAAATAATTGTATTTTAAACATATTTATTAGATACCACAAAGGTTAAATTAGTCTACTTTCTGTACTACCAATGAGTGATTCCTTTTTTTAACATACTTTATGTGAGTTGCTGTGTGGCTGTTTGAGTGAGTGTTTGGTTAAGTGAGATTCTTGTGTGAGTGGCTGAATGGAAGAGTGATTGTCTGTGGGATTGGTTGTATGGTTGAGTGACTGGCTGTCTGAGTGGTTGTATGGATGTGTGAATGGTTATATAAGTAGTTGTATGGGTGTATCAGTGGTTGTACGGGTAAGTGAGGAGCTCTTAAGAGGCTGTATGAGTGAGTGGCTGTACGAGTGGCTGCATAGATGAATATATGGGTGTGGCAGTAGCTGTAGGGGTGAATGTGTGGCTATATGAGTTGCTGTATGGGTGAGTGGTTTTATGGCTAAATGATGGGTTGTGTAAGTACTTGTATGAGTCTTTGAATGGGTACGTGAGTGGTTGTGTGAGCATGGGATTGGGCATATGAGAGGTTGTATAGGGGTGTGAGTGGGTGTGTGAGTGGTTCTGTGGATGATGTCATCAGTGATGTCATTTGAGATTTCATCAGTGATGTCATCAGTAATGTCACTGACCATGTCTAGATTAGCATAATATGTGAGGTCATAAGTAGTGCATTGCAGGGGTGTAAGTTATAGTTAGCTCAGATCTGAGCCTAACTATACCATCCCTGTAACCTTTGATTTTTTTCATTGAACATATACACATATATATATATATGAAAAAAACACCACTCCAGTTACAGAAGGTGAGAGGCCACAACAGGGGTCAGCAGGGAAAGCTTTAATTGATTACAGCATGGGCACGATGCATTTCGGCGTTGTAGCCTTCGTCAGATGCCGCTGTGTGTCTGGTAGTGTCTCCGCCCACGCCTTAAAGTATCCTATGCTTGCAGCGATTGGAGGTTCAAAGTTCAGCCCCCAGTCACATGTTCGCACTGCCACTGCTCCCAAGTTGGACTCCAGTTCCCAGAATGCAGTGTATTAAGGGCTGTGGGTGCAGTGGACAAAGTTTGTAGGAAAAGGCGCGTTGTGTGGAAAACACATATGCCAGACAGCAGTGAAGATGTTCAGCCTCCCTGGGTCCCCTAGCTCCCAACCTGCGTCAGCGATGGTACAGCCGGGCCATGAGTCGAAATGCCGGTGTGCAAAACGGCTCCTCGTGAAGTCGCGAGCTGCTGCTAGCAGGGTCCCTGGCGTCATCGGCAGCGTAGGCGGGCAGGAGATGGTCCAATTCCTTGTATGGATGTGTGAATGGTTATATAAGTAGTTGTATGGGTGTATCAGTGGTTGTACGGGTAAGTGAGGAGCTCTTAAGAGGCTGTATGAGTGAGTGGCTGTACGAGTGGCTGCATAGATGAATATCTGGGTGTGGCAGTAGCTGTAGGGGTGAATGTGTGGCTATATGAGTTGCTGTATGGGTGAGTGGTTTTATGGCTAAATGATGGGTTGTGTAAGTACTTGTATGAGTCTTTGAATGGGTACGTCAGTGGTTGTGTGAGCGTGGGATTGGGCATATGAGAGGTTGTATAGGGGTGTGAGTGGGTGTGTGAGTGGTTCTGTGGATGATGTCATCAGTGATGTCATTTGAGATTTCATCAGTGATGTCATCAGTAATGTCACTGACCATGTCTAGAGTAGCATAATATGTGAGGTCATAAGTTGTGCATTGCAGGGGTGTAAGTTATAGTTAGCTCAGATCTGAGCCTAACTATACCATCCCTGTAACCTTTGATTTTTTTCATTGAACATATACACACATATATATATATATGTATTTACATATATACATACGTACATATATGTATGATTAATATTTACAGTGTATTTGATAAATATATGTAGGTAAATGTGATAAGTATATACATTTGTAGCAAGAACTTAGTCACCAGAAGGAATTAGAGCAGCATTTTATGAACATCAGGTGCATTACGCAAGGTCACATGCATTTTGTGAAGCACAGGGAAATTAAGTGATTTTCCCAGAACCACAGGATGATGCGCTGAGACTTGTATCTGGTTGGAGTATGGAAGGTCTGGCTGGAACGCCACAACCTCTCCATTTTATTCCACTAACAGGCACATATGCCCCCCACTCCCAAAAACATCTCACATCTTCCCCTTATTAAATTAATCTACGCCTTTAGAACATTAGAGTAAATGCATGAGATCTCAAGTGCAAAAACTTAATTCTAACACAACTAATTCTACTAAGAATAGGAAGCACATATTACAAACCTATTGCCTGTTTGCCTGTAACCTTGGGTTCTCTGTTACTGCACATTCATTACACCCCCTCCCCCTCCCCCCCCCCAATTTTCCTTTGGGGAACTTCTAGAAGAGCAAACCCAACAATTGTTCTAGTTGAAAATTACCGATAAATACAGATACACTGGAATTTAAGTGAGGTGAGCACTGAGTACTGCATGTTATTCCCCATTTAACGAGCGTCAACTTGGAATAGGCTTTAAAGAAGTATTTTACAGTTGTGGCTGACTATGATTCATGCAATCCAAGCAAATCCAGGCCCATATCTATGAAGGGTTTGCATCCAGGGCTGGACTGGCCATAGTGGGCCCTGGGCAATTCCCCGGTGGGCTGCCAGGTTGGGGACCGGTTTTGGCCCCCTGGTGGCCGATTTTGTTACAGGGCTGTTTTTGCAGCACAGCTGTAATATCGGCCACTGTAACAAAACTGGCCAAAACCGGCTCTGGCAAACAGCTCGGCCGCACCCCTGTGGGTTGACCGAGCACTTTGCCAGGGCCTGTTTTGGTTCCCAGTCGGGTCCTGTTTGCATTATTCTTGCACCAAGCAAGGGGGGGGGGGGGCAAGGGCGACACAAAACCTAGAATGATATTTACCAAACCCACCTTGCATGGCTTGGTAAATGTGGAGTAATGCACGGCAGCCTAAGGTGCTGCCTTGCGTTACTCTAACCCGCAGAGGCATTACATGGCTGGAGTGAGGATTGTTTTTGTGCAGAAAGGTGTCCCTTCCTGCACAAAAAACAATCATGCCTGGAACGTAGGCACCATGGCAACATGATGCAAGAGTGCCTGCCTTGGCACTAGGCAGCACATTGTGCCCCAGCACAGACACAGAGCAGGAATGCTGTATAATGTTACATATGTTGCATTCATGCCCTCTCTTTTTCACGCAGAGCAGCAAGGTGCCTTGCTGCTTTGTATTGCATGACCATTTGATAAATATGCCTGCCGGTGTCTGAAATTCACACAAAAACACTATTTAAAGTATACTTCAGGAGAGGGATGATGAGAATAGGAGGTAATTACCTCATTGCACCAGGTTAGTATTTACTGGGTGTGGTAAATACTGCATCCCATCCCTCATCACTCTAAATTGAGACCCAGGGGATATGATAAGTACATTGACGACTTATATATATATATATATTATGGTAATAGCCATATCCTGTAACCATGTCACTAAATAAAACACAGTGTTTGTTGTAAACCTGTTCTGTTTTTTTCAGTCAAACTCTACAATCACCTTGCCATTCACTATACTGAAATAAAGTTCCTCACAGAGGCCTACAGCTGCCTAAAAGAAAGCATGCGCTGCTGCAGCGGGGTCAACTTTTCCAACCAGAAGATGGCCGTCCTCCTGCAGAACTCGGCAGCGGTGGAGAACGCAATGGGCCGGTATGAGACATCAGTCGCATCACACATGGAGGCTGCAGACATGTTTGGTAAGGCAGATTGAGCAGCAAAGCCAATTCTAACTAAAGGGGTGTCGATTCAAAGCATCATGGAATGTGGGAAAAGTTCAGTTGTACTCATTTTATTGACCTTGGAAGGATTAAAGTTTGTGCTGGATTTGAAATTGTGACCCGCATGATTCTAGGGAGACGCTTTCTGAGCTACTGCACTCAAATATGTTTATGTATGGGGAGATATGAGCAATGTATGCGTCACCACTCCCCGATATCTGCTTTAGACTGAGTTTTTGCAGTTCATACACACATTAGTGTCATTTTATATATTAACGTATGTACTGATTTGTATGGTATTATACCTCCACATTGCACAGCAATTCTAATATAGTAGTTAGCATGATGGGGGAGAGTGTACATTACCGATAAAGGCCCTTCGGGCCAATCAAATTCACTCTCATTGTCCCCAGTACCCTGCAATCAAGTGGTCAGCAGTTGCTGGCTCGATGCTGTGGTGCTCTCTGGACTTAAGAAATGGGTCTCGCATGATCCTGAAGTGTTCAATGTGGCAGAGAGAGCTCAGGTTCAGAGTCAGATTGGAACAAAATATAGGCCCAGGCACCCAAAAATAAAGTGGCCCACATTCACGGGTCATGACCTTTCACAAAGTATTGTTTGGTTAGTGCTGGGGCTAATTTGGGGAGGAGATTGTGGTATATGAATCGATTTACAGCTTGTAGGGTGAGTAACATTGATCAAGTTTGGAAACACCATTATTTCACTGCTGTTCATTCCCAGGTGTACAAGTCTCCCTTAAGCCATGCTTACTCACCCTCAGATCCCGGAGTCTCCTCTCTGCCAGTAGGCTCTAAAGATCCTACTCATACATGGGATTCTCACTGTCCACTGGGCAACAGATCTTCAGTGAATCTTGTCCGCTTATAAGTCTGGTTTATATTCACTCTCATTGAACTGGGTGACTTGTTCATCCTAAGATTGTGAGGTTGTTGTTCTTCATCAGTGGGCCCCAAAGTAGCCTCTCTTCCTCAGGATCTTTAAACTCAGTTCCACTCTCAGGTCACCAGGACACTTCCTTCTGGAGGTAACTGCCTGCTCTTTAAAAGTCCTGTAATCAATCAATCAATCAATCAATCAATTAGTCAGTCAATTAGGTCTACTGAGGCTCTAGCACACACTCACATCCCATTGACTCCTGCTCACACTGAGGTCCATAGAGGCTACTGTTCACTCTCAGGTGTCACTGGGAGCCTGCATCTCTTTTTTTGTTATGCATTTATTGGCATTTAAGCAAATTACATTTACGCACGATAGGCAATACCAGCAAACAATCCAATCCAAGTAAGCTTTTCGTGGAAGTTCAAAAGTTGCCAAAGCCATTCTTGACATGTCAAATAGCAACTAATAAACAAAACAGGATCAAAAGAGTGAAAGAGAAACCCCCTGTACCCTGTGCTCAGCACGCCCCATAAGGTGGTGTCCAAGGGGCACTTATAGGACAAGCAAGCCACAGTAGGTCATCAGTCCCCTAGCACTCAGTCAAGGTGTGAACATAGGGTCACCCCCCACACCCCTTCTCTGTCAGCACAGGTTCCTCAACGTCAGCGCTCACCTCTGTAGTGGGCGTCATGCTGCCACTATCAGTGAGATCATAAACATGGCTCCCTATGCCAACAGGTCTACTGGGTGTTTCATGCGAGCCTCTTCTTCACCAGTCCACTTGGTCAGTCAGTCAAAATAATCTTTATTCAGTTAATAAAAACCATAAAGGATACAGAAATAAAATTGAATAAAAAGATTCAAGACAAACAATTGCATACAAATAATGAACAACTTCAGAAATTGATCTTGATACAATAAAAAACAGGTGAGTGATAAAATTTCCCAAATATAAAAATTAAACTTATTAATTCCAGGACACAATAACCATAATAACACATCATCAGTCTAAAACAACAAGCAATCAATATACTCCAAATAAGAATCAACCCCTACTTTTTATGAGTGTAACAGCGGTCATTAAAAATCCAGCAACATTAAAACAGACAAATTAATTGGATAACATTTGTGGAAAAATAAGAGCAGATCTAGCTTGAGTAAACTGTCTCTCTTTCAATAAAGGTAAAATAAATTGTCTTCGAGGAACACAATAAAGGTTACAAAACAACACAAAGTGGAGAGTACCCTGATCTGAAGAATCATCACAAGTACATGGATTTAGGTTATTGACTTTATTTTACCCAATAGGATCTTCAAAAAACCAGTGCAACTGGGGAAGCCTAAAACGAATCATTATAAATTGATGCGGAGGGTTAGTGAAAGAAATAAGGTATAGTTATGCATGCACCACTCAGTCTAATCCCAAAACCAGTCCGTCATTTGTGGGGCTGTCGGGCTAAGTCATTGGATAGCTATGCGCTATTTGGCCAGAGTCAGTCCGAGGATTGCACATTTTCTGCTCATGTTCCTGGATTTTTTCGGGATTAAACCCAAGAGACTGTGTTTTAGTCCTCTAACTATCTGCCACACTGTGGCATTGCGCAGATGCCTCAAAGCCTCCTACCAACAATTTTCTATCCAAGAACAATGCTACATATGAATGACGTCTGTTGGTGAGTGTTCACAGCAAGGGAATCTCATGCTTCTTACGGGATATGTTAATGTTAATGTTAATGTTAATGCTACCACAACTTGTATAGCGCAACAGCTGCCCCAGCAAAGGGGCGTCCCGGCGCTGACAGCACAGCAACTGACACATTCGGATGAAGCAGGGGCACAGGCTATGCAGTGGGAAACAGGTGTGTTTTAATGGCCTTCCTGAATTCTAAGTAGTTGTTGAGTAGGGGTGGGTGGAATTCGCGTAATCGTGTTACGCAAATCTCCGCGAAATGGTAAAAAATGTCCGCAAACACGCAGAAATTCTGCGAACACACGGAATTGCATGTTCGTGATGCTTTTTTACTGTTCACAATTGCAGTTTGCGTGCTCAGGGGGAAATATCTTGCGAACACGCATTTGAGAACGCGAACAAGCAAAAAATTTCGCGAAATAACCGAATTCCACAAATTCCACGAGCGCAACGGAATTTACCTCCCAGGCCTATTGTTGAGGCCCTGGATGTGACTAGGCAGCAAATTCCAGAGGCAGGCCACCCTACTGGGGAAGGAGCGGCCTCCAGCCCTCACTCTCTGTGTCCTGGGAACCACCACCAGGTGTTCACCTAGTGAGCGGAGGTGACGTGCTAAGGAGTGGGACCTAACGCTGGTGTCATACGCAGACGACACGCAGCTGGTCATCACTCTCACCGAAGGCCCTTTTATCTCGGCCTCGAGATTTATGGATGGCCTGGCTGCAGTAGCCCAGTGGTTGATGGACAACTGCCTGCAGCTTAATGCAGGCAAGATGGAGGTGCTGCTCCTCAGGAGGAATACCAGATATTGGAATGAGCGTTGGTGGCTCTCTTTGTTGGGCACCATCCCACCACCTAAATCCTTGGTCAAAAATCTGGGCGTCTGGATTGACTCCTCGCTTAGTTTCCAGACCCCCACGAAAAAAGTGTCTGCTACCTTTGTGGGCCTGCTGAGGAGCCTTAATCCGATACTCGTTTTTTTTTACTCTAAAGTCCGCCAGCTCATTGTTCAATCCATCATCCTCTCACGACTGGACTATGCTAGTGTTCTACTTCTGGGCGCCAATAAAGCGGAGATAGCTCGATTGCAACGCGTACAGAACTCTGCGGCTAGAGCCTTGGTGGGTCTCCCCCGCAGATGTTCAGTCAGAGCCACCATTCGAAAATTGCATTGGCTGCCCGTTGAATCTCGCATTCAATTCAAAACCCTCACTATGGCATTCAAGATCCTCAAATCCGGATGTCCAGGACTCTTGCGCCTGCTCCTAACACCTTATGCACCACAGCGCAACCTGCGCTCATTAGGCCAGCACCTAGTGACTGTACCCCGCACTAAGCTCTGCCGTATTGGTGGTCGCTCCTTTAGGGTCCTGGGAACTAAGCTCTGGAACTCCTTGCCACTAAACATTCGTTCCTTGGAAAATCTGTCTGCCTTCCAGAAGGCTAGTAAGACCTATCTGTTCCCTTCTTCTTAGGATTCCCTCTCTTCCTTCCCTTTCCTTCTTTAGTACAGCTTCTGTGGTTCTTCAGCGCCGGGACGCCTTGTTGCTGGGGCAGCTGTTGCGCTTAATCAAAAAGATAACATAACAAAACATAAGGCGAAAGCAGGTTGGCCAGGATGTAAGGGGTTGTGATTTTTCAGGCCTTTGAAAGTGATGCAGAGCGCCTTGAATTCTAATTGCCTGGCCACCCGCTGCCAATGCAGCTGGCAAATGGCATCTGACAGCGGGCAGGACCTGTGCAGGCCAAGCACGGTTCTTACTGCTGTATTCTGGGACCTTTGTAGCCTCAAAATTTCAGCCTTATTTGACCCTAGATACAGAGAGCAGGCATAGCCAAATCTAGACATTATTGATGCCTGAATGATGGTCTGACGTGCGGATGGATCAAAGAAACCCAATGGGGGTCTGAGCCCCCGCAATAGCCCGAAGCAGGTCCCTGCCACCTTTTTAGTTTGAACTCAGTAGCTAAGGGATGAGTCCAGCCACACCATCAGACTTTTAACGACCTGGTTTTGAGGGGGACACTACCAAGACTTTCAGTCCACCAGAGTTCACTCCACTGACCATGGTCCTTCCCTACCTGCAATACCTCTGACTTGCTGGTATTCAGCTGGAGGGAGTTGGTGGTCATCTACTCGGCGACTGCCGCCAGATCGCCCTGAAATTTCAGAGCGTCCCGCTCGGTGTCATTCAAGAGTGCCACCACCAACTGGATATCGTCGGCGTAGGAGACCATGGTCAGTCCTCTGTTCTTAGCCACCGCACCCAAGGGTTGGATGTAGAGATTATATAACAGGGAAGTAAGGAAGGAACCCTGTGGGACCCCTTGTTTGATGGGGTGTATGCCTGAGGCATAGGGAGGGACTGTTACCACAAACGACCTCTCACGAACGAACGAGGTGAGCCAATCCAAGGCCGAACCAGTAATCCCCTCCTCATCCAGGCGTTGTAGCAGAATGGTGTGGGACACTGTGTCAAACGTGGCACTGAGATCCAAAAGAATCAGTGGCTCTCTGATACAGCCAGAAAAAAACCCTGTATGCCTCATTAGGGTCCTCAGGCAGACATGGGCATGTCGTGGATAGACAAGGGTGGAATAGATCCCAGTTTAGTTTGTGCCAAGGGCGTTTGAGGGAGGACGTCCGAACCTCACTCCGTAGTGGAGTTATACCTTGAAGTGACATAGGGACCAAGTAGTGGTCAGACCATCCCATAGGGATGGGGGCATGTACTGTCAAAGAGGGTATGTTCGTGAAGACTTGGTCCAGCAGGTGGCCGCCCGTGTGCGTTGGACCTGACATCTGTTGCACTAGCTGGCAGGCTACAAGGTCAGCTACGAAATTAGCCACGTCAGGGTCTTCGTGATTGTCCAGGTGTAGGTCCAGATCCCCAGTGACAGTAAAGTTGGAAGCATTATTCGCCCGCACGCTGACCACCTCCGTGAGTACTGACATAAAGTCTATGGATGGCCGTGGGGGCCGGTATACTAGGAGCCCTGACATAGTATAATTGTGACCTTAAAGTGGGCACATTCGCATACGGTTACAGCCTGTCTAACAAAAGTGCAAGAGTAGCAAAATTTAAAAACGACTGCGATGCCCCCGCCTCTAGTCGCCCTGTTGATAGTGGGTATGCTATAACCTACAGGGAGTGCCAGGCCTGGCTATCCAATCATGACATCAGAGAGCCACGTCTCAGTAAAAAAGAGGGTGTCTGAGGAGGCGTCCTCTACTAGATCATGAACATCAGTATAAAGTTTGGCTAGTGAGAGACGATTAAGATTAAAAATGCTAATAAACTTCTTGGACCAGGGGAGGTGGCTCCTTGGTGTCAGCGTAGGTGCAGCGTTGAAGCCACACTGCAAACAGCAGAAAGGGCCCTCAATAGCATCCCCACAAGACTGTCTGGCGCTGCTCACCAAATTCCTAATAGCTAAAAGATCTTTCCGGGTGTAGGTCAGCCCATCTCTAGTGAAAGGGGCAGCGTGTCTGGCGTCTGGCGATGAACTGGCGCGGACGGGCTTGCCTTTGATGCGCCTTCGGCACGCCACCCCTGCGCCCACTGCGCGCGTCCACTGTCCTTCCGCGCCATCAGCCCCTTTTCACTGGGGCTAGTTTCAAGTTTATATTGAGGAGTTTTGGCAAAAGGTGTGTAATATGGACTATATTGAATTGGGCAACTATAAATTGTGCATTGGCAGAGACCTCACAGACTCCTCTGTGTATTTTGTGCCATTCTACGTGTCTACCACTTTGAGGGAGATCCTAATCTGATCCGCCCGTATGATGCTGTAAATGTGGGTATTAAGTCTTCGTCTGCCTGACAGCATCAGGAGAGTCGTCATAGTCAGAGTGCGGTCAGGGTCCTGTATGTCAGGCTCGCTCTTACCCAGAGCCCTGCTTACACTCAGATCAATGAAATACATCTTTGCCATGAGATTCCCTGAGGCTTCTGTTTACTGTCATCTCGCCTGGTGCTCTGCACAAACTAGGACCCTCTATGGATATATTTGTATACGAATAAAGATTTGTATTGCTTGCTCAATGGCCCTGTCCAATTTACTTCTCCAAGGCTCCAGCTTGCCTAGAAGTATACAGGGCTCTAGCATGATCCCTCTCAGTTCTCCAAAGCCCTCACTAACCATGTTGTGGTCCACAATACAGGTAAGCCCCTATTTATTCTACATGGTCGCCAGGCTTACATTTGCTGGCTTCCTAGGCCTTGACTCAAATATGACATCATTGAACGAGGATAAATTCTGATCATCCACAAATTCATTCGTACTTCGGGATGTTACCCTTTTCCTCCACTTCCAAGGAGCTGTGAGATCAGCTAGCTCCCTTCTGCTTGACTACCTACAGTAGGATGGTTTCAAAGACCCAAGTCAATGGAGAACTGAGAGTGGCTAAGGCTTCACAGTCATTTTCCCAACCGAATAAACCTTAGCTCCATTGTATAATCTCAAGAAGGTATCGGTGTACATGGAGTATGCAGCACAAGAACACTATGTAAAAGTGGATTGAAAGACTTTCCCTCATTTGTGTCCTAGTACCAGTTGAATAAACTATTAAACTAGTCTGCATAAATCACTGAGTGATGTAAGTATTGATGTGAAAAGTACAGGTCAGAGGACTTGACTTCTGTAGGGCCAAATCAGCCTTTCATACTTTCAAGAGAGTTGAGTCGGTACCAATGCACTGGATAATGAAAATACAGATTATTTTCAGACCAAGAAACATTTCGGTTCATGTTCTGTTTCTTGTGCATTATGTGTCAACTAAAGTATGGCAGGAACCATATACACAGCAACAGTAGAATATAAGTGTTGACGTTTCTACTGCATTACCACTGCACTCCAGAAAAGAGTGATTGGTATCACTGTGTTCCATATAACCCTTTTCTATAATCTCCTTAAAGTCTCCTACAAGCTATCCATTAAAATTGTATGCAAAACACTATACCGTAATGTTGGACAGGCCTCGTGAAGGGGCCGCTTCCTCCCTGCATCACAAGACTCGGACGCCGGCTCTCCCGGTGTCACCAGAAGAACCACCCCGGCAACCCACAGAAGCAACCCGCAACCCGTCCCCAACGGGACGCCTGCTCCCGAACACCCCGACATCGGCCGGCCCGGGCCACCACCGGCAGCCTTGCCCCGGCCCAGCAGCCATCTTGGACACTGCACCACGAGGCCGCGTGGCCTCAGCTCGACCCCAACCCTGGGCCTGGCCAGGCCCCGACATCGAGGCACCACCATCCACCCAGGAGGTGAGCGGACCACTTGGCAGGTCAATGGGAGAAAGGAGTGTCGATGGCTCTCCCCCGCCAGGTGCCGATCGCCCCCAGCCTCCCCGGGCGCTGGCTCCACCCCGCTGCTGGGTGTCGGGACTCCCTCATCCTGGACCTCCCGACCTCCAGGAGCGAGGGTCCGGACATCAAAGGAGGCCAGACCTATAACTGGGGCAGCTCCAGAGCAGGAAGGCAGTTGTATCCTGGAGTCGAGAGACACCTAGAAGAACTCATCCTTGACGAACTGCTGGCGCTGCCGCAGCCCTGCCTTGTGAATCATCGTCCTGCCTGCTGGCGCTGCCGCGGCTTTCTGCAACCTACATCTCCGTTGGGACCTGCTGGCGCTGCCACGGCCCTCTGCAACCTACATCTCCGTTGGGACCTGCTGGCGCTGCCGCGGCCCTCTGCAACCTACATCTCCGTTGGGACCTGCTGGCGCTGCCGCGGCCCTCTGCAACCTACATCTCCGTTGGGACCTGCTGGCGCTGCCGCGGCCCTCTGCAACCTACATCCTTGTCGGGACCTGCTGGCGCTGCCGCGGCCCTCTGCAACCTACATCCTCGTTGGGACCTGCTGGCGCTGCCGCGGCCCATCCTTGTGTGAACCATCGCCTTTGCCGGCTGGCGCTGCCGCGGCCCTTCTCAAGTGAGACTTATCATCCGAGCCTGCTGGCGCTGCCGCGGCCCGACCCTCCAGAACTCCGAGCTCGAGGATTGTGAGCTATTCATCGTACCACCTCAGTACCAGACCGGTACCAAGACTGTCCCGCTACCCCCTTTCCCTTCCAGAGACTAGAATTGAGAGGACCCTCGTGTCCCGATCTCACTGTATCGTTGATATCCTTGCTGCAAGAACCGTACATAAAGAGTGTTGACCTTATCCTTGTGTGGTGTCCATCTGTGGGGGGGAAGTTACTTGTCTGTACGATCGCTGGAGACGGCCCTCACCGGAGGCCTCTCCTCTTGTCCTCGGCCGACCCTCCAGGTCCCCGTCTAACATTGGTGGCAGCGGTGGGATCCGAACCAATGCGTAATCGTACAGAGAGTAACTCACCCCACGACTCAACCACAATGACAACAAAAGAGAGCGGATCCACAGAGAAATTCCAGATGGATAAACTAGAAGAGTACAACCATCGAGAGCTAAAGCAATTTTGCATGGAACTAGGCATTGCTACCACCGGGCTGAGCACGAAAGACGACTTCAAACACGCCCTAGAATCTTGGGCAAAAACGGGTACGGCCGTACCCCAGAACCAAAACCTCGAGGCACCAGAAACAAACACCACTCCGACGGAAGGAAGGAGAACGGGTCTCTCCCTGGAAGAGATCCAAGAACGAGAAAAAAGCAGACTCCATGAATTAGAGTTGGCACGGCTCCGGTTGGACGGAGAGCTGAAATTGGCGGAACAAAAGATAACATTAGAACACTTGCGGCTCCGAGAAGAGCGGGAAGAGAAACAAAGGCAGATAGAACTCGAAGAGAAAAAACTGGCATACGAACATGAGCGCAAGCTAGCAGAGATAGAGATGCGGAAACAGAATAAAGACCTCGGGGTGCCCGAGCGCCCACACAACCCGGGCACTGCCGAACCGAAAGTCCACATCCCCAAGGATGTCGTCAGAGAATATTATCGGAACGACGATATCCAGCAGTGGTTCAAGGCCTACGAGATAGCCATGACCTCCCACCGGATTGATCGAAGTGACTGGGGAGCCGGACTATGGGGGAGGTTCGTCAATGAAGGGCGCGACGCCCTGCTGCAGCTCCCGGACCATCAGATGACATCCTATGACCACATGAAGGCCGCCCTCCTCACTCGATACGGACTCACGCCCGAGATGTACCGCCAGAGGTTCCGCGACTGCAAGCGGATCCCGGGTACAACTTGGGTGGAGTATGTGAACTATTTCAGACGAGCCTTCGAGGGGTGGATCAAGGGCAGCCACGTAACCACCTACGAGCAACTTTTTAACCTCATTGTGTGGGAGCACCTCTCCAACAATTGCTTCGTCGAGCTCAGGCAGCACCTCCTCGACAGTAAACTGACTGAACCTCGGCAGCTCGCCGCCGAAGCTGACCGATGGGAAAGCACTCGAGTTGCCCGAAGTGGGCCAAGTGAACCAAACAGAACCAACCAAGGTCCCCATCGCCCTCGAGGAGGAGGAGGCCAGGGCCGGGGCAGAGACGCCGTCCCGGCAGCTCCCGCCAGCAACACCCCACCCCCGGCCGGTAGGGGAAACCCCCCGATGCGTCCGGGGTTCCGAGCCAACGTTACTTGCCACCGGTGCCAGCGGACCGGCCACTATGCCAACGACCCTAACTGCCCGAAGAACCAGAGTCCCATCCCCCGCCAGGTCGCTACCGCCGCCCTGGGAGAGGAGCAAGCTCCCGAAGATTATGAAGAGTACGAACAAGAACAGCCCGAATGGGAGCCCGCCGCCATGATCCTGGCTTGCCTAGGGGAAAGAGACATGATTCCGCGGGCTCCCCTACCCGCCAACACGAGAAAATACAGCCAGTGGGTGAACATCAATGGGCGCAAGGCCGAAGCCCTGCGTGACACCGGGGCCAGTGTGACGGCAGTCCGCTGTCATCTGGTGACCCCGGAACAAATCTTGCCAAACGTTCTTTGCCCCGTCCGATCAGCTGACAATTCAGAGAGCCTGTGTCGGATGGCCCGCGTCCCCTTCGAATGGGGAGGAGTGTCCGGTATGCTGAAGGTGACTGTCCGCGATGATGCCCCGGTGGACTGCCTCCTGGGAAACGACCTTGAAAGTTCCCCCTGGGCAGCCGTTGAGAGAAGAGAGCACCTGGGGATGTTGGGCCTCCCGGACTGGGCCTGCGTAACGACCCGGTCCATGGCCGCCCGCACCATCCCCAGCACTGGAGAACCCGAATGGCCAGCACCTCCTCCCCCGATCGTCCCAGAGGGAGACGCCCTCAGTACAGCCCCCCAGAGCAAAACCAAGAAGGGCCCGCTCAGCTCCAGGATCTTCCAGAACTGGCCCTGTGGCGTCAAGAGGGTGGACCCACCCAGGAACAATTCCGGCAAGAACAGAAGACCTGTCCCTCCCTCGAGGGACTCCGACAGCAAGCACTCGCCCAGAGCGCAGGAGACACCGCAGGGGCACACTGGATCTATTGGGACAATGACCTACTGTACAGCGAGCAAAGAATCGCTGAGTTGGGGGCCAGCCGGGTGCTGGTGGTGCCCCTCCGCTTCAGAGACTACCTTTTGAACTTAGCGCACGATGTCCCCCTTGCTGGGCACTTGGGACAAGACAAAACTTACAACCGCCTGGTAACACACTTTTACTGGCCCAAAATGCGAAATGATGTCTCCAACCACTGCCGGGCCTGCCCCACCTGCCAGGCCAGCGGGAAGAGAGGCCGAAAAATCAAAGCACCCTTGCAACCATTCCCCGTCTTCACCACCCCGTTCGAACGGGTGGGAATAAACATTGTGGGGCCCCTAGACCCCCGAACAGCACAGGGGCACCGGTTCATCCTGGTCCTGGTGGACCACGCCACCCCCGAGCTCCGATTCTGTGTAGACTATCGGGGCCTGAACGCTGTCACCCGAACCGACGCTCACCCAATCCCCCGGGCAGATGAACTGGTTGACCGTATGGGGGCTGCCCGCTACCTGAGCATCTTCGATCTGACAGCAGGCTATTGGCAGATCGGCCTCACCCCCAGAGCCCAAGAACGATCCGCCTTCTCCACCCCGGATGGCCACTACCATTTCAAAGTGATGCCATTCGGCATGAAAAACGCTCCAGCTACTTTCCAACGACTTGTGAACCAGGTATTGGCGGGCCTTGAAGAATTCAGTGCTGCGTACCTGGACGATATTGCTGTGTACAGTCATCACTGGGCCGACCACCTTCACCACCTCCGAGAGGTCCTGCACGCCCTCCAGCAGGCCGGCCTCACCATCAAGGCCAGCAAATGCCAGATTGGCCAGGGGTCCGTGACCTACCTCGGACACCAAGTGGGGAGCGGTCTGGTGGCCCTTCAGCTCAAGATCGCTGCCATCCAGTCCTGGCAACCTCCGGTCACCCAAACCGAGGTCCGAGCCTTCCTGGGGCTCACCGGAAACTACCAACGGTTTGTGAAGGACTATGGCAGCATTGTGGGGCCCCTCACGGAACTCACCTCCAAGAAAAACCCCAAAACCGTCAACTGGACTCCGGACTGTCAAGCGGCCTTCGAGAGGTTGAAGGCCGCCATGTGCACCGCCCCCGTGCTCCAGGCCCCCGACTACAGCCGGGAATTCATCGTCCAGACGGAAGCCTCAGATCATGGCATTGGGGCAGTACTCTCTCAACTCAACCCCGAGGGAGTCGATCAACCAGTGGCCTTCATCAGCCGACGCCTGCTAGCCCGAGAGCAGCGCTGGAGCACCATCGAGAGGGAGACCTTCGCAATAGTATGGGCCCTCAAGAAACTCCGGCCCTACCTCTTCGGTACCCATTTCAGGGTACAAACAGATCATCGACCCCTCCAATGGCTGATGCAGATGCGGGGGAGAATCCAAAACTGTTGCGTTGGTCCATCTCCCTGCAGGGGATGGACTTCACTGTGGAACATCGCCCTGGCCAAGACCACGCCAACGCAGATGGCCTGTCACGCTTTTTCCGCCTCGGCGAGGAGAGTACCCAAGAAGATGGCTGACTCTCCCCTGCCTTCAGCTGGGGGGGACGCATGTTGGACAGGCCTCGTGAAGGGGCCGCTTCCTCCCCGCATCACAAGACTCGGACGCCGGCTCTCCCGGTGTCACCAGAAGAACCACCCCGGCAACCCACAGAAGCAACCCGCAACCCGTCCCCAACGGGACGCCTGCTCCCGAACACCCCGACATCGGCCGGCCCGGGCCACCACCGGCAGCCTTGCCCCGGCCCAGCCGCCATCTTGGACACCGCACCACGAGGCCGCATGGCCTCAGCTCGACCCCAACCCTGGGCCTGGCCAGGCCCCGACATCGAGGCACCACCATCCACCCAGGAGGTGAGCGGACCACTTGGCAGGTCAATGGGAGAAAGGAGTGTCGATGGCTCTCCCCCGCCAGGTGCCGATCGCCCCCAGCCTCCCCGGGCGCTGGCTCCACCCCCCTGCTGGGTGTCTGGACTCCCTCATCCCGGACCTCCCGACCTCCAGGAGCGAGGGTCCGGACATCAAAGGAGGCCAGACCTATAACTGGGGCAGCTCCAGAGCAGGAAGGCAGTTGTATCCTGGAGTCGAGAGACACCTAGAAGAACTCATCCTTGACGGACTGCTGGCGCTGCCGCAGCCCTGCCTTGTGAATCATCGTCCTGCCTGCTGGCGCTGCCGCGGCTTTCTGCAACCTACATCTCCGTTGGGACCTGCTGGCACTGCCACGGCCCTCTGCAACCTACATCTCCGTTGGGACCTGCTGGCGCTGCCGCGGCCCTCTGCAACCTACATCTCCGTTGGGACCTGCTGGCGCTGCCGCGGCCCTCTGCAACCTACATCTCCGTTGGGACCTGCTGGCGCTGCCGCGGCCCTCTGCAACCTACATCCTTGTCGGGACCTGCTGGCGCTGCCGCGGCCCTCTGCAACCTACATCCTCGTCGGGACCTGCTGGCGCTGCCGCGGCCCATCCTTGTGTGAACCATCGCCTTTGCCGGCTGGCGCTGCCGCGGCCCTTCTCAAGTGAGACTTATCATCCGAGCCTGCTGGCGCTGCCGCGGCCCGACCCTCCAGAACTCCGAGCTCGAGGATTGTGAGCTATTCATCGTACCACCTCAGTACCAGACCGGTACCAAGACTGTCCCGCTACCCCCTTTCCCTTCCAGAGACTAGAATTGAGAGGACCCTCGTGTCCCGATCTCACTGTATCGTTGATATCCTTGCTGCAAAAACCGTACATAAAGAGTGTTGACCTTATCCTTGTGTGGTGTCCATCTGTGGGGGGGAAGTTACTTGTCTGTACGATCGCTGGAGAACGCCCTCACCGGAGGCCTCTCCTCTTGTCCTCGGCCGACCCTCCAGGTCCCCGTCTAACACGTAAGCTTTGAGTCTGGGTCTTTTTAGGTTTTGCCTGGCGAAAGATGTGCTCTGCGCATCTTTTTCGCGCAGGCGAAAAACCTAATGATTATGGTAGGGGAGACAGGAAAGGCCCCCGTCTTCCATTGGCTAGCTCCATAAATGGAGGCTAGCCATTGGAAGACGGGCCTATCCGTCAATGCCGGACCAGATTCGGGGGTGTTCCCGAGAATTTTTGGCTTTTGGCTACGTCAGCCGAAAGCCTGTTCTCGGGAACGCCCCTGAATCTGGTAAGGCACTAGTGGCACCCCGAGCGCGCCCCTTGTCTATTTCTTAACATTTTAATAGCGCATTAGGCAGGCGGACGTGCTTATAATATGGAATATATAAATTATAGTTCGACCCCAGCCCCGGAGAGCCGCCCCTTTGCCCCGTGTGAATGAGCAAGGCTTGTGTATAAGGAGCCGGGCATATTTGTACACCGCCTCTGGCCGTTTCCGTGCTTATATTATGATATATTTAAATTCTAGAGGACCCCATTACTGAAGCCTGGGACTCCAGGCTCCTATGTATGTCCGAGTCTTCTGTACACAAGAACCGCAACATCATGATTTTGTTTTTCAGCGGCGCTGTTGGTGTTCTGAGGTTATTTAATTTATAAAATATCATTTCATACAAGAACTGCGGCTTCTGTTGTCTGCCCCGTATGTACGTCAAAGGCTTCTTTCTAAAAGGAGATACAAATCATGGCTTTTAATAGCGCCTAGTGGAGGGTGGCGCACTTACATTGTTGAATATATCTTATAACTAAGATACGGAGCGTTAGACATCAGCCCCTTTGTAACTGTCTGATGCGTGTGTATACAGGAGCAAACACATACCTTTAAAGCGCCTTATGAGATTGGTGTGCTTATATTTTACCGAAAATTGACATTACTGAATATTTATAATTATAATTTCACACCAGAGCCGGAGCGTCTCGTCTGAACCCGAAAACATGGCTTTCAATACAGCACCGTATGGAGGTCGGGAGTGTAACATTATAAAAAAATAGGTAAATTATAAAATAATCAACATAAGCCGAGGGTTGGACCACAACACAATGCCTTTGTTTACTAGAGACCAGAAAACATGGCTCCACATAGCGCCTTATGGAGGTTGGTGCATTTATTTGACTGAATATTGAAATTCTAATTTCATAAACTGCGACGTGCGCACTTATTGGGATGTGTTTGTTTAAATATAACCAGTCTTTTCTAAACTCATCTATACGTTGTTGACTTTAGTAACGAAGAAGATTCAGAGTGCAGATTTAGAGTGCAGAGGCAGATTCAGAGTGCAGAGGAAGATTCAGAGTGCAGATTCAGAGTGCAGAGTGCAGATTCAGAGTGCAGATTTAGAGTGCAGAGGCAGATTCAGAGTGCAGATTCAGAGTGCAGATTCAGAGTCAGAGTGCAGATTCAGAGTGCAGATTCAGAGTGCAGAGTGCAGATTCAGAGTGCAGATTCAGAGTGCAGAGTGCAGATTCAGAGTGGAGATTCAGAGTGCAGATTAAGAGTGCAGAGTGCAGATTCAGAGTGCAGAGAGCAGATTCAGAGTGCAGATTCAGAGTGCAGATTCAGAGTGCAGATTCAGAGTGCAGATTCAGAGTCAGAGTGCAGATTCAGAGTGCAGATTCAGAGTGCAGAGTGCAGATTCAGAGTGCAGATTCAGAGTGCAGAGTGCAGATTCAGAGTGCAGAGTGCAGATTCAGAGTGCAGATTCAGAGTGCAGAGTGCAGATTCAGAGTGCAGAATCAGAGTGCAGAATCAGAGTGCAGAATCAGAGTGCAGAATCAGAGCGCAGATTCAGAGTGCAGATTCAGAGTGCAGATTCAGAGTGCAGAGGCAGATTCAGAATGCAGAGTGCAGATTCAGAGTGCAGATTCAGAGTGCAGATTCAGAGTGCAGAGTGCAGATTCAGAGTGCAGATTGCAGATTCAGAGTGCAGATTCAGAGTGCAGAGTGCAGATTCAGAGTGCAGATTCAGAGTGCAGATTCAGAGTGCAGAGTGCAGATTCAGAGTGCAGATTGCAGATTCAGAGTGCAGATTCAGAGTGCAGAGTGCAGATTCAGAGTGCAGAGTGCAGATTCAGAGTGCCGATTCAGAGTGCAGAGTGCAGATTCCGAGTGCAGAGTGCAGATTCAGAGTGCAGAGTGCACATTCAGAGTGCAGATTAGAGTGCAGAGTGCAGATCCAGAGTGCAGATTCAGAGTGCAGAGTGCAGATTCAGAGTGCAGATTCAGAGTGCAGATTCAGAGTGCAGAGTGCAGATTCAGAGTGCAGAGTGCAGATTCATAGTGCACAGTGCAGATTCAGAGTGCAGAGTGCAGATTCAGAGTGCAGAGGCAGATTCAGAGTGCAGATTCAGAGTGCAGATTCAGAGTCAGAGTGCAGATTCAGAGTGCAGATTCAGAGTGCAGAGTGCAGATTCAGAGTGCAGATTCAGAGTGCAGAGTGCAGATTCAGAGTGGAGATTCAGAGTGCAGATTCAGAGTGCAAGTGCAGATTCAGAGTGCAGAGAGCAGATTCAGAGTGCAGATTCAGAGTGCAGAGGCAGATTCAGAGTGCAGATTCAGAGTGCAGATTCAGAGTCAGAGTGCAGATTCAGAGTGCAGATTCAGAGTGCAGAGTGCAGATTCAGAGTGCAGATTCAGAGTGCAGAGTGCAGATTCAGAGTGCAGAGTGCAGATTCAGAGTGCAGATTCAGAGTGCAGATTCAGAGTGCAGAGTGCAGATTCAGAGTGCAGAATCAGAGTGCAGAATCAGAGTGCAGAATCAGAGTGCAGAATCAGAGTGCAGATTCAGAGCGCAGATTCAGAGTGCAGATTCAGAGTTCAGAGTGCAGATTCAGAGTGCAGAGGCAGATTCAGAATGCAGAGTGCAGATTCAGAGTGCAGATTCAGAGTGCAGATTCAGAGTGCAGAGTGCAGATTCAGAGTGCAGATTGCAGATTCAGAGTGCAGATTCAGAGTGCAGAGTGCAGATTCAGAGTGCAGAGTGCAGATTCAGAGTGCCGATTCAGAGTGCAGATTCCGAGTGCAGAGTGCAGATTCAGAGTGCAGAGTGCAGATTCAGAGTGCAGATTCAGAGTGCAGAGTGCAGATCCAGAGTGCAGATTCAGAGTGCAGAGTGCAGATTCAGAGTGCAGATTCAGAGTGCAGAGTGCAGATTCAGAGTGCAGATTCAGAGTGCAGAGTGCAGATTCAGAGTGCAGAGTGCAGATTCAGAGTTCAGATTCAGAGTGCAGATTCAGAGTGCAGAATAAGAGTGCAGATTCAGAGTGCAGATTCAGAGTGCAGAATCAGAGTGCAGATTCAGAGTGCAGATTCAGAGTACAGAGTGCAGATTCAGAGTGCAGAGTGCAGATTCAGAGTGCAGATTCAGAGTGCAGAGTGCAGATTCAGAGTGCAGAGTGCATATTCAGAGTTCAGAGTGCAGATTCAGAGTGCAGATTCAGAGTGCAGATTCAGAGTGTAGATTCAGAGTGCAGAGTGCAGATTCAGAGTGCAGAGTGCAGATTCAGAGTGCAGAGTGCAGATTCAGAGTGCAGATTCAGAGTGCAGATTCAGAGTGCAGAATCAGAGTGCAGAATCAGAGTGCAGATTCAGAGTGCAGATTCAGAGTGCATAGGCAGATTCAGAGTGCAGAGTGCAGATTCAGAGTGCAGATTCAGAGTGCAGAGTGCAGATTCAGAGTGCAGAGGCAGATTCAGAGTGCAGATTCAGAATCAGAGTGCAGAATCAGAGTGCAGATTCAGAGTGCAGATTCAGAGCGCAGATTCAGAGTGCAGATTCAGAGTGCAGATTCCGAGTGCAGATTCAGAGTGCAGATTCCATTCAGAGTGCAGATTCCATTCAAAGTGCAGATTCTGAGTGCAGATTCCGAGTGCAGATTCCGAGTGCAGAATGCAGATTCAGAGTGCAGAGTGCAGAATGCAGATTCAGATTCAGAGTGCAGAGTGCAGAATGCAGATTCAGAGTGCAGATTCAGAGTGCAGAGTTCAGAATGCAGATTCAGAGTGCAGATTCAGAGTGCAGAGTGCAGAATGCAGATTCAGAGTGCAGAGTGCAGATTCAGAGTGCAGATTCAGAGTGCAGAGGCAGATTCAGAGTGCAGATTCAGAGTGCAGATTCAGAGTCAGAGTGCAGATTCAGAGTGCAGAGTGCAGATTCAGAGTGGAGATTCAGAGTGCAGATTCAGAGTGCAGAGTGCAGATTCAGAGTGCAGAGAGCAGATTCAGAGTGCAGATTCAGAGTGCAGAGGCAGAGTCAGAGTGCAGATTCAGAGTGCAGATTCAGAGTCAGAGTGCAGATTCAGAGTGCAGAGTGCAGATTCAGAGTGCAGATTCAGAGTGCAGATTCAGAGTGCAGATTCAGAGTGCAGAGTGCAGATTCAGAGTGCAGAGTGCAGATTCAGAGTGCAGATTCAGAGTGCAGAGTGCAGATTCAGAGTGCAGATTCAGAGTGCAGATTCAGAGTGCAGAGTGCAGAGTGCAGATTCAGAGTGCAGAATCAGAGTGCAGAATCAGAGTGCAGAATCAGAGTGCAGATTCAGAGTGCAGAGTGCAGATTCAGAGTGCAGAGTGCAGATTCAGAGTGCAGAGGCAGATTCAGAATGCAGAGTGCAGATTCAGAGTGCAGATTCAGAGTGCAGAGGCAGATTCAGAATGCAGAGTGCAGATTCAGAGTGCAGATTCAGAGTGCAGAGTGCAGATTCAGAGTGCAGAGTGCAGATTCAGAGTGCAGATTCAGAGTGCAGAGTGCAGATTCAGAGTGCAGAGTGCAGATTCAGAGTGCAGATTCAGAGTGCAGAGTGCAGATTCCGAGTGCAGAGTGCAGATTCAGAGTGCATATTCAGAGTGCAGAGTGCAGATTCAGAGTGCAGATTCAGAGTGCAGAGTGCAGATCCAGAGTGCAGATTCAGAGTGCAGAGTGCAGATTCAGAGTGCAGATTCAGAGTGCAGATTCAGAGTGCAGAATCAGAGTGCAGTATCAGAGTGCAGATTCAGAGTGCAGATTCAGAGTGCATAGGCAGATTCAGAGTGCAGAGTGCAGATTCAGAGTGCAGATTCAGAGTGCAGAGTGCAGAGTGCAGATTCAGAGTGCAGAGGCAGATTCAGAGTGCAGATTCAGAATCAGAGTGCAGAATCAGAGTGCAGATTCAGAGTGCAGATTCAGAGCGCAGATTCAGAGTGCAGATTCAGAGTGCAGATTCCGAGTGCAGATTCAGAGTGCAGATTCCATTCAGAGTGCAGATTCCATTCAAAGTGCAGATTCCGAGTGCAGATTCCGAGTGCAGATTCAGAGTGCAGAGTGCAGAATGCAGATTCAGAGTGCAGAGTGCAGAATGCAGATTCAGATTCAGAGTGCAGAGTGCAGAATGCAGATTCAGAGTGCAGATTCAGAGTGCAGAGTTCAGAATGCAGATTCAGAGTGCAGATTCAGAGTGCAGAGTGCAGAATGCAGATTCAGAGTGCAGAGTGCAGATTCAGAGTGCAGATTCAGAGTGCAGAGGCAAATTCAGAGTGCAGATTCAGAGTGCAGATTCAGAGTCAGAGTGCAGATTCAGAGTGCAGAGTGCAGATTCAGAGTGGAGATTCAGAGTGCAGATTCAGAGAGCAGAGTGCAGATTCAGAGTGCAGAGAGCAGATTCAGAGTGCAGATTCAGAGTGCAGAGGCAGAGTCAGAGTGCAGATTCAGAGTGCAGATTCAGAGTCAGAGTGCAGATTCAGAGTGCAGAGTGCAGATTCAGAGTGCAGATTCAGAGTGCAGATTCAGAGTGCAGATTCAGAGTGCAGAGTGCAGATTCAGAGTGCAGAGTGCAGATTCAGAGTGCAGATTCAGAGTGCAGAGTGCAGATTCAGAGTGCAGATTCAGAGTGCAGAGTGCAGAGTGCAGATTCAGAGTGCAGAATCAGAGTGCAGAATCAGAGTGCAGAATCAGAGTGCAGAATCAGAGTGCAGATTCAGAGTGCAGAGTGCAGATTCAGAGTGCAGAGTGCAGATTCAGAGTGCAGAGGCAGATTCAGAATGCAGAGTGCAGATTCAGAGTGCAGATTCAGAGTGCAGAGGCAGATTCAGAATGCAGAGTGCAGATTCAGAGTGCAGATTCAGAGTGCAGAGTGCAGATTCAGAGTGCAGAGTGCAGATTCAGAGTGCAGATTCAGAGTGCAGAGTGCAGATTCAGAGTGCAGAGTGCAGATTCAGAGTGCAGATTCAGAGTGCAGAGTGCAGATTCCGAGTGCAGAGTGCAGATTCAGAGTGCATATTCAGAGTGCAGAGTGCAAATTCAGAGTGCAGATTCAGAGTGCAGAGTGCAGATCCAGAGTGCAGATTCAGAGTGCAGCTTCAGAGTGCAGATTCAGAGTGCAGATTCAGAGTGCAGAGTGCAGATTCAGAGTACAGATTCAGAGTGCAGATTCAGAGTGCAGATTCAGAGTGCAGAGTGCAGATTCAGAGTGCAGAGTGCAGATTCAGAGTGCAGATTCAGAGTGCAGAGTGCAGATTCAGAGTGCAGATTCAGAGTGCAGATTCAGAGTGCAGAGTGCAGAGTGCAGATTCAGAGTGCAGAATCAGAGTGCAGAATCAGAGTGCAGAATCAGAGTGCAGAATCAGAGTGCAGATTCAGAGTGCAGAGTGCAGATTCAGAGTGCAGAGTGCAGATTCAGAGTGCAGAGGCAGATTCAGAATGCAGAGTGCAGATTCAGAGTGCAGATTCAGAGTGCAGAGGCAGATTCAGAATGCAGAGTGCAGATTCAGAGTGCAGATTCAGAGTGCAGAGTGCAGATTCAGAGTGCAGAGTGCAGATTCAGAGTGCAGATTCAGAGTGCAGAGTGCAGATTCAGAGTGCAGAGTGCAGATTCAGAGTGCAGATTCAGAGTGCAGAGTGCAGATTCCGAGTGCAGAGTGCAGATTCAGAGTGCATATTCAGAGTGCAGAGTGCAGATTCAGAGTGCAGATTCAGAGTGCAGAGTGCAGATCCAGAGTGCAGATTCAGAGTGCAGAGTGCAGATTCAGAGTGCAGATTCAGAGTGCAGATTCAGAGTGCAGAATCAGAGTGCAGTATCAGAGTGCAGATTCAGAGTGCAGATTCAGAGTGCATAGGCAGATTCAGAGTGCAGAGTGCAGATTCAGAGTGCAGATTCAGAGTGCAGAGTGCAGATTCAGAGTGCAGAGGCAGATTCAGAGTGCAGATTCAGAATCAGAGTGCAGAATCAGAGTGCAGATTCAGAGTGCAGATTCAGAGCGCAGATTCAGAGTGCAGATTCAGAGTGCAGATTCCGAGTGCAGATTCAGAGTGCAGATTCCATTCAGAGTGCAGATTCCATTCAAAGTGCAGATTCCGAGTGCAGATTCCGAGTGCAGATTCAGAGTGCAGAGTGCAGAATGCAGATTCAGAGTGCAGAGTGCAGAATGCAGATTCAGATTCAGAGTGCAGAGTGCAGAATGCAGATTCAGAGTGCAGATTCAGAGTGCAGAGTTCAGAATGCAGATTCAGAGTGCAGATTCAGAGTGCAGAGTGCAGAATGCAGATTCAGAGTGCAGAGTGCAGATTCAGAGTGCAGATTCAGAGTGCAGAGGCAAATTCAGAGTGCAGATTCAGAGTGCAGATTCAGAGTCAGAGTGCAGATTCAGAGTGCAGAGTGCAGATTCAGAGTGGAGATTCAGAGTGCAGATTCAGAGTGCAGAGTGCAGATTCAGAGTGCAGAGAGCAGATTCAGAGTGCAGATTCAGAGTGCAGAGGCAGAGTCAGAGTGCAGATTCAGAGTGCAGATTCAGAGTCAGAGTGCAGATTCAGAGTGCAGAGTGCAGATTCAGAGTGCAGATTCAGAGTGCAGATTCAGAGTGCAGATTCAGAGTGCAGAGTGCAGATTCAGAGTGCAGAGTGCAGATTCAGAGTGCAGATTCAGAGTGCAGAGTGCAGATTCAGAGTGCAGATTCAGAGTGCAGATTCAGAGTGCAGAGTGCAGAGTGCAGATTCAGAGTGCAGAATCAGAGTGCAGAATCAGAGTGCAGAATCAGAGTGCAGAATCAGAGTGCAGATTCAGAGTGCAGAGTGCAGATTCAGAGTGCAGAGTGCAGATTCAGAGTGCAGAGGCAGATTCAGAATGCAGAGTGCAGATTCAGAGTGCAGATTCAGAGTGCAGAGGCAGATTCAGAATGCAGAGTGCAGATTCAGAGTGCAGATTCAGAGTGCAGAGTGCAGATTCAGAGTGCAGAGTGCAGATTCAGAGTGCAGATTCAGAGTGCAGAGTGCAGATTCAGAGTGCAGAGTGCAGATTCAGAGTGCAGATTCAGAGTGCAGAGTGCAGATTCCGAGTGCAGAGTGCAGATTCAGAGTGCATATTCAGAGTGCAGAGTGCAAATTCAGAGTGCAGATTCAGAGTGCAGAGTGCAGATCCAGAGTGCAGATTCAGAGTGCAGCTTCAGAGTGCAGATTCAGAGTGCAGATTCAGAGTGCAGAGTGCAGATTCAGAGTACAGATTCAGATTGCAGAGTGCAGATTCAGAGTGCAGAGTGCAGATTCAGAGTGCAGAGTGCAGAGTGCAGATTCAGAGTGCAGATTCAGAGTGCAGATTTAGAGTGCAGAATCAGAGTGCAGATTCAGAGTGCAGATTCAGAGTACAGAGTGCAGATTCAGAGTGCAGAGTGCAGATTCAGAGTGCAGATTCAGAGTGCAGAGTGCAGATTCAGAGTGCAGAGTGCAGATTCAGAGTTCAGAGTGCAGATTCAAGTGCAGATTCAGAGTGCAGATTCAGAGTGCAGATTCAGAGTGCAGATTCAGAGTGCAGAGTGCAGATTCAGAGTGCAGAGTGCAGATTCAGAGTGCAGAGTGCAGATTCAGAGTGCAGAGTACAGATTCAGAGTGCAGATTCAGAGTGCAGATTTAGAGTGCAGAATCAGAGTGCAGAATCAGAGTGCAGATTCAGAGTGCAGATTCAGAGTGCAGAGGCAGATTCAGAGTGCAGAGTGCAGATTCAGAGTGCAGATTCAGAGTGCAGAGTGCAGATTGAGAGTGCAGATTCAGAGTGCAGAGTGCAGATTCAAAGTGCAGATTCAGAGTGCAGAGTGTAGATTCAGGATGCAGAGTGCAGATTCAGAGTGCAGATTCAGAGTGCAGATTCAGAGTGCAGAATCAGAGTGCAGATTCAGAATGCAGATTCAGAGTGCAGAATCAGAGTGCAGATTCAGAGTGCAGATTCAGAGTACAGAGTGCAGATTCAGAGTGCAGAGTGCAGATTCAGAGTGCAGATTCAGAGTGCAGAGTGCAGATTCAGAGTGCAGAGTGCATATTCAGAGTTCAGAGTGCAGATTCAGAGTGCAGATTCAGAGTGTAGATTCAGAGTGCAGAGTGCAGATTCAGAGTGCAGAGTGCAGATTCAGAGTGCAGATTCAGAGTGCAGATTCAGAGTGCAGAATCAGAGTGCAGAATCAGAGTGCAGATTCAGAGTGCAGATTCAGAGTGCAGAGGCAGATTCAGAGTGCAGATTCAGAGAGCAGATTCAGAGTACAGAGTGCAGATTAAGAGTGCAGAGGCAGATTCAGAGTGCAGATTCAGAATCAGAGTGCAGAATCAGAGTGCAGAATCAGAGTGCAGATTCAGAGTGCAGATTCAGAGCGCAGATTCAGAGTGCAGATTCAGAGTGCAGATTCCGAGTGCAGATTCAGAGTGCAGATTCCATTCAGAGTGCAGATTCCATTCAAAGTGCAGATTCCGAGTGCAGATTCCGAGTGCAGATTCAGAGTGCAGAGTGCAGAATGCAGATTCAGAGTGCAGAGTGCAGAATGCAGATTCAGAGTGCAGAGTGCAGAATGCAGATTCAGAGTGCAGATTCAGAGTGCAGAGTTCAGAATGCAGATTCAGAGTGCAGATTCAGAGTGCAGAGTGCAGAATGCAGATTCAGAGTGCAGAGTGCAGATTCAGAGTGCAGATTCAGAGTGCAGAGGCAGATTCAGAGTGCAGATTCAGAGTGCTGATTCAGAGTCAGAGTGCAGATTCAGACTGCAGAGTGCAGATTCAGAGTGGAGATTCAGAGTGCAGATTCAGAGTGCAGAGTGCAGATTCAGAGTGCAGAGAGCAGATTCAGAGTGCAGATTCAGAGTGCAGAGGCAGAGTCAGAGTGCAGAATCAGAGTGCAGATTCAGAGTCAGAGTGCAGATTCAGAGTGCAGAGTGCAGATTCAGAGTGCAGATTCAGAGTGCAGAGTGCAGATTCAGAGTGCAGAGTGCAGATTCAGAGTGCAGATTCAGAGTGCAGAGTGCAGATTCAGAGTGCAGATTCAGAGTGCAGATTCAGAGTGCAGAATGCAGATTCAGAGTACAGATTCAGAGTGCAGAGTGCAGATTCAGAGTGCAGAGTGCAGATTCAGAGTGCAGAGTGCAGATTCAGAGTGCAGATTCAGAGTGCAGATTCAGAGTGCAGAATCAGAGTGCAGATTCAGAGTGCAGATTCAGAGTACAGAGTGCAGATTCAGAGTGCAGAGTGCAGATTCAGAGTGCAGATTCAGAGTGCAGAGTGCAGATTCAGAGTGCAGATTCAGAGTGCAGATTCAGAGTGCAGAGGCAGATTCAGAGTGCAGAGTGCAGAATGCAGATTCAGAGTGCAGAGTGTAGATTCAGAGTGCAGATTCAGAGTGCAGAGGCAGATTCAGAGTGCAGATTCAGAGTGCAGATTCAGAGTGAGAGTGCCAATTCAGAGTGCAGAGTGCAGAATCAGAGTGCAGATTCAGAGTGCAGATTCAGAGTGCAGAGGCAGATTCAGAGTGCAGATTCAGAGAGCAGATTCAGAGTACAGAGTGCAGATTAAGAGTGCAGAGGCAGATTCAGAGTGCAGATTCAGAATCAGAGTGCAGATTCAGAGTGCAGATTCAGAGTGCAGAGGCAGAGTCAGAGTGCAGATTCAGAGTGCAGATTCAGAGTCAGAGTGCAGATTCAGAGTGCAGAGTGCAGATTCAGAGTGCAGAGTGCAGATTCAGAGTGCAGAGTGCAGATTCAGAGTGCAGAGTACAGATTCAGAGTGCAGATTCAGAGTGCAGATTCAGAGTGCAGAATCAGAGTGCAGAATCAGAGTGCAGATTCAGAGTGCAGATTCAGAGTGCAGAGGCAGATTCAGAGTGCAGAGTGCAGATTCAGAGTGCAGATTCAGAGTGCAGAGTGCAGATTCAGAATGCAGAGTGCAGATTCAGAGTGCAGATTCAGAGTGCAGAGTGCAGATTCAGAGTGCATAGTACAGATTCAGAGTGCAGATTCAGAGTGCAGAGTGCAGATTCAGAGTGCAGAGTGCAGATTCAGAGTGCAGAGTGCAGATTCCGAGTGCAGAGTGCAGATTCAGAGTGCATATTCAGAGTGCAGAGTGCAGATTCAGAGTGCAGATTCAGAGTGCAGAGTGCAGATCCAGAGTGCAGATTCAGAGTGCAGAGTGTAGATTCAGGATGCAGAGTGCAGATTCAGAGTGCAGATTCAGAGTGCAGATTCAGAGTGCAGAATCAGAGTGCAGATTCAGAATGCAGATTCAGAGTGCAGAATCAGAGTGCAGATTCAGAGTGCAGATTCAGAGTACAGAGTGCAGATTCAGAGTGCAGAGTGCAGATTCAGAGTGCAGATTCAGAGTGCAGAGTGCAGATTCAGAGTGCAGAGTGCATATTCAGAGTTCAGAGTGCAGATTCAGAGTGCAGATTCAGAGTGTAGATTCAGAGTGCAGAGTGCAGATTCAGAGTGCAGAGTGCAGATTCAGAGTGCAGATTCAGAGTGCAGATTCAGAGTGCAGAATCAGAGTGCAGAATCAGAGTGCAGATTCAGAGTGCAGATTCAGAGTGCAGAGGCAGATTCAGAGTGCAGATTCAGAGAGCAGATTCAGAGTACAGAGTGCAGATTAAGAGTGCAGAGGCAGATTCAGAGTGCAGATTCAGAATCAGAGTGCAGAATCAGAGTGCAGAATCAGAGTGCAGATTCAGAGTGCAGATTCAGAGCGCAGATTCAGAGTGCAGATTCAGAGTGCAGATTCCGAGTGCAGATTCAGAGTGCAGATTCCATTCAGAGTGCAGATTCCATTCAAAGTGCAGATTCCGAGTGCAGATTCCGAGTGCAGATTCAGAGTGCAGAGTGCAGAATGCAGATTCAGAGTGCAGAGTGCAGAATGCAGATTCAGAGTGCAGAGTGCAGAATGCAGATTCAGAGTGCAGATTCAGAGTGCAGAGTTCAGAATGCAGATTCAGAGTGCAGATTCAGAGTGCAGAGTGCAGAATGCAGATTCAGAGTGCAGAGTGCAGATTCAGAGTGCAGATTCAGAGTGCAGAGGCAGATTCAGAGTGCAGATTCAGAGTGCTGATTCAGAGTCAGAGTGCAGATTCAGACTGCAGAGTGCAGATTCAGAGTGGAGATTCAGAGTGCAGATTCAGAGTGCAGAGTGCAGATTCAGAGTGCAGAGAGCAGATTCAGAGTGCAGATTCAGAGTGCAGAGGCAGAGTCAGAGTGCAGAATCAGAGTGCAGATTCAGAGTCAGAGTGCAGATTCAGAGTGCAGAGTGCAGATTCAGAGTGCAGATTCAGAGTGCAGAGTGCAGATTCAGAGTGCAGAGTGCAGATTCAGAGTGCAGATTCAGAGTGCAGAGTGCAGATTCAGAGTGCAGATTCAGAGTGCAGATTCAGAGTGCAGAATGCAGATTCAGAGTACAGATTCAGAGTGCAGAGTGCAGATTCAGAGTGCAGAGTGCAGATTCAGAGTGCAGAGTGCAGATTCAGAGTGCAGATTCAGAGTGCAGATTCAGAGTGCAGAATCAGAGTGCAGATTCAGAGTGCAGATTCAGAGTACAGAGTGCAGATTCAGAGTGCAGAGTGCAGATTCAGAGTGCAGATTCAGAGTGCAGAGTGCAGATTCAGAGTGCAGATTCAGAGTGCAGATTCAGAGTGCAGAGGCAGATTCAGAGTGCAGAGTGCAGAATGCAGATTCAGAGTGCAGAGTGTAGATTCAGAGTGCAGATTCAGAGTGCAGAGGCAGATTCAGAGTGCAGATTCAGAGTGCAGATTCAGAGTGAGAGTGCCAATTCAGAGTGCAGAGTGCAGAATCAGAGTGCAGATTCAGAGTGCAGATTCAGAGTGCAGAGGCAGATTCAGAGTGCAGATTCAGAGAGCAGATTCAGAGTACAGAGTGCAGATTAAGAGTGCAGAGGCAGATTCAGAGTGCAGATTCAGAATCAGAGTGCAGATTCAGAGTGCAGATTCAGAGTGCAGAGGCAGAGTCAGAGTGCAGATTCAGAGTGCAGATTCAGAGTCAGAGTGCAGATTCAGAGTGCAGAGTGCAGATTCAGAGTGCAGAGTGCAGATTCAGAGTGCAGAGTGCAGATTCAGAGTGCAGAGTACAGATTCAGAGTGCAGATTCAGAGTGCAGATTCAGAGTGCAGAATCAGAGTGCAGAATCAGAGTGCAGATTCAGAGTGCAGATTCAGAGTGCAGAGGCAGATTCAGAGTGCAGAGTGCAGATTCAGAGTGCAGATTCAGAGTGCAGAGTGCAGATTCAGAATGCAGAGTGCAGATTCAGAGTGCAGATTCAGAGTGCAGAGTGCAGATTCAGAGTGCATAGTACAGATTCAGAGTGCAGATTCAGAGTGCAGAGTGCAGATTCAGAGTGCAGAGTGCAGATTCAGAGTGCAGATTCAGAGTGCAGAGTGCAGATTCCGAGTGCAGAGTGCAGATTCAGAGTGCATATTCAGAGTGCAGAGTGCAGATTCAGAGTGCAGATTCAGAGTGCAGAGTGCAGATCCAGAGTGCAGATTCAGAGTGCAGAGTGCAGATTCAGAGTGCAGATTCAGAGTGCAGATTCAGAGTGCAGAGTGCAGATTCAGAGTACAGATTCAGAGTGCAGAGTGCAGATTCAGAGTGCAGAGTGCAGATTCAGAGTGCAGAGTGCAGATTCAGAGTGCAGATTCAGAGTGCAGATTCAGAGTGCAGAATCAGAGTGCAGATTCAGAGTGCAGATTCAGAGTGCAGAGTGCAGATTCAGAGTGCAGATTCAGAGTGCAGAGTGCAGATTCAGAGTGCAGAGTGCAGATTCAGAGTTCAGAGTGCAGATTCAGAGTGCAGATTCAGAGTGCAGATTCAGAGTGTAGATTCAGAGTGCAGAGTGCAGATTCAGAGTGCAGAGTGCAGATTCAGAGTGCAGAGTGCAGATTCAGAGTGCAGAGTACAGATTCAGAGTGAAGATTCAGAGTGCAGAATCAGAGTGCAGAATCAGAGTGCAGATTCAGAGTGCAGATTCAGAGTGCAGAGGCAGATTCAGAGTGCAGAGTGCAGATTCAGAGTGCAGATTCAGAGTGCAGAGTGCAGATTCAGAATGCAGAGTGCAGATTCAGAGTGCAGATTCAGAGTGCAGAGTGCAGATTCAGAGTGCATAGTACAGATTCAGAGTGCAGATTCAGAGTGCAGAGTGCAGATTCAGAGTGCAGAGTGCAGATTCAGAGTGCAGATTCAGAGTGCAGAGTGCAGATTCCGAGTGCAGAGTGCAGATTCAGAGTGCATATTCAGAGTGCAGAGTGCAGATTCAGAGTGCAGATTCAGAGTGCAGAGTGCAGATCCAGAGTGCAGATTCAGAGTGCAGAGTGCAGATTCAGAGTGCAGATTCAGAGTGCAGATTCAGAGTGCAGAGTGCAGATTCAGAGTACAGATTCAGAGTGCAGAGTGCAGATTCAGAGTGCAGAGTGCAGATTCAGAGTGCAGAGTGCAGATTCAGAGTGCAGATTCAGAGTGCAGATTCAGAGTGCAGAATCAGAGTGCAGATTCAGAGTGCAGATTCAGAGTGCAGAGTGCAGATTCAGAGTGCAGATTCAGAGTGCAGAGTGCAGATTCAGAGTGCAGAGTGCAGATTCAGAGTTCAGAGTGCAGATTCAGAGTGCAGATTCAGAGTGCAGATTCAGAGTGTAGATTCAGAGTGCAGAGTGCAGATTCAGAGTGCAGAGTGCAGATTCAGAGTGCAGAGTGCAGATTCAGAGTGCAGAGTACAGATTCAGAGTGAAGATTCAGAGTGCAGATTCAGAGTGCAGAATCAGAGTGCAGATTCAGAGTGCAGATTCAGAGTGCAGAGGCAGATTCAGAGTGCAGAGTGCAGATTCAGAGTGCAGATTCAGAGTGCAGAGTGCAGATTCAGAGTGCAGAGGCAGATTCAGAGTGCAGATTCAGAATCAGAGTGCAGAATCAGAGTGCAGAATCAGAGTGCAGATTCAGAGTGCAGATTCAGAGCGCAGATTCAGAGTGCAGATTCAGAGTGCAGATTCAGAGTGCAGATTCCATTCAGAGTGCAGATTCCATTCAAAGTGCAGATTCCGAGTGCAGATTCAGAGTGCAGATTCAGAGTGCAGAGTGCAGAATGCAGATTCAGAGTGCAGAGTGCAGAGTGCAGAATGCAGATTCAGATTCAGAGTGCAGAGTGCAGAATGCAGATTCAGAGTGCAGATTCAGAGTGCAGAGTTCAGAATGCAGATTCAGAGTGCAGATTCAGAGTGCAGAGTGCAGAATGCAGATTCAGAGTGCAGAGTGCAGATTCAGAGTGCAGATTGTGTGGGTGACTATGTGTGTGTGGGTGGCTTTGCGTGTGTGGCTCTGTGTGGGTGTAAAATGCAATAGGTCATGCATTTGTGAGCGATTAAGCTATTGGCATTGTAAATGACAAGGCCATTTATTTAACGATTACGCTATTGGCAATGTAAATGACAATGCCATTTATTTATGATTTTTTTAAAAAAAACACCCCCAAAAAAAATGTCATGAGCAATGCCAATAGCTCTCCCTTTAATATTGCCGAGACCATTGCATTGTAAATGCTTGTTTACACTATCACCCTGCCTCGGAGACACACATTTCTCAGTCAGTCCCTTCAACGCTCAGTTGGAAGTTGCCAAAACCCATTTTTGAACTTTAGACACGCAAATATCCGGTTGTATATTATTAGATATGTTGAGTAGCCCATCGAGTCTGTTTGTGTTTTTCCTTTTGCTTTTCATGTTAAAAATGCGAACTCGAGCAGCGGAAAAGCTTTCTGAACTTCCTAGTCAACTGCTATTAAACACGTAAAGTGTATACATGTTGTATGTGGTCGTTTTTAGGGTGCGCAGGCAAAAATGGGGGTAAAATTGGGGTCTGCAGTGCTACACGATGAGCTCTCCTAGATATCAAGTGTGTATGTTACTGTTTTAAACACATTTTTGGTCTGGCAATAATTGTCAGTATGGAACTAATTAAGTTCTATTAAGCCCTGTGTGTGTTGAGGAGTGCCCCTCAGTGTTACACATGCTTTTACAGAGGTTTAGGGACCTTGTTGCTTCACTGCTGATTGGGCTCTGAGACGGCCATCCTGCCTAGTTGCCTGTTGTGAATGGGTATAAACAATAAACGTCCGATTATGGTGCCGGTTGGACCTATCCCCCCTCAAGAACACAAAGAACCTACTGACATTTTCTACCTGAAATAGACCATCTAATTTGGAAAGACCACCCTGTGTCCTTCCTGATTTTATTTTCACCTAGTCACTAATCTCAAACTTATACTCCTTTCTCTCCATGCTCACATTTGTCCCCTTGCCTCCTACACCATTTCAACCTTTCAGCCATGCAGGGACCAATTTAGTACCAGGTAAGCATCACACATCTATTGAAATGGGGGTCGCAGTGTGTAGGGCTTGCAGTGTGTGGGGGGGGGTCGCAGTGTGTGGGGGGGCTCTGTGTGAGTGTGTGTGGAGGGCTCTGTGTGGGTGTGTGTGGGGGGGGCTTTGTGTGGCTGTGTGTGTGGGGGGCTCTGTGTGGGTGTGTGTGTGGGGGGCTCTGTGTGTGTGTGGGGGGGGCTCTGTGTGTGTGTGTGTGGGGGGGCTCTCTGTGGGTGTTTGTGTGTGTCATTTGCGAGAGATAAAGCTAGTTGCATTGTAAATGACAATGCCATTTATTTATGTTTTAAAAAAAACACATAAATAAAAATAATGTCAAGAGCAATGCCAATAGCTCTAACTTTAACAAAGGCAAAACCATTGCATTGTAAATGCTTGTTTCCTGTTTTCAACCTGAAAGGAGGGGTAAACTAGGGAAATGAGGGTGGGGTTGCTACTTTCTGTGGTTAGAGAAAGAGAAGAATATGTGTGATTCAAGGGAGAAAAGATGGAAGATAAACTCTTTGACACTGCCTGTGACCCTGCGTCATCCATCTGCTCTCTCCCCCTCCCACGCTCTTTCATTGTGCCTCACTTGTTTTGAGCTCAGACTTGACAGTGGAGCCTGCTGTCCCAGCACACTTCATGCATGGCTGACTGTGACCTGGCTTACAGCCCAGTAATTGCAGTAGGGCCTCCTCTAGGTGAGCGGACATTGCACCCTTAATATAAGGCAGTGTACTCCCTTGAAGTCTTTATCAGCATCTTTTGGGGATGGTGTTGAGTGAGCTCCTCACCCACTTTCTGGTCGATTAACAAGCCATCTCTCTTGCTAGAAGAACAAGCAAACCAGGAGAGAGGTCAGAAAAGTCCACAGACCAGATCCAGGAAATGTTCTTCACAAGTTCTGAATCATAGGCTAAATAAAATACTAATCATTCTGATGTGCTCAAAACCAGGCATTCACAAGGGAGAGACAAGTTGCCTCTGAAAGCAGGAATGACCCCTTGCCTCTGGGACCCTCTTAGGAAAGATCTCTCTGTGGATGATGGGGATGGATCCATCCTGCTGATAGATCCAGAGCTCTGGTGTTTCAAAGTCGTCTCTGCACACCAAGAGAACTGGGAGCTACACACCGATGCGATTCAGAGGATGCAGTGGGCAGGATTTTGAATGAAGAACTCTAAAGTGAATGGGCAGACAGCTAAAGAAGAAACAAACTCTCCCTGCATGGTCATGGTGTCTGCGACCTGAAACAAATGTAAATGTGTGCACTTGGTTATTCAGCAAATCTAAAGGCTGCCCGGTAGCCGGCATAGAATCATTTTAGCTTCATGGTGGCAAATATGTTTTCTCTTTAAAAGTAGGTAGGTAGAAAAATATGTCTATTTAGACAATTGCCCATAAAACATTCTAAAACCACAGTTAACAAATAAATCAATAAAAAGTCCCATCTTAATAATTAATGTAAGAGTTTCAGCAGCTGATTTCTGGAGCGTGCCCAATTAATGGTATCTCATAAAAAATGTTTTGTACTAAGTAGTCTAAATGTATCTTACTAAAACATATATATTTTGAAAGCACTTGTTTCATCTTAAACCTAAACTCTTAGTGCTTTTTCCAGCAACCTGTTGTCTGTAATGAAGTTTTAAGATAATTACGGTTTCGAAGCACTTTTTGTAACAGGCTGGGACCTCGACGCACTATGAAAAACATGTTACTATTCTCTAGTGCACCAAAAGGTTTCATATTTGGGGTGCTCCTGTTATTCACAGACATCTATAATGCTTACATTCACCACCTGGGTTTCCTACCCAAAGCTCGTTGTAGTACCCACAGATTACTTTAACTTGTATTTGTTTTTCATTCAAGGTGTGTGCATTATATTTTACATGTAGTTAGCTTTAAGTGAAAGCCAGTAAAACTTATACAAAGTCCTGTCCCTTCACCTCCTGACTGCTCCCTATTACATTCAGAAGCACAGTTCCCATGCTTATTTTTCTACACTCAAAACTCAGATACAGTAACCCCTTACTCACTAAGTGGACCTGAATAGTGGTTGCCATCCTGATGCAGTAAGGTTTCTGTGGGATAAAAAAAGCAATACTATCTCGAGTTTCTCACTGTCCACCAGTTCCCATCAGTCCCTTTGCAGAGGAGTATGAACTCTTCTGCTCCTAAGTTGAATCTCACATGGTGGGGACTTCCTGTAATGGCCAGGATGACAGGAGCACACCCCATGCTGTGATACCCAAAGACCATTGTCATTCTGTAGAATGTGACAATGAGCCATACCAGAGACTGCACGGAAAAAGTGGTGTGAGAATGCTGCTGCAGCCTTTTGGATGCAGCATGAGCAGTCTGACAACCCACTTATAATAATAAATGAATATAGGAGATAACACTGGAACTCGGCTGCATAAAAAGCCATCCCACAACAGGTCCTCAGGCAACAGCCCATCACCTGGTGCCCGTTTTCTCAATCTAACCCTGCTCAAGATGCCATTCCAAGAAGATGCCTGGACAAGAAGATGAAGAGTGAAGCACACTGGGTGGATACTTTATAATACGGTTAGAGCTATGGTCTAGGTTGTGATAGGGCCTGTGCCCTCTCTCAGTGAAGAACTGATATTCCACATGTGGAGAGTAGAAATCTCACTTCGGAGCCTGTTGTACCCTAAGCTCCTGCAGCGTAGAAGGCTCTGCGACTGCATCAGCCCCAAAGGAGTGAATGACCCACAGAAGGGGAGTGAGGATGCCCTGTGGCAGCGTAGATGAGTATCAGCTGAGACGGTGGACTGCGAGGGCCTGATATGGGCTCAACTGCTTGAGGCCCCTGGAAGCGATGTCTTCCTTCACTATAAGGAACCGCAAAGCCGAAATACCTGTAATTGGAACAGATCCTGATTGCTCCTGGCCGAGTGACCCAGGCAGAATATTGGCCTATAGGGGTGGCGAACCTGGGGGAGGCATCCACCTGACCCTAACCATTAAGAAGGTGTATGCTGGAGGAGGGTAGGATCAAAGTCAGTCATAAAACCTCCATGACTGCATTATTTTACAAGGTTGGACCATATTTGAGACCACAGTGCTCTTCCCTCACTGGGGCACAAATGGCATATTGCTTCTTTGGGTGTCTTGGACTGGTCTCTTGTCCATGTGGAACTGAATTCCATTACTGAGTAGCGAGATCTGTCAATAGAAATAGGACTGCCATAGACCTCAGGCTTGTAGAGGGCGAGGGATGCCATAGAGCTTTGCCAGCTTTACATCATATGCGTGCAGGGAGCACACCAGAGGATCCTGGAAACTGTGTGGACGAGAGGCGAAGTGGCCAGTTGTCTGTGGCTCATGCTTGGAACTGCATAACTGTTTGGCATCCCTTGCACCGTTATCATTTGCTGGTAAATTCTGAGGGCACAATCTCCTAATTCATAGGGGGCATGAGTGAGGCAAGATGAACTAGCGAGTATTGGTGGGTGCTGGGACCACCACCCAAGTTGGAGAGTGCTCTGGCTAGAGAGCTGCTTCTAGAGAATCGTAAAAAAACTGCCCAAGAGGATCAAACAGTCTGAATATGTGGTGGAGGAGCTTCACGTGGGCTTCGATGTATAGAGATCACAGCTTCAGGGGCTTACAGAGAGGGTGCGCTCCTGGGATACAGCAGGAGGCCCTCAAGGGGTGCTTTCTAAGGAACGCATGGAAGTTATTGATCTGCAATAAGAGACAGAGGGGATGAACATTGTAAGGGTATTTGAAATACTGAATAGAACACATGACACATGGTGGTTCCAACTTCCATGCCATTGAAAAAGTGTACAGGGTGCTGATTCTGGCACCTCCTCTGTGGCCAGGCTGACTCCTTTACCATAATAGAGACATGATTCTGCAAAGAGCCTGCACTACGGATGCCTTCAGAGTGGGCAATGACACCTTGAAGATCTTTCCTAATCACACGGGAGTGAATGAGCAGTAGAGATCCTGCTTCCTAGAGGTCAAAAGTAGGATAAGAGTCTTGGATCTGCTACATGTTGCTCTTTCCAGCAAAACTGAAGGTGATGATGGCTGAGAAGTCTGCTTTCTTCACAGACACCAAGGTACCATGATTGAACAAAGTGTCTCTCCTCAGAGCTACAAATGTACAAAATTAAACGTTCATAGATCAAAGCTGAAGGAGAGTCATAGATAGCAGTGAATGGAGGTAGTCATGAAAGGATATCCCTGAATGCTGTAAGAGGGCATCCTAGGACAAAACTGCTCAGGATGAAAAGGCGGTGCCAGAAATCATACTGAGATCAGCATACGAATTGCAAAGTCCCCTAGGACAGCCATGACTACTGGCCTGGAGGCTACACATTGCTGCTAAGCGGTTGACAGACACCAATGACATCTGCAGTTTGATGGAGGTATGAGTGGTAAATAAATAGGGATGGTCAATGAGGGTGCTTGTAGCATTGGTGCCAAACCCCTCTGACCTCTGCTTCACAATAGTGCATGATTCAGAAAAGGGGGTGGTGATGAACAGAGTGTCTGAATTAAGCAGACCACTCTTACCCAGTCCAAAGATCAGGGCTGATCCATCACCGTTATTTAGCTCACTGCACCATCCCAGCTCAGAACCTGGCTATATGCAAATCAGTCTGTCCCTGGCCCAGTGCATCATGGGAACAGGGCAGACTAAACTACCAAGCCAATTCTTCACCAGAAAGGAGACAAGCTTCCGGGGACCGGTTTCTGGCATTTCAGCCGTCGTCGGCCCGGCTTGCTTGAATCCTGATGGTGCAGTGAGCAAGGGACTCATGTCTGAGTATACCCTGCCACACCTATAGTGGCCAAAAACGATTCAGAAAAGGGGGTGGTGATGAACAGAGTGTCTGAATTAAGCAGACCACTCTTACCCAGTCCAAAGATCAGGGCTTGATCCATCACCGTTATTTAGCTCACTGCACCATCCCAGCTCAGAACCTGGCTATATGCAAATCAGTCTGTCCCTGGCCCAGTGCATCATGGGAACAGGGCAGACTAAACTACCAAGCCAATTCTTCACCAGAAAGGAGACAAGCTTCCGGGGACCGGTTTCTGGCATTTCAGCCATCGTCGGCAAGGCTTGCTTGAATCCTGATGGTGCAGTGAGCAAGGGACTCATGTCTGAGTATACCCTGCCACACCTATAGTGGCCAAAAACGATTCAGAAAAGGGGGTGGTGATGAACAAGTGTCTGAATTAAGCAGACCACTCTTACCCAGTCCAAAGATCAGGGCTTGATCCATCACCGTTATTTAGCTCACTGCACCATCCCAGCTCAGAACCTCGCTATATGCAAATCAGTCTGTCCCTGGCCCAGTGCATCATGGGAACAGGGCAGACTAAACTACCAAGCCAATTCTTCACCAGAAAGGAGACAAGCTTCCGGGGACCGGTTTCTGGCATTTCAGCCGTCGCCGGCCCGGCTTGCTTGAATCCTGATGGTGCAGTGAGCAAGGGACTAGAATAGTGCATGGCAGGAGTCTTGTTATGGTATTCATTGCTTCATTGAATGGGGGCTGTTGGGTCTCAGTTGATGGATGGGAGTTTGACTAGGAGTTGTTTTTAAAGTTTCAATAGCATGTCTTAAGCCTCTGTTGACTAGATCAAGGATGCAGCTGATCATAAAGTCCTGGATATTTCAGTTGAGCCAGGATGTGTACAGCTTGGAAAACGGAAAGGGAAGGGGATCTAGAGTGGACCCACTAATCGCTGATCATTATGCAGGCAAATGAGTATAGGTTCCTAACCTAGATCATCAAATATATGTGCAGCCCCCATTAAAAGATACAGAATACATGCAATGATCCCAGATAGTTTTCTTGCAAAAGACACACCAGAACCAGGAGGAAAGTGGATTTATTGATGAATACATGGAGAGGTTAGGTTTTCTGCATAGATTTCTTGAAATACGCTATAAGGGCCTTAATTTGTTTCAGGCCGGGGGTTCCTTTTGAGGTTAGGTCTCCTTGTAAGGCTGTATCAGTTGACACGAATAGTGAGGGACAGTTTGTTTTTGGATATTAGCAAACTGGATGGATAAGAGGTTCTTCTGGTAAATTGATATTCTCTCAGCATAGACCAGGCCTTTGTACTTTCAGATGGTCATGAGCCCATGGCTCACGTACCCATGATCACTGGGGGAGACTTTACCTGCTTGAGTAAGTTGGTACTCAGTAGATTTGACACTCATATTGTCAAGGAATCCAGGTAGAGTACCTCTCAAGGTCAAGAAATATCTACCTATGGAAGTAGTGTACCGATGCAGAGGACCAAGAAAAGGCTTACACCAGGAAAGAACAGGCCAAACAGGGTAAAGCACAGGAATAGCATAGAGAAGGCAACCTTAATGTAAACAAACAGGGAACTGAACGAATAATGAACAAACACACTGGGTTGCCTATCATAAGGGTCGTACACAGGTAAGTCTCATAACTTGCCACAACAACAGAGAACATCAATATCTCTGTTTACTGTACTCCTACAAATAGGCACCTTGCAAACCCTAGAGAAAGAAAGTAGCAGAAGTGAGGAGGTTGTTCCTGAAGTTGGGAGCTGGAAAAGCAACACAACTTAGAGAAGCACAATGCACCGGCACCTGTTTCTGATGCATTGCCAGTGTGCAGGAATAATTTCCATGCATTGTCACCGTCCCTCTGAAAAAAACTGAGGCATCACCTGCCCGGGGCTGGAGAAATCGCTGCATCGAGTGCACCAATCTTCGGAGTCTGAGATCACTGCACCGATTCCAACGCAGGCCCTGCTGTGTGGCTGTAAGAACCAACGCATTTTGGGACCGCAGCTAGAGAAACCAACGCAGCGCTGTAGCCACTGCCACATCGAGAATCGACGCATCCATGATCCCCAAACATCGCACTGGGGCGGCAAGACTACAAGGACAACGGGCCGCAGTGAGAAACCGTTGCATCACTTCCATGCGCAGTAAGAAACCAACACATCACCTGCCCTTCAGTAAGGAACGGATGCATCACCACCACAGCATGTCAGTAAGGAACCGACGCATCACTTCCCTGGAGTAAGCAACCAATGCATTACCTTCCCTGTGCATAAGGAACCAACGCATCACCTTCATTGCAGCTGTTCTTGTTTATGATTTTGATGCATCCAAGGTGCAGTGTGTTAAAAGTGTCGCATCTATAGTTTGCTATGGATAGGACTGTTTTTACCTTCTAAGAAGATGATTTTGATAACTGTATTGTGGATTATTGTTGTTTTGCTCTTGTGTGGTTTAGATAAAGATTACTTATTTTTCCAAACTGGTGTGGTGTCCATTTGTAGTGTTTTCACTGTATTACTGTATGTGTCCACAAATGCTTTACACATGCCTCTGAGATAAGCGTGTCTGCTTGTGCCAAACTACCAAGTGGGTGAGCAGGGCTTATTTTAGAAGTGTACCCCCATACCCTGACTAGGAAGAAGGCTGTCTACATGGACAACGGTGCAAACCGTTGCCAACTAAAGACCCCCATTTCTAACATGGATACATAAGCTTCAAGCAAATGTTCCATCTATTATTATGTTTTTGATCAGAAAGTTGTACATAGTTTTAGAAATCCTTGTTATACTTATGTGCACTACACTGTAGCACTGCAGACTGGTTAGGGTAATATATTTATCTGACTTTATTTGTAGTCATTTTTTCTAAACAAAGAGCAGGTGTGCACTCAATTACAGTACATTCGTCATTTTGTTCTGTCCTGCTGTAAAATAGTTCAGTACAGTGATGTTTAGGCCAGTCATACATAATATTCTCTAAGAACATGCTATTTTACATTGCATTTCTTTCAATTTCCTAAACATTTTTATTGAGGTAGAAGGAGCCACTAACCAGGTCTCTTGCAGATGATGTGTGTGGTAATTAGTCAAATCTTCCCTATCACGGAAATCATTACCAATCCTCTCAACATGTCTCTTTCGAAATCTTCAAGAAATATCCCTCCAATGGAGCAACCTGCCTTGATGCTCTTTCACAAGTCATGTGTTGTCAATGTAGTGTCAGTTCCTATGATGGTATCAGGGCCAAGTCACATGATATTACTTCCTGTGATGTCATCAAGGTAAAAGTTCACATGATGTTGTTATGTTATGTTATGTTAAATAAATTTATTGAGCGCAACTCACACCATTAGGTTTCTTGGCGCTTGTGCTGAGGGAACAAAGAAATGAGCGTGAAATTGACAGCTAGTTATAGGACTCGGTGAAGAGGAAGGTTTTAAGAAGGGATCTGAACCTGAAGTATGGAGAAGGCAACCTAAGAGGAAGGGGAAGGGAATTCCAAAAAGATGGGGCTAGAAATGAAAACCTACGGCCACCGTGTTTCCTCCTCTTAAATCTGGGAACTGATAGCAAGGCCATCTGGGATGACCGAAGATTGCGAGGAGGAACATACGGGTGGAGAAGGGAAGAAATAAAGAGGGGACCGTGGCCTGCAAGAGATTTTGAGATAATACAGCCAAGCTTGAATTTACAGCGAGCAGATACCGGGAGCCAATGGAGACTTTTTAAAAGGGGGCGAACATGTTGATCTCTAGGTTGGTGATAAATCAAGCGAGCGGCCTGATTCTGGATCAACTGAAGTCTCTTAAGCTGGTAATCAGGAATGCCCACATACAATGCGTTTGCGTAGTCAAGCCTAGACATGACTAATGCAAGCAAGGCCAAAATAAGGGCCTCGGTAGTGAGTAGGCGGGAGATTTTACGAATTTTCCTGAGTTGGAAATGGCTAGAGGACACTACTGCGCTTATCTGGGGCGTCATAGAGAGATCGTTGCTAATGACGACTCCCAGGCTTTTGGCTGAGTTAACAGGGCAAGGAGGACTGCCTAGACTTGCAGGCCAGAAGGAAGGTTGCCAAGGATTGGAGGGTCCCCCGACAAGAACCAGCTCGGTCTTGTCGGGGTTGAGCTTCAGGTGGTTTGAGCTCATCCAATTGCTAATGAAGCAGAGCGTGTTTTGAAAGGTAGT
Organism: Lissotriton vulgaris; assembly: GCF_964263255.1. Taxonomy (NCBI): domain Eukaryota; kingdom Metazoa; phylum Chordata; class Amphibia; order Caudata; family Salamandridae; genus Lissotriton; species Lissotriton vulgaris. Next base: position 101,927,964 of record NC_141688.1, read on the forward strand.
AATTGATTCTTCAGAGGAATCAATAGTAAAAACCAGTTGATTGTCATCCGCGTAATTAAACGCGGTGACACTAAACCCGCGGAGGGAACGTATTAACGGAGCCAGGTACAAATTAAAAAGGAGGGGGGACAAAGAGGAGCCCTGCGGGACGCCGCAGGTCAGCTCGACCTGAGTAGCGGAGAACTGGGACAGCCTGACGGCTTGTTGACGTTTAGTCAAGAAAGACTGAACCCAGTCCAGGGCGGTACCCTGGATGCCAGCCTCTCTGACACGGTCGACCAAAATATTATGGTCGACCGTGTCAAAGGCGGCCGACAAATCCAGGAGAACCAGGGCCTGACAGGTGTTAGCGTCGGCCCCTCTGCGCAATTCCTCCATCACGGAGAGAATAACTGCTTCTGTAGAATGCGCAGGTCTAAACCCGGCCTGCTGGGGGTCCAAGACGCACGAATCCTCAACAAAAGTGCTGAGGGTTTGAGTTACATGCAACTCCAGAACTTTACTGAGGAAAAGGAGAAGAGATATAGGGCGATAGTTGCTCATGATGGAGGGGTCTGCCGAAGGTTTTTTCAAGATGGCAACCACCTCGGCCTGTTTGAAGGAACACGGAACCTCCCCAGTGGTCAGAGAGTTGTTTAAAAGGGCCAGGGGGGGTTCAGGACAGGAAGTAAAAGCTTCTTGTTTTGTCATCATATGGCCAGAGGGTGTGTGATGGTACTGCTACTACCCATGAGATTTGGTAAATCGACTTCTTGACCTGTCGATGAGCAAGAGTCCATGATGCCCCTTAAGGAAGACCCCTATCCTGACCACCGATCTCCTGCTGTGTGATCACCCATTACAGAAGCCCAGCTGCACCTATGCCCATCTCCTGGGTGGCCATCCCAGTGTGGGATAGCATTTATTTCCAGGGGGCAGCAAGATGGTGTCTCGACCGCACATGATGGACTTTGTATTTCAGGGCATTCCCAATCTCACTGAGTCTTACTCTCCTCAGGTGCCACCAGACAGCCCATGCAGTGGCCCCTCTCTCCCTGTCATCGCTGCTCCCAGCATCTAACAAAGATGGCGGAACACTCACCGCAACCCAAAGGTTTGCAAACCAGAGCTCACTGCTATCTGCCCAGTCTGACTTCTAGATTGTCCTACATCCGGTCCCCGGAAACTGGTAATTCATATTATTGTTTTTGCAACATAAATCAAAGCTGTAGGGAGGTGGGTGTTAAAATGAAACAGACTCGGAGTGATATAGGCCACATGAACTTAATACGGTGTTGCAGTTGTGCTGAAAATAATGTTTCATGCTATAAAATGTGCCATCCTTCATCCTGCTCATCCACCAATATATTGCATTCTTCTTTCAGGTATTTTGGGAGACAGGAATGCCCAGGGACAGTGCCTGTGTAACTTAGCCTATGCGTACAGTCAGCAGCAACACTACGACAGGGCTGAGTTCTACTACCAACAAGCGCTGCACGCCTTTGTGGACGCAGGTAGGGGAAATGTGCTGAGTATAACTTATCAATGTGATTGTTGTAATGTTTCGTGTGCCCGATGAACAGCTCCAGGGTTCAGACAGCCTGGCAGCACCCCACGTCCAATGTGTGCTCAGCAAGCAAATATGTTTCACTCTGAGTAGCAAGGACATCTATTACACCATGATGTCACACTGTAATTGAGCATCATTTTCTTTGCAAGCGACACAAGAACACACTCATAGGCCATTCCAAACAATTGTTGGAGTTATGGCACCGACTGCTGCATAAATACCAAACCCACATTTGCCATTCACTCACCAAGGGAGTGTCACTTTTTAAGACATTTTCCCTCGTGAGCTGGCTGGAGCCGGTGGGAACTGCCCACCTGTGTCCTGATTCCTTTTAGTTGCACAGATCTTCAACCCAAACGCAGTTGGATGACGTGCATTCGGTTTATGTTTGTGGGAGAGCGATCCCCCATACCAGTGTCTCTTCCCATACTGAAGTAATGTAATCCTTTTCCTATATTCAAAGATCAGACAAAATGGATACATCCACCGCTTTTGTAACTTCTCTCTGATGAGTACTTCCTTGATATGGTGCATGTTGAATCTCAGGGCAACATCAGTCTCATCTAATGAGGCTAAGGCATATAGGGCTGTCCCTACTGAACTCCGAAGGACACCAAATTGCCAAATAAATACAATCAAATGGGGTGATACGGGTTGCTACAACAGGCTCTAAGATGGCTTCCTAGTGTTTCTTCTAAAATTGCTGCATGTGGCACAAAGCACCACTGTTAGCATGCGTATGGCTTTTCAATGAATCATGTTTTCGATAGTGAGATAGCATTGGTGTTTACATCTTCAAGCCCTATCCACCAGAGAGAGCCCTGAGATGCACTGGGGTGGGGCCACTATTGTTCCCCTAATGAAAAAGAGCTTTATAAACACAAGTATGCTACCCTAGATGTTAAGCCAAGAATACAAGAACATGTTATTGCAGTTATCTCACATTTTCTACTGGCATGCCATATTTGACTCCCTGTTTCCCAATTGTAGCTACACTTTTAGAGCATGTCCTCTTCAGCTTCAGGGTGAGGCAGGGATGGATCCTTCTTTTCCCCATCCTGATGTCTGCTCACCGGCAGCCTGCAGTGAAGATTTCCTTCTGCAAATTGTCCTGCCCAGAAAGGAGACGACATTCTGTGGCCGTGAATTGTTTGCTGCTGAGATGGTCATCAACATCACATCCATGGTGTCCCTCCTGGCCGCAAGTCGTAATGGACACAGTGCCCTGCCACAGAAAAGAACCACTAAAGCTACAACGAATGGTATGAAACTTTGCCATATTTGATGCTTTCTTTACAGACGGATAATCCGTGCCTAGGGTTCCACTGATTACCTTCCAAACAGTGAGAAGTGAAGAAACATCTTTCTCCATGAAGAGAGGTGGGGGCATATTAGCAAGGGCCTTATCGCCGCTTTAGCGGGAATTTTTCCTGCTAAAGCGGCGATAATATTGTCGCCCTATTATCTACCTGTCGCTAACACCAGTTAGCGACAGCTAGTAGGAGATAGCGATCATCTTGGGGCCCACTGTGCATGTCAGCGATATTTATCGCTAATGACATGCAAAGTGGGCGCGCCAAGATGTTAGCGACTGTAAACAGTCGCTAATATCGCTATCTCCTATTACCTATAATGGTGTCCTTTTGGAAATATTCACGCTAAGCGCGAATATCTCCAAAAGCTAACGCCTGCCCAGAGCAGTTCTTAGCCATGTTATCCAATGGTAGGTGGATAACATGGCTAAGAGCATTAGCTCGGTAATGCATGAATATCGCTGACTTTTTAGCGATATTCATGCATTTCGACCGATTTTTATCACTTTTGAGATAAACCTTGATAATAGCAAGGTTTATCTGCGATAAAAATCGGAGGTGCTCGGCGATAATAATATTACCGCTAACCGTGTTAAGCGATAATTATCGCTTAATTTTGGTAATATGCACCGTGATGTTTCCAGACTTCACCCAGTCAGACATTTAGGGCCATATTATCAAGAAAGGGCTATACATTACTTTTATCGGCAGGAAACTGCTGATAAAGCGGCGATAATGGGCTTGATAGTATGCCCTGGAGAATTCCCATAGAAGCCCGGGTTATGGTGTTAACCTGGGCTTCTATGGGAATTCAAAAGGGCATATTATCAAGCCCATTATCGCCGCTTTATCGGCAGTTTCCTGCCGATAAAAGCGGTGATAATGTATCTTCCTTTCTTGATAATTTGGCCCTTAGTTTGCCTAGTCAGCCGACAGGGATAATTTCTGTTGCGGGTCCCATCCAATCATTCTTTGACTGTATCTCTGCTTCTGGCTACGTTTAAGCTATACAGACACATGCATGTATGACGAAAAATATGAGATTCACAGCATATGGACCGGGATGCCCGCCACCCCTTCCACCACCAATCCCAATGGTAGGAGACAGACACAGTTTGAACTTTTGGAAGGCAGGGGGGCCTCGCGACCCCCCCCGGCCGTATTTATTAAAATATGAAACAAAATTTAAAACTTTAAATTAAAACGTTTTATTTATCATGTACAAAATTCAACTTTCATTACTCTTGATGAAGACAGGTATCCAGGCTAACCTTAACAAATCTCTAATACAAAGATTTTCCTGACCGAGTCTAACATCATGTCATAATGCATTGCATACGAATTTTGTACATCCTATCGTTAGGGGCCAACGGCAAGGTCTTAACAGGTGTCAGATCCCTATCACCAAATTTCCGCTCTCTCGTGTGAGTGGCGCATGTTCAGAGGGCTTTACCCTCGTAGACAACCGTAACTTCCCTTGTCATGGGGGCCCCCTTCCACTCGGCGCCATCCTAAGGTCGTCCGAGTTCCCGTGCGGGGTAACCGTAAGAAGGGCAGCATGGACTCCCCCCCTTTCCCCTCACTCTCTTCCGCCGGAGCGGATATCCGCCCCCGGGAAATTCGTGGGAGGGGCATATAGCCGTCTCCCCCTGGGAGGGGCCTATGGCCGTCTCCCCCTGGGCGATCCCATCCGTAATGGGTGCCGCCCCCCAATGGGAGGGGCCAATGGCCGCCTCCCCCGGGCGCTCCCATCCATAATCGGTGGCGCCCCAACTAGGGACCTTGAAATCACTGCTCACTGATCATGACCTTACCGCCCGACCGAAGACTAAATAAATACGACAGTTAGTTGCCTACTAGTGGAAACATTTTAAACAAAACAAACTTATGCCCAATCATAGCTAGATATATCCCTCCCTGCTACCCCGCCCTTGTAGAGCGGATGTCCCAGTATAGTATCCAATTTACTATAAACATTGCTACAAAGGAGGAAAGGTCCTATAACAGATAAACCATTTTTTTTTTTTGCATATAGTTCATCACACTTCTATAAAGGAAAAAAGGCCTATAGACAAGTGTTCAATTGCATACACCATCTTGGAATCAGTCTACAATGGGGAAAAACGGCCTAAACAAGACGTTTTATGCATCACAATCAATTGCAAATCACAACTTTGTTTACTCCCAAACTATTGCAACAGGGGCTGGTGGGTGGGTCAAAAACTGCAGCTTGTTCCCTTGAGGGCTCACGAGCGACGAGTGGTGCAGCCTTCAGAGCGCGGGAACAAGAGGACGCCTGCCTGGACCCCGCGCCTTTTAACTTGCAGCGGGGAGGCGGGGCAGCATCCCCTTCCCGCCCAAAAGTGCACGGACTTCCGGGCGGGTATTAGGACAACCCTCTTAGGCGGCGGGGGCGTGCTCCAACCACGCCACTTTGGGCATACCGGCCGGGAACACGCCCCCCCCCCCCCGCCTGCAAAAGTTTCCCGGGCGGTCGGGGCACCCAGCCATACGTTCGGGGTGACAGAGAGGTCTCCCCTTTCCATATGGACAGGGATGCCTGCCACCTAAGCATGGGCGGAAAATCCGTTTCGCTCGCGGATTTTGCGGATTTTCGGTAAATTCGCAATCCGCGAGATCCGCGAATCTCCCGCAAAATCCGCAAATCCGCGAGCAGCGGATTTTATGGCTTGCTCGCACTGTTCGCGTGAGTTCGCGGCTTGCCAGTACAACTTCGCACCCCGCGAGTAAGTGCTAAATTGCAGAAATACGATCTTAGCAAAACTGAAACTACTTACCAGGTTCAAAAGTTCAGGCTCATCATTAGTAGCCATTTCCTGTAGTGCTTCCTGAGGGGCCCCTCCAGAGTTCAGTTGCCAGTTGCAACTATTATGTGACCCTGCTCTGAACCTCAGAATAGTTACACATATGCCACAAAGGTCCTGAATTACAGCTAAGGGAGACAAGCAGGAGCCAGGCTGGAAGTTAAAATCCATTAATCAGCCCCTAATTCATTATTGTCAGTTGGGGCAGGGCAGGTGTTGTAACTAATTTTGCAACAATGAAAGCACTTAGCAAGTGCAAAAGATCACTAATCAGGAAGCACTAAGGAAGCAGGTGCCAGCTAAAAAAATATTCTGTGACACATTAATCAGCCCCAAATTAATTCAGGTCACTTGAGGCAGGGAAGGTGTGCTTTGCTTTGCCGAAAATAATGTACACTGGACAACCAGAGGGTGTGGTGATGAAACAGAGGGTGGCATGGGTGGGCCAGAGGGTGGCATGAGTAGTCAGAGAGTGGCAGTGGTGACAGAGAGTGGCAGTGATGAAGAAGAGTGTCCCAAACAGGCTGGACACGTAGAAACAACAAGTTTGCAAAACTTGCGACCCGACAGGTAAGTTCGCAAATTGCGAAATTGTAAAAACCCTCGCGAACTGGCAGAAACACGCGCGAACACAAAAAAAAAAAATCTGCAAATTCGCGGGAATTCGCGGATTTTGCGGATTGCAAGTTCGCAAATCCGCAAAATTCGCGAACGCGAGATTCGCAAAATTCGCCCATGCTTACCGCCACCCCTTCCACCACCAATCCCAATGGTAGGAGACAGACACAGTTTGAACTTTTGGAAGGGAGGGGGGCCTCGCGACCCCCCGTCCGTATTTATTAAATTATGAAACAAAATGTAAAACTTTAAATTAAAAACGTTTCATGTATCATGTACAAAATTCAACTTTCATTACACTTGATGAAGACAGGTATCCAGGCTAACCTTAACAAATCTCTAATACAAAGATTTTCCTAACCGAGTCTAACATCATGTCATAATGCATTGCATACGAATTTTGTACATTCTATCGTTAGGGGCCAACGGCAAGGTCTTAACCGGTGTCAGATCCCTATCATCAAATTTCCGCCCTCTCGTGTGAGTTGCGCATGCACAGAGGGCTTTACCCTCGTAGCCAACCGTAACTTCCCTTGTCATGGGGGCCCCCTTCCACCCGGCGCCATCTTAAGGTCGTCCGAGTTCCCGTGCGGGGTAACCGTAAGAAGGACAGTGTGGACTCCCCACTTTCCACGCACTCTCTTCTGCCGGAGCGGATATCCGGCCCCCGGGAAATTCGTGGGAGGGGCATATAGCCGTCTCCCCCTGGGAGGGGCCTATGGCCGTCTCCCCCTGGGCGATCCCATCCGTAACAGGTGCCGCCCCCAATGGGAGGGGCCAATGGCCGCCTCCCCCTGGGCGCTCCCATCCATAATGGGTGACGCCCCAACTAGGGACCTTGAAATCACTGCTCACCGATCATGACCTTACCGCCACAGGCCAGATAGTTGACCGACTATCTGGCCCCCCCACAACTCCTATAGGTCATGTCTCCTCAATCCCACTAGCCAAGCTATCATGTCTCCTATCAATATGTCATTTCCCACCCTGGACAGGTGTACCCCATCATCTGAATAACAGTGGTCCCCCCAGATGCACCCGTGAGGTATACTTTGAAGGTGGGTAGAACGAAACAATGTCTCCATTTTATTGTTGACCCTCTTTACCGAATGGTTCAACGCTATCGTGGACAACCCACCCCTCCATACCCTCCTCGGAATCATGTGTGACCAAGCTATCGTGCACTCCGGGAGTGTCTTTGCTAACCAACTAACTGCTGAAAGTATGTGTTCGATTAAAGCCCGTCTGCCCAACCTCACCAAGCCATTGCCCCCAATGTGCACTATGACTACAGATGGCGGTGACCTGTGCCGCCCTAACAATTCTTCCACAAATATTTGCAGTCGGTCAATACACAAACCGCCCTTCCCATGGAAGGACAGCCTGAAACCATATTCCTCAGATGTGTGGATCGCATCACCTGCCTTGAATATGTCCGCGGCACGCCTCACGTATGAGTGGCCCACGACCCAGACCACTCGTTTTCCATTCCTTGTTCCTGAAGTGGTGGTTAGCTGATACTGGGCCGGTCCCAATTTCCGCCCTGCGTCACAGGCTCGTGAAACTGTAATTCAAACAAAAGATAACAAGCGTGAGTGCACTTCTTCAGTAAATTAGAACATGTGCAAACACACATAACGTTTGAAACCGTTTGAAGACCAGCGCCCCAACTGTTTCACATTGTCTGACTGCAGACCCCCCGCCGTCGCTTCTGCAGCGGCCCCTATCCTAAATGAATGAGTTCCAAAATCACTTGGGTTCAAGCCCGCAGCTGCAAACGTGATCGCCAGCACCCTCTGGAACTGAAATTTTGTTAACGGGGTGCCGTCAGCATGCCGTAGCAAGCCCCCCCCCACGTCGCCCCCCTTTGCTTTAGGTAGACCTCAACGTGCCTCACCGGACAACAGGGACTACCGGGAGCGCGCTGCAACACAATGCTACTCCCCTGGGCCTCCTGGTCTGTCTTTGACCTGGCAATCGTGATCATTAGGGAATCCCCCCATACTTGCGTGTGGTCCCTGCGCAGACCCCCCTCGGTATCCCTCTTATTGGCAGCCACTAGTTCGCCTACCCGCAGGGCCCATAGAATGCCAACACAAATGCTGCCCGGAATAGGACAACCTCACTAGGTGAGGAGCATGTCTCCTCTAGTTTAACCAGCAAAGCGGTCAACCTGTCAAATCCTATCGGATGCCTGGTATCCTTTTTGCGCCCCTCTAGGCGCCGCCAGCCACGCAGTGCCTTTCTGACTATAAAGGAGTCCGTCGGGTCCCTGATCCCCTGGAGCTGAGCCATAAATGATATGGCGGCCTTATACCGACTGGCGGTAGCCGCCGACCGGCCCTCCTCATGAAGTGCCACTAAAAATTGGGTAAAGGACCCCTCCTGACCCCATTTATGCTCCCATGCAGGGCCCAAAAAGGCGCAGTACGAGCGGAACGCCCCTTCATAAGCTTTTCTTGTCCTGGGCACTAAACTGGCTGCCACGAGGTTTTGTAGTCCAGGGCGCCGATTTGCCATAATGCTTCGGGAAATGGCGCTGCCACTAGCTCCGCTTAAAGCCTGCATTTTGAAACGAGAGAGTGCATCAGCTGCGTTATTCAGTACTCCCGGCACATGTTTTGCCCTGAATTGTACATTTAGCTTCAAGCATGTCAACACAATTTCTTTCAGCAATCGCAATATCCACTTGCAGCGTGCTGCGTGCTGGATAATGCACTCAACCACAGTCATGTTATCCGACCAAAATATCATCGAGCGGTTTCGGAACTCATCTGGCCAGGCCAACAACGCTACCCAGATGGGGAATAACTCCAGGAAACCAATGTTGCTCGTCAAGCCACTTGTTTCCCACCATGGTGGCCATTTCTGGGCCGAATCATCGGTCACCAAGGATCGCGCCAAACCCCACACTGCCCGCAGAGTCGGTCCATAAACCTAGTTCTGCTGACGAGGCCGGGGCTTTGCTCCAGACTACCCGGCCATTGAAATCCGCTAGGAATGCCAGCCAAATGAGCATGTCCCGGCGAACCTCTGCCGATAGCCTCGTAGGATGGTGCCCCTCTTTGAGGCCAATCATGGCCTGGGCAATGGATCGGGAGAACGGGCGAGCCATCAGTATAACCCTCAGTGCAAAATTCAGCTGTCCCACTGTTTGCTGTAGCTGATGCAGTGTCACCTTGTCGTTCCGAAGACATTGCAACAAGGAGGCTCTGAATTTGGCAATCTTCTCCGCCGGCAGACGGAAGCAACCCCCCACGGAGCCTAGTTCAATGCCCAGAAACTCCAGGGAGGTAGTTGGACCCACTGTCTTACCTAGCGCCAACGGAACCCCGAAACCCCGCATGAGCACGCAGAATTCCTACAATGCCCGTGCACAATCCCGTGAGCCTGCCGGGCCGAGAAACAGGAAATCATTGAGGTAATGCATAACATGTTGGTGCACTGAGGCCTTCGAGAATGCCCACTCCAGAAATGAGCGAAACATTTCAAAATAGGCACAAGAAATTGAACAACCCATCGGCATGCACATATCCATGTAGTACTTCCCCTGAAATGCGAAGCCCAACAAATGCTGATCCTGGGGATGCACCGGCAGTAACCTAAATGCGGATTCAATATCCGATTTTGCTAACAATGCATCGGGGCCTAGGCGATTCAACATTACCACTGCTTCATCAAATGATGCATACCTCACACTGCAAATGCCTGCATCGATTGCCTCATTCACGGAAGCCCCCCTTGGTGCATATAGGTTATGAATGAGCCTGAATTCTCCCGGCTCCTTCTTGGGAACTACCCCTAATAGGGAACATACAAAATTGGCCATTGGTAGGTCACCGAACGGTCCTGCAACCCGCTCCAAGCGAACCTCTTTTGCAATTTTTGTGGCGACCACCGTCGGGTTGTGCGTAACGGACAGTTGGTTCCTGCATACGGGAGACCCCCGAAAATCACCCGCCGGGATCCTGAAGCCATACGAGAAGCCATCTCGCAGGATCCCAGCGGACACATGATCAGGGTACTTGTTAAGCCAGGGGGTCAAAGCCAGAATATCGACGGGCGATTGTTTAGTCATCCGAGGCTCCATGTCAATCCTGCTTGGTACCCCCTTTTCCCCCAGTACTATTGCCTCTCGATCGGGAGCTAGTCTCGGGGTGGGAGGTGTTTCCACAACCTGCGCAGGCATGCCTGAACCTGCATGTTCCCTGCGGCCTACTACACGTTCCCTTGTTAAAACCCCAACATACCCCTTGCTTATTCCCATTCCCGCCCGATCTAGACTGAGTCTCTCCCCGGTGGGCTGGTCGAAAGGGCTGTGGATGCTTCTGCTGAAAAGCCCTGAAGCCGTTTGCACCCGACCCTGATCCTCCCACCGCGCCCTGCGTGAACTGCGCATGCCAAGATACAGTGTCCAAACAATCCCAAGTCAGTGATTCATTAAATTCTTTCGCCTTTCTAAACGACACATCATACCCTTTCCATGCGTCCCCTCCGTATTTCTCATGGAAACCCGTGATCCTGCCCTGGTAGCAAGCAAGGTCTCCCAACAGTTCTGGTGTTCGCTCCCCCATAATTGCTACAAGAACAGAAAAAGCCCTGATCCAATTCATCATTGACTCTTCCACCCTGAATTCTGCCATTTTTGCTCTCCATTCACTGGGATGCCACAAATCTTTCTGGGTCTTGGCATATTCTAACTCACGATTGTCCGTCAACAATGAAAACATATTAATGTATTTATTGGCCCACACCATCTCTTTCGTGGCCATCGGGACATGTTGTGCCAGGCATTCCCGCCTTGAAGGTACAGCGCCCTCCCCCATTATTGGGAGCGACCTCTTACCGTTTTCTGTCGTACCTCCGGTCTTGTCCGTCGCCTTATTCTGATTCTCAACCGCGGCCGCGCTCGCCACCTGCAGAGGAATAGAAGGCACGTTCGCTGCCCCAGAGCCCCTTGCCTGCCTGAGCTGATCGATAATTTGCCTAGCCTCCTCAGCTGGATCTTCCGCCGCCGCAGATCCCCCGCTCCCTTCTTCAACCAAGGCAACAGCGCCGCTAGGTGTATCGATAGTTCGGGGGGTACCTGATCCGTATCCAGCGGTGTGATAATCACAGGGATTGGCAATCCCCCATCCGGTGCGGTTACCAGGCTGGCAGCTGGGGTTACTGGGACCAGAGGAACCTCCATCAGGACCGGGGCCTCGCTAAGACCCCCTTTCCCTTTATTCTTCATCCCCTTATCCCCTCCTGCAGTAACATTCAGCAAAGCAGGCCCCACAACCCTCTTAGGTCTCCCTGAGGGCCCCACCTGAGCTTCCACTTTCTTCTGGAGCGCCGCCAAGCTGCAACCCAGTCGGTCCACTTTACCAAATTTCCTGTCCATCGCCGACACTTGGTTTACCAGTGTGCGAAGCATCCGTTCCATCTCGGAGCTCTTTCCACTCTTCTTTCCAGGCATATCCGACACTTTGTTTTCTCTCTGCCTGTTTTCCAGCAGCTCCTTGGATCCCAGATACGCCTCAACAACTGAAACAGAAAAAACAACGATTACCACGTTCAAAAACTGCAGCTTGTTCCCTTGAGGGCTCACGAGCGACGAGTAGTGCAGCCTTCAGAGCGCGGGAACAAGAGGATGCCTGCCTGGACCCCTGCGCCTTTTAACTTGCAGCGGGGAGGCGGGGCAGCATCCCCTTCCCGCCCAAAAGTGCACGGACTTCCGGGCGGGTATTAGGACAACCCTCTTAGGCGGCGGGGGCATGCTCCAACCACTCTACTTTGGGCATACCGGACGGGAACACGCCCCCCCCCCCGCCTGCAAAAGTTTCCCGGGCGGTCGGGGCACCCAGCCATACGTTCGGGGTGACCGAGAGGTCTCCCCTTTCCATATGCTGCATTTTAGTTGTGTTGCACTGGCTGATTTTGGTTGCATTTTTCTAACCCCTTCACTGCGGCGGCAATTCCGCCGCAGCGCTAAAGGGTGAGGGGGGGGTCGAGCGGCGCTCACATGCTCATGACAGAACCGCTCCGTCACAAGCCTCGGTTGAGCTGTGCTCATGACGGAGCGGTTCCGTCATGGCCCCGCCCGCTCAATATAACGCGCTGCGCTGAAGTACTGAGTTTTAAGAACCCAGCGGTGCCAGGGAACACACCCGAAGACTTCGAGTTCTTCCTGTTTCAGACTACAGAAACACAGAGTCTTCTAGGTGAAGTCAAAGATCGTATTTATTGGCTACAGCCAGTAACAGGTATCCTAGAAGTACAACACGGTGTATGTTCTCAGGAGACTGCTCAATCTTACAAAGCCAGCCTTCTCTTTTTATACAAAATATTATGCTTTAGGCAAACATTCCTTGTTTTACAGTTGACCATTCACATATTTTCACTACAAATAAAAAGCAGAGTCATGATGACAAGCCCATATTTCTGTTTGTTCAGCCCACAATCAACTATCCGGCAAGGCCCAGTATTTTCATCAGATATCGACGGACCCCTAATAAAAACCGGCACCTCCTCCTCGTAAAGCAAGTCATAAAGCAGGAAACAGGGACAGGTGTGTGTAAGATTAGGCATAGTTTGTGTGCGATGAAAGGTTTATGACATGTTGTGCTTCGATGCTAATCTCATTCGGCCACTGGGAAAGGAACTGGCCGAACAGGTTTGGCTTCAAACAGTGGACTCAGCTCGCCCAGGTCACAGAGGAGTCAGTGAAGGTATACGAGTCCTTCTGACTCGATTTCGGCTTTAGTCATTTAGCCTAGGTGAGGGCAATCACAAAATGGCTGCCGTTCACAAAATGGAACCCGAGGGTTCAGGACGGAAACTCTGATTTCAGGGTGATTTCATCACTCGAATATGACGGAAATACTTATGCATAATATCTCAATCATTACCAGTCTGCTGATACCAAAATCGGCATGATACGACGATGTTTATAACATGGGTCCAGAATTTTCAGTACTACAGACCCTCCTTTTGCCCTTACATAGGCAATAACCTATACTCACGCTAATCTGAGTCCAGGTCTATATTCATAAAGTCATTGAGATGCTGCTGTAGCATCATCCTATTACTTAGCTCGTGTCTTGATACAGGTTTCCTTACACACGACGTAGCACAGAGGCCACATATTGCAGGAGCACACTGTACACACAGACAGAACAGGAAAAGAATGGCTAAGATCATCCCAATGACTATCAGAATCTTCCAGATATCAGTTCCCAGAACCACCCCATCAATGACCAATCTCCTTTATCCACGTGGATAGATTCAGAGATCCTTTGCAGTTTGGAAATGGCCTGGTAAACTAATGGAGCGTTATAGGGGATGAAAATACAACAACTTGATTGGATCACTTTACATACCCCACCTCGGTCTGCAAGTATGATGTCTAATGCGACCCTATTCTGAAGAGTCATAAGGCGATCCGACTGGAGCTCAGCCGTCAAATTACTAAGGGCACCGGCAGTTTCAACTACGGTGGATTCAACCACCCTTGTCAATTGCCTTATGTTCCTGCTGTTAACCATAGGTCCCCAAAACGGCAGAAAACCCTTTACGAAATCTCCAAATTCTTGTCCTGCAGTGTCTTCTTTAATCATGACACCTCTAACTATCCTTGTCTTATGGTAATCTGCCGCTGCCGTGTAGGTGGGAGGCAACAGGAACGAAACAAAACATGTGCCAGAGAAGTCAGGGGGCAACCATGTATAGGCTCTATCATGGCAGATGAAATAGGTACCCTTAGCTGCTAGAAATGGAGGGGAAGTCTGAGACGAAAAAACATATGTTTCAGTGCAGATACTTTTCCCTAACTGAGCTCTGGGATGCTTGCCATTACCTTGCAGACATAGGTGACCCTGATGGGGTACGATCCAAATCGAGGAGGATCTCTTTGCTCTCTGGTTCTCACTCAGAGTAACTCCATATTTTGTTACATTCCATCTTTCGTAAGCTTGCAACTCATCTCTGGGAATTGTTCTATACGAGTCAATTGTTCTGCTCATATTTGTGATTCCTACTACCAATGCTTTATTGCTCGAGTTACTTCTCGTGGAACGCGGGGGATATGGTTCGATGGCATATATGAACATCGTCTGAAACGCCCACAAAGAACCATTGTAGCTAAATGGTAAGACCAAGTATGGGATACCCTTATCTGTTGTATGTGGCATAAGACCACACACCCAACAATTAGTTGTGTTCACTACTAATTGGTGTTGGTGTAAAAGCTGGATGAAGGAGTTATTGATAAACTCTAGTCTTCTAGTAGACTCATGCTCAGGTTGAGGGTGAAAAGAATGCGAGGAAACAGTAGAAGGAGGTATGGGCTGTGTAGTGGGTGCAAAGGTCACTTGAAAAGAGGATAAAACATATCCTATTAAAAACGTCATTACACTAAACAACATGAAAATGCATAATATCAAAAATCGTTTCTTTGTCATCAATGTACACATTCTGGCTTTAAAGTTCATTTGTTTGGCAGGTCTCTCCATCTCGAAAAACTCCATCCTGTCTAAATTGCTGCCCGCGGCGGTAGGGTGTTCTATGCTAAGGAATGCTTCTGTCAGTCCAGGGCAACTCCCTTAGACCAACCAGAACTGTCGACCTAACGTCTTCAGCTGCACTCCAAAGACTTAAGCAACCGCGACCCTAGCAGCTGAACCCGAATGGCGGTTCGAAAAACAAAAATAAGCAAGTTTCTCAGATGAGAGAGCTGCACATTCAAAAATAGGAAAAAAAGAATTTTTATTTGTCCATAGTTCTCGGTCTCAAATTATAATGGCTTTTTCCAGGTACTGTCTGGTTCTGAAACAAGAGTTCAGGCTCTGTAGTGTTCAATCGACTTGACAGTGGCACAGCTTCTTGCAAGATATTGTCGCTTTCTTGTTCAGAAATTGTTCCTTTTACACGTGCATCACTAAAAGGCAGAAAACGTTGCACAGTCTCAGTTTCAGAGTCAGCAATACCCTCCTGGACCCTACGGTAGAGGGACCCTCTTACAATGTACGCCGTAGATCCAGTGCTTTTTCCCTTCTACTCGAACAGCTGATCTAGTTGAGAGAAGGACAAGGTGAGGTCCGGTCCAACGGGGCTGTTCATTCTTTGTCCGCTGGAAGTTCCGGATCAGCACCCATGATCCAGGATCGATAGGATGTCCTGGAGCTTCAGAGACCGGAGGCAGGGTATTGTGAACCTGTTGGTGTAAAACACGCAATTTAGCCGTCAACTCATACAAATAATCAAGCAGTACAGGGTGTTTGAGTTCACTGTATTTTTTCGGCCTTGGCACTCCCCATATATTGGCCGGACGGCCGAACACAATTTCGTAGGGACTAAGTCCCACTCGCGAGTGAACAGTCATTCTCGTTGATAGGAGTGCTAAAGGCAGAGCGTCAGGCCATTTAAGACCAGAACTCGCTTGAATCTTAGCCAATTTCAATTTTAGTGTGCCATTATAGCACTCTACTAATCCAGCTGATTGGGGGTGATTTGCAGCGTGGAATTTTTGTTGGATGCCTAGCCCCTCACATACTTTCTTCATCACTCGACCCACAAACTCACTTCCATTGTCACTCCAGACCATTCTCGGCATTCCAAATCTAGGGAAGAATTCCTTGACAAGGGCTTTAGCTGTGGATATGGCAGTGTTGTCTTTTAAGGGATATGCTTCTACCCATCTCGAAAAGGCACAAACAACAACGAGTACGTATTTCAAATTGTTGCACCTTTCCATGTGGACGAAATCTAGCTGCAAAACCTCGAACGGATACGTTGGAGGTGCAAAATGACCAGCTGGAGTTGGAGTTCCCCTACCAGGATTGTATTTTAAACACACCATACAGTTCTTCACCAAGTTCTCTGCACATTTCGGAATTCCCGCATTCTGCCAAACTGGAGCCAACAACTTGCAAATCCCTTTCACTCTAATATGTGCCATTCCATGAGCCATTGTCACCACTGCAAGCACATACGCATCGGGTAACAACCATCTCTGATGCTCTGACAAATCAGTCCAACAACCATTCGAATCCAATCTACCCTTACTTTCTCTCCATTCATTCAACTCTTTCTCTGTAGCTTCAGCTTGAATGGATTTCACACTCTCAATCGTATCTTCACACATTCCAACATCACCAACCCATCTTGCGGGGCCTGCAACATACATTCGATTCATTACATCTTTTGCTGTTTCTTTTGCGATTCCATCAGCAAATGCATTTCCACGACCAACATCATCAATAACCTTTTTGTGTGCACTGCATTTCACAATCGCAACTTGTAACGGTAAGGTCAGTGACACAAGAACTCATTCACCAACTGACCATGCTGGATCTTCGTCCCATGAGAAGTTAAAAATCCACGTTCACGCCACAAACATCCAAAGCTATGAGCCACGCCAAAAGCATATTGGCTGTCAGTATATATGTTCACTCTCATACCTTTCGACAACACGCACGCTCGCATAAGTGCAATCAATTCTGCTGCTTGTGCTGAATTACGTGGGATACGTGCAGTTTCAACAATCGTATGCAAAGTCGTAACAGCATATGCCGCAGTCGTATCACCATTCGGCAACTTAAAGCACGAGCCATCAACCTAAAAAGTACCATCACATTCAGGAAGAGGAGTATCCCTAAGATCTATTCTCCCTTTCGTATCTTCTTCAGTTCTCAGAAAACAGTCATGCTGTTCTTCACTATCATCATCTGTCTCGACTGAAATCGGCAACAACGTGGCTTGATTCAACGTGTTGCATCGTTTAATGTGCACATGGCTTGCTAACAACGTCAACTCATAACCCGACAACCGAGCACTAGTTAGATGCTGTGTCTTCGTACGGTTCAACAAGGTATCCACTGCATGTGGAACCATGACAACTAACGTGTTATCCATAACCAAACCAGCAGACTGTCGAATTGAAACAGCCGCTGCCGCCGTAGCTCTCAAGCAACTCGGCAATGCTCTAGCTACCGGATCTAAAGTCAACGAAAAGTAAGCACATGGACGTTGCTAATCGCCAAACTGCTGAGTCAAGACTGACAATGCACATCCCTCTCTCTCGTGAACATACAATGTGTAAGGCTTACTGTAGTCGGGAGTACCCAACACAGGAGCCGAACACAACACATTGCGTAATTCAGAAAAGCTTGTTTGACATTCGTCAGTCCAAGGAATAGGATTTGGAATATCCTTAACAGTAGGAGCTATCAAAGGCTTCACTAACAAAGAAAAATTAGGAATCCACTGTCTACAGTACGACGTAATACCCAAAAACGCACGTACTTCTCTCTGTGTCGTAGGCACACTCATTTTCGCAATAGCTTGAATTCTTTCTGGGGTCAGTTTCCTTCCCTCCTTCGATAAGAGGTGACCTAAGTAGGTTACTTCTTGTCGCCAAAATTGCAACTTGGAGAGAGAAACTTTGTGATGACAATCAGACAAGTGATGTAGTAACGACAAAGTGGCTTCCCTGCAAATCTCCTCAGTATCATCGGCAACTAGCAAATCATCAACGTATTGAATAAGGGTTGCACCATCAGGTAAAATCAACAGATCAAGTAGTGTCTTCAAAGCTTGACTATAGATCGATGGACCCTGACAATAGCCTTGAGGAGCGCGACCTCCTAAAGAGAATCCAAAAATGTCCCTACTCTCTATGGCAATCGGGATGCTGAAGAAAGCATTCTTCAAGTCAATCACCAAAAACCAGGTGGCAGTAGCTGGAGTCAAAGTCAACAAGGCTGTAATGTCAGGCACAACTGGAAATTGTGGAACAACAATCTTGTTCACTTCGCGAAGATCGATAACAAACCTATATACAGGAGGCTGTGAAGGATCAGTTCTCTTCAGAACAGGCAAAACAGGACTATTGCACACATTACCTCTCGTTTCCTCAATGACACCCTTTTCGATCAGGTCATAAATAATCGCTAAAAGTGCACGCTCACCATCACTCGAGATGCAATATTGTGGAATGCGCGGTAACTTAGCATTCGCCTTCAGAGTCACGACATATGGAGGAACGTCCAATAGACCCACATCATTTGGACCAGTAGCCCACAATGAATCTGGTAAGAGAGACAATTCAGATGGAAGACTATCTTTCGACACGTACATCGGAGAGATCACACTCTTACCCAAAGTAAGATGTACTCCTGATGGAGAACAATACAATGTCGCATACAATCTCTTCAATAAATCCAATCCCAACAAATTCTCATTACAACCTGTAGTCAAAAGAAGGGGTGCTTCGATCTTACGCGGATCAACAGAAAGAGACAATGGAGCAGAAATCGGATTCGTAACGGGGGCGCCAGAAAAACCTACAGAAACATTATCGAAGCCAGACAAAGGTGCGCCAGGGAGTTTAGAATGCATAATAGAACTCTTTGTAGCACCAGTATCCAACAGAAAAGGTTCTGACACACCTGATGCAATCACTTCAACATAAGGTCCACTCTGATCTACTGGAACTGAAACAACTCCCTCTCTTTGTCCATGGCTGTCCTAACAATCATTACAATTTGCTTCGTCACGTTCAACATAGTAATCATCCACGTAGTACTGAGATGTCCTAACAGACGAACTCTGCTGTTGATCAAAACTATTCATCGAATTCTACGGAGGCAAAGGACGTACATTCTGTCCGCGACCTCTACCTCTAGGCGCTTGTTGAGCCCCTCTACCTCTCACACCAGAAGCACCATTCGTGCGTTGTAACAGAACCGGACAACTATTCTTGTAATGACCCTCTTCTTTGCAATATGCACACTGATTAGGCCCATACGGAAAATGCTGTTGAGAAGACTCGTTTCCTTGCGAGTTTCTCGAATACCGCTGAGGTTGCTGATAATCACGCTGACTAGTAATACGGGGTGGATAAGCTTGCTGTAGAAGAACTTTAGTCTTCAATTCCTTAGTCTTCCTATCCACTTTCTCCAACTCATCTTTGCGCCTATTTTCATAGTACTGGGCAGTAGCCAAAATTTGGGCTGACGTGGAAACAGCCCAAGCACTTTCAGAGTCCTTCAACTTATTGCACAATTCAGGAAGCAAATTATGCACAAATTTGTCAACAAATAATCTCTGACCACCCTCGGTAGCCATATCCTGACCACTATGATCTACGAAGGTCTCTTCGAACCCCGTGAAAAAGTCAGACACCGTTTTGTCTTTCTTCTGCTTACATGCAGACAACTTGTCCCAATTGACACGCAATTCGGGCATTAAAGTCTTCATATACGCAATAATTTTATCAAGAAGTTCAGTAATCAAATCCTCAGGCTTAGCACCGCCTACTTGTCTATTGTCGGCGTCTCTAAGATTAAGCCATGTATCACCTAAGTCAACCGCATGATCCGTATGACGAATCTTACTCCAAATAGGTTGTGGAACAACATTGCCAAACAACATGTCGATGTCTGCCAAATTCATAATACACGAACTCACAGTTTGAGTCAACTCTTTATAGTACCCTGCTGGATTTTTGCGTGGATCGGGCAAAGACTGCTTAATAGCAAAAACTTCAGCACATTTCCATGGAACATGCACCCAAACACGCTGAAAATGAGCCGGTACAGCTGGCGGATTATTACCTGGACCAGCAACCACTTCTTCCTTCCACACAGGAGGAACTTCTCTCATCGGATATTGTCCTGCCTTTCTCCCAACTGAAGAATCAGGCCCAAACAATTGTCGGGAAGGAGACTCACTCCTAAAGGACAACAACGTCGCAACCGCTTTCTCAACATCAGATGGACTCACAATCGTTCTATTCGCAAATTCGGAACGTATGCTATACAACTTGTCAGGAGCTTGCCCTACTTCCTCATCCCATTTCTCAACAAGAAAAGCACACATATTATCGAAAACTTACCGTTGCTTCGGTGCTTCCCATTGAAGGAAAACATGCATAACACCCTCAAGATCATACCGCGTATCGTACATAATCCATTTACGCGCCATGTGATCCAAAATCGTACGCTCATCCATATTCGGCAACTGACTACGTGACTGTCTACGCTCAGTAACAGGGGACATACCCAACTGTCCCAACAAAGGAGAAAAGAAACCAGTAACTGCAGTAGTCATTCGTTGTCTAGCCGAAGGAGAAGGTGAAAGAATAAGAGAAGACGGAACAGTAGCAGAAGAATTCAAAGTCGGAATGGAGGGAGCATCAAGAACAGGCGTAGAAGTAGCAGACGAAGAAGGAGGCAAAGGTGGCGGCCCCTGAGGAGGCTGCGCCAAAGGAATAGTAGCCAACGGAAAAGGAGCTGGCTGTGGTGGAATCACAGGTGGCACAACAACTGGGGGTTGTGCAATCACAGCTGGTGGCGGTGGTGCTGTAGCACTCTGTGCATAAGGGGGTGGCGAACTCAAGAGATGTGACATTAAAGGATCTTTCTCAAGATCTTTCCTTTCTTCCAGGTCTTTACGCGGCAAAACTGGGTAGCATCTATCTACCCCTAACTTCTTCACCCTAAGCATCTGTTCGCTTTCTTGCTCTTCCTCATTATCCCTAAACGCAACAGCAGCTTGTACCATTGACATACCTCGTTCTCGTTTATTTTTCTTCGCTAATGCTAATTTCATTTCTCTCTGTTTGGCTTCCTTGCGCCATATGCGAAAAGAGTCAAACAGTGCCGGCCGGGCTTTCTTCTTAAAAAGTTTAACCTCTAAATTATCCAAAATCTCCATGTCAAAACTACCATATTGGGGCCATTTTAAAGCACCATGTTTCCTGGTGTATCGGATCCATACTTCATTATATGCGATGGGGCGTACCCCATGTTTCACATAAAGTTCATAGGTTGGAGTTCCAATCGGAGGAACCACCGGACACGAGTCCTCCAATCGGGAATCCTTATTACAACCAAGACAAAACATATTTCCAAGTCTGCTAAGACCAGGCATCTACGCTCTCTAGTCTAGCTTCAAACTTCAAAGGATTATCGAATACGATAGTCTCGTGAATACACGAGTCCCTCGGCTTTGGTACTTGCAAGTTCCAAAAAAAGGGATCCCAAGGGGTTACCAAAAAACTAAGGACTGGGAGACGCTCCACCCATACTTAACTGAGGTATCGATGACGTCACCAGAAGACTCGTCTAACGTTTCGCTCTACCAATCATCAAGGGTCCAAAACAGGGCGATAGTCAAGGCAGCAGTCCTTCGTAGCCGTCGGGAAGCGGGGAACCTCGCAGCAAAGACTTTCGGACCACGTCGACATACAGGGGTCGATGAAGTGGCGGCCTTCCTCCAGAATTTTCACACGATGCTCCTCACGAACCTCTGGCTTGGACCGGTACCGCTGAAATCGCCCCACGTTGGGCGCTAACTGAATTACTGGGTTTTAAGAACCCAGCGGTGCCAGGGAACACACCCGAAGACTTCGAGTTCTTCCTGTTTCAGACTACAGAAACACAGAGTCTTCTAGGTGAAGTCAAAGATCGTATTTATTGGCTGCAGCCAGTAACAGGTATCCTAGAAGTACAACACGGTGTATGTTCTCAGGAGACTGCTCAATCTTACAAAGCCAGCCTTCTCTTTTTATACAAAATATTATGCTTTAGGCAAACATTCCTTGTTTTACAGTTGACCATTCACATATTTTCACTACAAAGAAAAAGCAGAGTCATGATGACAAGCCCATATTTCAGTTTGTTCAGCCCACAATCAACTATCCGGCAAGGCCAAGTATTTTCATTAGATATCGACGGACCCCTAATAAAAACGGGCACCTCCTCCTCGTAAAGCAAGTCATAAAGCAGGAAACAGGGACAGGTGTGTGTAAGATTAGGCATGGTTTGTGTGCGATGAAAGGTTTATGACATGTTGTGCTTCGATGCTAATCTCATTCGGCCACTGGGAAAGGAACTGGCCGAACAGATTTAGCTTCAGGCAGTGGACTCAGCTCGCCCAGGTCACAGAGGAGTCAGCGAAGGTATACGTGTCCTTCTGACTCGATTTCGGCTTTAGTCATTTAGCCTAGGTGAGGGCAATCACAAAATGGCTGCCGTTCACAAAATGGAACCCGAGGGTTCAGGACGGAAACTCTGATTTCAGGGTGGTTTCGTCACTCGAATATGACGGAAATACTTATGCATAATATCTCAATCATTACCGGTCTGCTGATACCAAAATCGTCATGATACGACGATGTTTATAACACGGGTCCAGAATTTTCAGTACTACAGCGCAGGCGCGAAATCAGCGCCGCGCATGCGCGCCGAGCGGGCCATGACGGAACGGCAGATTTACAAGCCCCTTGCGCCACCGGCCCATCACTTTTTGTGTCCTACCGGTGGCGCATTTTACTGCTCCATATTTACAAGGGCAGGAAAAGCCACCCTGCATGACTATTCCTGTCCTTGTAAATATGCAGGCCCCTTTGCGCAGAGCACCTTGGGTGAAAGGGGTGTTCCATGGGTGTTGCTGTGAGTGTTCCCATGCAACACCTATGGAACCAGACATATTTGGTAAACAACCATTACCACGAATCTTTTATCCCGCATACCATCACCCCGCATACCTTGACAACGCATCTACCATGACTCCGCAATGCAATTAAAATGCATGGCATTACATTTTATATGCTTTTGCCACGCATGCTTTTACAACGAAATTCGTTGTAAATGCATGAATGGTAAAAGCATATGTTTTTTAAATGTAAGTATAAAGTAAGTATAGGGTTTGGTGTTGGGGTGTAGCGGTATATGTTATGGGGGTTCAGGGGTAATTTTAGTGTTATGTGTATGTTTGGGTTTTGGGGTGCTGGGGAATTTTTAGAGTGGGTTTAGGTTTTGGGGTGCTGGGGTAATTTTAGGGGTTAGGATGGGTTAGGGTTTTGGGTTGTAGGGTGTATTTTTAGGATTCAGGGTGCGTTTAAGGTTTTGGGGTGCAAGGGTATTTTTGGGGTTCAGGGTGCTTTTAAGGTTTAGGTATGAAGGGGTATTTTTGGGGTTCAGGGTGCGTTTAGGTTCAGGGGTGCTGGGGTAAATTTAGGGATCAAGGTGGGTTAGGGTTTTGGGGTGCAGGTATATTTTTGGGGTTCAGGGTGCGTTTAGGCTTTGGAGTGCTGGGGTAATTTTAGGGGTCATGGTGTAAGGGGTAATTTTAGGGTTCAGGGTGTCTTTTTGGTTTTGAGGTACTGGGGTATTTTTAGGGGTCAGGGTGCGTTTAAGCTTTTGGGGTGAAAGGGTATTTTTAGGGTCCAGGGGGCTTGTAAGGTTTTGGGGTGCAGGGGTATTTTTGGGGTTTGGGTGCGTTTTAGTTTAGGGGTACAGGGGTAATTTTGGGGATCAGGGTGGGTTAGGATTTTGGGGCGCAGGGGTATTTTTGGGGTTCAGGGTGTGTTTAGGGTTTTGGGGTGCAGGGGTATTTTTGGGGTGCTGGGTGCATTTATGTTTTGGGGTGCAGGGGTAATTTTGGGGGTCAGGGTGGGTTAGAATTTACGGGTGCAGGAGTATATTTGGGGTTCAGGGTGCGTTTAGGTTTTGGGGTGCCGGGGTAATTTTGGGGTTCAGGGTGCATTTGGGTTTTGGGGTGTAGGGGGAATTTTTAGGGTTTAGGGTGCAGGGGATTTTTTGGAATTTAGGGTGTGTTTAGGTTTCCGAGTGCAGGGGTATTTTTGGGGTTCAGGGTGTGTTTAAGGTTTTGGGGTACAGGGATATTTTTGGGGCTCAGGGTGCATTTAGGTTTAGGGATGCAGCTGTAATTTGGGGGTTCAGGGTGCATTTAGGGTTTTGGGGTACAGGGGTATTTTGGGAATTCAGGGTGCGTTTAGGTTTTGGGGTGAAGGGGTATTTTTGGGGTTCAGGGTGCGTTTAAGGTTTTGGGGTACAGGGGTATTTTTGGGGTTCAGTGTGCATTTTAGGGTTTGGGGTGCAGGGGTAATTTGGGGGTTAGGGTGGGTTAGGGTTTTGAGGTGTAGGGGCATTTTTAAGGGTTCAGGGTGCGTTTAGGGTTTTGGGGTGCAGGGGTAGTTTTGGGGTTCAGTGTGCGTTTAGATTTTGGGGTGCAGGGCTAATTTTGGGGGTCAGAATGGGTTAGGGTTTGAGGTGTAGGGGGAAATTTGAGGGTTTAGGGTGCGTTTAGCGTTTGGGGGTGCAGGGATATTTTGGGGAGTCAGGGTGCATCTAAGGTTTTGGGGTGCAGGGGTATTTTTGGGGTTCAGGGTGCGTTTAGATTATGGGGTGCATGGGTAATTTTAGGGGTCAGGGTGGTTTAGGGTTTTGAGGTGTAGGATGAATTTTTAGGGTTCAGGTGCGTTTAAGGTTTTGGGGTTTAGGGTGCGTTAGGGTTTTGGGGTGGCGGGTATTCTTTGGGGTTCAGGGTGGATTTCGTTTTTTTAGATATATATATATATAAATAAAAATTATTTATAAAAACAATATATATATCCATACTAATAATATAAAGAGAGAGCCCAAACCTTTGAGGCGGGTAATCTCAGGAACCACAGCACCAATCACAACACCCAATACAGCGTTGGAAAGGGCAGTTGCAGCAGAAGGACATAGGCTATACAGACGCCCACCATATACATTTAAAAGGTAAAAGAACCGTGCCAGCAAAGTAGTCCCTTGTGGGCGTGTCTGCGTTGTGCTGTGGGCGTGTGCTGTGGGCGTGACAAACACTGGGGGCGTGTGGTACGTTCCACCCTTCATGCCATGTCTCATATTTTGTGCTAATCCCACCCTGCTCCCTTTAAATACCCCTGCACCCCATGATCATAGCCCACCCTTACTCCTTAAAATACCCCAACACCCTTAAACACTAACCCATCTTAACCCTATAAATATACCCTGTACCCCAAAACCCAAACCTATCCCTAAACCCTAAAAATACCCCTATACCCCAAAACCCAAACCTAGCCCTGAACCCTATAAATACCCTGTACCTCAAAACCCAAACCTACCCCTGAACCCTACAAATACCCCTGTACCCCAAAACCCAAACCTAGCCCTGAACCCTAAAAATACCACTGTACCCCAAAACCCAAACCTACCCCTGAACCCTAAAATACCCCTGTACCCCAAAACACAAACCTAGCCCTGAACCCTTAAAATACCCCTGTACCCCAAAACCCAAACCTACCCCTGAACCCTAAAAATACCCCTGTACCCCAAAACCCAAACCTAGCCCTGAACCCTATAAATACCCCTGTACCTCAAAACCCAAACCTACCCCTGAACCCTAAAAATACCCCTGTACCCCAAAACCCAACCCTAGCCCTAAACCCTAAAAATACAACTGTACCGCAAAACCCAAACCAACCCCTGAACCCTACAATACCCCCCTGCACCCCAAAACACAAACCTAGCCCTGAACCCTTAAAATACCCCTGTACCCCAAAACCCAAACCTACCCCTGAACCCCAAAAATACCCCTGTACCCCAAAACCCAAACCTAGCCATGAATCCTGAAAATACCCCTGTACCCCAAAACCCAAACCTACCCCTGAACCCTAAAAATACCCTGTGTACCCCAAAACCTAACCTATCCCTGAACCCTAAAAATACAATTGTACCCCAAAACCCAAACCTACCCCTGAACCCTAAAATACCCCTGTACCCCAAAACACAAACCTAGCCCTGAACCCTTAAAATACCCCTGTACCCCAAAACCCAAACCTACCCCTGAACCCTAAAAATACCCCTGTACCCCAAAACCCCAAACCTAGCCCTGAACCCTAAAAATACCTCTGTACCCCAAAACCCAAACCTAGCCCTGAACCCTAAAATACCCCTGTACCCCAAAACCCAAACCTAGCCCTGAACCCTAAAAATACCCCTATACCCCAAAACCCAAACCTACCCCTGAACCCTAAAAATACCCCTATACCCTAAAACCCAAAACTATATCTGAACCCTTAAAATACCCCTGTACCCCAAAACCCAAACCTAGCCCTGAACCCTAAAAATACCCCTGTACCCCAAAACCCATACCTATCCCTAAACCCTAAAACTATCCCTGTACCCCATAACCCAAAACTATAACTGAACCCTTAAAATACCCAAACACCTCAAAACATATACCTAAGTACCCCAAAAACATATACCCCTATGCCCATACTTACCTTATCTAAACATTAAAAAAAACATGCTTTTACCATTCATGCATTTACAACGAATTTCGTTGTAAATGTATGCGTAGTAAAAGCATATAAAATGTGATGCCATGCGCTATAAAGGCATTGCGGAGTCATGGTACTTTCGTAATGAAAGTATGCGGAGTGATGGTATGCGGAAAGAAAGTACAGAATAATCGGTGTTTACCCTCCCCCGGTAAGTACATTGGTGGCACGGCAGCCCACATCTCCAGCCACATACTCATATTTTTTCACCACCCATTTGAAAAATGCACAGGTCTCTCTCATTGATGGCCAGCACCAACATACACTTTTAGACTCACCTCCACCCACAAGTTCTAGAATTGCAAACTTTAGAGCTGGGGAGCTGTGGTGGTGTGGGGCCGCGGCCAGGGCAACTGACTCCGGAATCTGGGGATCACGGTTCGATCCCCGGCACTGACGGCAGATTAGCCCAGCACCATGTGACTCTGGGCAATAGCTTGCTTAATCTTCCTGACGGCCCCCAGCGCCTAGAGACCCTTGCGGGTGATTGTGCGCTTTACAAATGTGGATTATTATTATTACGTTCGAATCTCGGCATCAGCTCAACATCCTGTGATTCCAGGCAAATCGCTTTGTCTCCCCGTGCCTACCACAAATGAATGTGTTCTTCTGTAATGTAAATTGTGCTCATGCCATGTTGTCGAGTTTGCGCTATATAATATTGCAAAGAAATATAAAGTAGGGAAACTCGAGTTCACACACTACTGAAAGCGCACTCTTAAGTAAATCAGCAGTGCACTGTGAATCGGAGCGTTTCACAGGCCTGTCACAGATAAGAAATGCTATCAAAATGAAATCCTACACAACAATATACTACTGCCGGCAGCAATTCATACCCGGACAACGTCGGCACGGGCTGCTATCAACAATGAAATCATAAACCAAGGACTTATAGAAATTGAAGACTCACTGTATCTATTAAGCGAGAAGTCCTTACAAAATTTCAGCCTGCCGCCAGCGGTCCGAACTAATCTAACTGGATACCACAATATCGCTACCGCACACAATATTCCAGAGCTAAATAACTACCTTGCTCAACACTTGCCTAACTTAGTTCCCGAACAACAACTCGCCTACAACACCATAGTTGATAGTGTTGAAAAGAAGCAAGGCAAACTATTGTTCATAGACGCCCCCGGTGGCACAGGAAAGACTTACCTAATCAACCTCATACTTGCCAAAGTTCGATCTTCTGGGAATTTGGCTTTAGCTGTTGCTTCATCTGGAATAGCTGCCACTTTGCTAACAGTTGGGAAAACAGCACATTCTACCTTTGAACTGCTTCTAACAGTTTCCCTTAAAAGGGATTCAATATGCTCTATTCGGAAAAACGGACCTTTGGGGACACTGCTTCAAAATGTGTCTCTTATCATGTGGGACGAATGTACAATGATACTAAAACCATTGCTGCCTAGCCTTTTTTTACCTGGACAACGTCGGGACGGGCCGCTAGTATATATATATATATATATATATATATATATATATATATATATATACATATATATATATATATATTCACTGAAAAAAACATAGGTTTCACACCAGTTATAGTTAGGAATTAGCATTTAAAAAACCTATTAAATTCACAGAAAAAACCATAGGTTTCACACCAGTTATAGTTAGCTGGAAATTTTACTGACATAAAACCATTGAAATTCCCACGTTATAGTTAGTTGAACTCACTATAACTTGCGCGCCTGCAATGCACTGCTGATGACATCATATATTACATCACTCATGACATGGTCAGTGACATCACTCATGACATCAATCATGACACCATCCAGTGAATGTGTGTCTTTCTGAAAAATCAATATGTTTTATATATGTATTTGTAAAGGTCGATGGATGAATAAATGTTTAAATAAGTGTGTAAATGGATATTTATTTTAAAAAAAATATTGATTGGTTAACTGGCTTATAAAGTGTATCTTAGTGAATACATATATTAGCGAGTAATTTTTAAATATTTAAATATATGTATCAGTGTTTCACTTTGTGTATAAGTGGCTGCATGGGTCGGTGACTGACTCACTGTTTGTATGTGTTTTGAAGACAGCGTATGTGCAGGATGTATGGGTGGATGAGTGCGTATATGTGTGTGTTAGTGAGTGAATGCCTGCCTCACTAGTGTCTTTATGAGTAACTACATATGTTTTAATCTAGTATATGTGAGTATTGGTGTATATAAGTGAGTATTGTGAGAGTGAGAAATTGAAAGAGTTCCTGTTTAAATAAGTATGTGTTTCTATAAGTGATTGTTTAAGAGAGTAAGTATGTGTAAGTTTCCTTAGAAGTAATGTGCTAGTGTGTGTAAAGCTGTATATGCAAATAAATGGATGTTCAATAGTTTATTTGCATGTGTGAGTATGTGTGTGAGAAACTTTTGGGTGACTGTCGGTGTGTAACAGGATGTATATGTGTATCACTACATATGATGAGTGAGTATATGTATGAGTGACTATATAGAACTGTTGCTGAATGAGAGGAGGTGTATATAGATGGTGGAATTACTGAATTGGTTGTTGTAACTGGTATGGGTATCTCCATTTTTTTGAAAATGTTAGTTTCTATTTTTTAAGTTCAGAATAAAATGTATTGAAAGTAAAGAGGTGTCAATACAATAAGACAAATGATACAAAAGAGGAGCAAAATAAGCTGGAGAATCTTTGCATACATAGCCATATAAAAAAATACAATGAATATGTACATCAAGTGAAAACCGGTGAAAGCAGATATTGAGAGAAAAAAGAGGAAAACAATAGTAAATCTGTTATACATGTAAATACTTAGGAACGAGAAGGTCAATCAAGGAGGTTTGGGAACTTCTTGTTGATTTGGTAACAAATGAAATGATTTTTTAGCAGAGGCATCAAGGTATACTGTTATAGGGAGCCATAAAACAGTGCGCTTCATTGCTAATTGAGGAGGAAAAACAAAGACAGTGTCCAACCTATCCTAGTGTCCTTGCCTCTTTATAACCAGATTCTGCATTCTCATAATCTTTCTTCAGCTCCTACTTCCACCTCCCTACTCCACTCTTTCCTGACTACCCATTCCAAGGCTTCCCTTATTTATGCATTTCTGCGCTCCAAATCTCTTCCCCGCCCAAGATCTAAAGTAGAGGAGCAATGGGAAAGCGACTTTGCTACTTCTTGGTCCGCTTCACTTTGGGACAAGCTCTGGGTAAAACTTCGCAAATCCTCCAGAGCTGCTACTCTCACTCAAACTTTATTTTTCATCTATAATAGACTCCTTTTTACACCACATATGCTTCACAGCAGATTTTCTTCTGTCCCTGACCTCTGCTGGTCTTGCTCTACTCCTAATGCTACTTTGTTTCACATGCTCTTCTCCTGCACTATTATTCATGACTTCTGGAAGCGAATTTGGTCCCAAATTAACGATATTTTTCACACCCAAATCCCTTTTACTTTTATTCATATTTTTCTTGGCAGTCTTTCTTCGTGCTGGGACCAGGTCACTTTTGATATACGAATTATTGATTTACTGATAGCGGTTGCATTCCAACAAATCACTGCTAATTAGTTTCTATTTTTGAATATGTGTTTCAAGGGTTACACATTACACTGAAAGGAGGTCTGTCAGTCTGTCACAAGGATGGTGTCATCAGTGATGTCATGAGTGATGTCACTGACCATGTCATGAGTGATGTAATATGTGATGTCATCAGCAGTGCATTGCAGGCGCGCAAGTTATAGTGAGTCCAACTAACTATAACGTGGGAATTTCAATGGTTTTATGTCAGTAGAATTTACAGCTAACTATAACTGGTGTGAAACCTATGTTTTTTTCAGTGAATTTAATAGGTTTTTTAAATGCTAATTCCTAACTATAACTGGTGTGAAACCTATGGTTTTTTCAGTGAATTTCATAGGTTTTTTAAATGCTAATTCCTAACTATAACTGTTGTGAAACCTTTCGTTTTTTCAGTGAATTTCAAAGGTTTTTTAATAGCAAATTATTTCTATAGTTCTGAAATGTAATATTTTTTCTAATGAATCCTATATTGTATATTTATGTAATACTATTATTTTTATGTATATTGTTCATGTTTTTTTTTTCTTTTTTTGCCCTGGAGCACTCCCGGTGCGCGTCCCGGTGAGCGCACCGGTAAGCGCAGTCTTGCGGCGCGCCCCAGGGTGCGTACCGGTGAGCGTCTCTTTAGCGCTTTTGCCGCGAACGAAAACATCATCGTGACATATCGCGTAGCCGCGTCCGCGTGATACGCACGGCGTAAACGCACCCGGTAGCACTCGAGCGCATACGATTGCGCAACGTAAGCATCCGACGCGCTTACGCGACGCGTCCCTGGGCGCGCCCCGGGGCGCGCCCAGGGGCGCGTAGCGTAAGCGCGTCGGGTCATGTGACCTAGTCAAGTCAAGTCAAGTCAAGAGATTTATATAGCGCGCTACATACCCAGAGGGTCTCAAGGCGCTTGAGGAGGGTGGGGAGTTATTTGTCGAATATCCAGGTTTTAAGTTGCTTTCTGAATGTAAGGTGGTTCTGAGTGAGGCGAAGGTGAGTGGGAAGTGAAATCCAGGTTTTAGCTGCCAGGTAGGAGAAGGATCTGCCTCCCATGGTGGTTTTGTTGATGCGAGGTACAGTTGCAAGGGCTTGGTTGGAGGATCATAGGTGGTGGGAGGGGGTGTAGAAGGAAAGTCGTGAGTTGAGGCATTCAGGTCCAAGTTCGTAGAGTGCTTTGTGGGCGTGAGTTAGGAGGCGGAAAGTAATCCTCTTGTTAACGGGGAGCCAGTGGAGGTTTTTCAGGTGTCCAGAGATGTGGTCTTTACGTGGGATGTCTAGTATGAGTCTGGCTGACGCGTTCTGGATGCGTTGGAGTTTTTTCTGGAGTTTTGCGGTGGTGCCGGCGTATAGGGTGTTTCCGTAGTCCAGGCGGCTCGTGACCAATGCGTGGGTGACCGTTTTTCTAGTTTCGGTGGGGATCCAGCGGAATGTTTTTTTGAGCATGCGAAGAATATTGAAGCAGGAAGATGAGACGGCGTTGACTTGTCTGTTCATAGAAAGTGAGGAGTCCAGGATGACACCTAAGTTCCGTGCGTGGTCCGTCGGGATGGGTGCTTTTCCAAGGGCCTCTGGCCACCAAGAGTCATCCCAGGCGGAGAGGGAGGTGCCAAGGATGAGGACTTCAGTTTTGTCGGAGTTCAGTTTTAGACGGCTGTACTTCATCCACTCGGCTACTTCTTTCATTCCTTCATGTAGGTTGGTTTTGGCGGTGTTTGGGTCTTTGGTGAGTGATAGTATCAGTTGAGTGTCATCAGCGTAGGAGATGATGTTGAGTTTGTGTTGGCGTGCGATGGCCGCGAGGGAGCTCATATATACGTTGAAGAGGGTGGGACTGAGTGAAGATCCTTGTGGCACGCCGCAGATGACTTCGGTAGCTTCTGATTTGAATGGTGGAAGGCGGACTCTTTGAGTTCTTCCGGCAAGGAATGAGGTGATCCATTCCAGTGCTTTTCCTTGGACTCCGATGTTTCTGAGGCGTTGTATTAAGGTGCTATGACAAACTGTGTCAAAGGCTGCGGAGAGGTCGAGGAGGATGAGGGCGACTGTGTCTCCGTTGTCTAGCAGAGTTCGAATGTCGTCAGTTGCTGCGATGAGTGCGGTCTCAGTGCTGTGTTTGGCACGGAAGCCGGATTGTGAGGAGTCGAGGGATTTGTTGGTTTCGAGGAAGGCGGCGAGCTGGTTGTTGACAGCTTTCTCGATGACTTTGGCCGGGAAAGGAAGGAGCGAGATAGGGCGGTAGTTTTTGAGTTCGGTGGGGTCAGCTGTGGGTTTCTTCAGAAGGGCGCTGAGTTCGGCATGTTTCCAACTTTCCGGGAAGATAGCGGAGTTGAGGGAGCAGTTGATGACGTCTCGGAGGTGCGGTGCTATAATGGAGTCTGCTTTGTTAAAAATGTGGTGAGGGCAAGGGTCTGTGGGGGATCCTGAGTGGATGGAGTTCATCAGGCGGATGGTGTCCTCAGTGGAGATTGGGTTCCAGTCGTTGAGGATGTTCAAGGGGGGTGGGGGTCCTGCAGAGGGTTGGGTGGGTTGGTCTTCGGGTCGGTTGTCGAAGCTGTTGTGGATGTCTGCAATCTTGTTGTGGAATAATGAGGCTAGGGAGTCGCAGAGGGCTTGAGAGGGGGTGATGTCGTTGGAGTTGGCTGAGGGGTTGGTAAATTCCTTGACGATGTTGAATAATTCCTTGCTGTTGTGGGCATTGTTATCTAGTCGGTCCTTGAAAGCGGCTTTCTTGGCGTTCCTGATCAGTTGGTGGTGTATACGGGTGGCGTTTTTGAAGGCGTCTTTGGTGCTGGTGTTTGGGTCTTTTTTCCAGACCTTCTCAAGCGAGCGACAGAGTTTCTTAGATTTCTTAAGATCATCGTTGAACCAAGAGGCCTTCTTGCTGCCTAGATTGATTTGACGTTTTTTCAACGGTACTAGGATGTCGGCGCTGTTGGATAGCCATTGGGTGAGGTTAATGGCTGCTTGGTCGGGGTTTGTGGAGTGGGCAGGGGGGTTATGAAGAAGCGATGAGGAGATAACACTATTTATTGCTTCAGGACAGTTTTGGTTTCCAAATGATAAAAGCCCTGGTCATGTGACCTGAAAATAACACTTTTCATTGGTTCAGGACAGTTTTTTTTTCCTAATGATGACAGCCCCCACCTTTTTTCCTCATTCTCACTTTGTACTTTGAGTGAAGAAGACTGTTGAAAGAACTCTCTGTACCTTTTTGGACTGAAAAATGGCTTCAGTAGCAGCAGCAGCAGGAGCATCTCAGCCACCACCACCACCACCGCCACAAAGAGGACCACCACAACACCACAGTGGTGGAGATGAAGAAGAGGAGGAGGAGGAGGAGGAGGAGGAGGAGGGGAGGAGGACATTCCTGCCAGAAGATAATACCCCATATAGGCCAAAGCAGCACGTTATATGGGAGCTTTTTTCCATCCCAAAGGACCTCAGAAAAGTGAATGCGCCAAGGGTTACTTGCCTAATCTGTGGCACTGAACTTTCAAGGGGGAACCCTAACAAGAAATACTCATTTGGCAATAACACCATGATTCGCCACATGCAGCGCCGGCATCCTAACAACTATGCTGCGGCAGAGGTCCGAGAACTGGCCAGAAACCCTCCCCAATCTTCACCCAGCACCTCCAAAAGAAAGCAACCCACTCCATCGGGACCAGAGACAAGGGAGATGGTCCCAAACATACAACCCCAGTTTGGGCAATACAAGATCACTTGTATATTTTATGGTAAAACAATCACCTATGGTGAGCAAAGCATAAAGCTCATCAACCGTGCTGGTGACAACCACAATTGCCCCAAAAAAACATAATTTTTTTCTGATTTTTTTTTTGCTCCAGTTGAGCCGTTTACAATTCCCTGTTTTTTGTTTCTCCCCATAAAAATAACAAAAAAATATAAAATTGTTCATAAAAGCCAAAAAAAGTACAAAATGTTAAAAAAAACATTAAAAAAATATAAAACAACAAAAAGAAGAAAAAAACAGTTCTTTTTAGAACTACCTCCAATTTATAAAAAAAAGGCTACATTTTTTAAAAACTCTGTCATTCTTTTTACCCCATGGTACCCTCCCTGGTATGCTCCCCGGTGCGCATACCGGGCGCTCCCCCCGCGCAAATCGAAAGAATTATTATTTTTTTTTGCCCCGCGGGGCCCTTTTATGGCCCCCACATCAAACCTAAGGGGTCAGGGGGGGTCTACTCTGCCCCCTTTTGGTCATTTCCCCCTTTGTTTTTGCCACCTCTTGTGCCTCGATTCTACCGAGACACAAGATGGCGGCTGCTCCGGACTGTTTGGAATGTTGACAGACACCCAAGAGCCAATCAGCTTTCCGCGCGCGAACTCGCGTAGCACGCTGGTTTGCGCCCCGGTGCGCGTACCGGGGCGCGCTTATAGATATATATATTTTTTTGAACCTAAATTACTCAAAATCCACTGGAGCACATATCTTGAGACATAGCAAAGGCACATCGGGCTACCAGTCCCTACAATTTTGCCAAGTTTGGTGGAAAACCATTCAGCCGTTCGGGCTAAAAGTGAGTTTGACCGCCCTATGGAAATTAACATGGGGAAAAAGGGTTTTGGGACCCCCCTTTTATCTCGGCCCCCGCTTGACGAATCTCCCCCAATCTTTCAGGGAAGGAGCGGAGCGCCGCGAGGCAAATTTGAGGAAAATTTCAGGCAGATTCCTCAACCGGCGCCAAAGTTATTCCCAATAGAATGTTGCGAATTCCCTATACAAAATAATCCTAACTATAACTACCTACTGGCGACCGCCAGTAGGTTTTCTATATATATATATATATATATATATATATATATATATATATATATATGTAAAGTACTTTTACACAGTTTATGACTTCACGACGCATGCATTTGCGTTGTAAAGGCATGCGTGGTAAAGTCATATGAGGAGTGAAAGTTTGAGGGTTAATGGTATCGCGGAGCAATTGCATTTTCGTTGTGAAAAAAGCAGAGTAATGGTATGCGGGATGAAATGCGGGATGAAAGTATGCGGGATAACGTCATATATTCGACATATTTCCATATTTACGAGGAATCGTAAATCTGGAAATGCGTGTAAATGCTACCCCTCCCCTGGGGAGGCGTAGCATTTACAATTGCATTTTCGTTGTGAAAAAAGCAGAGTAATGGTATGCGGGATGAAATGCGGGATGAAAGTATGCGGGATAACGTCATATATTCGACATATTTCCATATTTACGAGGAATCGTGAATCTGGAAATGCGTGTAAATGCTACGCCTCCCCTGGGGAGGCGTAGGGAGGCAAAACGAGGAGAAATGTATTAATTTCTCCTCATTTTCTTTTCCTCTTTCTATGCGTGCTGCATTCTGCAGCACACATAGAAAGAGGGAATCACCTCTAATGATTGTTTTTTTAACACACTTTATTGAAGACCATGTTACATCACATCATGAGAAAAGGATTCTACAGAAATAGTCATTTTGTTTTTCTTGTATCAAAATTACAGAGCACGTATCATACATAGGGTCAATGCCAATCGTTCCTTGTGCCATAAGATTCAAAGGTCTCACTCCCCTTTAGCATTATTGCTAAGACATCAGTAGGTATGCAATGTAAATCAAATCAATACAAAGTTGTGCATATTTACAATTAACCAAAGGAACAAATTCAAACACCTTTATCCCTCCCACCCTAACCCTCCCATCCCGTCTCCTGGTCGGACTAACGTTAACTTTCAACATTAATCGAAGAGGTTCTTATAGATGTATCATTCTAGGGAATGCGGCTTCCGTAACAAGGCCATTATTTGTTCAGGTCTCAGGCCCTGGAGGTTAGGTAATACATGGTAGCCTCGCATGCTATGGGGTTAGGGTAACCTGTGGAGGAGACAAATCAAGCGTTTCCAACTCAATTATCATAGCCTCCCATTTCATTGAAATGGGCTGCTTCCTCAGCCCTCTGTCTTCCTCCCTACGGAGAGCTGCACCCTCCACCCTTCCCCATTGAACCAAGTCAGTTTGCCAGATAGAGATCGCCGGGCATCTGGGGGACTTCCACCTCATTGTAATAGCTCTTATCGCCAAGATGAGTGCCAAATCTAAAAACTTTAACCGCACCTTCTGTACCTGTGAGCGTCTACGGAGGCCTACAAGGCAATTCAGGGCTTTATCCAGGACCGGGAGTTGTGTCACAACATGTAGCGCATGGCGGACTCCTCCCCAGTAGTCTTGTAAGCAGGGGCAGGACCATAGCATATGGATAAAATCCGCCTCTTCTCCTCTACAGCCGGGGCAACAATGGCAGGAGTCCGGGAACATGTATTTTATGAGGGGTGAGGTATGATCTATGAAGGACCATTGTCTGGATAAATTTTAATTTCGCATTACGCAATACTTTTCTGGGGCGTTCCAGCATACATTTCCATGCTTTGTCTGTAATCTCCACACTAGAGTCCTCCAGTGTGCTCCAAAAGTAGTAAGTGTAATCGCTGCATGTGCCCGAACTCCAGTATATAAACAATCGCACCAAATGTCCCCCAGGACCCATGTAGTATAAGAGGTGTACCAAGTTATGTTGTGGGGGTTCATTTCTTTGTGGAGCCCAAGTGGTTCCTTCTAACATAATGTGCCACAGTAGCATGTAATAAGTATTGGCGTGGTGGAGCACCCGTGGCCTGTACAAAGGAGTCATGATCTAGCATGGTGTCGTCGCCGAAGAATGCACCTACGTCCTCTACTCCACTGTCGGTCCAGTCCTGTATTTTGGCCCTTGTCAGACTTCCCTGTGGTGTAGGGATAGCTAAGATGGGAATGTTCGTGGCGTACGGGAACGCTGTAGCTGTATATAATAGGGCCTTTTTCCAACAAAGTAGGGCAATCTTCAGTAGAGGAGGGCATGCTGGAGAAATCTTAACCTTCGGCAATAGTAAAGAATGTAGCTCGCCCCGGTCTAACCTCTGTGGTGTGAAGCCAATCTCCTGTAGGTTTCTACCTGCAGTCCAGTAGGATAACCATTGGAGCTGGCTTGCATAGTAGTAACTTCTAAAGTCAGGAACTCCCAGGCCCCCATTGTGCGTCTCCAGCTGGAGCTTCCGGAGACGTATTCGTCTGCGGCCAGTACCCCAAATGAAATGAGATTCACCAATATAGTGTTCAATGTGTTAAAAATGGATTGTGGGAGAATCACAGGCAAATTCACGCAATAGTATAGTAAACAAGGCAACATCACCATTTTGGAGATGGCAACTCGTCCCCTAACCGATGGTAGAGAGGACCAGAACCCTACACTAGCACGGAGACCCGTTATTGCCCAGAGGATGTTACCCACAATTTGATCCGTCTTCGTCCTATAGACGTGAATGCCTAAGTATTTAAAGGTGGTGGGAGTTACCAGTAAGGTGTGAGTGCCAAATGGTGTCTCCTGAAAGAAGAAGCTTTTCGATTTCTCAGGGATTATGGCAGGCCGGACAGGCGTTCAAAAGTGGCAAATATATTAGGGATAGGGGCATTATCAGCCAGCGACGGCTCGTGGAGGGAGTTACGGTGGGGCAGGAGGGTGGGGAGGGGGAGGGGCAGGGTGGAGGTTGCTAAAAACCGGCATATGGATAATTGCAGGTAAGTAAACAATTTAATTAATAAAACGAATTTCGTAGTGCGCCTTGCATCGCAAAATGCAATGCAGTGC
Source organism: Lissotriton vulgaris (assembly GCF_964263255.1). Lineage (NCBI taxonomy): Eukaryota > Metazoa > Chordata > Amphibia > Caudata > Salamandridae > Lissotriton > Lissotriton vulgaris. The sequence goes on from NC_141688.1 coordinate 101,965,642, forward strand.
GAGCTACGAAATTCGTTTTATTAATTAAATTGTTTACTTACCTGCAATTATCCATATGCCGGTTTTTAGCAACCTCCGCCCTGCCCCTCCCCCTCCCCGCCCTCCTGCCCCACCGTAACTCCCTCCACGAGCCGTCGCTGTTATCAGCTGTCAGGTCCCGTAAGTATAAGAGTATGTCATCCGCATAGATGGAAATTAGATGGTGTATCCCATCAATGGGAATGCCAAGGCGGGTCGCTGACTTTCGAAGAGCTATAGCTAAAGGTTCCAACGCGAGCACAATAATAGGGGGGACAATGGGCATTCCTGCCTTGTGCCTCTGTGAACTGTATATTGGTCTGATATGTGATGACCCGTGCGAGCTCTGGCCGTAGGGGATGTATATAATAGGTGAACCCATTTGAGATATGTGTCTGGGAAGCCAAACCGTCTCAATACCACAAACATGAAATCCCAAGAGAGGGAGTCAAATGCCTGCCTAAGAAGGTCTAATGCTATGCACCTTGCGTGTTGATAAGCTTGTGGGGTGGCCTTCATTATGTAATGTAGCTGTCGGGTGTTTAGGGAGGTGCTACGATTTGGTAGGAAGCCGCACTGGTCACAGTGAATAAGCATATTAAGGAATGGTTGTATGCGGTTAGCCAGAGCCTTACTGTGAATTTTATATTCAGTGGATAACAGGGAGAGGGGTCTATAATTAGACAACTCTAGGCTATCTCGTCCTGGTTTGGGTATGGATGTGACTAATGCTTGCATGGTGGAATCTGGCAGGCGGCCAGCCTGAAAAGCCTATATACAGTCTCCAGCACTGGTACCAAGGACTCAGAGTAAGTATGGTAAAACTCTACAGGGAGTCCATCAATCCCAGGAGTCATGTTACGATTTAAACCCTTAATTGCAGCACAAATTTCCTGTTGAGTTATGGGACCATCTGTGTCTTTTTGGGTGTCGTCAGGCAGTATTGGGAAGGGGAGATCCTGTGGAAACTCTGTGATGGAGGAACCTGCAACTGGGTTAGGGGGTGCATAGAGTGTTGCAAGGTGATCGTGAAAGGCTGTAATTATTTCATTTTGTGTGTGGACTAAGTGTCCTGCTGGTGTATTTATTCTAGATATAATTAGCGGGTCTGGTCTGTCCATGACCATGCGGGCAAGCAGTGCACCTGATCTATCTGCTTCTGTGTGTTTTCGTTGGAGAAATTCCCTGTGGTCTATTGTTCACAGTGTTTCTAGTGTTTCAGTGTGGTCAATGTGAGCAGATTGTAATGCTTCTCGTTTGTTTGGATCAGACACTGCCTTCTTCTCTAGTATATCCAACTGGTGTTCAATGTCCTTCAGACGTTGGTGTCTTTCCTGCCTAGCCCCCACTAATTGTCCGATTGTCGCTCCCCTTACCACCAATTTCAGAGCATCCCATTCAATCAGATTGGAGGAAGCTGTGTTCCAGTTTTCAGCCAGGTAATTAGTAATAGTGTTGGACAGGGTTGTGCGGAAGGGGGAGTCTTCAAGTAGTTGTGGGTGTAATTTCTAAGTAGGAACTGGGGTGGGCACCGTGCCCCAGCTGAGTGTGACTTCTAGGGGGTTATGGTCTGAGAAGGTTTTTGCTAGATATGTGGAGTGACGGATCTTAGTGAAAATGGATCTTGAGCATAAGAACCTATCAATTCTGGTATGGAGACTGTGCACTGAAGAATAGAAAGAATATTCCTTGTGGGTGGGATAGCAGGCATCACCACGCTTCAGAGAGTGTCCAGCCTGTTGTCCAGGTCGTGAATTGCTCAGCCAGTTTCCTGGCATTTGTACCATGTAGGGGTGGATGCGATCCATCGAGGCCAGCGTCCAGTACAGCATTCCAATCCCCTCCCAATATCCAGGGGATACCATCCCAGTCCGCTAGTACTGTATCCAGCCTACTCAAAAATTGGTCTTGTTCATAATTAGGGGCGTAGATGCTGCAGAGGACCACCAGGGAGCCATCAAGGGTGCCTTTCACTAGAATGTACTGGCCCTGGTCAGCTACCCGGCGCTCTAGCTCGAAAAATGGGACCCTGTGGCATATCCAAATGGTCACCCCCTAGCAAAAGCAGTATAGCTAGTAGAATACATATGTACCCTCCATTTTTTGCGCATCTTCTGCGTTTCAGACTCAATTAAATAGGATTCCTGAAGGAACGCTATTTGTGTGTTATGTCGGAGGAGATTTGCATGAATACGGTGTCTTTTCTGGATGGCTCCCATTCCCCGTACATTCCATGTAATTAGGTTGTACGGACCTATGGTGTTAGCATTCCCAGGCATGTTGCTATGTTTAGTGTGGAGCTCCCGCATATGTGGAGCCGCTAAACCTGGCCTGAACAGGACTCCCCCTTACCCAAAACCCTAACAAAACTTGGCACAGCGCCAAAACCGTGCTGGGCCCAGCAGTGGTGTACAGGTAGTACATAACAGATAACGGTGCATACGCTAACAGGGAGGTAGCTAACCTCAGATCTGATCATTATCACAGAAGAGTCTGTAACTCTGCGGCTCTACGGTGTCAGCTGCAGGGGCCATTATCGCTGTATCGATCTCAGGTATCTTTGACTCGCCGTCTGTGTTCAATTATCAATTATATAATCGGCCGCCCTAGGTGTGATCGTGGGGAATAGATTTATGCTGTGTTCGGAGTCCGAATGAAGAGTACTATCCTCTGAATCAGTAGAAATTTTGTTTGAGTTGTTGCAGAATGCACCAGCAGTTACAATCGCTCCTTCTTGGACTCGCCATTGTTGTTCTGGCGATGGGCCAGCACCTCCTTTACCTCATTGTGGATTCTGGGAACGATGAGAGGTCCGTTTGGGAGTTTGTCTGAGTCCTGTGAGGAGAAGTCTGGTGGCTGATTTGGCTAGAGCCAATGCACATCACCTTCATCCATTCTTCGGCATCTGCTGGGCTTTCAAAAAAGTGCGTCTTTTTATCATGAATAATTTTCAGCCGGGCTGGGTATAAAGTGCGTATTTGAGTTGTGCCTTCTGAAGTTTTTTCTTTACTGCCTGGTAGGATGGTCTCTGTCTCTGTACCAGGACGGTGTAATCAGGGTACAATGATGTACGATGATTCTCAAACTGGATTGGTGCCTTTTCCCTTGCCTTCTGTAGTAAGACGTTACGGTCTCTATAATTGAGGATTTTCACGATCAGTGGGCGGGGAGGCACGGCAGGTCTTGGTTGCCCTGTCGGGATTCTATGGACCCGTTCCACGCAAAAGTACAGAGACAGCCCCTCAGATGCCACATGGTCTCTGAACCATGTCTCCATAAAGTCTGCTGCCTTACTCCCTTCTCTGCGTTCCAGCAGGCCAATGACACGTATATTATTGCGCCTGTTTCTGCCTTCCGCAACCTCCACCCGTTCCATAAGCGTTGTCATCTGCTGCTGTAGTTGTTGTAAGGTAGACAAATGTTCCGTAACTCTGGGGGTGATATCCGCAATAGATTGGCCATGATCCTTGACTGTATCAGCCAGCTTACTGTGGTACGCTCCTAGTAGTGTTGATCCTGTGGTGAGCGTACTCATCTGCAGTTCCATCGCCGTTCTAGAGTCCCGGATCTCCTTGAGAATGAGGTCCAGTTTATCAGGTAGTCCCTCTGTATACCCAGTAGATGATGTCCCAGGCGAGGAGGGCCGGCTAGTGTGATCCGTCATAAGAGGAGAGGGGTCAGGTCCTTGCTGTTCCTCCAGCGTTTTCGCCCGTACCCTGCCCATGATGCAAAGTGTCTACCAGGCTCAGTGTTATGCTATCTCCACGGCACAGTCCAGGAGGACGTCAGCTGCATCTCGGATAATGATATGGTGCCGGTTTGTTGCCTCTCAGAGTATGTCTGCTGTGTAAATCCATGTGGAGTCAACAGGCCCAGACCAAATGGACAGTGGCGTCCCAAGGTCTATAAATGTGACCTCCGACCCGTGCCCACCAGCGTGGTCTTCTCTACCCAGTAGTTGCTTTGCACAGCACTGTGGGGGCCCACTGTACCTACTGCACTGACCGTGCTTTCCTGTCTCTTGGAGAGTAAACACAGTTTGTAGTAGAAGAGCGTGTCCTATATTGCTGTATCTCAGTAAGAGGTGGTGCTGTAAGTGCCCGAGGTCCTGAGTAGGAGAAGCTTTTTATCGTGAGTGAAGCAGGGAGGAGGAGTCCAAGCACTGATTCCGAAATGTGCGGCAGGGTCTTAAGGTCACCCTCGGGGGTATTAGTTGGTCATCTATATCCTCCCAGATCCAGTCAGCCTGTGGTCATTAGAGGGTATATCCAGGTACAACTCCTAGTGCAAGAGGCTCAGGGACATATTATAAGAAGGAACCTGGGACCATGTCATTTCACCAGGCACTTCTCAGTTCTCCAGTAGGGCAGTTAGGTAATTCGCCACTTCTTTCAAGTTGTACCCTCCCCCCCCCCTCCGGGGCGGCCCGGCCTGTAGGCTGCGGGTTCGTTCCTCACAGTCCTCCGCTAGATACCTGTGACATGCCCGGTTCTCGGTGGTGTGAAAAGCACAAGGAAGACAGGACGGGACCCGATCTTGGGGATTTCACCCTTTTTAGCCACAGATTGAGTCAGTCAGCCCAGCGCGCCAGAGCGTTCGTGCTGCGTATAGGCCTGTGTCCAGCCGCAGCTCCCGGCCTCCCAATAACCACTGCCACAATCAGGCCTGCCTCCTTTCCCATTGCTCCGCACGGTCTCCCAGGCCCCCCGCAAGGCACAGATCTAGGGGGTAGAGCGTGTGGATCGGCGCAGGACCCCGCAGCTCCCCCACTCACTGCACTGGTCCCTGCCGACCCCCTCTTGTTCGCCGATGCTCCGCACCTGCTGTGGCAGCTCGTCAGGGTGATTTGTCGATGTAACCATCTCTTGAAGGCGGGTACGTAGCCGATGGGGCACTGTTGGTTGATGGCAAAAAATGGGGGAAGGGGGGACCCCTGGACTCCCGAGCCAAGGATGGAAGGTCCTGAGCGGGATCGCGCTCAGATGTGAGTGGCGCGCTCGGGCTCCTGCTTCAGGCCAGGCCCCGGCCTCCGCTCGTGTCTAGCGGTCGCTAGGCCACAGCCCGCAGCTGCAGCGTAGGGTCGTCTTCAGAGTCAGGAAGAGTACTCAGCCGTGTCAGAGGGCTCCAGCATTCCTACAGGTATGTCCCCGAACTATTGATGTCCATGGGACAGCACAGGATAAGTTTGTTCCCCCGGGGAGGGTCCGGAGCTCTACCAAGCTGCGACCGCCTTTTAAACAGCCAGCCTCTCCCCATCTAATGATTGTTTATGTACAGGAAGCGCTCCCTTCCTGCACATAAACAATCATTGAAACAATGAAGTTTTTCAACTTCTATGTGTGCTAATGCACCACACGTAGAAGGTGGGAAACAGCATTTTAGATTGTTTTTGTGCAGGAAGGAGACTCTTCCTGAACAAAAACCAATCTCCTCACAACAAAGGCATCCTGGTGCAAGGGTGCCTGCGCCAGCGCATGGCTGCAGTTTGTGCGCAAGTGCAAGGGGAAGCACAGAGATGCAACATATCGTTGTAAATATGTTGCATTCCTGTGCTTTGAAAGTAACTCAGAGCGGCGGAGCCAAAGGGCTTGCATTCTACACAGAGTCACTTTCTTGTCAATATGCCCCTTCTTTTTTTTATAGTTTTTCCCAAGTGCAAGGGAAAATAGAACAAAAATCTGTGAAACTTAACATGAAGTAGAAGGCATTTGAAAGCAAGCAACATAATGTTAAAAAGCACTGGCAAAGTCAGTGCATATTGCTTAAACTGTAAATGGTAGCCTGTTGGAGTTGCCAGTGCTGCTTTTGAAAATGTTTCTGTCAGCTGAAACACTATAAACATCCCTTTGGGGGAGTCTGTCTTTCTGAGCATACCGTGGCACTTTAAACTAATTCATGAATTTCCCTTCAAAACTGACTGTACAAGTTAGAGTTTAATGGGAGCATTTTTTGGTGAACATTTCCCAATTATACTACAGGAGCTTTAAGTATGATGGGAGGGCTGCAGCTATGGCGGTGGTGCTGCTTCACCTGCACCAGCCTCCTGGTAGCCAGCCGGCTGACTTCCAAGTGAAGTCTTTAGTCTCCTGCCTTTCACAGGCTGACCTTCAACTCGGTGCTTAATTTGTAACAAAATAAGTGCTGGAGCTCTTGTCAGGAGGCCACTCCAGCGTACACCACAGATTGCCGCTGCCAATGATACTAACAGCAGAACTACTAACCATCACACTCCTACAAGTATGATAGATCGGACTATTCCAGCCCTGTAATAATGGCTTGGGCGGCCAGTAATAGTCATTTTTTACTTATATTGAATTAATTCTTGACTGTTGTTATGATCATCTCTAAATAAGCCAGACAGCGCCACCTTGTGGCAAACTGTCACAAGTACCGGTGTTGACAGTTAAGTGCTGGTGCAGTGCACTGGAGACCACCGGCTCAAATTAAGCACTGCTTCAACTCTTGCTCCTCTTTGTGAGTCATAGGCTTTTTAAATCTCTCTTTTGTTAATCCCCCCAGTTATGCATGATTTCACATAGAGTTTTTTATTTCTATTATATGCAGATTTTGGAGTCACCTCCTTGCCAATAGGGAGGGTAATTAGTAGCACAGGTTCATGTTCTTCAAGCATCTTTGGTTTCTCGAAAATTCCAAACCAAGGTCAAGGACCTTTAGGACAAGTTGCAACCAGTTTGTAATGTCAGAGCTGTGACTGGTACTCTGAAAATGTTAATATATATAAAACTATGACATGTGGTCAGTTGTACATTTTTCTAGGTTTTCAGTTCGGAAATGTAGCCAATATGTTGTGCTCAAGACTATAGTTTTCGCCAAAAGGCAAAAAACTGGAGCAAGCCGATGTTGCTCTATTTCCGCACTATTACCATAATGAGGAGTTGACTGAATTATTTTGTTTTGTTTCTAACAATTGTTAGATGTAGGCAGGCCCAGTTACTATGTTTTTATTAGTAATGTAGCATAAATTCTGCAAAATCCAGTTCTCAACGAAGGTTATTCATAGAAAAGTTTTTTTCTTGTTTACAAAGTATTGTATGAGAAAATCATGTATAATTAAAAGATGTTTCAGGGGGTGGAGACATGTAAGTCAAGACATTTGAGTAACTTTACAATTGAATTTTGAGAATAGACCAATGTAGAAAGGGTACTCAAATGTGCGAGGGTAAATATAGTGCTAGTAAATCTAAATGTGCAGATTTATGTTTTTGAATAGGCCACTGTATCTCGATTTTGCGCTCCACTTCAAACTTTGTATAATCTAGGTAGCTATTATCACCAATGGGTACCTGGATATACCCTAATGACCACAGGCTGACTGGATCTGGGAGGATATAGATGACCATCTAATACCCCCGAGGGTGACCTTAAGACCCTGCCGCACATTTCAGAACCAGTTCTGGGACTCCTCCTCCCTGCTTCACTCACGATACAAAGCTTCTCCTACTCAGAACCTCGGGCACTTACAGCACCTCCTCTTACTGAGGTACAGCAACATAGGACACGTTCTTCTACGACAGACTGCGTTTACTCTCCAAGCGGCAGGATAGCACGGTCAGTGCAGTAGGTATAGTGGGCCCCCGCAGTGCTGTGCAAAGCAACTACTGGGTAGAGAAGCCCACGATGGTGGGCACGGGTCGGAGGTAACATTTATAGACCTTGGGACGCCACTGTCCATTTGGGCTGGGCCCCTTGACTCCACCTCGATTTACACAGCATGCATACTCTGAGAGGCAACAAACCGGCACCATATCATTATCCGAGATGCTGCTGACGTCCTCCTGGACTGCGCCGTGGAGATAGCATAGCACTGAGCCTGGTAGACACTTTGCATCATGGGCAAGGTACGGGCGAAGACGCTGGAGGGACAGCAAGGACCTGACCCCTCTCCTGTTATGATGGATCACACTAGCCGGCCCTCCTCGCCTGGGACATCATCTACTGGGCATACAGATGGACTACCTGATAAACTGGACTTCATTCTCAAGGAGATCCGGGACTCTAGAACGGCGATGGAACTGCAGATGGGTACGCTCACCACAGGACCAACACTACTAGGAGCGTACCACAATAAGCTGGCTGATACAGTCAAGGATCATGGCCAATCTATTGAGGATCTCACCCCCAGAGTTACGGAACATTTGTCTACCTTACAACAACTACAGCAGCAGATGACAATGCTTATGGAAAGGGTGGAGGACGCGGAAGGCAGAAACAGGTGCAATAATATACGTGTCATTGGCCTGCTGGAACGCAGAGAAGGGAGTAAGGCAGCAGACTTTATGGAGACATGGTTCAGAGACCATGTGGCATCTGAGGGGCTGTCTCCGTACTTTTGCATGGAACGGGTCCATAGAATCCCGACAGGGCAAGCAAGACCTGCCGTGCCTCCCCGCCCACTGATCGTGAAAATCCTCACTTATAGAGACTGTGATGTCTTACTACAGAAGGCAAGGGAAAAGGCACCAATCCAGTTTGAGAATCATCGTACATCATTGTACCCTGATTACACCGTCCTGGTACAGAGACAGAGACCATCCTACCAGGTGTGAGAAGTTGGCCTGGTATATAATGCTCACTAATTCTTAGTGATCACTTTGTACCATGCCAAGCAACCCTTATGATGATGGTTGTAATTCAACCTTGTAGACCAGTTATCCTAGTGGTAACTTGGACAAAGCAGTCTTAGGCTAAACTCTGAAAGGCATGTGAAGCCAGCTGTTATACCATACACAACCCCCTTGAACACCAAATGAAAGGGACACCACACAGATATATAATGAAAATATATATTGATTTATTAACTATAAAATCCCCTGGACTCTTTATGAGTACAGAAGCACAAGCGTTAAATCACAAGACAGTTTAAAATACACAAAAGTTGCACAATATGGATGAGCCCTAGGGGCCACCTAAACCATATACTAAGAAAGTGGTATAAGAGATACCAATGGGAAAGTGAACAGGCCTAGGGCCTCGGGAATCGCTGGAGCTATTTGAGACTAGCAGTGACTAAGTCGGGAGAGGCCCACGGGACTCGGGTGCAGTGTTCAAAGTGCACGCACTTTCCAATGTAAAGTCTATGGTGCGTAAAAAGTACAAAGTTAGAAAGTTAGGAACCTTCCGAGTGACCTACGGAGCTGAAACTTAAGACACAGGCCCTTGAGATGTGTACCAGTGCAGGAGCACCGGCGGAGCTGAGTTACCTCACCCACAGGAAGCGGGTGCACAGGGTCGAAGTAGTGTCGGGTTTCGTCACGCTGGTCGATGGTGCTTGGAGCTGAAGATGCTGCAGGCGGCTCGATGTGAAGAGTTCCGGTGGATCCAAGGGTGGATCTGAAGATGTGAAGACCTGAAAGCAGAGGGGACAGTGTTCAAAGTCACTAGCCAGTGACTACCGTGGAACCAGATTGGAACCAGGCGATGTCGGGTGCAAACAGGCGTTGTCGGGTAGCTTCTTTCTGCAGCCACGTGGATACCCGGGGTCGAGGACGTCCAGGAGTCGGTCACAAGCTGTCCCACGCAGGCTTCTCGCTGTTGGCGGTGTCGGCAACTTGATCGGAGCAAACAGGCCTTGGCAAAGGCAAGCCAGGCAGAAGTTGAAAGATGCTTAACACTCGGACCAGCAAGGTCAGAGCGGGTGCTCCTTTTTACAGGAGCTTGGGTAAGTCTGGAGCAACCAGACCTGCTGTGTAAATCGTCGGTTTCGTCGCCAAGATGGCCGCTGACCACGTGGCTAGTGGCCGGGATGGCGCGATGAGTGGCACAATGCAAAAGGGCCCCACGCAGATCGTGGAGATGCTGGAGGGCTGATCTTCGGTGCAAGGGCTGCTCGGTGGTGGGGGTTCTCAGTCCCCAAAGCACAACGTCGAGGATGCCTCAGAAGCTGCGCAGTCAGCTTTTCGAGTGTCTTCCAAGAGGTCCGGTCCCACGTCACTCGGTGCCTCCACGGGTCCCTTCTTTGAAGGGACTGTGGATCGGGCTCTGAGAGGTCTGGGAGTCTGGTTCTTGTCGGGCTCTGGGCTCGGGCTCCGGCGGGAGGCGGCGGCAAAGCAGACGTCGAGTTGCTGGTTGGTGCCTGTGTTCACAGGGTGGCCACTCTTAGGCCACAAGGGAGATTCTTCTTCAGTCTTCTGTGCAGCAGAATGTCGAAGTCCAGTCGTCTTCTTAGTTTTAAGTTGATTCAGGATGATCTCCTGTGCAATGGCACTGCTCCCACTCTTATTCCCAATCTGAGGGGTGGATCACCTACTAGGTCCCTCCTCTGGGAGGAACCAGGAAGGGGGGCGGTTACACCCCCTTTCCTTTGTCCAGTTCCGCGCCAAGCCTGGGTCTGGAAAGTCCCAGGACCGGTATGGACTGGCCTATGCACGGGGACACCTTGTGTGCCCCGGGCATGTCTGATTCTATTCAGCCCTGTCCTACCCAATACACAAAACCCTGTCTGGGGTGGTGCTCGCACCTCCCAAGGCAGGAAACCCTTTGTCCAGGCCACCATCTGCCGAGTTTCGGTCAGCAGCAGGAGGCCAGACTCGTGTCTGTGGTGGCAGCATCCATTTTGTGATGCTGAGGCTCTGTTTAACTTTAACCGGGGTTAAGGCTACACACATGTCGTGTCCCTCTAGAAGGGTGGAATGCTATCCCCGTCGCCAGAATTGGCGAGGGGATAGTATTCCAATTCGTATGACACCTTACTCGACATGTTTTGATAAAGCCAAACCAAAGTTAGCAAATAACCGCGAGGATTATAATGCACTTAAGAGTATATGGTATGGCAATATCCCGGAACAGCTTAGGGAGTTGTTCCCGACAGCTGCAGACGGGCCCAGCTCATGCTAGAGCACCATCTCACATATTTCCAAGCACTCTGCCTCCAGGATTGATGAGGCCTTCCATAGGAGTGGCTGATAGGAACATATGTGTCCAGTTTAGGGTTAGGCACAGACATACTGTACCTAAGTAAGAGGTGATTACACCAACTTACCCCAGCTGAGTGATCAGCCAGTTGTGTCAAATATGGAGGCCAGGCCAGGGGTGGCACAATACATGCTGCAGCCCCTGGTAGGCCTTGGCTACACCTATGCCCTGGGTACCTATGGTACACTGTTACAGGGGCCTATAAGGTGAACCAATTCCAATTGTGTTATGCACCTAAGGTACATGGAGTCCATTTTAAGGAGAGAGCAATCAGCCTGGGGCCAAGAATAGCAGGATCCCAGGCCAACTAAGTCAAAAACCAGCTAAACACCAGGCAAAAAGTTTGGGGGTAACCATAGTCAGATATCCACCTTCCTACACCAGGCAGTAAAGAAAAAACTTCAGAAGGCACAACTCAAATACGCACTTTATACCCAGCCCAGCTGAAAATTATTCATGATAAAAAGACACACTTTTTTGAAAGCCCAGCAGATGCCGAAGAATGGATGGAGGTGATGTGCATTGGCTCTAGCCAAATCAGCCACCAGACTTCTCCTCACAGGACTCAGACAAACTCCCAAAACGGACCTCTCATCGTTCCCAGAATCCACACCGAGGTAAAGGAGGTGCTGGTCCATCGCCAGAACAACAACGGCGAGACCAAGAAGGAGCGATTGCAACTGCTGGTGCATTCCGTGACGACTCAAACAAAATTTCTTCTGATTCAGAGGACAGTACTCTTCATTCAGACTCCGAACACAGCATAAATCTATTCCCCACGATCACACCTAGGGCGGCCGATTATATAATTGATAATTGAACACAGATGGCGAGTCAAAGATACCTGAGATCCATACAGCGATATTGGCCCCTGCAGCTGACACAAACTTTGTGCCTGAGAGACTGTTGTATCCTTTTACTCGTGACGATTTGCATGAACACTGATAATCTAATATGTTCAGATTCCTGACGTACAGGGCTCCAGTTGTATGTGTTATTGATGTAAATATTGCACCCCTGTACTTCCGGGGTTTATTCTATTTTGGGAGGGCTCCAGAACGCTTTTAGGATGATAACACTGTCCTGACACACCTGATCACACACTCCCCCGGGGATGGGGCACCGTAGAGCCGCGGAGTTACAGACTCTTCTGTGATCATGATCAGATCTGAGGTTAGCTACCTCCCTGTTAGCGTATGCACCGTTATCTGTTATGTACTACCTGTACACCACTGTTGGGTCCAGCACAGTTTTGGCGCTGTGCCAAGTTTTGTTAGGGGTTTGGGTAAGGGGGAGTCCTGTTCAGGCCAGCTTTACCGGCTCCACATATGCGGGAGCTCCACACTAAACATAGCAACATCCCTGGGAATGCTAACACCATAGGTCCGTACAACCTAATTACATGGAATGTACGGGGATTGGGAGCCATCCAGAAAAGACACCATATTCATGCATATCTTCTCCGACATAACACACAAATAGCGTTCCTTCAGGAATCCCATTTAATTGAGTCTGAAAAGCAGAAGATGCGCAAAAAATGGAGAGTACATATGTATTCTACTAGCTATTCTGCTTTCGCTAGGGGGGTGACCATTTGGATACGCCAAAGGGTCTCATTTCTCGAGCTAGAGCGCCGGGTAGCTGACCAGGGCCGGTACATTCTAGTGAAAGGCACCGTTGATGGCTCCCTGGTGGTCCTCTGCAGCATCTACGCCCCTAATTATGAACAAGACCAATTTTTGAGTAGGCTGGATACAGTACTAGCGGACTGGGATGGTATCCCCTGGATATTGGAAGGGGATTTGAATGCTGTACTGGACGCTGGCCTCGATAGATCGCATCCACCCCTACATGGTACAAATGCCAGGAAACTGGCTGAGCAATTCACGACCTGACCAACAGGCTGGACACTCTCTGACGCGTGGTGATGCCTGTTATCCCACCCTCAAGGAATATTCTTTTTATTCTTCAGTGCACAGACTCCATACCAGAATTGATAGGTTCTTATGCTCAAGATCCATCATCACTAAGATCCGTCAATCCACATATCTAGCAAAAACCTTCTCAGACCATAACCCTCTAGAAGTCACACTCAGCTGGGGCACGGTGCCCACTCCAGTTCCTACTTAGAAATTACACCCACAACTACTTGAAGACGCTCCCTTCCTCACAACTCTGTCCAACACTATTACTAATTACCTGGCTGAAAACTGGAACACAGCCTCCTCCAATCTTATTGAATGGGATGCTCTGAGAGTGGTGATAAGGGGAGCGACAATCGGACAATTAGTAGGGGCTAGGCAGGAAAGACACCAATGTCTGAAGGACATTGAACACCGGTTGGATATACTAGAGAAGGAGGCAGTGTCTGATCCAAACAAACGAGAAGCATTACAATCTGCTCACAATGACCACGCTGAAACACTAGAAAAACTGCGAACAATAGACCACAGGGCATTTCTCCAACGAAAACACACAGAAGCAGCTAGATCAGGTGCACTGCTTGCCCGCATGGTCAGGGACAGACCAGACCCGCTAATTATATCTAGAATACGTACACCAGCAGGACACTTAGTCCACACACAAAACGAAATAAATACAGCCTTTCACGATCACCTTGCAACACTCTATGCACCCCCTGATCCAGTTGCAGGTTCCTCCATCACAGAGTTTCCACAGGATCTCCCCTTACCAATACTGCCTGACGACCCTAAAAAATAAATAGATGGTCCCATAACTCAACAGGAAATTTGTGCTGCAATTAAGGGTTTAAACCGTAACAAGACGCCTGGGATTGATGGATTCCTATGGCCGACGTTGCCTACCCCCACTTCTCCTGCATTCTGGGAGGGTGAATCTTCTGCAGAGAATCCCGGGAGTGATGCGGGTCTGGGTTTCCAGTCAAGATGCCTCTGGTTGGAATTGTAATACCTGATGTGACGTCCAGGGTAGGATCTCACTGTAAGTACCGTAACTGTCATAATAGGCACCCCAGCGCCTCTAGGACCCACTTGGGACATTGCAGTACCATATAGCCTGTAATAGGAGTGCAGGGGGGCTTTATTCTATGGTCTTATGTGAAGTATGGTGATTCATGTACTCTCTTCATTACATGCTTCATTACCTGCCCTGAATGTTTTGATATATTTTGTTTTTGTATTGCATTGTAAGGATAGCGAGTAATACTTTAGAATTTGTGGAATATGCACAGTAATTGTGTTCTTATGAATTGTGCAACCTATAAGTAGTTACTTTATTGCACTACCTGTAATGTTATGACAATTGCCTAGTTGGCAAATTGATTTGTGATTTGCTTGATTGTGGTCTGTGTGTATATACAATATATGTGCTGATGGCTGACACACGGGTGAAGGGGTCTACAGAAGCACTCACCGGGCACTTTTCAGTAGGAACTAAAATGGGAAATGCTCTCCACACATTTGTTTGTTTGATCATTGCCTCAACTTAGGGATGAAAACAAAAAGCACTCCACATGCACTTCTACTTTAGAAACAGAGTTGAAGAACTGTCCAGTCCTTCTCCTGCTCTAGACAAGAGCAGCAACTACAGGCCGATCCACTCCACACACAGCAGGGACAGCGCTCCTCATACAGCTCTCCCAGCTCTCCTTCCAGGCAGGTTAATTTTAGATCCAGCAAGGATCTAGTAGTCAAGTCTTTTATCTCCCTGAAAATTCCAACACACAAGTCCTTGGAGATCTTCCCAAGCAGGATAACACAACAGGGCAAAAAGAGTCAGTCATTTTTCTCTGCCATAGATAGAAGCAGCCACTGCTGGCCAACCCACCCCTTACACAAAAAAGCCAGCGCTCTTCACACAGCTCTTCTTCTTGGCAGGGTCCTCTTGTTTCGAGAAGTAATCTAAAGTTCTGGGGTTTTAGATCCATTACTTATACCCAATTTTCTCTTTGTTCTCGTTGTGGCAAGGGTCACTTAGCTCAGTCCAAACCAGTTCTGACCTTCAAGGTCCAGTTTGACCGCAGGAGGTGGAGACGGCATTGTGCAAAGGAGACAGAGCCTATTCAGGTCCTAATGAAAACTCCTCCCACCACTCTCAATGCAGACAAGGTCTATTCAGCCTGGCTATGAGTCATCCAGGCCCATGAAACATGAAACTCACGGAGCACAATAGAGCCAGCTCTGAATACTTTTGAGGCCATCTACTATGTACTATTTACTCTGTCTTGCTTGGAATTCAGCTATTGTTGGCGACTCTGTTGAAAGAAAAATCAAACATTTATCTTTGCTGCATGAACAATACCTTTCACTCTGAGCTGAAGGTTTTTCTGACATGTTTTTAACAATAATTGAAGCATTTGAAGTGAAACTGAATGGCAAACATTTCTATTGTGAATCCAAAAATGTTGTGTAGTGTGTTTTGCAAATTCAATGCGCTATCCCAAGATTTTGTCAACTGGCCTTGAATGCATTTCTTTGATTAATAATTGTTTTGTTTATGGCATTGGAATCCACATCACCGCGGTCTGCATCCATGCCAATCCAGCCTTGAAAGGGTTAACAGGCAACAATAAACTACCTGTTTTTGTTCGGTTCATTTCTGCAGGAATTGTGCTATCACTGAACAAAGACAGGACATTCTATTTCCCAAGGACACAACAGTGCCACGTGTCTGCTGGCCCCTCACTGGCACACAACTTTACAATGTACATGTTGCTTTTATGTAAAAATGTAAACATATTTTAAAAATTGAAAATGTAAGCTACAAATAATTCAGGCCTGGCTTTACCTGTCTGCCAGTGATGAGCCCTTGTATTTTATGCCTAGGAGGAGGGAGTAGGAAAGCTAAAGAAAACACACAGGAACCCTTTCCCCTTGTTTGATGTATTCCTAGGCGCTTCCTTTCTGAAAGACTGCGTGTAGGTGTTAAATGTGATCATTAGCGGGGTAAAGCCCACCAGAGAAGCGAGAAGCACAAATATGGTTGCACGCCGCTTCCCACTTTTATCAGAGCGCCAGCACCAACATTTCACTTCAATTTCAGAACAACCGTTTTCTCATTAAAAACTGCCTTCTTAAGTACTAAGTACAAGCTAATTTTCCCTTTGATTTAAAATGTCACATTTGAGTGTGTTTGGTGCTCTTAATGTTCTTGTTACATTTCTTTGTGTGGTAATACCTAGCAGACATGATGTGTTCATGCAGTGGTCGCACATTCTGAAGACCCTTCACAGCTTACTTAGCTCCAGGCCACGATAGACCTGCTTTATATGGCCCGGTGTTACGCCACGCCGTTAGTATGGTGAACCTGGCACCAGTACTTACATGTTGTGGTCTCCTGGCAAATATGTATGCAAAGGTATGGTGCTGAATGCCAGTACAGGCTCCCGACTTTAACTTAATAGACCCACCAGCAATTTCTAGTCTCAAAATTGTTCAAGTCAGAATAAGGTAACGAGTGTCAAAACTGACCTTCGCTGTCAGATCAATGACAGAAAACTCCTGCATTAAATTTGCGACACAAGAAGTGCTTAATTTAAGCCGGTGGTTGCCGGTGGGCGTCATCAGCACTTATTTTTGGGGACCAGGATCTATTTTTCCATATCAGATATTTAGCAAGTACAAAATCGTCACAAAGGAAGAAAGCAGGAACCAGCAAAGGCGAAAAAGAGGCAGGAAGCATCTGATGATGAATTAAATTCTAACAGCCTCAGTATTTGGTGTGCCAACGTTTAATTGCACCAGCCGCCAACCTCTGAGCATGGTTTCGGACACTAGCATTTGTTCTTTCACAAATTAAGCACTGGACAAATGCCTTCTTTTGGTCGGTCCAGGTATGCCAACTTGAACAAAATCACACCATGTGAGGTGGGGTGGGTGCCTTGGAGGGAGCGGGCCTCATGCCGAGAAGTACCTAAGAGTCACTTTTACCCCCACCCTGCCCCCAAGTACCCCTCCACCCCCCAAAAAAATTACTTTCTGAGGCTGGTGCCATTGTCCAGGGTGTTATTACACCCCTTAGTGGACATCGCAGGTCAAAGCCTTGAAAAACAAGCTGGAAATCCACTATTTACAGTAGTTTTAAGCCTGTTCTCCCTGCCACTGTGTGATATCGGCTCCTCAGCGAGTGACCCTGTGATGGGAGCCGATATCGTGCCCCACACAGTGGCGCCGTGTGAGTTGCCAGGTCTGCCATTTCCAAAAGCCTTGTCTACGAACGTGTTGAATTACCTCAGCTATTCTGGACGAATAGACATTCTTTGCACTGCTTCATGTCAGCCACAATTATAGCCCCTGGATCAATTCACTATGAGCCCAATAGTGAGTTCGTGGTGTTAGTGAAAATTCTCCACTTTCTGGAGGAAGATGATAGGCTGTGAATCACATAGCGATTTATTTATTTGGCATAACCATGTTTATACATACAAAATTACATCATTTATGTCCTGCAGAGTCCTCAGCAGTAGTAAAACATATCTAATGGTTAGGATTCAGCCACCCATGACTTGGGAGTTTTTCAGCATTCAAAAACTCCAATCCCAACCTTTCTCCCCCTGGAAATTGAGCAACTTCCCTTCCAGCGTGGGAAGGGGAACAGCCCACCTCCATCTAAACTTAGAGGGGCAGATTTACAAGCCCCTTGCGCCGCTTTCACGCCGCCGTTACGTCACTTTTGTGACGCAGGAGCGGCTCAAAAGATGAGCCATGGTGCAGGGTATTTACAACATGACGCATCTCCCAGATGGGTCACGTTGTAAAGCCCAGTGCCAGAAGAGGCGTACCATCGCAGGGGGAGGCGTTCCGGCGCAGGAACTCCTCCCAAAAGTGGCTGAGTGAAATCTACAAGATTTCACTCAGTCACTTTTGGGCCCATGCTGCGTCAAAACCCT
Source organism: Lissotriton vulgaris (assembly GCF_964263255.1). NCBI lineage: Eukaryota > Metazoa > Chordata > Amphibia > Caudata > Salamandridae > Lissotriton > Lissotriton vulgaris. Next base: position 101,983,460 of record NC_141688.1, read on the forward strand.
GCGCCTGCTTGAAGCAGGCGTAAGGATTGACGCAGCATTGTGTACATAGGGCTCCACTGATGATTGCTGGAGCTGCGTCGTGCTTGCGACGCAACTCCAGCAATGCGCCGCTCTTACGGCACAGATGCGTGACGCATCTGTGCCGTTTTTAACCCATGGTGCGCTGCATTTTAAATGCGGCGCATCAAGGGTGGCGAAGCTTCGGCGCACAATTACTGGCGCATCCCTGCCGATATGCAGGGATGCGCCAGTAATTGTAAATTTGCCCCTCAGTGTTGGGGAAGAAAGAAAAAAAAGAAAATGAAAGAAATATACATTTGCGCAATGGGCTGCAATTCCACAGTTCGCAATTTTAATTTGTTTACAATAACACATTAAGAAAATGGGATCACAGAGAATAAGTTGCATGGAATTCCCAGTAGTTAGCCTAGAATCCTGCACCTGGGGCAGCTTTTCAAGCATACTTATTGGAAAGTATGTGCATTCCTGAAAGTAGTAAATCGTCACCTGTTCAAAAAAGTGCTGCTACAGACGCAGACCTACAAAGTTTGTTTTTGGCCCTAAATGTGGAGTAGAATCTAGCTGCTGAATTTCTTCCACAATATTATCTCAGCTGATGGAGAAAATGCTGCCCTTCCTTTTACTTTGTATTTAGGGTGTCCTCCAGAAATTGTAGAATATTCAGCTCCAGCTCAAGGTGAAATCAGGTGGTTGCAGGCCCATCTTTCTCGGAGCTATTTAGGGATATGTCTGTATGTCCTGTTTGCTACTTTGATTGGAGTCTAATCTGAAAAACGCCATCTATAGGAAAAGCCAGCACAAAAACACGTGCTTGCAAATTCATGAATGTTAACAACCCGTTGTGGGTCCATAGCTCCGCTGGTATATTTGTGGTAGGGTTAGTTATGAAAATTCAGGACTATGCACCATTGGAAGCTAGTCTGGGGCAGTACAGTTTTACATTGCACTCCCCCCTGACTTATTCATTGCATAGTTTGTAGCAGACTGTCTCGAATGTATCTCGAACATTAGCCGAAACATGAAAAACTGCAGGAGTCAGGTTTGGAATGGAAACTCCAGTCTGCTGCACTTCACAAATCATTTGGCACTAAAACTGTCAGCTGTAATTCAACCTTCTCATGGTTTATTGAAGTCGGACCTTTTTCCTGAGAAACATTGGACATCTTCTTGCTCAATGGATCTGAAAATTGAATGTGTTAATTGTGCAGCTCTAAAGCCTCTAAAATGGTTTCGCTTTTGTGTTTATTAAGGATTATATTTTTAACCAGTACTGTACAACAGTTTTGGAAATTGTTACTGAATAAATAAGATGTTTGTGTATGCATTCAATTTGTTTGTCTATCACCTCCTTAGAACCAGAGTTGTGCAGCTAAGCAAGCGCAAGGTAGCTCAATTAATCAATCAGGATTTATAAATCGCGGCCAATCACCTGATAGGGTATCCAGTCGCTTGCATGTCCTGGAGGCTTATAGCTGGCCAAGAGATGTGTGTCAAGCAACCCACACTCTAGGTCAGGGGTCTCCAAACCGGTCCTGGAAGGCCGGATCCATGCCAGATGTTTGGGATATCCCCATTGAGATACATGTAGTAATTTTAAAAATCTGGCATGACTCCGGCCCTCCAGGACGGGTTTGGAGACCCCTGCTCTAGGCAGTCAGCGGGTAGTGCAATTATGCAGCCTAGGAGCGTTTACAAGTGATTAGAGGTCACTCATTGATAGACAATTGTTAAGCAAATTGAGATCAGATTTTGTCAATTTTTCACTCTAATGTGAGATATATAATATCATATACAGATTCCCTTAGCTTGATGATAGAGACTGAAGCGATGATTCCTGGTTCTTGGAATTCACTACTTTCCGCGTCGTCTCTTTTCTTTAAATCTTAAAAAAAATACTATAATTGGTCATTTCGGCCCTTGAGATATCAAAAGGTTAAAAAACAATGGTGCAAATAACATTGACACCAGGTTTTGAGTGTTTTTCTGGACCTGAATATGACCTTTGTAGAAAATATTGGGGAGTAACGTGTATTAGCAGGTTTTGCATGTGTCTGCCCCCTTTATTTACATCTGCACACTGGTTTGCAAGGGAAATTACTGTTAACTACAAGCTGTTAGTAGCTGCCTGTGCAAAACACCCAAACAGGTGCTCCCTGTGCTCTGCTGCTAGAGAGAGCAAGGGCTAAAACTGGTTCAATATTACTTTACCTCAAAGATGCTTCAAACTGTCCTTCTTCCCAGGTGAGGACAGTTTAGTCGTCGTGCTGACATGGAGCTGCTTATATGTAGTCCTGAGATTTCTTGGCAGACCCCCCTTTGTGTAAGTGAAGAGCCCATACGCCGTCTTGCCCGACTTCCTCACTTGTGGGAAGAAAATATTTGTAAACACTATTTTTCAGGTGTCGGACGCTGTCCTACCTGCTTCCAGAATTAACCTTCCATAGAAACTCTTCAAAAGAGACCACTTGTCTACTGTGCCATTTTCACTTGGCAAATGGATCTGTAACAATGAATCCTCCACAAGTGAGAGAATGGACCTGCCACCTTATGTTCCATCTCCTTTCCTCTGCATTGGGCTCTTAAGTACAGCAAAAGCCTCCTGGGCCTGCACCCTTGACTGACGCACAGTGTGTTCTCTGTTTTGCAGGTGTGCTCCAGGGGCAGTGGCAGGCCAGTGAAGGCATGGGAGCCTCCCAGTTCTGCCAAGGTAACACAGATGAGGCCATCTCGGCATACAAACAAGCCCTGGCTCTGTTTGTGAAGTCAAAGGTAAGGCTTGTTTGTGCAGCTTATCTGCTCGCCATGGTACACAGAGAATAAAGAAGGGCCTTTCACTTACGAAACTATGCAGCACAAGGCTGATCATGCACTCTCCCCTGCAGGCAGGACCAATTTACAAAGGCATTTTGAAGTATGCCCAGTAGTTCTATTTTAGATACTCACATGCCTTGGTAAATTAACCCCAAACATCTTAAGTAGGAATATTTAGGGAATATTCATAGACAGTTAGTACAAATAGAAAGGAGTGTGTCCTTTGCACTTTTGCTAATAGGGAGTTGGAAATGTTAGGGCTGTTTCACAAAGGTGTGAAAGTGTGTGTAGAAGAGAAATCCTGTGTTACTACTTCCATACTAATAATTGCTTTTGTGAATCAGCCCCTAAATATCTGCACGCTCACTATGCAAACATGCACCATGGCTTGTATTCTGAAAATAGAACAATAGAACCTGACTCTTAAAATTGCTCGTGAAGTAGACCTGAAGGGTTCTACAGCGCGTACCTGGCCCTGCGGTTAGGATTACAATCTGGTGGTTATTTCTAAGAGCCCTGCGTCACTTTTGCACCATGCAAAGTGGCACATGCATGATGCAGGGCTCTCAATCCGATTTATGAAGCCGCCCGAGGCTACCGTGTGTGGCTCTGAGTGGCCTGAGAAGTCTTGAGTAAGGCAACGCCGCACAAACCGCTGGGTCACCTCACTCTGCAATCAGAACCAACGTTCCATGAGCATTGTAGTGGGTTTTTCCATGCAACACCCATGGATTTTGACGCTGCCCCAGATTTACAATATCATGTACACCTTGGCAAGCTCCTAATCCGTACGCCTCCCGAGGTGAGGCATAACAAGGAGAAATATGTTTTTATCTCCTCGTTTTTTTCTCTTTCGATGTGTGCTGCATTCTGCATTCTGCAGTACACATGGAAACAGGAAAACATCTCTTAGGATTGTTTTTTGTGCAAGAAGATGTCCCCTGCTGCACAAAAACAATCCTGCTTGCAGCGGAGGCACCCTTGCACGATGGCGCTAGACTGCCTCAATGGCGCCAGCTCGGGAGGAAGGACAGGAATGCACTGTATTGCATAAATAAGGTGCTGTCCTGTCCTTTCACTTTGGCGTTGGGCGGCGCAGTAAGATGCCTTGCTGCGCTGCCCTATGCCAAAATCCCATAAATGAGGGGCTCTGTGTGCAAATATTTGTTCACAGCTGTAGTGGGGTTGCGCCCCTTTTCTGTGCCATATTACAATAGTGCACACAATGTTCCTATGTTAAGTACACAACTTAATTTGTAAAACAGTCAGACTTGTTTTCTTTCAGCAATTGCACTGATTACCCGATGCAAAATAACATTTACACTGACGGATGAGTGGAAGAGCACTATTGGCCTCTAATGAAAATAACCTGGGGCAAAGCAAAGCAAAATTTCTCTTTTATCTACTGTAAAATGACTCAGTCATTGGTGCAATCAACATCATCTAGCTTCTTATCTTAATTTACATATCTTTTACTTTTTTAGCAAATTTACCACTGAAAGACATGTGGGTTTAAAACCATAAACAGAGTTGCGCTTCATCATGAAAGTTATATTCGATTGCCCAGGACCGCCTGTGTATGAACTGCACGCTAAAGCAGTCGGCGTCCGGTAAAAATAACAAAATCAAAGAAGTTTTTGGCCTGACAATGCACTAAATGCAGAAGAATTTTGCACACCATTGCAATGTGGTGCCTGGAGGAGTTGGACATTAATCAGTTATAGGCTTTATCGAAACATTTGCACACAGGATTTAATGCGCCCCACTGTCCATCCCATCAGAGAATAAGAGTGGACATTTAGTGGCGTGGTCTAATCAATGTGGTCAATGGTATGTGAGTCTATGCTTTCCTAACAAGTAAGGAGGTGTGACGAACTAAAAACGATGAGGCGGGCTGGGGCCGCTGGAAGGTGGGAATAAACAGGATTTGGGGGAATTTGTTTTCAGAGTTTTGGAAAAGTAAGGGCAGTCATCACAGGACCTCGTTGAGTTAGTCTAGGGAATGTAGTCCACTCTACTCCAGTTACCCATCACAGCAATGTAGGGCATTGGCGACTAACATAACCCTATACTTAACAACAGCAGACCAGGCTATGGTGGACATCGAGAACAGGTCTTTTAGCATCCCAGCAGCAGACCACGCTTGGCCTAAGAGAGGGATCATAGAGAACATACAGGGTGAAGTGGTAGAAAATGGTGCAGAATACCTAACAGCGTGTAGTGACAATAAGGCACCTTAAACCTCAAGAAAGGAAAGTTTTAAACTACCTGGACCATAAAACCCTTGTGCACTGTGGTGTTTAACCCAGCAGGAAACCAGTGATCTCTCTTTCTATTTCCCTTGTAATAGAAAATACAGAAATGGTATCACTAGTTTAAAGATATGAAGATTATGTGCGCAAATTCGTGTGCCTAAGGATAAGGCAATCAGTTTCATTGCACCGGGGTGTACCATTGTTCATTGCTCAGCTTCGAATAGTTGTCACCTTTTGAGCTATCTTTCCTACCTTTGTGGTGTTGATGCCTTTCTAAGTGTTTGTGGATATGGTAGATATAATCTAACTTTTCACAATGGCTATGTAGATTAGAATAGAGCAGGTATGACTGACGGAGCTAACACACAGATAACCACTCTATGGCTTCGATATTTATTGTCAACTAATCAAGCAGAGATGACCTACTTTCAGTGATTGTATCCCCCTTGTCAGGCAGCCCTACGGGTTTTTATAGTAGTCTTGCCCACAAGAGTTACCTGTGGCATGCTCCATCATAGAGTCCTTGTCCAGATACCACAGGTATCTGGATGAGCTTGCCATTGAAAATCAAGGGAGCTCTTTGATTTTTTTCAGTGACTATACTAAGCATAAAATTGTTTAAGATATCATGATTCTAATTCAAAAGGAGGGCACCCTAACAATATTAAAAACTGTTGGAGAGGCAATCCGAGAGAAGTAATGTCTCCAGCGTCTACTGGTCACATGTTCCATCTAACACACCTTACCTATCGGGGTCATTTGACCTTCATCAGGACCAATTAAGAATCCTTCATTAATTACAATTGTCTCAAATCAACCTTTTGTGGATCTTCATGTAAATCTGTCACACATTCATTCCAGCATACCATACATACTGACCCACTGATTCTCATTCTTTTGTAGGATATCTGTTGGTTAATAGAGACATAGTTAGCATAAAAGCAGCTCCAAGTACCTGTTGTCTATTACATGGTGAGCACTGCACACCTTAAAACTAAACAGTGTTCTAAAAGTGTGCCCTTCTATTTGAAATCGAACCTTAGAGGCTGGTATAGTGCAGGAATAAAAGTAGCACTGCAAGCAAGTGAGCCATTAATTGGGTTATCAGACATCAAACAACATGCACCATATATTCTAAATGTCTGGAAAAAGAGTCTTACTCATATAACATTTTTTATTGCTCCATAGGGATTAAGGAGTCAGACAGACCTTATTGTCACATACTAGTATGGCGAAAGACCAAGAGAAATGATGAAAATGTAATGCCTCCTGATCACATTTGTTTTGAATAAATAATGTTGTCTTGAGTGCCACTTTCTTCTTCAAAGTCAACATCAGTTTCTCGTTTCCCCAGATATTTAATGTCTGTGGTTATCTGCATGAGTGTAGCGCTAAATTATTATTATTCAATTAGTTCTAGGATCACCTATGTGCTTGTTATCATCTCTCATCCCACATGAATTACTACAACCAAAGGAGTGTGCTGTTATAAGAACGTATAGGATGTGGTAATAATTTCCTTGGAATTCTAGTTGTTATTCCTCTTCACTTCATGTGTTACTTTTTAAGCATGCAGATCAAATAAGTCATCAGTTATATTATTTGATTAAAATTCAGAGTGTTGTGTTATGCAAAAGATATGCAATTCCTGCCAGTTTGGACATGGATTATCTCTGAAAGGATTCCCATGAAATTTCATCAATCAACGCTTTCTTGTGAGTTGACAGTCGATATATCCATTTTTGCTCTTTCTCAAGGAATACCTTTCTGGATTTTTGTTGTTGGGCTATAACTGTTCGATCACCAAACACACCGGTCCTCAATTTTGTATCCTGTTGTTATGAACTGATTAGACATCGTGGTTGCACTCTGCCCACTTCCTAAATTACTGTGATGTTTGCAGAACCATGTCTTCAATTTTCTCATTGTCATGCCAACATATCTGAGAATTCCTTTAGACAACAGTGGTCCCTTTTAGGTGGGATATCAAGGAGAATAAATATAGACTCAGTTTTTACTATATTGATTTGACATGGCCAGCCGGACAGAGGTCTGATATTTGCTTGCAAACAATAGGGATGAATATCACACAGCAATCCACAAAGTGGGGCACAAGCCTGTACCCTACTTAGCACATGTGCAACATACAATAAATAACAAAACTGAAGCAAAAGGGCTTATAGGCAAAAGCTTAAGGTTCGTTGTACCGGCAATTGCACAATGTCAAGGTACAACAAAACATAACAAGCACCTTTACATATGTATGCAGCGACATTGCATGCAACAACAGTTCACCATACAAATTAGACACATTCTACCACCCGCCTGGAGATAACCTATCTTTCATAGAAAAAATCATGCAAAAGATCGCAACAAGCTCTGGCCATCACTGCACCCAAATCTACCTTAGAGACTACAACCCCCACTGGAATCATTTGAATGACCTTATGTTGGAATTTGCCCTTTTGGCAGGGTTATCCCCAAACATGTTGCCTTTTGCCTCCTAATTTTCTTACCCTGTTTTTGTTGGCTCTAGGATTCTGGGCACTTTACCACTGCCGATCAGTGCTGAAGTGCATATGCCCTCTGTATAAATTGTGATATAATTGGTTATCCATTATTGGCATATTTGATTTACTGGTAAGTCCTTAGTCTATCCCAGGGGCTGTAAATCAAATGCTACTGGTGGTCTTGCAGCACTGGATGTGCCGCCCACATGATTAGCCCTGCAAATATGTCTCAGACCTACCACTGTAGTGTTTGTACGCACAGTTGTAAACTACTATGTTGCTCTGGCAAGTGCACCCACTTGCCAGGTCCTAACCTTTCCTTTTCTTACATGTAAGGCATCCGTATGGTAGGCCCAAGGTACCCCATGGGCAGGGTACAAAGTATTTGAGAGGTAGGATATGATAAACTGATGTGTGTGACATGTCCTGATAGTGAAATACTGTGTGTTTTGTTTTTCCCTATTGAAAGGCTATTTGTCCCATTGGCTACCATGGAAGTTGCTTTGTAACATCTTACAAGTATAACTTTCCATAGGGACAAGATGGGGAAATGGAGTTCAGGCTCTCTGAACTCAGAATTTATTAACACACCTTTTGGTGAAGGTGGTTTTTAAATTCTGTGTTTGAAAATGCAACTTTTGGAAAGTGAAAACAACTGGTTACTTTTGATTCAAAACATTTTACTGAAGCCCCAGTTAGCCAATACACTGGACCTATGTGTTCATTTCACCATTCATTAAAAATAGTTAATACATTTAACAAGTCTACAGAAGGCATACCACACTTCTTTAACACTAGCCACTTTAATAAATCAAATAAGTCAGTGATAATAGTGCAACCTTGATAACATGTCATGTAAATAATCTTACTAATTTTCAACAGGAATTTCCCCCTGAGGTCAATCTGGACCAGGGAGGACAGGACTGGTTGGACTGGGTTCAGAGACCCTTGCCACAAAGAGAACAATGACAAAATGGGGTATCGGTTTTCGGCACGAAACCCCAGGATTATAGATTACTTCCAGGATCAAGAGGATCATGCCAAGAAGAAGAGTGGAAGGGCTATGTGAGGAGTGCTGCCTTTTCTGTGTGAGGAGTAGATTGGCCTGCAGTTGCTTCTTCTGTCTGTGGTGGAGGAAAAGGACTGACTCTTTTTGCCTTGCTGTGGTATCCTGCTTGTGAAGAAATCTCCAAGTGCCTGTGTGTGCTGGCCTCCTGTTCTAGGAAACTCAGGGACATCAACATTTCTGTGTACTTTACTGTACAAGAGCTCTGTGTGCTTTGTCATCAAGAGCTCTGTGTGCTTTACTTTACAAGAGCTCTTTGGGCTTTGTTTGCCAAGCAGTCTGGGGGCTGCACTCTCCCAGAACTCTGTTGGCCTTATCACCAAGAGCTCTGTGTGCTTTATTTTGCAAGAGCTCTGTGTGCTCTGCAGTCTGAGAGGTCTGAGGGCTCTCCTGTGCATTTTCCTTGGGGATAAGTAGCCTGTCTGGGACTTGGCCCATACACCACCTTGGGCCTGAGTCCGAGGCAGAACCCTTCTACTGTTCAGGCATCTCAAGAGATCCCTGGGTGGCGCTCTACATATGCCGTTGTAGCACTCAGTGTTACCTAGTAGCAGGCCAAATCCGGGGAGAAGAGCTGTGGCTCATCACCCAGACCAACAATACACCATGTCTAGCCCCAAAAGCAGCGAGGATGCTCTCTGGTCACCAGGAACTTCGCCGCCCCACTGTCTTGCGGAGAAACCCTCTTGAGCCTCCCGCTTCATGGAGAGAGGGGTGCTGACATCAAGGATCAGCTATTCCCGGCCATGGGACCAGAAGAGTGCCTTCCCCTCCTTGCATAATATCAATCTCTAGTTAGTCCGTCTTGCTTTACAAACATAATATCTACGAGCACCAGAATGCCGTGTTATGAAGGCCACGCCCACTGGGGCAGTGTTCAGGGTTATAGACTGTTTGCAACGCTGCCCTGCTTTGCCATTTGTAACAAACTGCCAATGATTAAGGGTATCACACCTGAAACGCGTCTGGCGAATAATACGTTGATGGCTGTTCCTGCTGAACCCACTTGCTGCCTGCGTGAATAAAGAAGTGAATATCACCTACCTGTGTTGGCTCTCCCATTGTGGCAAAAACTTTGATGGGATGTTAGCAGTCAGCCAAACCGCAGGAGAGCCCCGCCACATGTGTGTGGACCCGGGAGATGCCAATCGGTGTATCCAAGGTACAGGAGGTAGTCCATCATGCAGGAGGAACAAAGCAGTGTGTTAGCGTGCAGATTCAAGTATCGCCCCACTGTGGTTTTAATTTGATATCATGTTTGGAAAGCAAGACAGACTCACTTGAGATTATGCAAAAGTACGAGCAACAGAATGCCGTGTTATGAAGGCCATGCCCACTGGGGTGCTGACATCAAGGATCAGCTATTCCCGGCCATGGGACCAGAAGAGTGCCTTCCCCTCCTTGCATAATATCAATCTCTAG